>NC_064570.1:43473500-44790500 GCF_937001465.1 Orcinus orca | reverse complement strand
GCCTGATTCCTCCAGCTCCATTTTTCGTTCTCAAGATTGCTTTGGCTATTCAGGGTCTTTTGTGTTTCCATACAAATTGTGAACGTTTTTGTTCTAGTTCTGTGAAAAATGCCAGTGGTAGTTTGATAGGGATTGCATTGAATCTGTAGATTGCTTTGGGTACTAGAGTCATTTTCACAATGTTGATTCTTCCAATCCGAGAACATGGTATATCTCTCCATCTATTTGTATCATTTTTAATTTCTTTCATCAGTGTCTTATAATTTTCTGCATACAGGTCTTTTGTCTCCTTAGGTAGATTTATTCCTAGATATTTTATTCTTTTTGTTGCAATGGTAAATGGGAGTGTTTTCTTAATTTCACTTTCAGATTTTTCATCATTAGTGTATACGAATGCCAGAGATTTCTGTGCATTAATTTTGTATCCTGCTACTTTACCAAATTCACTGATTAGCTCTAGTAGTTTTCTGGTAGCATCTTTAGGATTCTCTATGTCTAGTATCATGTCATCTGCAAACAGTGACAGCTTTACTTCTTCTTTTCCGATTTGGATTCCTTTTATTTCTTTTTCTTCTCTGATTACTGTGGCTAAAACTTCCAAAACTATGTTGAATAAGAGTGGTGAGAGTGGGCAACCTTGTCTCGTTCCTGATCTTAGTGGAAATGGTTTCAGTCTTTCACCATTGAGGACAATGTTGGCTGTGGGTTTGTTATATATGGCCTTTATTATGTTGAGGAAAGTTCCCTCTATGCCTACTTTCTGCAGGGTTTTTATCATAAGTGGGTGTTGAATTTTTTCGAAAGCTTTCTCTGGATCTATTGAGATGATCACATGGTTTTTCTCCTTTAATTTGTTAATATGATGTATCACGTTGATTGAAGAATCCTTGCATTCCTGGAATAAACCCCACTTGATCATGGTATATGATCCTTTTAATGTGCTGTTGGATTCTGTTTGCTAGTATTTGGTTGAGGATTTTTGCATCTATGTTCATCAGTGATATTGGCCTGTCATTTTCTTTTTTTGAGACATATTTGTCTGGTTTTGGTATCAGGGTGATGGTGGCCTCGTAGAATGAGTTTGGGAGTGTTCCTCCCTCTGGTATAGTTTGGAAGAGTTTGAGAGGATAGGTGTTAGCTCTTCTCTAAATGTTTGATAGAATTCGCCTGTGACACCATCTGGTCCTGGGCTTTTGTTTGTTGGAAGATTTTTAATCACAGTTTCAATTTCAGTGCTTGTGATTGGTCTGCTCACATTTTCTATTTCTTCCTGGTTCAGTCTTGGCAGGTTGTGCATTTCTAAGAATTTGTCCATTTCTTCCAGGTTGTCCATTTTATTGGCATAGAGTTGCTTGTAGGAATCTCTCATGATCCTTTGATTTCTGCAGTGTCAGTTGTTACTTCTCCTTTTTCATTTCTAATTCTATTGATTTGAGTCTTCTCACTTTTTTTCTTGATGAGTCTGGCTAATGGTTCATCAATTTTGTTTATCTTCTCAAAGAACCAGCTTTTAGTTTTATTGATGTTTGCTATTGTTTCCTTCATTTCTTTTTCATTTATTTCGGATCTGATCTTTATGATTTCTTTCCTTCTGCTAACTTTGGGGTTTTTTTTTCTTCTTTCTCTAATTGCTTTAGGTGCAAGTTTAGGTTCTTTATTTGAGATGTTTCATGTTTCTTAAGGTAGGATTGTATTGCTATAAACTTCCCTCTTAGAACTGCTTTTGCTGCATCCCATAGGTTTTGGGTCGTCATGTCTCCATTGTCATTTGTTTCTAGGTTTTTTTTGCGATACGTGGGCCTCTCACTTTGTGGCCTCTCCCTTTGCGGAGCACAGGCTGTGGACACGGAGGCTCAGCAGCCATGGCTCATGGGCCTAGCCGCTCCGTGGCATGTGGGATCTTCCCGGACCGGGGCACGAACCTGTGTCCCCTGCATCGGCAGGCGGACTCTCATCCACTGCACCACCAGGGAAGCCCTCTAGGTATTTTTTGATTTCCTCTTTGATTTCTTCAGTAAACTCTTGGTTATTTAGAGTGTATTTTTTAGCCTCCATGTGTGTTTTTTTTTTTTTTTTGCAGTTTTTTTTCAGTAATTGATATCTAGTCATAGCATTGTGGTTGAAAAAAATACTTGACACTATTTCAATTTCCTTAAATTTACCAAGGCTTGATTGTGACCCAAGATATGATTTATCCTGGAGAATGTCCCATGAGCACTTGAGGAGAAAGTGTATTCTGTTGTTTTTGGATGGAATGCCTTATAAATATCAATTAAGTCCAACATGTTTAACGAGTCATTTAAGGCTTGTGTTTCCTTATTTATTTTCATTTTGAATGATCTGTCCATTGGTGAAAGTGGGGTGTTAAAGTCCCCTACTATGATTGTGTTACTGTTGATTTCCCCTTTTATGACTGTTAACATTTGCCTTATGAATTGAGGTGCTCCTATTTTGGATGCATAAATATTTACAATTGCTATATCTTTTTCTTGGATGATCCCTTGTCCATTATGTAGTATCTTTTTTGTCTCTTGTAATAGTATTTATTTTAAAGTCTATCTTATCTGATATGAGAATTGCTACTCCAGCTTTCTTTTGATTTCCATTTGCATGGAATGTTTTTTTCCATTCCCTATCTTTCCATCTGTTTGTGTCCCTAGGTCTGAAGTGGGTGTCTTGTAGACAGCATATATAAGGTTCTAATTTTTGTATCCATTCAAGTAGTGTTTGTGTTTTGGTTTGTGCATTTAATCCATTTATTTTTAAGGTAATTATCGATATGTATGTTCCTATTACCATTATTATTATTACCTATTATTTTATGATGGTGTCATTTATGACTGTCATGGTGCAAGTTGTGATTTGGCGAGTAGAGGATATGATTCAAGTATTAAGTAATGAAAGAAAATAGACTTTTTTCATTGATATTCAAATAGGGTGGAAGAAAAGGCATTATCTAGGGACACATGTGCAGTCAAAAAGCAATATTATATGTATAGGTATCATAAAGTTACATTGGAAAAGGAAGAGGTGCAAAATGCTTCCAGAAATTTTTAGTGGGAATTAATAAAGAAGATGGAGTAAAATACTCATCTTAATGTCTATATGTGTGTGTATGTATATATGTATACTGTATATATTGTGAACTTGAAGTTTTGATACAAATAGGTAAATTCATTCTCATAAAAATTACTGAGTTTTATTCACTTGAGTTCAATTCATGACTAGAACAGCAAAGAAAGAGGATTCTTTTTCAAAAGAAACTAAAACTGCAAGAAAGAAATCTATTTTCCTGAATACACTGTAATTATGATGACTTGTTTTTCTTCTTTGGTCTCAATTCAAAAGTGACCATCGGGCTTCCCTGGTGGCGCAGTGGTTGAGAGCCCTCCTACCGATGCAGGGGACACGGGTTCGTGCCCCGGTCCGGGAAGATCCCACATGCCGCGGAGTGGCTGGGCCCGTGAGCCATGGCCGCTGAGCCTGCGCATCCGGAGCCTGTGCTCCGCAACAGGAGAGGCCACAACAGTGAGAGGCCCGTGTACCGCAAAAAAAAAAAAAAGTGACCATCACTTGGATATCTTCCTCAGTGGAAAGCAAGGATAAGTAATCAGAAATAGATATACCTTTTTAGCTTATTCTATTTGAGATATTTGGAAATTCAGCATTTTAGTCACAACCTTATAAAACAAATTACTCTGGACATTTGTTGTATTCAGGTATTTTTTCACATTGTATGTATAATTTTATATAAACTCTAAATGAAGAGCTGTGACTGATCTAGAGTTTGAAACTTTTAGATTATACTTTTTGTTAAAACTTCAAAACAAAAGAGCTGGTACACTTGAAACTAACACAACATCGTAAAATAACAATACTTCAATTTTAAAAGAAGAGCTGGCATTTTAGCACAATGCACATAAAGCCTTGCCTCTTCTCCCTCTTCCCCCACTTCCCTCTCCCACACCCCCTGGGTTCCAGTGTACAGTATTTCCCGTGGCTCCATCCCCTTGGTGTAATTATCACATAGCTATCCCTTCTCCTCAGTAGGAGGAAAACCTTGACCATGCTTCATTTTAAGAAGGAAGGTGGAAACTACAGCTAAATCACTCATTTGCACAGAAAAGCGTGAGCAAAGATTTTATTTATACTTTTCAAATAGAAAGAGGTGATCCCTTGGTCAGGGAACTGGTATTTTAATGACATGTCATCTGTATTTGTTACAGATAAAAATCAAATGGAGGTCTGGATTCTTTCTTCCCAAATCACAAGTCTGATTTCTCTCCTTTAATCTCCACTCCAAAAACTAGTTGCCTTGAAGGAAACATTATCTTGAGGAGGAGTGCTTTCTTCTTCTTCCTTTTATTTTTTTCTTTTTAAAGCAGGAGTTGGCATCTGGATGCCTCAAGTTGCCAGGTATATTCCATGTAGAACTACAGCTGTTCTCTCTGCTAACTGGAGAAATAAAGAGCAAGAAACTGCTAGACACTGGGAGTCAGCAGGAGATAATGTACTGTTATTATTTTAATTACACAGGGCTCCTGATTTGTATTGTAATTGTAATCTAATATTTTTTAAAGTTCATGGTATTCATGGAAAAATACCAAATATGTCATTTTCAGTAGTACTAAAGTTTACCAACAAGAGCAATGCACACATAAACTAGGAGAGAGGGAACAATGATGATTGCCATAGTTTTTGAAGCTCTGTCTTAAAGTCAGTCTAACTGGGAGATGAATGAAACAAGAGCAAAAATTGAATATGTTCTTTAGTTACTCTGCATGATATCATTCTTTTCATGATCGCTTTCTATCGTAAGAGATTTGTATCTAAAATGTTTCCTACATAACTATATTATTTTTACATTGTAGAGTTTCTCAAAATATAATTTTACTAGTAAGTTATCATTGCTTTGGGTCCATATCTGTATTTACTTAAAAATTGATGGTTTAGACAATTGGATTACATTCTACACAAAAACAAAGTCAAAGAGAGTATTTTTAAAAATAAGTCCAGTTTCTATGCATCAGTCATGATATACACTTAGATGTCACTAAGCCTCAATATATTATTACAGTTAATCTAGGCTAAGATATCATTACCATAACATCATGAGCAAACAGATGGCTGATTTAACAGATTGTCTTAAGCCAATACTGTATTAATCAATATGATTACTAGTATGGATTTAGTAGAAGATTTTTATGGCAAAATATTTTACTTAAGACCATATTTCATAATTTTTAAAACATATTCATTACATTAGCATATACAAATATTAAATTTAACTACGTTTTAATTATAAAATATTAAATGAATATCTAAAAGGTGTTAGAAGGCATTAGAAATGTGGATTTAATTTGCACTCCAGTTACACTGTTTACAATGTAAATATTCAGCCATTCAATCATTTCTGAGAGCCTTCTGTGTATGAGGTAGTACTCTCAAGAAGCTTACATTCTAGTGAGAGTGACAAGGAATAAATTGTATCAGTAGGTGTAGCTATTATCAAGAAAACTAAAGTAAGATGGGGAAGAGTGATGAGTAGGAGACTGTGTTAGAAACCTCTGTTGGAAAACCTTTCAGTTAAGGTCAGATTGTTAAGCAAAGATCTGAATAAAAGTGAGAGATCAGGACATGCAGCTAACTTGGAAAGAGTATTCCAAGTTAACTTGAAATAAAAGGTAGACTTCTGTTATTAATAAATTGCTATAAATATTTGTTTATTCAAAAAATATTTACTGAACACCTTCTAAGTCCTAGGGACTGGGCTCAGCAGGATTACAGGGGTGGATAAGATACAGTACCTGTCTTCAAGATGCTCATGGAAAAATATAAAAAATTAATTATAACAAAAATGCTAATTACCATGATTAGAGCTATTCACAAGGCATTTAGCTACCATTTCTACATTTTTATCTTGATTACACTGTTAACAATGGTATAACTATAACCTCTAATTTGTCGTTAATGAAGACTTAATTAATATGGTTATATAATCAGGTATATTGGGTTAAATTCTGGCTCTAGTATTGTATTAACCAGAACTCTTCCTGTTGCATTAATAGAAATCCAACTCTGGTTTAAACAAAGGGGATATTTATCGACTTTTGTTACTGTCAAGTTCAAGGATTGGCATTAGCTTCAGCTACACCTGGATTCAGAAGATGTCGTAGGATTCACTTTTTTTCCATCTCTCAGCTCTGCTTTCCTCAATGCTGGAATCACTCACCAGCAGGCTGTGTTTGTGTAGTGACAAAGAAGGTCCCTGGTACCTTAAATATACCCCTTGTCCTGGCCTCTGGTCCTGCAAAGATCACATGGTTACTCCTAGATCAATAACTGTATCCATCCTGACTATCCATTCTGGTGACTCACCCACACTTGAGGGCTAGGTCAATGAGAAGCCGGGCTGTATAAGTGACAGACCTACCAGAATCCTTTAGTGTGGAATGGCCAGTAGAAAAATGGTTCTTCAACTAACAGAAGAAAGGGAAATAGTACTATGCTGGCTAAGACAAAAATATTCTACTACAGAAAGATTAATTCTGTGACCTTGGTCAAATCATATCTCCTCCCTGAGTCCCAGTTTCATCATCCATAAAAGCATCAGCCTCGTGGTGTCAACTTAGATGAGGTAGTGTGTGTAGCAAGGTTAAGCACAAAGAAACAAATGCTTAATAAATAACTAGGTCATTGTTGCTACTTATGATAAACAAACATAATATGTGGCAAATTTCAGGTAGTGGAGGCCAAAGTATCAGAAAAGATGAAGCGTAGACTCCTCTCTGAAAATAAAATAAAGTGACAAGGCCAGCCAGAGTCTGGACACCATGTGCTCCACTGAATGGTACCAGAACAGGAAAGCAGAATCCATCACCTTTGGTAATAAGCAGCCATTTAGTTGCATAATGTAGCTCAGAATGGAATTTATGCCTAAAAGATCAGAAAGCTGCCTTCTTGTTGCTACTTCTCAAATAACTAATAAAATGAACATTTTAGTGACTTAAAATGAAGACAGATTGCCTCAGCAACATTCAATTCAATTCCTATTCAATTAAGTCGATAATTTAAATTGTAACAATATGCACTTCTCTGCTAGGATGCTATGAAGTTAGTTTCATTTTGAATGAAATATAAATATGGCATTTTTATGTTTCCTGAATTGGCTCTTAGGCAGATAGGGCTGCTCACCTCTGCTCTAGGCCAGGGGTTGCAACCATAGACCCTGGACCAAATTTGACCCTCTTCCTATTTTTGTATGGGACCCAAACTAAGAATGATTTTACATTTTAACTGGCCCTTTTTGGAAAAAGTTTGCTGACCCTAGTTTCAAGATAATCTTTTCCCTGAGAACTTTATTCCATTTTTTTTGTTTTTCACAGTTACTATCTAGATCTTGCTAAGCAGCATGGTTTATATCTCCTATGCTATTCTAGGCAGTTGATACAAAAGGATATCTCTGAATGAGAGAGAGATCTTTGTCCTAGATGTACTTTCTGCCTGTTTCATTCATTGTTGTTGTTTTTTTTTGTGTGTGTGTGGTACGCGGGCCTCTCACTGTTGTGGCCTCTCCCGTTGCGGAGCACAGGCTCCGGACGTGCAGGCCCAGCAGCCATGGCTCACGGGCCCAGCCGCTCCGTGGCATGTGGGATCTTCCCGGACCGGGGCATGAACCCGTGTCCCCTGCATGGTCAGGCGGACTCTCAACCACTGTGCCACCAGGGAAGCCCTGTTTCATTCATTTTATCACATAATTTGTTTCTTCCACAATGCCTTTAAGGAATTTTGTGTGTGCCTACCCTCTCGTAGCGTCAGAGATGAGCATCTTCACCAGAGCTGCTGACTCTGAATCCCATCCTTTGAGTCTTTCCTCTCTATCACTGTTCATGTGCACCAATGCATTCTGCCACATGGCTGACTCTAGACTTCCTCAAATCTACACACTAGGCCCCCTTTACTTGCATAAATTTTTCAGACAAGGAGCTTACCACTCAGCAGACCTTCGAGGAATATATCACAACAGGTTAGGATAAGTAAAGAGGCAGAGCTACTGTGTTATTTTTGCTCCCCCAAGAAGCCAACACATAAGTTTGATTACAGGCAACATAGGACGGGGCTGGGAGAGCTTTCAAGTCATAATGCAGGTCTAACCCCTGTGTAAGAGAGAGGGAAGGAGAGAAGGTTGGGCAGGAAAAGTTGTAGAATGCAAGTATAGTTCTAAGAAAGTTTAGGCAAGGTTTATGCATAGTTCCTGGGCCAAAGGGCCCAGTCAGAGGAGACTGTATCTCTCAAAAAAGAGGATCAACTTACAATTTTCTTCTCATAGGTTCTTTTCATTTCTAACTTGTCCCCAAGCCATCTGTCTGAGATTCTGCAAATAATTTGTCTTGATGGCTTGTCACACAATGGAGAGAAGGATGAGCATGGCTGATCTGCAGCTTGGGGTGGGGGCCCTTTTTATCTAGAATTTCCTGCAGGGACATGGTACCTGTCAATTTCCAGATCTGGTCAAGACAGTTGAAGGATGATGTCTACTCTTATTAAAGAGAATGTCCTTCAATGTGCTAGTCCTTCAATTTGTTCATTTTCCTTTAACATGTTAATTAAGGGAAGAAAAGTGAGAGAAGTGCTTCTTAAAAGGATGATATATGTGAGATTTTGAACTTCTGTATTTCTCATTTTAAACATTTCTAAGGAAGTTTGACACTGCCTTGGACATTTCAGTATAAAATGGAAATATCTGATATTCTCTCAGCTTTGGCTTTCTTCTTGTGTGTGTGTGTGTGTGTGTGTGCGTGTGTGTGTGTGCGTTTATGTACTACTTTCCCCAAGGTGTAAGCAATTTAGCTGATGTGCCCACTGGTTATTTGAAACCAACTTAACACATAATAAAGGTGAAGAGTATTTACTTTTTCAGTGTTCTTTCATCTATTTTCCAAAGGCTAAAGAATGGTGACCATATACAAACAATGCTATTTAGTCTTTTATAACTCTTTAAAAACTATAAAGATAAAGCTAGCTTTCTCTCCTTTTCATTTCCTGACTTCTTTCCACTTCTGTAGGCTCATCTAAGGGATATATATTTTCTCAGTTTTCTGATGAACTATTGTTGGGCTTTCCTTTTGTGTATGTGTAGTGGAGTAGCAATTTGGATTTATTAAGAAATGAATAAGAAAAGAGAAGATAAGCTCTACTAACTTAAAGATTATGGATACTTTCTTTCCCAGTTAATTTCTTCCTCTTTTGGAGGAGAGGAACTACATCTCTCTGTGGATACATGATATACAGATGATCTCACTTTCATCCCTTTTTTCCCTCCCCTTTGGTCTTTTGATATGTGGAGATGGTTTTAGAATCATTTTTCAATTACTTTCTTCTAGAAGAATGTGTCTTCTGTTTACTGATATTCCTATCCATTAGATTCAAAGAACAAGTTTCTAGCTCTGTGCTTCTTTTAAGAGGGACAGACACTGTCTTTAAAAAGAACTAATAAAATATAATTTCTTAGGAAAAAACCCAACTTTTAAAATACCTGCTCTTCCATTTTAATTTTAGGACAATAAGACTGTGTCTATGTTTCTATGTTGCTATCATCAGTGATTGTAGAAAATATTTTTATTATCTAATTTAATATTAAAATTATTTTGATATCCAGCACACATGATGTTAGAGGTTGTTTGTGCCAGCATGCTGGTTGAAATAGAATTCTAACTAATGAGAACCTTTATGAGAGAAGAAAATTCCAAAGCTCACACAAGGAATAATTTCATACAGATCTCTCTATATTATATATGACTTCTATCATTGTAAAAAGTTACATATCAATCATAAAATATTAATAAAGATGATTTTAATTTTTATTGTTTTTATTAATTTCTTCTACTGCTTGTTTATATTTTTACAATATAATTATCTTTGCCATAAACATTAATAAACCTGTATTAATTATTTATAATATGCATTGACACATAACACCCATGTAATAAATAGACCTTTCAATTTAAACATGACTCTTGATTTTTAGAGGTTTTTTAAAAAATTAAAGTATTCATGTTAATTTTGCTCCTTTTTTTGGTCTTTCTTAGTGTTAGCTTTGGTGTGGTGTTTAATACTGGTAATATTGGTGAAGGATTTAAGTAAGAAAACTTATAGGAGCCCAGGAACCTGGGCACGAAAGTGGTAGATTGGGAGACATGTATGTATTGCTGGGGTTGCCATTTGCTGTCCAGGTTTTCTTTACTCTCTGTCAGCATATGCTATTTTGATCTTTGCCTTTTATCAACAGCATCGGGAGACATGATAAAGAAATAAGATCGTTTGCTATTTAAGCCATCTTCTTTACTTTCTGGTTTCTGCAACCGAGTGAAAAGACCAGTTTAAAAGTATTATGATCCCATTTTGAAAAATAACATACCTCTGTTTTTGTACCTGTAGACAAAGATCTGTTAACAATGCTTGCCTTTGTGGAGCAAGTTTATGGAGAATTTTCGCATATTATTTTAGTCATTAAAATCTTTTTAACAAAGTCCATGTATGACTTCTGTAATCTGAAAGTGTTAAGGAGTTTTATGGGTGGCAGTGAAATTGAAATTTATTTTGGAAGCATAAATCTTTGCTATTTTAACTTTAAGCTTAAATATTTTGACAAAAATAACTCTAGGTTCTATTACAAATGACCTAAAAGTTCTATATTTCAGAAATTACTTATAAATAGATTGGGAATATAATTTATCCTTTAAATCAGTATACTTTTGAGAGTGAAGGAAGGTCTTAATTAAAAATTACTACAAGTGACTGGCCTTGACAGGGACTGTCCCAAGTAAACCAGGACATACAGGAATGGTTACTACTAATCAACTAAAAGTAACATATTAATAAAATAGATATAAAAAAGCCTATTAAGGAATCTATTTTGATTAATATGGTTTAATAAAGAATTGTTCTGGTGTTTAGTCCAAATAGCATTTTAGGTTTCATGTTAATATTTGAAGCTGATATATGAGAAATGTATTACTAGGCTAGTCAGAATAATTCAAAACTCAGTATAATGCAGGTGGGTCCATTTCAATTATCTCCAAAGGGTTCCTAACTAACTCCCAAAGTTCCTAATTCCCAAAGGGCCTCTTTCTGAGGCTGTTTCTATTACATCACCAAGGACCTGCTGATAGCACTGAGAGGGAGGCTCCAAGGTGGTCCTGGGTGGGATTTTCCTTCTAGAATACAATTTTAGTTTACATGCTCTATGTCTATGCTACTATTTCTGTACCAAACTTTTGCTGAGATAACTCATCTGTGCAGAAATTATTCACAGTCCATTAAAACAGAGGAAGAGAGAGAAAAAAGTGATTGAGGTGAGGGTGAAGTTTGAATTCTGAGATAACTTTTAAAGAAAAAGATAATATATTGTATTGAAAAAGGCATTTCTTACTCATTATTCCTTGCTGTTAAGTAGTTCTACTTATCATGTATTAAAAAAGACAAGGCAATTTCCCACTGAATGTGGTAAAAATCAAAAGGCTATAAAAAGAAAATAGTTTAGTGTTGAGGCACCCTATTGGGTTGCTTATGTGTTTGTATAATCTATCTACAATATCATTTCTCAAACAATAGCCCACTGCATCAGATACATGGAAACCTTTCTAAGCTCTAAAGACATATTTTTAAGATGGTGAATGCTATTTTCTATCTGGCCAACTGCTGGGATCTGATTGGTCATTACCCCATTTCAGGGGAAGATTCAAGAGCTAATCAGGGGTGTTATCAGCTATGACTTTTATTGCTGCTGCACAGAAAACTTAGCAATAAAGAAAACTGTAAATTCAGGATTTATTCTTTGTAGGGGTGTTCCCCATGCTTGGAAGATTAATGAAGAATTCCTGGTCCATTGTTTGTTAAAGATACCACCATTCTATAGAATTTTAATTGTAAATCCACTCTTTGACATCCTAACTAATGGTTCCTGCTAAATTAATAAAAGCAACATATTAAATTTAAATCCCAGATAAGGTAAAGATTGCTGTTTTAATATCCCATCCATATCCTTTATCTTTCTACAGGGGCTTTCAGGCCAGTAGTTTTAATAACATGCATGAATGAAGATGCTCTTTTTTAACTCAAATGGTGGTGAAGAGTTTTTCCTTTATATTAGCAGGCAATCAATTCCAATAGCTTTTTAATGCTTTCTTAAAGAATCAATTTTAAAGCACACACTCTTCAGGGGACCCTCTTAAACTTCTTCACAGCCGGTCTTCTAATTTTCTATTACAATGCAATCTAAAGCAGCTACAAAAATAATGCAGATAATGTTTGCTGGGTAATGATTTCCAATTTCCCCATTCCATGTACCCTGTTATTAGGAGGATCATCTTGGTTGTGTAAATTAATTTTCAATTCACTTCTGGGGAACATTACAATGATTTATTCAGCACCAGTGTTGAAGAAAGTGTTGGGAAGATTTTAGCAATCTGAGAAACAAAATCAATTTGTTCTGATTATCACCATGTTAAAGGGAATAAAGGGGAGAAACAAAAAAGTCACTAGAATGTGTGTCCTGACTGTTGCAAGCACACTAGAACCATGATTTGATGCTGGGTTGTCACTTTGTAATACATGAATTTAGCAAAGTACGGTGTTTGGTGATTCATCTCAACTTGGAGATTAAGTAATGAAATAGGAATGTTCCTCCATTTGATATTTCAGGTAAATGCCTTCAAGGCGAGATAGCCACTCATTCATATTTCCTTGGAAGAAAGAAGTAACATACTAGCTTATAATCGAAGAGGAATAGATTTCCTAAGCAGAGCATAATTAGCCACTTGGTTTGGTACAAAACTTAAAATAGGAACTATCAAAGCAATGTCTCATAACTATAAGAAGTACAACTTCTTTATTTATCATAATTTATCGCATACAAATTTTTCCAGGATTGTATATGAACAATGGTCCTTGTAATATTGCCAAAAAGTCATCCTTTGTAAAGGTTTTACTGACCTTTTACTTTAATTAACTTGTATGTGTTGATCAACGGAGTCAAATCTCACCGTGCCCAGGTGTGAATGTAAATCAATGCCCCATTCACTTCACCAGATCACTTATCTTCATTCAGCAGATACTCATGAGTAGGCTGTGCCATGCACTGTGCTGGGAGCTAGAGAGATGCTGAGAAAGAAAAGCAAACTGCTATAAATATGAAACTGCAACTTGTGACATGACCTATGAAAAAGAAGCTCATGGTAATATTTTAAATAACTTAAGTTTAACAATTTAAAGAATCAATGTAAAATTTAACCAGGTAAGAAAGGCTGGGGGGCAGGGAGTTTCCCCAGGAAGTGATTGTCGGAGTTGATGAAATTTGACCTGAATGATAAGTGAACTGACCAGGGGAAGTGGGGAGGGAACACTGTTTTAAGACAAGGTACAGGATCAGATTTGTTTTCTGAAAAGCCCCGGCTGCATTGTGGTGAACATATTGGTCGGGGGGAGGGAGGAGTAGAATGGATGTGAGATAAGACTGTTGACACAGTCCAGAAGGAGGTAAATTATGCCCAGGTGGATGTACTGTCTTTCCAAACCTCTGCCCATCCATCTGTGTGTGGCCAAGTTGGACGTTCCTTTCTTGACTTCATTGTAGCGGATGATGAAGGTTCAGGTCTGTGTGGACTGAAGTGGAGTAGGCTTAGTTGGATTCCTGAAACTAGGTGCCTTCAGGAGAAAGATTGTGTAGACCAGTGGGAATGGATTTAGTATCCTTGACTGAGCAGTGGAAGGTCATAGAAAGATCCAGAAACTTGAGCTTAATTTATGAAGCTAAATCTTTTTTTTTTTTTTTTTGAGTGTTAAGTCTACATATATTATTTGGGGACACTATTGAGAAATGTTCTTCTTTCAATAGAATATTTTTATTAATAACACATACATGTACTGCCTTGGCCTTGTTCTGTTTCCAAGTCAGAGCCAAGTTTGTCTCTTTAGTAGAGAATGGTCTAGTGAAGCAATTAAGCACATATAGTCCATGTTCAGCCTCATGTGTGTGCAAAGCCTGGCTCTGTCACTTACTAGCTCTATGACTCAGGAAGCTACCTAATTTCTGAATCTCAGTCTCTTCAACTGTAGGGTGAGGGCACTCAGTATCCCCTCAGATGAGCTTGCAAGGAATAGGTGAGATGGCGCTTGTGAAACTCCAAGCAGAACCTTTGTCATGTAAGCTGGCAGTAGTGTTGGTTCAGGGTACAGTCCCAAAAGTGTCAATTTAGGTTGAACAGGTTTAAATGACACAGTCTAGACAGTAACATGCCACTCAGAATGGAAGGGTCACAGGGAACCAGGAACCGGGGCAGTTGTAAAGCAAGTTTACTGAAGTTCTAGAGTAAGGGACATGGGATTACCTTTGGAGAGCTGAGTGGCACCAGAATCCCCTGGTCAAGAGGAAGCTGTGTGGCAGGGGTCACTTGGACTGGAGTCTGGGGGGTTCAGATGATTTCTACACTCAGGATACATAAGGCCCGGAGTCTCATCTGATTAGACCTCTCAAACAGTACTGACTGTAGAGCTTCAAGAGACCATGAATACCTGAGGTCTTGCTCCTGGAGTCTGGAACCCTGTGCACTGTTTTCACTTCTACGAGCTGGGCTGGGGCCTGGGTCATAGTGATCTTGAATGAGTCCTCCCTCTACCGTTTTCAAATGTACTTAGACCTGCAGATGTTTTTGGCATTGGATTAACGTTGGAGTCAATGACCTAAAAGAAGTTAAGCACAAAGACACATTACCTGTTGTGTATAGAAATGTGAACTTTTGCATCACCCCTTTTAGGCTTTTTCATAGTCATAAAATAAGGATAGGGGTAGGATAGGCTCTCTATGAGATTGAAACATGAGCTCAATGGAAATAATATGGGAATTCAAGTTTCCTTCTTTAGACTGATTTTAACATTATTTATATTCTCTCAATAATGCAAACATAAATGAAGAACAAAACATAACTGATATATGTGTACGTGTCTACTAAGTTGGGCTGTTCAAAGAAAAGAGGCAGATTTTTTTTGAATTTTATATTATTTCTTTTTTTATACAGCAGGTTCTTATTACAGATATATATATATCGTATATATATATATATATATATATATATATATATATATATATTTTTTTTTTTTTTGGTGGTACGCGGGCCTCTCACTGTTGTAGCCTCTCCTGTTGTGGAGCACAGGCTCCAGATGCACAGGCTCAGCGGCCATGGCTCACGGGCCCAGCCTCTCCACGGCATGTGGGATCTTCCCGGACCGGGGCACGAACTCGTGTCCCCTGCATCGGCAGGCTGACTCTCAACCACTGCGCCACCAGGGAAGCCCACAGATATTTTTAATGTTTGAATTTTTTAAAATGTTAAATGCTGTTGTGGCATGTAGAACAATTGTATATTTGAAAACTGCATTTATGAGAGTTAGTGGTATAGACTTTTTAAATGTCAGCACTTTTCCCCCATGCATTCCAAAATCCATCATCAAGCTTGTCAAATGAGAAGAACCTTTCATGATTTCACAGGACAGGCAAACATTTATTAATCTCTTGATTCTTTCAAGTTTTAGCAATAAACTGACAGCTTGAGTTAGAAGTAATCATATCTAAATATTCTATGTGTGGGGGAGACATTACCTTCATCTACCTAATCTTTCAAAACTACATAAAAATGAAATTTGTCTGCCTGGTTTATTAATGCATCATGAGAAAATGAACGTGTGAATTGTCACCAGATTTATAGAGTAAGTTTCGAATGGTCTGATGTAAAAATGTAAGCCGTGTAGTATTTACGAAATTCACTCTGAAGGGGTTCTGAGGACCACCTCAAGGAGAGAGATAATGAAGATATATATTTTTCAGTAAATATGAAAGATATGTGGGAGACCATCTGACTTTAAAGCAGGCTATGACATGCCTGAAGTTCTTTTTTGAGGGAAACTGGAGAGACCTCAGGTAAAGAGAAATTCAACTTCAGAGGTTAAATACAGTTAGATCAAGGTCCATTTGCTGCTCATTGGGAAAGAACTATACTACATTTGAAGACACATGGAATGGTGAAAACAATCGGTGGTTTTAACAAATAACTGGACAGATGCTCAGGATTTCAGGTATTGGTTTGCATTTGAGCTATTTCTCACATGGGAAACTTTGTTTCTTACTCTAGGGCAAATTGTAGAATATGCAGCAAGAATTTTTTTAAAACATATTTTAATTAATTCATGGTTGGTGAGTTTCCTAAGAAAAGTTGGGAAGCTCAGCTAATAGACAATATAAAAACCCCTTATAAATGAATTATCCAATAACCAGAAATAATAATTGAAATAAATTTAAAATAAAAGTCTAATGAAGAACCTAACATTACTTGGAGGAGGTGGAGAAGTAGAAATAAAGCAATGTAGAATATGTAAGCAAGCCCTCTTTCTCCCTTTTTTCTTAAATTTCTCTTTATATTTATGTTCTACTACCTTCCAAATTGAATATATAAATGGAACAATGGAGAATAAAATTCAGAATAAAAATCTATCAAGAGTAGTTAATAAATATACGTATCTGAAACTGGCATGAGTTGGTTAGTTTGAACATGTGCTCATTTTATTCCTGAACTTCAACAAAAACAAAGCAAAATATGAGATTCTGATTCACATTGTCTCAAAAAAGTGAATTTTTCCCTGACACTGCACTCTAAAAGCTTTTTTTGTCTTTTTTTGTGATGTCAAGTAACAAATACAACGATAATAATTAAAACATTATACAGCACTATTATGTGCCAAGCAATATTGTAAGCTACATATAATTTATATATAACCCTCACAATAATCCAATGAAGTAGGATTATTATTCCCATTTTAAAGATGGAAAAACTGAGGCACAGAGAGAGTAAGCAACTTGCTCAAACTCACCCAGTAAATAAATGGGGGAACCAGGGTTTGAGCACAAGCCATTTGGCTTCAGAGTCAATATTCTTAACTATTATGCTATACTGCTTATATATACACCTAACATGTATATATGTATGTAAGTGTGTGTATCTGTACATCTACATATTGTTACATAGATAGCCACACACCTATATATATATAATATTTAGTAAATCAATAATTTGGATTGTCTCTTGTTAACTCAGTGTTCTACCTTCATTTTCTAATGTCACTTCTGCACTGTAGAGAAGCTGGGAATTATATTTTTCAGAATTCTTTATTCTGTGTTGCTTCAGCTTAGAGCTTGCCAATGAGAGGCACTGGGTGAGGCTGAGGGTGGAACGTAAGAAGCCAGTTTCCTACAGAAGCAGTTGCAGCCAGATGTATGAACAGACCTGACATGTCATGGAGGCTTCCCAACAAGCTCTTGAGAGGCACCTGCTTTCCTATCACAGACTGAAATAGTTGATGGACGACTTCCAGAGACTTTTAAGAAATGCAGAAGCTTCTGTGAGCTGTTAAGAACCGCTTGCCTCTGACCTTCTGACTTAGAAATTTGTGGAGACTTCTCTGACCTTCTTCCCTGCAGATTTTTCAAATTTTTAAAGCCTTGAATTCCTGTATTAAGTGTGTCGTATCTAGTATGCAAAGAGCGGCTGTTGTTTTCCTGGCCATGGCCTTCGTACAATAAAATAGTAAAATAGTCTAACATAGTGGTTAAGACCACTGGCTGTTGAGTTAGACATATTTAGTTTAGTCTTTCAATTCTACTACTGACTGGCAAATTTACTCAATATACCTATATATATATATATATTTGCCCCTTTGTAAGATATGGATAATAACAGTACCTTTGTTAGTAGTACTTTAATGGTAGTATCTCTTTTAGGTAGTTCTGAATATTAAAAAAAAAAAAAGCAAGGCACTTAGCACAGTACTAGATTTCAGAAGTAGTTATCGTGATTTACTGTAGTTTAGCTTAGAAATATTGTCCAAATTTTCTTATATAGTCTTTTCTACACATCTGGGAATTTAACATTAAATTTAAACTGAACAAGTTAAATGAGAACTAAGGTAATATGGTACAATCTGGTTTCATTCAGAATATTTTTGTAATGAAAAGATTAATTTTTCTTAAAATAAGAAAACAATGTTAGGCTTATTATCAAAAGTTAAAAATACAGAAATGTATAATGTCTAAAGTGAAGGAGTTTACACAACCATTGAATAACTATACTTATAGTTCTATACTTTTTAATATGGATGTGTGTTTATATACATTTAAACAAAAATTCAAATTATATTTGCTTTCCCATATTTTTTAACTTAACAATAAATCTTTACAGATCTACATATAGAGAAAGCTACCTTAGTCTTCCTAATGGCTTCACCGTATTACACTGTATTGCTGTGTCATACTTAATTTAATGAATCTTGTATCTGTGAGTATTAAGGCTATTTCCAATTTATCTGCACTATAAAAATGTTTCAGTCAGCATCCATGCAACTTGGTGTAAAGTCTAATCATTTTCTTAGAATAAATACTTGTACATGCAGTTTTTAAGTCAAATCAAATGTGCATTTTAATTTTTGTTCATATTGTTAAATGCCCAAGAGAAAGTTTGAATAAGTTTTCACTTCCAACAAGAGATCATGAAAGTGTTTGTTTCTGTAAACTCTTGATAAGCTTCTGGGTAGCTGGTGATAAAGGTATTGTGTTTACAGTACCCAGGATTCATGGATAATTAAAACGTTCTTTATCCCATTTGTATCAAACATTCATTGTCTTAAGTGGGTCTTTGGCAAATGCTGGAAGGAAGTCAGGTTTCAGGAAAATTCTCTGAAGAGTGCTCTAAAGGCCAGGACTCTGTGTTGTTGAATTAAGGGAAACTGTATGCTTTAGATACCAGCTGCACAGACCACAGATCCATGCTACTGTGAACATGTGAGAGCTTGATTTGAGTTTCTGCTCAGCTTCAGGATTTTTCCAATTGAATAGAGGTGGGCTTTGGGGATGCTGAGAATATCACGTTAAAAAAAACTGTCTTATCATAAGAAGGTGAAGATGTATTTAGTTGAGATGTTTAGGTTCTGAACCAGATACTTAATGAAGAGGTAATTTGGGCCTTATAATCTACCTCTGTTATGGAAACAAAAATGAACAATTCAAACACCTCAATAAAAATGTGAGAATTTGAGGGCTTCCCTGGTGGCGCAGTGGTTGAGAGTCCGCCTGCCAATGCAGGGGACGCGGGTTCGTGCCCCGGTCCGGGAAAATCCCACATGCCGCGGAGCGGCTGGGCCCGTGAGCCATGGCCGCTGAGCCTGCGCGTCCGGAGCCTGTGCTCCGCAATGGGAGAGGCCACAACAGTGAGAGGCCCGCGTACCGCGAAAAAAAAAAAAAAAATTGAGATTTTGAATAAGAGTAAAATCTCATTGCTTACCTAAATAGGTGAAAAAGCTTCTAAACAGTGGAATGAGTGGAGCTCTTAGGAGAGGTCATTTCATTTTAGTTTAAGCCGTTGCAAAACCATGTTCTTACTGATTAATGGCAACAAGAGAAAAGAGGCTCAGTATCTTTTTAAGGCCATTTTATGAAAGCAAAATGGGAACACTGGCCCAGAGAAAAGTAATGGTTTCCTTCTTAATTGTGACTAAAGAGAAGGTCCCCACTTCATCAAGACCTGCATTTACTAATTTAAATTAAAAGTGTAACAAGGGCTCAGGGCTCCTTTAGGCCATTTGAAATTGAAAATTAATTTGTCAAGAAAACAATTTCTTCTCCTCTAATTTCGACAGCAATACTATGTGCAGCCTAGTCTGTGATCCCTGCGTCATAAGTTGTCTGGGAAATCAGAGGTAGATGGAATGAAGGTTTTCTTATTGATTGAACACAGTCAGACTTCATCTCATTTTTTTGTCTATATACTTCTTTAACTGATTCTCCATATATCCAGTTAGGACAAAAATGGAGCCAAAAATCTAATAAAAGAAATCTGGGATTGGAAGGATTTGGGGCAAGATATTCCTAGTGTACTGCTATTAATTTGACTTTCCTACCTCTCCGCTAAAGTTATTTTGATGACTGTGGGTGTCAGAAAAGGACTATTGGAATAGGTTTTGCAAGAAGAATCTTGTCGATTTTAATTAGAACATTTTTCAAAAATGTTATATAACTTACATGCTAGCAATGCATATTTAAAGAGACAATACCTTTTTAGAAAAGGAAGAACAATGAAAATTGATTTGTATAGACTCCTAAATAAAAAGCCATTTAAAAGAAAGTTTTTTGATTTTTTATAAACTGACTTTAGCAGTTATTTTCAAATGGATGCTTAAGATAATAAATACATATATTAATACATACTCACTTCGATTGAAGTTTTTGGATCAGATATTTGACAGCAGGAAAAATATTATTAAGAATAACAATAATAATAATAGCTTAACTTTCTATAGTCCGTTACAATTTTTGTAGAATTTTACACACATCAATTATTAACTGATGTCGAAAATCTAGTATACAATTTAGACAGATAGAATTATCTCCCTTTTAAAAATGAGGTCTCTGAAGCTCTGAGAAGGTCACTGACTTTACTTCCCTGATAGTCCTAAGGTTTTCCCTCAGGGTACCTCCGGTATACTGTTCTTGGCACAAGACAAACTCAGTCTACTGCTGTGTAAGTGATTTACCTGAGATCACGTGGCTAACGAATAGTTTCTTTGGACTCACACTTAGTACTCCTTATACTTTAAAAAGTTGGAAGAAATAAGACAATGTTCACTTTTAACATTCATTGTAAAATTAAGCCCTTTTTGATCTGATGGTCTAGCTGAGTTAAGGGGAGTAAACCTTTTCTGCCAGAGCGTTTTCCCTTTTGAAATCTCCATGAATTAAGGTCAATTAACGAATGTTTTTCTTTGAAATTCCATCTAGTGGATGCTATGGTACAATGCCCAGAACTCTTCAGAACTGAACCTTCTTGTCCAAGGGCATACGATCTACTGCGTGGGTGGGTCTAGCCTGCATCCAATGACTCCTACATGCTGAAGCATAAATGCTCTGTCTCTTTGCATCAAGACAAGACACTCTCAAGGGCCATCGTAGCTTCAGAGCTCACCTGGTACAACTGTTTCACAGTTCACCTTCTCCCTATGCCCAACCCGCTTGGCTCATCTCTCATAGGTATTGTTCTTGAGCAAACTTCCCAATGACCTCTTATACAAATCTCTGATCTCAGAGTCTGTCTCCTGGGAATGTGACTTAAGAGACTCCATGCCTGGACTCTTGCTGGGGATGGGTAGAAACTGGGTTCTGCCAAGCCCATGGTTTTTTTCATGTAATTTCAAGGCCTTTTCATGACGTTTCTCTGGGTGGAAGGGTAGTTTGACTTCTTCCTTGGCGACTTAGGACTTTGAGAGACCAGGGCTGAAGCATCCAGTCCTCTTAAAGGCTGAGCCTAGGAATAGCAGAGCATCACTTTCTTTGTCCTCTATTGGTCAAAGCAATAGGCCAGCCAAGATTCAAGGGAAGAGAAAGAAAGTGGGAAAAGTATGAAAGAATTTGAGTTTATCTTTATCTGCTACGTGTACTAATTGAAATATGGTTTAGCCTGACAGGGAGAAATGGTTTTTTCCCCTATCTCTTTACACAGGAGGGCAGAGTTTACACCTAAGAATGTATTAGTTGGCCTGGTGCACTTTTTAGTGTCAATAGAAAGAAATCAAGACATTCTCATGGGCCATGGCTGGGGCAGAGGGTGTGATGGGGGAGGTAATGTGTAGAAGGAAGGTCAATGAATTATTCCTCTTCTGTATAAACTATTAGAGGAATATCCATCATAGGTATATACTTTCAATCTATATTTATATTGGTTGTTCCTATGTATACAAAAATATAACAAATCAGATGCTGAGTTGGTTAGAAGTTAAAAACCTGAGACATGAAATCAGAGTCTTACATTTGAGTTTCAGTTTTGCCACTGAATGAATGTGTGACCTCTGATGAATGAACATTTGAGCCTACTTTCCACCTGTACAATAGGGGTAATAATGCCTACTTTATGGATTTTGAAAGTCAAGTAAGATGAAATAAGATAATGTTTATAAAGTATTTGTATTGGGTCTGGTGTATACCAAAACCTCAAAAATTGTGACTAAAATTTGCAAAAAGAAAATAATAGAAGTCAGAATATTGATATGAAGCAAACAAAACAAAAAAATTAAGGGAGAAACACTAATGATAAAAATCACGAGTAATATTGAAGGAGTCTACGCGTTATTAAATTGTAAAATTAAGAAAGGTAGACTTGAATTGTTAAATAATAATGAACTATAAGGACTGCTTTTCACAATGCCTGACAGATAACAGATACTAAACAAATGTTGCAGATTCTGAGGTATCATGAAGATTTAAGTGGGAAATGAGCTGCATTTGAAGGAGATTGGTAAAGGATACGTAGAGGGTGTAGAACTAGAAAGTGACTTTCTTTCTCTGTGGAACCAAAACCAGCTGGTTGTTTTCTAGAATCATGTTTCCAACGCTATTCAGATGCAGAAACAAAACCATAGGTTTTAGAAGAAAACTTAATTTTCCACCTTTAGTCACTGGGAAGTCTCCCTCAGTTATTTCTCATTCTTCATGCTGATTAACTACAAACCCCACTGGTGGTAAATATCTAGATGTTGTTGTGCCTATGGTTTTTTGTGTTTTTTTTTGCAGTACGTTCGCCTCTCACTGTTGTGCCCTCTCCCATTGCGGAGCATAGGCTCCGGACGCGCAGGCTCAGTAGCCATGGCTCACGGGCCCAGCCGCTCCGCGGCATGTGGGATCTTCCCGGACCGGGGCACGAACCCGCGTCCCCTGCATTGGCAGGCGGACTCTCAACCACTTTGCCACCAGGGAAGCCCTGTGCCTATGTTTTAAAACTTTTGTTTTACTGTCTTTTTGACAGGACATAGCTAAAGAAGAAGAGAGGAGAAAAACCTATTTTGAAGAAAGTATATGCACCAATCCATTTCACCCATTAAATATTGATAATTTTACATTACAGTTCTAAAACAAGGAATTATTGCTCCCATATCAACTGGTCTGAAACAGAAGCAAGTCTGTTTTCCTTCCCCTGTGGTTAGCACAGTGTGTCTGGACAAACAGACAATTAAGTTCTTAAAATATGCACCAAAATGAGGCTTTGACTGTGTGTGTTTTCATATTGTTCTACAACCAAAGCCAGTTAACTCACTGGGGTGGCTTAACTTATTCTGACTCTTCTTGATAAACATGTGCATTATACGTAATATTTACACAGGTTCTTAGCAAGTTTCAGGAAAAAGGATTATTTGTAAAATAAAGAACTTATTTTTCACATCTCAGTGTTGCTATGGTGTAAAGAAGAATCATTCAACAGAAAAGGTCAGAACACCTTGATCATATATCTATTTCACCCTTTAGCTATTAGTGTGACCTCAGCAAAGTCACCTCTTTCATTCGACCAGCAGGTACCTCATCTCTAAAATATGACTGATGCTAGTTCTTGATTGACCTACAGAATAAGGCTGTGAGGCTCAAATGAAATTATAAATGGAAAAAAAGTGTTCAAATGCCATATAAAGCTCATTTTCCATTAGTACTTTAATATTAACTCCATAAAAATTTTGTAGTTTTATAGTATCTGTTTGCATATACATGGCCACAAATATTTTGAACGTAGAGTTTTTAAAAAATCAGCCAGAGTATCTTCATGCTTTATCTCCAAGAGGCAATAACCTGCCTGTCTAAAATTATATAACATTTATAAAATAAAACACATGTAAACATATACATAATTATAATGTCATTTCATTTTGTATATGTGTTAGATACACATATAATACATATTATATACTAAATTAAATGATTTGTTAAAACTTACCTTTTAAATTATGTGTGAGGATGAGTTCTCAAGCTCTTATCTACTTTTTAAATGTTCTTCCTTAAATGCTGGTTTTAACATTCACCTTCTCCTGTAGCTTCCTCTCCCCTTTGCTTTATTGTATCACGCTTGTAAAATAATTGGTTACATAACCTTGCTGTCTGTGTCTGTTTCAGAAAACATACTATTTTATACTTTTGTTTTTATTTTAACAAAGTGGCAATATTGGTGTAGGGCCAAGGGAGAGTGTATTTCAAGCACATTCCACAAGAGAATTGATGGAGGTAGTTAATAAATGTCAAGAATTCTAAGCATGAAATACTCAAGATTTTCCAAGAGGAAAAAAAATAAATAAAATTTAGGTCTCATTCATCCAAATAGTACCTTTGATCAGAACAATTTTGATTACATTCTTTTAATTTCCTTGCTTCAGTTTGCTCATTGGCTTTGTCTATATCTCTGCACAGTTAACAAATTAGCTGATATTTCTGGCTATCTTCACAATCAATTATGCATTGATCAACTGATTGACCATGCAGCAATCTGGTTTGGTTGTTAAGACAGCTGCAAACACTGGATTGACTGTTGCAATTGTTAATTCAGCTGTACAGACCTGGCGTCAGAGAAGGACTTTTGAAATATGTATAAAATGCGTCACATTCTCAAATGGTCATCTAAATGTTAAACCTGTGTTCAAAATAAAGTTTAATCTTGACAAGATTAAATCTTAAATCTTAACAAGAACAGTCTTGTTCTCACAGATTGCACATTAAAAATAAAATTCCACATGGAACATAATTTAAGGTTCTCATATAACAAGAAACTGCCAGACTAACAATGAGGCATATTAATAAATATTGCTGTCCTTCAATGCTGAAGAGGGTGTTGACCCTTGCAATTATGTTGTTCTTATTCAAGTTTTGATTATGGTGAAATGATCAAAATACTTAGGTTCTATTCTATATCACTATTAATATTTCTTCTTTTATGGCTTTGTGCTGCTGAAAATTAAGAGAATTTAACTGTTATGAATTGGGAACTGTGTACCCTTAATTTCTACCAACAGAAACTGTATTGTCTGTTGTCTAAATATTGTCTAAAATATTTACTATCTGGCCCTTTAAGAAAAAGTTCGCTGACCCTGCCAGAGTTACTACCCCCCATCTAGTGAGAAGGCTCTTTTCCACTCACAACACCAGCTGTCCCTCCATCCCACCTAGAGATCTGACTCTGCTTCAGATCAGGGACAATAGGAACCCCTAGGCGACAGCACCTTGCTAGGGCTCTGGAGGGCAGAGTTCTGGGTGAGATGAGCAAAGGACTTAAAATGTCAGGTAGTCACAGAATGAACTTTTGGATTTGTTGGATTTTGGCTTCTCCCCTATGTCATTGTCATACAGGGATCCAAAGCCTTCTCTCCTTTGAGAAATGTTTCTTTTCTGTAACTTCCTCAGAAGGCCCATTGGTAATCAGATGGATTCCACAGTCCAGTACTGGAGTGGGTGCATTAGCTTTCTGTTAGGCCTTGAAATTATCTTTCATGGCTCCATCATACTATTAATGTAGAAAGATATTAAGCTTAGTTCAGTGCGTGTTTAGGGAAAAGGAGCAAATATAAATACCTGACACATCTTCGCATAGGCCAGGGACTCAACAAAGATACTTTGTGACTCAACTGGGGTCTGTTCTAGCTCACCGGAGCTTAGGATTCCTCTCCAAGCTTTGAGGCCAAACTCCAGTAATAAAGTCTATATATTTTCTGGTCTCTTCCAATGGTCTTTTCCATCTGTAGTGCCAGTAGCCTTATTTTGTCAAGGATTCAATATTCTCAGCCATCTTTCCCCTCTTTAGCAAACAAATGATGACATCATTATTATTATTGTTGTTGATGTGGTTGTTGTTATTACAGTCCCTACTCTCCAGTGATTCCTAGTCTGGTGATAAAAACATGAATGCAAACAGCTACCCTTAATGAAACGTGGCAAGTGAGGAACTGCTTCACCAGAGAAGGTAAAATTTCTCAGTGGTGGGATGTAGTTGGATCTTACCATCTCCATCATTAAATATTCAGGAATCTGGACAGCTGGTTGTTAAAACATTTTGTAACTTAAAATTGGCCATGGTGGGAAGAGCAACCCCATGGAAACTGGCAAGTGCTACAAAGCAGGACATTTTTTTTGTTCAGAGAGCTGATTTACCAAAACAACACTGCATCTGAGCTGGAAAAAAGAGGAAGGGAGCGAAGTCATTGCAAGAAGCGGGGACAGACATTATGATTAATATATAATATATATATAATATCAGTAATATTTGATGTTGAAAAAATTTATTCTCTTTGACATGCAACATTACTTCAATTTTATTCATTCAAATATGAAAATCGTATTTTAATCAACTGGAATCAAATTCGAATTCTTTTCTATGCTTAATTTGCCACAGGCTGATAGGGCAAGCACAAGTTTGTCACCACAATTATGTTTTGGTAAATTTTCTCTTATTATTTTTCACAGATTTTATTTCTATTTCACAGGATATCTATAACCTGCTCTGTTTTCCTTTGGTATATAGTGTTATTCAGGATTCAGGAAGTCTAATGTCAGCCTGACTTTATCCCCTTGTAGGCAAGCCACACTTCTTCTTTGATGTTTTTAGTATTCATATATTATTCTATAATCCCAGATTTCCATTGTTTCCAGAATGAGTCTTATTATTTTAGTCTGATATTTAGGGAAGCTGTTAAATCTATAAATTTGGGTTTCTTTTTTTTTACCTTAGGCAGATTTTTCTGTGTCATACTATTCCTTTAGTTGTGTCAGAAAGAACTTTCTTGGGTTGTATCTTTATTCCCTTTCCTCCATATCTATAAATTTTCCTGTCACTTTCACTTCTGTCGTTTACCTTTAGACTTAAGGTTTCTCAAACCTGCTATCCTTATCACCAATTTGATTTGGTCACATCCATTTATATCATCTCTAATGGGAATTTCAGTTCTGCTCTTGCTCTGGGGCTTTGTGCATTCTCTCATTATTTTATTCAGATTTCTTTGTATCTCTGCCTTTACCTAACACTCTTTAGTCTTCTCTTACTCCAGAGGACACTTCCTTCTTTCATGTTTTTGAAGACATCAAGCATAGTTTGCTAAACTTTGCCTTTTTCCTACTGTTCTTTTCTGTTTGCTTATTCTTACACAGGTGGAGATTCACCCAGACCTGGCATGTCCCAAAAGATGCTTTCTTGGTTTCATTAGCCTGGGCTGCTCTTCTCCTAGGTACAGACACTGCCATGTTTCAGCTCTAGAACCAAAGGCAGATTGATTTGCACAGACCTTAGAATATTTGTTTCTAATAGTGATTAGTCCAGAAAGGATGGACTTAGTAATTCTTTCCTTAAGGGGAAAGGCATTTCAGCTAGTGTTGGCCAACATGTACCTCTGGCTTTAAGGGTAGAAGCCCCTGAATGGATATATGGGCAGACTCTGCTTGGCTTAACAAATGATTCTTTGGCAGCTGGAAAAAAAAAATCACATGTTTTTCTGGTCTGTGTAATTTCTGTGGCCAGAGTTTAGGGCAGATAAAGGAGGGTAAATCAACAATTTTTCCTACCCCTGGTTTGGACTCACACTTGCTGCTTTGTATGTGCTGCTGTATCATATGTTGTGCCACAGAATTTCTCAACAGCAGTGCCATTGACATTTTGGACTAGACGATTCATTGCTGTGGAGGGCTGTTCTGTGTGTTGGAGGGTGGCCATACATTAAAGTAGCCATACCCTGCCCAAGTTGTGATAAACAAAAATGTCTCCAGATGTTGCTAAATGTTCCCTGGTAAGCAAAATTGCCCTCCCTCTTTCCCATTGAAAACCACTGCTATGGAGTCTAAGAATATACTTCCAATTCCATAACAAATGCTATGTATTTTATGAAGTTTTCTCCAAAACTGAATGATGTTCTTTTATGTGAAATATTTTGTACCGCTGCCAGTCTTTTTCTCTGTCTTTATACGCATTTTGTAGAACGTTGAATGGAATTGTATGAGGAATTACTGCTTTTGCGCTTGCATTTCTTTATTCACTGATTAATCTGCCAAATATTCATTGAGTGCATAATATATGCCATGGTCTCTGCTGAGTTGTGGAACAACAAACTGAGTGAGATACTCTCCTGCCAATTCTTAACTTTGGGGATTTCTTCTAAGATTTATACAAATGATCATATTTATCTTCTTGAAATGTCTTGTTCTTTTGGCTTCCTCTGCTTCTTTTCCTACATCTGGACTAATTGTAGGACTTGTCAGTTCCTTTAAAATGTTAATGTCATTTACAAATTTCCAAAGGAGGGGGTAAAGCATGTGGTATTCCTTAATCTTATTTGATCCTAGACCCCTATTTTCTCTAGACCATCTCATGAGATTAGTAGTGCAAGTTATAGGCTTTGCAAAATACTCATTTAGAGAGTTCTCTATGATCTGAGGATGGATGACACAGATGCTTTTCAAATTAATATCTTCAGTCCTGATGTTTTACAGAGTCCCAGACCCAAATATTCAATTCCTCCTGGGTATCTCCAGATTATAGTCCTACAAATAGCTCACACTCAGTGCTTCTTCCAAGGCATCCATGACCCCCAAAATAGAGAGTAAAATTTTTCATTTTCCTCTGTACCTTTAACACTGTTCTGTCCTAACCTTAACTCAGTGTAGGTTGGGCATCTGTTACAATTCTGTCTCCCCTCTGAGACTGAAAACCCAGGGGCAGGGTCCAGGCCTCTTCTTCACTCTTTTTCAGAATTTGGAATAGAATGGGTGCTCAGGAGTTTTTTTTTTTTAATTAAATTTAAAATACAAAAACCCTGGAAAAAAGTAATACCATTGACATTTCTTAGAAAATGTTTTTAGCTTATTTCTCTACATATTTAAATTGAGGTTCAGGGATAGATCTGAAAGCTCTAGGAACCTAAGGGGAGTTGCTGGAGAGGAGTAATAGCAAGAGGAAAGAGGACAGAGAAGCAGGGTACTTGGATTTGCCAAAGACAAACTTGAATGATTTAATAATACTGGATAGTGCTAGCAGTGTTTTTGAAAAAAAAAAATTTGTGTCTTTTGTTTTTATTTTTGTGTTTTGCCAGTCCTAAGAATTTTGCAGGTCGGCTTGGGTCCAGTGTGATGATTAAACATTTGTTTCTTAAAAAGCAAACTGATTCTTTTGTTCCCTGTTACTCAGTTTAAGACTAAATCATGAGGGGATTTGGAAGGATGTACTAAAGTTCCATCTGGTTTGTTGAGAACAATATGCTACTAGATAATCATTCCTTTATCACAGCTGAAGAAAGTAATAGTTGTTGTTTTTTAAAAATTAAAACTCCATATACACTTCTGATTAGATCCACACCACAGTAAACATCATGACTGGGATTGGGGGAGCCCACCAAATCTTCCTGCCACAATTCTTTGCTGAGCCCAGAAATGCAATTTCTCTCTCTGTCCTTTTCAGATGGGTATGTTATGGGTCCATTTATCTTTGCATTCAGGTGCGTGACACAGAGATGAGGAAGAGAATCTGCCAAGCACTAGGAAACAATACTAAATGAGCACCTTGAGGAAACTGCAAAGTAGTTTCTACTTTATCAGGATTTTCAATTCCAGGTATCTTACTTTGGAACTTCTGTATTACTTTGATATCACTCATAAAATGTTCCATTTCTGAAACTGCTAGATCCACAGAAATCAGTAGCCTCTTTTGGGCAATGTATAAAAAGAAGACCATAGATTACAATCTGATGATTGTAAAAATAAATAGGTTGATTTTCTTTTCTCAGCAATCAATACAGCTTTATTCTTCATCAAGAAAAATTAAATCTTAGATCTCTGTTCTTCTAAGTCTGTGTGAAAAAAAGACAAACCTTAGCGTTTCAGAGGATCAAACCTCATAGCGTAGGTATTAGTCTATTTGATGCTTTCTGTGTCTGCAATTAGCATTATTCCAGGTTCAGGTACTAAAATCAACAAAATAGGGTAAACTTTTCTTCTTTACATTGATTTAACAACACTTGAGGTCACTATAGAAGATGTAATTTGCCTAAATTAGGCCTATATTCACAATGTAAAGAAGTGCTTTTTAATACAGTTATCTAACAATGCTAAGTGTACACTGAAACATAAGTCAGTGGTTATGTTTATTTAAAGTAGATGGGGAGGACCTTCAAGATGGTGGAGGAGTAAGACGCAGAGATCACCTTCCTCCCCACAAATACATCAAAAATACATCTACATGTGGAACGACTCCTACAGAACACCTACTGAACGCTGGCAGAAGACCTCAGACCTCCCAAAAGGCAAGAAACCCCCCACGTACCTGGTAGGGCAAAAGAAAAAAGAATAAACATATACAAAAGAATAGGGACGGGACCTGCATCAGTGGGAGGGAGCTGTGAAGGAGGAAAAGTTTCCACACACTAGGAAGCCCCTTCACTGGAGGAGACAGGGGGTGGGCGGGAGGGGAAGCTTTGGAGGAGAGTGCAGCAACGGGGGTGCAGAGGGCAAAGGGGAGAGATTCCCGCACAGAGGAATGGATCAGAGCCAACCAGCGCTCACCAGCCTGAGAGGCTTGTCTGCTCCCCCGCCAGGGCGGGCGGGGGCTGGGAGCTGAGGCTCGGGCTTTGGTCGGAGCGCAGGGAGAGGACTGGGGTCGGCTGCGTGAACACAGCCTGAAGGGGGCTAGTGCGCCACAGCTAGCCGGGAGGGAGTCTGGGAAAAAGTCTGGAGCTGCCGAAGAGGCAAGAGACCATTGTTTCAGGGTGTGCGAGAAGGGGATTCAGAGCATCGCCTAAACAAGCTCCAGAGATGGGCGCGAGCCGCGGCTATCAGCGCGGACCCCAGAGACGGCCATTAAATGCTAAGGCTGCTACTGCAGCCGCGAAGAATCCTGTGTGCAAGCACAGGTCACTGTCCACACCAACCCTCCAGGGAGCCTGTGCAGCCCACCACTGCCAGTGTCCCATGATCCAGGGACAACTTCCCTGGGAAAACACACGGCATGCCTCAGGCTGTTGCAATGTCACAGTGGCCTCTGCCGCCGCAGGCTCGCCCCGCATTCCGTACCCCTCCCTCCCCCCGGCCTGAGTGAGCCAGTGCCCCGTAATCAGCCACTCCTTTAACATCTTCCTGTCTGGGTGAAGAACAGATGCCAGAGGGCAACCTACATGCAGAGGCAGGAACAAATCTAAAGCTGAACCCCAGGACCTCTGCCAACAAAGAAGAGAAAGGGAAATTTCTCCATACAGCCTCAGGAGCAGTGGATTAAATCTCCACAATCAACTTGATGTATGCTGCATCTCTGGAATGCTTTAATAGACAACGAATCATCCCAGAATTGAGGCTTTGGGAGCAACTGTAGACTTAGGGTTTGCCATATGTGACTGACTAGTTTATGATTTATATGTTTACCTTAGTTAAGTTTTTAGCGCTTGTTATCATTGGCGGATTGTTTATTGGTTTGCATGCTCTCTTCTTTTTTTTAAATTACTTTTTTAATTTTAATAATATTAAAAAATTTTTTTTACTTTAATAACTTCATTTTATTTATTTATTTATTTATTTATTCTCCCTTTTCTTCTGAGCCATGTGGCTGACAGGGTCTTGGTGCTCCGGCCAGGTGTCAGGCCTGAGCCTCGGAGGTGGGAGAGCTGAGCTCAGGATATTGGACCATCAAAGACATCCCAGCCCTATGTTAAATAAGATGGACTTAATTGATATTTATAGGACATTCCACCCAAAAACAACAGAATAGAATTTCTTCTCAAGTGCTCATGAAACATTCTCCAGGATAGATCATATCTTGGGTCACAAATCAAGCCCTGGTAAATTTAAGAAAATTGAAATCGTATCAAGTATCTTTTCCAAAGACAATGCTATAAGAGTAGGTATCAATTACAGGAAAAAGTCTGTAAAAAATACAAGCACATGGAAGCTAAACAATAAGCTACTAAATAACCAAGAGATCACTGAAGAAATCAAAGAGAAAATCAAAAAATACCTAGAGACAAATGACAATGAAAACATGACAACCCAAAACCTATGGGATGCAGCAAAAGCAGTTCTAAGAGGGAAGTTTATAGCGATACAATCCTACCAGAAGAAACAAGAAACATCTCAAGTACACAACCTAACCTTACACCTAAAGTAAATGGAGAAAGAAGAATAATAAAACCCAAAGTTAGCAGAAGGAAAGAAATCATAAAGATCAGATCAGAAATAAATGAAAAAGAAATGAAGGAAACGATAGCAAAGATCAACAAAACTAAAAGCTGGTTCTTTGAGAAGATAAACAAAATTGATAAACTATTAGCCAGACTAATCAAAAAAAAGGGAGAAGACTCAAATCAATAGAATTAGAAATGAAAAAGGAGAAGTAACAACTAACACTACAGAAATACAAGGACCACGAGAAATTACTACAAGCAACTATATGCCAATAAAATGGACAACGTGGAAGAAATGGACAAATTCCTAGAAAAGTACAGCCTTCCATGACTGAACCAGGAAGAAATAGAAAATATAAACAGACCAATCACAACCACTGAAATTGAAACTGTGATTAAAAATCTTCCAACAAATAAAAGCCCAGGACCAGATGGCTTCACAGGTGAATTCTATCAAACATTTAGAGAAGAGCTAGCACCTATCCTTCTTAAACTCTTCCAAAATATAGGAGAGTGAGGAACACTCCCAAACTCATTCTACGAGGCGACCATCACCCTGATACCAAACCAGACAAAGATGTCCCAAAGAAAACTACAGGCCAATATCACTGATGAACATAGATGCAAAAATCTGCAGCAAAATACTAGCAAAAAGAATCCAACAGCACTTTAACAGGATATAGACCATGATCAAGTGGGGTTTATACCAGTAATGCAAGGATTCTTCAATATATGCAAATCAATCAATGCGATATACCATATCAACAAATTGAAGTTGAAAAACCATAAGATCATCTCAATAGATGCAGAAAAAGCTTTCAACAAAATCAACACCCATTTAAGATAAAAACCCTCCAGAAAGTAGGCATAGAGGGAACTTACCTCAACATAATAAAGGCCATATATGACAAACCCACAGCCAACATCGTTCTCAGTGGTGAAAAACTGAAACTATTTCCACTAAGATCAGGAACAAGACACGTTGTCCACTCTCACCACTATTATTCAACATAGTTTTCAAAGTTTTAGCCACAGTAATCAGAGATGTAAAAGAAATAAAAGGAATCCAAATTGGAAAAGAAGAAGTAAAACTGTCACTGTTTGCAGATGACATGATACTATACATAGAGAATCCTAAAGATGCTCCCAGAAAACTACTAGAGCTAATCAATGAATTTAGTAAAGTAGCAGGATACAAAATTAATGCACAGAAATCTCTTTCATTCCTATATACTAATGATGAAAAATGTGAAAGAGAAATTAAGAAAACTCTCTCGTTTACCATTGCAGCAAAAAGAATAAAATACCTAAGCATAAACCTACCTAAGGAGACAAAAGACCTGTATACAGAAAATTATAAAACACTAATGAAAGAAATTAAAGATGATACAAATAGATGGAGAGATATACCATGTTCTTGAATTGGAAGAATCAATATTGTGAAAATGACTATACTACCCAAAGGAAGCTACAGATTCAATGCAATCCCTATCAAATTACCAATGTCATTAACACAGAACTAGAACAAAAAAGTCACAATTTGTATGGAAACACAAAAGACCGCGAATAGCCAAAGCAATCTTGAGAACGAAAAATGGAGCTGGACGAATCAGGCTCCCTGACTTCAGACTATACTACAAAGCTATAGTAATCAAGACAGTATGGTACTGGCACAAAAACAGAAATATAGATCAATGGAACAGGATAGAAAGCCCAGAAGTAAACCCATGCACCTATGGTCAGCTTTTCTTTGATAAAGGAGGCATGACTATACAATGGAGACAAGACAGCCTCTTCAATATGTGGTGTAGGGAGAACTGGACAGCTACATGTAAAAGAATGAAATTAGAACACTCCCTAACACCATACACAAAAATAAACTCAAAATGGATTAAAGGCCTAAATGTAAGGCCAGACACTATAAAACTCTTAGAGGAAAACATAGGCAGAACACTCTATGACATAAATCACAGAAAGGTCCTTTGGACCCACCTCCTAGAGAAAGGGAAATAAAAACAAAAATAACCAAATGGGACCTAATGAAATTTAAAAGCTTTTGCACAGTGAAGGAAACCATAAACAAGACCAAAAGACAACCCTCAGAATGGAAGAAAATATTTGCAAACAAAACAACTGACAAAGGATTACTCTCCAAAATATACAAGCAGCTCATGCAGCTCAATATCAAAAAACCAAACAACCCAATCCTAAAATGGGCAGAAAACCTAAATGGACATTTCTCCAAAGAAGATATACAGATTGCCAACAAACATATAAAAGGGTGCTCAGCATCACTAATCATCAGAGAAATGCAAATCAAAACTGCAATGAGGTATCACTTCACACCCATCAGAATGGCCATCATCAAAAAGTCTACAAACAATAAATGCTGGAGAGGGTGTGGAGAAAAGGGAACCCTCTTGCACTGTTGGTGGGAATGTAAATTGATACAGCCACAATGGAGAACAGTATGGACGTTCCTTAAAAAACTAAAAATAGAACTACTTTATGACCCAGAAATCCCACTACTGGGCACATACCCTGAGAAAACCATAATTAAAAAAGAGACATATACCACAATGTTCATTGCAGCACTATTTACGATAGCCAGGACATGGAAGCAACCTAAGTGTCCATTGACAGATGAATGGATAAAGAAGATGTGACATATGGCACATACATACAATGGAATATTACTCAGCCATAAAAAGAAATGAAATTGAGTTATTTGTAGTGAGGTGGATGGACCTAGAGTCTGTCATACAAAGTGAAGTAAGTCAGAAAGAGAAAAACAAATACCTAACACATACATATGGAATCTAAAAAAAAAAAAAAGTGGTTCTGAAGAACCTAGGGGCAGGACAGGAATAAAGATGCAGACGTAGAGAATGGACTTGAGGACACGGGGAGGGGGAAGGGTAAGCTGGGACAAAGTGAGAGCGTGGCATGGACATATATACACTACCAAATGTAAAACAGATAGCTAGTGGGAAGCAGCGCATGGCACATGGAGATCAGCTTGGTGCTTTGTGACCACCTAGAGGGGTTGGATATGGAAGGTGGGAGGGAGGTGCAAGAGAGAAGTGATATGGGGATATACGTATATGTATAGCTGATTCACTTTGTTATACAGCAGAAAGTAGCACAACAATGTAAAGTAATTATACTCCAATAAAGATGTTTAAATAAATAAATAAATAAAAAGTAAATGGGATAATGATGATGGTTTATGGAGATAAATGAGGTGCTACTAAAAGAGTGATAACCTGTCACATTCACTTCATTATTCACCATTTGTACTCTGGTGGGGAAGCCGGAAACTTAGGATAGCTCTTTGCTTATGTTACAAACTTGATATATATGGGTATGCCACACATGTTGTTTAAAATACACAATTTAGCATGTTCAACAGTTCTTTTTACCAAAAGTGAATTTTAGACATTTTGGGCAAAGTTTTATGAAAGCAAAGGAGAACATTTTTGAGTTAATATACATAAAACTCTTAGAAAAGCAAAGATTGCAGAGTAAGCTCTCTGCATGTGCTATTACTATATATAGAATACTTACTGTCAACTTAAGGATTTATATATTAGTTAATATTAAATTAATATTAAGCAGCTATTATGAATTAGCAGCTATAATACTATAAGCTAGAGTCACAAATACAGTAGACACAGTAGTTTTCCAAAAGAAGCTTGTACATCAGTGGTAAAGAAATGCACAAACGCAAAAGTTTAAGAATATAAAGCAGCATGGTAGGAACTTCGTGACATCAGGGGTTCAGAGAATGGAGAGATTCTTCTGGCCCCAGGCAAGATATAGATTGATTGATTACACTGGAGGAAGATTGGAAGAGATAGTAAACATTTCAGGAAGGGAAAGAAAAAAAGAAATGGAGATAGGACTACATAAAAGATTTATAGGCTGGATGTACTGGAGGCCAGGCTAAGAAGACGAAATTAGAAAAGAACACCAGAATTACAGGCCTGGACTTGGCCCCATTTAATCATTGAAATTTTCTTAGTAATAAGCCAGAATGATATTTGTATTTTGGAAGGTTAACATGACAGTTATGTATAGAGTTAACATGTCCAGTTATACACTTTTATGGTCAGAGAAATGGGAGCCTAATAAGATGACTAATAGGTAAGTAATAAAATAGGTAGCAGTGGAAATGGAAAGGAAAAGTTGAATGCAATGGACATTGCTGAAGAATTACCATACTTTATTGTGTTTATAAGATAGTATTTTTTGTATACTCTGCATATTGGAGTAAATACCTTCATTTACAAAGATGGTATTTCAAATTCTTAAGGATTATGGTCAATTTTTAATAAACATCATTTGTTTCTATGGCTAAAATAATTAACTAAATAATGGTAGATGAAAGATATAGCCATTTTAAGGTGTTAATACTTTAGCAAATATTTTGAAAGCTGGTGCTAGAACTTGGCTTTTGGATGCAGCTGACCATAATTCAGTTATGAGCTTTGCAACTTACTTATGTGAATTTGGGCAAGTTAGTTAACTCTCTGAACCATGCATTTCTCATCTCTAAAATGCTGAATAATAAAGCTTTCCTCATTGATTTATTATAAGGATGAAATAACATACTTTAAAATGCCCAGACATATCTGCCGCATGTAATAATTATGCAGTACATGTTAGGTGCAATTAATGTCTGTAAACCAAGTGTAAAAAGGTAGAAAGCAGATCTTATTGTAAAACCTATTACAGGGCTTAGCACACAATGCACTTTATTTTTCTAGCTTCAAGGACCTTACAATCTTTTTATTTTCCTATCTCGCTGATTTCTCACTTAAAACCTTATTTGTTTCTTCTCTCCTCTTTGACCTCTTTCTGTTGGTATGATCCAAAGATCAGATCTTGGATTTCTCTGTCTCACATTTTCGCTTGATGCTCTTATCCAGTCCTATGACTTTAAATATTATCTCTGTGCTGATTACTTTTCTGCTAATTTTAAAGATATGTTCTCAAATTCTTTGATAGTTCTCCCTCCAAAAGACAGCTTAATTCCACTTCCCTGAGTATAGAGTGTGGATTATACATAGTGACCCTTCTAGTATGACTAAGTGATGGCCTGTCACTTTTGAGATTAGGGCTTTCATATTGGGTTATCCCTCTCTCTCTCTCTCTCTCTCAGTCATCAATTGCTCTGTGTGAAGATATGCCCTGGGAAGCCCTATGCAGAGGTCCATATAGTGAGGAACTGAAGCCTCCTGCCAAGAGCCACATGAGTGATCTTGGAAACAGATTCTCTAGCCTCAATCAAGTGTTCAGAAACTACATACAGCCTTAGTAACAACTTGATTGCAAACTCATGAGGAACTCTTAGCAAGAACAACACAGGTAAGCCATGTCTAGATTTCTAACATTCAGAAACTGTGTGAGATTCTTTTTTTTTTTTTTTTGCTTTAGAGTGCTAAATTTTGGGACAATTTGTTACATAGCAACAGATAAGTAATACAACCCCTGAATTTACATCTCTATCAGACCTCTATCCAGAACCCCAGACTTGAATATCCAACTGCCTACTTGCTATCTCTACCTAGATGTCTAATAGACATCTTGATTTCAACATGTTTAAAGCTAAACTCATGCTCCTTGTTCTCGTTCTTCCAAAGTTCAAGATAACTTTCCCATGCCAGCTGCTATGTTCCTTGACTTCTGTCTTTTACACTCTATCCCCAATCTATTAGGGAATTCTTTTGGCTCTACTTGAAAACTATATCCTGAGTTGACCACTTCTCACCACCTCACTGCTACCATTCTAGGACAAGTTAATCTCATTTCTTGGCTGGATCATTTCAGGAAACTCCCTGTTGTCTTTCAGTTTCTATCCTTGTCTCCCTCCCCCACTATATGTTCTCAACACAGAAGACAGCTATCCTTTAAAAGTGTATCCTATCCTTTAAAAACTTGAGACAAATTTCCAGCATAGATACTGGTGGAGTTGCTTGTATTACACTAACTTTCCTGCAGATAGCAATTATAAACCCCGGACAAAATATTTTTTAAAAAGCAGTTAAATCTCTCAGTGTCTATTTTGGATTAGCATTGGCACATAATCCAAAGTAAGCAGACTCTGAGACGGACTTAACATTTGAAAGAAGGGTACCATCCTGGGTAACAGCCAGGCTTTTTTTCCTGATGGCAATACCCAATTAATGTGTGGTGCAGTTGGATAAAACTAAGCAGAAGCCACTTACTGACTTGTAATTTTATTACAAGGTAGGAGCTACCAGAGTGACAGGAAATTAAGGGGAGAAAGCCCAGAAAAGGATCCACAGACACAGGACCCCCAAATCTGTTTTTGGGGTCCCGCAAAACTCCCCTCCAACCTGTGGACGATTTCCTGAAATTCATAGATAGTAAGCATTACATTAAGGAGTCCAAATCAACGATGTGGTGGCTGGAAAAGTTCAGCATAAATTTCAGCTCTTGACCCATATTGGGAAGACAGGTTTAGAGCTGAGTCCTGCCAAGTAAAAGGAACCTGTTAAATACCTCAGACTTTCCGCTGAAATCCAGGAAAATTCCCCATATTAGGTGCAAATACTATGTTCCCTGATTTGCCCAAGTGCTAAGAGCAAAATGGAAACAAATATGTTCCAACAAAGTATAAAACCAACACTTCAAAAATTCAATGTGATCAGCCAGTAATTTAACTATCAGAAAAAGAAAATCACCACTTCTCACAGGAAGAAAACAGAATTCAGAGTCTCAGTTCACAATACCAAGGGTACAATAAAAAATTTATTAGATATAGGAAAATGTGAGTTATTATCAAGGATGAAAGCAATCAATATCAGTAGACCACTGATAATTAGTAGACAATTAACAGTAAAGGACATTTAAGTATCTATCATAAGGACTTAATTTAAAAGATGGTCACGAGAGTGAACGGATGGGAATTATTGGTAGAGAAATGAAAGCTATAAAAAAATCAAAAAGAATTTCTAGAAATGAAAAATTTAGCATCTGAAATAATTAAGTTCTGTGGATGAATTTAGTAGAAGATTGGAGTTAGCACATAAAATGTTTTGGTAGGCAGAATAATAGCTCTGTAAAGATGTTCACATCCTAATCCCTGGAACCTGTAAATATATAACTGTGATATTATGATTTACAATAAATATATATTTGATCTTGGTCCCAGTTTCTAGCTCAGAGCTCCTAAAACTCTTGGAATTTCCTACGTGATAAAGGTGAAATGTGTGTCTTTTGTTATTCATAACAAGCCCCTTTCAACCACACCTGAGTTTATATTACTGAAGGGAATTTTGAAAAGTCCCTAGGTACGCTAAGGATGGGGGCTGGTTACCAGGGGAACCAACCTTGATTACAGAGTTGGAACTTTCAGTCCCAGGCTCTAACCTCTTGGGAAGGGAGAGGGGCTGGAGATTGAGTTAATCTCCAACAGCCAATGATTTAATCAATCACACCTATGTGATGAAAGCTCTGTAAAAATCCAAAAGGATGAGATTCAGAGAGTTTTCAGGTTGGTGAACTCGTGAAGGTGCTGGGAGAGTGGTATGCCCAGAGAAGGCATGGAAGCTCCTTGGCCCTTTCCCATATACCTTCCCCTAGGTATCTCTTCCATCTGGCTGTTTCTGAGTTACATTTTTAAATAATAAGTTTGTAATCTAGTAAGTAAAATGTGTTCCTGAGTTTTGTGAGCCACTCTAGCAAATTAATCAAGCCTGAGGTAGGGGTCCTGGGAACCTCTGAATTGTAGCCAGTTGGTCAGAAGCATAGGTAACAACGACCTGGACTTGCAGTTGGCATTCAAAATGGGGGGCAGGCTTGTAGGATTGAGCCCTCAACTTATGGGATCTGACGCTATCTCCAGGTAGGTAATGTCATAATTAAGTTAATTTGTAAGACACCTAGCTGGTGTCACAGAATTGCTTTGTGTGTAGAAACTACCCTGCACCCCTTCTCCGCCTCCCCTTCCAATGCCCCTGACACATTTGGTGACCAGAAGTATTGAGTGTGAGTAATATTAAAAGAGTCACACAGGAGGAAGTTTTTCCTTTACAGTAACTTTCCATGGCAAAAGGAATTTTGCACATTAAATTAAGACTACAAACTTCAAAATAGAGAGATTATCCTGAATTATCTATGTGGTCCCCATGTAATCACATGGGTCTTTAAAGGTGGAAGTGGGTCATAGATTTGAGAAAATGGAAGAAGACAGGAAAGATCTGAAGTGTGAGAGACATGTCACCAAATATGAATTTGAAGACAGAGAAAGGGGCCCACACACTAAGGCAGGCAGGGAACCTGTAAAGCTGGGAACGACCCTCAGCTGACAGTGAGCAAAGAAACAGGGACCTCAGTTTCACAAACACAAGGAACTGAACTGTGCCCACAATCTGCATGGATCTACCTAGAGCTTCCATAAAAGAAGACAGCCTCGCTGATAGCTTGATTTTAGCCTGGTGAAACCTGCACTGGATATTTGACCCACAAAACTGTAGGATAATACATGTATGTGGGTCTAAGCTGCTAAATTTACGGTAATTCGCTATGGCACCAATCGAAAACTAATACAAAAAGGTCAATAAACTTCAAAGTAGATAAATATAAAAAGAAAGAAGGGGCAGGTAATTATTCTTTTTAAGTATTGGCCAAAAATTCCCCAAATTTGTTCAAAAACATAAACTTATAGGACCAAAAACTTGAATAACTCCCAGCAAGATAAATACAAAATAAACCACCTTAGGCATATCATTATAAAACTTCTGAAAACCCAACATAAAGACAAAATATTGAAAGCAGCCAGAGAAAAAGAAATTATACACAGGGGAACAATTATATAAATGATGGCTGAATTATCATCAGAAACAGCAAAGACCAGGAGACTATAGAGGCACTTTACATTTTCAGCAAATGGTGTTGGAGCCACTGGATAAACATATGTTAAAAAAGGAATCATGACTCCCCCTCACACCACAAACAAAAATAAAGTCATGATGGGTTATAGCCTTAAATGTATATGTAAAATCATAAATCTCTTAGAAGAAAATACAGGAGAATACTTTTGTGACCTGAGAGCATAGGTAAAGATTTCTTAGGACAAAAATGCACTAAACATGAAAGAATATAATCATAACTTACACTTCATCCAAATAAATATATTTTGCTAATTAAAATATACAAATAAGAGAGGAAAAAGTCAAACTATGGACTGGGAGAATATATTTGCAATACATATATCCAACAAAGAAATTATATCCAGGATATGTAAAGAATTCCCTCAAACCCGTAAGAAGCCAAATAATCCTTTAAAGTGAGTAAAGGAATTAGGTAGATATCTCACAAAGGAAGATACATGATGGTCAAAAAGTATATGAGAAGGTGTTGACATTACAAATCATCAGGGAAATGCAAATTAAATCACAATGATTTACCATTATACATTGACCAGAAAAAAAAATTTTCAGTGTCCAGTACTAGCAAGGATGTGGAAGAACTGGAACTCATACATTGCTGATGGCAGGGTAATGTGATACAAGTGCTTTGGAAAATTTATTGGTAGTTTCCTATAAAGTTAAACATATAACAATCACTCAGCAATTCTACTCCTAGGTATTAACCTTAGAGAAATAAAAATGTGTCTTCAAAATGACCTGTATGAGAAGCAGCTTTATACCTAATTGCCAAAAAAAAAGGATATAACTCAAATGTCCATCAACAGGATTACAAATAGCAAATTATAGTATTTGTACAATGAAATACCACCCAGAAGTAACAAAGAATCCACTGCTGACACAAATGACAACATGGAGGAATCCCAAAAACACTATGTTAAGTGAAAGAAGCTAGACAAAATGAGTAAACAAACAAAACAAAACCTCCACACATCTTGTTTGATTCTATCTATTTATTTTTAAATTGAAGGATAGTTGACTTACAGTATTAGTTTCAAGTGTACAACATAGTGATTTGATATTTTTATAGATTATGTACCATACAAAGTTATTACAATATTATTGACTATATTGAATGTGCTATACATTACATCCCTTTGACTCATTTATTTTATAACTGGTAGTTTGTACCTCTTGCTCCCCTTCGCCTAGTTTACCAATCCACCCACCCACTTCCCCTCTGGCAACCACTAGTTTGCTCTCTGTATCTGTAGTCTGTTTCTGTTTTGTTATATTTATTCATTCAACATATAGGTAAAAACATAAAGCATTTGTCTTTTTCTGTCTGACGTATTTCACTTAGCATAGTACCCTCCTGTGCATCCATATTGTTGCAAATGGCAAGATTTCATTCTTTTTTATGGCTTAGTACTATTCCATTGTATATATATGCTACTTCTTTATCCATTCATCTGTTGATGGACACTTAGGTTGCTTCCATATCTTGGCTACTGTCAATGAACATGGGGTATGTATATCTTTTCAAATTAGTGTTTTTGTTTCTTTGGAAAAACTGCATCGTATGATAGTTCTATTTTTAATTTCTTGAGGAAGCGCCATACTGTTTTCCATAGTGGCTGTACCAATTTACATTCCCAACAACAGGACACAAGTATTCCCTTTTCTCTACATTCTTAACAACACTTGTTATTTCTTGTCTTTTTAATGATAGCCATTCTGACAGGTGTGAGATAATAACTCATTGTGGTTTTGATTTGCATTTCCTTGATGATCAGTGATGCTGAGCATCTTTTCATGTGCCTGTTGGCCATCTGTAAGTCTTTGGAAAATTACCTGTTCAGATCCCCTGCCCATTTTTTAATCAGGTTGTTTGTTTTCTGATGTTGAGTTGTATGATTTATATTTTTTGGATTTTAATCCCTTTACAGACATATCATTTACAAATATATTCTCCCATTCTGTAGGTTACCTTTTTATTTTGTTGATGGTTTCCTTTGCTGTGCAAAAGTTTTATAGTTTGATGTGGTCCCGTTTGTTTATTTTTGCTTTTGTTGTCTTTGTCGGAGGAGACATTTAAAAATTATACTGCTGCTGTTTCCTTTCCTTTCTTTTTGTCTTAAAAAAAATACTGCTAAGGCCAATTTCAAAGTGCATATTGCCTATGTTTTCTTTTATGAGTTTCATGGTTTCAGGGCTTACATTTAAGCCTTTAGTCCATTTTGAGTTTGTTTTTGTATATGGTGTGAGGAAATGTTCTAGACTGGTTCATTTACGTGTAGCTGTCCAGTTTTCCCAACACCATTTATTGAAAAGACTGTCTTTTCCTCATTTTATATTCTTGCCTCCTTAATTGACCGTGTGTGAGTGGGTTTATTTCTGGGCTGTCTATTCTGTTCCATTGATCTGTTTTTGTGCCAGTACCATACTGTATTGACTACTATAGTTTTATAGTATAGTTTGTAGTTAGGGAGTGGGATACCTCCAGCTTTGTTCCTCTCTCTCAAGATTGCTTTGGCTATTTGGGGTTCTTGCCTCTTTTACAATATACTTCATAATGTATTAGTGAGGGTGATAAACACTTCACAAGAAGACTGTAGCTACAAAAATTACTCTGGTTTACATATTTAGTGACTTCAGTCTGAACCTTAAGTCTTTTGATTTCAAGTCTCATTTCCTTTCAACTACTGTCTATGAAATTCCTGGTGTTAAATTCAGTACTAAGAAAAAGAGAGTTGGGAGGATAGAATACTCCTTGGCTTTTATTCAAGAAGTATTAGTCTTTTCCAAATCAAAATAGATTAAAAAGGAAATCAAAATTAACTGCAATCTGTATCACTGACTGGAAATGTTGCTATACAGTACATTGTGGGTGATTGACAAAGTATAAACATGAAGTATAGATATGGATTATAATGTGATTTTGACAAGTGGAATGTGACTATATATGAATTTCCTTGTTTTCAGGAATGCACACTTAAGTATTTAGGGGTAAAGGGCCATGAAGTATATGACTTACTCTCTCTCTTGGGTAGAGAGAGAAAATGGGGAAGTAAATATGACAAAATGTTAATGACACATGAAACTGGATAGAAAGTATAAAAGAGTTCTTTGTACTATTTTTGCAAATTTTCTGTCCAAATTATCAAATTGTTTCATGATAATAAAGTTTTTTAAAAAAGAAAAATATTGAGTGTCTACCAATGCCAAGAAGGCATTCTTAGAGATATTTGCAATACAAAAACAGATAGGATGCAAAAACAGATGACTTCAGGAAGCTTTAAGCCCTGTGTGAAAACAGGAAATTAAACAGGAGTTACAAAATGGTGTCACAAGTGCTATAATCTAAATAGCTCTACTGTACCTCTTCCTAAGTGAAGCTGGTTGTATTCCCCAGATTCATCTGCCCTCCCAAAAGACAGTAGAGGATTCTCCACTTTAGTATGTTACTTTAACCCTTAGCCTTGACCTTTATTTCTGGCCACTGACTTTCCTATGTGATTGACCATCAAAATGATCACACTCTCAACCCATTGATGCTGGCCTGTGACCTCTATTGCTGCAGAAGAAGAATCTCAGGATATGCAACATACATGTGGGTAGATTAAACTTGTAACTATGGGGTTTAGGTCTTCTAGACTTTGGGCTTTTTTAAAAATTTTTATTTATTTAATTTATTTATTTTTGGCTGCATTGGGTCTTTGTTGCTGCACATGGGTTTTCTCTAGTTGCGGTGAGTGGGGGCATCTCTTCATTGTGGAGCATGGGCTTCTCATTGCAGTGGCTTCTCTTGTTGTGGAATATGGGCTCTAGGTGCAGGGGCTTCAGTAGTTGTGGCCACAGGCTCTAGAGCACAGGCTCAGTAGTTGTGGCACACGGGCTTAGTTGCTCCATGGCATGTGGGATCTTCCCAGAGCAGGGCTCGAACCCGTGTTCCCTGTGTTGGCAGGCGGATTCTTAACCACTGCGCTACCAGAGAAGCCCTCTTCTAGACTTTGAGTACTAACTAGACTGTAACTTTTGGTACTTGACATTCAAAGAACTATTCTGTTCACTGGAACAATTCCAGCACCTCACTCTCATGTTTTCAATGAGGCAGGAAAATGGAATGGTTCAATAAAGAAGCATATCAGAACAACTGTCTGCAGGAGAGAAAAAATGTGAAACCTTCACCCCTGTCCCCATTTAGAATCACTGTGCATAAGGAGAGTTATTGGGGATAGTGCTGTGTAGTGACGTAAAAAGTGGCAAAGCAAAATACAGCTTGGCACTCACTGATCTAGTCTAGTTTACAGGTAAGGAAACTTTTACCAAGAAAGGTAAAATGTCTTAACCGAGATTATGCAACTGGTACGTTGAACTCTATGAAATCAACATTTTTGTAGGTTAAAATAACTGTCTAATAATGGTGACTTTACATAGTTAAAAATAATAATGTTATGCTTGGTCTTCATGCTACTAGGGAAGGGCCTTTCTAATAGACCATGCTTTTTGCTTGATATAGAAAACAAAGTACTTTCTGAAAGATTCACCAATGACAGATATGCTGTTTAAATTAACGATTTTCTTGATACCCAGGGCCCTCATTTATGGTCACACTCAGGGTGCAAGGCACAATTTCACGAGGCACTGTTCACGTATTCCATGACGCAAGTGGCAGAATCATCACATTCTACACTGGAAAAACATTTTACACCCATGCTCTTTTGAACTTGTTTCTTTTCCTTGATATCTGACATTAATATTCACTAATTATTGCTATGCCCACTTCCTGATACTAACCCTCCTTTCAAATTCCTTCCTTTTTGATATTTCTCATTTTTACAGTCCTAGAAGCCTACTCGTTGCTTTTCCATTGGTAGCTTATTTCCCTCGCATGGCTCTGTATCCCTCCCTGCCTTCTCCTTAATGAGGATCATCCCATCTGCCCTTATTCTCTTTTCTGCATGAGCGATGTCATCAAAGTGAATCCCATCCAACGTTAATTTAAATTTACAGATTAAATTATTTATATAAGGTAACTCTTATCTGAAGTGCAGAAGCAGAAACACAAAACAACATAAGAATGAGATTTCTAGGTGTCCATTTTTTTCCTAAATATTTCTGAATATTTAGATGATTGGATGTGTTTTGAATTATGTTTTAAAGTCTATTTTATTTTATTTTTATATGTGCATATATGACTGAACTGATATGTTCCATGACAGTTTCCTAGAAGCAGCATGGGGGAGAAGAAAACTAGGAAAACAGAGTATGGACCAGAAGGAAAATTAGAGACAGGATCTGAAACATGTATTTAGAAAAGTGCTGAATAACTTAGTTATGTGGAAGAAAGATCAGCAAACATGCAGAGATGCGAACTCATCCTAGCAACAGTTTCCAACCATGGCTGTGATGCCAACGATAGCTTTAGCTGAGAGCCTCTTTCATTCAGAAAACATTACTAATTCTAACATGCATTGTTGTATGTAACTTTATCTTAGGTGTACACATCCTATTTGGGGAAAAAAAACCCTAAAAAACAAGTAATATTGAGTAAAAATTTGATCTATTTTTTAATTTGTGTTTCACGTTTTAAGTTGAACCACTAGATTTTTTTTCCAGCAAAACTAGGACCAATTTGATGTTTTATTGATTTAGAAATATCATGCTTTCTCAGACTTTACATGCTATGCTTTGATGGCCTGACTGCTGGGTGTTTTATTTTAGCACAAAGCCTTAATAACACTTTTGGGGATGGAAGGTCTGTTGCTCTTTTGTTATTGCTGTTTGTTTGTTTATCATTTTTTTTCCTGACTAGAAAGTCAACATAGATATGTGCATTTTGTTGCAGGTTACCAACTACAGGCTGAAAATAGTTTTGTAAGACATAGTTTATTTTTCCTTTTTCAGACATAGTTTATTTTTCCTTTTTCTTCCTTTCATCGAGATCCATCATGGATAACAAACATTTGTAAAGAATAAACACTGGGGAAAGAAAAAACCATAAAGTTTTTTTAAAAAAAAAAAATATATATAACATTGGAAAGACTCCCCTTGTGAATTTTTATAGAACTTTATGGTAACTTTTAAGTTCATGGATTTATTAGAAGTTACTAATTGGATGTTCAGATCCAGTCCTTTATTTTTATAAGAATTTTATCTACATTCCATTCACTTATGAAAAACACATTTTCCTAACTCATCTACTTTAACAGCAGGACTCAAAATGCCTTAGGAAGGTGAGTGCTGAGAAAGACTTTGCCTAAGAGGGGATTTTGGTTGGCATACTGTTCAACAAGACATAGATTAAAATGGCCAGACATCCTGGATTGTCTTTTCCAATTTTAATTCAATTCACTTTAACAAATGGTTTTCTAATGGTCTAAAAATTATAAGACACTGGATTGGACTGGGCAGGAAATAAACATATGGGATATCCTTTATCCCCTAAGTAGTTTAGTTTGGTTGGGTTTTGGGGGAGGCAATAAAACTTGTACATATGTAGCTGTTATAGGAAGCAAGAGTAAATGGGCTTTGTTAAAGAGCTATCAGTACGGTGCTATAATGTAACAAGCCTAAATAGATGTCATTCTTTTAGGACTGAGAGGGTTATTAAGCCTTCATGGAGGGAGCTAATTTTGAAATAAACGTTGGAAAAAATAAAGTTTTTAAAAGCAGAGAAAGAAAGTCATATCAGAAGGAGGGAAAAGTGTGAACCAAATGCAGTTTTAATTTTGCCAGCAAGTAGGGGGCTTATAATGGCTTTTGATAGAGATTGGAGTTGTGTTTTAGGCAGTGAAGTTTAAGATGAAGTTTGGACAAACACCTCAGCAGATCACATAGGATTCCATTGGTATTTTTAATTGGGTGAAATGTATCAAGTTCTTAACATAAATTTCTTTATCATCTGGACCCAGTCTATTCACTCTACCACTTTTTTCTAACACACCAAGATTAAAAGTAGAACCTAGGGAAACTCTAAAATATAAAGGATGGACACAGAATTATAAGTGAAAAAAAATGTCTGAGGGGCTTCCCTGGTAGCGCAGTGGTTGAGAGTCCGCTTGCCAATGCAAGGGACATGGGTTCGTACCCCGGTCTGGGAAGATCCCACATACCGCGGAGCGGCTGGGCCCGTGAGCCATGGCCGCTGGGCCTGCGCGTCCGGAGCCTGTGCTCCGCAATGGGAAAGGCCACAACAGTGAGAGGCCCGCGTACTGCAAAAAAAAAAACAAAAAATTGTCTGAGAAGAAACAACAGTATGAAAAAAATATGGAGGAAATAAACAAAGACAGAATGATGTAAGAACATGTTTCAGCTCAGTTTTTGAGACTAGAATAATCCTGACACCAAAAGTGGATAAGGACAATAACAAATAAAATTGCCAGTAAATGTTCCTTATCAACATGGACTAAAAAATTCTGAGTTGAGTTATATATAACTGGAAGTCAGTTATATGTAGAAAGAAAAATGACAGTGTGGAGTTTATTCCAGGAATGCAAGGATGGTTTAAAGTTTGAAAATCGATCAGTGTAATTCATCACATTAATAGAATATGATGGTCTCAATAGATGCAAAGAAATATTTGATAAAATTCAACACCCACTTATGATAATTCTCAGCAAACCAGAAATTTAAGGACACTTTCTTAATCAAACAAAGGATATGTGCAGTTCAGAAACAGTTGCTACAGCCATTTGGAAAGTATTTTCATGGAATGACGTTGGGGGTGGGGGTGGGGCGGCTAAAGCCTGTCTAAAAAGGAATGAAGAACAGGGGAATTCAATGTAAACTGTACAAGCCTTGGCTATGATGGGAAAAGGAGAAAAGGGTGATGGTTCCAGGAGGATAGTAGGAAGGTGTTTTTTGGGTTTTATTTATTTTTGATATTTTGAAAATTGGAGAAAATGAACTATTTATCATTACCTAAATAGACCATGCAGTTTTACTCCCTATGCTTAGCACATTGTATATATCTGGGGACTGACAGGAAATAGATACACACTTAAAGGGTTTAACTGGACAGAGCTAAATATTGGGACTATTTAGAGGTACACAGGGACTTGCAGTATTAGAATTCTGTTACCACCCCTAGACCTGAAGTTGCACCCATGAGAATTATATGGTCTAACAAGATTAATAGCTTGAACTCTCTTTCTTCTCACCCGCCATTATCCTGTAGGTACCTACCACTGGCTGATCCCAACAGAAAACAGAGAGCAAGGAATCCTGGGTAATGCAGTCTGCAGGGGGTCACTCTACTAGGTCACAAAGAAATGGACAGGAAGAGATTTGGAGAGGCCAATGAAGAATAACTAGTACACACATGTTGTTGTCTAACTATTATGCCCTTCCCTACTTCTCTATCTGGCAAAATCCCCATTACTCGTCAAGGCTCAGTTCATGAGAAATATTCTATATGGACTAACAGTGCTTCCCAGCCAAAGAGAGTTGGTCTCTCTTCTATTCGTATGCATGTATCTGTGGCAAAGAATATTTACTGGTGTAAGAACGTGGTGGACACAGTATTAACCTGTATTGTTTATCTCATTTATCCATATAATCTTTTTTTTTTTTTTTTTTTTGCGGTACATGGGCCTCTCACTCTTGTGGCCTCTCCTGTTTCGGAGCACAGGCTCCGGACGCGCAAGCTCAGCGGCCATGGCTCACGGGCCCAGCCACTCCGCGGCATGTGGGATCTTCCCGGACCGGGGCACGAACCCGTGTCCCCTGCATCGGCAGGTGGACTCTCAACCACTGCGCCACCATGGAAGCCCTATCCATATAATCTTTTAAGGTAGATATATCTACTTAATCACTGAGGAATCCTAGGCTTAGCAGGTTAAATAACTTGTCCAAAGGTACAGAGCTGGTGACTGGTAATTTTGCCGAGTTCATACTGCCTTCATCACTTCATGCTCCCATAATGCCTTGTGTATAGATCAAATAGAGCACTTTACCACATTCCATTTGTTGAAAGTCAAGCAAGAAAAACATACATGTAGCGAATGATGATCACAGATTGCCAACAGGCAAGCAACTCATCCTGGCACCTTTAATCACTAGTAATGGTGTGAGTTTCTCTAAGAAGAGGGTCTTGGACTGGGGTTCAGATTTGGTATCTGTCCCAGTGACAAATGGGATGATGGCAAAGCATGGAGTCAGAGTTCTACTATATTAGGTAGGTCTACTTCTGTTGCAAATGATAAAAATCCTCCTTAAGTAGTTGAAGCAACAAAAGAAAATGTATTTGTCCATATACCTAGCAAGTCCAAAGTGGACCTGACTTAAAGTATAGATAAAAAAGTCTAAGAGTTCAAGGGTTCACACAATGTCTTCAGGGCTTTTTCTCTCTCCCAATCTCTCTGTTTTACTTTTTAAAAATCTTTTCCTTGCCTATTGCTCAATTTTCTTCTGACAAGTTCTCTCTGCTGCCACTGGTAGCCTTTGGTTTACACAGCAATTTCTTAGTACATTCAGTTGAATGAGAATGTCTTTCCAATATCCATTTATCAATTTAGGAAGGCATCTCTTTGGTCTTGCTTATTTGTTAAATGCTCACCCCAGGGTCAATTACTGTGATAGGGAAATTGGTCACATTAACTGGTCATGTTTGAGATACACGTCCACCACTAAGGATGGGAAAGGGAATAACTGCAGGATGCTAGAAAAATAATGAGAGTTAATGGGAAATGTGCTGGGTAGTCCATCCAGATAGCTATCACAATCTTTACCCAATCTCCTTGCCAATTTTCAAATTAAATGCACTCTTCTTTCAAAACATGGTTTTGTTTTTTGTTTGTGTTCCAGCTCTACCATCAAGCTTTTCAGGAAATAATTAGCATGAGTGTAATTAATAGAAGTATGGTATTTTCACCCTTATGAAAAATCTTTCTCACAGTGGTTAATTCAGCACAGGGAAACTGTATTGCAGTTTACCCATATTGTTACTCTCTTAAAAGCACAAGAATGGCTTCATATTGAATGATGTGTTATATTAGTCTTCACTTTTTTTCAGAGGACTGACATGACATGTATCTGACAACCCTTTGACATGTACCTGACAATCCAAATTACTTTTCTCCTCTGCCTGCTGTATCAATATTTCTTAAACATTTTGGGTCAACAAGAATCTGATGAAAGCCAAGGACCCACACCCTAGAAAAATGCACATATAAACATACCATGAATTTTCTACAGAATCCTAGGGAGTTCACAAATCTCTAATGTGGAGAACAGTTTACAACGTGGGGAAAGCAAAGTATAGGCTTGCACATACAGTTAGTACCTTAGCTGAGGAGTGTGCAGTTTTGTAGGCTTTGTGCTTTTTTTTTTAACATCCTTATTGGAGTATAATTGCTGTACAATGGTGTGTCAGTTTCCACTGTACAACAAAGTGAATCAGCCATACGCATACATATATCCCCATATCCCCTCCCTCTTGCGTCCCCCTTCCCCTCTTCCCATCCCATCCCTCTAGATGGTCACAGAGCATCGAGCTGATCCTCCAGTGCTATACGGCTGCTTCCCACCAGCCATCCACTCTACACTTGGCAGTGTATATATGTCAGTGCTACTCTCTCATTTCGTCCCAGCTTACCCTTCTCCCTCCCCGTGTTCTCAAGTCCATTCTTTACGTCTGTCTTTATTCCTGTCCTGCCCTTAGGTTCTTCAGAACCAATTTATTTTTTTTAGATTCCATATATATGTGTTAGCATACAGTATTTATTTTTCTCTTTCTGACTTACTTCATTCTGTATGACAGACTCTAGGTCCATCCACCTCACTACAAATAACTCAATTTCATTTCTTTTTATGGCTGAGTAATATTCCATTGTATATACGTACCATATCTTCTTTATCCATTCATCTGTCGATGGACACTTAGGTTGCTTCCATGTCCTGGCTATTGTAAATAGTGCTGTAATGAATATTGTGGTACATGACTCTTTTTGAATCATGGTTTTCTCAGGGTATATGCCCAGTAGTGGGATTGCTGGGTCTTATGGTAGTTCTATTTTTAGTTTTTTAAGGAAGGTCCATACTGTTTTCCATTGTGGCTGTATCTATTTACATTCCCACCAACAGCCCAAGAGGGTTCCCTTTCCTCCACACCCTCTCCAGCATTTATTGTTTGTAGACTTTTTGATGATGGCCATTCTGACCAGTGTGAGGTGATACCTCATTGTAGTTTTGATTTGCATTTCTCTAATGATTAGTGATGTTGAGCATCGTTTCATGTGTTTGTTGGCAATCTGTATATCTTCTTTGGAGAAATGTGTATTTAGATCTTCTGCCCATTTTTGGATTGGGTTGTTTGTTTTTCTGATATTCAGCTGCATGAGCTGCTTGCATATTTTGGAGATTAATCCTTTGTCAGTTGCTTCACTTGCAAATATTTTTGTGATGAGCTCTATCAAAAAATTTGTGATGAGCTCTATCATAAATTCCTGAAATTTAAGGTACACATATTAAGGTGGGATAGTTGGACATACAGGATCTGTGTTCATGATGACAATCTGGAATCCTTCCATAGGACAGTGTCTCTCAAACCTTAGCATGTGTAAGAGTCACTTAGAAGGTTTGTGGAAATAGATTGCTGGCCCCACCCCCAGAGTTTTTGATTCAGTAGGTCTGGGGTGAGGCTGGAAAATGTTCATGTCTAACAGCCTACCAGGTGATACCAGCACTGTTGGTCTGGAGACCACACTGGGAAACACTGATGTAGAAGATTCTGTTGTTTTGGGTTTCCGTCCAACTTGTTCTCTTCTTGTTACAGCATCCCTTCCAATGCCCCCAACGTCCTTTGGGAAATTGCTTCTCTCTTACTCCAGCCATTCTGTTCTTATTTTTCTGCCTACGTTCATTCATGTGTGATTACTCACGGAGAAATACATCTATAGAGAAAACCAATTCAATAGAAACAGAATAGAATGGTGGCTGCCTGGGGTTGGGCACATGGGGGAATGGTGAGATGTTGGTCAAAGGGAATAAACTTCTAGTTATGTAATGAGTAAGTTCTGAGGATCTAATGTACAGCTTGGTGACTATAGTTTAAAATAAGGTATTGTATACTTGAAGGTTGCTAAGAGTAGATCTTAAGGTGTTGTCACCACCAAGAAAAAGAAGTTAACTATGAAAGATGATTATGTGTTAATTATCTTCTTTATCTTGGTAATCTTTCCACAATATAGATACCTCAAATCATCACGCTGTACACTTTAAATATATATATTTATGTTTGTCAATTACTCCTCAATAAAGTTGGAAAAAAACAGAAATAAAAAAGAAGAGAATGAAGCCACCACATAGGAGAAGCTAGAAACAGGGAAGGAAAAGAAGAGAGAAGAGAAAAGAAAACACAGAAAAGAGGAACAAGATAGTCTTTATATCCCATTCATTCTTGAAGTTGGGTCCAGCACTTGCCTTCCCAATCACTTGAGCAATAAATTCTTTCTTTCTTAAGTCACCTAGAATGTGTTCCTATAACTTTCTATGAAGAAGTCCTGGTACATTTTCTTTTATTTTTTTAAAAGACCTTTTGAGATTCCAATTCCCACATGTTATATCTGGTTATTAAAGTAAGTTAATAAATATTCTTTGTTTAAAAAATTGAATAATATTTACATATTCCCAAATCAAGTAAAATCAACATAAGTCAAGTTTTATTTGCATACTTCAATTTGTGTTCTGGTTGCTACAACTACTGATTTGGTTACCTTAACATGAACACCAATCTAGGTGGTATTAGCCATAGAGTATGTGCTGGCATTGGCTCTGTTTAATAGTTTCTGCTCTGATGGTGGTGTTGTTATTGTTACTGATTTATAGGGAGACATTCAGGTCTCTGTCTTGTATTTTGCAAGTAGCTCCGATTAACATCTACAGATGCTCTTACTATTTTTCTTTTAGTACAATGAAATTAATAGGAAGGAGACCACCTGAGGCACATTAATTAATAGTTAAGAGAAAACTTTAACCTATTTGCCCTCTTCATTCCTCCAAATGGATAGGTAATATGTTTTCACTAATAAAATTTAGCCTGCTGCTATGCTGTATGTAATGTGAATTACCTTTCAGTGGGGTGCCGGGAGAACTTAGTGTAACATGCAAAACCTCCAGAGAATACCAGATTTTGTTTTTGCTCTTCCTTGAATTCTCTCTCTGGTGTGCCTTGTGGGGTTTAGAGGGATTTTAAAGCATCTGGATTTTTTTGGAAAAAGAAAAAAATTTCAGATTGACAATGACTTGACAAAGTTTCTCTCACTCCTTATATTACTGACTGTGTAACATTGTTAATGTGCTTCTTTACTATTTTTCGTCTCCCCAATGTCTTAGTGACAGTTGAAGAAGAAAGATGAATGCCCATGATTCATCTTGTTCAGATAGAGCACTTCTAATCCTAAGAAAAAAGTGGAATATTACCTTTTGATGAGGTCTACTATTCCAGTGACAAATAGGACCTTAATAATCTACCATTATTGAATGAAGATAATAAATGACATTTCACTTATTCTCAAGACATCATTTCAACAGAAACTTTGGAGGGAGGGGTTACTTTATATCCACAGGGGGGAAAATATTACGAGTTAGGTATAAATCCTGAAGCTATTATTCTCTAGTTATTTTATTAAATTACAGATGCATGAAACTTTTCCAGGCTTATTTAATTTGTGCCCCTGGCTTCTCTTTAAGAGCGGGGACAGATAGCACACATTTCCATGATGTAGCATGAACAGGGACCTTATTTCACTTGTTAGTTGAGTAGAAGGTGAACAGAGTTTTCTGGGGGAAATATAAAACAGAGTTTCCCACTGAGCTAACCTCATTTTCTAGGATTCTACCATTGCCCTCGCCATATGTCCCACTGCATTATTATAAAGACATCAAACTGCTAAGGTTATTTCTGTTTCTAGTAAATAGGTGCTAGTTATATTTCTAAAATTATCCCTATGCAAGTTAAATTTCCTTTTGAAAGAATTATCGGTACTAATGTACAATTTCGATTACCTAAATTCAATGAGAGGAAATGACATGTACAAAAGAGAAGGATGGGGCAGGGGTTGGGGGTATTAGAAAGGTAGATTGGAGTACAACATAAACATTAAGCTAAGGAGTTTGGAATGAATTCCAGTACCTTGGAGAACTCCTTATAGTAATTGGCGTGGGTCTCTGGGTATCATTGCAAATTCAAACTTAAGCCATATGTGAAGGTTTTTTTGTTTTGTTTTGTTTTTTCTCTACGTGGGCTTCTCACTGTTGTGGCCTCTCCCGTTGCGGAGCACAGGCTCCAGACGCGCAGGCTTAGCGGCCATGGCTCACAGGCCTAGCCACTCCGCAGCATGTGGGATCTTCGCAGACCGGGGCACGAACCCACGTCCCCTGCATCGGCAGGCGGACTCTCAACCACTGCGCCACCAGGGAAGCCCTGAAGGTTTGTTTTTGAGAACTTCTACTGCCAGCACCATTACCAGGCTTCACCTCTGATGTGAGAGGTGTGAGTGGGGGCTATCTCCTCTTCAGCCAAAAGATTATTTCATTTCAGATCCTGTGTTTCTATTCAAATAGCCCCTCTATCCATCCTCCTGCCAGCCTCTGTCTGATACATGCACACTGATATTGTAAGCCAACTTTCTCTTGCAGTAGGCTCCCACAACTTTTCTCATAAATATAGTGCATGAAAGCAACATAACCTGTTTTTTAAGCATTGTGGACATGCAAAGAATAAATTAAGAAATGTGTAAGACTAATGATTAAGAGCAGGCATTCTAGAGTCCGAATGCATTGGGTCAATTCCATGTTCTGAAACTTACTTGCTGTGTGACTCTGAGGAAGTTATTTAACTCTTTCAGTCTTTGTAAAATGAGGATAGTGTTTGGGCCTCATATGGTTATTTCAAAGTGTCAGTGAGTTAGTATCTGTAAAGCACTGATAACTGTGCACAATACACAGTAACGTCTCAATAAGTGTCTGAAATATCTCTTATAGGTTTTGACCTGATGAGAGTCCTAATCAGTTAATATGGGTTCGCAGAAAAAGCAAGGGCTTTGTAGGCAAGCAAACTTGGTTTCAAATCTTGGCTCAGCTACTACTAACCATGTGAACTTGGGCCTCTCTGAGCCTATCTCCACATCAAAGGATTGCTCAGCAGGCATACCCAGGCTGCAAGTAGTAGAACACCCTACTTGAAATGGCTTAACAAATAAGGAAAGATATTACCTTGTGTAACCAGTAGTCAGGGATGAAGGTACAGTGTGTCACTTTCTGACGTTTTTCTTACCACTCTTTGGCTTCAGCCCTTCTCTCTCTGTCAATTTTGTTCTCAGTCTGGCTCCTCTCATGGTCCCAAGTTGGTGGCTGGGACAACTTGGGCAAGATGCTCCTTTTTCCTGCCTAGAGTGAGAAAGAGAGATTCTTAGCCATCCATGAAATACAACTTCTTCCCTTTACCCTTCTGAATCATTTTAGGACACACAATCACCCATAGACCAATAACAAGACTCAGAAAACTAGCATAGACTAATTACAATCCTTCTTTGGAAGGGACGGAGATAGAAACCTGAAAAAAAAAATCAGCGTTGTATTTGGAAGAAGGAAGGGGGAAATGGATACTGTGTGGGCAACCAAGTATGTTCATCACAATTTGTTTTTAATGTTAAATAATATAATATAGTTACATATATATCATAGCACCCAGCTGCTGTACCAAAATGCTTTCTTCTTTTCTCTCTGTAGTAATTTTCTTATTCATAAACACATTAAATTAAACTGAGGCTTTATCTGGCATTGTTGATGGATTAGTTGAAAAAATGAAGCTTGGGAGGGGAGCTGGAGAGAGAGATTTAAGAGCAGTTAGAACAAATTAGAAGGTTTTATAGTAGTTCAGATAAGACATAATAAACCCCAAACCATGGAGGCGACAAACTGGAAGATAATGATAAGTGTGAAAATATTACAGAGCTAGAATTCATAGGATTGATGAGTGACTGGTGATAGGAGATGGGTGGTAGGAAAGGAAGGAACTTCAAGATTTTGAATCTGGTTGCCAGGGAGAATGCTAGTATCTGTAATACAGAAAGGAGAAGAAGGGTTAGTCTGGGGGAACGGGATGACTTTGGTTCAAGGGGTGTTTTGAGTTCAAAGGTCTGGCAGAATATCCAAGCAGATAATTAATGAGATGATTAATTTAGTGTGGAGGCTAGACCCTTTGGGTCATTCAAATAGGGGTGTTAGACTTGGTGAAATTTCAGGAAGGATTGTGCACATCTAAATGGAGTGGATTAAGCAAAGGAATTAAGAAACAGCTACATTTGTAAATAGGAAGAGAATGATCAGTCAAAAAAAACACACAGATACAGCCCAACAATAGATGCTGAGGGATAAATTATTTCAAACAAAGCGGTATTCAACAATGTTGAATGGCACAGATGTTTCAAAGAGTTTAAAAATAGAGAAAAGACACAGGACTCAGTGATTAGAAGGTCCATATTACCTCTGAGGAAGTAAATTTGATAAGATCAGTAATGAAATTTAAGAAATTTTGAGTGATCAGAAAAAGACGACAGGAATAGCTACTCTTTCAAAAATCTGGTGGTAAAGGGAGAATCATGGGGTGGTAAGCACAGGATGCTACAGGGTTGAGGAATTGTTTTTGTTTAAATTCAGAGAGAACTGAAGAAGAAACAGAATCAGTATAAGAGAAAAGACTGAAGATTCAGGAAAAAGAAGCAATGATAGAACACCTCTCAATTTTTAAGAACTTACTATGTGGCAGGCATTGTTAGGATTCCATATTTCAAAGGCAGAGCCTGAGCTCGTGGGCTGTTCAATAATTTACACAGGATCCCACATGCTATGCTATGAGTCCACTTGTGATCGCAAACTCCATATTCCCTGCTGTGCTGTGATCTCAGCTCCTGGAGGAGGGGGTGGGGAGCATCAGAAGTACCAGTGAAGAGAGGCATTCACTTTGGCAAAGAGGAGGGGCACTTCTTTTTCAAATCTAGGACAAAGAGAGAAAGAGAAAGTGAAGGTGGGAAAGAATTTGGGATGGAGGAGGAAATTGAAAAGTGCAAGTGAGAGGTCCTTAACTTGTTCATCAGAGTCCTGCCTTCGGAACATAAGAGACGGGAAGATTTCTTAGCCTTAAGGAAATTGGAAATTTTTCTAACAGTTAATGCATATCTTGCCCTTTCACCACCTCTTTGGCCAAATTTAACAGTTGTTACATATAAAGTTTTTCCTTTAGTAGAGAATGATTTAATATCATCAGAAAGAATTGTAAGAATGGTATGTAAATGGTAAATGTAAAGTTAAATGCCTTATAAATATTTATAGAGTGAGTGATTGGGCCCATGAACATTTAAAATGGGTAAGTAGTTTATATATGATTTTACCAGTAGTATGAAGGGATATTATGTTCATTGCTATTTTTTTCATACTTTCTCTTATATAATAACCCTAGTCAGCTGGGCATTTTGCATCATTGCCTCAGGGAAGAAAAACACAGTAGAAAGAGAAAACAAGGGGTTAATTCTTAATTTTTGAGGGTTTAAGCCTAGGCCTCCGACAGTGAACATAAAATTTGGATAATGCAAAATGATGAAAGTGATATAAAGAGCAATAAAGTTCTGTCTCACTTTGTCTACCACTGGTGTTTATCTCCAGACTAGATGACCATTTTCAATGACACAGTAGAGATGTGGAGGAGAGATAAAAGGGAAACCAGGAGTGAGCAGCTGCTGTGATCCCTAACAGGATCTGGTGGACCTAAAGGAAAACACAGCCACCCCATGGAGACCTGAAGATCGAAGAGCAGAGGACACTTTTCATGGGCTCAACTCAGAGAGGAAGTTCTGGCTTAGTGTGTCTATGCAGTGTATGTAGACAGATGGATCTACAATTGACTTATTGTTTCTTGCACTTCACTGGGGTGTAAAGAAAGTTGAATGACGCCTGGATGTGGGAAAGCAGCACAGAAAAGGAAAATGACTGCATGGGGGAACTCAACTGGGTTTCTCCAGGCTCAAAATGAAGCAGTGAAAGGCAGAATGACTCCAGAAAGGACTTGCAGGAGTTCACCGAGAGAGAGAGAGAGAGAGAGAGAGAGAGAGAGAGAGAGAGAGAGAGAGAGAGAGCACGAGCCAGTTCTGAAGGATGCCAAGAACAAGGGATGGCTCAGGATTCTGACATGAATAGATGATGATGTAGTACAGAAGCACCTACCTTCTACCCCTCGATGGCTCAGTACTGAGTGAATGGTTCCTATACCACTCCCCACCCAAATTCACCTTGTGGATATTGGTGAATACCCACAGTGACATACTCACGGTGGGAATATACTCATAGTAACAACAGTCATAATTTTCCTAAGAATCAGATTTGATAAATTTACATTTCATAATTTCAAAGGACTGGAAATAAATATACAGCATTTTAATTCAAATGTCTAGTGCTACCTTGAAATTCAACAATATTGTAATCCTTAGTAGCAACAATGTTTCTAACGTACTGGTATTATTTGCCACACAAACTTGTAGAGGAAGTAGAAAATCCCCAGGTAGTACATGGATAACTAGGACATTTTTAAGTCCAAAATGCAAATGTTATAAAGTTCTCTAAAGTGCTTTCCTCAAAAGTCAGGTGTAATCAAGATGAAGGGAGGGGCTTCCCTGGTGGCGCAGTGGTTGAGAGTCCGCCCGCCTGCCGATGCAGGGGACACGGGTTCGTGCCCCGGTCCGGGAAGATACCACGTGCCGCGGAGCAGCTAGGCCCGTGAGCCATGGCCGTGAGCCCGCGCATCCGGAGCCTGTGCTCCACAATGGGAGAGGTCACAACAGTGAGAGGCCCGCATAACGCAAAAAAAAAAAAAAAAAAAAAAAAAGATGAAGGGAGAGTGTATTTACTGCTTGCCATTTTGGATTATTTTTTAATTGTTTCATGTGAGTACTTATTTTATTTCTCAAGAGAATGTAAATTCTTGAGGGCAGAGTTTGGGTCCCACCCAGCAGTTCAGACAAACAAAAGGAGAGCTGCATTCAAGGAGATCCTGGAGAGCAGAGGGGTAAAAACCCAACGCTGCCCAAGTCAGCACTGACAGAAAAGAAAGATGAACTGTTTTGAAGAATGAGAGCCAAACTTTGGAGCCAAAAAAGCAGTACAGGAAGTGAGTGCAAGGGCTTAGGGAACTATCAGTGGTGCACAGCTGCTGGAGAATCTCTTTCGGGGAGTACCAGCTGCAGAGTGGAGAGACGGTGCTGTTGATAGGGACTACACCACACACGGTGTTAGCACACCTATGATTCAAACCCAGAGGAGCCCAGCATTACAGCTTTCAAGCTTTACTTTAAAAGGGAATTTTTACTGGAATAAAGCAACTAGATTTTGCATGTAAGTAAATCTAGTATGGTAGAAAGATCCCAGAATTTGGAGGTAGAAGGGCACTGTTTGAAGTCTGACCCAGGGAAAACCACCTCTTGACCTATTTTCCTCATGTGTAAAATGAAGCTAATTACACTTTTTCTACCCTGCAGCATTACTTAGATGATCAAATAAAATAATATATGAGAAAGTATTTTTGTCCTAAAGTATTAAAGCTGTCAAGTGTTATAAAATATTAGTTATTATACTTATTTTTGAAGTTGTAATTTTAAAACTATTAAACTCTCCTAGTTGCCTTCAAAATACAATGGAAGGAAAAGTACGCAGAGTACAGAGAACTTTTCAGAAATCAGTTGTCTAATCAAACAATTGCATAATGCTTTTGTGCCTTTCCTTCTCCTTTTTTAGTTATTCCATTAATCAGTATCCCTTTATGAGTAGAGAGGCTGGGGAAAGAAGATTCCCCAAATCCCTGCAGCTTGGCCCACAGGCCAACAAGAGTCAGGCCCCATCCATAGTTTCAGACTTAGCTCCCGCCAGCGACTTGTTAAACAAGTAGCAACTTAACAGTCCCAAACAAAGCCTGGTTCATGCCTCCTTGCCTTTAGCACTTACTCCTTCTTCTTACTGTAGCACATTTTTTTTGGACTCATATTCATGCTGCAAGACCCACTCAGGTGTCTCTGAAACCGTGGGGAATCATCAGTTAAATCCATTATGCCTGGAACCTGCCTTCCCCGAGCAAGGTCCTTTTAGTTGTTGCTACAAAAAAACCTAGCTTGTCCTCCAAGCCACACTTACCCTAACAATAAGAGGTTCGCCCGAGTTGTTTTCCAGGAAGGTAGAGTCAGCTGTGTCTAGTTAGGACTGAAGTGGTTAAAGCCGGATAGGACCACTCATTCTCCAACTGGGCATGCGCCAGTGAGGCTCAGCGACCCTTTGACGTCAGAGGGCTGAAAGCTCCACCCTCTGATTATGGTAAGTGACGCCATTTTAAAACAAGCGTTCCCGGAAGAATCCTGTAGTTTAGTTATCCCCGCACAGAAAGATGGCTACGTAAGCTTTTTCTTATTTCCAGTCACCTTTCCCGAAGCTTCGCATGCCTCCTATGCCTCAGACGACCCTGCTTGTTTATCTCATAAATATCCCGAGGCTGTCACCTTCGTGGAGGTGCATCTGAGAACTTGTTCTCCCATCTCCTCGCATGGCTGCTGCAAAACTTGACGTCTTAGCGTTTTGGCTTGCTCCGTGTCAGGCAAATGAAACACCTCCTCCTCAGCAAAGCTTTTCCTGACTACCTGTGATGCCCGTCTTCCTCCCGCTTATTCTCTCTGTCCGAAAAATGAGGTTTCCTCAGGGAATCTTTCCCTGCTCTATTAAGGGTCTGCGCCAGAGCTCTTTAAGGACAGAGTTTGCATTTGGTAAGCTTTTCACCAGAATGTCAGCTCCAAGAGAGGTGAGACTTTGTTTTTAGACTTTGTTTTTATTCTTTGCTGTTTCCTTGGAACCTAGAGCAATGCCTGGTATATAGTAGGTGCTCAGTAACTACTTGTTGCCCCATGGATGGTCATTTTAAAAGGCTATGGGGCAAAGATTGATAGTTGAAATCCTTGACTGAAGTTAAAAATTTTATTTTCTATTTTAAGAATTCAGTGTACTTTCATATGGTGGTAAAATATGTTGCATTTCAGTGGAATTGTGAACTTTCTTGCACTTTTGTGTCAAGGAAATAATATTCAAATTCATCGGGAATAAAAATGGGTGAATAAATGGATGAATAAAAATGTGTCCTGTGATTTTGCTGTAATAGGAAGGATCATTACAGGCCCGCACTGCCATGGTGCATTGAAAACCATAAAAAGTTAGAATATGGAAAGAACCAGAGTTTTCTATTATCAAAGTGAAATAATAAATAGAGAATCATCTTGATAATGCAAATAAAAATTACGTTTTAGCCTTATTTAGAGAAGTATTCCTGGAAGAAAGTATTTTGGTTCTGAACTATCATAGGCAGTTTCTTTAACTTCTCACTTTCTTTTGTATTTATAAGTTTTAGCCTTGGGCTAATTTTAAAAATCCTCATGATTTCCTGTTTAGAGAAGTGACTCTGTGTCTTATTTGAAGTTTGGAAAGTTTGTTTTCTAGCTGTACGGCCACGTGTCATGTTGGCTGCAGAGCTGTTGGGACAGGCTTGATTTGATCTGACTGCAAGGCCTGATGAACTGTTTTATCAAGTGCTGGCAGTTCATTCAAATAGCACCTGCAACAGATCAGAGACGCTGCTAAGCTGAAATTAATGCGTGTGTTACTCTTCCAAGCAGCTAATTTCATAAACAAAATTAGATTTCTTGGATGGTAATTGACACAATCTGGTAATTCAGAGACTTGTCATTAAAAATTAAGCATATAGGGAAACAATGTGAGCTCAACTTCCACTACCAATCCCCTGGTGGCAGAGCATCCAAAGCAAAAATATCTCAAAGGAATGTCAATAGCAGAATAAAGATCAAAGGGGAGTCTTCACTGAGTATGCACTGAATCTCTTTGGTCTTAGCAGAGAAAAAATTCTGATAATATTTTTCTCTCACTGCAAAAATTGGTTTATATTTGGGAATGTGTAATTTTACTTAGAAACTATTGAAAACTGTTTTAGCATTCCTAGAGAGGTAGTGATGAATTTAACTTTACTTTTTCTAAAAATAAGTGAAGACCTTTTTTAAGTTCCTCAAAAATCCAGTAACTCTGAAATTCCAGGAGGTTGTATGGCTGTTTTTTTTTGACCTCTAAAATTTTTCTCATAATAAGAATTCTTTTTTTCTTGCATGAAGTTCTTAAGTATGATAGAAAGATATGTGCCAGAAGAGTCAAGGAAAATCTTAAGTACACAGGGAGAAAAGTTAGTGCTTTATTATTCTGTCTTTACTTTTGTTTTTCTCCCCATATCAAGGCCTCTTCTCTTCACACCTCACACCTGTTGCCTACCTAGCAACAACATTACTGCTTCTCAGAAGAGTTGCCCCACTATCCCAGCCTGATTTGTCCCTTTTGGATGTCCTTTTGCATTTACTTTTGAAACCACTTATTTGGTATCTAATTTTATATGGCACTTTTTTTTTTTTTTTTTTTTTACTAATTTTACTGTTTATTGTGTATTTTCAGATTGTTCTCCAGCAATAGTGGCTCAATTTGTGGCAGTAAACACGTGTGCAGTTGTTTGCCTGGCTCTCTACCAACATGGGGTTTGTAAAAGGAAAACTCAAAGTTATAAACATCTAGAAAAAGAAACAAAGAGTTGACCTACAAAGAAAGACTAGTTCTCCAAATAACACAATGCTGAGTATTTAAAAAGAAAATACCATGTGAAATTAGGAATGTTTCTGAGTTCAGATCAATCTGTTCAAGGCGGAAAGCAGCAACTTTATGACATGATTTTTATATTCACAAAGGTCAAGACACAGCTTCAGTATCTGCAAAGAAAAGATGAGGGACAGACTTATTTTTGCAGGAGGTCCAGGTTATCCGAAATGTTCAGCAATTGGACATTGAGGAAAGGATCTCTGAGCTTGAGGATATTTCAGTCTACTGAAATGAGGATATTTTCAGAACTGAAAAGTGAACAAAGACCGAAAAAATTGGAACTGTGGGACAGTTACAAAAGGTATAATGTATGTGTAATGGGAATAACAAAAGGAGAAGGAAAAAAAAGGAAGAGAAGAAATATTTAAGATAATAATGACTGAGAATTTCCCCCAAATTAATGTCAGATACCAAAAAAAATTACAACTTGTCTTTCTGTATTTTGAATATGATATGCTTAAGTCAAAGAAAAAAAATTCTGAAACAAGCCAAAGGTAAAATATACCTTACCTATAGAGGAGCGAGGATAAAAATTACATCTAGGGCTTCCCTGGTGGCGCAGTGGTTGAGAGTCCGCCTGCCGAGGCAGGGGACATGGGTTCGTGCCCCGGTCTGGGAGGATCCCACATGCCGTGGAGCGGCTGGGCCCGTGGGCCATGGCTGCTGAGCCTGCACGTCCGGAGCCTGTGCTCCGCAACGGGAGATGCCACAGCAGTGAGAGGCCCGCGTACCACAAAAAAAAAAAAAAAAAAAAAAAAAAAAAATTACATCTAACTTCTCATAAACCATGCAAGCCAAGAAGAGAAGTGGAGTGAAACATTTAATCTGATGAAAGAAAAAAAGCCACTTACCTACAGTTCTGTACCCTGAGAAATTTTCCTTCAAAAGTGAAGGAAAAGTAAAGACTTCCTCGGACAAACAAAAATCGAGGGAGTTTGTTCCTAGTGGGCCTTGCCTTGCAAGAATGTTGAAGGAAGCTCTTCAGAGAAAAGGAAAATAAGTCAAAAACTGGGATCCACATAAAGAAAGGAAGAGCATCAAAGAAGGAATAAATGAAGGTAAAATAAAAACTTTTTATTTTTCTTAGTTGATCTGATAAGTTTGTTCAGAATAGTAATACCAACAGTGTATTTGATTATGTATGCTTATGTGTAAATGAAATGAGTGATGGCCATGATACGAGAGACATGATTAGAGTATGGCCAAAGGTTGGAGAAAGATACACCATGCTAATACTAATCAAAAGAAAGCAGAAGTAGGTATATTTAGAAAGAGTGGACTTCAAAGCAGGAATGTTATCAGGGATGAAGAGGAGAATTGCATAATGATAAAGGGATCAGTTCTCCAATGAGACATAACAGTTCTCAATATGTATATGCCTAACAGAGCATCAAAATAGATGAGGTAAATCTGAAGAAAATATATTAAAAAGAAATTGCTGACAGTAACTTTGTCAGCCTTTGAGCATGATTTTGTTTATTTTTAGTTGGAAAATACCTGCAAAAACTGAAATATATTAATACCCTTTACCTATATAAAATTCACCTAAGAAGCCTGATTTTTTTTTTCCGTTTGAAAATAAAAATAAACAAAATAGCTCTAACAGTATTGCACTGATCAGACATCTGGGTAGTGTCAAATATAGCTAATTATTTTTTAATATGCCTTCTTTTAAAAATGAAGGAATACATCTCTGTATCTATCTAATACATCTCTAGTACCTATCTAGCTAGGTAGCTAGCTAGCTAGTCATTTAGGACACTTAAACATAATTTACATGTAAAAGAAGTCTTAATAATTTTATTATTTTGAAATTGGCACCTGAATTTGCAAAAGACAAGGCAAGAAGAGTCATCAGAAGAGATAAAATATGGATATATATCACAAGTAACTAAATGCAGTAATTATTAGGTAATATTTTAAAACAGCAATAAATAAAAATTATGAATTAAACGTTTTCAAAGAATAAGAAACTTTAGTTGAAATGACTAGAGTAAGCCAAAAACCACAGAATTATTTTGATGATTAAAAGGGACTTTATTTGTGCAGGTATAACTTGGCCCTTTTAACAAAGAAAGCACAGATTTTACTTTGACTTTTTTGGATTATCATCTATATGATGATATGCAATAAAGGATTCATGAGTTTTTTTCTCTCATAAATAAAGTCATCAAATTTATCCAACTTTGGCAAGCTCATTTCATAGTTCCTTTCAAGCTCATTATTTCTAACTATTATTCAAGCTCATTATTTCTAAATATTATAAACCCAAGCAAATGAGGTTCGTTTCTCAGACCTACATTTATGGTACAAACCATCAGATTTGTACTTCATTATATGCTTTTACATTCTGGCGTATTTTTCCTTTAGACTAAATTATTCTCTTATAGCTCATAATAAACCAAATTATATTCATTATTTTGTTTACATACCTTACATCCCATATTTTTACATTTCTTAAAAATGAACATGAACTTTAATATAACTAAGATTCATTTGCCTTTTTAACGTGTTAACTGATGACTACTCTGTAACGTAGTAAATAAGAGCCCAGGTATTTTAAAATTAAGCTGTTCCTATATAAAGACTGTTAACTGACTCAAATTAAGGTTAGTTTATGACCTTAAACTTAAAGACATGGAAATTATAATTCAGGCTAACATATGAAATCCTTATGATTTGTAGTATCGTATGCATTGATCTCTTTTAAAATATTACTTAATAGTAATTAATTCAGTTGAAAACAAAATTTTGTGGTTTTCTAAGTGATATTAGTTTATCTGATGCACCAAACCAGTAGAAGTAGTTTGGGAAATTCACAGTAGTCTATTCATTAGAAAATAAATCCAAGACTTGCAAAAACTAGAATGTTGTGCTAGCATTATTTTTACATGGCGGTAAAATCAGGAAGAAGATATAGAACACTTTCTATTAAATCAGTTATGATAAATCAGTTATCAAAGTTATTAAATCAGTCTAATTAGTCCAGAATTATCTTGAGGAAGAAAATTACATGAGTTTTTTCTTACACAATGATATACCAGATATTAAAATTTTTAAGTTGTTTAGAAGTAATGTTTTTCTTTTTATCTTATAACCTAATAACTAAGGGCATTCATTAAATTCACAGGTCAAAGCTTTCTTAAAAAAAATTAAAATTTTTTATTTTGAGATAATTTTATATTCACGTACAGTTGTAAGAACTAATACAGAGAGGTCCTGTGTACTCTCTACCCAGTATCTCCAATGGTAAAATCCTGCAAAACTATAATTTATTAATGTTAATCAGATTTCTCTGATTATACTTGTGTATTTAAGTTCCAGGCAATTTTATCACATATATGAGTTTGTATATCCACCATCTTCAGGTTACCAAATAATTCCGTCACCACAAGAATATCTAGTTGGTGTCCTTTGATGACTGCATCCCTCCCCCCTCCCTCCTCCACCCCCTTCAATCCATTCCTAATCTATGGTGACTTCTCCCTCCTGCACCCACTATCCCTAGTTACCACTAATCTGTTCTTCAATTATATAATTTGTCACTTCAAAAATGTCATATAAATGGAATCATATTATATGTAACCTCTTGGGATTGACTTTTTTCACTTAGCATAATTTCCTGACGATTGATCTAAGTTGTTGTATGCCTCAATAGTCCATTTCTTTTTATTACTGAGCAGTGTTCCATGGTATGGAGGTACCACACTTTGTTTAACCATTCATCTATTTAAGGGCATCTTGGGGTGGTTCCAGTTTTTAGCTGTTACAAGTAAAGCTGCTGTGAACTTTCATGTACGGTTTTTTACATGAACATGAGTTTTCATTTCTCTAGGATAAATGCCCAAGAACTTACTGCTGGGTAGTATGATAATCATATGTCAGTTATAAGAAACTGCCAAACTATTTTCCAGAGTGGCTTTACTCTTTTACATTCGCATAGACAACATAGGAGTGATCCAGTTTCTCAGCATCCTCTCCAGCATTTGGTGTCGTCACTATTTTAGCCATTATGATGCATGTGAGAGATATTACATTGGGGCTTTAATTTGCCTTTGCCTAATAATGATGCTGAATATCTTCTCATGTGCTTACTTGCCATCTGTGTATCCTCTTTGGTGAAATGTCTGTTTATATCTTTTGCCCATTTTATAATTAGATTGTTTTTTATTCTGTGAGTTTTAGAGTTCTAGATACTAGTCTTTTGTTGGATATGTGTTTTGCAAATATTTTCTTCCAGTCTATTGCTTGTCTTTTCATCCTTTTAATGATGTATTTTTGAGAGGAAAAGTTTTAACTTTTGATGAAGTCTAATTTATCAGTTTTTTCTTTCATTGATCAAGTTTTGGTATCAAGTCTAAGAACTCCTTGTCTAGCCCTAAATCCTGAAAAATTTCTGACTTTTTTCTAAAAGTTTTATAGTTTTGTATTTTAAATTGATCCATTTTGAGTTAATTGTTTGAGTTGTGAGGCTTAGAGTTCATTTTTTGTCTATATAGGTCAAAGCTTTTTGTTTTGTGTGCGTGTATGTTGCAGCTGTAATAATAATTAAAAAAAAAATTTTAAAGAGCCAATGCATTTAAAACATAAATCTCTTCCTGGAAATATTGTAAGTTGACACTCCTGTCTTTCAGACGAAACCTGCTGAAATCATCACCTTCCCTTATATTTAATATATTTGCTGTCCTGGAATCAGGCTCAGTATATACAAGAGGCTGTCCCTCTTTCAGTGTCAACTACCTACACCTTGCAGTGTTGAGGAGTCAGTAATGCCACCCGTTGTTAATTTGCTGTAGACTAACTTTTCTCTGAGAAAAGACCAGAGAAAATGTGTACACCCAGTCATTCAAGCGGGATCCTTTGTGACTATTTCCTCCTTATTCTACCAGCATAAGACTTGATCATCTGATGCTTTTTCTATGACTCTCCATAATTCCTACCATTTTTTTCTTTTCTAATTTTAAATTCCTCTTATTTGTACATCAAACTCTGATAATATTAGCAGCAATAAGGATTACTTATCAAATGATTATTTTGCACCAAATATATATTTTTTCTCGTTCCTCACAATTGTTTATGCAACGTACACTTTATTTTACTCATTTTACAGGTGAGAACACTGAGACTCAGGGAGTTTTTTTATTTCAATGCCTTTACTTTTTCCACTAAGACCTTCTCCCTTTCTACAGACATCCTATAAATTAGGTCATGGCTATTATATTGAAATGTGATAATCTGCCACAATTTTTAAATACTTATGAAATTCTTAGATAACTTTCATCACTACCTTGCCTCCAAAGTTCTTGAATTTATTTAATTTGTCTCATTATACTACTACTCCCTGCTCCGTGAATGTATAGTAACAATCCCATTCTCATTTTTCTTCCTTATGGCTCTGGAAAACTTTGAATTTGCCATTTTTGTTCTTGTCACTTTAACAGCTTCCCTGTTGCCTAACTTCAAAAACATACTGCACTATTCAAAGGAATAAAACAATTTAGCCTTCAGAATTGAGTAGATTCATCCCCTGAGTGAAAGGTGAGCGTGAAGGATTCTCAAAGTTCTTTATATTTGGTTGCTTTTCTAGTTGTTTGCAAGCAACCTCTTAGACCTTTATTTGAAACTTTGTCTATCTTGTGTTTCAAAATAATGTTCTAGCTTAATGGATTATGAATAAAATTCTGCCGAAAGATTTTTGTAAAATGTATCCATATTCCTGCCTAAATATATATAACATTATTTTAAGTGGATACAATATTGGATCTGATGATTTTTATAACAAAATTAAATAATGTAATGTTTTACATTGGTATTTAAAAATGGAAGGAGTACTTCTCCATGCCTTTGACAGAGTTGACCATAAATCAACCCATACAATTTTTTTTTTTTTTTTCTTTTTCCGGTACGCGGGCCTCTCACTGTTGTGGCCTCTCCCGTTGCAGAGCACAGGCTCCGGACGCGCGGGCCTAGCCGCTCCGCGGCATGTGGGATCTTCCCGGACCGGGGCACAAACCCATGTCCCCTGCATCGGCAGGCAGACTCGCAACCACTGCGCCACCAGGGAAGCCCAACCCATATAATTTTAAAAGCAAATAAAACCCACTTCATGCCTCTCCATTCTTAACATTCTCTGCCTGCAAGTGTAATATCTTGTTTTCTACTGAGCTCCATCAACTCTACCTGAATGCCTCAAAATATGACATTAGTGTTTTTCTCCCCTTGTTCCTTCAACAACTTTAGTATCTAGCTATCTTTTACTACTCTCCTATATAAGGACTTTACTCCAGATGAACTCACTGTCTCTATAAAGCTTTCTCTCATCTTTCTTTACTCTTCTTCTGATTATTCTACCCAATGTATTCCTTTCTTCACTACAGTCTTTTCAGTCTTAGGCAGTATTTAACATTGATACAAAAATATATCTTCTTTATTTTTTTCATTATCCTCCAAAGTCCACTCATCTGTCCTTCTCTCCATCCATGCATCTACTCATCCACCCTGCTCTTTATCCAGTAACCCAACAAGTGTCCACAGGATCCATAATATGTGCTAGACGTTGTGGTAAACTCTTGAGTTATAAACACATATATCAGGTGCAGTGAGAATACAGGCATAATTTATCTTAAGGGAGTTGAGAGACACTCCACTTGGGTGGTTGGCTGCTTGAAGAATCAGGAATGTTTGACAACTGGAGAAGTGTAAGGCGAACGTTTGAGGCAGAGGCAATAAGTGCAAAGTTGTGAACATTGGTGAGAGAAAGCGAGTGCCACTCGGGGTCTCCGAGAGATCCGGTGCTATCATAGCATAAAGTACAATGTGGAAAGAGGTAGGAAACAAGGCTGAAGGAGTCATGAACACTGTATACCAACCCAAAGAATTTGAGACTTTGTGATAAGGTTGTTTTATTTGATTTATTTTTTAAAATAAAATTGTTTATAGTTAAGGTATACAACATGATGATTTGATACACGTATATTAATACATAGTGAAGTGATTACTGCAGTTAAGCTAATGTACATATCTTATCCTCACACAGAGTTACCACTTTTTCTGTGTCACTATGTCTTTCTTAGCAAATTTCTGGTATTCAATACAGTATTATTAACTATAGTCACATTTCTGTACATTAGATCTCTAGAGGTATTCATTCTACATAGTTGCAACTTTGTACCTTTTGGCAAACATCTCCTCATTCCCCTTACCTCCCTGTCCCTGGTGACCATTATTCTACTCTCGGCTTCTATATATTTGACTTTTTAGATTCCATATATAAGTGAGGTCATGCAGTTTTTAAGACCTAATGATATTCCATTGTATATAGGTACCACAATTTCTTTATCCATTCATCTGTTGGTGGATACTTAGGTTTTTCTATATCTTGGCTATTGTGAATAATGCTGCAATGAATATGGGAATGCAGATATTTCTTCAAGGTAATGATCTTTTTCTTTTGGGTATATACCCAAAGGAGAAATTGCTGGATCATATGGTAGTTATATTTTCAGTTTTTTGAGGCTGTACCTGTTTACATTCCCACTAACAGTGTACAAGTGTTCTTTTCCTCCACATCCTTGGTCAAGCTTGTTATCTTTATTTATTTATTTATTTATTTTTGTAATAGACATCCTAACAGGTGCAAAGTGGTATCTTATTGTGGTTTTGATTTGCATTTCCCTGAGGATTAATGATGTTGAGTACCTTTTCACGTATCTTTGGTCAGTTGTATATCTTCTTTGGAAAAATGTGTATTCAGGTCCTTTGCCTATTTTTAAATCATTATTCTTTGTTTTTTGTTCTTGTTTGTTTTTGATCTTGAGTTGTATGAGTTCCTTATATATTTTGAATATAAACTCCTTATCCAATGTACGGTTTGCAAATATCTCCTCCCATTCCATAGGTTGCCTTTTTATTTTGTTGATTGTTACCTTTGCTGTGCAGAAGCTTTTCTGTTTGATGTAGTCCCACTTGTTTAATTTTACTTTTGTTGCCTGAGCTTTTGGTAGCATATCCTAAAAATCATTGCCAAAGCCAAGGTCAAGGAAGTTTTCCTCTAAGCTTTTCTTCTCGAAGTTTTATGGTTTCAGGTCTTACTTTTCAGTCTTTAATTCATCTTGAGTTGATTTTTCTGTATAGTGTAAGATGAGAGCCCAGTTCAGCTAATTAAGACCTGGCTCAGCTGGAAGTATCACCCATCATACCAAAAGCAGTCTCACCTTGGCTTGGACCTCTCTACTCACGGCACCTGGGTTCCCAGCATGAAGGTCCCAAGAGACAGTATGCATAGGGCAGGCATTCCAAGAGACAAAGCAGAAGTGGATTTTTTTTTTAATAACTTAGCCGAGGAAGCCACATAGGGTCACTTCTTCTGTAGTATGCATAGTATATTGGATGAAGCAGGCACTGCCCTTCCAGATTCCAGGGGAGGGGAATTAACTCCACAGCTTGATAAGGAGGATAAAGTCACACTATAGAATACAGTCTATAGTGTGTATACAGAATACTGGGAGATTTGGGGAAATATAATCTGCCATGGTTGTTGGTAGCTGCTGGCAGGTTGGGAGGGGTTTTGGTAAAAACATTGTCTTAGAGGCTTCTAAGTCTATTTCTACAGGAAAAAAAAAGTCTAAGGAAATATTAATGGTTAGGAACACTGAGTGGTAATTTACAGAATACTAATACAACTCAGTGGAGATTACAATATTGCAACTTTGCGCTTACACATTTTTAATTAACAGTGTTTTGGTTTTTTTTTTCCTGAGCTCTGGACAACAGCACAAAATACCATTTGTCACTAGTTTTTTCGAATGATAAATTGAGTTGCTACAAATTTTCATTAAGGTTATTATTAATATCTCCTATTACTGCAAGCTTCTAAGTACTTCATTTATAACATCACTGGTGGTTCTTCACTTACATTTTATCAGAGTGGCTGGCTAGAAAGATAGAATATTCGATATGCAATAGAGACAAATGATGGCAGAACAATGGATTCTGAATGTTGCTTGAAAAACCACGATTCCCTTTACTGCGTTGAGACTCTAGAATTGCCCACACTTAATCATCAACTGTTCATTTTTTTATGTTTTTGCCATCTGGCCCACTGAATAGAAAACAATAAGACTACTACCCCTTTGGAATTTTCTGTTAAACCATTCCCTTTTCTAAGGTGAATGATATATATACACACGTATGGTCATATAATTTTTTGATTCATCTGTTTCTTTTTGTTCCTATACCTGTTACCAGAATAACATATTTTCTTAAGTCTGTACTTTTTTTTTTGATAAGCTTTGTTGACAAATTCTTTTCATATCATTACTAATCATGGGGAAATCTACTTAGCTTAATCAGTAATCCATTTCTTAACTTGATTATTTCTGTGCAAAAAAATGGTCCCTGTATTTAAGGTAATTTCCAATTTAGTTATGAAAACAAATCACATACAGACGGTCTATCATAGGAGCAAAAGAGAAATAATGTGTGCATTGATTAACATTTCTCAGCAATCCTTTTCTTTTTATACTTTTCTGGGCCTTTTATGAGGCTAATTGTGGGTGGTAGAAGTAAAGAAAGGAATTATAGTAAATTTCAAAAATAAAAAGAGTTGAATTATTAAGTTACTATATCGTTATTAACAATAATATACTTATTATTATCAACAACAGTATACTATACTTTAAAAAATGTTCCTATGCTTTCATGATAAAAGTAATACAATGCTCATTGTAGAAAATTTGGAAAATATGAAAAGGAGAGTGAAATTTGCCCATATTCTCCCATTTCAGTGGAAACTATTCTTAATATTTTAGTGCATTTTTTTCTAGACCTACATGTACATATGTGTGTGTTTTCTATGCAAAAACATTGAAGTCATAGTGCAGTGGTGGTTGTGGTGGATTGTCACACAGCAGCTGATCTCACCTCCTTCCAGTGTGCTTTACTGCACAAGCCAGAAAGGTAAAAAAGTATATTTTCTAGATGCTCTTGTAGAAAAACATTTCAGATGTAAATTGGTTTTGGCAGTTAGGTGCTTCTTGTGAGTTTTGTAGGGGTTAGGTTGGGCAGCAGCTTTCTGCCTTGTAAACATTCTTGCTGTTGCCACTAGCAAACACAGCTGTAGAGATGTTTTTTTTGTTTTTTTTTTTGGCTACAGTTGCATTGCAGGGTCCACTTGCTTGCTTCATGGGTATCTTGGGGCAAGTTAGTGATAGCAGCAGCTTCTAAATACTTGGATGTAAATGATTCCAGAGAATCTCTTGATTCTTCAACTTCCCAATTGTGATGCTGATTTTAAGTCCATAGGCAAAGTTGGCTATTGTATTAATTAGTTATTCAATTATTGTAACAAACCCTAAAATGTCACTGCTTTGACACTTTATTTTTTATGTTTTTAAAAAATTTTATTATTTTTAAAAATTTTTAATTGAAGTTTAGTTGCTATACAATATTATATGTTACAGGTGTATAATATAGTGATTCACAATTTTTAAAGGTTATACTGCATTTATAGTTAATGTAAAATATTGGCTATATTCCCTGTGTTGTACAGTATATCCTTGTAGCTTATTTTATACCTAATAGTTTAACACACTTTAATAGTTTTTAAATAGTTCAGCGCCAGTACCTCTGGTTGGCTGACACTTTCCTTCCATTTTGTGGCTCTGGAATCCCCTAGGCTTCATCATCTTTGTGTCCAACTGGCAGAAAGAGAAAGGGATTGTGGAAAAAACACATGTTCCTCTTAAAATCTCTGGCCCTGAAATGACACACAGAACTTCTGACCATATCTCACTGGTGAGGCTATTATTAAGTGGCCTGGCTTTACCTGCACTCAAGGAAAATGGGAAATGTGATCATTGGCAGTCATTTCCCAGTAACAGCTCTATATTAAAGGGTCATGAAGTTTGTATCTGCGACAGTGGCTTATTCTGGGTGTCATTCTTAGAATACCAGACCATGGAACCCATTCCTGCATCCCTTGCAATGATTTTTTAAGACTCTGTTTCCTTATATTCAAGTTCTTTTTACTTAAAAGCAGCTAGAATGATTTCTGTTTTCTACAACCAAAGTACACGTTATATTCGTTTTGTATCTTTTCTTAATCTTTATATTTCATAAAAATCAATTTCTAATACCATTGAAATTTGTCTTTTGGCTCTCAAATGCTGCTTCCGTGACTTATACTATTTCATATCGTAGGGGATTATAAGTCTAGGTTGGGTTTTTCTTTTATTATGAACATGTTTTCTGCCTAGATTTAAATGTTTTATGGCAATTCAAAAATTTTGACAGAATGTGTCTAGGTATAATTTTCCCTGTAATACACTGACCATTTTTCTTTTGTCACCTCTGGGCTTTTTGTACTTCAGGAAAACTTATGCTAACCTTAAATATATTGGATTCCTTCTTTTTCAAAGGACTTAAATTCATTTTGTGAGAACACCTGTAATTTTTATGTTGAATTTCTGTCATATTTATAATTTTTATTAAAAAAACCTTGTAGAATAACGTTGCTCTTTAATTATACGTATGTATAATTTTAATAAAAATACAACCTAAATATTACATGATAGTGTTAATAAAATGCCCTCCAAAATCTGTTCCCAAACAGTAAGTTTTACTAGAAAGATCAGGCAGTTTTGTTGGAAACACTCTAAATGACCATGGTAGGGACTGTGTAAGTAAACAATGAAACATCCTTACATTAGAATGTCATATAACCCTTAAAAATAAATTTTTAAAAAGCAAAGAAACATAAGCATAACAACTGAGAAAACTCATATTCATATGAATGAACTTTGAGATATTTTTGTTTAGGGATAAACTCAAGTTCCAAAGCAGTGGGACTCATGTGCTACATTTTTGTAGAAAGGGGATGAGAAAGAAAATGAATTTACATTTGCATATGCATAAAATACCTTTCGAGGCTTACATTAATAATGGATACCTTTGATTGTCTCTGGCTGGATAATTAGGTGGTTAAGGGCAAGATTTGGAGAGAGATTTTTGCATTGCATGCCCTTTTGTACCCCTTGAATACTGAAATATGTGTGAGTGTAAACCGCCCCCCAAATAAAAAAAAATAAATCTTAAAGACGCAGACGTAGAGAACGGACTTGAGGACACAGCAGGGGAAGGGGAAGCTGGGATGAAGTGAGAAAGTAACGTTAACATATATACACTACCAAACGTAAAATAGCTAGCTAGTGGGAAGCTGCCGCATAGCGCAAGGAGATCAGCTCGGCGCTTTGTGTCCACCTAGAGGGGTGGGATAGGGAGGGTGGGAGGGAGGTTCAAGAGGGAGGGGATATGGGGATGTATGTATACATATAGCTGATTTACTTTGTTGTACAGCAGAAACTAACGCAACACTGTAAAGCAATTACACTCCAATAAAGATGTTAAATAGATAAATAAATCCTGTATGATAACCCAGAGATTACATCATTCATATTAAAGTCTTGATCTGTAATCTCGTCAATAAAACTTTCAGTAGAAGAAACATTTTACGTGTATATGGAGGGCCTACACTGTGTCAGATATTGGGAATGCTAGCTAGAACTAAGACAGTTCTACTTTCAAATACATAAAAGTCTAGGAGGGGAGATGACTTTGTAAACCAACCACTGTAGTGCATTTGATAAATGCTGTAATGCAAATTACTTTGCTGTCCATAGTCAACACAGGGAAATCAGTGCCTAGCCTCAATGCCCTGCCAACCTACAGCAGTAGGTTAAGCTAGAGTCTTTGACTTCTTTGCCAAATATATACAGCCTATATAGGAACCCCATGTGAGCCTAACTGATTTGTCCTAATTATTTGTCTAGGTGTTAGAAAATTAGTAGTCAGACACTTCTCCAGATTTCTAGGTTTGCAGTTTTCTTTCTTGTTCTGGAGGAATATCATGGACTTCTCCCACTGCAGTACAAAATATTCCTACTGCAGGTTTTCTAAAGAATTTTCGTTTCAGCGTTTGCCTCCACTGATGGGAAATGCACCACCTCTTGAGGGGCCTGTACTAACAGCTCCTGTTCCTCTGTTGTGCCTCCTCTTCCCACAGAAACTTAGCTGCGCCAACAGACGCCAGCCTTCTGAGAGTCAGTATGGCTTAGTGGTTAGGAGCTTGTGCTCTGAAGTCAGCCTGCTTGATTTTGACAAGTAGTTTCAGAAATCACAAATATGTGAACTTGAGTAAGTTATGTAAACTTTCTTTGCCTCCGTTTCCTCATTTGTATCAGGAGGATAACAGAAGTACCTACTTTACGCAGTTGATATGAGGATCAAACGAGACAGTTAAACAAAACTTAGAGCAAAGTGACTGGGATATAGTAAATGCCTAATAAATGTTGATTATTGTAATGTTCATTATTGTTTACAGGTTTGGTCCCAGCCCAGTCTCAGGATTGTCCCTGTGACAATCCTAACTAGGGAATTAAAACTACAAGTAACTTCAGTTTCCATTCATCCCCATCAATACTCCTTATATCCAGGGCCAAGAGAAAATATTTTACCGGGTGGCATGATGAATAAAGAGAACGTGAATGCAAGAGGAAATTAAAGACACATTCGTGAACAAAATGTATTTCTTGACCATTTGCAGAAAGGGTATCAGACGGGTGGAGTCCATCCCCATTGAAGAGGAGCAGTGTTGAACAGTGATTAAGCGCTCAGCATCTGCAGTCGGCCAGAACCTGGTTCAAATCCCAGCTGTGCCTCTTTCTGCCTGTTTCACTTTGGGGCAAATTAACTGATTCAAGCCATGGTTCCTTTAATTATAAAAAAGAGGAATATAATAAAACTGACATCATGAGATTGGTGTGAGCTTTAAATGAGATGATGACTATATGCTGCTTAGCAGAGTGTATCCATAAGACAAGCCGAGTAAGGAGGGGCATCGACTAAATGGGCTGAGCCCACTGAAGGAGACATCCAGTGTTTCCCTCCTAGAAGATGGAGGCATGAGAATGAGAGGGGTTGAGGGGCCTTGCCACAATCGGTCCCTTTTACAGTGGTCCCGTTCCCCATTCAACAGTGGGTTTGGGAATACTTCATGCTGAGTACAGGGCAAAAGGCTGCCTGAGTGGGAGAAATGGTAGGAGAGCTTAATTTTAGTTGGCTTTTGCCGTGGAGGTTTCCTTCTCTTACAAGCTTAAAGCAAAAGTAGAAGTGTACTATCAATGATTCAATCTTTACAGAAGTTGCATGCAGACCTACATCCTTGACCTTTTTCCCTTTTAACACTTACAGTGCTAATGGAATTACCTTGTGGTGGTGATCTTATTGTATGGCACTTAAGATTTCTAGTGGCCTTTCTCATTTGTTATTCATAGTACAAATAAATTTCTCCCACAAACATTATTTTGTGGCAGCTAAACTTTTGCGGTGGAAATCGGGGTCCCCAACCCCTGCGCCACAGACCGGTATGGGTCTGTGGTCTGTTAGGAACCAGGCCACACAGCAGGAGGTGAGTGGCGGGCCAGCAAGCAAGGAAGCTTCATCTGTATTTACAGCTGCTCCCCATCGCTCACATTACCACCTGAGCTCTGCCTCCTGTCAGCATTGTGGTGAGTTGTATAGTTACTTCATTATCTATTACAATGTAATAATAATAGAAATAAAGTGCACAATAAATGCGCTTGAATCATCCCGAAACCACACCCTCTCTCTAATTCCGTGGAAAAGTTGTCTTCCATGAAACTGGTCCCGGGTGACAAAAAGGTTGGGGACCACTGGTGTAAATAAATAAAGAAATGAAGGGCACAATTTACTATAAATTTACAATTTATAGCTTAGGGTTCACTGCAGGGGGAAGATTTCCAAGATATTGTAGATCCTGATACTTTATGGCAGGAGTTACTGTGCCAATCCAGAGAGGCTAGGGATTCACTGAAGATTTTAATCTAACTAGGATAAGGAACGGATGTGATCTGTTTTTAGATTTAGAAAGCCCACACTGACAGATCTGACCTGAGAAAAAGTAACTTAATTTTATAGTGATTGCTTAGTTTACTTGCTGCAAATGGAAGAGATGACAATTCAAATCAGTGAGAGCATAAAATGAAGTCAAAATTATGTGTGCAGACTTTGTCCTTGCTTACCAGTTGAGAAAGAAGTACACATTGAAACTAAGAAAAAAAAAAGACTAATGATGAGATTAAAGCCATCTGGAAAAAAAAAAAGAACAGATTCTTGGGTGCCTGAAGAGAGAAAACACAGAGATGCAGGAAAAATAAGCTTGGAGGGAAATAAAAAAGAGCTTTGGAGGAAAAAAACAAGTTTGAATAAAAGATGTACAGGAAACAGAATAAAAGCCTAAAGCAAGACGAAAAAGATATTTTACTAAAAGATGGAAACGGAGCGGGAAGGTTTGACCCAATTGAATGACCCTAACATGTGGAATCAGCCATTAATCGAGTCAAAGAAGAAAGGGTACAAAAGCACGTTGCCAACTCATACAGAAGCTCAGTTTTTAATTTGTCTTTTCCTACATACTGCAATATGTGAAGCAATCTAGTTAGACAAAACACGTTCGTTATAGTCTGTATAATTTCCCCACAAACAAAAATGTTTTGTGCAAAATGTTAAGTGTACTACAAAATATTGAGCTCTTTCCTAAGAATTCATATGTACTTTGCTGTGTAACACTTAGTCATGGGTGGAATCCTAAAAGGATTTAGCTCTGATGAGCAGTCATAACTTTAAAGCTCACTGTTTAGAAACTAAATTATTTAGATATTTTATTAGAATTGTTAGATGTTTTATTGGAAACATAAAAGAGAAGAATTTTCGATGGGGCTATCAGTGTTTTCTGATTTGATCCATTTAAGAATTTTCTGGGCCTTCTGGAGGCATTTTGAATAGTATAACATCTCAGCACAGTAGATGTGAGTGGATGGGGCAGTGGGTAGCCACATTTGTTGTGCGGTCTGAAGGATTTTAGAAAAACTCCAAACTCTCTCTTGCCCAGGTTGTCAGTGCTTGAAATTTTATCCTGAGGATTTTTTTTTAGTAAGTATTTTCCATTCCTTGCTGACCTGAAACCCAAATATTCCTTGATGTCGTTAAGGTCTTTATTAAAGCCTATGAATTTAATCGTTGTGGAAGCGTGGAATTGTGGAGCTAAAAATAAGCTTAAAGATCCAAATTCACCTCTCTCAGCCCAGGCAGTTTAGGTAACTGGTCCCAAATCACAATTGTGGACACAGAACTAGCTCAGTTTATATGCGTCCTCGTTGGTTGCTTTTACTTAGTGATGGTGGATCGTTTTTTCTGAGAAGCAAGACCCAAGGACCTGAGAGTCTTGGGCTTCATGTGGGCACAGAAAGGACAAAATGGGTGAAGGTGGAAGGTAGAAATACAAGAGGGATTTCACCTTCTTCTTGGTTGGTTGGCTGCTATTGTCTTGTGAACATGCAGAGGAAAAGGGTAGTTTGGCATAAAGTCTACTAAGGTTTTGAATCATTTCCTCCCCAATAGAAGTATTTACAGTCTTTAACTTGGGTGTTATCTACTTTATAATGGAGAAGCTAACTTGTTTGGGACTTTTTCTTTCCTTTGTGTTAGTGTCTCAAGCAACAAACTTTCTCTGCTGTAGAGTTGTTGCACTAAACACAAGACTCAGGCCATGAAATTCAAGTATTTTCCAGTATTTTCTTCTTCTCCAGCTGTGTTCTCTGATTACAGAGTTAGTGTTTGGAACTCTTACTCTTTAAATGACCCTTATATACATTCCAGTGACCAGGAAACCTGCAGCTTTTCCCTTACCCTTTTAAAGTGCCATTTCAGTGCTCAGAAAACATTTCATCCATCAGCGGTATCAATACTTTTCATGCTGTGAAAGTTGTCTGTCCTGGCTTCTTGCACAAATAATGAGCATGCAGAGCTGACCCAAATTCTACAAAAGAACTGCATAATATAAGCTAATCATTATATAAAAAGTGCATCGAGTGGCTCTATAATAAATTTTGAGGGATCTACAAAATAAAATGCACACCATGTCAGCTCTTTAATATGCCTTGTCAGTGTTAGGAAAAACGTATTTTCTTTTACTAGTTCCTGTTCTCTCCAAATTTCTCTCCTAAATAAGAGTTTCAGTGCTTAGTGTAAAAAATATAAACAGTAGATATAAATATAAAAAATGAATGGTAGTTTCCAAAGAGAGTTCCTGTCCAAAGAAAGAAGTACTGAAACTATGGTATGTTTCTTCATCTGTAGGTATTCATAGAGAATGTGTACACACACACACATATACATATATTTATAAAGTGGACCATGACATACGTTTTATTCTATAACCTGCATTTTCCCATAATATACCATGGGAATCTTTCTGTTTTATAAAAAGAAACCTATGTAATCATTTTAAATGGATATATGTCCCATGATATAGTTAACTAGTTATCTATTGATGAACACATAGGTTATGTCCCAAAGTTTTCATTATTACGAGCTGAGTCACCCATGTCTGTCCAAGGCACACAATTATAGCATCCCAATAAATTGCCACCACCTTTCTTTGTGCCTTCCTGGCACTTCCTGTTTGTGCCATGTAGCTGGCTCTTTAATATGCTCTTTGTTGTACCTGGCACTGTTAGTATATATTTTAATGTATGTTCAGTTTTTCTGTGCTGTGTGTAAGCCCCCTGGAGAATGGAATTAGGTCTTCTATTTCTTTATTCCCTCTCCCTTAATGTGTAACACAGACCATTGATATAGTAGGAGATCCTCAAATATTAATAGTTGATTTTTATTTCAGTTTGATTTGTGGCCCCTAGGTAGCTTCCCATGTTCTAGGCTTTTGCTATTTATTTTATTCCATCCAGATTTATCTATTCTTTGATTTATCCCCTTTTAAATATATACACCTAAATACAGGATGGTTAATACAATTAGACTTTTATAAACTAATAATGAAAATACAAAAAAAAAAGTACTTCCAATGTTCCAGGAACTTTTCTCACATATATTAATTCATATTCAAACATACTAATTCATTTGTTCCTTACAACAGCCAATGACATAGGTTTAGTTAATAACCCCATTTATAAGTGGGGAACTTTAGGCATAGAAAGACTAAATTACTGCCCAAACAAATAGGGGCAGAACCAGTATTCCAACCTTGATAACTTGGCTCCAAATAAATGTACTTATCTATAAATGTACTTAGTGAACGCTTCTGGTTCAATGTGTTTGCACCGTTACCATTATAGAGACCTGAAGAGATGGGACCTAAGAAACAAACTCCAAGCACTGTGAGGAGGGGAGATGCTGCAAACAGGCTTCTTCTTAGATCTCGTGGGAGATGCGCTGCTCCTTTGCCTTCATTAGGGATTCCCTCTGCGTACTTTAAGACCATATAAGTCTGAAAAGGAAATGCCCTTAATAGTCCAGATGCAAAAAGGATCTCAGAACTGTCTTAGTCATTGAGACTTCAGATATAATACCCCATATTAGTGGCTCCAAATACATACAGTTACAATTTTATGCCATAATCATCCGTAAAAACCGCATAAAGCAGTATGTTTGCAGAGTAGGTTTGATTGCAGGATTCTGAATCAAGCATTTGGAAAGGGTCTTCCTTCTTTTTGCTTACCACCAGTAAACATGCATTGGACGCGATCATGGGCGAGTCACACCTCTTACTATCTAATTTTCCCTTTAAAATGAGCTGTTTGGAATGAGTGATCTCCAGGGCCTTCCTAAATAAGACAGTCAATGACAATCTGATATTAAATACTTCGAAATGAACGTGTCAAGTAGAAACCTTAAAGCAGGTAGAATGAGAAATAAGTCAGCTGATAGTGACAGGGTCTTCTTTACTCTTCATCTTCCCTTGCAGGGTCTTGGGGCCAATTAGACTAGTGCTCTCCACAAAGCCAGATGACTTCGCCAAACCCAAGTTTCTCCTGAGTTTAAAGGGTTTGGCTGACATGAATATTTTAGGTGTAAAGAATAACAAGGTGATTTTTGAAAACAGTCAGAAATGAACTCTTCTATGTGTGTGTCGGAAGAGGTAAGGTAATTGCTAGCATGGCTTTTGGGGTCCTTTTTGGCTGTTGGCTCCTGCAGGAATAATGTACATTAAGATAGTATTATTGCCTCTTTGACTACAACTAGCTCAGTGCTTCCCAACTGAGGTCAATATTGGCTCCCCAGGGACATTTGGTAATATCTAGAGACATTTTGATTGTCACAGCTGGGAGTGGGGTGGGGGAACAGTGTGCCACTGGCATCCAGTGTGTAGGCCAAGGACCCTGCTAAACACTGCTTCCTAAAATGCACAGGACAGCCTCCACAGTAAAGAATTATCCAGCCCCAAATGTCATTAGTGCCATGGTTGAGAAAGCCTAGACTAGCTAACACATGGAGAAGGTCTAGGCTGAGGAACAGATAATGACCTGTGGGTCTTGGTTCACATGCAATTTCATTTTGTAAAGTCAGAAACCTGTGTAATGACAACCGAATGAGCTTAGAGAATATATTGCTGAGAAGCATTTTGAACTAGTAAGATAATTTAGGTTTAATGAGCCCTTCGACCTTTATAAATATCTCCCCCCAAACTTTCTTTTAAAAAATAAATTGAATTATGAAACTCATCTGCTTAGAACACTTTAAATAGATTGCTGTCAGGAAAAATGCACACTTCTTAGTGACCCACAAGGCTCTGCATGAGCTGGTCCCAACTCACAGGGCTCCTTGTCTGCCCTTCTCCCCATACTAGCCCTTTAGCTCTTCAAATGCATGATGCTGTTCCTATTTGGAGTCTCCACCCACATTCCCTCATTCCTCCCTCTGTCTAGAGCATGCCTTCCCACCCGCAGGACCTCTTCCTGCACCTACTTGTCCTTAGCTCACATGTTGGCATCTCTTGTGAGTGTTTCACTAGAGCTCTTCCTAATCTAAAGTAGGTTCTGTGTATTATTCTCTACATTTTAGAATATTTATCACACTTCTAATTATATATTTTTATGAGTTTGTGTGTTAATATTTAGCTCCCTCCATGGCTCTAAGATCCATGAGGGGAAAAAAAATTGATGCTGTTTCTTCTTTTGTAACTTCCCAAAAAGTATTGATTGCCTCATTTGTACGTATTTACTGAGATGACAAATATAAGATACATTATTTTTTTAATGTGGTTAGAATAGGTAATATGAGTTCTACCCTCTTAACAAATTTTTAATTATACAGTGCAATATTGTTAACTATAAGCACACTGTTGTCAGCCAATCTCTAGAACGTTCTGACAGTGCTTTTGCACCTTGCATCTCCAGTGTCTAACTTAAGATCTGCTCAGAGTAGGTCCTCAGTAAATATTTATTGGATAAATAAAAGAGACTGGCTTTGAGTCATGGGGGAAGATGATGTCTCTTTCCTTTTTCCCCTCAGACATAACCACAATTTACCACAGTGCTCTCAGAAAGGAAGTTCCTCTGTTGGGTACAAGGAGCAGATGTCTTTACCAGGGGCTCCATTCTTTCTCTGAGGCAGAAATAGATAAGTATCCAAAAAGGAGAGAACATTTGTTCAATGCTGTGTGTTCAACCTGGAGTTGATGTTTCTTGCTGCTGCCTTGTGATACAACTACATCTAGCTAGAAGTGCTGCTTCTCTCTGTAATAACAAGGACAAAAGGGGCAAGACAGTTCTTTCCCAAAGTTTAGGATTAGAACAGCAGAGCATCTCTACTTGAAGTATGCACTGGGTTGAAGAAAAACAGTCCTAAGTGATATCCACATGTCAACTGATCTTTGATAGGAAGATTCCTATGAGCACCATTGCCCATGTACGTTTAAGGTTTTGATTGACAAGGATTTAAAAAGAGCTCAGGACCTCAAGAAGTTATCTAGTCTATGCACATCCTTCTTGAGGCAAATAAAGCTTTATTAACATTTACAGCTGGAATAATCTGATTAGCATCCTGATATTCTGATTGCTGGTAGCCTGGTCTGCCTTCCTGTTTATTATCAGCACATCATCTTTGTGTTCCAAAGAACTGGGACTGACCTGGAACACTTAGTTCTTCTGAGTAAAATCATAAAGATGTTTTCCTTTTTTAGTTCTCTGAATGTCTGGCCTACATTTTATCTTTTTGTTATCATGTAAAAGAACATTGTATTCTACTTATGGTTTATTATAAGAGAAGATTATGTCTCTGTGTGTAGATATATATGATCTTCAGTTTCTGTTGGGTCAAGGTATCTATATATAATGAAATGTATTCTCACAGTGAAAATCCTTTTATATAGATTTTGTTCAGATACAGAATTTAATTTTATAAAATGGATAAATTAATAGAGAGGTCAAAACTTTTTTTCTAGCACTATAATTCTTTGTTTGAGGTTAACAAGATGATCCTAATGCCTTTAGTCTCTAATCCAAGAAACTACAAATAGTTCTTTTTAAAAAATGCTAAATTTGAGATTATTTTAAAATATGAATTCCTGACAAGTATATCTGCTTTGTTGTGGTTCAAATCTTAACTGTCTAATGTTTTGAATTCAGATCATGTGTTTTACATATTCACTATTATCTTGTGAATAAAAACAATGATCCTGATTCAAAGGTGGCATTTCCCTTATTAATGACAAAAATTTTTCAGAAATATCAAATTGCCCATTGAAATAAACATAGAGTAAAATTTCACTGGATATTCTAATTATTTAAAGCATGGCGTAAATCAGTAAATGTGTATTTTTATTATCAGCATCATTACCATTATCACTTTGAATACTATTATTGTCATCACTGCTGCCCTCATCATCATTGTCGTGCAGTTTTCCTTTTCTTCCTCCTCGTCCTCCTTTTCCAATTCACAAAAGGCTAACAAAAATTTCCAAAGAAATACCTTAATATCTACTTTAAGAAACAGTTAAGAATAGACAGCATAATTTTATAAGTTGAGTCATTCTGCTGAAAGTTTTTAACCATATTCTCTTAAATAAGTTAAGCTCAAATTCTCTGTATTAGTTTTCTGTTGCTGTAACAAGTACCACAAACTTCGTGGCTTAAGCCAACATACATTTATTATCTCACAGTTTCTGAGGGTTAGGAGTCCAGGCATGAGTTAATTGGATCTTCTGCTCGGGGTCTCCCAAGGCTGCAGTCAAAGTGTAGGGCTGTGATAGCATCTGAGGCTCAGGGTTCTTGTCCAGGATTATTCAGACTGGTGGCACCATTCAGTTCCTTGCAACTGTAGAACTGAAACCCTATTTTCTTGTTGGCTGCTGGCTGGAGACTACTTCACGTCCTAGAGACAGCCTGCTGTTCCTTGCCATGTGGCCCTATTCATGACATGGGATTTGCATCTTCAGTCTCTCTCATACTCAAATCTCTGTCTTCAAGAAAAGCATAGTTCTCTGTAAGGATTCACATGAGTAGGTCGGGCCCATCCAGGATAACCTCTCTTTTGATTAACTGAACGTTAACGGACTACTAACCTAATCAGAAGAGTGAAATCCCATTATGTTCACAACTCCCACCCACTCTTAGGGAGAAGAGATCATGCAGGGTATATGTACCAGGGGGCAAAATCTTGGGGCTATCTTTTAATTCAGTCTACCACACTCTTTAAGCTGCTTATTAATTTCTTCAGCTCTTCCCTATAGAGAGAAGCTAGGAGCCACATGTGGCCATTTAAACTGAAATGAATTAAAATTATATAAAATTACAAATTCAGTTTCTTAGTTGCACTAGCCACATTTTACATGGTCAATAGTCATATGTGACTAGTGGCTGCCACGTGGCAGTGGAAAGTGCAGTTATAGAACATTTCAACTATCACAGAAAGTTCTATTTGGGGTTAAGGTGTTAATACTTCGTATGAATTATCACTTCAATATAGCATAGCTAATAAGACTTTTATTGTCTTAGAAGATTGACTAAAACAAAATTTTAAACATTATTATACAGGTAAGAGAAGGCATTTTTAAAGAGTATTTTCATATGTATCAAGTCATACCACAGAGGTGGTATTTTCTGGTCTTCTCAGAGTCTGAGCCTCAGGGACAGTTTCTTGGTATTGTCTCTTTGCTGTGGCTAATTTCAATAATAGAACATTACCAACACCACAGGAAGTCCTATTGAGGAGTGCTCCATAGGAACCCATAAAAAGGACAAAATTCAATCTAACACGTAGCTAGAACAGTGCTGTCCAATGGAACATTCTCTGATGACAGAAATGCTGTTTATACGATACTCACTAGCTACATGTAGCTATTGAACACTCGAAATATAGTTAGTAAGGAACTAAATTCCTAGTTTGATTTGATTTTAATTATGAATTCATTAAATAAATAACAATTTAAAAAGATACATGTGGCTAGTGGTTACCATATTGGACAGTCCATGTCTAGAGTATCATACATTTTCTATCACTGGAGTCCCTAAATGAAGTTGGATACTGTTTTGCCATTGGCTCGTATGTAACATCTGGGCGCTTTTAGGTTGGCGGTGGGAAGATGATTGGGTAGATGAGGGAGAGACAATGTAAGGTGCTTAATCTTCATTATGTTTTAGACAGTTTTGAAAGTCCAAGAAAAGAGGTTGAAAAGTAAAATCTCCTAGTTTTAAATCTTATTTTAGATTCAAGTTAGCTTTTCATCTGTAGCAATTTGTTTGCCTTTAGAATGTTACAGCTTTATTCAGCTGGAAGAAATTTTCTCAGTGTTTTCTCCTCACATTCACTTGCCTTTTGCTTTGTTACATTTAATTAAATCTCCCCTTAAGGCAGATGGGAGGGAAAACATCAAGTAAACATGTTCCACTTCAGAACTTGTGCTTCCCCAAAAGGTATAATTTGTAACTTAATAAACACAACCACATTGTGATTTAATTAACAAGTCACGGCAACAAACAAAATAGTAAGTCTGTGATTTATTTTAATATGATGAAAATGGCAGATTTCTTTTACATGAACATTTAAAGTGGAGCAAAATCAAATTTAGCTCAGCGTACCATCTCTAGATGTGCTGATGTGCTGTCACAAAACACACACTGACTATGTACACCTATTTTTAGGGATGAAGATTTCCAGCATGCTAATATGTTTAGGTATCATTTCCAGACACTCAGCTTCTTAGGAACTGGACCAACTATTGAAACTGCATGGCACTCATAATGATACCTATCTCTGAATTAACAACAACATGCAAAGTCCAAGTCAAACAGGCAAGCATATTTTGTAGTTACATTTCAGCATAGCCAGAGTTTGCCATTTCTATTATATATATATTATTTTTATTTGTTTATTTTTTTTGCTTATGGGCCAGAATGCCACAGAATGAAATGTCACAACTGAAGATTTCTAAGAAAGAATGTACCACAGAACTTGGCTCCATATGCACCATAGAGGTTAGAGATGGCCACTTTGGGCACTGGCTTTGGTCCAATTACAAGTTCGAATTCCAGTTACCAACCAGAGCTACAAAGAGAATGAATTTAGAAAACAAACTCTGAAGAGTTCTGTACTTTGCCTAGTAGCCAAGAGCCGAGGAACATTTCCACCCACCATATTCGCTGTGTCTTGTTGCCTTATTTTTTCCTTGAGCTACAGAGTGATAAGTAGGATTGGAAGGTAGGGATGTACAGCAGGATAATGATACTTTGAAATATCACCTAAATATTCTTCTTTGTAGGCAATTCACTTTATTCTTCTCCCTTGCAACCTTTCAACACTCACATTAGACTGTGAAGTTGAGACTTATTGCCATGGAAAATAAGGAGAATGGGGATATACCTGAAAATAAACATTTTTGACTGAGTCAACAAAAGAATTTTATTTAAATATAGAGGGAGGGGACCTTCAAGATGGCAGAGGAGTAAGACATGGAGATCATCTTCCTCACCACAAATACATCAAAAATACACCTACACGTGGAACAACTCCTACAGAACACCTACTGGACGCTGGCAGAAGACCTCAGACCTCCCAAAAGGCAAGAAATTCCCCACGTACCTGGGTAGGGCAAAAGAAAAAAAAAACAGAGACAAAAGAATAGAGCACCGCCTAAACGAGCTCCAGAGATGCGCATGAGCCGAGGCTATCAGCTTGGACCCCAGAGATGGGCATGAAACACTGCTGCTGCTGCTGCAGCCACAAAGAATCCTGTGTGCAAGCACAGGTCACTATCCACATCCCCCCGCAGGAGCCTGTGCAACCTGCCATTGCCAGGGTCCCATGATCCAGGGACAACTTCCCTGGGAGAACACATGGTGTGCCTCAGGCTGTTGCAGTGTCACGCTGGCCTCTGCCACCTCAGGCTCACCTCACACTCCAATTATAACTACTGTACCCCTCCCCCTGGGCTGAGTGAGCCAGAGCCCCCAGTCAGCCGCTGCTTTAACCCTGTCCTGTCTGGGTTGGAACAGATGCCCTCAGGTGACCTGCACTCAGAGACGGGGCCAAACCCAAAGCTGAACCCCAGAAGCTGTGCGAACAAAGAAGAGAAAGGGAAATCTCTCCCAGCAGCCTCAGGAGCAGCAGATTAAATCCCCACAATCAACTTGATATACCCTGCATCTGTGGAATACCTGAATAAACACCAAATCAACCCAAAATTGAGGGAGTGGACTTAGGGGACAACTGCAGACTTGGGGTTTGCGGTCTTTGACTTGTTTCTGATTTTTATGTTTATCCTAGTATAGTTTTTAGCACTTGTTATCATTGGTGGATTTCTTTATTGGTTTGGTTGCTCTCTTCTTTTTTAAAAAAAATATTTTTAATTTTTTTAATATTAATAATTTTTTGTTTTTTAATAATTTATTTTTATTTAATGCTTTTTTTTCTCCCTTTTCTTCTGAGCTGTGTGGCTGACAGGGTCTTGGTGTTCTGGCCTGGTCTCAGGCCTGAGCCTCTGAAGTGGGAGAGCCAAGTTCAGGACACTGGTCCACCAGAGACCTCCTGGCCCTACATAATATCATTCGGCAAGAGCTCTCCAGAAATCTCTGTCTCAGTGCTAAGACCCATCTCCACCCAATGGCCAGCAAGCTCCAGTGCTGGATGCCCCATGCCAAACAACTAGCAAGACAGGAACACAACCCCATCCATTAGTAGAGAGGGTGCCTAAAATCATACTAAGGTGACAGACACCCCAAAACACACCAGACACAGCCCTGCCCACCAGAAAGACAAGATCCAGCCCCATCCATGAGAACACAGACACCAGTCCCCTCCACCAGGAAGCCTACACAACCCACTGAACTACCTTATCCACTGGGGGCAGACACCAAAAATAACACGAACTATGAACATGCAGACTGTGAAAAGGAGACCCCAAATACAGTATGTTAAGCAAAATGAGAAGAAAGAGAAATACACAGCAGATGAAGGAGCAAGGTAAAAACCCACCAGACCAAATGAAGAGGAAATAGGCAGTCTATCTGAAAAAGAATTCAGAGTAATGATGGTAGAGATGATCCAAAGTCTTGGAAATAGAATGGAAAATACAAGAAATGTTTAACAAGAACCTAGAAGAACTACAGAGCAAACAAACAATGATGAACAACACAATAAATGAAATTAAAAATTCTCTAGAAGGAATCAATAGCAGAATAACTGAGGCAGAAGAACGGATGACCTGGAAGATAAAATAGTGAATATAAGTTCCGCAGAGGAGAATAAAGAAAAAAGAATGAAAAGAATTGAGGACAGTCTCAGAGACCTCTGGGACAACATTAAACACTCCAACATTTGAATTATAGGGGTCTCAGAAGAAGAAGAGAAAAAGAAAGGGTCTGAGAAAATATTTGAAGAGATTATAGTTGAAAACTTCCCTAACATGGGAAAGGACATAGTCAATCAAGTCCAGAAGTGCAGAGTGTCCCATACAGGATAAATCCAAGGAGAAACACACCAAGACACATATTAATCAAAGTATCAAAAATTAAATACAAACAAAAAATATTAAAAGCAGCAAGAGAAAAGCAACAAGTAACGTGCAAGGGAACCCCAAACAGTTAACAGGTGATCTTTCAGCAGAAAGTCTGCAAGCCAGAAGGGAGTGGCAGCACATATTTAAAGTGATGAAAGGGAAAAAACCTACAACCAAGATTACTCTACCCAGCAAGGATCTCGTTCAGATTCGAAGGAGAAATTAAAACCTTTACAGACAAGCAAAAATTAAGAGAATTCATCACCACCAAACCAGCTTTACAACAAATGCTAAAGGAACTTCTCTAGGTAGGAAACACAAGAGAAGGAAAAGATCTACAAACACAAACCCAAAACAATTAAGAAAACGGTAATAGGAACATACATATTGATAATTAACTTAAATGTAAATGGATTAAATGTTCCAACAAGAAAACATAGACTGGCTGAATGAATACAAAAAGAAATGCTATATATATGCTGTCTACAAGAGACCCACTTCAGACCTAGGGACACATACAGACTGAAAGTGAGGGGATGGAAAAAGATATTCCATGCAAATGGAAATCAAAAGAAAGCTGGAGTAGCAATTCTTGTATCAGATAAAAGAGACTTTAAAATAAGGAATGTTATAAGAGACAAGGAAGGACACTACCTAATGATCAAGGGATCAATCCAAGAGGAAGATATAACAATTGTAAATATTTATGCACCCAACATAGGAGCACCTCAATACATAAGGCAAATGCTAACAGCCATAGAAGGGGAAATTGACAGTAACATAATCATAGTAGGGGACTTTAACATCCCACTTTCACCAATGGACAGGTCGACCAAAATGAAAATAAATAAGGAAACACAAGCTTTAAATGACTCATTAAATAAGATGGAGTTAATTGATATTTATAGGACATTCTATCCAAAAACAACCGAATATACTTTCTTCTGAACAAAATACCTAGGAATAAACCTACCTAATGAGACAAAAGACCTGTCTGCAGAAAACAATAAGAAACTGATGAAAGAAATTAAAGATGATAGAAACAGATGGAGAGATGTACATACCATGTTCTTGAATTGGAAGAATCAATATTGTGAAAATGACTATACTACCCAAAGCAATCTACAGATTCAAGGCAATCCCTATCAGACTACCAATGGCATTTTTCACAGAACTAGAACAAAAAATTGCAGAATTTGTATGGACACACAAAAGACCCTGAATAGCCAAAGCAATCTTGGGAAAGAAAAACGGAGCTGGAGGAATCAGGCTCCCTGACTTCAGACTATACTACAAAGCTACAGTAATCAAAACAATAAGGTACTGGCACATAAACAGAAATATAAATCAATGGAACAGAATAGAAAGCCCAGAGGTAAACCCATGTACATATGGTCACCTTATCTTTGGTAAAGGAGGCAAGAATATACAATGGAGAAATTACAGCCTCTTCAAAAAGTGGTGCTGGGAAAAGTGGACAGCTACATGTAAAAGAATTAAATTAAAGCACTCCCTAACACCGTACACAACAATAAACTCAAGATGGATTGAAGACCTAAATGTAAGTCCAGACACTATAAGACTCTTAGAGGAAAACATAGGGAGAACACTCTGTGACACAAATCACAGCAAGATCCTTTTTGACCCACCTCTTAGAGAAAAGGAAATAAAAACAAAAATAAACAATTGGGACCTAATGAAACTTAAAACCTTTTGCACAGCAGAGGAAACCATAAACAAGACAAAAAAACAACCCTCAGACGGGGAGAAAATTTTTGCAAATAGAGCAACAGACAAAGGGTTAATCTCCAAAATATGCAAGCGGCTCATGCAGCTCAATATTAAAAAAACAAACAACCCAATCCAAAAATGGGCAGAACACCTAAACTGACATTTCTCCAAAGAAGATATACAGATTGCCAACAAACACAGGAATGGATGCTCAACATCACTAATCATTAGAGAAATGGAAATCAAAACTACAATGAGGTATCACTTCACATTGGTTAGAATGGCCATCATCAAAAATCTACAAACAATAAATATTGGAGAGGGTGTGGATAAAAGGGAACCTTCCTGCACTGTTGATGGGATTGTAAATTGATACAGCCAGTATGGAGAACAGTATGGAGTTCCTTAAAAAACTAAAAGTAGAACTAGTATATGACCCAATAATCCCATACTGGGTGTATACCCTGAGAAAACAATAATTCAAAAAGAGTCATGTACCACAGTGTTCATTGCAGCTCTTTTTACAATAACCAGGACATAGAAGCAACATACATGTCCATCGACAGGTGAATGGATAAAGAAGATGTGGCACATGTATACAATGGAATATTACTCAGCCATAAAAAGAAACGAAATTGAGTTATTTGTAGTGATGTGGATGGACCTAGAGTCTGTCATACAAAGTGAAGTAAGTCAGAAAGAAAAAATCAAATACCGTATGCTAACACATATATATGGAATCTGTAAAACATAAATCCTTCTGATTAACCAAGGGGAGGAGAGGAATAAAGATGCAGATGTAGAGCATAGGTTGAGGACACAGGGAAGGGGAAGGGTAAGCTGGGACGAAGTGAGAGAGTAGCACTGACATATACATACTACCAAATGTAAAATATATAGCTAGTGGGAAGCAGCTGCAAAGCACAGGGAGATCAGCTCGGTGCTTTGTGACCACCTAGAGGGGTGGAATAGGGAGGGTGGGAGGGAGACACAAGAGGGAGGGGATATGAGGATATATGTATACAGATAGCTGATTCAGTTTGTTACATAGCAGAAACTAACACAACATTGTAAAGCAATTATACTCCAATAACAATGTTTAAAAGAAAAGAATATGAAAGAATATATATATAAAATGTATAACTATCACTTTGCTGAACAGCAGAAATTAACACAATTTTAAATCAATTAGACTTCAATAAAATAAACTTTTTTTAAATAAAAAAGATTTAAAAAATATAAAACAGACACAATAGTATAAAAGCAAAATGCACTTGACTTGCAAGAAGCAGGCACTTGAAAGAAAAATGATTTATGGATTTATCTTGGTAGACCCAGAGCTTTCTGGAATCACACAGTGGAAGGGTGCAGGGTGCAACAAAGAATGGGTTTTTGTTTGTTTGTTTTAACTAGAAAGAAAGCAGATGAAGAAAATGAGAGGCGTTGACAGTTTGAAAATGTGCAGGAAGGTCTGGCACAAACATGGGGCTTTATTTGTTCATTCATTCAACTGTGCTTTGCATTGTTTTAGGCACTATATACTAAATTGGAGTAGGCTTGAGACAATATGAGAGGAAAAAATTGGAAAGAATGAGTCTCATGAAGTTTTGAGAGATGTTCTTTAAGAAGTGGGAAGATATGGGGGAAATAGAGTCAAGAGGCAGAGTTTTAGTTAAAAATTTTTAAGATGAAATGAATAATAGCATGTTATTCTGATAGGAATAACCCAGTAGAAAGGGGGAAATTGTCAATGCAGGAGAGAGGAAAAGCTCATTGTGACAATGTTCTTGAATAAGTGAAAGGGGATGGGAATGAGAGGTTGGGTTTAGTTGGAAGTAACAGGAACACTAGAATTGAAGGTGGATGTGATAGTAGAATTGGAAATGCAAGCAAACAGAATATAGCATTATTTGAAGATTATACTTACATAGAAATAATGCATTGAATATTTAGGAAAATAAATTCAGATTGGAAGGGATTTCAGTTGTGAAAGATGAAGTTGTCTGGGAATCCTGACTTTAAAGGCATTAGAGAAGCCCAGTCGTTTACAACTGGAGGTGATTTTGCCTCCGCCAGTGCCCAAGGAGATTCGGTTCTATATGGAGATGTGTTTTATTGTCCCACCTAATGGAGGGGATGCCACTGACATCTAGCACGTAGAGGTGAAAGGTATTGTCTAAAAGACAGCCCCCACCACAAAGAATTATTCCGCCCAAAGTGTGATTAGTGCCAAGGTTGAGAAACTCTGGCAGGAGCCAGTCTACCTGATCTCTACCAAAATGTGCTGGAGCTTTCAAGGGTACAGTTAATTTTGTTTGGTCTTTAGAGCCAAATAGAGGAGGAAGAAGAAAAACACCAGGCCCCAATCCAGAGCATTGAATATTGACTTTTAGAAGGTATCTGGCCAGGTAACATGCTGTGGGGAATTCTGTCTGAAAGCATGTAACCTTTGGCTTAACTATGTGGCTCAGTCACCACCCTGAACACATTTATGTTGAATAGGCTCACTCAGATTCTAGTCAGTCACCACACTAAGCTAATTCAACAAGTCCTATGAGAAACAAATGTATACAGGTATTCTAGGTCAGCCTAAACACCAAAATGAGGTTTACTGATGAATTAGTTACGAGGAAAACAAACTTATTTGAACACCATCTTTTGAAGTCATACATTTTGATGCTTAATATGCATCTTCATAGTTCAAATGAGAGTAATGAAGATGTATTTTCATAAACTTTATAATTATATGATCACATCCAAAAATTATTTAATAGTTAATAAAATAAGCCTCAGACAAAATAAGGATTTGAAAATTTGCCTATTTCAGATGCACATGTCACATTATCTGGCACATGTTTTGGTAAAATTTGAAGTGGATTCTTTATAACATTATAGGCAGAGTGAAGGGAATGGGGATAATAGAAAGGTTTGAAAGACCAGAAAATTTTAGTATTTACAAACTTGAAGACTTGTGAAATATCATCTTGCACCTAACTAAGGTTTGCTTGAATACCTCCTAAAAGTCATCTAAGTACTAGGACCAATGTAAATGCTCCTATCTTGTTTGACAACCTTTCTTGTTTTTCAGATTCACTGGATTATAGTAACTGCAAGAAGGGATAGTCAAAACCAATTAACACATGCATCCTAATATTAGCTTTACATAGTTACACATAATAACACAGGTAAACTATATAAAAAAAAATCAGCTGTCTCTAAACAATATCAGACTGAAATACAGCATATAAATATGTTTATTGTAAAATGCCTCAAAATCTTTTTAAAAGAAAGCAAAGCATAAATTATACAGCAACATCAAAATATTTAGTGACATATGCCTTAAAAATGAAGAATGACTTCAATTTCTCTTATATACGTTCTTTTATTTTCAAACTCCTTTTAAAGAGCCTTCTTTATTATGTCAACTTCAGCTATAAATTGATCTTTAATCCATTTGTCTATATTTGTTCTCTGCCCACTATATGCAAAACACTGACTTGGGCCTGGAGAGTCAGTGATAAGTAATATGCTGTACTTGTTCTAAGGGCTTTATAGTGTAGCAGGATAGAGAGAGAAGTAACAACAATATAATGTAAGTTCCGTGTCAAGGGTAACCATGAAGATGCAATGACAAGTCAAAGAAAGGAGTACTTAACCCAGACTTGGAAGCTTTGTGAGGAGGGTGAGTTCGTGGAATTTTAAGCTGCACTCTGAAGGAAGGATAAACAGTAGCTGCCTAGGGAAGTGGGGTGAGAGAGGAGGAGGTCATTTCAGTGAAAGGGAACAGCCATTCAGATCAAATGTTCAGATATGGGATAGAGGATGGTGTATTGGAAGAAACATAAATGGTTCAATATGACATTAATCTAGAAAATGGAAGAGACCAATGGGATTGTGCTATGGTCTGAATGCTTGTATCCCCCCAAATTCATATGTTGAAATCCTAACCCCCACAGGTGTTAGGAGGTAGTACCTTTTGGAGGTGATTAGGTCATGAGGGTGGAGCCCTCATGAATGGGATTAGTGATTTTGTAAAAGAGATCACACAGAGCTTCCTAGAGTCTTCTACTGTGTAAAGATACAAGGAGAAGGTGCTGGATATGAACCAGAAAGAGGGTCTTTATTCAACCATGCTGACATCCTGATCTTGGGCTTCCAGCTTCCAAACCGTGAGAAATACATTTCTGTTATTTATATGCTACCCAGTCTGTGGTATTTTGTTATAGCAGCCCAAAGGGACTAACAGATTGCTGAAGATAGAGAGGCAATCGGGCCAGAGCACCAAAGGCACTTTATTCTGAGAGCATTGGGGAGTCACTAGGATGTATTACTCTGTGGAACAACTTGATCAGGTTCTAAAATGAAGGATCTACTTATTTTTGCTTTTGTTTTCTTTGCCTGAGGAAACAGATCCAAGAAAATTTTGCTATGACTTATGTCAGAGTGTTCTGCCTATGTTTTCTTCTAGAAGTTTTATGGTTTCTGGTCCTACATTTAGGTCTTTAGTCCATTTTGAGGTTATTTCTAAATGTTCTAATTTCATCCATTTTGTGAGGAAATGTTCTAATTTCATTCTTCTACATATAGTTGTCCAGTTTTCTCTGCACCACTTACTGTAGCTATCCAGTTTTTCTAGCACCATTATTGTATATTTTTCCTCATTGTATATTTTTGCCTACTTTGTTATAGATCAGTTGACCATATGTACATGGGTTTATTTCTGGGCTCTCTATTCTGGTCCATTGATCTATGTGTCTGTTTTTGTGCCAATATCATACTGTTTTGATTACGGTAGGCTTGTAGTATAGTCTGAAGTCAGGGAGTGTGATACCTCTAGCTTTGTTCTTTCTTTCTCAAGATTGCTTTGGCTATTCAAGGCTTTTGTGGTTCCATATAAACTTTAGGATTATTTATTCTAGTTCTGTGAAAAATGTTGTGGGTATTTTGATAGGGATTGCATAAAATCTATAGATGCTTTGGGTAGTATGAACACTTTAACAATATTAATTCTTCCAATTCATTAACATGGGATATCTTTCTGTTTCTTTGTATCATATTCAATTTCCTTCATCAACATTTTATAGTGTTCAGACTATAGGTCTTTTGCCTTCTTCGTTACATTTATTCCTAAGTATTTAGTACTTTTTGATACAGTTTTAAATGGCATTGTTTCCTTGCTTTTTCTTTTTGATAGTTTATTATTATTAGCATAAAAGCCTCAAAAAACTAAAAATAGAACTAGTATATGTTCCAGCAATTCCACTTCTGGGTGTATATCCAAAGAAAATGAAAACATTAATTCTAAGAGATATATTCACCCCAACGTTCATAGCAGCATTATTTATAAAAGCCAAGATATGGAAGCAACCTAAGTGTCCATCAACAGATGAATGGATAAAGAAGATGTGGTGTATATATACAATGGAATATTATTCAGTCATAAAAAAGAACAAAATTTTACCATTTGCAACAACATGGATACACCTGAATGGTATTCTGCTGGGTGAAATAAATCAGAGAAAGATAAATACTGTCTGTTATCACTTATATGTGGAATTTAAAAAGTTAAACAAACGGATGAATGTAACAAAACAGAAGCAGACTCACAGATACAGAGAACAAACTAGTGGTTAGCAGTGGGGAGAGGGAAGGTGGGAGGGGCAGGATGGGGTAGGGGATTAAGAGGTACAAACTACTATGTATAAAATAAATAAACTACAAGGATATATTGTACAGCACAGGGAATATAGCCAATATTTTATAATAACTTTAAGTGGAGTATAATCTATAAGTATTGAACCACTATGTTGTACACCTGAGACTAATATAATACTGTAAATCAACTATATACTTCAATAAAAAAACATAAAATTAAGGATCTATAGCTGCAATTTGAAGAACATATTAGAGGAGGATAAAGTTGGAGTCAGTGTACCCAGTTAAGATTCTCTGCCTTACACTGTGTGGCCTGGACAAAGGTAAGGGAATCTTGATGAGAAGAGTGGGAAAATTTGGCAAATAATTTTGTGGTAAAATGGACATGACTTTGTGATGAGAGGTAAAGGAAATAGAGGGTTTGACAGTGATCTCCACCTCTTTGGTTTAGGAAGTTTGGTTAATGATGATGCCACTGACTGAGGAAGGCCATCCAGAGGTTTGTAGGGAAGATGAGGTCTATGAGCTATTGCACTTAAAGGTATATATTGATTACATTGGGAATTCAGTTGCATGGTGATGGTTTCTCCTCTGGAATTTCCACATGTCCCATTTTTAGGTATCTAAATGCTACATTTAATAAGATATATTTCTGAAGACAACTAGTAGAATTTGTAAACAAATCCCTCTGATAGCTTATGAGAGGTGTCAACTCAACAATTTTTTATTGTTTTCTCAAGCCAACTGGCTCACTAATAAATACATCCTAAATAATGATACATACATTTGCAGAAATGGCCACTAAATGTAGGCTGGGGATGTTAAATTTTTAGCACTCAAGTTGGAGAAAAATATATTTTAAAACTAGATTAAGGTGCTATCAAGAAGTGATATAAGAAGAAGAAGAAACGATATGCATTTAAATTATGTCTTACACAATTCAATAATAATACTAGTAAATATACTTACTGGTAAATGTACTCACTAGTAAATAATACACTAAACTCGTAACATTTTATTTCATTGCTGAGAATAAAGAATAAGTGGTAAGAATTAGGTGAATTCTATTTACAGAAGATTTTTGAAATTTCTTGATGTAGTTAAAACAGTATTAATAAGTTGCTTCTTATAATCTAAATTAATAGCTGATAAAAAAATGTTATCTTCAAAATAAATTGTTGTTAATTGTTGCTAGTTTAGATTATTAGGTATTAATGAGTTGCTTGTGCCTTATTCAACACATGCCTTACCCAACAACATTTATTGTCTTTTTTTAATGATGACAGGAATTATATTTTTTTCTCCATGGAATTCAAGATCCTAATAGAACTTGTGACAAGGAACGTCTTATGCTAAAATATTGCTAATACAGCTCATTTCTTTCTAAAGAAAGATAAATGCACAGGAGCTGTTTTCCAGTTCTAGGTGTAAATCTTGATTTTTCTCAGGTTTTATCTTTTTGTTCTGGTAAACTAAACTACAGTTGTCTTCTATAATAATACACTGTGATTTTATGATTCACTTCTATAATAGTGAATCATAAAATCACACTGAAGGTGATTTTAATGTTCGAACATGACCTTGTATAATGAAAATTTCAGAAATATTATTCTTTAAGTACTCTGACATTTTTCAAATACTCTCTTTTAAATGCTATAGCTCAGAGAAGGGAATGGGCCACTTTTACAATAACATGCTGTGTGCATATGTCTCTCTTTTTAATTTCAATTCAAAGAAAGTGCAAAAATCTTCAAACACAGCAGAAATTGTGAATTAATAGGATCTGCAATTAGATCTTTTTTTTGTGGTATAAACTGTGCCTGTGCCTTAGCAAAACAAGTTGTCAGCATTGTGAAGGTCAAAGTTGCTTGGTATCAAATAGATCAAATGCTGAATTGTTTATATACATGTTAGAAAAGTGCACTGCTGTAAAATTATTCTTATAATCTGCAGAACGTGACACTGAAAATAACATTTACTATTTAATTAAATGTTGAGAAGGCATTTATAGATAGACACCAATAGACAGCAGTTTTCTTGGATTGTGTCTAGAATGACCTTTATTCTCCTTTGCAATAATTCCCTTCCACCAGAAATACTTGACAAAGAAGGGTGTTTGTCAATGGATACATCCCTTGCAATTTCAGCTGGGCTTTGAACTTTGAGGTCCAAGTGAGACAATTTTCAAGACTTATTTTTCACAAGATTTCCTGATTATTTTTTCTATGCTGGATGTTTTCTACCTTTTACTCACCCTAAGTATGGTGCAGATTATAGGTAAAAGGTTTTACCGTTAGAAAGAATGGAAAATCAGACATGGAGATGAAACCAAGATACTTTACTATGACCACATGAGGCTCCCCAAAATATCTCAGTATGTTCCTATTGCTTTGTGGATAAAAATTTAAATTCATTAACTTTCTTTTCCATCATCCAGCCTTTCCAGCTTTGCTAACGGTTCACACTAGCTGAAATGGCCTACTGTGTGTCTCTTAGGTACTATACGAACTCTGTTTCATGTTTGTTTTATTTTGTCTCTTTATGTTGTTTCATGCAAAAGAAACAATTTCCCTCTTCTTTTTATTTGTGGATCTCAGTGAAAAAATATTTACATAAAGATATCTCCCTGTACTGTCCCCTGCCCACCCAGAATTTGTTGCTTATTTCTGCCTCAGAATCAAGAGAAATATGCAGAGTGGATAGCTGGGGGGAAACCACAGCTTGTTTTTATGAGGCTGTCTCCCCAAGCTCCTGTGAAGAAGCCATTCTCCTGTGAACCAGATCAGAGCACAAAGGACCTACTGAGATGCTTCTTGCTTTTCTGGTCTTGGTTCACTTTCCCCATGATTCAGTACTACAACTTGGTGCTCTAGATCTTACGGTTCTTAGGAAAATCACACATTCATTTACCCCTATCAAAAATGTCACCCCATGCATCAATAATAATAATATTACATTAATGATATTAATATTACAGTATTACATTAATATCCCTTCATATTCCTCAAGGCAGATATGAAGCAAAAAAGGAGAAGATTAAACTTACCTTTGAGCGGTTATTTTCAAATTCTGAAGAACATTTGGAGTATGGGAGTGCTGATGGCGAGGATTAAGGGGGGATAAGGAGGGGAAGAGAGGTTCCCACCCTGTCATCAGAATTGCTCTTCTTTCGTGGGTTTTGTAATTTTTTTTCCGTACAGTATTTCATTTAAACAAACGTTGCCATGGATAAAAAAAAAGACTTCTAAAGGTTGAAGTGAATCACTAACTCACTCTGTTCATCCAAACTCAACTTTCTCTCCAAAAAGCAAACCTTACCTTAAAGTTTGTCCTGACCTCCCCACCCAAGGTATGACTTCCTTTGAACGCCTGTAGCCATTACTGACTGGGCTCTGGGAGTCAGACATTCTAAACTCCTCTGTGCTTTGTTTCTCCTATTATTATCCTATAGTAAGAGGATAAGAATAGCATCTGTCTCAAGGATCTGTGCTGCAGATTGAATGAATGAAGTTACTAACACTTAATATGCAAATCACACTAGCTATTATTAGTAGCTACTTAATTCTATTCTGCCTGATGATAACTCATGTGTTACTATTTTGAATTGATTTTTCATTTTATTATGAAATATATGCATTCAAATAATTGATATATATATACATATATGTCAACTGTATGTATTATATAATACATATAAGTAAATATTCACTTAGGAAATAGAGCTTCCCCAATATCATTGAACCAGTATGCACCTTTTTCCAGTGCATACTTCTTAGTTTCTTTTTCCAGTGCATACTTCTTAGTTTCTGCCAGAAATTTTATCACACTTGTATCTTTAAAAATTACATTGTTTTAGTCTAGCACTTTAAAAAGTTTATATAAGTGGTACCACACTGTATATATTCTTTATTTTTCAAAATCAGGTGGCTTTTGCTTGTCAGCAGTTTCTTTGTGAAGTTCATATATATTATTTCATATTGTAGTAGTTATTTCATTTCTGCTGCCATAGAATGTTTCTTTTAATATTCTATAGTTTGATTTCCCAATGAGAGGCATTTTGATAGTCTCAAGTTCTTTGCTATATTAAAACTGCTATAAACACTCTTGAACATGTTTTCTAGTGTTAAATGGTACTTTATTTTACTATTTAATTTTTCTCTGCCCTCCTTCCCATCCCACCTAGGTTGAAAATGTCTCTTAAAGCCTTTATAGCATTGAACAGTTTCTTGAACACAATAGGTACTGCATATGTGATGGTTAATTTTATGTGTCAACTTGACTGGGTTACGGGATGCCCAGATAGCTGGTAAAACATTATTTCTAGGTGTGTCTGTGAGGGTGTCTCTGGAAGAGATTAGCACTTGAATCATTAGACTGAATAAGGAAGATCCACCCTCACCTATGTGGACAGGCATCATATTGTCCTCTGAAGGCCTGAATAGAACAAAAAGGCAGAGGAAGGGTGAATTCTCTCTCTTTTTGACCTGAGTTGTATATTTTCTCCTTCCCTTGGATAATGAAGCTTCTGGTTCTCAGGCCATTGGATTCCAGGCTATGTATCAGCAGCCCTTTGGATTCAGACTGAGTTATCACTGGCTTTACTGTTTCTCCAACTTGAAGATGGCAGATCATATGGGTTTTTTTGGCCTCCTTAACCATGTTCCCATAATAAATCTATCTATCTATGTATCTATGTATCTATCTATCCATTTGCTATAATCAAAATAGATTTATCTCTTGACCAATATATCACTTAATTTAATTGGTCTTTTTCCTTTTTCTGTCCTTTAGCATTCATCTCTTCATTTGTTTGGCCATTTATTCTGTTCGTGGTAGCCCTTTAGAATATCAGTGGTACATGTGCTTGTTTATAAAGTCATGTTCACAATTAACATACGCTTTTTCAATATTACACACTATCATATGTTGGGTAAGCTACTTAACCTGTCTAAATTTATTTCTTCCTTGATAAAATTAGTATAAAAAATCTACTTAATAACTTTGTTGTAGCGATTGGACATAGCACATTTAAAATATCTAGCATAACGAGGGCTCAAAATATGTATTATTATTATTCCCTAACTGACTTCTGTAGTTAACTCCGATCTCTGAAGCCAGACGGTATGTCCCTAGAGCACAAAGAACACTTTCATAATTACACCCACCCACAGTGCCTGACACAACTCATGTTTGTAGAATTGAACAGAATAGGCAGTGGCTATTAAGCAAGGACTGATTGACTGACTCCCTGTTGAGTAACTCTTCTTCCTCCTTTCTCTCACTTAACTCTTGAAGGTGATTTACCCTCGCGTAACATTACTGGTTAGGATGGGAGCAGAGAGGGGAGCCATCAGCTGCAGCAAAATGAAGGAGAAATAATAACAAGAAATTGTTCCTAAGGCTGAGGACTATGGGCAGACAAGTTAGGTGGTCACCTCTGTGGTATGGCTTGACATATATTGTCAAAAATGACCCCTCCCGCCTCCTGTCACGTTGTCAAGAATCGCTTCTTTTAGTCACTTCTTTTGAATTAAGACTTAATAGGGCTTCCCTGGTGGCGTAGTGGTTAAGAATCTGCCTGCCAATGCAGGGGACACGGGTTCGAGCCCTGGTCCAGATCCCACATGCCGTGGAGCAACTAAGCCCATGCGCCACAGCTACTGAGCCTGCACTCTAGAGCCCACAAGCCACAACTACTGAGCCCACGTGCCACAGCTATTGAAGCCCATGCACCTAGAGCCCATGCTTCTCAACAAGAGAAGCCACCGCAATGAGAAGCCCACGCACCACAAGGAAGAGTAGCCCCCACTCACTGCAACTAGAGAAAGCCCGAGCAGCAATGAAGACCCAACACAGCCAAAAATAAATAAATTAAAATAAAAAACTTTGAAAAGACTTAATAAAAGTCTTGTTAAAAGTATATGAATAAATAATAATATTTTAAATATTTATTAAATAATAAATAATACTATATTAAATAATAATATTTCAGAAGGGAGGATGCAGAATGATCAGTTGAACTCTTTAGGGTGTCAAACTTTGCTAATTTCAAAGTTTTTCTTGGAGTCACTTTATTATAATAAAACATTCAGTATGTGTTTTCCACATGCCAGACAGCTTACTTATATCATTTATAATGTTTACAAACACCTACAGTTTTGATATTATGTCCATATTACAGATAAGCAAATTGAAGCCTAGAAGAGTTTTTTAGCCAATTTATCAAATCTTAGCTATCCATGCCTTAGAGTTTTGTGATTCTAAACTCTACTACATAGTGAGGTCTTTCATCTGTTGCCATGGCCTGTGCTTGCACCACAGTAACTGACAGCATGGTGGGATAATTAGAGAGGACGTTCTTGACTTGTGTCAACAACGCTGTAACCCCATTGCCTGCACTTAGCTGTCTTCTATTCACATCATAAAAAAGCCTAGTGTTAGACCTCATTTCAGTAATGCATGAGCTTTCTCGAGTCTTTTTGGGGATGTGTTCTTCTGCTTCTGGGTGACTGCTTGCTTCTCCCCAGGATCATGGCTCCTGACCATCCTCTGAGCAGCTCCAGCCCCAGTCTTCACTCCCACTCCTATGGCCACTGGCTTTTTGTGCACAGTTGTGTCCCCCATGTGATCACTTTGCTTACTCCTTCATTCCTCTGCAGCACCACTTTTATAAGATAATTACCAGAATGTGCAGATAACAATTTTACCCTCATGTTGGCCTAGGCTTGAGTTGTCCACCCTAAAGCCCTGGCCAAGGATTTCTTCACCTGAGGTGCAAGAACTCCCTGCATGTTCACATGCCTTGTTCTCTCATCTCATCTCAGGTCTTTTGTTACCTGTTTGGTGAGTTTTTTTCCCAGCCATCCTGTTTAAAATTGCAAGCTTGCAGCCTCTCTTCTCTAGTTTCTAAACTTTCTATCCCCCATTTTTGCTCTGTTTTTATTCCTAGCACTTATCATCATTCTACTTATACAAATTTTACTGACTTTTCTGTCTTTCTTCCCGCAATATAAACTAAGCATCAAGAATGAGATTTTTGTAAGCTTTGTTCACTACTGTACCTTCAGAGTCTTAAGCAGTGTAGAGCATCTAGTGGATACTCAACAAATGGTTGCTTAAATAATTAATAACTATGTTGGATTACTTGAGTGACAGAAGTGGTACTGGGTGTGATAGCTGAAGCTGTTGAGGTAGTGGGGGCTGGGGGCTGGCACATCATTTTTTTTAGGGATTGGTGCTACATCAACATGAAAATATTCTTACTAAACCTATTTATTTAAAAAAACTTGATAGAGACACATGAAATTATTTAACATATTTTACTCCTCTTTCTGTCTCAATGTCAAATCCATAGAACTTGTTATAGGTAGTCACTTTTTATACACTGTTGTCCTAATTTGAACATTTGGACTGTGTAGAAAGTAATCATTTTCCCCTTCAGTTAAATCTAAAACATGTGGCAGAGATATTCCAGGGACTGTTTGCTGTTATGGTACAAATGGTGAGAGAGATAAAGGGGATGAGAAAATGGTAGTGAGCTGAAAGACTTTCGATCTGGTGCTTATCTTCAGCTATCTGAGATTATTACCTATTTCATTCTTGTCAAAAATTGGTGATAAATGGGTAGTAGTTATATTAGCCGAGTACTTCGGTTTATTCTTTTAGTGTCTTATTTGACAAGGATTGCTAGGAAAAAAAAATCTTGGCAAGGCTAGTAAAGAGATCATTTGGGAAATTTTCAAGTTGAAATCTAATTATAAACTTCTCATTATTGAGTTATTCAGTCAAACTAATAATAAGGAAAGAGTCTGAGATATTCATAAATTCCTGAAGGACGGATTTCATGGATGAGGTGGTAGAAATCAAGACCTTAAAGCTGACTTTTTCCAGTTTTTCAAATCATGATCTGGTATTTGAAGCTTCATTTTTTTTTTTTTCCCCGTGTAGTGCTGGTAATATTTTATTATAGTATAAGATATCTATAAACATTTCCTGAAGTTTATATTATGAATCTACCCTTTAAGTTGCTCTAAATTTTGTATTTGGATTCAACCAGGTCGTCAGGAACTGCCCACTTGTTTTGCATTGTTTCAGCCCCTTGTGGAGTTGCTTGTACAGTTGCATTTTAGATTTATGCCATCAGCTGGTGTTGAGGGACATTGTAAGAAACAGCCATAGGAAAGACACTATCATACATATTGTAAAAACCTCGTCAAGCACTTGTTCCTTATGAGAACTCCAGGAAAACTTTCTTTCCATATTCTGTAACAGGGAAAACTGGGTTTCTTTTGAGCAAATGGTTTGTATATGTCTTATAAATATGGTGAATTGAATGACTAGTAGGCTTTCTGTCTGCTTTGGCCTCTGTGGAACTATATCAGCCAGGATTTGGACAGGAAAACAGAAGTCACTCTATGCTTTCCAAGTATGAAGAATTGTAATATGGAAAGTTAGAGTTTTGCATAACTGCTAGAAAATCTGTGGGTTATGAAAGTTGTCACTACTGCAGATTACAATTTGAAGCAGCAAAGGGAGTGATTCTCAAATCTCCGTGGAAGCTGTTATGCTCTCACATCTGCCTCTGCTTCCACAGAATATGGCCTCTTTTTACCTTTGCCTTCCAAACCCACATGAGTGCTTCTCCTTGGCATATTCTAACCTGGACAATATGGGAAAGAGATTTTGAGAAAGATACTGTCAAATTCTCTTGTGCAATACAGAAAAGAGCTTAGAAAAGCTGGTGGTAAGGCTGAATGGATAATAGGTAATTAAGCAAAAAAAAATTTTAAGCATAGCAAATTTTGCCCACTTCTTGCAATAGGACAGGATCTAAAAATGCATAGTTTATATTCTAATTTTATACCTGGATTCAACTTGCTTTACCTATTTTTTTAATACTAATTTTCTTATTTATTTATTTATATTGTTGTATTATAATTATTTTTATAAGCCATCTCAACTCTTTTGGAAAATGGTATATAAATAAATAACTTATTTGAAAGGTAAGTAGAGAAGAATGAGTTTGTGAGAAATGTGTATCTAAAAATAACCTAATACACATGAACTATGGCTGAGATCTAAAGTGGATGGTAAGAGTAACCCAAACAGTTGCCATACCACTGTCCAAAACACCACCCGTTATCTTAGATATTTCCTTTTTGTTATCACACTGATTTTTTTCTCTTACTAATGGATTCTCAAAATATGTTATTAAAAATAATAGACCATAAAATATACACATTTACTGAGCATAACTGAACAATGAAGTCTTTCATACAAGCAAATTTTTCATGTAGTTTAGGCTTATTCCTTTAAAGTCCTTAATTTTTTAATTTTAATAATTTTTGTGAAATTTTATAGAGAAATACAAAAATTTTATAAATAAAAATGTATATCTCTGCCTTCTTAAGCAGTCAGTAGTGAAAAATAATTCAAACTTTTTTGTACAAATTTAAAGTAACTATTATGAAGCAATAATTTAATTGTAGTGTACCGTCGTCATGCTTTCAGGGACTCTTGGGATGTAGAAGAATCAGATTCCTTAAAAATGAGCTTAATTCTTCTGCTCTTTTTGATTTGTTTCTTTCTTGCATTATTTTCCTTATCTAATGTCTTATTTTACACCTAGTTGTCTAGAAGAGTTCTGAGAATGGCTCTACCTTTCCAGTAGAATAAGTATAATGGTCTCAGTATAACAGTTAATATTTCTTCATGCTTGAGAGCTTCCGTTTTCTTTTTTTTTCCTTTTAAGTTTAAAGCTATATATCAACTCCTGAGGTTTCCAGAAGCTTGACCTCTGAATGAGTGGGCATTATTGCATGTATTTGATCCCTTTAATAGGATTACAGAGTAATGAAATTTAGAGACTAAGGGAGAGTATGAAAGGTCACCTGGTCCACCACTTTCCCAAAGAGGCCACTTCCATTTAGAACCACATCTAAACCACTGCAGGCAAAGGGCAACCTCCACTATTTTATAGCCTTTTAAAGACAGAAATGCTACAATCTCTAGTGGCAAGCCATTTTTTAACCTTTTATAATTCTCTCTGTCAGAAATTCTTCCTTACATTTAACTTAAATTTCTCATGCAAAAGTTTAAGCTCCTGAACTCGTTCGTCCCTGAGGAAATGTGAAAAAAAAAAAAAAAAAAAAACAGGTTTTGAAAGGACTTAAGAAAATTAGGTTCTACTGTTCCACAGTTTTACTTTTCCTATGGCAAAAGTTGGCGTAAGGGTGTGTGTGTGTGTGTGTGTGTGTGTGTGTGTGTGTGTGTGTGTGTAAGAGAGAGACAGAGATAGAAACAGAGGCTGTAGATATTTTCAGATGCCCATCATTCATATGACATTCATTCATGGATCAGACTAGTTGGTGAGGGTCTGGGCTGAACTAATTCTACATTCTCAACAAGTCTCCCTTGATACTTAATTCACATTCACAAACTAGCCAGCTGCAGCGTAGGATTAGGAGTGGTTTGTAGCTATCAGGCAGGAGATAGAGATGATACAGCAGAGAAACAGTATAGGGACTGGAAAGAAGACCCACCATTATCCTTGGCATTTAAGAACTGTACGACTTGGAGCAAGTTTATTTCTGCTGTGGAATGGAGATTGATAGTAATATATCATTTTTATCATCCTATGAAGAGGGAATTTGGGGGACCCAAAGAGAAAATGAGTGTATAAATTCTTTAAAAATTGTAAGCCACATGTAAATATATGGTAAGTTCTCATTCCTCAAGTATTTACCTCTTCCTTAAATACTGGATTGTGGAATTAGGAAAATCTGTTTTGGATTATAGATTTGGCACTCTGTAATTGTGTGGCCTTAAGCAAATCTCTTAACATCTTTGAGCCACAATTTCTCCTGCAAAATGGGACAATGTAATTGACCTTGCAGGTTAGTGGTGATGATTAGAGGTAATGAATGCAAAGTGTTTACCATGCTGTTTCCCAAACTGTAGGCATTTAGTAAATACTATTATTATCATCCAGTCATTGAAGCAAAAAAAAACCCAACAAAACAAACGCATTAATTTCTACTTCTCTTGCTATCTCATATCTCCCATGGAGTTATGCCAATTCTACCTTAATATTTCTGGAAGTACTTCTCTTTTACAGTCTCCATGGCTATTGTGTAATCTGTGCCATTATCATAACTCTCACGATGTATTTCAGTATTTAACTGTCCCCTTTGCTTCCAGATATTTTCCCCTTTGATCCAGCTTCCATAGTATAACCAAAGTCATCTTTCAGTGAGCTGTATGAACATTGTACTGGTCTTTATCAAATATTACAACAACTCTGCCATTAAGTGAAGCCAAAGATATTCACAACCAGTTAAGGTTCTTCATGACATGGTTTATTATTTTTATATTATCTTCAACTTTCCTCTCCACAGTGCACTGGCAGTTAGTCTAAAAGTGCTGTGTCTTTGTGTGCGCTGCTTTCTCTGCATGAAATACTCTTGTCCTCTTATCTTCCTTGCAAGTCTACATTTGCTCTTTGGAGAATATGGAGATTCTAGCCTTGAAAGCTACAGACATGTAGAAGAATCTATATGTAAGCTTCTTAGGTTCAAATGTTAGGTATATGGATTTTTCTGAGGATTCTGTGACTCTTAAAATGTTAGGAACCACTGTTTGGACTCAGATTAAGCATCCTCCCCTTTGCAAAGTCTTTACTTTTCAGTGATCCTTGGGCATTGAATATCAAATGATGGGTAACATTGTCTTTAATATTTTGAAGCAGACATTTATCACTGTTGCTTTCAGCAGGCACCTGATGAGTCAAAGTAGGATTCTGAGCAGATAAACTCCTGTGTGAAGTGCCTTCAGAGTAAGATCTATTGCTCAAACTCTGTCCCTTTTGACTAATGACTGGAAATACATGATCAAAGTTCATTGCTCTAATATTAAAGTGTTGATTCCATTGAGTACACAAATCCGTACATTTTAGTGTAAAATGTACAACTTTGGGCTATTAACAACCATCGTGCTTTAAAATTATAAGTGAGTTTTAGGTCTTTTCTCAACAGAAAGAAAGGGCAGGAGGAAGGATGTTATGGTCCCAGAGAATCTAAGGAAAGTAACAGGACTACCATGAGAGAAAAATAGGAAAGTTAGGGAAATCAAAGTCAAATTTTACCTCTGTCTCTGTTTGTTAAGTGATACTATAAAGCAGTAGTCTTCCCACTGGATGTAGATAACCCTGAGGAAACACAAACATTTTCCAAGGGGTACAGGGACACCAAGAGTTTCAAAAAAATTAATTTCTAGATATTCAAATTCTATGTACTTTTTCCTAAAACTGATTGCCTTCGAATAAGCCTGAGGTCATGCTGAGTGTCCTTTCCCATCTTTCACACCTTTCTCGCACTCTACAAAAGAAAAGAAACTCTCTTACCTGTCCAGAATCATACCATGGTGCATTGCTATGGTTCATTGCTCTGCCATGTAAAACCCCTTGGGGCATTGTGTAAAGGTATCATGGGCTGTAGGTGCTAAGAAAGTGAGTTAAATTTGCTTAGTAAAAACCAATTTGCAAGTGAATTTGATTCCAATTCTTTGCTTTCAATGCAATTGAAGGAGGACCCAATTGAATTGTTGGCTGTGATGGCTTTTGTCAGGTAACTCAGAAGTAGTGTAATAAATTATTATAACAAAACTCCTTCCATTCCCATCTAATTGTTCATGTAACCCATGCTTACATGTATAAAAATGAAAAATAAGAATTGAATTAATGCTAAAATTCTGTCATTTTATCAAAAAATAGTATTCACCCAGGGTTACACCTACTGATAGAGGAATGAAAGCTCCATACATCTCATTAAATGCATTTCCAATAAAAGTTGACTTTTTATGTTTAATTATTATCAATCAAGTGTATTTATATTGTTTTGACCAATAGTATATTAACAATAATTACAATACTGAAAATTTTTTTAAACATTTAGAGCTTTTGAATCTCTGAAAATAAAATCACAAAAGTATATATATGTTCATATATAATAATGTATTGTACATAACATATTTAAAATTACATATTATAATATATAATAGATATGAAATATATACAGTTGTAGGAAAGCATGATAACTTGAATAACAATAAACATTCAAACAAAATAATACGTTCCTCTAAGAAAAAATTCTGCGGGAGAGGTGGAATGATAATGCAAGTTTAAGGAGAAAATAAAATGTTAAATTTCTGACCATTAAAAAGAGCTTTTCATTTTTCAATGGATGATGGTATGAAACTGCTATTATAAACATGTGAAAGTATGATGTCATATTTTAAATGTCAGTGTTTGCAATATGCTGGAGATTACATTCTTCACAAGTATTTAGACTTGAGCAAATGTTTTACTCTCAGAATCATCTATTATAAAAATTGTGTTTTGGGGGTTTCTTTTCATGGAGTCCTCTTAACTACTCATCCTTCCCCAAACTGAGTACATTCTAGTAAATACATTGACTCCTCAAGGAGATCCCAGTGGACTTTGGGATGGCCTTGGGTACTGAGAGTAAGGGAGCTGGACCAAACAAGGAGAGGTAAGGATGAACAGAGTGGGGAGTGCCAGGGGCAAACACACCTGTGCCATGATTTTCCTGGCTGTGGCTTGGGCTCTTAAAAGTAGATATCCCTGGTTGTGGTAACAAGAGCCTCTGCTGTGTTTTCAAAAGGCAGGGGAGCTTACCTCAGAGGAGGAGGTGGTCCCCAAGTACTCCAGGCCTTACCTCATGCCTACTCACAAGAATCATCTCCAAGGAAGGAAATGAGGTAATAACCAGGCAAACATAATTCAATGAGGGAAAAACAATTTTTATCTCATTTATTTTCAGGGATGAATCATTTTCTCCTAGTTTATTTTCCCTGTTTATTAAATCATGTTCAGCTCTTCATCTTCAAACTCTTCACTTCTTTTAGGCTTGTTTTCCCATATTCAATACTTCTTTACTTCACAATAATTTGGATTTCTAGCTACCAACTTAGTGCAACAATTTTAAGTAAGTAAGGAAGCAATACTTTTGACAAATTCCTGACTGATTTGTCACTGTGTCTGAATTTATGACATATTCATAAAAGTCAACACAATTCAAAAATTTTTCTGTGGTACTGGAGGGGCAATCCTGAACTTAATTGAAGTGCTAATAATACAAAATAACAGCATGCATATTCACCAGAAAGTAGTTGAGCATGTTTTATTATTTCAGTGTCATTTTAACATTGGATTGAGTGACAACATGATATACTTGGAGCTCCCAGACTTGGGTTCCTGGCCAGCCAGTATTGCTACCAAATACTTTGTGTCCTTTGAGAAATTTTGGTCCCTAAAATCTCTGGTCTTTAGTTTCCACATTTATAGAGTGAAGGAGTTGGACCCGACCAATTCTTTTTTTCCTTTTCTGCTAAAACTCCATTACATGACTTTCTAATCTTATAATGAACTTCAGTAGGGATTTACTCTCTCCACGTCCCATTTATTCATTCTGTTCTTAGGAACTAACAATATTCCTCTTTGAATTTTAAATACTTATGAATTTCTGGTATTTCTTGTGTTAGATGGAGATCTTTAAGGAGAAGAACATGTTTGAATTCAAATTTGAGTCCTACATAACTTTTCCACATTTGATGCAATATAAGTTTTGGCTAGATTGACCTGAAATTGTCTCTTTTTCTGCTTATTATAATCCTAATGTCAAGATTCATTTTACAGATGGATGTTAAGTGATCTTGTTTCAATATGATATTTTCTCTTTCATCCTTTTCCCCATATCCGTATTGATGTAATTTAGTGTTCTGCCTCTTTGATTCAGAATTAAATTTTTCTCTGTTTCTTGTATTTCTATGTAACCTCTCTAAACTACATCAAAGGATCTGTATCCTGTTTTATTCTCTACTTATTTGATCATCTTTATATCCTTGGCTGTCTTTCTGGTACTCATCAACTTCACAATGGGACTATATTTTAAAATATTGGTGTTCAGAGAGGATGGGGGGGTTGGATTATTAAAATCCATGTTTAACCAATTTACAATTTTATTTATATAACACTTTATTTAGTATTAGGGAAACTAGACTTTTTATTAAGTGGGAACAAAACATATATTTTATGTTTGCATACTTCCTGTGTTTGCCAGTTTCCATGAACTATGCTTGAGAATATATTCTCCTCCCTTATCCTCAACGAAGAGTGAAATATAATGCTGTGATTTTTCTTTTTGAATTTTAGAACCACTTTATTTTAAATAATTTATTTTTCCAGTCATTTTCCAGTCACAAGAGAAGGTTCTTAAATGATATCTCTATGGCAGTGGTTCTTTTTTTTTTTTCAACATCTTTATTGGAGTATAATTGCTTTACAATGTTGTGTTAGTTTCTGCTGTATCACAAAGTGAATCAGCTATATGTATACATATATCCCCATATCCCCTCCCTCTTTCATCTCCCTCCCACCCTCCCTATCCCACCCCTCTAGGTAGTCACAAAGCACCGAGCTGATCTCCCTGTGCTATGCGCTGCTTCCCACTAGCTATCTATTTTACATTTGGTAGTGTATATGTCCATGCCACTCTCTCACTTTGTCCCAGCTTACCCTTCCCCCTCCCTGTGTCCTCAAGTCCATTTGCTTCTTTATTCCTGTCCTGTCCTGCCCCTAGTTTCGTCAGAACCTTTTTTTTTTTTTTTTTAGATTCCATATATATGTGTTAGCATACGGTATTTGTTTTTCTCTTTCTGACTTACTTCACTGTGTATGACAGACTCTAGGTCCATCCACCTCACTACAAGTAACTCAATTTCATTTCTTTTTATGGCTGAGTGATATTCTGTTGTATATATGTGCCACATCTTCTTTATCCGTTTGTCTGTTGATGGACACTTAGGTTGCTTCCATGACCTGGCTATTGTAAATAGTGCTGCAATGAACATTGGGGTACATGACTCTTTTTGAATTATGGTTTTCGCAGGGTATATGCCCCGTAGTGGGATTGCTGGGTCATATGATATGATATTTTAAATGTGGTGGAGGGCATTAATATAAGTTGAAAATCTAATAAAAAATCTGTTTTCAAACAGGGTATGGATTTTTCAATAGAAGTAAGAGGAAATGTAATAATCAAAAGCTGCAGAGTAATAGTGTAATAAATCCCCATCTCTTTTTCTCTGCAGGCCTTTTGTCTTAAAGCAGTATAGAAAATACTCTCAACTTTATGAGCCCAATCGAAAGCTAAATTTAGTCTTTGAAAGGTGAGGCCACCTCACTGACCTTAATTATATTTCTTTAAAAATACAATTGAAAGTATTTTTTCCCGTACAGGGGTTGCTGACACTTGGCTGGCACAGGGCATATCTGAACCCATCTTCTCAGTCATAACTGTAAACATGTAGTTTCCAGTGCTCTTTTCAGGGGGTATGTTAGCAATGGACTTGCTGGTAAACTCTAGGGGATATTAGATGGTCACTTTTGGAGGACACATCAACAAGGCATGTTTGAGGCTCACAGGAAGGTATTAGAGTGGACGTGAAAGAAACAGACTTCAATTCAAACCCCATTTCTCTGTCTCATTAGATGTGTGGCCTGTCAGTAAACTGAGGATGCCATAGTACCTGCCTTGTAGAGGTAAGCCAGGCATACTTATGTGCTCTTATGAGTTTAATTTTACATTAAGATCTTTCTCTTCCAAAGACATGCCTGGCTCTTCATTATAAAAGACTGGTATCATCTAAGATTGGATAAGCAGGGGGTAAGCCACCTTTGGGTGAGGCGGGAGATTAAAAACTAGGCAAAGATGCTTGGATTTAATATGGCAAGAAACAGGAGGAGAACACATTTTTGAGGATAAGAAACAGTGTGTTTTAGAAGCGGTCTTCCACGTGAAAAGTAGTTCATAAATCAAATCACATTTAGAGTACAGTCTAAGAGGACATCTTTCTTTGTCTATATAATGGGATAAAAACTGTCCACCTCAGAGTTATGAGCATCAGAGTACATAGTGGTGCTTTATAACCATAAAGTATCATACAAGTAATACACAGGAACAAGAGGAAGGGAGAGTGCTGGAAGACAGGAAGAAGCTTGTCCCGACCTCTTTTTAGTCTCTGCAGATGCAGAGGATGATTTTCGCAGGTACATCACACACTCCCATTTATTGTCTATTCCAGAAAATAAGAACTGTAGAGCTGTAGACTTTTGTGTGGTGAGGGGGAGGGTCTTGGTCCTCCTAAAATCATGTTTTAAGCACATAGATCATAAAGTAAGCCATTTAAATGTTCACTCTAATCAGTCTCGAGTGCGTGTGGAGATATATTTAGCAGTATAAGCACAGTTCCCTGAAAAGTAGCTCTACCCTTTTTGCTTCCACAAGAACACACTGAAAGCAAGTGAGAGGGATGTTACTGCAGTGATTACTCAAATCATCTTTAATTTGTAAAGAATATAATTCACAAACCTCATTAACTATTTTTAGGGGCAAACAATGTGTAATATTCTGTTTGCTTTGACACCCAGGTGGAGAACTTTACATTAGCCTGGAGGCAGAGTGGTTTACCTTCCCTTCTTCATGAGTGTCATATGACTATTGTGAAGGCAGAAGGTACCCTGGTAGCTAGGACCTAGGATGCTCTGTCCAGCCTTTCCTGTAGTCTTCCCAGGATGGGTTCCTCATATGTTTCTCATCTTCCTTCTTTCCCTGCTCCTTCACCACCATCTAATGCTTTTCCTTCACTCCCTGCCTTTCACCGCTGCACTTTGCTGATATTTCTTGTGTATTACTAACACATTCTGGAAATGGGAGTGCTACCAAGAGGTGTTCTAATTATACTTGCGATGTGAGAAAGTATCCTATACTTAAAAAATAAAAGCCGAGCAGTTCTTAACTGCCAGATGAAGATCAGTGAATATGATTTTTGTATAGAAATTCTTTGTTTTTGACATCATTTACCACCAGAAAACACAGTGTCAGCCTCTGTATCAGTTAGGATGACTAGTGTGGGGCAGGACACCTCGCTATTCTGCTGCATAAACCAAATGCCTTTGGCCTCCATGCAGGTCTAGGCTAACGTGTCCCCCAAACTGAGAAGATGTCGTGGAGGAATGTTGCAGGAAAATTTGAGGGTCAGACAAATTATGAGAGGTCATAAAAGGGAATGTTGGGAATAAAAGAAGAAATCAGAAATCTAGGAAAATGAGTCTCTGAAGTAGCAGACTTAGTAAGGAGGATAAGAAAGAGCAATAAAGATTTTTATGTATTTTGACGACTTGATTATTGAGTGGTCCTTGGAGCATACGTGCCATGGGGAAAGCACAAATCTCCTGTCTCTCTGCCTCGGGGAAAAAGATTATTAGACTTGCTTTAAAAAAGATAAAAGGTGTGAGGGACAAACTCTCAAATGGGATAAATGTATACAGCACAGACACCAGAAAAATATTTCCCCAACAGAGAAGCCTTAAATAGCTGTGTGCTCCCTACTGGCACCTCCTAAATCGCTCACAGTGCCTAGTAATTCACTGAAGGGAGGGTTTTTTAAAAAGCACTTTCCATTACTCTGCGTATGTGTGTTGCCTTTGGAACAGTTATTCTGCTGAGCTTTATACCGAAAGGGAACTGTTTACGCTATCATTTGCAGCTAAACCCATGTGTGTGTGTGTGTGTGTGTGTGTGTGTGTGTATGTATGTATGTGTGTGTGTGAAAATTCGTAGGAAAATATTCAGAATAGTGTTTCTTTAACCCATGGTTGATTTTCACTACAGAAATCAGATGTTAATGTGAACTTTTATTTTCACTCTTCCCTAAATCACCGGGAGGCCCTGAGTATTGGTATAAGACGCTAATCCAGAAATTCGAGATATTTGCAAAATATACTTGGCGTGTCCTTGATTAATAGTCTTAATTATATCTAAAATGCAGTTTTCAATTTGAATAAGAGAGAAATACACACTTATTGAAACAAAAGTTAAGCAGTAATGATAAGTAAAATCGCTGGGAGGGAAAAGAATGGAGGAGCTTTGTGATGCTGTTGAATAACTCTGAGTTCACTACGTTTTGCTACTGTTTTTTATTTTATTTATTTAAACACAAAACATGAACTTTACCATTTCAACCATTTTAAATATATAATTCAATGGCAGTGAGTACATTTATAATGTTGTATAACCCTAACCACCATCCATCTCCAGGATGTTTCTTATCTTCCCAGACTGAAACTCCACGCCCATTCTCCCCTCCCTCAGTGCCTGGCAACCACCATCCTATCTGTTTCTATGAATTTGACTCTGCTCCAGGTACCTCATACAAGTGGAATCATGTAATAGTATCTGTCCCTTTGTGACGGGCTTATTTCACTTAGAATAATGTTGTTAAGGTTTTTCCATGTTAGTGTGTGTCAGAATTTTCTTCCTTTTGAAGGTTGAATAATATTCCATCATATGTATATATCACATTTTGTTTATCCTTTCGTTTGTTAAGGGCACTTTGGTTGCTTCCAACTTTTGGCTGTTGTGAATAATGTTGCTATAAACGTGCGTAAAAATATCTGTTTGAGTCCCTGCTTTCAATCCCTTTAGGTATATGCCTAGCAGTGGGATTGCTGCATCATATGGTAGTCCTTTTTTAAACTTTTTGTTTTGCTGTTCTCCAGAGTGGCTGCGCCATTTTACAATCCCACCAGCAGTGCACAACGATTCCAATTTCTCCACATCCTCGCCAACACGTAGTCTTTTTTCAAATAATAGCACTTTTAATGGCTATGAAGTGGCATCTTTTTAAAAAAATCAGATAGGGCTTTCCTGGTGGCGCAGTGGTTGAGAGTCAGCCTGCCGATGCAGGGGACGCGGGTTCGTGCCCCGGTCCGGGAGGATCCCACATGCCGCGGAGCGGCTGGGCCCGTGAGCCATGGCCGCTGAGCCTGCGCATCCGGAGCCTGTGCTCCGCAACGGGAGAGGCCACAATAGTGAGAGGCCCACGTACAGCAAAAAAAAAAAAAAATCAGATAGATTACTGACTAATTTCTGATACAGATTGAATGTATTTACAAATCTTGATTTTACTAACAGAATGTTTTATTCTTTCAGGATAGGTTACTTTTCAGTATTAGTGCCCAGCAGACCTGTAGCTAATCCGGTTTAGGCAGGTTAGATAACTCCCTCATGGTCATTTGGCACTAAGGGATAGAGCCAGAATGCAAAGCTAAGTAAGTCTGACTCCATCACACAAGTCTCTTGAGACAAAATCTACCCACAAAATCTTACATTGTAGAATGATGGGTGTCTACCAAAACTCCAGTAAGGATATAGTTCATATCCGTTGAAGGCTTACTCTGTTAATGGCTTTACAAACATTATGGCTAACTCTCACAGCAACCCTATTTTTACACATAAACAGCCTGAGGTTCAGAGAACTTAGTTTACTATTCAATATTATCCAGCTCTGAGTAGATGGACCGGGATTCAACGTGAGGTCTTCGTACACTCAGGCCAGAGTTACCAGTAGGGCATATACTTAGAAGTTTGCCTCCACAAGATGCGTATATCAAAAACTGCTGGGAAGACATCCTGTTTTTGTCCAGTAAAAATTTTCTAAGAGTATTTATAGAGGGAATATGATCCCTTGGAGGATGGGAAGAGCACAAGTACATGGAGATGGTAAGAAGAGGATTCCAGACAGGGAAATTGTGAGCCTTTAATCTAGAACCAGGTCTGGTGTGGCATTTCAAGGCTGCAGCATCTTGGTGGTGTTGGATATATCTCCAAATTAGTGGCTACGTCAGCAGGTGACTTGAGTCACCTCCTGGTCTAGCTTTGTCTGCATCCTCCTGCCTCTTAGATTGCAGTGTTGTATTAGTCACAGCCTCTGCAGTGGCAGTGTGTTTAGTTCCTGATGATATTTGTTTTTTCTCTTTTTACCTATCTCTCAATGCTATGTGTTTAGAACAGCAGGGATGCTTCAGAGTGTGACCGCACAGATCTTTATTGATTAGAAGTCATGGAATAAGGTTGTGAGGTACCATTAAGTCAGGGCAAAATGGAAAGGGGTGAAGGGGAGTGCGTTGTCCAAGGGGGCTGTGAAAACTCAGGATTATTCAAGGAGACACCACTAATAAAGGGAGTTCAGTATCCACGGCTGGGTCACAGCAGTAGGGATCTGAGCTGCAAACTGTATTCAGTATTAGACTGGAGGCATAATGTGGTTTGGACAATCAATTCAAACATCAAGTGATAATGGATTCGGGATTGGAGAGGAAATTTCAGGATCTCACTTGTGTGGCCTGTAAACTCACTTCCAACACAGCAGGAAAGTGTAGTGTCAGGTAAGGTAAATAAAGTGACATTGTACTGTGGTAGCAGGGTTGGGTGAGAAACTTCATCTTTTCAGAATAGTCGCCTTTCCTTCTCAAGCCAGCCAAGAAACCCATGTGAGTGGGTTCGTAGTGGGAGGTTCTGGTACCTCTGGCTGAGAAGTATCGAGAAAGACAAACTTTAATATCAGGTCCTTCTAACTCTGATATTCTACAATCTATAGAATAGTGTATTGAATTTTTCTGCCTCTTCTAGTGCTTCTATTATAGATAATATCACAAGGTCATTAGCTGTAGTGTGCTTGAAGTACTTACTGCACTCACATGGAAATAGGGCCAGATTAGATACCATATAATAAGGAATACTGTTTATTACCAGTACTTCAAAATAATATCTGTAAACAAAAAGGTAGGTTTTCTTGCTTATTTTATTTTCCAGATGGCTTTTTGTAGTTTAGGATGTCTAAAGAAAACAGAGACATTAACTGAAAAGAACTTAACTGTTAATAAGACTAAACTACAGAGAAGTTGATAAATAAGTGAAGCATAAATTTCAACAAAATAGAAATAATGTTCAGCTAAGACTTCAGTGTGATTCTCATGGTAATTGAAAATCAGTAGGGGCTTGGGGATAAATGTAATTCTTGAAAGGAATTCTTAATTTGGGGGTCTTTTTTTTACCTTTTTTTTAAACATCTTTATTAGAGTATAATTGCTTTACAATGGTGTGTTAGTTTCTGCTTTATAACAAAGTGAATCAGTTATACATGTACATATGTTCCCATATCTCTTCCCCCTTGCGTCTCCCTCCCTCCCACCTTCCCCATCCCACCCCTCTAGGTGGTGGGGTCATTTTTTGATTAAACTTTTCTTTCCATTTATCTGTTTATTCAAAAAATATTTATTGAGAGCCTACTATAGGAAATGTATTGTGCTTGGCTTATGTTCCGCACCCTCATAAAGCTGATACAAGCCATCTTTGAGCTGACAATCGTCTGTATCCTTGTGGGATACATGTTATCCCTTGCTGGTTGCATGTTAAATCACTGCAAACCACTCTAGCTCTTCACTTGTATCTGAGCTGACAATGTGTTCTTAGAGAATTCCTTCTGAGAGTGAATGAATTCTACTCATTCACTTAAAGACCATCTAGTAAAGTCTAGTCTAGTGGGACTTTGTGACACGTTTTCCTGCTTTTGCAATGAGCACTTCTATTATAAAAATGTATACATGTTGTCTCAGCTCAGATATGCTGGGAAATATGAAAACCATTCTTTAGATTAGGGTAGGAATAGAATAACTTTCAGACTGGATGCTACTTACGAGAGCTTCCCATTTCTCACCTCAATCAATTACTTGGAATTCCAGTACTCAGTGACTTCTCCCTATATCAGACTGTCTAATTTGGGTATGGTCCACAAACTCAAATGCCTGTGGGATTTAACAAATAATAAATTTGAATAAACATGAATAAAACAAGCAGTGCCCCTGGCAATGAGGAATGGTAAGAATGTGGTCATCTGGAAAGTGCATACGCTACGTAATGGGACAGCCATCACTCAGCTGCCACTGAATGTCCCATGTGGGAAATCTTGTCTTTTATTGCTGGACCAGCTCATGTAATTTGTAAGCAAAGACAGATTCTGAAATGTTATATAAAATTTCCAATTGAAAATATAATAGAATTTTAAAAAATCACCTGACTAGAGAGAAATATTCATGTTCCTGAATTTCCATTTCGTGACCTCTTCTATACTCCTAAAGCTGAAAAAGAAAAAAAAAAAGGATTCACTATCTTACTGGGCTTGGCTATTTTAAAGTGTAATGTCTATCTGTAGTTGTCATGTACAATGTGAAATATTTTTTTCAGTTTGCAGTTATAGACAAAACCACCTTTATAATCAAGTCTAAAAATAAAAAAAGACTGATTATACTTTAGTAATTTCTTGCTATTTCTCATGCAAGTTAAAGGAAGAACTAATATGACAATGCCATATTCATTCCATCAATCATTACACAGTTTCTGGGAGAATCAACTTTCAAGATTTTAATAAGTTTACTGGAGTTCTGAAACCAAATTAGGAAGAAGTATTCTGGGTGAAATGTTCCCCGAAAACTCCTTATAAGCTAGGTAATCAAATCACCAGTGAAGGAACTTAATGCACGAAAAGTAAGAGAACTTAAAAGGTTTGGATCCCGTTCTCCTTTATACCAGAAATTATTCAAAACTATAATCTCTGCTTTCTCCAATCTTTGAATTCACTGCTGATTTCCTATGATCTTGAGCAATGCTGGCATATAATAAGGTGCTCTATTACTTTTCTTGATGAATAAGTGAATGAAATAAAAGGAGAGGAAATTTAGAGTCAGCAAATAATGATAATGGTCATAAAACAAAACCCCACTGAGGAAGACAGAAAATATGGTCACAACACGTCTAGGTCATAGTAAAGAGGACCCCTTGTGCACCTAGGGACAGGTGTGGAAAGACGTGCCAAGGAACAGCCAGTTTCAACCTGACTGGGAGGCTGTCATATAAGTGAGCTCCAAAGTACATAAAGAGAAACAGTGGGACAAAGTTGATCAAAGGATACATGCTTTGTAAATGTTTTTCGGTTCTTCCTTTGAAAGGATTGGATTTTGATTGTCTCTCACAGTCTGGGACAAAGATGCCATGATTAGAATTGTGGTAAGCACAAAATCAACTGATAAGACTTTAGGGCTGGGTAGGTAACAACTGCTGGTCTATAAGATTTTCTGAGTCATCATTTTTTTTTCCAGTGGTTGTATTTACCGTACAATAATTGTTAGTATGTATTTCATAGTACAACAGAACTCAGCATCTTAATTGATTAATCAGATTAAGCTCATATACTGGTCAAGTAAAATATCTCTTAGCTGAAAATATTTGCTTTGTGGAAGGAGAGGCAATTTAAGGCCATTGAATCCAATAATAGTTTCAAATCAATCAACTGAATTACTCCCTGACTTGATAGATCAACATGGTGATTTTGTAATGAGCTATGGGCAAGAAACATTTACAGTTGCCAACTTATCATTTCAATATCAATGGTGGAATGAAAAATAGACTGTGTTCCCAGCTGATTTCCTTGTGAGCAGAACAAGTTAAACATGACCATGTTTCTTAGGTAGAGTCAGAAACAACATTAGATAAGAGTAAATTAAGGGTCCTGCTTTGTTTTATTAATTACTGGAAAATTATTCATTCTTCGCCACAAGCATGGCAGAATCATCCTCTCCCACTCCAGGCTCTCTACCATCTAAGTTCTATCTTTACACCAAGATAGCTATCTAAAATTTAGTGGGTCTCAATATTATACCATATAATATATCATATTTAATTCTAACAGCAACTCTGCAAGGCCTGCATTTTTAATCAATGTCTATGTATTTAATTCTAAGTAAATAAAATGATTGGTTTGATTATTTAAGGTTATTAAAAATGGTGGTTATACATCACATTTTGAGATTTGGAAATATTAATAATTTTTTCAATATGTTAATATGTTGAACTTTTATATAATTATGTTAAAATGTATATTTATATTATATAAAGTTTCAATATATGTTAAAAGTACAACATGGCGCATGAAAAACAGTAATATACGATTAAGATATAGTGTGTAGATTAAAATAGACAAATTAATCTTCTAAGAAATTTTCAGGAAAAGCTTTGCAAGTTTAATACCTAAAAATAGGAGCTGCTACCCAGTGGTATGTACTTCTAGTGATTTTTTTTTAGAGACTGAAACAAAAAATAATTAAAGTATGGACACTTCATTTAGTTTATATATAATAAATTTGGAGATGTCTATGAAATGCATTAAAGTATTTTCCATTCTACTGTGTTGTGGTTTTAAAAATATGCATACATAAGTTATTATAGGATCCAATTATGATAATTAGGTGATTGTATGACCAGGACATTTAGTTTCTACAGGCTGAGGTAATTAAATGATTCAGTGGCATGAGGGAGAATGATTTTGGAACTCTTGTTAATTTGTTATGAGAATTCTGCATGTCCATAAGATATTTCTTCACATTTCAAAGCTGAGAAACTTGATTCCTAAATCTTTGGTTGCTTGAATCACCTGAAACCTCTTCACCATGAATTGTGTAAAAGAATAAATTGTGTTAGGGTATGGTGATAATATCTTCAAAGTGCCAGGAATTTTCAGGCTCACCTCAGCTGTTACTCAAGCTTACTTTTGAAGACAGAGGGGAAAAAAGCGAAATCTTGAGTTCACTCATTCCTTGGCTTTCATACTACATGCCAAATCTAATTGTGTGCTAGTTGCCCTATTACTGGATAATGTGAATGGCATCTGTGTAAACTATGAGTACAATTAAATGATATTCCACAGTCCTGTGTGTGCTTTGCTGTCTGTCAATGTATAAAATTGAGTATACAGTGAAGTAAAGGGGTGCTGGGTAGCTTTATACAAGTCCTGGAATTATCACAAGAAAATAATTCAACTACAGAAAGAAACATAGATGTATCTTAACTTACCTTTTAAGATTGAGGAACTATGCATTTATTTTTCTTTGCTACTTCAAATATCAGATTTTGAGTAAATGTTCTGAAAATAGTCATCGAATCCCATTTCTATTTAAAAATTAAATAAACAAATTAGATGAAAGTGCAATACACAAAAATGTTTTCAGCTATTTAAACTCTTGTCAGGGAAGGCAAGCATGAAGTGCACAGCAACATCTTATTTATAAAAATGTCTTTGATTTTCATTTTTCTGGTATAATAATGTGGTATTTTGATTGTATAAAAGATACTGTGAATTTAAAACAGAAATGACTGAGCTCTAAACCTAAAATAGCAGTAGCAGTGCTTTAATAATTGAGAAAGAGATTAAGAAGACCCTTGTAAATTTATCCTTAATCATAAACTGTGTGAAAATTATATAATTTGAAAGTCAATTTATTTTTGGCAGGTTCTTTTCGTTATGCATATGTCACAGATTGAAAATATCTAATTTGCATATAAAAGTCTAAGTAGTATGTCTTCTGGAAATAGAAATACTTAAAATGCTGAATTAGCCTCTTTACTATGTATAGAGAAACGCTATAATAGATTCTGAGTTAAACTATATGTCTAGGCTAAGGTCCTGAATGGGCTAATGTCCATTAACAATCAACAAATTAGTGAATTGCCTTTATTGAAATTTCTTTTCTCAACCTAGTGGTTTGTTTAACTGATGTGACCATTAGGAGCTATTAGCATGTTAAGTTGGCCTTAGAAACAAAAGGATAAACACAGCACAATTTATTATTTTGCTAGGCTAAGCAAACATGGTTTACATGCATTACTGCCTTCTAACAATGCCAGTAGTCATCTGTTGAATAAATATTCTGTTGGGCTAAGAACAAAAGAATCAGCAGATTTATGATCTACTGAACTTCTAATTATTGATATGTTTTAGCTAATTTGTAGACTTTGAGCCATATATATGTAGACCCATCCAAAATTTCATATTATGTTGGATTTTTTAAATCAGATATTATTATTATGAATAAGAAATTTTTACTACTGCTACATTTAGTTTCTCATTATTGGTTTTATATCTAGGAAAGCAGACTTAGCAGTGTCATATAGAGGTCTGAGGAGAAGCTCTTTCCATTGGCCTGTTTTATTCTGATTTAAATGCCTGTGCTTTTGAAGTTGTTTCTGATAGCGTTTCAGAAAGAAATAGGAATTTTTGTATGTATGCATTTTCCTTAGCTTGTGCCTTACAGGAAGAAATGGAGGAAATAACATTTCCAACAGACTCTGAGTATTGCACTAGGCATGTGGCCCCATTGCCCCAGTTTGAGCCTGAATTTTCATTAATTCACTCCATGAATGTTTACTGATCACCACCACATGCCAGATACTTTTCTAAGCATTTAGGTTACACATTGAGCCCAAAAGAAAAAAATCCCTGTGCTTGTGAATCTTACATTCTAGTAGAGGAAGACAGACAACAGACAATAAACCTGAGTAAGAAGGATATTGAAGGATGATAAGTGCTATAAAAGAAAGAACAGAATAAAGAGACTGGAAGCGGTGAGGGAGAGGGAACATTTGGCATTTTGAATAGAGTCATCCAGCTTCCCTCAGTAAGAGTGACACTAAAGTAAATATTTTAAAAAGGTAAGGGAGTTTGTTTTTCAGATATTGGAAGGAAAGAATGCTCCAGGCAGAGGGAACAGCTAGTGTAAATGCTCTAAGGCATGTGCTTGCCTGATGTGTTCAAGGATCAGAGTAAACAAGGCTAGGTAAGAGATCTGTGGGAAATGAGGTCAGAAGGAAAAAACAAGGAGAGTCTTATAGTCCACTGCAAGATATGTGGCCTTTACTCTGAGCGTGATCTCCCATATGTTTTAAGAGGATCACTCAGACTGCTTTAGGAAGATTAGACTATAAGAGGGTCAGAGTCTATTAAAGGAGGCCTGGTTAGGTGTCAATTGCAGTGATCCTGGAGAGAGATTATGGTGATTTGGTTGTGGGAAGGGGGATCACAGGACATGAAAAGTAATAAAAAGTAGTCTGATTCTGGATATATTTTGAAAGTAGAACCAAGAAGATTTGGATTGTGGAATGGGGAATATGAACGAAAGAGAGAAATCAAGGGTGGCTCCAAGGTTTCAACCTAAGTGGCTGGAAAGATGAATTGACATCCTCAGCTCATCAGGAAGAGTTGTGGGTAAGAGTAAGAATAAGAGTTCAGCTTTGAACCTGTTAGAAGGTTGCCAGATTTAGCAAATAAAAATACAAGGCAAGTCCGTGGAAGTTCTCTTGGCCAAATTTGTATTTAAGAGTGTATTTAATCTGGTAGTCTTAACATGTTGACATCTAAATGAAGATATTGCAAAAGTATTTGGGGCACATCTGTGAGCTGAAATTGTAATTTTTTTTAGCATGTAGATGAAATTTAAAACCATGAGTCTGAATGATACAGCAAAAGGCATGAGTATAGATAAAGAAGGACAGAGGTTCTGTGGCCTTCCTATAGTGAGGCTTGAAGCATCCCAACTTTTATAAAGCTTAGGAAGAAGAGGGAGTTGCTAAAAAGTCCAAGAAAGAGAAACAATAATAGCAGGAAAACCAATAGAATGTGGTGTGCTAGTAGTCAAATGAGGAAAGATTTCAAACAGGAGGGGGCGATCCATTATGATATGTGCTGATAGGAATAATCTGATATAGAGGAAAATATTGATGTATTAGAGAAAAAGAGTAATTGCTGAAGCAATGTCCTTGACTAGATAGGATGTCATGGATTCAACTAGTCACGTATAGGAATGAAGCTTGGCAGCAAGAGTAGCAGATAGGAGGGCAGAAAATGCAGTGACAAATGCTTGTGGGTAAGCAGAGGAGGTGGTGAGAGTCTGTGGAAGTTCTCTTTGATTGCCTCAGTTTTCTCAGTGAAGTAGGAGGCAAGATCATAGTTGTAATTCAGGATAGGTAGAGAAATATTTGGAATTTGAAGAGAAAGAAGACATGAGACACGTCTAGGTGAGGAGAGTAACTGGACAGGTCAAACATAGCATGATTGGGGAGCATTAAAACCCTCTTAATTTGTGGGCATGAATTTAACTTGAAACTAGTGAATATGGTTTTGTGTTATTTGTAGCACATCCACACCAAGGTAGGGCATTGAAAACTTTATGGTGAAAATTAAAGCTAGGATTTTAAAAAGTGAGTGTTACTTACCAGATATTACCCAATTTAGGTGAAAAAATCTTAAATATAATAGACAGTCCTCCATTTGCCAGCACCAATTTATAACAAATCTGAGAGAAGTTCCTTTGCATGGTGATGAGTAAAACTATAAAAGATTTGTTGAGAGAGACTAAACCCAAAATAAAGGAGAGCTTTGTATACTTTACTATGTAAGAAATTATTAAGGGGATCCTGAGCTTAGTTTTCAGGTCCTCACAGAAATTGGTAGGAATTCTAAACCAGTATTAAGAATTCACTTCCTATTGAAGTTTACCTTCTCTTCCACGTTTTTTTTTTTTACATCTTTATTGGAGTATAATTGCTTTACAATATTGTGTTAGTTTCTGCTGCATAGAAAAGTGAATCAGCCATATGCATACATATATCCCCATATCTCCTCCATCTCGCATCTCCCTCCCACCCTCTCTATCCCACCCCTTTAGGTGGTCACAAAGCACCGAGCTGATCTCCCTGTGCTATGTGGCTGCTTCCCACTAGCTATCTATTTTACATTTGGTAGTGTATATACGTCCATGCCACTCTCTCACTTCATCCCAGCTTACCCTTTCCCCTCCCTGTGTCCTCAAGTCCATTCTCTACGTCTGCGTCTTTATTCCTGTCCTGGCCCTAGGTTCTTCAGAACCTTTTTTTTTTTAGATTCCATATATATGTGTTAGCATATGGTATTTGTTTTTCTGACTTACTTTACTTTGTATGACAGACTCTAGGTCCATTCACCTCACTACAAATAACTCAATTTCCTTTCTTTTTATGGCTGAGTAATATTCCATTGTATATATGTGCCACATCTTCTTTATCCATTCATCTGTCGATGGACACTTAGGTTGCTTCCATGTCCTGGTTATTGTAAAAAGAGCTGCAATGAACACTGTGGTACATGACTCTTTTTGAATTATGGTTTTCTCAGGGTATATGCCCAGTAGTGGGATTGCTGGGTCATATGGTAGTTCTATTTTTAGTTTTTTAAGGAACCTCCATACTGTTTTCCATAGTGGCTGTATCAATTTACATTCCTACAAACAGTGCAAGAGGGTACCCTTTTCTCCACACCCTCTCCAGCATTTGTTGTTTGTAGATTTTTTGATGATGGCCATTCTGACCGGTGTGAGGTAATACCTCATTGTAGTTTTGATTTGCATTTCTCTAAAGATTAGTGATGTTGAGCATCCTTGTATGTGTTTGTTGGCAATCTGTATCTTGTTTGGAGAAATGTCTATTTAGGTCTTCTGCCCATTTTTGGATTGGGTTGTTTGTTTTTTTGATATTGAGCTGCATGAGCTGCTCATATATTTTGGAGATTAATCCTTTGTCAGTTGCTTCATTAGCAAAAATTTTCTCCCATTCTGAGGATTGTCTTTTGGTCTTGTTTATGGTTTCCTCTGCTGTGCAAAAGCTTTTAAATTTCATTAGGTCCCATTTGTTAATTTTTGTTTTTATTTCCATTTCTCTAGGAGGTGGGTCAAAAAGGATCTTGCTGTGATTTATGTCATAGAGTGTTCTGGCTGTGTTTTTCTCTAAGAATTTTATAGTGTCTGGCCTTACATTTAGGTCTTTAATCCATTTTGAATTTATTTTTGTGTATGGTGTTAGGGAGTGTTCTAATTTAATTCTTTTACATGTAGTTATCCAGTTTTCCCAGCACCACTTATTGCAGAGGCTCTCTTTTCTCCATTGTATATTCTTGCCTCCTTTATAAAAGATAAAGTGACCATATGTATGTGGGTTTATCTCTGGGCTTTCTATCCTGTTCCATTGATCTATCTTTCTGTTTTTGTGCCAGTACCATACTGCCTTGATGACTGTAGCTTTGTAGTATAGTCTGAAGTCCAGGAGCCTGATTCCTCCAGCTCCATTTTTCTTTCTCAAGATTCTTTTGGCTATTCGGGGTCTTTTGTATTTCCATACAATTGTGAAAATTTTTGTTCTAGATCTGTGAAAAATGCCATTGGTAATTTGATAGCGATTGCATTTATCTGTAGCTTCCTTTGGGTAGTATGGTCATTTTCACAATGTTGATTCTTCCAATCCAAGAACATGATTTATCTCTCCATCTGTTTGTATCATCTTTAATTTCTTTCATCAGTGTCTTATAGTTTTCTGCATACAGGTCTTTTGTTTCCTTAGGTAGGTTTATTCCTAGGTATTTTATTCTTTTTGTTGCAGTGGTAAATGGGAGTGTTTCCTTAGTTTCTCTTTCAGATTTTTCATCATTAGTGTATAGGAATGCAAGAGATTTCTGTGCATTAATTTTGTATCCTGCTACTTTACCAAATTCATTGATTAGCTCTAGTAGTTTTCTGGGAGCATCTTTAGGATTCTCTATGTATAGTATCATGTCATCTGCAAACAGTGACAGCTTTACTTCTTTTCCAATTTGGATTCCTTTTATTTCTTTTTCTTTGATTGCTGTGGCTAAAAGTTCCAAACGTATGTTGAATAATAGTGGTGAGAGTGGACAACCTTGTCTTGTTCCTGATCTTAGAGGAAATGGTTTCAGTTTTTCACCATTGAGAATGATGTTGCCTGTGGGTCTGTCATATATGGCCTTTATTATGTTGAGGTAAGTTCACTCTGTGCCTACTTTCTGGAGGGTTTTTATCATAAATAGGTATTGATTTTGTTGAAAGCTTTTTCTGCATCTTTTGAGATGATCATATGGTTTTTCTCCTTCCATTTGTTAATATAGTTTATCACATTGATTGATTTGCCTATATTGAAGAATCCATGCATTCCTGGGACAAACTCCACTTTATCATGGTGTATGATTCTTTAATGTGCTGTTGGATTCTGTTTGCTAGTATTTTGTTGAGGATTTTTGCATCTGTGTTCATCAGTGATATTGGCCTGTAGTTTTCTTTCTTTGTGACATCTTTGTCTTGTTTTGGTATCAGGGTGATGGTGGCCCTGTAGAATTAATTGGGGAGTGTTCCTCCCTCTGATATATTTTGGAAGAGTTTGAGAAGGATAGATGTTAGCTCTTCTCTAAATGTTTGATAGAATTTGCCTGTGACGCCATCTGGTCCTGGACTTTTGTTTGTTGGAAGATTTTTAATCACAGTTTCAATTTCAGTGCTTGTGATTGGTCTGTTTATATTTTCTGTTTCTTCCTGGTTCAGTCTTGGAAGGTTGTGCTTTTCTAAGAATCTGTCCATTCCTTCCAGGTTGTCCATTTTATTAGCATATAGTTGCTTGTAGTAATCTTTCATGATCCTTTGTATTTCTGCTGTATCAGTTGCTACTCCTTCTTTTTCATTTCTAATTCTATTGATGTGAGTCTTCTCTCTTTTTTTCCTTGATGAGTCTGGCTAATGGTTTATCAATTTTGTTTATCTTCTCAAAGAACCAGCTTTTAGTTTTATTGATCTTTGCTATTGTTTCCTTCGTTTGTTATTTATTTCTGATCTGATCTTTATGATTTCTTTCCTTCTGCTGACTTTGGGTTTTTTCTTTCTCTAATTGCTTTAGGTGTAAGGTTAGGTTGTTTATTTGAGATGTTCTTGTTTCTTGAGGTAGGATTCTATTGCTATAAACTTCGCTCTTAGAACTACTTTTGCTGCATCCCATAGGTTTGGGTCGTCGTGATTTCATTGTCATTTGTTTCTAGGTTTTTTTTGATTCCCTCTTTGATTTCCTAAGTGATCTCTTGGTTATTTAGTAGTGTATTGTTTAGCCTCCATGTGTTTGTATTTTTTACAGATTTTTCTGTGTAATTGATATCTAGTCTCATAATGTTGTGGTCAGAAAAGTTACTTGATATGATTTCAATTTTCTTAAATTTACCAAGGCTTGATTTGTGACCCAAGAGATGATCTATCCTGGAGAATGTTCCATGAGCACTTGAGAAGAAAGTATATTCTGTCTTCCACGTTTTTTTCTGTCTTCCACGTTTTTTAAGTGGCTTTCTGAGACAGGCTCTGGATTTCTTACTTAGAATGTTACTTAGAATCTCAATGGTAATTACAATTTACTAAATTGCAATTTAGTAAATACGATTATCTCAATGGTAATTACTGAAATGCATTTTAGTTCTCTCCAAACACGTTATATACTTGGTGAGGTACAATCTTTAGTTCTTAATCTATTAATTTCTACTGAGTATCTTGCTTTCCTCCAGCAGCTCAAGTTCTGAAAAATACTGACACCCAACCTTTCTAGGTATGAGAGTGGCTGTGTAACACTGTAGCTCCCTGATTCTCAAACCAAGCTGAGTACTCTGCTTTGTGGCCATGATCCCTGCCAGGTACATTTTTGCTGGTGTGATGAGATTTCCCTGAAGAACAGTTTTACCTGATAACTTTAGTGAAGAAAGGGCTTTTTGAAATTTACTTTGTTGGAAAAAAATGACTTCTTTCTTGGACTCTCAGTTAAAAATGCATCTTTTGTACAATCATCAAATTGTACAATCATCAAATATCTCCTCAACAGCAAAAGGTTAAAGGCATTATTAAAGTATAACGACTTGAATAACTTTCTGTCTAACACAGCTTAGTCCAGTGACTCCTTAATGCCAGTCCATGAGCATAATTGGCTGTCTGTGATGATATTAATATAGACTATACAGATATTTACCATAATCTATGATAAAATGAGAAAAACAGGGACATTGTAAGATTTTCAACAGTCTTTATTTGAGAAACACTGTGATTCTGAGGTTACATCCTTTTTAATTTTTATGGCAATAATGGGTAATACTTCTTATTTTATATCATGCTTAATTTTTGAAAGAAGTCGACACTCTAAGACCTCTAATTTAATTTTAAGATTTAACTGGTCCATCAAATACAGAAGACAGTGAACCAAATATTTAGTCCATATATGATCCCATGAAGAACAGAGCATATGCAGGGGCTTAGAAAAACATAGAAAAGGTGAAGAAAGGAGCAGTTCTGTTCCCTTCATAAGGAATAAAAATCCATTTATGTCCACAGCTAGAAAAATTTGGTTCAGTGTTTCCAAATAGATTGATTGCATTATATTTTTAAAATTAGGATGAAAAATATGTAACTTAAATGTGACTTTGCTTATAAACTTTGTATAAAAATTCTAGATGGGAAATAGAAAAATTATTTTTCTGTAATTGACCTTTAAAAATCATCTGTGTTTTCTTTACATGGAAACTAGATGTTTACTTTTGTGACTGTGTGTGTACCTTCATATCGGAGACTGACTAATGCTTAGAAGGGCAAAATGTCATAGGCAGATCCTAGGCAGGAGGCAGTCAATCCCCTACAGTATTTCAAAAGGTCCTTCTGAGTAATTTTTTTCCATGGGTGTTTAGATGCCTGTGGAGACATCTGAAAAAGAAGCTCCACAAAATATTTTGTAGTAGATATCTATAATCATAGAATTATCTTAGATTAAGTTTTAAGTCATGTAGAATTTAATAAATAGATTTTATTTAAACTGGGATGAAAATGCTAAAGAAACATGAAAGAAATCTTATCCTTAGGGTAACCATATTTTCTATAATATGCTTTTGACACATCATGTAAAAAGTAACAAAGACTTGTGGAGAAATATGACATTCTGAAGTTTAAATATTTTACTATGTTCTACAAATCTCTAATTATTAAAAAATAGATTAAGTTAATTAATGGAAAATGATTTTTTAAATGTGCAAATAAAAATTCAGATTACATTATATTTTACACATTAAAAAATAGTTTATGGTGAGGTGATTTTTAATAAGTCCCTAAATACTTTTATCATAGATAGCAAACAAAGAAAACAACTGTTTTGAACTTAAATGTCTAATTATCGAGTACTATTTTGAAAATCTCTGGTAAACATATTTCATGCCATCCAGTGTAGTTATCTGGGACAGAATAGCTCAGGGGTGAAAGTACATACTAGAAACAGACTGCCTGGGTTTTTCTTTTTTTTTTCTTTTTATTGGAGTATAGTTACTTTACAGTGTTATATTAGTTTCTACTGTACAGCAAAGCGAATTAGCTAGACGTATACATATATCCCCTCTTTTTAGGATTTCCTTCCCATTTAGGTCACCACAGAGCACTGAGTAGAGTTCCCTGTGCTATACAGTAAGTTCTCATTAGTTGCCTGGGTTTGTATCCCTGCTCTGCCCCTTGCTGTGTAAAAATGAACAAGTTAGTTAACTTTTCAGTGCCTCAGTTTGTTTTTTTAATCTGAAAAATTGAGATGTAATGGTATATACCTCGCAGGCATAGAACTGTTGTGAGCATCAACTAAATTGATATATTTGAAATGTTTGGAACGGTAACCTACATACGATCAAAGTGTTAGCTGTTATTTTTTGAAATAAAAATCTTAAAGTTTATGCAAAATGTTAAAAAATTACATACCATACAATGTCAGGTAAAAAAACCACAGGATACGCGATGAAATATGTTATGTGATTAAATTGGCTTTTCAGATATGATTAAAACAACTCACAAATAGAAAATGTCTGCAAGAAGAGTTACAATTGAGGAGTTTATAGTGCAACCTACATTAGTGTCTGCTTTGCATCGTATATTCAGTATTCACAACCCCAATCCCCAATTTGCAAGTAGTGGTGAACACCTTGTCCTTTTAAATGTGGACTCTACCATAACTAGGGAGGGAGGCATACAGCCTGACAGAGGCTGCCCTGGGGCTGGCTGGGGCAGTGATGCACTGCCCCTGCATGCCCTCGTGCTGAACTCTAATGTGTCACAGACACTGGTCACTGGAGAATAATCAAAACTACAAATATTAAACTGGAAAAAAGCCAAAGTCAAACATATTCCTTGATATATTTCTGCTGGTGTTGCCATATTTTTCGCTGTTTCTATGGTCACAACAGTGGATCCTCATTGAGCACAGCAATTTGAGAGTTCTAAGAGAAACTTGTCCTTTTTTTTTGTTTTTTAATCATCTCTCTCTGGATCTGAAATATAAAAATATACAATCACTTTCCTCCTTAAAATCCTACTGTTCACAGGGATTGACAATATGAACTTTATCCCTAAATTTATGGTTGCTTTTATTAAGCAGGTTCAGTTATCATTAAAGACTGTAAATCCCAGTTTGCTTCCAGTTGTATCACAGCTCAGGACTGTTGCTCTTATATTAACTTGGCGAATATAACTAGTGTTGAGATAAATGAATGGGCATTTTCTCATTACAGAGATGCTTATTGTCAAGGACAATATCTAAAGCTGGAATTGGGGCAGTTTGCTTGGAAGTGGGGGGAAAGGCATAAAATCAGTAATGTTGTTTATATTTTTTTCAATTATACTTTTTTTGGTGTTGTAAAAGAATTTCAAAAAAAAAAGACTTCTTTTTCAGCGAAGAAACCATAAAGTATTTTCTTTATGGAACAATAACTAATGTCTGCACATGTATACTGTGGCCACACATTGTGTGCAGGTTAATTGCTAACTTAGAAGAATCAGTATGGTACAGTTATCCAAATTGGATATTATCTGATTATTCAGTTTCTATTTCCCCATTTTTCCATTAGTTTGTTACTAAGGGATGAAAATGTAGGTGGTTTTATTGGAATTTTTGTCTAAAAATTTGCAATAAACTATATATTTGCAATAACAAATATCTCTATATTTGTCATGTGAGCATTTGTTCATATGAAAAAATTATTATAGCAGCAATTTCTTTCATAACTTCCTGAACATATTAGCTTTGCTTGGTAATATAAATTTAAAAATCACTGATTATTAGTATGATGCTAGCGTTCTAGAAAAGATTGCACTACTAATTTCTGTATTCACTTAGCAGTCATGATGCTACAGTTAAACTCATAATTAGTAAAATATATCCTTTAGGAGGTACTTGTGTTGAGTCTTTTCCAAAACTTTTCTAAAATTTAGGTGATATTCAGTGAAACAAATACTTTTAATCATCTGCAGTCTGTAGTCCCCTTTGTACAAGATCACACAGAAATCAGCAGCATAATATTGGAACAAAGTCAGGGAAACCAAAAGAAAGTGGATATAACTGTGAAATCAAGGGTATTCTGTGGCAGTTGGGAGCAATGAATGGTTTTCAGCAGCAAACTGGCAATGAAATATAGGCTTAGGGGACATCTCTGAAAACAAGTCTGGTTGAATGTAAGCATGCTGTCTTGGGAATATGAGCCTTTTACTGTGATTCAAGCAAGAAATAATGAAGGGCCAGACCTATAGGGAGAGAAAATAGAAAGGAAGGGATTGATTTAAAATGTAGCTTTGATTATTTCATTCTATTTCCTTCAGTCTCTTCTGAGTTTTCCTGGCCTCATTTCAATCAAGGAGTCTTGTTAAAATATCATACTCCATTGAAAGTATGACCAAATAAATATGTGATGTTGGGAAGTAAAGGGTATGAGGAGGAGAGAAGATATATTTTCCAACAACAGGAGTAACAGACTTGATGGAAAGCTCTCCAATTCACACTCAAGAGTCTGATGTTTGAACCTTATCTAAGTGATTACTAAAGGTATGAAAGAGGAACAGGCATGACATTCTTGAGGAATTCAGTTTGATTCATCAATGCATACCACCCCTTTTTCCCCTGTAGGATGACACGAGCATTGCTCACAAGAATCCTCTTATACACCCAAGATAATCTAAACCCTGTCTTTTTCCTGTCTTATCCATTTTAGAGACATTTGCCAAGTGGCCTAGGACTAGAGATTTAACAAAGACAATGTTTTGCATCTTAACTATGTTCAGTCCCCTTTGGGCCATCAAACTAATTATAACTATTGATTCAGCAGCCCTGTTACTCTGTTATAGAAGGAAGTTAGATTAGGCAGACAAGCTTATTTTTGGACTTTTTCTCAATTCCTCATGAACTTTTGGATGCTTGTAAATTGATTTTTAAAATGTTTAATATATTCTGTGCACAATTATACAGTTCATAGACTTATTTTTCTCCTCTTTTACTTTGAAATAATGTATAGTGCTCACAGAACATCTTGCTGTAATACAAGGATAAATGAATTTTCTCATTTCCCGTCTTTGCTTCCTCTTTATTTCTCCATCCACCTCACCCTAAGTCATTTGTTTTTCGTGCTAGCAGTTGTTCTGCCGGGTCTCTCTGGGCTACCCAGGAGACTCCTCAGAGCACGCTGCAGTCAAGCACACAGAACTGCTGCTAGTTTCTTTGAAAAAGCCTGTCTCCTCTCTTGGAGGGCAGCTGAAGCAGGGTGTTATCAGCTGGCTGACAGATACAGTATAAAGCAAAGCAAGCCCTCCACTGTTTTCCTCTGATGCTCTGGGTGAACATCTGCCTGCAGAAGTGATAATTAGTGATACCCCTCTCTGAATATAGCTTCCTTCTTTAGGTTACTTCTCCATACTCAAGCCTCTAGTGAATTTATAACCATGATATAAGAAACTCCATGTTGCAGACACATCTAATTAGCAGTGAATTAGCCACGTATAGCCAATTCCATCCATAGGGTCCTGAATATGATACTTAAAATCAACATGGCCTGTTAAAAGACCTCAGGTTAGATGTTTATAGCTTTTTACACATTATAAGGAGTACAAAAATGGGGTACAGTTAATCAAAACAAATCTAACAGATCAATGGGCTCAAACCAGGTTCATGTTTATTTGGGACCAAATCATTTTCTCTCTCTCCTTTTTTTTGTCTTTTAATGGAATTTAAACATGCTTAGATACAATCTGGTGGCAGTATGTCCCCAAAAAAAGAATTTTATGAGAAAAACACCCTCAAAACTGGGAGAAATATTTAGAAGCAATGGATAAAAGGTAGTAGGGGCAAACAAGCACCTTAGTCCATGGCCAAACATGCCAGTTAAATTCTAACCAGATCAGGACCACCTTAGACCCAGGCAAGGGCAGCCCCTGCTCTGGGCCTTGTGTTTCAGAGAGCTCTGCATGTCACAAACACAGAAATTCATTGAATATAAAACACATTGGCCATCTGTCCCTTGGGATCTGGCACTTGTGACCTGTAACCCTAAACATCTGCTCTTGTGACTAGTATCATTTAGGCCCCAAAGAAATGGATGCTTCTTCTACATCTCTTTGCCTATGATCTTGAAATGAAAGGTGATTGCATGCCAATGCCAGGGAGGTTTGTGGCATGTACAGCTGCTGACATCAGACATACACAATGCCTTGGAATGTAGGAAGCATTTGAGTGGATAAATCTCAAGTGTGAGGCCCAGTGAGTTACCACGAAGTGAATATACCTGTGTAATTAAGTATTTTCCAATCACAAGCACTGCCAAGAGGAATTGCTAACCGAACATTGTAGACTGTTGTCGTCTATTACTTCATGTAAATAGGATCCTGTAGTACTCTATTGTGACCAGACTTTTTTTGCTCAATATTTGTCAGATCCATAAAGATTGATGAATATAGTTATAATTCATTCATTGCTGTATAGTATTTTATTGTGTGAAAAAAACACAATTTATTTATGCTCTATTGTAGATGAACATTTGTGTTATTTCCAGTTTGGAAATATTACTGAATAGTGCTGCTATGTACACTCATGTTCATGTCTATTAGTAAATCTATATATTTATTTCTGTTGGGTATACACCAAGGAGTGGAATTTCTGGGTAATAAGGTATACATAGGTTTAGTTTCAGTTTTCCACAGTGGTTGTATTCATTTATACCCTCTAGAGCACTCTGTAAGAGTTGCTATTATTTTCTGTCCTTGCCAACTTCTGCTACTTTCTGTTACTTTTACCATTCTTGTGGTGTATAGTAGTATCACATTATGGTTTTAATTTAATCTTGTGTGCAGAAAAATCTTAAAAAATCCATACAAAAATTCTACTAGACCTAATAAATGAGTTAGGTAAGGTTGCAGGATACAAAACTAATAAAACTAATGTACAAAATTCAATTTATTTCTATATACTAGAAATGAACAATCCAAAATTGTTCATAGACATTGTTGATGGGCAATCATATTGTTTCCAGTTTTCTGGCTGTTACAAATAAATTGCTGTGAGCATTCATATACAAGTCGTTGTGTGCACGAAAGCTTTCTTGTTATTTTATTTATTTTATTTTAAATTGGGGTATAGTTGCTTTACGATGTTGTGTTTCTGCCGTACAAAGAAGTGAATCAGCTATATGTATACATACATCTCCTCCCACTTGGACCTTCCTCCCAGCCCCCGGCCCCATCCCATCCCTCTAGGTCACCCTAGAGCACCAAGCTGAGCTCCCTGTGCTATATAGCAGGTTCCCACTAGTTATCTGTTTTAAACATGGTAGTGTATATATGTCAATCCCAGTCTCCCAATTCATCCCACCCCCCTTACCCCCACCATGTCCACACATCCATTCTCTACGTTTGCGTCTCTATTCCTGCCCTGCAAATAGGTTCATCTGTACCATTTTTCTAGATTTCACATATATGCGTTAATATACGATATGTGTTTTTCTCTTTCTGACTTCCTTCACTCGGAAAGCTTTCTTTTCACTTAGACAAATACTCAGGAGTGTATGGCTGGATCATACAGTACATATGTGTTTAAAATACTCAGGAGTGTATGGCTGGATCATATAGTACGTATGTGTTTAACATTTAAAGCCAGTCTGCTTTTGAAAGTGGTTATATTGTTTTACATTCACACCTCCAGAGTATCAGAGTCCTAGTTCCTCCACATTGTAGCCAACATTTGATATGGTCAGTCTTTCTATACATCACTATAGTTGGTATACAGATGTGTCATAAAATATCCTTTTGATTTTTATTTGCATTTTTCTGTTGACTAATGATGTTATTAACTTATTTGCCATTAAATATCTTCTTTTGAAAATGGCTGGTAAAATTTTTGCCCAGTTTTAAAATCAGGTTGTTTGCTTTTTTATTATTGGGTTTTGAGAGTTCCATATATATTTTGAAACAAATTTTTTTTATCAGATATATGATCTGCAAATATTTCTCCTACTCTCTAGCTTGTCTTTTCATTCTCTTAACAATGTCTTTCAGAGAGCAGAAGTTTTTAATTTAAAAAATCCACTTCATTTTTTTCTTATACAGAGTGTACTTTTAGAGTCATAACAACCCTTTGTCCAACACAAGATCACAAAAATTTTTTCCTGTTTTCCCTTATAAGCTTTATAATTTTAAGCTTTATATTTAGGACTATGATCCATGAATTTTGAGTTAATTTTGATATGTGGTGTGATATGAATCAAAGTTCACTTTTTTTTTTGCAGATGAATATTCAATTATTTTAGTACCTTTTATTGAAGAGATTATCATTCCCCAATGAACTAAGTTTGCACCTTGGTCAAAAATTAGTTGTCCATATATAAGCAGGCATATTTCTGGACACTGTGGTGTTCTAGTCATCTGTTTATCTATCTTGATGCCTATATTGCACCTTTAGTTGTTGCAGCTTCATAATAAATCTTCAAATAATGTAGCATTAATTTTCCAACTTTGTTCTTTTTTTAAAGTTGTTCAGGTTATTCTAGGTCCTTTGCATTTCTGCTTATTTTAGAATTAGCATGTTAATTTTTACAAAAAAAACTCTTCTGGGATTTTGCCTGAGAAGCGTTTGAATCTATTGGTCAGTTTGAACCTTTAGATCAATTCCTAACTACATTTAGTCTTTCAACCCAAGAACATGATGTATATTTTTGTCTTTTTCTTTTTGAAATTGAGTCTGTTGTTTAACTGCCACATTTCAAAAACACATTTTTAAATTATATTTTTATGGAGGTATAGTTGACTTATAACAGTGTATTAGTTTCAAGTATACAACATAATGATTCAATATTTGTGTACATTGCAAAATGATCACCACAGCAAATCTAGTTAACATCCATCACCATACATAGTTACCATTTTTGTGATGAGAACTTTTAAGATCTACTCTCTTAGCAACTTCCAATATCCCATCCCTCTAGGTCACCCCAACTTTCAAATATGCAATACAGTATTTTAAACTATGGTTGCCATATTGTACATTACATCCTCATGACTTATTTTAGAATTTAAAGTTTGTACTTTTTGACCCCCTTCTCCTACCCCCTACACCATCCCTGGCAACGACCAGTTTGTTCTCTGTATCTATGAGGTTGGTGTTTTTGTTTGTTTTGTTTTTAGATTCCACATATAAGTGAGATTATATGGTATTTGTCTTTCTCTGACTTACTTCACTTAGCATAATGCCTTCAAAGTCCATCCATGTTGTTGAAAATGACAAGGTTTCCTTCTTTTTTCTAGCTGAATAATATTCCACGGTATATGTGCATCTTACACATATACAGTGTAAGATGTACACTTACATCTTTATCCATTCATCTATTGATGTACACTTAGGTCATTTCTCAACCTTGGCTATTGTAAATAATGCTGCAATGAACATGAGGGTGCATATATCTTATCAAGTTAGTGTTTTGTGTTCTTTGGATAAACACCCAGAAATGGAATTGCTGGATCACACAGTACTTCTATTTTTTATTATTATTTTTTAGGAAGCTCCATACTGTTTTTCATGATGGCTGCATAAATTTATATTTCCACCAACAGTGCACAATGTTTCCCTTTTTTTCACATCCTTGCCAACACTTGTCTTTTTTATGAGAGCCATTCTGACAGGTATGAGATGTTATCTTGTTGTAATCTTGATTTGCATTTCCCTTATGATTAGTGATGTTCAGCATCTTTTTGTGTACCATTTGGAAAATGTCTATTCAACTCTTCTGCCCAATTTTAATTGAATTGTTCAGTGTTTTGTTACTGAGTTGTATGAATTATTTGTATATTCTAGATGTTAATCCTTAATCAGATATATGATTTGAAAATGTAATCTCCCGTTCAGTAGTTTGCCTTTTCATTTCATTAATGATTTCCTTTGCTGTGCACAAGCTTTTTAGTTTGATTGTATTTCCACTTGTCTATTTTTGCTTTTGTTGCCTAAGCTTTTGGAGTTAGATACAAAAAATCATTGCCAAGATCAATGTCAAGGAAATTACTGCCTATGTTTTCCTCCAGGGTTTTTATGTTTTCAGGATTTAATCTCTCTCAACAGTGTATTATTAAAATCTCTGTATCCTTACTGATTTTTTGTTTAGTTTTCTATCATTTTCTATCATTATTGATTAGAAAGAATTGAAATCTATGACTATAATTGTGAACTTATCTAATTCTTCTTGCAGTTCTATCACTTTTTGCTTCCTGTATGTTAAAAATTGTTATATTCTCTGATAAATTACCTTTTTATCATTATAAAATGAGATTCTCTATTGCTGTTCATATTTTTTGCTCTGAAATCTACTTTGCTATAATATAGTCACTCTAGCTTTATTTTGATTATTATTAAAATACATTTTGTTTCTTCCTTTCAATTTTAACCTATTTGTACCTCTGTGTTGACAGTGTATTTATTTTAGGCTGTATATAGTTGGATCTTACTTTTCTATCTATCCTGACAATCTGTCACTTTTTAAAAGTGTGTGTAAACCATTTATATTTAATGCAATTGTTGAGATAGCTAAGTTTAAACTTATCAGCTTTCTATCGGTTGTGTAATGTATCATCTATTCTTCTTCCCTTTTTCCTTTTTTGCTTCCTTCTCATAGATTGAATATATTTTTATGGTTTTATTTTATCTCCTTTGTTGGATCATTAGCATAACCATCTATTTTTCTATTTAGTTGTTGTTTTTGTTTATTGTTACATTTTAACCTTATCACCATCCACCTTCAAATGGTATTATAACACTTCACATACAGCAAGAATATTACATATTACACTTCTGTTTCTTTCTTCCCGGCCTTTGTACTATTGCTATATATTTTACTTCTAAATATGTTATAAAACTCACATTATATTATTATTATTGTTTACATAATCAATTATATTTTATAAACATTTATATTTTAAGTATATTTAAATTGTAAAAGATTTATATATTTACTCATGTAATTACCATTTCTGCTCTTCAATTTTTTGTATAGATCCATATTTTCATCTGGTATCACTTTCTTTTTTTTAAATTTTTATTGGAGTAGTTGATTTACAATGTTGTGTTAGTTTCTGCTGTACAGCAAAGTGAATCAGTTATACGTATACATACATCTACTCTTTTTTAGATTCTTTTCCCATATAGGCCATTACAGGGTATTGAGTAGAGTTCCCTATGCTATACAGTAGGTCCTTATTAGTTATCTATTTTATATATAGTAGCATGTATATATCAATCCCAATTTCCCAATTTATCCCTCCCCCTGCCCCAGCTTTCCCCCCGGTAACCATAAGTTTGTTTTCTACATCTTTGACTCTATTACTGTTTTGTAAATAAGTTCATTTTATGATTTTTTTAAGATTCCACATATAAGCAATATTATATGGATCTAGAGATCATCATACTGAGTGAAGTAAGTCAGACAGAGAAAGACAAATATTATTGTCTACTTTCTAGAAAGACTTCCTTTACTGTTTTCTGTAGTGTGGACCTGCTAGTGATAAATTCTTTCATCATTATATGTCTAAAAAAACCTTCACGTTGCCTTAATTTTTGAAACTTATTTTCAATAGGCACAGAATTTTAGGTCACTTGCTCTCTCCAGTCATTTAAAAATGTTGATTTCCTGTCTTCAAAATATTTTCTTTCCAACAAGAAATCTGCTGCCATTATTTTTTATTCTTCTCTAGGTAATATATCTTTTCGCTGACTACTTTTAGGATTTTCTCTTTATCATTATATTGTAGTAATTTGTTTGTGATTTGTCTTCTTGTATTTTTCTTTATATTTTGTGTGCTTAAGGCTCATTGAGTTTCTTAGATATGGTTTATAGTGTTCATCAGATAGGGAAACATTTCAGCCACTATTTATTAAAATATTTTCCTGCCTTTCCTCTAACACATCTACTTGCTTCTCAATTTTGAGAACTCTAATTACATGTATAATTGACCCCTTGACATTTTCTATAGCTCAGTGAAGCTTTTTCCTTTTCCTGTTCTTTCTCCTCTTCCTCCTCCTCTTTTTTCTCCTTCTTCTTCTCCTTCTCCTTTTCCCTGTCCCTTTCTCTCTCCCCCCCTCTGTCTCCCTCTCCTTGTTCTTCTTCTTCTTTCATTTTCTGCCACCTCTGCATTTCATTTGGAAAATTTCTATGAGTTCAGGTTCACAAATACTTGTGTAATATCTAATCTGTTAATATCATCCAGTAAATAGTTCATCTAAGATGTTATGGTTTTATTTCTAGAAGTTTGACTTTTTTAATATTTTCCATATTTCAACTAAAGTTTTTGAGCATATGTGACACAGTTGTATTAAGTATTTTAATATTCTTATCGGCAAATTCTAATATCTATTGAATTCTGACTCAGTTCAATTGGTAGATTTTTCTGTTATTATGGGTTATATTTTCCTTCTTTTTTAAACATCTTATAATTTTAGATTGGATGCCAGACACTGTGAATTTACCCTTGTTTGGTGTTGGATGTGTTTGCACTTCTATAAATATTGTTGTTTTGTTCTGTAATGCTGGTTAAGTTACTTGGAAACAGTTTGATATTTTCAGGTCTTTCTTTTAAGATTGATTAGTTGAAACCCGAACTGAATTTAATCTAAGGCCAATTATTCCTGACAACTAAGACCCTTCACTCTGCACAATGTCATATGAATTATGAGATTTTCTAGTTTGGCTGGTGGGGATAGGGACTATTCTTACCCTGTGTCAGTTATGCACTGCTCAATCTACTCCTTTTGAGTAGCTCTTTTCCTGGCCCCAGGTAGTTTCCTTATACACATGCTCATCAGTATTCTGCTAAATACACAATGATACCCTCTAAAGATCTTGAGGTTTCTTTCTCTGGATAGCTCTCTTCTTTCCTCTTGTTGCTTGGTCTCCCTGAATTTCCAACTCTATCTTCTTTTTTTTGCGGTACGCGGGCCTCTCACTGTTGTGGCCTCTCCCGTTGCGGAGCACAGGCTCCGGACGCGCAGGCTCAGCGGCCATGGCTCACGGGCCCAGCCGCTCCGTGGCATGTGGGATCTTCCCGGACCGGGGCACGAACCCGTGTCCCCTGCATCGGCAGGCGGACTCTCAACCACTGCGCCACCAGGGAAGCCCTCCAACTGTATCTTCTTAACTCATGGAGTTTCCTGAGCACTACCTGGATTCTTCCCATGCTGTTACGCTGGACTTTCTTAAGGCATTGAGTTAGAGCAATCGTAGGGCTCTTGTTCATTTCCTGTACCTCAGGGATCACTGTCCTTCATTGCCTCATGCCCACTGTCTTAAAAACTGTTCAGATATCTGGGACTTTCCTGGTGATCCAGTGGGTAAGAATCCACGTTCCCAATACAGGAGACCTGGGTTCGCTCCCTGGTCGCGGAACTAGATCCCACATGCATGCTGCAACTAAGAGTCCGCATGCCACAACTAAGACCCGGCACAGCCAAAAATAAATAAATAAATATTAAAAAAAAAAAACACTTCATATATGTATTCATTGTTTCAAATGGAAGGAAAATTTTTTCTCTGTTACTCTATCTTGTCCAGATGTTCGGTATTTAATGTTTTGATATCTTTGATGTTATATTTAATCTTTTATGTAAATTCTATATTTCTTTGTTGCTGATTGTGATAGGTTAATTACATATATAACCCTAGTTTTCGACCCCTTTTTGTATTCATATTCTTTACAATATGATTCTTTAATTCTTCCATCAAGAGGAGGCATCTGTTCCTCCACCCATGGAATCTAGATGGCCTTGTGACTTGCTTTGGCTCAGTGGTTTTCTAGTAATGCTTAGCTTCCATGCGAAAAGGTGCAAGATAGCCTGCTGCTGCTGAGTAAACATCTTGAGCAGAGTTGAGTCATCCTAGCTATGGCCATCTCAAGCCAACCAATCCTAAGTAGCCCAGAACCTGACTACAGAGTATGAGTAAGCCAGGCCGAGAAATGAGAGCTGCTCAGCTGATCCCAGACCAAATTGTTGATGTTCAGAATTGCAACTGAACAGGTAGTTTTTTAATCAATAAGTTTTAGGGGTGGTTTTTACACAGCATTAACTGATATCATTAACATTAACTGGTATATAGAAATGCAATTAATTTTTATTGACCTTGTATGTAATGATCATTAATTATTCTTATAGTTTGTCTACAGATTCTTTTGATTTACTATAATCACAAAATAGTCATATGTGAATAATGACAGTTTTACTTCTTTTCAACACTTGCACCTTTCATTTCCTTTTCTTATTTTATTGTAGTTGCTTGAACCTCCAGTATAATATTGAACAGAAATGGTGATCCTCGTTTCATTCCTAATCTCAGGAGGGAGTGCTTATAATAAACTTCCTTTGTGTGTAAGGTTTCAAAGCCCCTTTAGACTTTGACGTCTCTTGACGGATATGCATTCTTTATGCTTAAAGCTTCTCAAGTCTCACTTTCTTTGTCACTGCAGAACCAGGGGACCACCAAAGTTCTGCCAACCTTTCCGTCCCCCAGTGAGACCCTTTGTCTGAACCAAGCTTCTACTGTTGATACTGACTGCATCAAGCCAGCAAGTATTCCAGGGCAGAAATAGCTACAGATCTGTTGGCTACTCCTCCAGGATTCCTACTTCTTCAGAATTTTAGCCTCTCTAGTCCTCTTTGTTTCCACAGATCTCTGATGCCTATAAACAGAAGCTCTTTTTATTTTATCTGACTTTTCTATTTTTCTTGACTAGAACTTTGGTCAGACACAGACTATATCATTTGTATTAGAGTTCTCCAGAGAAACAGAACCAATATTATAGAGAGAGAGAGAGAGAGAGAGAGAGAGAGAGAAGGAGGGGGAGGGGGAGGGGGAGAAAGATTTGTTATAAAGAGTTAGAATAAAGACAGACCTACTAGAGAATGGACTTGAGGATATGGGGAGGGGGAAGGGTAAGCTGTGACAAAGCACGAGAGAGGCATGGACATATATACACCACCAAACGTAAGGTAGGTAGCTAGTGGGAAGCAGCTGCATAGCACAGGGAGATCAGCTCCGTGGTTTGTGACCACCTAGAGGGGTGGGATAGGAAGGATGGGAGGGAGGGAGACGCAAGAGGGAAGAGATATGGGAACATATGTATATGTATAACTGATTCACTTTGTTATAAAGCAGAAACTAACACACCATTGTAAAGCAATTATACTCCAATAAAGATGTAAAAAACAAAACAAACGAAAAAAAAGAGTTAGCTCGTGTGATTATGGATATTGAGGAATCCCACAATCTGCTGTTTGCTTGCAAGCTGGAGACCTAGGAAAGCCAGTGGTATAATTCCAGTCCTATTTAAAGGCCTGAGAATCAGAGGACCTGATAACGTAAATTCCAATCCAAGGGCAAGAGAAGAGCTATGTCCCAGCTCAAGTAGGCAAGTAGGAAGGGAACTAATCATTCCTTCCTCTGATTTTTGTTCTCTTTTGGCCCTCAACATTTGGATGGTGCCCACCCACATTGGGAAGAGCAATCTACTTTTACTCAGTCCACCAATTTAAATGCTAATCTCATCTGAAACACCCTCATGGATATACCCAGAAATGACCTTTTATTTAGGCACCTCATGGCCCAGTCAAGTTGACACATAAAATAAATCATCACACCATCCTACTAAGAAACTTAAACAAATTAGCCTGCTATTTACAACAGTTACACATGGAAGCTGAATTTTACATTATAAAATATTCATACCGAAATTAAATTTGTATATATGCAACTCTCTTAAAACATTAGCCAGATCTCTACAATTTATGTTGCTATTTGCAGTAGAAATCTAGTTACTGCTTTTAAAGACAGTAAAAATTATGATTTTAGGAATGGTGATTTATGTGAAGAAACTGAAATATTTTGTAGTGTTTTATGCATAAGGACAGTTTATTGTGTGTTCCCGTTATGATGTTTGAATGTGATATGTAAAATTCAGTATTTAGTTCTGAATATAACTATTGCTTTAAGAATTTTATTGACAATTTTAGTTACTACTGCCTATGCAGAGTTTCTTCAAATTGAAATTAATAAAAACTTGTCTAATAACTAGAATGACTAAAAATTATTTAGTTTGGTATTTAAGACACATAAAACCATAACTTTGTGCTTATATTAAGTTATAACTTTTCAGGGTAAGAAAACAGAAAATATTTTACCTGGAAGTTTTAGCTCAACTTATAATCAATATATACTTATTAATATAGCATGGGGACTTCCATTTGTACTCTTGCTGCAGGTTGTGAAAATAGGGTCAGCCCTCACCAGCACATTTGTGTTAGAGACATTTTAAAATGTCTTTTTCTTTTTTGTCTGCATAGACTGGCAGGATTATTTTTTACAATTAAAAAAAACCAAAATCAAACCCTTTTTGTCTTTACTGACCACTATTTCACTTCATAACTTGGGGTTCAATCATAGATGCAGAATCACTATGAGTATTATGGAATAAGAAATTTATTATACAAAATAAACCTCACATTGTTGTCACAGGGGCTGGGAAATAAAGGTCTGAAAAGATTTAGAGAAAAGTCCTTAATTAATCCTGGTGTTAAAGGATGATTTAGAACTTGCAGAAAGTCACTTCAGGGTCCTAAAGTAGAACTGTATCTGCCTCACAACTTCCCTACTGCAGTGCTTGCGTGGCTCCTGTTTATCTATTGAAATATAGTTGGGACGTCTCCTGTTATGTTCTGTGACAAGGTAGTGTTAGTTAAATAGGAATCTATTTCTGCAGACACTGTTTTGTTTGGTTATCTTGCTGTGGAAGCTCAAGAACTCCCTTATCAGAACTCATGGGTTTCCCAGACTAAATGGCTCTAATTAACAAGCAAATCACAATGACTAGAGATAGAATTTGCGTGGTGAAGCACTCTGGGGTCCCAGGCACACCAAAGAATGCAAAAAGTTGGACACGAGGGACTCTTGGAAATACTTCAGCACCAAGTAGTACTTACATTTTATAGACAAAGCACCCAGACAGTAAGAAAATATAGATATTATCCCAAGTGTGTATGCAAAAGTTAGAGTTTTCTTAAATTCTAAAGGCTATAGAATTTCTAAATTGGTCTTTACTGTGTCTTTTTTTAGATTTGTAAGCAGCATTTATCTTGTAATATATTATGTTCATAACATGCTTCATTGACAAATCACTTTCCTGTAAAAATTATATTTACTTCTCACAATGACCCTATAAGGTCAGTATTAATATGTTCATTTTACAAAAGGAGAAATAGAGGCTCAGAGGATAAGTGAGTTGTCCAAGGTCATATCAAGTATAAGTAGGAAAGGCAGGACCTTCATCAGGTCTCTGCTATGACACAAACCTACTCTTAGCACCCAGTGAAACACAAATGAGCAGTGTGCTGTTCAATAGCAGTATTTTTTCCAAAACGTCTCAGTCTTTCATGATGTAAGTTTAACTTACATTCAAGTCTCTATCATCTTATGAGACCTTTATTTTTTGGTAACTCCTGAATTAGTTTTTTTCTTTTCCTTCTCATCCAAACACTGAAAGCATAATCTGCACTCCCTGTCCCTATTCACCTTCATTCATCTCTAAATTCTCAGCAACCTGGTTTCTTCAGCCACCACATCTCATAAGATCAACAAGTACCTCTTAATTATTAAATAAAATGTATATTTGGTGTAATTTTCTGGGACTGTTATATTTCTGTTGAATTGATTCTTTTATTACAAAATGCCACTCAGTATCTACTGATACTTTCTTGCCTTGTCTTTAAAATCTAATGTACCTTATATTAATAAAATATCTTTCTGTTTCCATTCTTTTATTTTCAGCCTTTCTGTGTATCTAATATTTAGATCTCATCTCTTGTAAACACCATATATCTGGCATTTAAAAAAATCAGTCTGAAATTCTTTGTCTGTTAAATGGAGTCTTTAGTCCATTTCTATTTACTGTACTTTGGCTTATATCTACATTTTGTTGATTCTTGTTTTTTTTGTTTGTTTCTATTATTTATTCTTTTATTCCTCTTTGTTTCTTTTAGTTTAGTTACAAATTTTTAATATGCTATTTTTCTAGTAATTTTAAAATTCATTTAAAATCACATTTATTTATACATTTTGACTTTTAAAATATATACTACTTATTTAGTCTTTCTATTTCTCTTAATTGCTTTCTGAAATGTCATGCTCCCAAGTAGGATAGTTCCTGCTGCCTAAAATCTCTCTTTAGTATTTCTTGGAAGGCAGCTTTTGTCTGATAACCTCTTATTTTACCTTTATTTTTACAGGATATTTCCTATGAGCATAAAATTCTACCTTACCATGTTTGTTTGTTTGTTTTTCTCCACACTTTAAAGATGTCATTTCACTACCTTCTGTTTTGACCATTTCTGTTGAGAAGCCAGCCGTCCTTTTATACTCTGCTCCTTTAAATGTAATGCGTCTTGTTTTCCCTCTGCCATTTTTATGATTATTTTTCTTTGTCTCTTTTCTAGCATTTAATTATACTATACCTATGCGTGTTTTCTTTATACTTTTCTTTCTTAGGTGTTGTAGAGCTTTTTGAAAGTATGGATTGAAGTCTTTGCCAGTTTTGGAAAATTCTCACCAGTTATGTCTGTAGGTATTCCTTCTGCTCTATTCTCTTTACTCTACTTTTTTATTTCTTTTCAATTTGTGAAATGCTTTATATACTTTATCTCATGAAATCCTTAAAATGATCCTAGAAGGTGCTTTTGTGATTTTCCCTACTTTACAAATGATTAAACTGAGGTTTGAAAGAGTAAGGGATCAGCCCATGATCCACAACCAAGAAGTGTCAGAGTCAGAACACAAAACCAAGTTTTCCCCAAAGAACTCCGAGGATGATTTGGGCGACAAGACAAAGTTAAGAGACAGTGGAGTCCAGAGCGGATTTTATATATGGATTACCTAGAAAACTTCTCTAGTCCTCCGTATTACCATCATATTGAGTGGTGCAGTTGAAAGAACGTTTAAATGAAAGTTGAGGTATCTGGGTTATAGACTTCTTTTTTTTTTTTGCGGTACGCGGGCTTCTCACCGTTGTGGCCTCTCCCGTTGCGGAGCACAGGCTCCGGACGCGCAGTCTCAGCGGCAATGGCTCACGGGCCCAGCCGCTCCGCGGCACGTGGGATCTTCCTGGACCGGGGCACGAACCCGTGTCCCGTGCATTGGCAGGCGGAGTCTCAACCATTGCGCCACCAGGGATACCCTAGACTTTTTTTTGCTACCAAAAAGTTTGTGTAATTGAGAGCCATTTATTTAACTTGCTGAGGCACTGAAGACGTTTTCAAGGTGATAGAGAAGGTCCCTTCCAGTTTTAAACATCTTTAATTAGATGGTAGCTGCCTTTTGACTGGCTTGGAGGAATCAAGTATATCATAATGGTCTCTGATAGTGATATTCTTCTACAGCTTTATTTATTCATTTATTATTTGACCTTGACATTTGTAACATTCTCTCTTTTTTTAAAAATAGATCTTTATTGGAGTATAATTGCTTCACAATACTCTGTTCCTGTTGCACAACAAAGCGAATCAGCCATATACATACACATGTCCCCATATTCCCTCCCTCTTGAGCCTCCCTCCCATCCTCCCTATCCCACCCCTCTAGGTCATTGCAAAGCACCAAGCTGATCTCCCTGTGCTATGCTGCTGCTTCCCACCAGCCAGCTATTTTACATTCAGTAGTGTATATATGTCGACGCTACTCTCACTTTGCCCCAGCTTCGCCCTCCCACCCCGTGTCCTCAAGTCCATTCTCTATGTCTACCTCTTTATTCCTGCCCTGCAACTAGGTTCATCAGTACTATTTTTTTTTTTTTTTAGATTCCATATGTATGCATTAGCATACGGTATTTGTTTTTCTCTTTCTGACTTACTTCACTCTGTATGGCAGACTCTAGGTCCATCCATCTCACTACAAATAACTCAATTTCGTTTCGTTTTATGGCTGAGTAATATTCCATTGTATATACATACCACATCTTCTTTATCCATTCATCTGTCGATGGACACTTAGGTTGCTTCCATGTCCTGGCTATTGTAAATAGTGCTGCAGTGAACATTGTGGTACATGACTCTCTTTGAATTACGGTTTTTTCAGGGTATATGCCCAGTAGTGGGATTGCTGGGTCATATGGTAGTTGTATTTTTAGTTTTTTAAGGAACCTCCATACTGTTTTCCATCGTGGTTGTATCAACTTACATTCCCACCAACAGTGCAAAAGGGTTTCCTTTTCACCACACCATTTCCAGCATTTACTGTTTCTAAATTTTTGATGATGGCCATTCTGACTGGTGTGAGATGATACCTCTTGTAGTTTTGATTTGCATTTCTCTAATTAGTGATGTTGAGCATCTTTTCATGTGCCTCTTGGTCATCTGTATGTCTTCCTTGGTGAAATGTCTATTTAGATCTTCCTCCCATTTTTTAACTGGATTGTTTTTTTTTTTTTGATATTGAGCTCCATGAGCTGTTTGTATATTTTGGAGATTAATCCTTTGTCTGTTGTTTCATTTGCAAATATTTTCTCCCATTCTGAGGGTTGTATTTTCATCTAGTTTAAGGTTTCCCATTCTGAGGGTTGTCTTTTCATCTTGTTTATGGTTTCCTCCGCTGTGCAAAAGCTTTTTAGTTTAATTAAGTGCCATTTGTTTATTTTTGTTTTTATTTCCTTTATTCTAGGAGGTGGGTCAAAAAAGATCTTGCTGTGGTTTATGTCAAAGAGTGTTTCTCCTATGTTTTCCAATAAGAGTTTTATAGTGTCTGGTCTTACATTTAAGTCTTTAATCCATTTGGAGTTTATTTTTGTGTATGGTGTTAGGGAGTGTTCTAATTTCATTCTTTTCCATGTAGCTGTCCAATTTTCCCAGCACCACTTATTTAAGAGGCTGTGTTTTCTCCATTGTATGTTCTTGCCTCCTTTGTTGTAAATTAGGTGCCCATATTTATGTGGTTTTATCTCTGGGCTTTCTATCCTGTACCATTGATCTATATTTCTGTTTTTGTGCCAGTACCATACTCTCTTGATTACTGTAGCTTTGTGGTATAGATTGAAGTCAGGGAGCCTGATTCCTCCAACTCCATTTTTGTTTCTCAAGATTGCTTTGATTATTCAGGGTCTTTTGTGTTTCCATATGAATTGTAAAATTTTTTGTTCTAATTCTGTGAAGAATGCCATTGGTAGTTTGATAGGGATTGTGTTGAATCTGTAGATTGCTTTGGGTAGTGTATTCATTTTCACAATATTGATTCTTCCAGTCCAAGTACATGGTATATTTCTCCATCTGTTTATGTCATCTTTGATTTCTTTCAACAGTGTTTTATTGTTTTCTGAGTACAAGTCTTTCGCCTCCTTATGCAGGTTTATTCCTAGGTATTTTATTCTTTTTGTTGCAGTGGTAAATGGGAGTATTTCCTTAATTTCTCTTTCTTATTTTTCATTGTTGGTGTACAGGAATGCCAGAGATTTCTGTGCATTAATTTTGTATCCTGCAACCTTACCAGATTCATTGATTAGTTCTAGTAGTTTTCTGGTGGCATCTTTAGGATTCTCTATGTATAGTATCATGTCATTGGCAAACAGTGACAGTTTTACTTCTTCTTTTCCAATTTGTATTCCTTTTATTTCTTTTCATTCTCTGATTGCTGTGGCTAGGACTTCCAAAACTATGTTGAATAAGAGTGGTGAGACTGGACATCCTTGTCGTGTTCCTGATCTTAGTGGAAATGCTTTCAGTTTTTCACCATTGAGTATGATGCTTGCTGTGGGTTTGTCATATATGGCCTTTATTATGTTGAGGTAGGTTCCTTCTATGCCCATTTTCTGGAGAGTTTTTATCATAAATGGGTGTTGAATTTTGTCAAAAGCTTTTTCTGCATCTACTGAGATGATCATATGGTTTTTAATTACTTAATTTGTTAATGTGGTGTGTCACTTTGATTGATTTGCATATACTGAAGAATCCTTGCATCCCTGGGATAAATCCCACTTGAGCATGGTGTATGATCCTTTTAATGTGCTGTTGGATTCTGTTTGCTAGTATTTTGTTGAGGATTTTTGCATCTATGTTCATCGGTGATATTGGTCTAGAATTTTCTTTTTTTGTGATATCTTTTTCTGGTTTTGGTATCAGGGTGGTGGTGGCTTCATAGAATGAATTCCGGTGTGTTTCTCCCACTGCAATGTTTTGGAAGATTTTGAGAATGATTGGTGTTAGCTCTTCTCTAAATGTTTGGATGAATTCTCCTGTGAAGCCATCTAGTCCTGGACTTTTGTTTGTTGGAAGATTTTTAATTACGGTTTCAATTTCATTACTTGTGATAGGTCTGTTTATATTTTCTAATTTTTCCTGGTGCAGGCTTGGAAAATTGTACCTTTCCAAGAATTTGTCCATTTCTTCATGGTTGTCCATTTTATTGGCATATAGTTGTTTTCAGTAGTCTCTTATAATCCTTTATATTTCTTCAGTGTCAGTTGTGATTTCTCCTTTTTCATTTCTAATTTTATTGATATGCTTCCTCTCCCTTTTTTTCTTGATGAGTCTGGTTAAGAGTTTATCAATTTTGTTTACCTTCTCAAAGAACCGGGTTTTAATTTTATTGATCTTTGCTGTTGTTTTCTTTGTTTCTATTTCATTTATTTCTGCTCTGATCTTTATGATTTCTTTCCTTCTACTGACTTTGGGTTTTCTTTGTCCTTCTTTCTCTAGTTTTTTTTTTTTTTTTTTTTTTTTTTTTTTGCGGTACGCGGGCCTCTCACTGTCGTGATCTCTCCCGTTGCGGAGCACAGGCTCCGGACGCACAGGCTCAGCGGCCATGGCTCACGGGCCCAGCCGCTCTGCGGCATGTGGGATCTTCGCAGACCAGGGCACGAACCCGTGTCCCCTGCATCGGCAGGTGGACTCTCAACCACTGTGCCACCAGGGAAGCCCTCTAGTTGTTTTAAGTGTAGGGTTATATTGTTTATTTGAGATTTTTCTTGTTTCTTGAGGTGAGATTGAATTGCTATAATCTTCCCTCTTAGAACTGTTTTTGCTGGGTCCCATGTGTTTTGGGTCATCGTGTTTTCATTGTCATTTGTTTCTATGTATTTTTTTAATTCTTTGATTTCTTCAGTGATCTCTTGGTTATTTAGTAGTGCAATGTTTAGCCTCCATGTATTTGTGATTTTTACAGTTTTTTTCCCTGTAATTCATTTCCAGTCTCATAGCATTGTAGTCAGAAAAGATGCTTGATACAATTTCAATTTTCTGAGGCTTAATTTGTGACCCAAGATGTGATCTATCCTGGAGAATGTTCCGTGTGCACTTGAGGAGAAAGTGTATTCTGCTACTTTTGGGTGGAATGTTCTATAAATATCAATTAGATCTATTTGCTCTGTTGTGTCATTTAAAGCTTGTGTTTCCTTATTTATTTTCGTTTTGGATGATCTATCCATTGGTGTAAGTGGGGTGTTAAAGTCCCCTACTATTATTGTACTACTGTCCATTTCTCCTTTCATGGTTGTTAGCATTTGCCTTATGTATTGAGGTGCTCCTATGTTGGGTGGACAAACGTTTATCATTGTTATGTCTTCTTCTTGGGTTGATCCTTTGATCATTATGTAGTGTCCCTCCTTATCTCTTGTAACAGTCTTTATTTTAAAGTCTATTTTATCTGATACAAGTATTGCTACTCCAGCTTTCTTTTGATTTCCATTTGCATAGAATATTTTTTCCATCCCCTCACTTTCAGTCTGCAGGCACCCTAGTTGTGGGGAGATGCTAACTCCGTGTCTTCCCCCACCACCATCTTGACTCCGCCTCCTCTCTTTCCTCTACTTTTGAGACTCCATTTATATGTATACTTGCCTTTTGACTGTGTCCCACTTGTACCTTTTATTCTGTTCTATTTTATTTTTCTTGTTGCTTCAATTTATATTTTTTCTGTTGATCTCTGAATTCATTAATCCTATCTTCTCTTATGTTCTTAGTTCCCAATAATGAATTCTAACTTAAGATATTTTATTTTTTGTTCTAGAATATACATTTGATTCATTATAGTTTCCAATTCTTTATTGAAATTCATATTTTTACTCATTTTGTTCAGCTTACTCTGTTTTCTTTAACATATGAAGTATTTAAAAATACCTATGTATTGAGTCCAGTTTTTTGATTATTTGCGCATATGCTTCCACTGGATAATTTTTTACTTTTTTAGTCACATTTTCTCACTGCTTCATACTTCTATTAGTTTTTCTGTTAAGTTCTAATCATAGTTTAAAAGATAGTATATTTTATAAGTAAAAGCAGTAAAGTACTCTCCCCCTTTATTTTAGTCAGGCATAAAGAGAGAGGGGGTGATAACTTCAATCAAATCGGAGTTCAGTCAGAGCTAGGCTGCAGAAAGACTCAGTCCATCTGTGGTTTGACCCTGTTCATTGTGCATGATTCTCCTAGGACCATTAAGAACATGTCAAATCTCTGTCTCCTCTGCTCTGAAAGTCTATGGAAGATTTCATTCTGCGCTTTAAAGGCAGAACCCTAATTCATGTAATCCTCTTTTTTGCCTACCACTCTCCAGTATGTTTAAAACTATGATTTTGTAATTTTTCAGATTTTACGTAATTGTTACAGCAAGAGCATTGGGCTTCCATGACCTAATAATCCTATCCAAAAGTAGAAGTACTCTCCTCCTCTCTTAAAATTTCACTTTAGCATCAAATCATCCACTAGGGCTGCTCTGATTTTTTGTATTGAATGAGGTTAGTCATCTTTTTTTTTTTCTTTACTGTGCATTTAAAGTTTTCACACTCATCATAGTGAATTATAATGTTGATTATATATGTTTCTGTTTCCCAAAAACATTCACAGGGTTCAAGACCTTCTTGTGGAATATGTATTCTTAAGTGGCTTAGCATCCTCAGTATATCCAATATGAAAATATTATGCTCATCACTTTTGTGTGTAACTTTGGTCATCTTTCTTTTTAAAAAATGTTTTTCCTGTTTGAGAGATTTGTCATCCATTGTACTCATTCATTCAGCCATTGCACCAATAACATTGAGGATCTTCTATGGGGCAGAAACAAGATTAAGAGGAGACAAATTAAATGATCAGGTTCCTGTTGTGTTTTGAGTACCAGACATACTGAATCTCAAGTAAAGTTGTACTGCATTCATAGCATTGTGAATAGAAGAGACTATGGCTTTGGAGGTGCAAGTATCCAATCAAATGCAAGAATTAATTGCAGAACCAGTGATTCCATGAAGTCAAATCGCACCTACCATGCAGAGCTAAAATTTGATATGGTTAGCTGGAAATTCTTCTGAATTCTGGCAAAAGGTTTGTAAATTCACTTAATTAGCTGTAAGTTAGGGAATACAGATGTGACTACCAAGAGCAAGATTGTTTGAGGGGGGCAGGAATTCCACGTCCTGGATGAGTGTGGCCTCAGCGAGGCCAGATAGAAAAAAAGAGAAGGTTAAACACAGATGGGCATGGACACACACACAGCTCTTCCTGGGGGGTGATACTTTCATCTTATTATTCTGCCTTATTACCCCTCCCTCCTTCCCTTAACACTCCTAGAATGTAGTCCACTACATAGAGACATCTTGTTTCATTTACACAATTACATTGCTTTCCAGATACTAAAATTCTGGTTCAGTGTCAGCTTACTTTGTCACGCCACTGCAAATTCCTTGCTAAAAGGTAGAAACTCTAGCACAGTTACCCCTCTTTGTAAGCATAAGAGTCTTTGCCTATGGGGCATAATTTGAGAAGCACCCCAGAGTCCTATAGCTTGGGTCATAGTTCCCTCTAATTCGTCTCTAGAAAGACTGGTTCCTTTCGGTTAAGTGATGGTCTTTAGGAGGACTGGGGTAAGATCATGATGTTAGCTCATATTTTCCCAGGGTTTCCTGTGTGTCATTCGCTGTTACTAAGTGCTTTGCATATGTTAACTTGTTAAACCCTTAACACAATGCTGAGAGGTAGATTCTACATATATTTTGCAGAAAAGAAACAAAGAGGTAGTAAAACTTGTCCAAAGCCACACAGTTGGTCAGTGAGGCAGGATTTTGAAGCCAGGAAGTCTGATGCTATGGGCTTAAGTCTTATCCATTGCTTCATGCCAGCTTTTGAGTGAATTGAGGTCACGTGGCATAGGAAGGGGGAGCCAAGCCAGCCAGTGCTTACCCTTTAAGAGTGGCCTCATGTAGGAGGCAAGTCAATGGTAAGACACAGGGAGTAGTGGAGGTGTTCTGTTCAGAAACACCCAAACATTGACAAACACCTTAAGGTGAGTCTGGGGATCAATAGACAGTAGAAATAAATCAGTCTTGCAAGCTATTCCCTGGTAGCTGTGAAAAAGAGAATGTAATCTGAGCATCAGGCTGGAAGAAGTGATAGTTAAATTTACTGTGCATAATAATCACCTGCTGTGCTTGTAAAATGCAGATTCCTGAGCAGTACTCCCAGAGGTTCTCACTCACCTCACTCTCTGGAGGAGGTCTAGCACTTTCCATTTTTGACAAGTGCAGCAGAGGATGGGGATAGCTTTCTGGCCACACTTCAGGAGAATGTTGTATTAGTATAAGATAATCATGCATTTTTATATTTTCAAAGTTTTCACAACTTTAACCTGTTACACATATTTAAATGGTTAAATAGAAAGTTGACCAGAGTGGTAAAAATTTGTATCTACTTTTTCATAAGTAATCAGTCTTTCTGTCTTAGTTACATGCATTCTAAAGCCTATTCTTTAAAATACAGTAAAAAAAACCTTTCCCAGCCTAATCAAACACAATATCCCAAATATTTTTTTCTGCATATTTATTTCAGTACAATTCAACACAACAAAAGTAACATATCTTTTATATTAATGTTTCAAAATTAATATGCACATGTTTAAAAGAGCTTCTCTTTTCTTTTCTTTTCTTTTTTTTTGCGGTGCGCGGGCCTGTCTGTTGTGACCTCTCCTATTGCGGAGCACAGGCTCTGGACGCGCAAGCTCAGCGGCCATGTCTCACAGGCCCAGCCTCTCCGCAGCATGTGGGATCTTCCCGGACCGGGGCATGAACCCGTGTCCCCTGCACTGGCAGGCGAACTCTCAACCACTGCGCCACCAGGGAAGCCCGAGCTTCTCTTTTCTTAAAAAATTATATATATATATGTATATAATGTTATATGTATATAATGTTTAAGAGAAAAGAATCAGGCCTTTCTGTGGCCCTCTTAGGCTTAATTTATATAATGCTCATAGGCAGACACTCAGGGTTGTGAATCTAGGAGGTCTAGAGATGAAGAGAAAGTAAGATATTTCTTTGTTTCCGGGCATGCATTTCTGTTTAGGGTGGAAGTGAGTATTTGGCATGGTGATCAGAGATGCTCACATGGAGTTTGCAACAAGTAGATAAAATAAAGTGGTAACTGGCAGAGAATGGAGACCCCAGGCAGGGATCATGGAAAGGATGCTGCCACCTCTCAGTAAGCATGTGTAGCAGGTGGATCCTACTGGAGTGTACAGAGGCCTCGTTTGAGGAAGACAACCGCATTGAGTTTGGATGCCTGATGAGAAAATGCATACATAAAGATTAAAAATTTACAGTGTTCCTTGAGTAGTCATTTTGGGGATGATTTTTGGAAAGCATCAATGTAAGATTATGCATTTCTGCCCTGTGCACTGAGTGGGTAACTGTAAGAGAAAGGGAATTAAAATGTTTTCTCTTAAAAATAAACTCATTTTATCATAAGGCCTTATAAGTTATGTATTTTATAGATATTCTTCCATATGCATCAAGTAAAATGTAATAACAATTCAAAATTGGTTAGCACTAAAGTTCCACTGTAATCTAATAAACCGGGCTTTTGTTTGTTTGTTTGTTTTACTAGTTTTGGAAGCAAAACTCCTCCTTTGTTATGGTAAGTCACAACGGATGAGCATTTTTGGATAAAGTTGAAAGACTACTCTTGGCAATTTATGAGAATAATTTTCCTTTAAAACAAGTTATATTGCTTGTTTTTGAGAATCCCATATTCTAGGATGGTGAATATGGGAGCTGAGTCCCTTGAGACTAGATACCAGAGGCAGAACATGGAGTGCAGGGGTGGGGAGAGTAAGATTGGTGTGAAATCCGTACAGTCTGTTTCCATTCAAGTGGTAGCCCTGGCAGAGTGACAATCTCTGGCTTACAAATGGGATGTGTTCCACCCATTTTTGAGGGGAGAAGTCAGTTGCCTGACTGAACACATTTTCTTTTAGAAAGAGCGCTGTAAAAATTAGGTAGTATCCTGGACAAACCACAGAAACTATTTAACCAATGTGTGACCAAATAAGACCAATGTTGAAAATGACCAGCTTCTTTACATTTGGGGGAGACAGAGATCCTGTGGAAAGAGGTGACATGCTTTGAAATATAGCTCTGCCACTTCTTGGCTGTGTGAGCCTGAAAAGTAACTTAAATCTCTAAGGCTTAGTTTCCCCCCGGCAAAATAAAGACTAATAATAGTACTACCTCAGGTTCTTGTGAAGGGTAAATAAAACACTAAATACATGTAAATGAGCTTAGCCAGTGATGAAGAATGTAAAGAGCCCAATAATGATATTTATTATTATTATTTGAATGAATTCCTGCTGACTTATGAGTGACTTATAAACTCTTTACTCTTCCCAATGGTATCAGCATTTAAAATAGAGACACTTCATCCCAGCTTACCCTTCCCCCTCCCCGTGTCCTCAAGACTGTTCTCTATGTCTGCATCTTTATTCCTGTCCTGCCCCTAGGTTCATCAGAACCATTTTTTTTTAGATTCCCTATATGTGTTAGCATACGGTATTTGTTTTTCTCTTTCTGACTTACTCTGTATGACAGACTAGGGTGAGAAGGAGACGCAAGAGGGAGAGGATATGGGGATATATGTATATATATAGCTGATTCACTTTGTTATACAGCAGAAAGTAACACAACACTGTAAAGCAATTATACTCCAATAAAGATGTTAAAAAAAATAAATGAATAAATAAAAGGATACTTTTTAACACTAAAAAAGTAAAATAAAATAGAGACACTTGTTCACTTTAATTTCTTATGCAGAACTTTCTGGCACTAAAACCTGGTTAGAATATATAAAAGTTCAGGTAGTTTTTGTGAAAATAGTTTGAGCACAGAACCATCATGAAAAATGACCAGTGCTACAGAGTCAACAGCTCAAAGTTGTGCCTTCTTTCTTATTTTATACAATGAAGGCTTTTGTTAACTGGTTTCTGGTTCTATTATAACAGTAACCAAGCCAGGGCTATGAGGCTAAGGTGGATGGCTTATCTTTATTTTTTATATATGCTACCTGAGAACCTAAATGTGACCTATTATGAGCTGAATAACTCATTTTAAATTCTGTTTAATTTGTGAATTGCTCTGGATTTCCTCATAGGGATAATATAAGAACATGTGCCTAATAACAAAATAAAGGCTCTTAAGCCTTTTAGATTTGAGTTTTTCTCAGAACATGCTTATAATTCCATAAAATTTTCACAGTTATAAAATAGTAATTTATACTTTTTTTTTTTTTTTTTTTTTGCGGTATGCAGGCCTCTCACTGTTGTGGCCTCTCCTGTTGCGGAGCATAGGCTCCGGACGCGCAGGCCCAGCGGCCATGGCTCACGGGCCCAGCCGCTCCGCAGCATGCGGGGTCTTCCCAGACCGGGGCATGAACCCGTGTCCCCTGCATCGGTAGGCGGACTCTCAACCACTGCGCCACCAGGGAAGCCCTAATTTATACATTTTTACATCCAACACCTCTGAGGGGTAAACAATGTTCTGGGAAAAGAGAGTGATATTTGTTCCAAAACTAATGGTCATTCATTCACTCATTTGTTCATTCATTCACTCATTCATTTGTGTATTCATTCATCCATTTGTTCAGTACCTATCATGACAAACATGTACTGGGCATACAAATCTGAATAACACCTAGTGCCTACCCCCAGGATTGGTATTTTAGTACATGTAGAAGATGCTGTCAGTGTTCTGCCATGTTCTCCACTTTCTGAAGGCAAGAAAATGGCCAATTCAAATTAATGACTTGAGTTTTAACTTTTAGCTTTCTAAGCCTGTGATACCCTGACTGAGCCTGTGCATCTGCCTCCTACTCCCAGGCTGTAGGTACCCAGACATCCGCCAACAATAGATGGGGATTCAGTGGATAAACCTCCTCATTTTTCTTATCCCTTGGCTGGGACCACTTCGAGGAGCTTTTTACACTATCTCACAGAGTACCCAACAGGTTTGAGCAGTAGTATCCCCAGGGGTAGCAGACCAGATAGTGCACTTTATTGATTATTCCCATACTTTTCCCACTCCTGCATGTATCTAAAAGTTTTTCCTGGGATCACTTCCCAGAGTGCTTAAATTCTAATCCTTGTCTAAGGGTCTGTTTCTGTGGGAACTCAAACCATGCTAGTATATATCATAATGCTAATAACGATTTTATTTTATTTAATCTTTGCAACAACACAGTGAAATGAATATTTCTTCATTTTGAAAATTTAAAAAAAAAAAGCAAAAAACTAAGTCTCAGAGTGATCGAGAAAATAACTCAAGGGCAATCCAATTGATTGTGACATATCTGAGATTTTATTCTAGGTGTATCTTGCTCTAAAGGTTACTATCTTCTTGGTATCATCAACATGACAAGTAGCTGTGATAACAGCAGAATATCTAGAGAATAATAACTCTAAGTTAAAAACATAGCCATTAATTTAAATTGGCCATTTTCCATCTGCTTTCAAAGACAGTTTAGTCTAGTCTATGTTTTATCTTTAAAATTTTTTCTTCTTAATTGACAATAATTCAAAGTTTAATTGGGTTTCCTTCCCAAATCACTTGTTTGTAAGGATCTACCCTCCCACGAATAGGTAGTTAGTCACATTCTTGGCATCATAGGACTTTTCTAATAAAAATGACCCCTTTTTGTCCTCCCATGGTACTTGAAATTTTTATTAGTAACTTCACTTTTTAAGGAGTTCTGTGGACCAATTTGCTCCTTTTAACTGAGTTACATAGAGCATATGGAGTATATCTCGTTGCCAAGGGGAACATCATCTTTCGTTTCTTTCTCCAGTGTCTACTGTGGTGATTCCCAAACTCTGTTCCATGGAGAGAAAAGAAAATTCATGATGGCAAGAGTTTTCCTTCAATATGTATTTTCAGTTACATATGTAAAGAGGTTTTATAGTTGTTTTTAAATTTTGTGCCACAGCTAAGAATTTCAGGAAGTCACACATGTGATCACATTATGCATATCCCTTAGCAAATAGGCATCATTTATCAACTTTCCTGTAAGTTGTACAATGTCTGTTGGATTAAACTGGAACAAATTATTTATGTATTATGTATTATCTGACAAATTCAGACATACTTGTGATATTATTTTTGCCTTTATTGATAATTTACTGCTGCAATTAATTAGTCTCTGATGAGGGCTTTTTTTCTTTATCCATGTCATGAGTCATATTGAAGTTTCATCATTACTTTAAAAACTCTCTTGATTAAATAAACATGGGTAATATGAATCCAGGTTCTCAGCAATAGCATCTAGCTGTTTCTCATTCCCCACCTACCTCTCAGCCCCATCACCTCCCTGATAGTACTTTCTTGAATATGCTATTTTCTGAATACAGTATACCTTTTCAGTTTTCTGTGCACTTGCTGATGACATTTCCTCTCCTCTGGAATGCTCTCCTTCTCTTCTTCACTTAATAAAATCCTTCACAACCCAATCCGGATATTAATTGCTTCTGAAACCCTCTTTTCCCTGCCAAAGAGTTATTGTTCTCTCCTTACTCTCATTATATTTGTACATTCCTCTATTACAGTCCTATACATTGTTAATGTATTATTTATTAAAATATCTGTCTCTTTTACTAGGCTAGCTATTCCTAAGTTCAGGCCACTTTTATATTTGTGCTAGTGTTTAGCATAGAAAATGGAAGCTCAAGATAGCCAATAAATGTTTAGGAAATGACTAACTGCACACATTGTATGACCTTTATTTTTCCTCCCTCCTCCTTCCTTTCTTTTCTTCTATCACCATGACACTCATCTGTGTATTTTTATATGTCATATATTCACTGACTACCTACTCTGTAAAAGCCACTGTGTAAATGCTACAGAGGAAACAAAAGTAAAAAAGAAAGACATCGTTTTTGAGTTTAGTGAATTTACATCCTAGTATTAACTATTATTGGACATTGTAACTTGGGCCCTGGAAGGAATATGTATTATATAAAATATTATATTATCTATACATATAGATATATACAATGTATATCTCTGTATTTTTGGATATATATATATATATATTCCAAAAGATTTAGTTGTTTTACTTTGTTATGGCCTAGTTACATTGACTTATAAGAGGTTGTGTCACATAATTACTTTAGGTTCTTGTCATTCTGGATCTGATAGTAATTAGATAGGATGGTGTTATGATTATTTCTTGTTTGACCAAGAGCATGGAGACATGGTTTTTTTATTATGAAAAACTTTAAATGAGAATAGAGAATAGTTGTATTTATCAATCTTAGACATTCCAAGAGTTTTAATTTTTTAAAACTATTCATGTAAAAATTAAATCTTGATAACTTATTTATCCAAATATCTTGAAAATTTAGACTTGAGGGCTTTTCAGCCTGGCTTATTTAATTTATCTCAGCAAAAGAATGTCTCAAAAATGGGTTCTCTATAAGGCCTTGAAAGGGTTCTGCAAATAAAATGTGGGGAGTGCCTTGATCAAACAGGTTTACGCATGGCGGATAAGCTTCAACACACCTCCCCTTGGAAATTCATGTGCTTATTAGCAAAGAGCCCTGAGCTATGAGTCAATGAAGAAACTTAAGTTTATTTCACCTATTTTTTTCACAAATTCCTTTGACTTCTGAAACTTTTTCTATGTAACATCTAGAAACATTGTTTGTAATTAATATTTTGAAGTCCATGATGACGTTGGTTAGTGAACTGGTTACAATTGGTCGGTACCTTCTTTTTTGTTTTTTTAAAGTCTTTATTGAATTTGTTACAATATTGCTTCTTTTTTTTAATGTTTTTTCATTTTATTGGCCTTGAGGCATGTGGGATCTTAGCTCCCCGACCAGAAATTGAACCCACACCCCTTGTACTGGAAGGCAAAGTCTTAACTACTGGACCACCAGGGAAGTCCCTGGTCGGTACCTTCTGATAAAATGTGATGTGATGGTTCATTCCATTAACGATGATAAATATTCTGACAGATGGAGAAAGAAGCAAGAGAAAGTATCTGCTTTAGGCTGAAGACCTTTTGACCCAGTAAGAAAAACCAAGGGAGAGAGTGAGAATGGAGTACTTTCAAGGTTCAATATAGGATCAAATGGAATCAGAAAAGATGTAAGGCAGAGCTCAGAATCAGTGATCATGAATCAGAGCTGAGAGGAACTGGGAGACGTCATTTAAACAAGCTTCTGAGGAAAAGCCTTCTTTTCCAGATTATGGTCCCTGTTTCCAAGGACAAAGCCACCTTGGAGGTTGGTCTGTCAAAGTGTACAACAGGAATTAGAGCTCCAGGAGGGATATATACATTACTTTCTGAACAATGAAGTCCATACTTTCTCAAATCAAAACCACTCTTACGTTCTGTCAGATAACAAAGATCTTTCTGTCTTCCTACTGATAATTTGAGCTTCTCTTTCCCCCCCTAGTTATTTAAAATGTCACAGAGAATTAGGCTACAGATAATGTTTCAACAGTATTGCCATCATTTAATTTATGATGTACTCCAGCTGAAAGTTTCTGAAATTCAAGGCTTTGGGCTTTTATAAAAAATTATTAACACATTATTAATTAATAAAGTCAATATTCTATAAATTTTTTTTCTTTCAACTGTATAAAGTTGTAAAGTATTGGCCATTAAATAGAAATCGTGGTGCCTCTTTTTTCAATTGGGACTTTGTCTTTTGTATCTCTGTGATTGCACATACTAGGCACTCCTAAAATAGTTACAGGATTGAAGTCAGTAAATTATGGAATGAAAAAAGTGACCATACACCTACAGTATAAATGAAGAATGTTAGTTTATCTATAGTGTTTTGATGGAGTCACTTATGTTTGCTTTGCTTTGTTTTTTTTGATTCTGAAATGGGTTTATTTATGTATCTGTTTGTTTCCTATTGGCACATATGTATGAGGCTGCAAAGAGAGCCACAGTAAAGATACTCTCTACAACCTGCGTCGTATATGATGTAAGGATTTATTAAATAATGGTGACTCTTCTGTGGTTCCTTCCCATACTCAAGCCAATCCATACTGCTTCCTGTGGAGAAGCCACTGGGTGAATAACAAAAATGCTTTTTTTTTTTTTTTTAAAATGCTTTTTGATGGTGATGATGAAACCAAAAGACAGACTGCTTCTTTAGAAGATAGATTCTCTAATATTCTTTTATTGACATACTGTTGGAGGAGTAGAAAATTATGATCTTCTGTCTCAGCTAACCTGGAGTTCTTCCCCCAATCAATTCCTTATTCAAACACAAAATGTACTTCTTATGACCCCTCCTCTCTCCTCAACTTCTTGCTCAGGGCAAGGCCAAGGAGCTTTTGAAGTGCTCTGGCTTAGCTGGCTTTTAATCTTGCTTTTTAAAACATCTTCTGTGTCTGGAAATCTGATTCAGTTTAAACAGCTGAGTTATAGTATGCTGCAACCTAAAATTTATAAATGCGTAGTAAAGATGTAGTGTGGTAAGTGAAATAATAAAATAGCATTATGAAGAGAGTTAGTTGATGTGCATACATGAAACCTATTTTTCATGTATTAAATACTGACTTTAAGTTATTTCAAAATCAAACATGCTTAAAAATAGAAAAGAGTTAAAGGTCACATTATGAAATATCTATAAATTGTTGTCTTTTTGTAAGCTTCACTGATTGGAAGTTTATAAGAAAAATGCCCAGTGATTCAAAAAAAAACAGCTAAGGGCTTCCCTGGTGGCGCAGTGTTTGAGAGTCCGCCTGCCGATGCAGAGGACACGGGCTTGTGCCCCGGTCTGGGAGGATCCCGCATGCTGCGGAGCGGCTGGGCCCGTGGGCCGTGGCCGCTGGGCCTGCGCGTCCGGAGCCTGTGCTCCGCAACGGGAGAGGCCACAACAGTGAGAGGCCCGCGTACCGCAAAACAAAAACAAAAACAAAAACAAAAAATCAGCTAAAACTATGGACACAGAATATTTTTATATTATGTTACAATTCCCTTTTCTATTATTTTGCACTTAAGCTGAAATTTGTTTTATTTTTAGTGTCATGTATTTTAAGTTTTGCAAGAAGTTTTTTTTTTTTTTTTGTGATACGTGGGCCTCTCACTGTTGTGGCCTCTTCCGTTGCGGAGCACAGGCTCCGGACGCGCAGGCTCAGTGGCCATGGCTCACGGGCCCAGCCGCTCCATGGCATGTGGGATCTTCCTGGACCGGGGCACGAACCCGTGGCCCCTGCATCGGCAGGCAGACTCTCAACCACTGTGCCACCAGGGAAGCCCTGCAAGAATTTTTTAAAAGACATTTGCAATGAATATTTCACTAAAGATCAAGTTCCTGATAGTGTAGAAAAACCTTGAAATAGGTGTTTCTTTTAAGATATCTATAAGCTATTCATTTCTTAATGCAACTTCAGAAAAGTATTATCTCCAATAATAAACATAAAAGTATCCGAAAACTTTCTGCCACTTTGTGATTTCCATTTTATTTGGAATTGTCTTAATCACAGACAAAGTCTGAAGCTATAACAACTGTTGAAAGTTATCACAAATTGGTGTTTTATTATTGGAAGTGGCCCGTCTCATGCTCCCAGAATATGGAGTTTTTAAACTACAGAAGGACATTCCACTAGCTGAGACCCATTCTTATTGTTTACAGTGAACATTGGGTCTACCCTTTGGGCTTGTCACCCGGCGGCGATTCAAGTAGAATAATGTTCCAAGACCCATTTGTTCTTAATGAAAGCAATTTGTTATGAGCTGAGGGGAAAGTGTCCTTTGTCCTTCTGCCAAAGCAGCCTTGCTCTTTGTTTGTTGAGTTTGTTCAGATTAATGGGGATACTACAAGATGCTTTAAGACAAAAAGCATTAGTAGAAAGATGCAAAGCATTTTTCTAAAACAATGCCAAACATCAGTGAACATATCATGTTTTCAGACATCTATTATGAAAACTGCTTATGTTTTCCTATATGTGTCCATAGGGCTCCATTATTCATTTGATAAAATGCTTTTTGAGGAATGTTATTTTTTAGGATGATGGTAAGAATTGTATGGATAGAAATAGCATTCGTAAGACCACACAATTTATAATTTATGGTCAGTCCCCTTGGATAAGATGATGACCAGAACATATCACTCCATTTTGTACTTAATAAGTCCTTCACATTAACATCATTTAGGGGAAACATGTCCTTGAAGAGCAGCAGGTCAGAAAAATGAAAAGTAAAATATGAAGAAAGATAATGAACCATCTTGGAGAGAAAAACCATGACCAGGCCACATGAGATATTGTTATAGTGAATTTTCAAGTGTTCTAATTACTACATAGACTGAGAAATATATGCGTTTGAAAAGAACTACCACCCGGATACCTTTTTTAGTTAGCATTCTGTACCTTTCACGGACTTCAGCCCGACAACTCAATCCAGAAAGACTGAGTTTTATCTCTCACTCTTCCTTTTTATGAGCTGTGCCTATTATTGTAGATGTTTATTTCAAACACTTTGTCTTCATTTCCTATAAATTCTGTAACTTTGACCATACATTCCTTCCCAAGGAGTCTATGAAGGGGGCAGAGAATAACACATTTATCTAATTTGGCATTTGAAAAAAAAATAACCCACACTGTTGAGTTTTTATACAGCCTGGTTCTGGACAACAGTGACTCTATAAAAAATAACAAATATTTCTCCATTGAGGAGACTTCTGGACCACGTGTGCACCCTGGAGGAATCACGCTCAACAGGGGTACTTACCTTGCTGCGTTTATCATCCCATTTAGGAAATTTTAATTTTTCTCTTTGAAAATTGTAAAGACATCAGTGATTTAGTTATCTGTGGGAAGTTCTGACCAGTTCTCATCTTATGATATTTATATAATGTTATTCAGAGAATTTTTTATTTGTAAACATTTTAGTTTTACAGTTCTTTTTACATCAGATTATCACATTTTACAATACAGACTTACTGCTGGAAACTGAATTGATATATAAGAGAGTCAACATGTGATATTAAATGGAATGTCTCATCCACACATTAAGTACCTACTGTGTTCTCTTTGCACGTTAAAACATTTTCGGTAATTATTAATTTGTCACTGTAAGTGGATGTAATATTGGTTAAAAGTCTTGGTTGGCTGGAACAGAGATAGATGGCTTATGTGCTGCTGTCACAGGGTTTCAGGCTTGCTGCCACAATATGTATTTCAACCTTGATCGAGAAGAAGCAGCATAGATGGTAAGGAGGGAATTCATCATTTTCAGTCATGTGGCTTTTTAATTATAGACCTCTTTGTTGAGGCAATTCACTTGGGTATCAATTAAGATCACCTGTGATGTTGCACTGGCTGCTGAACACATATCTACTAGGAAAAGCACTGAGATGACCATCTGAAAATTGTCATAAACAAAAATGGTCACCTGCAAACTGTTATCAATTAGAAATTGGCTGTTACAATAGTGGATGAGGTTTGTTGTGAAATAAATGATTAAATCACACAAAAACAATTTGCTGATCACTTTCTTCATCTGCAGTAGAGATGGCAATATTTTGCCACAAGAATTTTTTTAGGAATAATTGAAAATTGAAATGTAATTTTATGAGCCTTACCTTAGCAAAGTCTTCATAGTAACAACAACAATAATTAAGCATATGCCAGGTAATGAGATAATTGGAAGATGTACTTCCTTGGCTGTAATGTCTATACTAAGAGGTATAATAGTATTGCTAAGATTCCATCAACATCCATAAAATACAAACTAATTAATGGATTCAAGCTGCATCTAAGTATTGGCACACATTTGTATTAGAATTAAATTATAAAGTAGATTTATACAAATAATAGATAACAGGCTAGCATTTTTTGTTTAAATTTGAGATACTGTATTTTTGGAGAGTTTGTTCTTGCACTTAAAACCTTAAATAGAGGAGATAAACAAGTGTGAAAGTCTGACTAAAGAAGCTGCAACTAAAGGAGCTTGAGAGACATACAAAGACATTTTGGTCCTGTATGCCTGATACTGATAGACATTGAAAAATACAAAATTCCAACAATATCCTATTTCTTAGTATAGATAGGATTGTTCTCTGAATTCCACATATTGATTAGCTGAATTAATTAGTTGCCTTGGTGCCATTTAGATGCATTTTAAAAGATAAAATATAGCGAGACAAGTAATCCAATAAAATAAAATTTGAATTTATAATTTTCTTTCTTCCCTCTGTCTTTCTTTCCCTCACTTTCTGTCCCACTTTCATTTTTTTCTCCACTTCATTATGCAAATAATTTTAACTGATTGTAATATTAATTTATTATAGACCCTAGAAATCAGAATTAAACCTGATACTTTGAGAATATCAATATGTTTCTATTCATTTTTATATCACACTTAAAAATACTGCTCATATTTCATGCGTATCTGAGCAAATTCTGAGGTACTGAGTTTTAAATGGGGGTGTGGGTGAACATGGGATTGGGCAGAACTCTGTAATTTCTGTAATTTGGAGAACCATTGATTTGCTCTGTTGCTTGTGACTTATCCTGTGGTTCCTACGTAATTCTAAAATGGTGGCCAGTGGCTAGCTAGCCATGGATAGTCGGCCCAGTGCTCACTTTGTGGTAGCTGGCTTCGGGTGGGTGGTCAAAGTCAGAGCCCACTCCCGTTGATATCTTCATTTTGCCTTCTCTGAACACCTATGTGCCCAGGAGATGCTTTTCTTAGTCTACTGCCTGGAACAGCACAACAGAGACAAGGTTTTCAGATAATGATTATCTAATTTGCTGTCTGTTCTTTTGGCTGCAGGTGGAACAGGAATTGGGAAAACACCAGAATCAAATCTTCATGAATTTTTAGGTAGGTTTGAACTTCTTTTTTTACTCAAAGGCTGATGCAGAAAGGATAGTAATCCAACAACCTGAAAGAAAAAAAAAAAAAAAATCAAGCCATAGGAATACGGTTATATTCTGATCTTTAAAAAAATGACTATACCTTCTGGATTTGATTCAAGTTTGATTTTATTCTCCCTGGATTTCTGCTATGTTGAATTTACCTGAAGCACACTTATATTTTATGTTTATATTTTTACTGGATTTCTAAGTGACTAGTGAGTCATACATTTTATGAAAAATTTTCCTACACTTGGAAAAGGACATGAGAGCTTATTATTCAAAATCTATTTGAGTCTCTTTTGTAATAACCAGGTTTATTCCCTTCTTTTAGGTCATCCCTTATTCCCAATTGGAATTTTGCTAGAAATAGAGTCTAATTTCTAATTCCCTTAAGAGTTGAAAAGCTGAAGTAGTATGGAAAGGTTTTAGATACAACTCTAGTATTTCTATAATAAGCATAATTCCACTGGCTTGTTTTGCAAGACTGTTATTGAAGAGCTATTTAATCACTGGATTTTTGAATTGTGGAAAATTTCATAACAGTTGGCATATTAACAGATAAATGAAATCCTGAATTTGTAGGGTGCTTTCCAGTAGAAAAGTTAAATTCAAAATAACATGGTTAATTATAAGGTAACTTGCAGCTTGTGCTCTAATATACAATTATTATACAAATATTGGTAATAATTTGTTTTAATAAAGAGTTTTATATAGACAGTATTTGTTCTAGCATAGACTTTTGTTGGAAACAGTTATCTTGGACATCTGAAAAAAATTACCTATTGTGAGTAAAGAACAGTATAGAATAACTTGAAACTTAATTTTTTAAAAATAGATATTGTATATTCTTCCAATGTGCTTCACATATGCAAAATAATATTTTTATGAAATACATGGTAAATATTTGAATCAAAAATGAAGTAAATTTTCTTTATAAAAGTTTGGATATTTTTTCCAGCTTTATTGACATATAATTGACAAAATTATAATATATTTAAAGTGTACAATGCAATGATCTGATAAATGTATACATTGTGAAAGGATTCCCAAAATCAAGTTAATTAACAACACAAGGCTATACTGTTAAGTAAAAAGCAAGAAATGTAAAAGATTTTGGTCTAAATTTTCGGATTCCACCATTATAATGCTATTGGTCAAGCATTATATTATACTAATTATACTATACTAACAAAATTATACTGTATTAACTATGTTAATAGTACAAGAACCTAGGAATTGAAATTTAGAAAACTGTAAAATATGAGCATTTTCTAGCATGAAAATTTAAACAAACTGATGACTAATCAAAGAAGTTTCTAAAATGTCATACATGGACAACGTTAAGTTTAATTTCCGAATTTTATAACTTTCCAGTCTATGCAATTTGCTAGTCTGAAAGAAACTACAAATTACTCCCTAATTCTCAAATTTTTCACTCTAAAACCTCCTGTACTTAGTTTCTTAATTTATCAAAATTAAGTGACCTGGATGTGAGAAGATAGCTGTTAATGTTTTAATGAGCCTGATATACCACTGTATTCAGAGCTTGCCCCTTTATTGACTTCAAAAGTACAGTTTGGGAGAGTAGGAGGATAGAGAAAAATGAAAGACTGGAGAAGGTTGATAGTGCACATTGATTAGAAGAGACAGGAGAAAATGTTTTGAAGGTATATTCTATCAGAATTTTCAGCTCATTAACAGATGAAGGACCTAGTAATTATAATGGCAAAAAAATTAAATAGAACTTACTATGTGATATATATATTATATATATATGAGGAAGATTTTATTACCACCCCTTTTTCAGATGCAGAAAGGCAAAATAGATGTTAAGTTACTTGCCCCAAACCATCCAGCTAGTAAATGGCAGAGCTGAGCTTTAAACCTAGGAAGTGTGGTTCCAGGGTCTGTGGTCTTCCATATGAATTACTTGCCATACTGTCTTTCTATATAATTTTTTTCCCAATAATATATGCCTGTGAGCCTGGACAATTGGAGAATTTGCTTCAACTATTTAATTTTCTTCTTACTTTGTGTCTAAGCAGAAGGACTTGGAGAGTAACAGGCTGAATGTGGATACATTCTTATGTACATTCTTATGTACATACTGAATGTGGATACATTCTTATAAGAATGTATTCTTATGTATCCACACTGAGAGAAATCTAGCACATTCTGTACTGGGAGTCACAGCTCTGCCCAAAGTGTCAGGTTGCCTCAGAGGGCTCACATAAGCCCCAGGGCTGTGTAACGGGCTGTCACTTCACTGGAAGCTTCCCTTACAATGCACAGCACTACAGGAAGTCCTGCCAAGAGCTTGCTGAAGATTCGCAGACCGATGAGCCCTTCTGATCGCAGGTTCCCCATATGCAAAATAAAAGGAATCCATTTGGGATCATGACAGTTAATAACACTTTGACATCTGATGTGATTGAGAGGTTAAGGGTTTGGGCCTTGGAATCCAGAAGACTTAACCAACCAGTTCTTAGTTATATTAAAGTGGTTAAGAATGTACACTTTGGAGCTAAGTTACTTGGGTTCAGACTCCATCCCCACCACTAGCTACTGATGACCTTGGGAAAATTCAGTTCACTTTGTATACTCATTTTCCTCATCTGTAAAACAGGTAAAATATTAGTACTACCTCATAGACTTGCTACAGCAACTAAATGAAATATATGCAGAAAATTTCAAATAGTGTCTGGCTTTTGGTAAGCCCTCAATAAATATCTCTCCTAGTACTTACCCTTTTAAGTGTCAGCTTCCTCACCTATGACATGATGATAAAATAGCCCCTGCCTCGCAGAGTTGTTGTGAGGCTTATAGGAGACAATTAACGGAAAGTGCTTCATACAATGGCTGGCATAAATCCAGTGCTTAGTGACTGTGTTATCATTATCAGTTGTCATCCTCTTGGTTTTCTACTTTGCCCTCCTGGACGTGATTACCCTGGTGTCTATACACACCTACCAGTGAGGCTGTTGCTATGTGATTGTGCTACTTTTTTAAGGATGGGATGCAGCGAGATGGGGAGGGCTAGGTTAGGCCAGTTGGGCAGGGAAGGGCTGCCGCCACGATGAAAAGCCCCACTTTCAGGAGCAGGTCTATGAATGATGCTTGTGGTGCTGCCACAAGAGCACACGTGCTGGGTGGAATGAACAGGTGTGTTTGAAAGCCCAGAGCCTGGTGCAAGCAGCATCAGTGTAGGGTGATCATGTGGCCGACCTGGCCAACACCAATGATCTCCAGGTCACTTTGCCTTTTGTTTCTCTGAGAATGTTCGGAAATCTGCTGTGGCAGGGCCATGGCTGTTGGCTGTGTTTTAGATACATCATCAAAATTGAACACGTGTGACAGTGTGAGCAGGGAAATGTGGGCAGGCAGGGAACAAAGGACCAAACGTCATACGACTCTTCATGCTCATTATTTCCAGCATAGTCACATGGATAGACCTGGGTAAACTCTTCCTTTCACTGAATTTTTTTTGCTATATGTAAGTACATGCAGGTTAAGTATAAATTTCATTAAAGAGTGATATTTTCAAGCAAACATATTAAACATGTTAATTCTCACAATAAAAATCAAGAATTATGATCCTGATTTTATAGATGAGGTTGGGGAAACTCAGGCTCAGGGAGGCTGAGAAACAAACCCAAATCCTAATAGTGAGTAAAAGAACTTGGATTTGAAGCCTGATATATCCTATACTATAGTGTGTATATGTGTGTATGCATGTGTGTGTGTGTGTGTCATTTATGGGTAGAGATAAAAATTTCACTACAACTCAGTAATGTAAGAAATAGAGCTTACTTTTTATAATTAAATTCAATTTCTCTTTTGAGCCTCCATTTTACCCAGTGGCAGAAATATAATCTTAGTCAACTTTGTACCTTTTTCTTCAGGCTGAATCTAAGTTTTAGGGGGTTTGTCTTGGAATATGGCCAGGGAGGGACATGTCATCCTTAATATTGTATATTCATGAACAGACCTTTATATAGACATCCCTATTCCTATAGAAACCATGTTATTTATCATCTACATCAGATACTTTCCAGAATAAAAGGGGGTGCTGGAAATAACTACACCAGAGAACAAATATAAGGCAAACCAGATTATGGTCACTATACATTTTGATTCCTTCTGGGTCTCTTCTGGTCTGGAAACTCCAATACTTTTGTGCTGGGACTGGGCCACAGCGAAGGCTGTGTAGAGGGAGCATAGGTCAGTTTCTGGAGGCACTGCAAAGGGGAATGTGGCTGCAGCAGTGTGGAGTGAGGGCAAAAACACATTGCAGTAGTCAACTGTGTGTGCCATTTGTCCTTGCTCTGCCACTGTGCCCTGAAATCGTCTGCTCTGAGACCACACCGGGCACTGGGAATCTTTGTGAAACTGTCCCTGTCTCTGTCTGCTTAGGCCCACATGCATCCCTTCCTTCTCCAGGCTCTTGCTATCTTCCTAAGCTATATGTGGGAAGGACAGTGCAGGTCTCCTCCATTCTCAGGGTACACAAACATGCCCTGGGTTCATCAAATCAGTAGTAAAGGGAGGTGAACAGCTGCAGCAGAAGACCTCAAACCCCACTGGCTTTGATCTTGGTTACCTCCAGCTTTAATTGAGTGTTTGGTGGGTATCTTTTCACTCACACTGAGATTCAGGTTTCAGGCTCTTTCCATCTTGTGGCTCTCTCATCTTCTAGGGTCTTTTCCAGAAAAGAGACAGAACATGGAGGCCAGCAGAGAGCTTGTAGAAACTAATCGTAGAAGTGGTGTACATCACTTCTATCCACTTAAACTGGAAGGGGACTGAGAAATGTGATCTAGCAGGGATCAAGAATTAAGAGGGAAAACTTGAGTTTTTGTAAGCATGAGTGTTCTCGGCTAGTGAGCCCCTACCTGTGTCAATCCTTGTGAAAAATTTACTTGTACTGTATTAAAAAATTTTAATTGCTGTCATTGTAGAGAAAAATGTAATGAGTTATTTGTATTTGTAGAATTGAATAGCTAAAACTCGGCTGAAACATTTTGACTGGACTTAATACTTTATGTTCTTGTTTATTTTTAATGTTCACACAAATATGAAGTTGGTAGAACTTAGTGATATTTAAGTCTGTCCTTTGTTTTTTCTTTTACATTCATACGGTTGTGATCCTTTGACTTCCTTGGGGTTATTTGTCTTCAATGGAGAGTTTTAATATTCAGAGGTAGCAGTAACAGGAAGAAAAGTTTTGTTTTGTTTCATTATATTCATTTTGGGATGCTATCTGGGAATGGACTATTTCCCATCCCGGTAGAACTTAAGCACATTGGCTTCGTGTGCCTCAGGCTCACTGGCATTGCTTTTATAAGTTTGGCAAGGCTGGAGTTTTCAAACTGGCAGAACATTCTGGAAGCATTTCCCTGTTTTGAAGTTCTGAACAACTTCTCACACTGAAATGTGGCTGTATTTTTGAACTAATTCATTGGAAAGGAAGTTTATGCATGAGAAGTTCAGAGGATCATTAGTAAAGTCTTACTTAATTGAGTGTCTCAGTATGGAAACTGTAACAACGAGAGTCCCCAAAAGAGAGCACAGTCTTGGGAGTAGCTTCTGTAACAGTGGATGTGCATATAATTGTTTAGTATCAGTCGTGGTATAGAAAATTCCTTGAGCCTCCCCGTTCCCATCTTTTCTACTCATATCACAGCCCTGCTATTTTGACTGGAGTTAGGGAATAAGACTTCAAACATCAGCCCATTGATTTTTGAAATCTTGATAGATAGAAAATGGAAAAAATAAAACCAATTCTTTCTCCATATATGTTCTTATAAAAAGAGATATTTGAATTCATCTTTGAAGCAGACTTTTTGTTTGCCTGTTTTGGAAAAACCGTCTAGATTGTCCCTTTTGTTTCGCAGATATAAAAAGCACCCATTCACTGGTCTTGAGGAAAACTGTAGAAATCTGAACGGTTGTTTTTAGATAGAGCAGCTAAGAATTCTGATTAATAATTTAAGCTGTGTGTGTACATTGAAAACTAGTATGTTGCTTCTTACGTGAGGGGGATTGTTTTCCCCTGTCGATGGATTTGAATTGTTCTTGGCCTATAAAATAGAACACAGTTTGTGGAGTTGTGACCTAGTTGAGCAGTAGATTACAGGAGATGGTGAGCTAAGCTGAAGGAACTGCAGAAGGCTTTTGACTTGGTCATTAAGAGAGGCTTTAAAAAAAGGAAATGAACTGTTCTTTGTGAACCTGAGCTGAGATATTTTTGTAGATGCCATAGTTGTGATGTTAATAACAAAAAACTCAGAAAGTTTTGATTTTGGATTAGTCATACTCAGCATCATACCTGCTTGCAAATTGTTCAACTCTTTTGAGTTTATCTCTTTTTTTGAAATAACTTGTCAAAGGTGACCAAATACACTAATGTTTTTATTAGTAATCTCTGTTTCTAAAGCAGGACTTTTCAACCTTGACAATATTTACATTTTTAGGATCAGTATTTCTTTGTTGTGGGAGGCTATCCCACACACTGTAGGATGTTAAGCAGTATTTATGGTCTCTATCGACCAGATGCCAGTAGCACCCCCTCACTCAGTTGTGACAGCTGAATATGTCCCCAGGCGTTGCAAAATGTTGCCTAGAGAGCAAAATTGTCCCTGGCATAGAACCGCTGGTCTAAAGCCACCATTCCATTCCTTCAAAGCCTTCTAAATTGTCCCAGGTGATGGCAGTCTTACCATCTCTGACATTTAATCTAATGCTACATGTTTTAGAGTTTTAATTATGTCAGTACTTCATTTCTGTTACCAGTTTCTACATTATTATTATTATGAATTGAATGTTTATGTCCCTCCAAAATTCATGCATTGAATCCCTAATCCCCAATATGATGGTATTTGGAGATGGGGCCTTTGGGAAGTAATTAGATTTAGATTAGGTCATGGAGGTGGGGACCTCAGAATGAAATTAGTGGCCCTTATAAGAAGAAGAATATAGGGGAAAGGCAATTTGAGGACATAGCAAAGAAGTAGGCATCTGCAAGCCAAGAAGGGAGCTCTCATTAGGAACTGAATCAGCTGGCACCTTGATTGTGGACTTCCCAGCCTCCAGAACTATAACAAGTAAATCTCTGTTGTTAAACCATCCAGTCTATGATATTTCATGATGTCAGCCTGAGCTACCTAGGATGGCTGTCTTTCACCATTATCCTAAGTAACAGCACAAAAATTTTAAAAGTCATGTTGCTTATAACAACGTAAGTTTATTTCTCACTCATGTTATGTGTTAGCCGAGGCAGCTGTGAGTTGTGTGTCATGTGTCTTCTTCATGCCAAGATGCAGACCGTATTGCCAGTCATGATTTGGAACATGATCTCCTCAAAGCAGAAGGAAAAGTGTGAATGCTGAACTATGTGATGGCTCAAATTTCTGCTAGGATATCAAATACTTGAGATCTGCTATGCCAAGGCAAGTCGTATGGTCAAGCCTGAAGTCAGTCATGTGGGAAAATTTACCTGCATAGGAGGACATTGCAAGTTAAAACAGTAAATAATTGAGAACAATGATACAGTGTAAAATGAATGGCATCATTCTGGGAGGTTCTAGGGTAACACTTCATCCTCTGGGCAGGAAGTACAATTTCCCCTCCAGGATGTGGACTTTTCCATTACCAATTTATCATTCTGTAAAGGGGTAGCTCTTGAGAAAAAACTGTGAGACTGGGGATGCAGGACTTACGCTGGAGGGCAGGAGAAAACACTTCTTTCACACAGGCATCACAGCGTTTGGTTCTGAACCCCAAGGCATACTACTTTAATGTGAATAAGTAGCTCCAAAGGGATTGACAGGAACTCAGCAGAGCTTCTCAGAAGGAAACTGTGAGCAAATCTGACCTGGGTACCATGAGAATGATCTCATCAAATAGCAGCTGTAAGTAGCTTTCTATATCATGCTGTATTCCCTACACCTTCAAGTAGCACTCTAAAATGTTACAGGATGTGCTGTGGCTGTGCTGCTTTAGGGCAAATGTGGACAAACTCTATAAAAGGCAAGATGATAAGTTTTTTAATGTTGGTGGGCCAACATTAAAGTCTCTGATTCAACTGTTCAACTCTGCTACTGTAGCATGAAAGCAGCCATAGGTGACACTAAAACAAATGTGTGTATGTTCCAATAAAACTTTATTTATAAAAACAGGTATCAGGGCTGGAGGACTCTATTTTGCTGTCCCCTAATTTAGAGGAAAAGATTGTTTTGTGCTTAAGATAATGTGATAAATGGACACTTGATGCCCACCCTACAGTATAATCTCTTCTCCAAAGCCAGAAGAACTGTAGGAGGTGATCAGAGGAGAGGCACTGCGGTGCTCATATAGGGAGGCCACAGGAGGGCAAATGAAGCACCAAACGTCCAAGGACCCCCCCCCCCCGGCCGTAGAGATACCAGAGAGTGTGGAAAACAGACCCTGACACAGTGATATTGTTACTAACTCTCCTGAGTGGGCCTCCAACAAGGATCCTCCTGCCTAGTTTCGTTTTGAGTCAATAGAATGAGATCGAGTTTGGTTCAAAAGCAAAGGAAAGTTTTATTCTTTTTTTTTTTTTTTTTTTTAAGACTCCACGCTCCCAAGGCAGGAAGCCTGGGCTCGATCCCTGAAGGTTTTATTCTTTGATCAGAGAATGGAGAGGTGCAAGCTCTTGCTCTAGAGCACACACTCCCTTACAGGCCGCGGGTGGGGCTGCTTTATAGGATCTCCTGGGCTTCAGCGGGGAGGGGGCGGAGTTCTCGAAGGGGCGTTGCTCATGCTCCAGATCGCAGTGCCAGGCGCAGTGTCTCTGCACCTGGCCGCCCGCAGAGCTGAGGCATCAGCGCAGCTGTTTCGCACTGGGAACCCTGGTCTGAAGTGCCTGGTGTGAGGCCTCTACATGCGGCACCCTGTGAGCAAGTGAAACTAGACAAAGTGCAAAGGAAAAGAAAAAAAACAGGTTAGACTTAATTTTGATGCCCAGATTCTGTTTTTATTTCCTGGGATTTTTTTTTTTTTTTTTTTTTTTTTTTTTTTTTGCGGTACGCGGGCCTCTCACTGTTGTGGCCTCTCCCGTTGCGGAGCACAGGCTCCGGACGTGCAGGCTCAGCGGCCATGGCTCATGGGCCCAGCCACTCCGCGGCATGTGGGATCTTCCCAGACCGGAGCACGAACCCGTGTCCCCTGCATCGGCAGGCGGACTCTCAACCACTGTGCCACCAGAGAAGCCCTCCTGGGAATTTTTAATGGGCTTTGCTGGTGGGAAATCCCTCCTCGGTCTTTTGTTCTGCTCCGCGTTCTTGAGGGGTGCCAAGGGGCGATGGTCCAGCTTCCGTAACTTCTTTCTGCTGACATGGGGCATTGTCACAACCCCAGGGAGAGGAGTGGAACTCCCCAGCTGCTTTTAGATACGTTTGGTTGTCGCCTAGGCTTGGCCCTAACTGTTCGTATCCCTGAGTGATCACCATTTGTCTAACGTTTTGGAGAAAAAGAACACCAGACAATTTAAGATACATGGCCCAAATATTAGCAAGAGAATAATGGTCACATGTCAAATTTTCCTAGAAATGAAGGTATCTAGGTCTTTTGCCTGCAGGCAAAAGTGTGCTGTGATGTTGAGGCTCACTGTGCTGGCCTGAATATTTCTGGTTGCACTTCTGTTGTTTTTTGGAAGAGAAGCTTCAGGTCAGAGAGAGGTTCACATGAGTAGTCAAGGGGGTTCCTTGCCCCAGGTTGTCTCTCTGGAGTTGGGGGCTTGGGGCCCTCTTCACTTGAGTCTGATGTACCCACAGAGTGATCCCCTGAAGCTTTGGGAAGAATGAGTGGTTAGGGTCACCAAGTGGGGTCTGTTCCCCTTAGGAGTGGGCTAATTTTGTGGGCTGCCGGTTTTCCAGGGTTTTAGGTTCACCAGGTTTCCTGGCCAGAAGGGGTGGGGGGGCAGGTCAGTGGGTGTGGGCAGCACCTGGTTACCACATGCCGTGAGAGCTTTCATAATTTCTCCTACCTGGAGGGCACACTTGAGTTGTTGTATCTCAAGAGTATTAAGGTATCCCTTCTCTCTGGTTTAGGGAATGGGTCTACCATACATGAGTTCAAATTCACTTAACTTTAACTTATCCCTTGGGACTAACATCAGGCAGAGCAGAGCAATCAGAAGCAACTTAATCCAGTTTTCTCGAGTTTCCTGACATAGGTTGGCTAAGGCCCCTTTCAAGGTCTGATTGAATCTCTCTACTTTCCCTGATGACTGGGGTCTCCAGGTTGAGTGCAAGGTCCATTTTATGCCCAGGGCCCTCGTTATCCCCTTCGTCACGTGAGACACAAATCCTGGACCATTATCAATTTGTAGGGATCCTGGGAGCCCAAATCTGGGGATTATTTCTTCCAGTAATGCTCTAACCACTTCAGTTGCTGTTTCAGTTCTAGCAGGGAATGCTTCTATCCACCTAGAAAATGCGTCTACTAGCACTGAGATACCTGAAATTGCCTGGTACTCTCGGCATGACAGTGAAATCAATTTGCCAATCTTCCCCAGGATATGTCCCTGTGGTCTGAATGGGCCTTATCTGGGGGGCCTTTTGGGGGTCTGGTGTTGGAGTTGTTCATTGTACAGATGGGACATGTCTCAACTATCTGACTGATTATACTTTTCATGCCAGAAGTTACCATGACCTCAACTAACCTATTATATAGGACTTCCCTCCTGTAGTGAGTTAGCCTCCCTGATGGCTTGACAAGATGCAGTTTGGGGAAAGAAGTATTGCCCATGTTCATTAACTAACCACCCATGGCCTCCTAGATCTCTACTGAAGCCCCGTTGTAGGGCTTTATCTAATTCTTCCTTTATGTAGATTGGGGAATAATTGGATGGATCTGGCCTTAGAGGCATGAGGGATAGTTGCCAAGTTACTGGTTCTAGGGCCACCCTTTGGGCAGTTGTGTCTGCCTGTTGTTTCCCTTTATTACCTCTGCATCCCCCTTTTGGTGACCCCTGCAATGAGTCCTTGATACCTTTTTGGTAGCTGTATTGTTTTTAAAGCTTCGACATGCTTATGCCATGTTTCACCTGTTCATTCTCTGCAATGAGCATACCTCTTTCTGAAACCGCTAAGTGGCATCTCGGTGGGCTCTGAGGAGCTCCAGTTCTTTATGTCTCAGCACAGAAAGAATTCAGCGAGAGGCAAAGTGATAGATCAGAAGTGATTTATTAGAATAGGGCGCTTGTGAGACTTACAAGTGGGTGGACGAGAGGGTGCTGTGACCCGAGAAGTTAGTAGGCAACAATTTTACAATCAAAGGAAATGTGGGGAGGGGGAAAGGACCCCTTCTTCTTCATTCTTGAGTGGACCTCAAGCTTCCATCATCAGCTCCTCCTCCAGGTTGGGCAGGGGAGTTTTCTTGTCCCTTCGTGGTCAAACTAGGACTGTCACAGTACTATGGAAAAATTATTTCAGGTCTCAGTACAGTGAGGGTCTTTCACTTTGACATGTCACCTTTCCATAAATCATCGTTTTTTTATGTGCAGAGAGCATGTCCTGGGGTCATTAACTTACTGACTCACTGGGCAGGATGTGGGTCTCATGCCACCGTTGTTTTATTGTTTTGGGGCATGTCTCATGCTTCTGTTGCATGGTTTTGTTGCTAAGCAGGCCTGCTTGGTTTTGTGGTTAAGCAAACCTGCTTTCTTGAGTGATCATTAACTTAAAGAGATCTCCCATACTTTTTTCTTTACTTACAATCCCCTAGTGGGATTAACTATTTAATTACCTACTTTTTTTTCTGTCCCTATCATTTCCTTCCAAATAGCCCCATGTGTGTAGGATGGCATATGCATACTGGGAATCCATGTAAACAGTTAATATCTTCCCTGTCCTGGGCTCTAAGGCTCAGGTGAGGGCTGTCAGCTTGGACTTTTGGGATGAAGTCCCTGGGGGTAAGCTTCATGCTTCTATGACTTGGGTCAGGGAGGTTACTGTGTATCCTGCCAGCCTTTCCCCCTCTCTCATAAAACCACTGTGGACCTTTCTTCTTCTTCAGGAAGAGGCTCACTTCCTAGGTCAGGGCAACTGATCACTGCCTAGATCGTGTCTATGGTTGCTATACAATCATGCTCCAGGGGCCCCATTTCTGTGGGTAACAGGGTGGCAGGATCTAGCGTGTGATAGGATTTTATGGTAACCGCTGGGGTGTCTTAAAAGCATAGCATGAACTTGAATCAACCTTTAGGGGATAGCCATTCTGTTCCCTTAGAATTTACTAAAGCTTGAACCTGGTGTGAAGTCCTTATAGTGATTGGCTGACCAAATGTTAACGTTTCAGCCTTCTTCAGCAGGGTTGTAGTAGCTGCTACTGCCTGTAGGCAAGGAGGCCACCCTTAGTGGTTTGAGCTAATTGTTTAAAGAAATAAGCAACCACCCGAATAAGGGGTTCCAGTTTTTGAGCTAATACCCCAAGGGTGATTCCCCTTCTCTCTTGAGTGTAAAGGTCAAAGGGTTTAGCTAAATCTGGGAGGGCCAGGTCAGGGGCCTGAAGTAATTGCTTTTCCAATTCTTGAAATGCCCTTTTACATTCTGAATTCCATTCAAAAGGATCATCAGTCTTTCAACTTTTTATATAGAGGCCTAGCTACTAGACCATAGTTAAGGATACAGATGCAGCAAAACCCAGCCATCCCCAGGAACCCCCTAAGCTGTCTTCTAGTTTTAGGCGGGTCTCAACAAGGGTCCTCCTGCTTAGTGTTTGAGCCAATAGACGAGACTAAGTTCATTTCGGTACAGAAGCAAAGGAAAGCTTTATGCTTTGATTGGAGAACGGAGAGGTGCGAGCTCATGGTCTAGAGCATGTACTCTCCCTGACACATCATGGGCAGGGCTGCTTTATAGGGGTCTTGTCAGCAGCTGGAGGCAGTGAGCTCTTGCCGGGCAGGTGCAGCTGTGCTGCTCACAGCTCCGGATCCACAGCTCCCAGCACAGCAGCGTCTCTGCACAAGGCCCACTGCTGCCATCTTGAATTGTAGTGTTGTGCAGAGTGGTTCTACACTACACATGGCCTGCCAGCTGAGGTGTCAGCACAGCCCTTTCACACTAGGAGCTCGGGTCTGAAGTGCCAGGTGTGAAGCCTCTGCACGGGGCACCCAGTGAAGTGAAACTAGACAAAGCACAAAGTAAAAGAAGAAAAATAGGTTAGACCTTATTTTATTACCCAGATTCTATTTTTATTTCCTGGTACTTGATAATGGGCCTTGCTGGTGGCAATATCACTTTGAATTTGGGAAATATACTCCTTTTCTAGTGTGTTTGATGTACCATAATCTTTTTTCTATGTAGTTCTACCGAAACTAAAATGTTATGAAATATTTGAATTTTTTTTTATCCTTCCAAAGTCCTAACACTATGCACGGATGGTGATCTACATGGTGTATTTAATCTGGAGTTATCAATCATCATCATCATTGATCCATGTAATTAGCCAGATTGTTTAGTTAATAAATAGATCCACAGGTATTTACATTGTTGCTTCCATGTGCCTGGCATAATGCAAGACCTTATAGGACACGTAAAAGCAAAAAGCATAATCTGGGTTGGGAAATTGGGTGTGGAAGACAGTTCAGGGCAGAAGCCCTAAATTTGAGTGAGCTAGTTAGTAGGGAGTGAGTGGTGACATCCTGTTGGTGGATAGTTTATTTCAGGATGTTCCAAGGGTTGGTTAGGTCCCAGCTACCACCGTTACTGAGGAAAGGGCTGCTCCTGCATTCTTGCCATGCTCACAGACGGCCACATTGCTGGAAGAGACTGAGCCAGACGTTTGTGTTTCCTGCAAAAACATGTGGGGGGCAGCGGTGGTTGACATTGGCCTTATGCTTCTTTTAATACTGTGTCTGTTTTATGTTTGTTTGTTTAACTGTGTTTTGTCTGTTAACATTATTCAGCTTTCTCTTGGGAACTTGACTTCTTCCTCAGAACTGAAGTTTCACCCGGTTAATTGAGTCACTGGCTAGGTCCTAATGTTTTGCTGCTGGACTTCCCTGAGTCTAATACATTCAACTGACCATTGAAGGACCTTTTGGAACACAACCAATTCCTAGGTTGGGGACTACTTGTCTCTAGATAATTGCCTCTTTCCCTTATTTTCCTGTGTAGAAAAAGGATCAGTAAGATGAAGAGCTGTACTGTGAGGTTTCTATTCCTGCTTTCCTATAAAATAAAATAATTTAGGGGCTTCCCTGGTGGCGCAGTGGTTGAGAGTCCGCCTGCCAATGCAGGGGACGCAGGTTCATGCCCCAGTCCAGGAAGATCCCACATGCCGCGGAGCGGCTGGGCCCATGAGCCATGGCCGCTGAGCCTGTGCGTCCGGAGCCTGTGCTCCACAACGGGAGAGGCCACAATAGTGAGAGACCCGCGTACCGCAAAAAAAAAAAAAAAAAAAAAAAAAATTTAAAATGATTGAACTGTTGAATTACATTTTTGAGATAGATAAGCCTCTTAAAACTTTCTGGTCCATCTTCTAGAATTGAACTAATAACCATAATGATTTCAGATTTTAAAAATAATCAAACTAAAAGGTTACAGTAATTTTGTTTGTTATGTGCCGTCTCACAGCCCTTGAATTTTTTTCATTGCTGGACCAGAGAATCCATTAAATATAGTCAGAATTATAAAGTTCATAAAACATGCTAAAAAATTCAATATATGCTCAATAGAGTTCATAATTAGTAGTTGTAGAGATTGTGATTTTAGGCTTTTAATATTATTTTATAAACTATGAAGCTAAAAACAGGACAAGATCATACAACTTCAGTTTTAGTGCACATTACTTGAATGACAGTAGCTTCCAAAATTTTTTGTACGCTGATAACAGGGAATAAAATTTCCAAGTACTACACATTTAGAATACTATTATAAAATATTTTGCACATCTTAAATCATAGTTTTATAAAATTGGAATATGTACTTTGCTATTTATTTTTTACCAACTAAGTGTTGTAACAGTTAACAAAGCAGATTTAAAGGTATCATCTCACACCAGTCAGGATGGGCATCATCAAAAGGTCTATAAACAGGGCTTTCCTGGTGGTGCAGTGGTTGAGAGTCCGCCTGCCGATGCAGGGGACACGGGTTCGTGCCCCGATCCTGGAAGATCCCACATGCCGCAGAGCGGTAGGCCTGTGAGCCATGGCCGCTGAGCCTGTGCGTCCGGGGCCTGTGCTCCGCAACGGGAGAGGCCAGTGAACCCAAAAAAAAAAAAAAGATCTATAAACAATAAATGTTGGAGAGGGTGTGGAGAAAAGGGAATCCTCCTACACTCTTGGTGGGAATGTAAATTGGTACAGCCACTTATGGAGAGCTTTCTGGAGATTCCTTAAAAAACTAAAAATAGAATTACCATATGACCCAGCAATCCCACTCCTTGGCATATACCCGGAGAAAACCATAATTCAAAAAGATACATACACTCCAATGTTCACTGCAGCACTATTTACAATAGCCAGGACATGGAAGCAACCTAAATGTCCATTGACAGAGGAATGGAATATTACTCAGCCATAAAAAAGAACAAATTAATGCCATTTGCAGCAACATGGATGTACCTAGAGATTGTCATACTGAGTGAAGTAAGTCAGACAGAGAAAGACAAATATCATATGATATCACTTACATGTGGAATCTTAAAAAATGGTACAAATGAACTTACTTACGAAACAAATAGAGTCACCGATATAGAAAACAAACTTGTGGTTACCAGGAGGGGAAGCTGGGAGAGGGTGAGGGATAAATTGGGAGACTGGGATTGACATATACATACTACTATATATAAAATAGATAACTAATAAGGACCTACGGGATAGCACAGAGAACTCTACTCAGTACTCTGTAATGACCTATATGGGAAAAGACTCTAAAAAAGAGTGGATATATGTATATGTATAACTGATTCACTTTGCTGTACAGTAGAAACTAACACAACATAGTAAATCAACTATACTCTAATAAAAATTTTTAAAAAAAGAATATGGCCAATCAAGTATAAGAAAAAAATGAAGTTATATATTCTCAAGGATTTTCATGTAAAGATATGGTCTTTTAAAAAATCCTCGTAACCCAAGTTCTTTTAATCAATCTTTTTTCCAAAGATGAAATCTACATTACTGTACATTATGTTAAAAGTTCATAAGCTCTTGTAGGATTGGAGCAGATCATTCTACAACAGACCATTATAGAATTTTCAGTTCAAGAGACAATGTACCCCCCTAGCCTTTACCTCTATGGCTTCCTCATCCCTACGTAAACTATACGATATCCACCCTAATGGGCACTTAGCCACATGTTACCTGAACTTCCGTTAAAAGCACTCCTTTTTGGCTCATAGAGACCCCAAGTTATTACCAAAATCAAACGGATAACTAAAAGTAAATATCTTACTTTGATACCCATTATTTTTAGCACACACTTTAAATTAATTCAGATCAAAGAGAAGGAATTTATCTGTTGCTCTTCTGAAGATACTCATTTATTGTCAATGACTGTGCTAAGAGATATTAAAAGTATAATGCGATGCTATTAAGTACCTCTAGTACACCTAGTGAGAGCAAGATACTTTTTCCTTATAGATTTATAAAAATAGTTTAGAGGTTGTGAGACATGGTCTTTTTTCTGGTATTATTCTGAGGGTTTCTGCGAGGGTGTTTTTGGATCAGATTAACATTTAAATCAGTAAACTGAATACTGAAGATTGCCCTCCCTAATGTGGATGGGCCTCATTCAATCAGATGAAGACCTGAATGGAACCAAAAGTCTGACTTTCCCCTAAATAAGAGAATTCTTCTTGCCTGATTGCCTTCAAACTGGGACACTGGCTTTCTTCCTGCTTTTAGATTCAAAATGAATCATGGGCTTTTCCTGGATCTTGAGCCTGCTGGCCTTAGGACTGGAACTAAGCCACTGACTCTCCTAGATCTATAGCTTGCCAACCCACCCTGCAGACCTTGGCATTTGCCAGCCTCCCTAGTTGTGTGAGCCAATTCCTTATAAAAAATATTTTAGCTCACACACACCAGATACACACACACACACACACACACACACACACATACATATATACATACATACATACATACATATTTGTTCTGTTTTTCTGAAAAACCCTAATATACCTATTCTAAGTCATGAAGGCATTCTATGTTTTCTTGTAGAAGTTTAGGAATCTAGCTTTTACATTTAAGTCTATGATTTATTTCTGATGAATTCATAGGTATGGAGTAGAGTGGAAGTTGATCTTTATTTTTTGTTTTCCTCCATGAGTACATTCAATTGTTTCAGCACCATTTCTTTAAAAAGCTTTTCTTTCCCCATTAAAATGATTTGGTAAATTGGTCAAAAATCAATTGTCTGTATAGATGTGCAACTATTATGAACTCTGTTGTATTCCACTGATCTTTATTTTTCCCTATGCTATTACCACATTGTCTTAAAACTATAGGTTTAAAGTAAGCCTTGTAATCACATATAGAAAGTCCTCCAAATTTGTTCATCTTTTTCAAAATTGTTTTGACAATTCTAGATACTTTGAATTTCCATACAAATTTTAGAGTGAATTTGTCCATTTCAAACAAAAAGTCTGTAGAATTCTGCTGGTATTGCATTGAATCTGAAGATCAATTTTGGGAAAATGTACATGTTAACATTATTGAGTCTTACAACCTATTAGCATGTAATATTTATATTTTCATTAATTATTATTTTCAATATTTAAAAATTTTAAACACACATCTTTGATTAGATTTGCTTCTAGATATTTGATATTTTCTGATTTTTATTCTACTTTTCACTTAATGTATATTATAATCCACAAATAGTTCATATCAGAGGAGAAAGAAAAGTAAATGACAAAACAAATAAAATCTCTATCTGATAACTTGCACCTGGGACCATCTCAATGTCTATTTCAGTTGAGTGTTTCCTCTATTTTACAGTAAATCATATTTTTATACTTATTTGTGAGTCATGTACTTTTTCATTATATGCTGGACATTGTGTGTAAAATAGAGACTGAAATAAATATTTACAGCTAGTAAAAGCTTTGTTCCTTCTTTGGTCAGGCTGTTAGTGTGGGGAGCTGAATTGATCTAATAGAAATTTGATTTGAGTTTGGACTTTGATGCAGCTCTAGCTTTAGTTTACAACTGGTTTCAAATTTTTAGAGTCAGAACTTTTCCTTTATCAGGGATTGAGATCTCAGCATGCCAAGTCTTTAGCAATCTCTTTATGCTTTACAACTTAGGTGACAACTTTCTGAATTGTGGGATCTCTTTCTTCTCTCTCTCTCTCTCTCTCTCTCTCTCTCTCTCTCTCTCTCTCTCTCTCTCTCTCTGCTTTAAATTCTGGCAGTCAGATTTCAGTCACTGAGGTGTTCTTGTTTTCTAATCCCATCTCTGGCTTTCTAAACAATGAAATGTTTTTCCATTCTATTGACATTTCCACAGCTTTCTGAGAGCCTCTATAGTGCATTCCGTAACAGCCTGGAGTGCATAAGATGAATTTCTCTCAACATCCTGCCCTGTCACCAGTCTCCAGCAAGTCCTAGTCTTACTTGTGGGAAAGGCCCATTTCTAGGGAATGGGGCACTCTGTCAGCTTTCCCAGACTTTCTTGCATTACAATTACTCATATGCTCACTGAAGACTCATGAAGAAGGGTTAATGAGTGAGTGTAGATTCCAGGTGGCAGGGCTCCTTAGGATTTCAGTCCATCACTACAGCCTCCATGTGGCCATTAAAAGTTCATTAAATTTTAACTGGCTTCTCCTTACTGCTGTTCAGGTAGTTTTGATGAAAGCAATGGCAGGTGCCTTCTCTCTTAGAAGAGTTCATGAATTTCTGGAATTTAACTCATTCATGTTCTTTGTGACCTTGGCTTTCTGGTGGGTTTAAAAAGATAAAAATATAATAGTGAGGCTTATCTGACTTGTTCTCATTATTAGTATGGGAGCAAGTCTTTTTAACTGGAAGCAAGAGTCCAAAATATGCATATGCATGTTGCTTTTAATTCACTGGTGTTGCAAATAATAGATACAGAAAAGCATTGAGTTCTTTAGTGACATGAAGTTGTTCCTACAGCTGAAAGCAACTTCTTTGATCTTATGCTGTCCTGTTTTTGATGTATCTGTCACTGATTAATGGTGATATTAAGATCATTCTAAATGTGAAAAGAGTAATTCTTTGGCAACCTAACATGAACTTTCAATTTTAGTCAGGGAAACCTTGGTTTATATGTCCCAGGACTGAACAAGAGAAAGGCTAAGATGTTTTTTTATTCTCTGGCTGTGTGTCTGTAGCCCAGTTTAGCTGTGTCCTTCAGAGATGAACATGAAGCTATCCTCCCTGTCCATACTTAAAAGTGATTTCCCCGAGTGTACATTTTTGGGTGAGTAGAAACTTGTCCTTTGGTTAGGAAGTCTAGTGTGATAATGAGTGTAGTTCTACCCTTCAAGGTCCCTGAACATCCAATCTGCTGATAATTCCACTATCCATTCCCCTACCTCCTGTTTCTCAAAGGTCGATATTTAAGAGTATCTCTCTAATTTTCTCACATTTCCATGCTCTACCGTTGAGACACTGTAATAATAGTTTAGTGGTTAAAAGTTTGGGCTCTGATGCCTGATGGCTTTGATTAAATCTTAATCACACATCCTCTGTTGTGTAACTTGGGCATGCTACTTAATCTCTCTGTGCCTTGGTTTTCACATCTGTCACTTGAAAAAAAGTTATGATATGTATCTCACACAGTTATTTTGAATATTAATTTGGTCAATTCATGAAAAACCTTAGAACTGTGCAAGGCACATAGTTAGCCTTAAATGTTAGCTATTATTTTATAATATTTATTGAGCACATTCAAATGGCCAGGTAGTGTGCTAAACAATTTTCAAGCATTATCTCACTTAAGAATTCCCCCAATTCCTGTGAGAGCAGTATTATTATTTCCACTTTGCTGATGAAGAAGCTCAGGCTTAAAGAGATTAGGCTGCACAATCTGTAAGGTGAAGCCAGAAGTTAAGGCCAGATCTTCTTAATTCCAGAGCCACACGCTAACCATGGTCTTGCTAACTCCTATTTCGGGTGTCGTTTCTCATGAAGTATGTTACAGAATTCACCTGCATAAAATGTTGCAGGGTTTTAATATCTCAGTGGAGAAATTGCTTAGGAATCCAGAAGCTCTTGATTCTGGGACCACATACCTACTATTCTCAAGAGTAAACTTACAATGTTCCTATTCTACCAACATCTTCAAAAGCTATAGGAACAAACCTAAGAGGTACTCAGTATCAAGTAACATCACCAGCACTCACAATAGCTAATATTAATAACTCATAATGTCCCTGAAGCTATGTGAAATAATTTAAATTCATTATGTCATTTTCTCTTTGGGACAAATCTATTTAAAAAGGTATTTCTGCTCTTAAGTACAGTTGAGGGAATTAAGGTCTGATCGGGATTGAATTACTTGTCCAGGGTGATACAACTAGAAATAAGTAGAGATAGGAATTGCTCCTTGGTCTTCTTGTCTCCAGGGTACATATTTCTAGTGACTCTGTATGGGGTGACCAACTGCCCTAGTGTGCCAAGGACTGAAGGGTTTCTTAGAATGTGGGACATTCAGTCCCATATCTCCCACCCCAGATGGCTTTACTAAAACTGGGGTGGATCCAGGGAAACCACAATACTGCCTGTTGTTTTCCATGAAAACTGCTCCAGAATTACCTGTATAAAGATCCTGGGGCTAGAAGGATCGGAGTATAGGACATGGTGATGGTCCTGTACAGTTTCATGGTATGATGACATTGCAAGAGGTGTTTAAGGCTTTCATGATCTTCTGGGCTCTTAACACCTTCTTCTTGATGCTGCTAAAAGAAACTGGAATAGTCTGAGAAAATCAGAAAGTCCTGAAATCTCTGGCAAATCTAGAAAAAAAACTGCAGGGTGCACAATATTCCATCAGTTCTGAATTTTTTATGGCATAAAACTTCTTTTCCTATCTTACAGACGTTTTTTCCTTCAGTACCAGGGTAAAGAACCCAGTCATATTAAGGGGGAATTTTACCTTCCTCAGGCAGAAGAAACCACACGTGAGGAGTCAGCTGTGACTCAGCAGCAGGTCAATAAGGAAAGCCAGAGTAATCTATGGGGGTCAGTAAATAGATCATAAGAGACAGCTAGGAGAGAGGCTTTTATTTGCTATTCTGGAAAACGTAAAAGAAAAATTACCTGATCATGACTTATTGGGGGCATTAGGGAATCAGCAATTGTCAATTCTGCTGAAGGGAAGCGATTTAAGTAGACCGACAGGTGGGAGCCCTTTCAGGGTCTTTGTGCAAAGAGTATGAGGAAGGAAAATAATGAAGGCTCACACTACACAGAAATAGAGATCTAAGTAGAGCTCTTTTCTCAAGGCTGGGGGTTCTTATCGATGATTTGAAATCAGAACCTGATCGAAATGCATCAAAGCGATTCCAGAAGGATGACACAATATTTTTCCTCCCCAGATGGCTTTACTTCTCCCTTCCTATAATTTAAAAAAGTACCTATTTACCAAAAATATATTAACATTTTTTGCCAATTTTGGAATAATTTTGTGTTCCATTCATGCTGGTTATAAGGTAGAGGGTTTTTTCCCCTTATTTTTTGCTGTCTTTGTTTGTTTGTTTTTGATGAGAGGACAAAACCTCTAAATTTCCAGAGAATTTTGAGAAAGCTGACATAATTTAATAATCATAATCAAAATATTTTTGGGTGCTAATTTTAATTCACATTAATAATTAATTAATTAATTAAAAATGGCCTCCCATTTAATCCTCACAATAACTTTTGAGTTTTCCCACATTTTATTGATGGAGAAAGAGTCACATGGAATTTATGTAACTTGTTCATGATTTCACACCTAGTAGATAGTACAGAAAGGATTCAAATATTGGTGTGCCTATCTCCAAAAGCAGTGCTCTTAATTACTCCATAATAATACTTCAAGAGAGACCATCACAAAATTAATGCATTCATAGTTGGAGGTTTCTACACTGTGGGGACACCGAATATATCAGTAAAGCTTCAATCGGAGAAGCAGCACTGCTTCTTTTAGGTATTTGAACTTACCCATTTGTGGGAACTAGTTAAGTAGTCTCTGTAAAGTTGTTGCCTTCGTGTACGATATTGGGATTTGAAATCCACAGGACATGTAATTGGGAAGTGAAAATGGATTTAAAGTAGGAGAGAAAACAAAACAAATTGGAACCTGTGAACGCAGCTGAAACTTACAAGTATGGACTGAAGCCCACTTTGGCTTTCACTGCCTCCAACTTTGACATCAGATTATCCCTGGTGTCCTTCAGAAGTTGGTACCCTTCATCTTAGAGTGGGCAACCATCCTAGTTTATCTTGGACAGAGAGGCCAATGACAGAATAAATGGGTCTCCAAAACAGGGGATGGAAGCTGGAGTGATCTTGCTTATCAGCACTCTTACCGTTTACTTTTAACAAGTAACCCACTTGGGTAATTTGTGATTGCCTTCCCCACAATTATAGTCTCCTTGGATCTATAGGTTCTTGTTCCAGAGGGCAAATGCTTCTAATCTGGGACACAGTGAGACTTCCATTAAGCCTTAAGCTATGTCTGTTACCTGTTCCTTTGGATTTCTTGTACCAAGAGATAAGCAGACAAGGAAAGAGCTACCCTAGCAGGGGTTATTGACTGTGATCATCAGGATATGGTAGGGATGCTATTACATAATTTGGGCAGGGAGGAATACACTTGGGATTCAGGTGATCTATTGGAGCTTTTCTTATAGTTCTTTGTCCGGTATTGGGAATCAATGGACAAATGCAGCAACCATAGCATGAGAAGGGCAAGATGACCAGGGCTGCGGGTCTAAATCATTTTGCATCATGGTCTACACCAATGCATCATAGTGCCTGGACCAGTGGAAGTGCTAGCGGAGGGTGAGTGTAATCTAGAATGGTTAGTAAATATATGATGAGTATTATTGTGACCTCAGGACCAGCTACAGCAATGATTCTTCTTATTCATGACCCACTTGTAAGTTTCCCCATGCAAAGAGATCAGTCATAATCCTGGATCAGCTGTGTTCCAGATGAGGTGAATTTACTTTATGGAGCAAGTATATCCAAGCAGCTCAAGTGGATGTTGTGAGGTGCTGTCCAGATCCTCTCTTTAGAAGTAAACACATATTTCCCCAGCCCCAGCTCCCAGGGGTTTTGATTGATGAGTTACCAGGGCTCCTCTTTAGGAATTACATTTGGCCAAAGGAAGCTGCCTTTTCCACTCCTCTTTCCTGGGAGCATCCTACATCCAATGACTAGCCAATATTGGGGGTACAAAGCCCCAGTCTCCTTTTTCAATTGGGATAACTCTGAAGGTCCATCCCAGATCTGGAGCTCCTGTAGTGTTGGCTAAGACCTCTGTTTATAGCTACTACTGTTTAACCTCTCCATCACCCAAACCTGCTCCCATTACCCCTCACAAATGTTCTTGAAGGTATTTCTTAACAAACCTCATGCATGCAAATCCCAGTGTAAATCCATAGTGTAAGACAGAAAACAGGATAACCTTAGTACAGGGAAGACTGCAGTAATGTGCTTTAGGTCACTGTCTATGTCCTAGTTTACCTTTTTTCTCCCCCCGGTGACTTAGAAGCTCTAGCAGGCACACATGTCCAAAAAGGTAAGCACACCAATTTGAGAAGGTCGATTGATGCACCTGAGATATTGAGGTGAGGATTAAAATAACTTCAGTCGAATGAAACCAAGATGAAAGAGAGTTTTGCATTGATGTTCTAGAAGTTACTTAGTAAGCACAGGATGGAGTAGCAGGAGTTGGCAAACTGTGATGCGTGAGCCAAGTCCGTCAGCTGCTTGTTTCTGTAAACAAAGTTATCAAAACACAGGCACACCCTTCTCTTTTGTCTTGGCTAGGCTGCTCATGTGCTACCATGTCAGAGTCCAGTAGTTGTGATTGAATATATATGACCTTCAAAGCCTAAAATATGTACTCTCTGATCCCTCACACTAAAAGTTTTCCATGGGGCTTCCCTGGTGGCGCAGTGGTTGAGAGTCCGCCTGCCGATGCAGGGGACACGGGTTCGTGCCCCGGTCCGGGAGGATCCCACATGCCGTGGAGCGGCTGGGCCTGTGAGCCATGGCCGCTGAGTCTGCGCGCCCGGAGCATATGCTCCGCAACCGGAGAGGCCATAACAGTGAGAGGCCCGCGTACCACAAAAAAAAAAAAAAAAAAAACCCTAAAAAAAAAAGTTTTCCAACCCATGAAGAAACCTGATTTGAAAGTAGGTAATATACAAAAGACTGGGTGGGGGGATCAGTAATAGTTGAAGTTGACTCTAAGCTGAAGAAAACATGACTTCTGGAGGAAATATCAAATAAGTTTGCGTCAAGAAAATGTTATAGCATCCCAATAAACACAGGCAGTGGCCATATCCATAGCCCTCTGCCCTGAACAGGTCACGTCTGGTGCCTTGGGTCACACTGCATAGTCACAATAAGAATGCTAATTGGGTGAACTGGAAGCCATACCACACGACAAATGGTTGAAGAACTGAGATAGTCATTCCCAAGAAGTGACAGTAAGAGGACCTAGGTGGACTAGTGTTGCCTTCAAATATGTGAAGTTTTGGATGGAAAGAGGTGGTTTTTTGTTTTTTGGGTGTTTTTTATGTTGCTTCAGAGTGAAGTTGGGTTGGTTTGTGGTGAGAGGTTGGGGGACCAGGGCTCACTTTGAAATCCTCTGTAGTGATTAGAACTGAACAACCATGGAAGGAGTGAAATGTTCTGAGGGTGTAGAAAACAACTATAGGATTTAAATGTTATGGCTCTGGAGCCAGAGAGCTGCCACAGTATGAATTATGTGGATGAGAGCTAGGGGCAGGCTCATAGGGTATTGTCTTTATAATGTCTATGTCATGGCTGTGGTGAGGATCAAATAAAATACTAGTGGATAAGAAAGCAAGATAACAACTTCTCTCAGCTATAGATGATATAGACAGACCCAAAAGATAATGAACACAGTTCTTTTTCCTCAATGAAATTGATCTCCTCTCAACATACATGACATGAAAGCCATTTTTTCATGCACACCTGACAACTGTCTTAAGAAAACTTTGCGCATGTTCTTTCCAACTGGAAAGTGGAAAACACTGAAGTTTGTTTGGTGTTCTCAAATGATTTTTATATGCCCCGATCGCTTCTCTTGAATTTTTAGTTTCATTTGTTGTATTTCTTTCTTGAAATGATATTGCCTCATCATAACTGTTGTCATGTGACTACAGTTATACATCTTACTGAAGAATGTACCATAAGTATATGATTAGAAAGAACAGTGACAATACATTCATGGGCAGTTTGGGAGAATGAATTTATGTTGGCATTTTTCTACCCCTGAATTTGGTTCTTAATAAGCATAATATGAGAGGGTTATTGTATAGTTATCTCCTAATTATGAGCACTACATGACAATTGAGAAGTACACGTAAGCAAAATAGTTGAAAAATCAGTATGCTGTCTGTGTTTCTAAATGTCAAAGTTTGTGTTAGGGTTAATTTGGTTATGAGAGTGATCATAAATGATGAAATTTAATAAATATACGCTACCATGAAAAAAAATACTAGTGGAAAGTAGCTTAGCCTGGTGCCTGTCACATAATAAGAATGCAATAAATGTTACTGTTGTTCTTATTATGAGTTTGTGGAGGAAGAGTAACCAGTTGTCAGGGTTGCTACACCCTGTATTTGGTGAGAAGTTGTACTTCATTTTTGCTTTCATGGGTCAATGAATATTTTTGTTAAATAGGGTAAACAATATAAGGTTACCAAGTATTTATTTTGCCAAATAAATATATTAAAAGGAAACTACCACACACTCTTACCATAATTTCATAAAAGAAGTATGCTAAAAACAAAATGTAGAAAGGGTATAATTACCTACTTAAGGCAAGTCTTTTATAAGAAATGTTAAGTCATATTTGAATGTGTCTATACTTGTTTCTCTCTATATTCATATAATATTGTCCTGTTTTTAATATTTTTATAGCAGCCCAGTAAAGTTGTCATGAAGTGGCCAGCATTTGTCAACCACAGAGTAAGACAATGTTCTTCATCACCAAAGTTTTAAGAATCTAAAAATTAAACACAAAGCAATTTGGCAACTATAACTGTTTTAGAGATTTTTAAGCATCTGGTTTTAGAGGATTAGGCCAGTTCTACTGGTTACCTCTGGATTTCTTCCGAGTTCTGGGATATAACATAGCTTCATATTAAGAGATCTTGGCTTCTTCCTGACCCACTTCCCCAAAGAATATGAAATTGAGGCTTATAATAATCAAAGGGTAAAGAAGCTCAAAAGTAGTTCAGTCAGCACTGCTTTGCTCCCCTCTCAAGTTCGGCAAAATTCCATCAACCACCAACACCTGGTAAATTACACTCCCTGCCTTGTATGTAGATTATCTGAACTTATTTGAATTATATACATCTTTTGAAATTAATTCTGTTTCTACAGGCATGATTGTTTTCTCTTTGTAAAAAGAAACAAACAAAAGCATGTTAGGGATTCATTCGTTAAATGATACTAACCAGAAACACAACAGAAATTATAACTGAGAGCCGGGACTAGGTGAGGTGAGTGAGGTACTTACCTTAGGTGCAAAATTTAAGGTGATGCCAAACAATCAATAATCTAGGTGAATATTTCAATGCAATATTTAAAAAAATGTAAAACAGTAATGATGAACAAAATATCAAAATTTTAAATAAAGAACATATCAGTATTCTTCCTTTTTTTTTTTTCTTCTGGTTCCGTTATGCTTTGGCATGGCACTGTTGCAATTACGTTAATAGGTCTTGTTCACATTTTGGAGAGGTCTTTTTGTAAGGTCATTAGAATGCCAATAAGAAGCCTGTAAATGGGAGTGATTTGTTAATTGGACCCTGTAACCTGAGAGACATCACATGCCACCTGTAAGTCCACAACTTCCCATCTCCTCATTGAGGTTGGGGAAACATTTTTGAGAATATTTCAGACTAAGTTCCTATTTTAGCAGAGCATCGGTCTACATGAAGTCTTCCTACTTTTTAACTGCATGATTTTAGTAAGCCTGTCTCAGCCCTTCTTTCATACTCTAAATTTTTAATTTTATTTATTTATCTATTAATTTTTAAAAAAAGACTTTTATTTTTATCCCTCATCCTGCACCTTCACTCTCCCTCTAGTTAACCATTTTATTTTATTTCCAGGTTTATTGAGACACAATTGAAATAAAACACTGTGTTAAGTTTAAGGTATAGACTTTGTTGATCTGATACATTTACATATTGCAATATGATTACCACTGTAGTATAACACTTACATTATATCACATTACTACCATTTCCTTTTTGTGATGAGAACATTTAAGATCTACTCTTTTAACAATTTTCAAACATACAATACAGTAATGTTAATTATAGTCATAATGCTTGTGTATTAGATACCCAGAACTTATTCATCTCTTAACTAGAAATTAGTCCCCCCCGGCCAACATCTCTCTAATTCCCTTATAGCCCCCACACACTGGTAATCACCATTCTACTCTCTATTTCTATAAGTTTGACTTTTTTAGAGTTTCACATATAGGTGATATCATATAGTATTTGTCTTTCTCTGTTTGACTTACTTCACTTAGCATAATGCCCTCAAAGTCCACTCATGTTATTGGAAATAGCAGATTTGTTCTTTCTCATGGATGAATTACATATACACACACACACACAAACACAATGGAATGTTACTATGTATATACAATATTACTATGTATATACAATATTGATGTATTGTGTATATATACAATGTATCTATAATGTACAAATATTTTAACATAAAATTTTATAGTCATGTTTTTGTTTTAATATGTAGCTACTCTCCTTGGAGAAAAGACATTGTTTGGTTTTTATTATCCAGAATTATAAAGGCAATAATAAATTTCTATTAGAATATTAATCTCATCCAGAAAGTTCAGAAGCGATAGAAAAAATGTAATAAATACATTCTGGAGTCAGAATGTAAGTAGTATTTTATGGTATCTACCTTGTTAATAAATTAAATTGATTCTTATAGGAATCAAGTAATTTAAGATGATGGAAGTAATTCACTGAACAAAAGTCTGGTCAAACTTCTAGTCTCCACAAAATCGTGAAAATGTGATTTTAGTGTTCATTATCTCAAAAATTGATTCTTATAGGAATCAAGTAATTTAAGATGATGGAAGTAATTCACTGAACAAAAGTCTGGTCAAACTTCTAGTCTTCACAAAATCGTGAAAATGTGATTTTAATGTTCATTATCTCAAAATAAAACCAATTAAAATAACGTTGCATTGACAAAATAAAGTTTGTACATTTTAATTTTCCCTAATACTAATAACATTGTAGATTATTAAAACTAAAGGATTTCAGAAATCCAATTTATTTTCATTCTTTAAGGTCATCATTTCCTTCTTGTATTCTTCTCAGTTTGAATACTGGATGAAGGCAGATTTTTCTTTTTTCTTATCCTATGTATTTTCTGGTCTTCATGCAGTATAACTGTTTTATACATGAAGCTGGGAAAAAAGCTTGAATATTCTTTTTCATAGTAATGTTTAAAAATATTACAGGAACACTTTTCCAAACGGTTTTAAAAATATTCACTAAGTTCTTCCTTTAATTTGCCTAAAAAGTCAAATAATAACAGAAATACTTATAATAATAGACCACCTGGAGTTTGAACCTAATAAAATATTTGTACCTAAACTATAGTAGGATGAACTTATCTTTGTCATTGTCATAAAGAAATGGCAACTTTAAAATATTTTGGTAACTGCTTTTAAAAAGAGTTTATGCATTTTATGTAAGGCTCATAGAAAGAGAACTTATCTTTCTAATCAGGTTATTAATAAAAATATTCATATGTTATATTTATTCATATATGTTGTCATATAGACTATGTTGTTGGCACTAAAAGTAATATTTAAACAAAGTAAGGAGTATAGGAAGGTGTACAGAATAAATAACACATTTACTTATAGACAATCCTTTATATAAAAATTGCTAGTATTTTGGTGTATTTTCTCTACGATATATTTCTATTTTTCTTATTACTCTGAATATACTTATTTATCCTACTGCCTTTTACTCAGCATAATATATCATTGACATTTTTCAACATCACCAAGAATTCTTTATTGTAATTAATTGTACTTTAATTGTCTATTTCTAAAGAAATTTGGATATCTACTTTTTTACAGAATATGGTCCATTTCCAATCACCAAATTTATTAACATAGAATTATAATGTATACTGTATTCCTATAATAGCTTGTTTTCTTTTTCTTAGTCTTATTTGTGTTTTTCTCTTATTTTTCTTGATTCAATTTTTATTAGTTTTCTAGAGCTGCTGTAACAAAGTACCACAAACTAGGTGGCTTAATCAATAGATTACTGTCTCACAGTTCTGAAGGCTAAAAATCTGAAATCATGATTTTAGCAGATAGGGTTCCCACACTCCTGAGGCTTTCAGACTAGAAGAGGAGACAATATGTGATCATAAACAAATGCATACATAAATAATCATTTAATTTACTATTGCAATAAGTGTTAGAATGGGGAAGTGAAGGGGTACCCTGCCAACTCAGGAAGCTCATTCTTAGGATACTTCCTACTATTTAAGATTATCTATTTAAGTCAACATAAGATGACTCTGGATGAGGAGAATTTTACTAATGGAAGATAGAGATGTTGAATATTCCGGGGAAAGGGAATTGTGATGCTGCAGACCTTAAAATTGGACCTCCAAGGTGGAGCATGAAGAAAATACAAAAAAAGTAAAACAAAAAAAAACCGAAACAAAAACAGAGTGACTAACACAGTAAGCAATGAGGAGAGCTGCAGAAAAGGAAACTGAGAGGCTCTGTAGGGCCTTGCAGCTCATATTAAGGGTGTTGGTTCTTTTCTCTAGGCAAGATAGCCATTGAAGCATTTAAGTAGAGAAATACGTTAAGATTAAGTTGGTTGCTGTGCTGAGTGTGATTGGAAGGATTAAAAGAAGATCCGGGAAGCTAGTACAGCAGTGTAGGCCAAAAGATGGAGGCTTGATATAGAATGGTAACAATGACAGTATTGAAAAATCATTGGACTGGAGACATATTTAGTAGGTAGAATTCACAGAATCTTCTACTTGATTAAATGTTCAGTGTAAAGAAGGGAGAGCTGTCAAGATAACTCACGGTTGTTTGGCATGGAAATCCTAATGGATGGCTTAACCATTTCCTGATACTAATAAGAGCTCAGTAAATCTTGGTGATGTTTAGCTGCTTGCATAATAGTTTTAAGAAAAATGTGGATATGTGGTAAGTGTCCTTCCATTCCCAATGAACCACACCACACATACACACATATCCAAAAATCATTTGAGGGGAGTTCTCTATCAAGATGGCAGAATAGGAAGATCCTCCTCCCACAGACACACCAAAACTACAGCTACACATAGAACAACTGTCTCTGAGAATGACCTGAAAACTCACAGAACTGATTTTCTACAACTAAGAATATAAAGAAAAGACCACATCAAGATGGGTAGGAGGAGCAGAGACATGGTCTAATCAGAACCCGCATCCCCACTGCAGCAACCCACAAGCAGGAGGGATATCACAGCTGTAGAGGAGTGAAGGGTTTGAGCCCCACATCGGACTCCAGCCTTGGAGACCTGTACTGGGAGAATGAGCCCCACAGTGTCTGGCTTTGAAAAGCAGTGGGGCTCATATTCAGAAGAGCTGGGTGTCTGTGGGAAACCAAGACTCTGCTCATGTACAAACTTTGAGTCCCAGAGCAAAGGCAAACGAACAAAACCCAAAGTGAGTAGAAGGAAAGAAATAACAAAGATCAGAGATAAATGAACTAGAGATTAAAAAACAGCAGAAAGGATCAATAAAGAGCTAGTTCTTCGAAAAGATAAACAAAATAGATAATCTTTTATCCAGACTCATCAAGAAAGAAGGAGAGAGGGCCCAAATAAATAAAATCAGAAACAAAAGAGGAGAGGTTACAACTAACACCACAGAAATACAAAATATCATGAGGTTACTATAAAAATTATGTGCCAACAAATTGAACAAGCTAGAAGAAATAGACAAATTCTTAGAAACATAATCTTCTAAAATTGAATCAGGAAGACGTCGAAAATCTGAACAGACTGATCACTGGTAGTGAAATTGAATCCATAATAAACTCCCAACAAACAAAAGAATTCACAACTAACTCAATGTCAAAAACAAACAAACAATCTGATTAAAAAATGGGCAGAGGGGACTTCCCTGGTGGCGCAGTGGTTAAGAATCTGCCTGCCAATGCAGGGCACACGGGTTCGATCCCTAGTCTGGGAAGATCCCACATGCCGTGGAGCAACTAAGCCCATGTGCCACAACTACTGAGCCTGCGCTCTAGAGCCCGCAAACCACAACTACTGAGCCCGCATGCCACAACTACTGAAGCCTGCTCACCTAGAGCCTGTGCTCTGCAACAAGAGAAGCCATCGCTATGAGAAGCCCACGCACCAGAACGAAGAGTAGCCCCTGCTCACCGTAACTAGAGAAAGCCCGCGTACAGCAGCAAAGACCCAACACAGCCAAAAATAAATAAATAAAAAATAAATAAATTTTTAAAAACTGGGCAGAGGACCTGAAGAGACATTTTCCCAAAGAAGACTTACATATGGCAAGTGGACACATGAAAAGGTGCTCAAACTCACTAATCAGTAGGGAAATGCAAATCAAAGCCACAATGATCTATCGCCTCACACCTATCACAATGGCTATCATCAAAAGACAAGAAATAACAAGTGTTGTAAGGATGTGGAGAAAAGGGAACCCCTGTATCCTGTTTTGGGGAATTCAAATTCATACAGCCACTATGGAAAACATTATGGAGCTTCCTCAAAAATTAAAAAATAAAACTACCATGGAATTAGCAATTGCATTTCTGAGTATTTATCTGAAGGAAAAGAAAACACTAATTTGAAAAGATATCTGCACCGCTGGGTTCACTGCAGCATTATTTACAATAGCCAAGATATGGAAGTAAACTGTGTCCATGGATGGATGAATGGGTAAAGAAGATGTAGCATATATATACAATATAATATTACTCAGACATAAAAAACAAATCTTGGGACTTCCCTGGTGGTCCAGTGGTTAAGACTTCACCTTCCAGTACAGGGGGTGTGGGTTCAATCCCTGGTCCCACATGCCTCGTGGCCAAAAAACCAAAACATAAAACAGAAGCAATATTGTAACACATTCAATAAAGACTTTAAAAATGGTCCACATTAAGGAAAGAAACAGTGAAATCTGGACATTTGTGACAACCTGCATAGACCTAGAGGTCATTATGCTAAGTGAAATAAGTCAGACAGAGAAAGACAAATACTGTGTGATTTCACTTATATGTGGAATCTAAAAAACAAAACAAATGAACAAACAAAAGAGAAGCAGACTCATAGATACAGAGAACAACTGGTGGTCACCAGAGGAGAAAGGAATGAGAGTTGAAGGAAATAGGTGAAGGGGATTAAGAGGTACAGACTTCCAGTTATAAAATAAATGTCATGGAGATGTACAGAATAGGGAATATAGTCAATAATATTGTAATAACTTTGTATGGTGACAGATGGTTACTCGACTTGTGGTAATCAATTCATACTGTATTTAAGTGTTGAACCACTATATTGTACACCTAAAACTAATATAATATTGTATTTCAACTAACAATCAAAATCAACCCCCATAAAACACAAAACGCTCCAAAATGTTTGAAGAATAAAAAACAAGTAAACAAACAAAAACTAGACATAAACCAAACTAACCAAATTAAAATTTACTATTCTCCTAAAAGCTTTTCTAAGTCATAGTTTTAAGAGCTATTTGGTGAAAGACCTGTATTATCATCTCTCTAGCCACTGACTTCAGGGTGAAATTTGACAAGGTGAAGTGGCTGTACTTTTTAAAAATTAATTAAGTAATTTTTTTTGGCTGTGTTGGGTCTTCGTTGCTGTGCGTGGGCTTTCTCTAGTTGTGGCGAGCAGGGGCTACTCTTCATTGCGGTGTGCGGGCTTCTCATTGCAGTGGCTTCTCTTTGTTGCAGAGCATGGGCTCTAGGCACGCAGGCTTCAGTGGTTGTGGTACGTGGGCTTCAGTAGTTGTGGCTTGCGGACTCTAGAGCGCAGGCTCAGTAGTTGTGGCACACGGGTTTAGTTGCTCCGTGGCATGTGGGATCTTCCCAGATCAGGGATCGAACCTGTGTCCCCCGCATTGGCAGGCGGATTCTTAACCGCTGCACCACCAGGGAAGTCCTGGCTATACTTTTCTGAGCTTCAGTTTCCTCAGCTAGAGGGAAAAAAAGGCAGGAGCTCTTGGCTGTTAATTATTATGTAACATATTATTTTATGTAGATGTAAGTGGATAGCCAGAGCCTAGAACACTATGAAAATTTCTGCAATGGTCACGACTGTGGTGATGCAGTAGTCACTATATTTCCTTCATTACTGACACATTTATAATAAATTTTATCACCTAGAAGGATGGAAAGCAAACCTAATCTTAGAATATGTTAAAACCACTCTATTTAAATAGCATTACATAATTTTTCTATGCCCAGTATGATATTTAAGTTTTCTTAGTATAACTCCATATTTTATTGTAGCGATTCATCTACTTTTTGTCCCTTAATTATGTGTACATTAGTTATGAGTATTAGTTTGAAACAACTATTTCTGAAGTAGATAAACAATCATATACGGAAAATCTGTCAGCTACAATGTTTCTAATTAATATTTTTCAATGGCTTCCATCCCTTTAGAATAAAACATTAACTAGTTACTATAGCTTATCAAAAAGTACTGTATAAATGGGCTTGACTTATATCTCCCAAATCACCTCATGCTCTCTTTCCTTTGTGCACCATTTGTGGAAGTTCACCTTTGCGTCTGTCCCCTTGGCCTTTTATCTGTTCTTACAACATTGCCAGCTCTCTCCTTATTCATGACTATGGATAAGCTACATTTCTACTCTGAGAAATCTCTATTCCTAGTCTTCCCTTGGCTGCTTCATCTTGATATGTCAGCCTGAATATCACCTTGAGAGATGTCCTTGGCTTTTCCATCTAGATCTGGTCCTTTCCTGTTACCTTCTTTTACAAAATCCTATTTGTTTCTCTCATTGCACTCATCCTTTCTAATTACTAAAGTATGTTTATTTTTTTTTCTCGCCCCCACCGGGATCATAGATGCCATATTCATTTCTGTATTCCTAGTGCCTACCATGTTGTCTGGCACAATATCTGGTGTACTTTAGACTCTCAAAAATATTCGTTTAATGAATTAACAAATGAACACTGTTGCTACATCTGGTACATATGTAGAATCTGAACTCTGAACTTTACGTGCCTGCAGAGAGTATGATATTTGAATTCCATCGTCTTACCCTCAACTGATTTTGAGTCTTACAATGAGATAATTTTAAAAAAACATTTAAAAATTTATAGTTAATAAAATGAAGATGTTGTCTCTGAGGCAAAGTTAAGAAGAAATAACGAGTTTCTTTTCCACAAGCAACTCACCTTATCAAGTTTAAACTTTTTTTTTTTTAATGCTGAAGGAAATGTCACCATGTTATTCACATATATGCCTGAAGCATGTTTAAGTTATATTTTGTCAAGGTGAAAATTTAAAAAGTCAGAAATATACAACAAAGGGTCATTTTGTTGCTTACACTGATTTAGTCTGAGAAAGGATTTCAAAAGTTTGATTTATTTCATATACTAGTTCAAATTTTATGTAATTTTAATTCCAGAGCCTGTCATATCTCACAAAATAGTGTTGAATTATCCTTATTTCATTATTTGGAATCTACTCAGATTTTCAAAGAAAGGGAGTGAAATGAGTACCTAGTTTGAGGATTAGAAGTCATTTTAAGTGATGTGTCTATGCTTTAAAGATACAATATACCTTATGCAATAATCTGTCTTAGACAGGGAGGATTCTATGATGTGGTGTTTCTCAGTTGGGGGAGTTCAGAATAGTCTTCTAAATAAATCACTTGCCAGACGTTGGTTAGAATGAAAGAAACTTTATTTAGAGCCTAAGAGAAATTTTTACAGCTTTCAAATAACTTTTTTCATGACAATCACTATTCTAAAATTTTGCTTTCTTTGGCCATACTGGTATAGCTGCAAAGGGAGTTTTTTTTCCATGTTGTTTATTCTATATCCATTTAATCAATTGTGTCCTAAAAGTAATTGGTTACATCTAATCCCTTTTCTCCTTCCTTTCTGTTTTCTTTAATAATGACTCCAGTTTGAGGCAATTTTGTTTACTTCATTAGTATTAACCATTATATACAGCAAATAAAAAGTACTAGGATTTTGCATAAATTAATCCTAAATATACATTGTTTTCTGAATCCAATTTTGGGAACTGAACCTCTGCATTTCTTTTTAGAGGGGAAAAATGTGTCAAGCTTTATATTTACCACAGCCAATGTCAGGCACATACATTTATGCTCTGTTAAGTTAATCTCGGGTTATACATAATGCCTTCCATATTTTTCAGCTTTTTATAATTTATTCTAAATTACATATGCAAACAGTACTATAACCTTTGAAGTAGGAAATCTGTCTCTAGGTAATATTCCCATCCTGTCAGAGCCAACCACCTAAGTGATATTAATGGGACTTTAATGATAGAAATTAATTACAGGGTTGAGTTGTTTCTCACCATTGTGTGCCACTGTGTTGTCACATTGCTTTCAGCTTCAGTGCTCCCTGCCACTTGTCCCTCAAGAAAGTTTTGCTTGTAATTGAAGTATGTGCATGTTTATCTCAGTCTGAACATATGTGTATGTGGGGGAGAGATGATTCCATTTTGCTGATCACTGCTTGTGATGATTATTTAGCTCTTTAGATCACTTTTATTTCCCAGAGTCTATTTCTGCCTTCTAGGAAGCATTTTATTGAAAGGGACACTTTGAAACATCAAAAATAGGTACCCTACAGCTGCCACTGGCCATATTCTATACACAGTAAGGATAATATAAAATTTTTTAACTCTTTTTTGTTTGTTTTGTTTTGTTTTGTTTTGCGGTACGTGGGCCTCTCACTGTTGTGGCCTCTCCCGTTGCGGAGCACAGGCTCCGGATGCGCAGGCTCAGCGGCCATGGCTCATGGGCCCAGCCGCTCCGCAGCATGTGGGATCCTCCCAGACCGGGGCACGAACCCGTGTCCCCTGCATCGGCAGGCGGACTCTCAACCACTCTGCCACCAGGGAAGCCCTTAACTCTTTAAATATTATCTTTATAGGATAATGTATTCAAATGGATCCACATTCAAGTGCAAGATAATATGACAATTAATCTGTGGTGATAATAGGATGATCCTCAAAACACATAGGGTTTTGAAGTATTTATGAGCAGAGATGGGGACAGGGGTGGAGATTAGGAAGGAAAAAGAAAAGAGTAAAGAAATTATATGCTGCACCATCTTAGGAAATTATTTGAAGCTAATAAACCAAGTATGAAAATACTTGAAGTCTGATTTAACAAGAAAAACAGATAAACAGGCAGATAGAACCTGGAGAATCTAAGAGGTTAAAAATGAATTTGTTTAAACTTATGGCTCTACAGTTTATCTATTCTAAGCTCAAAGGGAATGGGAGTTTTGGGAAAGGTGTGGGGAGGAATCAAAACTGAAGTAATTAGAGTCATGGGGCACTTTATATTTTAAAGGAAGGAAGACTTTTTTACACACCTTTCTGAAGTAGAAGTACGAGGGTTATATGGGGCAGTAAGGCAGGAAAGAGTATTGGGCACCTGGAGAGAGAAAAACAAGGAACTTAGAAAAGAGGTAGAAAGGATGGTATTAAAAAATAAACATTGAATATTTCAAAAAATTCCCTTGGGTCAATCATCCACCCCGAATCAGTGAAGAAACATTCTATAAAGATCATACATCCCATCCCTGTTGTATTTTCAACCTACTTTTCCACCTTTCTTATTTATCCCATGAATTCCAGTTTTTAAAACCCTAAACCATGGCTGGTAAGGTATGTGCCAGGCGATGTTTAAGCCTCTGGGGATTTAGCAGTGATCAAAACGGACACAAAGTTCTTCTCTCTCGGAGTTTATGATCTAGTGTGAATGGGAGACAGGCAATCCAAAAAGCAAATTGGTAAAGTTTACAGTACATTAGACCATTATAAAGGCTTTAGAGAAAGATAAAGCAGGGAAAGGGGATAGGAAATAAGAGTGTTGTATGTTTACGAGGATCTCACTGAGGAGGTGAAATTTAGAAGCAAATACATTGAAAAGGAATGCTTTAGAAATTGGGACATACTAGTTGGATGCTATTATCTTGGAGATTTAATTTTTGTACAACCAGTAGATAAGTGCAAAAAAAGCTTTGCTTCTAAATCAACAAATAATAAAGAACATTAAACACAGTTGGAAAAAGTTAAAGAATCTGACAGAAAGATCAAGCTTCCCTTTGCTCCTAAGAGTGTATTACTGCCATTTTATTTCATTTTCATTTGTTTGCTTGAAATTGACCAGAGAAGTACTAGAATCTGCTCTTTGCCTGCACCCTCAGGGTATTTTACAAAGAAACCACTGTGAGTAAGCCAGGGCACAGCACATAAACTAGGGTTTCTCTTGACACAATTCATCTCATACTTTTGTTTCAGCAGAAACTAGACATCCTTCAACCCAAGTTATAGGAGCTCACAGCCTGAGGCACTGAATTGCATGGGACATAAAAGACCTCATTCAAAAATAACTTATTTAAACATTCTGTTACAGCTGCATGAAATTTATCTATCAAAGAAGTGAGTGGGTCCTACATCAGTAACTCCTGGTTTTCCTACATACCCCATAAACCACCAACAGATACAATATTTTAAATGTGAAAGCCAGCATCTTTTGTTTTTCAGAAATGTGATACTATAATGATTCCTACCTTTCAAATTATAGAATGTTCTTTTTGAGTAAGAGAGGCACTCCAAATACTTCTTGGCACTTTAGGTAGATTTTAATTTTACTAAATTTAATAGATATTGATATTTACCACAGTTATAGCACAAGAGCTTCTGTTACCTGAAGTGAAAGCACCATTTAAAAAATATATAGAACAATCACTTATTCTGAATTGTTTTGCCTACTGAAGCTCCTGAGTGGATGACAAAGGTAGGAAAGTAGATCTGAGATTGCATCACAAATATCCATGTGATATGAATTACAAGAAAATATTAAATTAGTTGATTATATTTGATAACATCAATAATTATTTTACAATCATTAAATAAAGTACCCTGACTAATTTCTGGAAACCAACAGTGGCTTGCTTCTCAAGGAACAGATAATTGTATCTCCTTCCTCAAGAGCATCAGTCCAGAAGGTCTGTTTCAAGTTTCTATATCAAAGTTTGGTATGAATCTGAAAGCTCCAGAGTACTTGGGGACAAAATTTTATAGATTGACCTTTCACATGACTTTATTGGGTGGTTCTATCGTCATTCAGGGCTTATTGAGTTGTGGCACCTGGAAAGACTGGCCTGGGGTTGCCTAAGCTTAGGTTCTCATTGTTGAACTAAAGCACTTAGTGAGATTATTATATCGGCATGACCATTAATTCTCTTTACAAAGTGTTGACCTGATGGGGTTTCCTTGACCAGCTATCAGTCTCAACTCTGTCAATAAGATAACAGAAAAAAAAGGTCTAAGCTTGAGGAAGCTAAATGCCTGAAATCAATTTAATTTATAATAAATAATTTCCTTCCAGTGAACACTTGATTTCTTAATGACATTTTTTCTTTTAAAAATGGAGGTGAGTCATTCTTGTTAGAATAACAATTGTGTAGCCTTTTACCACAATTACTTCAAAGTGACTACTTATCCTTAAAGACATCCCATGTACTCCTAGGGCAGAAAAGTACATTAAACTTCATATGTTTATTCAATGTGTTATATAGCTTTATATAATCTATATAATGTGTTTGTATACTTTTTTTTTCCTAGAGTAATGCCTGGGTTATCTATGAACCACTTCTAGACTTCCAAGTTCTCAGAATAATTTTTTAAAAACTAAGAAGGAAAATGACCAAAGTAACAGAGGGAGTATTTTTGACTGAAAAGAAAGAACACTTTAGCAGAAAGAAGTAATTAAACACATATGTCAAGCCAAAGTTTTAAATATGATAACTGCCTCACTGTGAATGCTTGGTTTTATATCAAAAAGAGAAAAAACAGACCAGTGCCCATCATCTATTTATCCTTTAAATTATTGATTGCTCAGCATGTGCCTAAATAATTGGATGAAATTTAGTCTTTTCCTTAAAGAACTCACAAATAAGTGAGGAACTACTATAGGGACATGTATGTATATGTGTATGTGTATATGTATACATGCACATATGTACACACATGCATATACACACTACAAGTAGATATAAATATATAATTATATATAAAGTATTACAATAAAAATTATATATAATAGTATAAATGTAATTATATATAATTATAATTTTTAACACAAGGTATACATATACAAATACAAGCAATTATAGTGGGATATATGTTCTAGTACTAGATATATCTATATAACAAGATATTTATGTGCTCTCGGTACATGGATTGTAGGAAGGGTCAGAAGAGAAAGGCTTCTACAAAGAGGTCTCTAAAGTCTTTTCAATAAAAATCCAATAAAAAGGGGGAGCAGCTAGAGGCATAAAAGATCAAAAAAAAAAGGGGGGAGAAGAGATTAGAAGAATAGTAGAGATTAGAAGTGATGGTAGCAGAAGTGGCAGCATCTGGGTGATGAAAACCTTGTGCATCAGCAGTGGAGGGTAAAGGCTGGCTTGAGGTCAATGAGAAGACACACAGAGGGGAGGAAAGCCCGTAATGAGTAGACAACAGGTAGGACCACCACCATGCCATCACACTCAATGGCATATAGACACTTACATCTAAGTCTCCTTAGAAAGCACAGGTATCTGGTGATGAGTGTGTATATGTGTGTGTGTGTATCTATGTTTTTGTGTATATGATCCTGTTTAAGGATGGGGTAAAAGTGAAAGTCATTAAAGAGTATGCCACCAGTTATGACTTAGGTTTTGAGGTTCTGGTGTTTAACGTTCAGTTTCGTGGAAGATCCTCTTGCCAGAATAGATAATAACCCTCTCATCGGTGATGTCAGCTGATATTTGTTAGGATTGTGTCAACCTTTTTTCTTTTCATGCTGTCTGGTGTGATTAAACAGTCTTCACATCATAGCTTTATATGACATATACCTTCAATCCCTCTGTTTTTCCCCCCTCCTCTTCATAAATTCTTCTTTGGAAAAATAAATTGTAGACATATATTTTATAAATTGAGGTTATCTCAGTTGACTGATCTGTTTTTTTTGTTTAAATTTTTATCCTATCAAAACTGGTATCAAAATCAAAATCATAATCATCTTCTACAGGTAAATTGCTGAACTCACTAATAGTGGGTTTTAGATTTAATAAAATCTCAATTTTTTAATAGAAAAATGGTGAGCTGGCTTCTATTCCTTTCATCTATATTGTTTATTTATCTACAAAAACCTCTGCTTTTTTTTTTTTACTAGCCTTTTCAGGTTTTTTAGGAATTTTGATACTTATATTTCCTCAAAGCCTTATTTTTTCCACATTAAGAGACTTATTTCTTTAGTTCTTATAACATTTCTGTGATATAGTCAAGAATTTGTTTTACCTGTTCTATGAGAGAGATATATACAATATATTGTATAAAGCATTTGCCTATAATTCAAGATAAATCATAGTAGAACTGAGTCTTATGCCTTCTAAACTAATTCCCTTCTCTTTCTCCCTCTCGCTTTCTCTGCATCTCTCCCTGACTCTGTCTCTTATCTCTCTCTCTTTTTGTCTTCTTTTTATTAACCAATTTGGGTTTTCTATATTGTATGGTATCACTTTTCATAATTTTATTTGCACATGACAATTTCCATTTCATCAAGTTTTCAAAATTGTTAGCAGTCACGTGTACATGGTAATATCTTTAACAGTGATTAAGCAGCCAGCTGCTAGGATATGGGAAATGCTAAGGGAACAAATTTTGGTTATAGACCACCCACAGGAATGTTTACAAATCCTTGGAAGAAACTGCATGACTCTCACTGCAGTTGCAAAAATAAATATCCTTTCCTGTAGCTTCACAGCTCAACATTTTTAGGTAGATTTTGAGAGAGCCCTCTGTCAGCACTTCCACTCAAAATGTCCATTTCCCTGTTCTTTGCTTTCAGTGTATATTTGCCTTTATTTTAAACCATCCTGTAAAATGATACTAATAATTCTGATCTGATTTTGTAATCTCTTATGAAAGCAACCTAGGCAAATAGCAATAAAATATAGGCATACCTCAAAGATATTGTGGCTTTGGTTCCAGATCACTACAATATAGTGAATATCACCATAAAGCAAGTCACACAGATTTATCCCAGTGCATATAAAAGTTATGTTTACACTATATTGCAGTCTATTAAGTGTGAAATAGCATTATATATAAAAAGACAATGTATACACCTTAATTAAAAAATACTTCATTGCTAAAAAATGCTAACCATCATCTGAGCCTTCAGCAAGCCATAATCTTTTTGCGATAGTAACATTGAAGATCACAGATCACCATAACAAATTAATAATAACGAAAAGTTTGAAATATTGTGAGAATTACCAAAATGTGACCCAGAGACAAAAAATGAGCAAATGCTAATGGAAAGTGATGCCAGTAGCCTTGTTTGACACATAGTTGCCAGAAGCCTTCAATATATAAAAACGCAGTATCTGCAAAGAGCAATAAAGTGAAGAGCAACAAAACGATGTATGCCTTTATGTAAATTGGACATTATTTGCTTCAGAAAACTATTAATGAGATATGCGTTCTTGGCTAAATTGACCTATTTGTGCCTCTGGCTATTTGTTATTACCATCTCATCTTTCGTGAGGGTGGATTTGTAATCATAATTTTTCACAAATCCAAATGAGTATTTATACAAGAAATATTTCCTACCCATAACTGTTAAACCCTACTTAAACCAAATTTCATAATATTATTATAATATCAAATCCCTCTGGTGAAGCAGAAAGGGAAGGAGATGGGGAGCCCAAGGTCCCCATCTGTTCAAAATCTGTCATTGACTAGCAGAGTGAACTTGAGTAAGTCAGTTAATCAATCTTTGTTTCTCCAACTGTTGGATGAAGGTTTTAATGAAAAACATCAGTGTCATTGGTAACATTCTAAAATCCTAATCTGAACTTCCAGGAAAAAAAAAAAAACCCTGCTCTAAGCATGGGTAAGCACCTGCAGTGCGTTGTCCAATGTTAGGCTGAAATATCAGATTCTTCATGTAGGCCTTGATTTCTCCCACACGTAACTTATGTTTCACAAAAACTGAACATGATGGTTATGAGATTTTTAGTTAGAGAGTGTTTAGGAGCAGCTACAGTCTGCAATTCCATGAGCTATGACCCATGAGATTGATAGAGAATATGGTAGAGGTAAACCAGAGATGGAGGAAAGGCATTAAAAATTGGCTGAGAGAGAACAAAAGACAGTCAGCTATGTGATATAAAATAATAAGAACTAAAAGAGAGGTGTGATGGATGGAGTGCAAGCAGATTTAGTGGATAAGGGTGATTGACAGTGAAGAATTAAAGTTTGGGATAAGGCATACTGTGACATTTAGTTTTTAATAAATAGTATAATGACACCTGACATCTATAAGCTTTCAAAAATTCACATCAATGATGTTCATTCCAATAATTAAAAATAAATAAAAAATTTACTTCTTTGTTGCTTTCTTTTTGACTTCTTGAACTCCTTAAAAATAGGTTTTAAACCTAAGGCAAAGAAAAATTTTAGGTGAAGCATACAGTAAACAGTGTTTGATGAATGACTTTTAATTTTTAATTGTTAATAAAATTAAATGTATTTAAATTCAAGTATTAATATTCAGGTAATAGTTTAGCTATAATCTGTAATAATATTATGTTGGCCAATAGAACTTTAATGGTACTGATTAGAATACTTTGAATCATTACAAAGAAAAATAATACTTATTGTACCTTGAACTAGACTGTAGCCAAATAGAATGTCTGGAAGTCACTTGATCATATGATAGACATATATGAGAGCAGCTGATAAAGGATAGAATGAACTTTAGACCATAAAACTGGATAAAGAATCTTCCTTTAATAGGTATATTCCACTAACCATTTATGATCAAGGACTTAGGCATTTTAAAATTTAGCTGTGAGAAGTGGGTGAAGAGGAGAAATAGTTTAGGATTTTTAAAATACACTTTTATATTTAGCATATTTTTTTAATCAAACATTTTTGGGGGATTGGGGTACAAAAGGGAAATAAAATTATACAAGCACACTAGCATGGCATGAATCCTTTACCAAGATGGTATTAGGACTAACTAGGAAAAATAGATTTAAAAAATAGATGAATGACACCCATAGTGAAAAGTGCTGCCTTACTCATTCTGTTATCAAGTCTAAAATGCATACAGCTATTTATTGAGAATCTGCTACATGCTCAACATTGCACTAGACTGTTTAGAGCACTAAAGAAATATGTGAATTTGATGTAACAAGAGTTTTGAATTGAAGAATCAATTTCAACACACAGATAGCAATTAAAGAACAACATAGGCCTTTATATAATAATGAACTGACCAAGGAGAAGAAGTACTTTGCCTGAGAGATCATAAGTCCCTGCTCTATGCTTCAGTCTACACTCCATCATTTAACATTTGTCAGCCACTAAGGAAAGAACCTGAACAGAAGCTTTCTTAATGTCCCTTTCTGCAAATGGATTTATAATACAAATAAAGTTCATAGTGTTTACTTCATGCCTGACATGATTTGCTTCATAATATTTCAATTAATCCTCACTAAAAGAATGAGGTCTTATGGAATTTAAGAGATAAGAAAACTGAGAAATCAATAACTTTCTTTGGTTAATATAGCTGGCAAATTGTGGCTCTGAGATCAAACCATGTTGTTGATTCTAGAGCCTGTGGTTTTTGCTGTGTATTACCTCTTTTATCCCAATGCTCTTCTCATTTTATAAAGCTTTAAAATATATTCTGCAAATGTAACTGACATGTAATGGGACATGAGAGGATTAAGCAGCCACTGAAGGAATGTTCAGTGTTATTTTGAAGGATACATCATGTTGCTGCCCACATGGAGAACAGTTGGAAACTCACCTAACAAATTAAGAAATCTGACAAAAAGGCACACATCCCACTGTACCACCCCCATTAACACCCATACCACCCCTGATGCCAGCACAGCATACACATATGGATCATATCAGCATGATTGAACATAACAATGTATCAGCTATTCCTAGAGTACATAAAAGAGACCAACAGCATTGTGTGACAGTCATAGGGTTCTGAAGCAAAACTGGCTACATGGAACTACAGACCGAGGGCAGCCAGGGTGACTGGACAAGGATGTAGTCTCAGTCACTTAGTTAGCACCAACCCCTTGCTCCTCACTAAAGAGAAATTGAAAACTGCTATCCTCTGTTATACAGCATTTATAATATTAATTTGTCCAGCACATAGCTTTTTTTTTTTTTGTATGTGAGCTCATACTAGCTACATTTTTTTGTCATCTTTCAAAGTATTTATTTAAATATTCCTTCAAGGTATTATTATGAGGTAATTGTATGGTATTTATACAGATAAAAATAATATAAATATATCAGAATGAGAGAGAGGGGGAGAGAGAGAGAGAGAGAGAGAGGGAGGGAGAGAGGGAGAGAGAAAGCAATTGGTCGACTAGGATGTCCTCTTTGATTATCACAGGTATTACAGTAAAGATTTTTGGGGACCCGAGTAGGGGTAGGACCCAGTACCATCTCTTTTTTAGTGTGCTTCATTGAATACAGACAATAGAAGTTCTGAAGAGAAAGTAGAATCCATGAGGAAGGCTTATTAGAAGAGTTGGATTTTTGAGGCAAGTCTTTTTTTTTTTTTTTTTTTCTTTTTGTGGTGAAGGAAAGCACAGCGTTTATTGCAGGGCACCAAGCAAGAAGTCCAGGCTGCTAGTGCTCAAAAGACCCAACTCCCTGATGGCTTTCAGGCAAAGGGTTTTATTTTGTTTTAATTTTTGAATTTTATTTAATTTATTTTTTTATACAGCAGTTTCTTATTAGTGATCCATTTTATACATATTCGTGTATATATGTCAAGTCTTGATATGACCTTTGTTTGGTTTGTAAGATGATCACTGGTTTGCTACCAACATGCTTTCATTGGCCCTAAATGATGTGTTGCCTTAATGTATTTGGTATATATGGCTATTTTGCTTTGGTACTCATGTCAACCTTGAAAAACTCAAAGATGCATAAAGCTGGAATCAGTGAGGAACAGTGTTAAGCTATAAGAGGCAGATTTAGAGGGCCATTTGTACCTTAGTAAGCTTTAATCATTATCTTTCTTTAATCCACTTCCTTTAATCTTCATAATTACATATATACACAAGGGTGCCATACCTTAAATGTAATTTGTATACATCTATTAGGCACTATAGCAGAAACTCAGAGATTATCATCTTATATTGCAGAGCGTTATAAGTTCATGATAGCCTTTTGATAATTTTTTATCATTAACCAAAAGCTAAAAATAACTCGAGTTGTCAATACAGTAAAATATTTTTATTGGGGACTAACATAGTCTTAAAAGGATTCTCATATAATTTTTTGGAAAATAGCAACCATTTTACCTCAGTCTGAAATTTTAACTCAACTCTTAGATTAATAGAAATAAAATGGTGAGACGGGGGTGGGACTTGTATTTGTTTACACTGATACATACCAGGGTACTTTAGTTATGCATATTTGAAAGCAAATCTCTCATGGCAAGTGAATTCTGGATAGAATCTCATGAAACTATAGCTTTACTAGAACTGAAATATGTAATTGACTAAAATCTTCACAAAGTACGAATAGAATTCACACATCAAGAGCAAGAGGAAGATTATGGCTTAACATGAGGTGTAGCCTCTTGAGGAAGTGAAAGGCTGGTCGTTCACGCTTTGTGCTTATGAACAAAAGAGAAATATAATTTTAAGACTCTTGGGAGTGATTGAAGTAAAACAACAAAAAAAGTGATGTACCTTTCAATTTTCATCTAAGTTACACTTGACATAAAATACATGTGTTAAAAAATGATTACCCAGGATATAATTTCCTAGCTAGTATGTCAACATGTAGCAGTTGGGTAGATACATTATGCATATATAATAAGAAATATTCTTACTGTTAAAAATATTTAAGTTCAATAGCTAACTTAATTGTAGAAACATATTTAGTTAAGACCCTTAGGAAACTACATCCTTGATTTATTGCACTGTCACACAGCTCTGCTTTCTGTAGCCCAGTCTCAAAAAGCCATATTACCTGAACTTTTTAAAGATTGTAAGGTGGCAGTTCCTCTAAACGTTATTCATGATCAGTATTTTAAAATGGCACTTCAGCTCTGATATTGGCTTAACTTACCAGTTTTAGTTGTTGCTTATCACATAGTAAAGCTGATTAAAACCAAATAAGAAAGTATTATGCTACACCACATTTTCTTTCTCATCTGTGGTCTTGCTATATTTGTCTAATATAACATTATCTCATTATATTGCAATTGTATGTTTATGTAACTTTCTTCTTCACTGATCTAAAAGACCCTGAAGGGCAAATATCGAGTGGGGTTGTATAGATTCTATGTCTTTCATACCCACAACAACCTAGAGCTGGGGAAGATAGGGACCACCATTATGTGGCTAAAACAAAAGATTTGTCTAAACTAAGTCTCAGTGTATTTTTTAAAAATCCAAGTGGCAAGTCTAAAAACAGCCTTTTATTCTGATAATAACTTAGATGAGAAAAGTAGGCCCTTAAATTAAAATTGCCTTATTCATTTGGTTTTTGTCTGTTTGAATGTACTAATGCTGCATTTGTGTAAGGTATTCAATAATTGAAGCAAACTTTCCTCTATTATTCCAGATTTGTGAGGTTTTATTATATAACTTCCCTTTAGGGTTAGTGTAGATATGAATTTTCCTCACGTTGTGTTTTTATTCTCCATATAGTTATGGATTACAAATAATTTATGTCATCTAGATTTTTGAAGAGCTCATCAGTATCAGTTTACAGTTAATGATTTTCTAACTGTTGTTCAGTTATGTCATCATCAGATGATTTTTTAATGTGCTAGCAGTGGTAAATGATTATTTAAATATCACAAAGGATCATTTAAAAACCATAAACAACTGCAAGAATGGTTATCTAGAAGTGGTGAAACCAATCTGAATTTATAGAAAAGAAGCTCTTCGTATATTTTTGGGAAAAATGAAGTGTAAAAATCATGGGGAGGGGGTGGAAATGGACATAGAATAAGGCAAGCAATCCCAACTTCAGCATTAAGAAAGACTGTAATTTTATATGGTAAAAATTTTAAGGTGTCATAAGAAGTACTTAATGGATGTGCTGCCTTGGAACACTCCACTGCCTTGGAATATTTTGTGTTCTCCCTAGTGTTGCTTTTCTCTCTATAGATATTTCTAAATGCTGAGGGTTAAGGAAGCAGAATTGCTTTTGATCATGTATATTTATTAGAAACAGTTGGTTATGGAAACACCACTGGCTTGGATGATTCAAACTTGTCTAGATTTTTCAGGTAATTAAACACAGATGAGAATTGATGACTGCTGGGATTTTCTGAACTTTTCCTAATACTCTTGTTAGTGATATATAGATGTGAGGGAACATGGTACTTACAGCCTACATATACATGTGGACAGGTAAAGTTCTTTTTGTTCCCAAACACTTCTGCAACTCAAATATCATATGGCAAATGAGTCTTCTACTAAGGATTCATCAACTACCTGTTGGCTCAGTTTCAGCTCAGACGAGTACTGTGATATGTTTGCAGAGTTTTTGCTTCAGGTTTGTCTTGATTAATGTTCAGTGGATAAGCGTTATCAACTTAGTTTTCGTGTCTCAAGCCATTAGTATAATGAGGAATGGACTTTCCATGAAGTAATCTCAAAAGTTCAGAGGACACTATAATTCATGACATCTATGGTATCATGACCCTCTGGCTGAGGGGTGAGATATATCAAACGTGAGTGTGATTTCTGAAGAACTAGGAAAAGTTTTTTTCTTTTTTCTTTTTTTTAGAATTCTTTTTGAAGGGCTTGATTTGCGGTAATTGACACAATTATTAGAATCAGGATACTTCAGCCTACATTATGTATATGTAACATTTTATCCTGTGGTCAATGAGCAAGTGATGATTGTTTTTATCAAAACATCATCTTACTATTTTGAATTTTTTTTTGCTTTATTAAGACTTTGGTTTTTTTTAGAGCAGTTTTGGATTCACAGCAAAATTTAGGGGAAGGTACAGAGACTTCCCACATACTCTTTGCCTTCACACATGCATAGCCTTCCAAATTACCAACATCTCCTACCAGAGTGGTACATTTGTTTCAGTTGATGAACTTATGTTGACTCATCATAATAATCCAAAGCCCACAGTTTACATTATAGTTCACTCTTGTGGGGTTGTTTGTCTCAAATGTATAATGATATGTATCCATCCTTACGGTATCATACAGAGTATTTTCACTGCCCTAAAAATCCTGTGCTCCACCGATTCATCCCTCCCCTTCCCCAACCCCTGACATCCACTGATGTTTTTACCATGTACATAGTTTTGCTTTTTCCAGAATGTCATATAGTTGGAATCATGCCGTTTGTAGCCTTCTCTGATTAGTTTCTTTTACTTAGTAATATGCATTTAAGCTTCCTCCATATCTTTTCATGGCTTGATAGCTCATTTCTTTTTAGTGCTAAATAATATTCATAATATTCTATTGTCTGAATGTACCACAGTTTATCCATTCACCTACTGAAAAACATCTTGGATGCTTCCAAGTTCTGGCAATTATGAATAAAGGTGCTGTAACCATCTATGTGCTGATATTTGTGTGGACATAAGTTTTGAACTTCTTTGGGTAAATACCAAGGAGTGTGATTGCTGTACCATTTGGTAAGAGTATGTTTAGTTTTGAAAGAAACCGCTGAACTGTCTTCCAAAGTGGCTGTATCATTGTGCATTTCCACCAGCAATAGATGAGAGTTCCTGTCATTCCACATCCTCATCAGCATTGGAGGTTGTCAATGTTATGGATTTTGGCCATTCAAATAGATATGTCGTGGTATCTCATTATTGTTTTAGTTTGCATTTCCCTGATGACATATGGTGTGGAGCATCTTTTCATATGCTTATTTGCCATCAGTATCCCTTCTTTAGAGAGGTGTCTGCTAAAGTCTTTGGCGTATATTTTAATTGGATTGTTTGTTTTCTTATTGTTGAGTTTTAAGAGTTCTTTGTATATTTTGAATAATAGTCCTTTATCAGATGTGTCTTTTGTAAATATTTTCTCCTAGTCAGTGACTTGTCTTGTCATTCTCTTGACATTGTCTTTCACAAAGCAGAAATTTAAAAATTTTAATGAAGTCTGGAATATCAATTGTTTCTTTCATGGACCATGCCTTTGGTGTTACATCTAAAAAGTCACTGACATACTCAAGGTCATCTAGATTTTCTCCTGTGTTATCTTCTAGGAGTTTTATACACTTAGGTCTACAATCCATTTAGAACTAACTTTTGTGAGGGGTGTAACGGTGTTTTTTTTTTTTTTTTCCATGTAGATGTCCGGTAGTTCTAGCACCATGTGTTAAAAAGACTATCTTTGCTCCATTACACTTATTGCCTTTGCTCTTTTGTCAAAGATCAGTTGACTATTTATGTGAGTCTATTTCTGGGCTCTCTTTTCCTTCCATTGAGCTCTTTGTCTCTTCTTTCTCTAATACTATACTGTCTTGATTACTGTAGCTTTATAGTAAGCCTTGAAATCAGGTAGCATCAATATTTCAACTTTATTCTGTCCTTCAATGTTGTGTTGTCTATTCTGGGTCTTTTGCCTCTCCAAACACACTTTAGACTCAGTTTGTCAGTATCCACAACATAATTTTTTTATTGGAATTGCATCAGATCTATTGATCAAATTGGGAACAACTGACATCTTGACATTTTGAGTCTTCTTTTCCTTGAATATGACATATATCTCCATTTATTTGTTTCTTCTTTGATTTCATTCATCAGAGGCCTGTAGTTTTCCTCATTTAGATCTTGTATGTATTTTGTTAGATGTAAAACTAAGTATTTTATTTTTGGGGTGCTAATGTAAATAGTATTGGGTTTTAAATTTCAAATTCCACTTGTTGATTGCTATTATATTGGAAAGTGACTGACTTTTGTATATTAATCTTCTATTCTGCAACCTTGCTATAATAGAGTTTAAAAATATTGGTTCATTGACTGTAACAAAGGTACCACTCTGGTGCAGGTTGTTGATAGGGGAGGAAGCTGTGTGTGGGGAGACAAGGGGTATATGAAAAATCTCTGTACCTTCTGTTCAATTTTGGTGTGAACATAAAACTGTTATAAAAATAAAATCTAAAAGAGAAAGAAAGAAAAGAAAATTGACTTCATGAAATCTGTTCTTATTTATCAGGAGACCAGTTTACTGGCAAAGGGTATATTCAACATATGAGTGGTCAATAGAGAAAAATCAAGAAGTTACATTTTACAAATTGAAAGACCCATGGCATTATATTTTATCAGAATCCATTTGCAAAAACAAATGTGGCTATCAAATAAAAAGGAGGTAGCTTACCGAACATTTGCTGAATTCCCCAAAACATTGCTATTTAAATCTTGCTCTTAGTTTGTATTTATTTATATTATCACTGTAGAGCACAATATGAGTTTGTTAGCATTTGTCCAGAAACGAAGCTTCTGCTGACAAAGCTGGTCTGAACCAGAATGGTTCTGGAAAAATGTTACTATTGAGCTCTTGAAGCAGTGAATCACGGGAGGAAGTAGCAGTGCTTCCGCAGGTCCTGTCAGGTACAGGTTCAATTATATATACGTGGAGCATATCTAGCCTACCCATTTGATGGTATAGGCCCTGATCAGCCTGAAACCAAGTGGGGATATCCATAGGAAGAGAGGAATTGCCAACACACTTCCAGTGGAGAAGAGAAAAAGGATTCCACCAGTATCTCCCACCTGTACCCTTATTTCTTCGTATGTATTGAAGAGGTTCTACACACTCACTAAACCTCATGCCATCTATAATACTTTTACCTGTGATAATAAAATGTCCATTGGAAAGCACCATAACACTACTCTACCGAGGTCATTATAAACAAAAATGACAAAATGTTTTTCTTAGAAAGATTAAATACTTTGTCATAAGAAAGCTTTTAAAATAATTGAACACTTCTTTGTCATATGATTATTTTAACTCTTTTTTCATTTTACATTTTAAGCCATCTGATTAGACACAAGCTAGGAGCTAGGATCTCTAAGATCATACCATTTTCATAGACCATAATACTATTTTTGCATGCGTTCATCCACAGACCATAATATGAGACACCGATTAAATGGCTTACTACTCTTTAGTCAAGCATGAGGGAGCATTTAGTTCAAAAGATATTACGTTCCTCTTGTGAGCTTTATGGTTATATTTTTCAGTGTTTCCAACACTTGTAAAGAGCCACAAAAAGCCACTAAAACAAAGAGAAAAATATTTTGAGCAAGATGTTAATTAATTGTTAAAAACTGGAAATCATCACATTCTTATTAGATGATACACATATAGTTAAAATATGAATTATTTCAAAATGATACTCATTGAATTAACAAAATAATTTCATATACGATTTAGTTGTTCTTGCACTCTAGTAATAAACTTGATTACCTTTTTATCCTAAGGTAGAATTCAAAGACCTTAATTTCTTGCATTCTGAGGGAAACAGAAACCTTAATACTGGTTTAATTGCCCTTTCACTACATCAGTCTCAATGGCAGCTGGCACTATGTTCCCTCTGGCACATTGAGGGCAACCATTAGAAAATTTCAAAAGGAAACAAGAAATACACAGCTAAATCAATGAGGAAAAAATAATAAATAGGACTTATACTTTAAATAGGTGCTTTACTGTATTTATTCTAAAACTTATATAGACCTTTTGTTAAATATTGGAGTGGTAGTGGCATGAATCCTTGCAAACATAATTCTAGGACAGAAAGTTGGATCTCCCTGCAGCCCTCTTTTCCATAATACTGTTCTTCTTTTGATCTGTCTCAAACTGTTATATTTTTTTCTGCAAACATTCTAGTTGAGTCTTAAATCCTGCTGTAGCTTGGTGACCCACCTCTTCTTTATTTGTAGAAATAACTTCCGGTTTTAGTAACCCACATCTGTTCAGAAATGATGAAGGACTCTAGATATCCACTTTTACCAATGGTTCAAGTGATTTTCTATTTAACGCCTTTTCATGCTGCTAATTTTTTAACATAATAAACATTCATTTTCTACTATAGTTCACTTCATTTATGCAGCCTTTAGTTTCACATTCTCAGCTGACTTTTTTTTTTGTCATCATAATCTTGCTTGTTTACAATTATCTTGGTCTAGAAACTATCTTGGAGTTTTACAGTTGCCTATCAAATATAACAAAGAAGGGAAAAACAAGAAAAGGAGCATAATATAAAGCGTATTAAGCTTGATAATTAGGTGTTAAAAGGTGAAATGTTTCAGCCTGTGAGTGGAAACTTTACGCTTTATCTTTATTTTCTTACAAAAACAAGAACAAAGCATACAGTTTCCCATTTCAGTAAGTTTGTTTTGGGGTTAACTTAAATCATGAGTCAAAGATAAATCTATAATGATCAAGAAGAACAAATCAGAAAACTATCTGGGGTATTTAACTTGTTTTCTGAGGTAAGACAAAAGAAGACACTTTGCCTCTCAATGTGCCTATGATGAAGAAACCAGTGAGAGAGGACCACGGTCTCTGTCCTCTGCTGCTCATCTGTAAATAACTTTGGAAGAAGTATGAAAAGGGAGGGAGTTAATTTAATCCTGTGCTGGTTAGGTTTAAGGGGTAGTTTAAAGGATGAAGAAGTAGAAACTAGAAACCACCTGAGATTTCATCTAGGGCTGATAGAGTCAGTACTATATCTGACCCATTGTTACAGTTGTCTGAGACCCAAAGCACTTCAGTTTTTCCAGGACTGGCTGGGTGGGAATGATTTCCCCTTTTGTCCATGAACCTAATACAGCATTAAGGATGGTACTTCAGGGGCTTCCCTGGCAGTCCAGTGATTAAGATTTCACCTTCTAATGTAGGGGATGCGGGTTCAATCCTTGGTTGGGGAGCTAAGATCCCACATGCCTGGCGGCCATAAAACCAAAACATAAACCAGAAGCAATATTGTAACAAATTCAACAAAGACTTTAAAAATGCTCCACATCAAAAAAGTCTTTAAAATGAAAAAGAGAAAAAAAAAAAGAATGGTACTTCAGATAAAATTTGGAACTGGGCCAGGGATAATTTAAATAGGTTATAAAAATGAAGTTAGCCCAGACAATCATTCTGAATCAGAGACAAAGTGAGGCCACAAGAATGACTAAATGCTGTGTACCATAATGACCCACAATGTATTATGAGATGGGTCAAAATATTAACCAGGAACTTTCTAGCAAACAGCCTGACAAGACCCATTACATAATCATTTCCCTCTGTTGTTCTTTTCAAATATTTTCTTGCACCAAGTCTCTAAGTAAACCATAGCAGCTTCAATGGGAGTTATAGAACAGCTCCTTTGTCATCTTTTTATAAAACCTCCCCACCCCAGGAAGGGTCAGATCTTTCTCCTCAGTATGTCAATATCACTTTGTTCATGACTCTTGTAATTATAGTGATTTTTTTCCCCCATTTAGGGATTAAGTTCCTAAAATTTTCCATGGTAGAAGAATTTGTGATTGAGGAAGCTGAGACTTAAGAGGAAAGTGATCAAAGTTCCGTGATATGAGGTGTTCTTAAGTTCACCAAAATAGTGCAGTAAATATAGAACACCAAAATAATAGCAATGACGATGAAATATATTAGTAATATCCATTCCAGTGCAAAGTATTATAGAAACTCTTCCCCTAAGCTCTCCTAAGTTTGAACTTGAAATTTTATTTTATTTTGGTGCAGGTAAATGAATATTAACAGTCTTTTGTTTTCTGTCTCAAGTTTTTTCTTCCCAATACTTAATGCCTAGTCACAATATTTTCCAAAGCATATTTCTCAGGGCACTAATACACCAACCTCCAATATGGTCCCTGAAAAATAGGTTCCATCATCCAAAATTAGTATGAGGATTGCTATATACCATATTCTCCTGCTTAGAATTTCTGCTTTAATGTGTTAGAGACCACAAGACCTGTAATACAAAAAACTCATTTGAATTTTGTTTCAGCTTAGTATGTCATTAATGTGTTTGAAAACTAATTAAGTTGGTGCGTATGTGATGCAAGACATCTATGAAAGTCCTTTGGTAACCATTTTTGGGGAATCTGTCTTAATGCACTGGGTTATGAGGAGTATTATACTAAATTATATTGATATATCTAGCACAATATCCAGAATATATTAGGTGATGAGTAAGCACTGCTATTTAAAATATTATTACTGTCTTTTGATCATTTCTCCCGTATCTCTGCCAAACACTTCCTTAAAATCCACTTTCACTTGTGATCATCAGATTAGCAACTATCTGCATGGCTTACTCAATTCTTCTTCACATAGGTACTTAAGAAATGCAGCCATATGGCCCAATTTGACTTTTCCTTTATAGGCTTTATCTTTCCTTAGGAAAAGAAGAAGAAAAGTTCACATACATGCAAATACGCACACACACACCCCTTCTTTTCTGCTATTTTTGTTTTGTACTTTTTAACTTCATTTCTTCAGTTCTCTCCTTTTATAATCTTCAGTAGGAGTGATTTGATATTTTTCTAATTCCAGAATCAAAAATTCTCCTGATTTCTCATAAGAGAGATGAAGCATGTATTTGCAAATACTTTTATAACAAGAAGAAATAATATTCAAGTTGTTTGTATGTATCCTTTGTAAATCATGCAATATCTAAAGCAAGGGATATATATTTTTTAACTTTGCTTTCCTACCAACTGGCACATCCTAAAGAGTCTCAGAAAATGTTTGGTAAATATAAAAGTGGGTAGTGCATTTGATTTTGGTTTAGGAGAAATAAAGTTTCAAGCCAGAAGAAGAATGGGAAATCTCAAGACTGTAAGGTAGACATCAGGGGGACTGGACAGAGCCATTCTCTGAATCCTTCATCTCCTACTGTCCATCCCTGTATCACAGTCTTTAGTTTTTTAATGGACCACTGGTCTCATAGTAGGTACTCAATAAATATTTGACAATTTACTGAAAAAACTGTGTCAAATTTCCTAGAAGATCATGATAGAAGAAGCAATGTAGACAGGAAAGCTACGTTTGCTGAGAACTGTGGCAAGTTCTTCAGCATTTCTCCCGTAGTTTCATTAGCTCTGCCCTTTTTTTCTGCTTTGACTTCCAAACCAAATGGCCTCTCGCAGGAGAAGACAATATGGAAAAATCCCTTCAAAAAACATGAGATCTAAGGGTCATTAAGCTCCTAAATATCAATAAGTGAGATAATATTACCAAGATTGATTGAATTATTGTAGTGTTCCAGACTCAGTGTGAACTGAGTTTGGCTTTTCCAGATCGGGAGCAATAGATCTTTTACAAATTCTCTGCAATCAGTGGGTATGTCCTCCTTCCACACTCTTCTCCCCAGCTGGCTTGTTCAGTGGCCACTTTTGCAGCCCTTGGGTCAGTCTCATGTAGAACAAGAGAGAAAAAAAGCTAGCTTTGAGGCAGCCAGAGCAACAGTTGAGCCAATAGTTGAACCAACAGGAAGTCCTGCATCAGTTAATTTTTTTTTGCTCTTGTCCTGCTTTCCCCAAAGTAGAAAATCTCTCCACTAATAGCTTTTAGCTTAATTTCTAGTCCCAGCTACTTATCTGACCTCTTGATTCTGCATCCATCAGTCTGTGATCTGTCTACCTGGCATTCTTTCCTGCCTTGCCCTGACCTTACATGTATGACACTGACTTCTATTATTGGCTCACTTCTACAGACGCTTTCTTGGTTTTGGCTCTTTAATGCATCTTTACTGCCTATAGATCCTGGTGCCAAAGGAGAAAAGGAAATGATACACATAATCTTGATTGAAAACTAAAACAGTACTATTCAAGTATGTTGAGGTGCAAGGAAAATAAACATTTCTGGGTTAGGTATTTTCTTTTTTCACTGATTACAAGCAAGCTCATTTAGAAAGATAATTGTCTTTCTGTCTTGGGATTCTATCATATTGGATGACTGCCTAAGTGCTAGTACAAGAGAAAGAGACCCCAAGGGTTGGGGGTGGTGAGAATGGATATTGGCTGATCCTGGGTCAGCAGAAAAGCACTATTTTTTAAAGGAAACATAATATTAAAAACTCCAAAAAATTTATTACAGTTTGAAATTATGAAATAATCTTTCCATTAAATACTGAATGTTTGTGCTCTTATTAGAGCACAGTGGACAGTTCTGTACTTCTTTACTAGAAAAGTTGGGAGGAAAATTAAAAGGGTAAGTAAACTTTCCCTAAAAAGAAAAACAGGTAGAAAAAAGTTAAAGTGAATTTCAGCATGAAGAAAATAGTCCTCAAGACCAATGACTGATTGAATCCAAAGTTTATTTACTCTAAAATGTATTGGGCACCTGTGAGGTGCTGGGTACATTAGAAAGGTAGCATTAAATAAGAACTAATCTGGCTCTCAAGAATGTCTTGATTTAGCAAACTTTTGAATGAACTTATAAGGAGAGAAAGCAGTCTTGGACTGACAGTGGTTGATCAGGTCTTCATTCTCCCACTGAGGACAAATAATACGAAGGAAACCCCTAGATATCCAGATGAGAAAGAAGAGAATTGAGACCTACAACTGGATTCTTAGATGTTAGAATGGTAGAACAGGATATTGAGGCCTTTCTTCTGTGGAGGTCAAGTTAAGCATAATCAATTATTCTTTTTCTTGTGAGGTTTTGATATGATGACGTAGTCTGGGAAAAGTGGGCAATATGAGAACTTCGGTGTATTGCTGCAACCCTGTGGCCCTTTGCTTCTATTTATTGGGCATAAAGTCAAACTACATTTGTTGTGCTCTAAGGTGTGGGTGATCTTGTGCGACAGAAATATTTTATCTTAAAAACAAATTAGTTAGCAGAAGCCAATGATCCACAGTAATTTGTTTTGGATTGAGACACAGAAAGCACATGGGACTTGGCATTGGAAGACAGAGGTTCTTTTTCCAGGAATGGTACAAACGTGTGTTGCTTTTGGCATGACATTTAATCCCTTTTGCATCTTACTTCTTTCAGCTATAAAATCTGGGGGCAATCTATAAGATCCTTTCCAATTCTATAATTATGAATTTTTCAATCATTTTATGGTGTCTGAAAACAAAGATAGTATTTGTCACCATGTTTATTTTTTCCTCTCCAGTATGAGGTATTAACAAAATGAAATATTATATTAGCCCTAAATAAAACTTTCCATTTTCTATTTTCTTTAAAATAATTAAATGATTTGGGGTGTTATAGTACAGCTGAAAAGAAAATGAGATGAAATTATAAATTTCTATCTCAATATCAAGTATCCCTCCTGTTTCTATGCACAGGATTTTTTCTAAGAGATAAGCATATAGTAGCAATTATATGCTAGCACATTATAGAGTTTTAGGCACAATTTTACGGAAGAGTGATGAAGCTGTATTAATTATTTTTCATTATGTGAATATATTTCTATGTCCATTATTGGCTATTACCTCTTAGAGAATGAGAGAGAGAGAGTTCTGGTCTGGCAGATTGTAACCGTTCTGCCAGCCCACTTGCCACATATGAACCACAGTTTGTGATAAGTCATTTTCAGTTAATTGCTAACTTACCTCTAAATTATTTAGTAGTTCTGATTTTGATTCTGAAACACCTAGAGGCAATGATCTGCACTACGAACTAACAGCGTATAAAAATTCTGGTTTTAATAAGAGTCATTTGCTCTTAGAAGTTAAGTAATGACAATGATATATAAATTTTAGGGAAGAGGGAAAATATTTAAGAAGTACTTAAGAAATCTGAGTGTAGACTTTGCTGAATGCAAATTAATTATAGAAGAAATTTGTTTAGGTATTATAATCCTTAAGTTTCCTGCAAATTAATGAAAACAATATTTGAAAAAAGGAAGACAAAAACCTAGGAGAGTAACTACATAATTAGAAAACATGGCATACACAAAATTTAAGTGAAAAGAAAGGCTATAATCAATCACCTCCTAGTAAACGTAATAAAAATTTTTAAGAATGACCTCTACGGGCTTCCCTGGTGGCGCAGTGGTTGAGAGTCTGCCTGCCGATGCAGGGGACGCGGGTTCGTGCCCCGGTTCGGGAGGATCCCACATGCCGTGGAGCGGCTGGGCCCGTAAGCCATGGCCTCTGAGCCTGCGCGTCCGGAGCCTGTGCTCCACAACGGAAGAGGCCACAACAGTGAGAGGCCCGCGTACCGCAAAAAAAAAAAAAAAAATGACCTCTATATAGATAGATATTAGCTTCCAGATAAAATTATAGGATCCAAATTAATAGCATCATGTATGTATAATAACTATAAGAACTAGTAATTAATGTGTGTACTTATGTGCCAGGCTCTGTTCTTATTACTCTATAAATAAACTCATTTAAGCCTCACACAAACTTATAAAGTAGGTACTATTACTTATTTAATAGAAAAGGCAACTGAAGCATAGGCCATTTGCCAGAGCTCACAATCTTACCTACGGTCACCTTCTCTATGCAAGTACGAAATATACAAATATGCACTCATTAAGAAAATAACATTAAATATTATTGATCTATGAATATTCTGTGGGTCAAAACATTTAATAGCGAGTAAAAGTAGTACATTACTGTTAAAAAAAACAATAATCATAATAATGCTATGTCCAAAAGCAGGCACTGCAAAGTTGGAGATCAGTGGTCAGTCCTCTAAAATGTTTACTTTTATCTTCTTTTATTGTTCTTGAGAATTTTAATTCACAGCTTGGTTTGTGAGGGTCAAATAAGACAATGGACATGGGATCATCTCCCGCCCTATTTACTACCATGCATAACACTGCCTTATACACATATATCAATTTTTAAATTATAATTTTGCATGTCCCTAACATGTTCCTAATGTTATAAATGCATTATTTTGTGTATTCACAGATATGCCTCCATACAAAGTTTATATTAATTCATTGATTCTCTGGATAAGTATTTATTGAGCTACTATCGTTGTCAGATGCTGTTAGGTAAATAAGAGTAAAATGATGGACAAAATCTAGTGACTATCTTTAGGAAAACGTTGGGTAAGTGATGAGGTAATTATTGTGTGATACAGTCAGTCCAGTGTTAGGAAGCATATATCAGGAAGAAAACGGAGTCATTAAGTTCTGTAAGCAGGAAAATGAGATGCATTTTGGAAGGACCACTCCTTTCACAATATGGAGAATGAATTGCGTTGGAGGCAATGATGGAGATACGGAAGCCAAGGCGGGGACGGTTTTAGTAACACAGGAGAGAAGCGTTGGTGACTAGGACAAGAACAGCAGCAGAGAGAAAATATAAATTTTTAGAATTTTGTGAGATCTAATCAGTAGAATTTGGAAAGTATTTGATATAGTGGAAAAAATAATATTTTCCTGTTTTATGGGATGGTCAAATGGTCAAGTGACAGAGGATCAGGATTTTCCTAGCACAGTTTTTTTGCAAGTTGAATTTGAGGTAATTATGGGATATACAAGCATACAATCTTATAGTATATATTGGTTCTCATGAAACCATGAAGGGAGAGGGCTCAGAGTGAACAGGTACAATGACCAAGGATAGAAATGCCAACACATAAGCAATTGGCAAAAGAAGAAAAGCCCTCAAAGTAGATTGAAGAGCATCCAAAGAAACTGGAAGAAAATCAGTGTTAGCAATGTGATGTCAAGGGCCTCAACTAACCAAGAAGTTACTCTATAAAAGTTAAAGTACTGGAATTGTTTGAGGTTCAAACTGGAATGATGATGACTAAATGCAGCTATTTCCTTCTTTGGCCAATATTTTCAAAATAAAATATTTCTCGTGAAAAATTAAATGGATGTTGCTTCTAAGCAGTCATTTGAGTTAAATTTAAAAAATCACTGAAACATATTTTCTGAGAATAAAATTAGGAAGAACCACAAGTTAAGGTAAGTCAGCAAAGTATATTATCAGCTATCTGTAGGAACAACTCAAGAGGTTGTCTGAGAGGAGCCCAAATGCAATCAAGTTCTTGTGGGAGTGTGATCTCAGGCACAGCTGGACTCTGTGCGCTCCTAAGAAAGTCTCTTTCTAGATAATCATTTTATTCCTCTTCTGAAGAAGGAATATGTTAAAAGAATGGCCAGACCTACATGGGAGAATATATATATTTTTCATGTGTACATTGCATTATTTCTCTGTGGGGTTTCATTGAAGAAGCTTTTCTGCCGCACAAACGTTCAGAGACCCATCACCTAGGTAATTTTGCTTCCTGTTTGATAAGTCGACATTCTAGTTTTCATACGTGGATCGTCATGAGCTTAGTTAATGAAAATCTGCCCCCTTTAGGAGACAGGCCTGCTCATATGAACAAAAACTCTTGCCATGAAAGCCAGATCCTGAACTAACATGAATCTACTAGATAAAGGCCTTACTGTAGGTGATCACGTCTTGATGGTGAGCAAGCCAGCTTATCTCTGGTGAACCACAACTATAAAACTGTCTCAAAGGGTTAAGTATTTTTTAAAATTTATTTTATTGAAGTATAGTTGATTTGCAATGTTGTGTTAGTTTCTGGTGTACAGCAAAGTGATTCAGTTTTTTTTATATATATATATATATATATATATACACACACACATATATATGTATATATGTATGTGTGTGTGTGTATATATACACACATTCTTTTTAATATTTTTTCCATTATGATTTATTACAGGATATTGAGTATAGTTCCCTGTGCTATACAGTAGGACCTTGTTTATCCATTCTTTTTTTAATTAATTAATTAATTTATTTTTGGCTGTGTTGGGTCTTCGTTGCTGTGCACGGGCTTTCTCCAGTTGCGGCGAATGGGGGCTACTCTTCGTTGTGGTGCATGGGCTTCTCATTGCGGTGGCTTCTCTTGTTGTGGAGCATGGGCTCTAGGTGTGCGGGCTTCAGTAGCTGCGACATGTGGGCTCAGTAATTGTGGCTCGCAGGCTTAGTTGCTCTGTGGCATGTGGGATCTTCCTGGACCAGGGCTCGAACCGGTGTCCCCTGCATTGGCAGGGGGATTTGCACTGGCAGGCGGATTCTTAACCACTGCGCCACCAGGGAAGTCATGTTTATCTATTCTATATATACTAGTTTGCATCTGCTAACCCCAAACTCACAATCCGTCCCTCCCCCACCTCCCCTCACCCTTGGCAACCACAAATCTGTTTTCTATGTCTGTGAGTCTGTTTCTGTTTCTTACATAAATTCATATGTGCCATACTTTAGGTTCTACATATAAGTGATATCATATGGTATTTGTCTTCCTCTCAAAGGGTTAAGTATTATTTTTGATTGGAAAATTATTTTACTAAATATTTAAACAAACAGCATTGCTGTAAATAATTCTAATAGCACAGCCTTTTCATTTTATTCAAATTTGGAATAATAGGTACTATTTTTTCATTGAAATCATAGAAGAGAGTTTTCAGCTAAACATAGGCTTGGAGTTAGGTGGTCTGTACTAATTTTAAAATATGTTCTATCTGCCTGGGAACCAGAAAGGGGTTCTATCTATCTATCATCTGTCTATTTATCTACCTATACATATCTGCCTTTTATTCTTTTCCTTCCTTCTTTCCTTCCTTCCTTCCTTCCCTCCTCCCTCCCCCCCCTCCCTCCCCCCTCCCTTCTTTCTTTCCTTCCTTCTCTCTCTTCCTCTACCTCTCCCTGACCCCCTTTCTTTCTTTCACCATGGCCACTAACACCTGACACTGACAATCCACATTGAGTGTTTGAGCCTCTCTTTACAAGAGGGATCCAGCAAGGGGTTATGTATAGAATTAGGAACAAGAACAAACTTGTCACTCTGATTACAGAAATACTTCAATATCTCAAGCCCTAGGTGAGATGATTTATGAAAGAAGGCTAGTATGTTCCCAACAATAGCAACACCCTTCACAGCAGAATAGAATTCCTGATAAGCATCCTCCTTGCCATCTCTCCAGTTGAATTTTATGATTGGAATACACAGAAAGCTTTAGCGTACTGCAGTATTTCAATATGACCCTTAAGATCAAACTCAGGCTCCAAACACCTTCCATGTAAACATTTTCCTGTTTCCCTTGATGACAAACTTAGTCTCAAACCATACTCAAATATTATTGAAGAACCTAAGTTGGCTGAGTTTACCAGGGTCCCTTGATCTTGAGAAATTATCTTGGGGTCATTTTTGAATGAGAAAGTACATGCCTTATGGTGGCATTCAAGTCGACCGAGTCTGCTAGAATTTTATTTTGTTTTGTTTTTAAATCATTTTGTTTTTAAATCGTTTGTCTTTTGTCTCACTCACAGTTATTCCACTGGCCTCTCAGAAGCCTCCCCTTTAACATACTTGGATTTATACTGTTCTGATGATACCCTGAAGGAGAACCTAATCAAATATATGAGCAAATATGAGGGTATGAAAGCATACCCTCACCCCTGCTCCTGATATAGCAAAAATTCAGTCCAATGAAACATTAGAATTTACGTAGATAGACTCTGCAATATAAGAAGTATTCTAAATTTCAATTCTTTGGTCATATGAAAATATTTGAATACTGTATTCCTTGATTTTTTGTTTGATAACTTTAAATATATTTTGTGAATGGACGGAGGGAATTATCTGCGATGGACAGTGTAAGATGAAGTTTAAGTGACCCTACCTTTTGTAAATGGAGGTGCTAGTGTAACTTTAATGGAAAAAAACCTGTGAATCTAAAACAGTATTAAATGTATTTGTGTTGCGTGTATGAAACCACAAAATAACCATATAAAATACCTAATTAAAAAGGTAATTAGAAAAGGGTTTCCTGTAATAAACATACAGTATCCTGTAAGAGCACCAGACTTTTCCCTTAATTTTATTAGGTAGATGTTATGATATTCACAAATTAATAATAGAAATTTCTTGATTTGTTTTAGATAAATCTATATTTCTCAAAGGCATTCTTAGAAGAGCACCATTATTACTATATTAAATACAATTTTGCCTACTTGAGCTTAACAAACAAATCTAATGGTATGAAAAAATTTAATTTCAGAGCTGAATGATAATTTGTTAGGCACTGTTAATTCACATAATTCAAAGTTAATTATGTTTGCAATATTAGGAGTGTAGTGATTTTGTTCTGTTGAGCTATAGCTTTTATAAAGTTTTATATTCTGATTAAGCAAACCCAGTTGACAAGAATATATCACAAATTGTAATAATTACAGGAGATATTTTGTGTGTACCTGTGTATGTCTAATCAGATCATATTTTAGTCTAATTCACTCACACTTGGTGGACTCTGTGTCTACTTCACAAAGACTCTCATGTTTTGTTTTTCAAGACATATTCATTCTTCTTTGGTTATTACTGAAGCTAAAATTCTCAAACAACATTTGCTATTGTTGCTTTTCTTTTTCATTATATAAAAGTTTAGTGTTTTACTTTTCCCCTGAAGCTCTACTGGAGCTGCAAAAACAGTGTAATAAATTACACTTCTGAAGAACATTAAAATTATCTTCCCTAAATGTGTATTTATGGTTCATCTCTCCCATAATATTTGTCTCTCCTAGTCAAGTTTTAAGCAATAACGGAAAGTATTACTTGGTATGACATCAGAAAAACCATTTCACCTTGCAGAAAACATGGAGGAAAGCATATCATATCTATTACTTTTTCAAAGATGACATTATGACAAGAGTTTCAAAGTTTGTTGACATATCACTGTATCGTAAATGATCAAAGCCACCTTAACATGTGTTAAGTATGAAAAGCAAGCAAAATGAAAAGAACACATCCTAGAGAGTAGGTCAATCGTAGGTCCAAAATTTTGCATGTCATTATCTTGAACGTTTAGTGGAATTCACAGAATGGGTTAGATATTCCAAGTTAATTCTGCAATCTCTTTGTTCATTCTCAGCATCATTTATCCCTATGAACTGAATTGTCAATTTTTGAAGCAGTTGGATCACGTCATTAATTCCTTTCCAATCATTACACCTTCTCTAGATGCCTGCCTGCCCTATTTCAAATCTCTCATAGTTAGCAACTTTTTAAAATAGTACTTTTGGAGGGACCGTCAAGATGGCAGAGGAGTAAGACAGAGGAGATCACCTTCCTCCCCACAAATACATCAAAAATACATCTACATGTGGAACAACTCCTAAAGAACACCTACTGAATGCTGGCAGAAGACCTCAGACTTCCCAAAAGGCAAGAAACTCCACATGTACCTGGGTAGGGCAAAAGAAAAAAGAAAAAACAGAGACAAAAGAATAGGGATGAGACCTGCACCTCTGGGAAGGAGCTGTGAAGGAGGAATAGTTTCCACACACTAGGAACCCCCTTCACTGGCAGACATGGGGGGTGGGGGGGAGGAAGCTTCGGAGCCACAGAGGTGAGCGCAGCAACAGGAGTGCAGAGGGCAAAGTGGAGAGATTCCCACACGGAGGATCGGTGCCGACCAGCACTCACCAGCCTGAGAGGCTTGTTTGCTCACCCGCCGGGGTGGGTGGGGGCTGGGAGCTGAGTCTTGGGCTTTGGAGGTCGGATCCCAGGGAGAGGACTGGGGTTGGCTGCGTGAACACGGCTGAAGGGGGCTAGTGCGCCACAGCTAGCCGGGAGGGAGTCCGGGAAAAAGTCTGGAACTGTCTAAGAGGCAAGAGACCATTGCTTCGGGGTGCACAAGGAGAGGGGATTCAGAGCACCGCCTAAACGAGCTCCAGAGATGGGTATGAGCCGCAACTATCAGCACGGACAACAGAGACGGCCATGAAATGCTAAGGCTGCTGCTGCAGCCAACAGGAAGCCAGTGTGCAAGCACAGGTCACTATCCACAGCTCCCTTCCTGGGACCCTGGGCAGCCTGCCACTGCCAGGGTCCCGTGATGCAGGGACACCTCCCCGGGAGAACACATGGCGTAGATCAGCCTGTTGCAATGTCACGCTGGCCTCTGCCGCTGCAGGCTCACCCTGCATTCCATACCCCTCCCTCCCCCTGGCCTGAGTGAGCCAGAGCCCCCTAATCAGCTGCTACTTTAACCCCGTCCTGTCTGGGCAGGGAACAGATGCCCTCAGGTGACATACATGCTGAGGAAGGGCCACATCCAAAGCTGAACCCCAGGAGCTGTGTGAACAAAGAAGAGAAAGGGAAATTTCTCCCAGCAACCTCAGGATCAGCGGATTAAATCTCTACAATCAATTTGATGTACCCTGCATCTGTGGAATACCTGAATAGACAATGAATCATCCCAAAATTGAGGCGGTAGACTGTGGGAGCACCTGTAGACTTGGGGTTTGCTTTCTGCATCTAATTTGTTTCTGGTTTTATGTTTATCTTAGTGTAGTATTTAGAGCTTATTACCAATGGTAGATTTGTATATATTTTTTTCCTTCTTTCTCTATTTGTGTATATGTGTATGCTTCTTTGATTTTGTCTGTAGAGCTTTGCATTTGTTTGTATAGCTTTGCTTTTACCATTTGTCCTAGGGTTCTGTCTGTCTTGTTTTTTTTTTTTTTTTTTTTTTTTTTTTGCGGTACACGGGCCTTTCACCGCTGCGGCCTCTCCCGCTGCAGAGCACAGGCTCCGGACACGCAGGCCCAGCGGCCACGGCTCACGGGCCCAGCCGCTCCGCGGCACGCGGGATCCTCCCGGACCAGGGCACGAACCCGCATCCCCCGCATCGGCAGGCGGACTCCCAACCACTGCGCCACCAGGGAAGCCCTGTCTTGTTTTTTTTGGTTAATACTTCTTAGCACTTGTTATCATTAGTGGATTTGTTTTTTGGTTTAGCTGCTCTCTTCTTTCTTACTTTATTTTATTACTTTTTTAGTTTTAATAATTTTTTATATTAATTTTTTTAATTTTATTTATTTTTTCTTTATTTATTTTTCTCCCTTTTCTTCTGAGCTGTGTAGCGGATAGGGTCTTGGTGCTCTGGCCAGGTGTCAGGCCTGAGCTTCTGAGGTGGGAGAGCTGAGTTCAGGACACTGGTCCAACAGAGACCTCCCAGCCCCACATAAGATCAAACAGAGAAAGCTCTCCCAGAGCCTTCCATCTCAATGCTAAGATCCAGCTGCACTGAATGACCAGCAAGCTACAGTGCTGGACATCCTATGCCAAACAACTAGCAAGACAGGAACAAAACCCCATCAATTAGCAGAGAGGCTGCCTAAAATCATATTAAGTTCACGGACACCCCAAAACACACCACCAGACGTGAACCTGCCCACTAGAGAGACAAGATCCAGCCTCATCCACCAGAAGACAGGCACCAGTACCCTCCACCAGGAAGCCTACACAACCCACTGAACCAACATTACCCACTGGGGGCAGACACCAAAAACAAAGGGAGCTACGAACCTGTAGCCTGCAAAAAGGAGACCCCAAACACAGTATGTTAAGCAAAATGGGAAGACAGAGAAATATGCAGCAGATGAAGGAGCAAGGTAAAAACCCACCAGACCAAACAAATGAAGAGGAAATAGGCAGTCTACCTGAAAAAGAATTCAGAATAATGATAGTAAAGGTGATCCAAAATCTTGGAAATAGAATGGAGAAAATACAAGAAACATTTAACAAGGACCTAGAAGAACTAAAGAGCAAACAAACAATGATGAACAACACAGTAAAAGCAATTAAAAATTCTCTAAAAGGAATCAATAGCAGAATAACTGAGGCAGAAGAACGGATAGGTGACGTGGAAGATAAAATAGTGGAAATAACTACAGCAGAGCAGAATAAAGAATAAAGAATGAAAAGAATTGAGGACAGTCTCAGAGACTGCTGGGACAACATTAAACACACCAACATTCAAATTATACAGTTCCCAGAAGAAGAAGAGAAAAAGAAAGGGACTGAGAAAATATTGGAAGAGATTATAGTTGAAAACTTCCCTAATATGGGAAAGGAAATAGTCAAGTCCAGGATGCACAGAGAGTCCCATACAGGATAAATCCAAGGAGAAACATGCCAAGACACATATTAATCAAACTATCAAAAATTAAATACAAAGAAAAAATACTAAAAGCAGCAAGGGAAAAGCAACAAATAACATACAAGGGAATCCCCATAAGGTTAACAGCTGATCTTTCAGCAGAAACTCTGCAAGCCAGAAGGGAGTGGCAGGACATATTTAAAGTGATGAAAGGGAAAAACCTACAATCAAGATGTCTCTACCCAGAAAGGATCTCATTCAGTTTCGGTGGAGAAATTACAACCTTTACAGACAAGCAAAAGCTAAGAGAATTCAGCACCAATAAAACAGCTTTACAACAAATACTATAGGATCTTCTCTAGGCAGGAAACACAACAGAAGGAAAAGACCTACAATAACAAACCCAAAACAATTAAGAAAATGGTAATAGGAACATACAGATCAATAACTACTATAAATGTAAATGGATTAAATGCTCCAACCAAAAGACATAGACTGGCTGAATGGATACAAAAGAAGACTTGTATATATGCTGTCTACAAGAGACCAACTTCAGACAGAGGGACATATACAGACTGAAAGTGAAGGGATGGAAAAAGACATTCCATGCAAATGGAAATCAAAAGAAAGCTGGTGTAGCAGTACTCATATCAGACAAAATAGACTTTAAAATAAAGACTATTACAAGAGACAAAGAAGGACACTACGTAATGATCAAGGGATCAATCCAAGAAGAAGATATAACAATTGTAAATATTTATGCACCCAACATAGGAGCACCTCAATACATAAGGCAAATGCTAACAACTATAAAAGGGGAAATCGACAGTAACACAATCATATTAGGGGACTTTAACACCCCACTTTCACCAATGGACAGATCATCCAAAATGAAAATAAATAAGGAAACATAAGCTTTAAATGATACATTAAACAAGGTGGACTTAATTGATATTTATAGGACATTCCATCCATAAACAACAGAACACACTTTCTTCTCAAGTGCTTATGGAACATTCTCCAGGATAGATCATATCTTGGGTCACAAATCAAGCCTTGGTGAATTTAAGAAAATTGAAATCATATCAAGTATATTTTCTGACCACAATGCTATGAGACCAGATATCAATTACAGGGAAAAATCTGTAAAAAATACAAACACATGGAGGCTAAACAATACACTAGTAAATAACCAAGAGATCACTGAGGAAATCAAAAAATAACTAGAAACAGGGCTTCCCTGGTGGCACAGTGGTTGAGAGTCCGCCTGCCATTGCAGGGGACACGGGTTCATGCCCAGGTCCGGGAGGATCCCACGTGCTGTGGAGTGTCTGGGCCCGTGAACCATGGCCACTGGGCCTGCGCATCCGGAGCCTGTGCTCCGCAACGGGAGAGGCCACAGTAGTGAGAGGCCCGCATATCGCAAAAAAAAAAAAAAAACAAACAACTAGAAACAAATGACAATGAAAACACAACGACCCAAAACTTACGGGATGCAGCAAAGGCAGCTCTACGAGGGAAGTTTATAGCAATACAATCCTACCTCATGAAACAAGAAACATCTCAAATAAACAACCTAACCTTACACCTAAAGCAATTAGAGAAAGAAGAACAAGAAATCCCCAAAGTTAGCAGAAGGAAAGAAATCATAAAGATCAGACCAGAAATAAATGAAAAAGAAATGAAGGAAACAATAGCACAGATCAATAAAACTAAAAGCTGGTTCTTTGAGAAGATAAACAAAATTGATAAACAATTAGCCAGACTCATCAAGAAAAAAAGGGAGAAGACTCACATCAATAGAATTAGAAATGAAAAAGGAGAAGTAACAAGTGACACTGCAGAAATACAAAGGATCATGAGGGATTACTACTAGCAACTTTATGCCAATAAAATAGACAACCTGGAAGAAATAGACAACTTCTTAGGAAAGCAAAACTTTCCGAGACTGAACCGGGAAGAAATAGAAAATATAAACAGAGTGATCACAAGCGCTGAAATTGAAACTATGATTAAAAATCTTCCAAAAAACAAAAGTCCAGGACCAGCTGGCTTCACAGGCGAATTCTATCAAACGTTTAGAGAAGAGCTAACACCTATGCTTCTCAAACTCTTCCAAAATATAGCAGAGGGAGGAACACTCCCAAACTCATCAATGAGGGCACCATTACCCTGATACTAAATCCAGACAAAGATGTCACAAAAAAAAGAAACTACAGGCTAATATCACTGATGAACATAGATGCAAAAATCCTCAACAAAATACTAGGAAACAGAATCCAAACCACATTAAAAGGATCATACACCATGATCAAGTGGGGATTATCCCAGGAATGCAAAGTTTCTTCAATATACTCAAATCAATCTGTATGATACACCATATTAACAAATTGAAGGAGAAAAACCATATGATCATCTCAATAGATGCAGGAAAAGCTTTTGACAAAATTCAACACCCTTTATGATAAGAACCCTCCAGAAAGTAGGCATAGAGTGAACTTACCTCAACATGATAAAGGCCATATATGAGAAACCCACAGCCAACATCATTCTCAATGGTGAAAAACTGAAACCATTTCCACTAAGATCAGGAACAAGACAAGGATGCCCACTCTCACCACTGTTATTCAACATAGTTTTAGAAGTTTTAGCCACAGTAGTCAGAGAAGAAAAAGAAATAAAAGGAATCCAAATCAGAAAAGAAGAAGTAAACCTGTCACTGTTTGCAGATGATATGATACTATACATAGAGAATCCTAAATATGCTACCAGAAAACTACTAGAGCTAATCAATGAATTTGGTAAAGTAGCAGGATACAATATTAATGCACAGAAATCTCTTGTATTCCTATACACTAATTACGAAAAGTATGAAAGAGAAATTAAGGAAACACTCCCATTTACCATTGCAAGAAAAAGAATAAAATACCTAGGAATAAACCTACCTAGGGAGACAAAAGACCTCTATGCACAAAACTATAAGACACTGATAAAAGAAGTTAAAGATGATACAAACAGATGGAGAGATATACCATGTTCTTGGATTGGAAGAATCAACATTGTGAAAATGACTATACGACCCAAAGCAATCTACAGATTCAGTGCAATCCCTATCAAACTACCAATGGCATTTTGCACAGATCTAGAACAAAAAATTTCACAATTTATATGGAAACACAGAGGACCCCAAATAGCCAAAGCAATCTTGGGAAAGAAAAACGGAGCATGAGGAATCAGGCTTCTGGTCTTCAGACCATACTACAAAGCTACAGTAATCAAGACAGTATGGGGCTTCCCTCATGGCACAGTGGTTAAGAATCTGCCTGCCAATGCAGGGGACACCGGTTCGAGCTCTGGTCTGGTAAGATCCCTCATGCCTCAGAGCAACTAAGCCCGTGCGCCACAACTACTGAGCCTGCACTCTAGAGCCCATAAGCCACAACTACTGAAGCCCACACACCTAGAGCCTGTGCTCCACAACAAGAGAAGCCACTGCAATGAGAAGCCACACACTGCAACGAAGATTACCCCGCTCACCACAACTAGAGAAAGACTGCATGCAGCAATGAAGACCCAGTGCAGCCAAAATAAATAAATAAAATTTTTTAAATAAAATAACAGTATGGTAGTGGCACAAAAACAGAAATATAGATTAATGGAACATGATAGAAAGCTCAGAGATAAACCCACACACATATGATCACTTTATCTTTTATAAAGGAGGCAAGAATATACAATGGAGAAAAGACAGCCGCTTCAATAAGTGGTGCTGGGAAAACTGGACAGCTACATGGAAAAGAATGAAATTAGAACACTCCCTAACACCATACACAAAAATAAACTCAAAATGGGTTAAAGACCTAAATATAAGGCCAGACACTATAAAACTCTTAGAGGAAAACATAGGCAGAACACTCTATGACAAATCACAGCAAAATCGTTTTTGACCCACCTCCTAGAGAAATGGAAATAAAAACAAAAATAAACAAATGGGACTTAATGAAAGTTAAAAGCTTTTGCACAGCAAAGGAAACCATAAACAAGGCGAAAAGACAACCCTCAGAATGGGAGAAAATATTTGCAAATGAAGCAACTGACAAAGGGTTAATCTCCAAAATATACAAGCAGCTCATGCAGCTCAATTTCAAAAAAGCAAACAACCCAATCCAAAAATGGGCAGAAGACCTAAACTGACATTTCTCCAAAGAAGACATACAGACTGCCAACAAACACATGAAAGGGTGCTCAACAACATTAATCATTAGAGAAATGCAAATCAAAACTACAATGAAGTATCACCTTACACCAATCAGAATGGCTATCATCAAAAAATCTACGAACAGTAAATGCTGGAGAGGGTGTGGAGAAAAGGGAACACTCTTGCACTGTTTGTAAGAATGTAAATTGATACAGCCACTATGAAAAACAGTATGGAGGTTCCTTAGAAAACTAAAAATAGAACTACCATATGACCCAGCAATCCCACTACTGGCCATATACCCTGAGAAAAACATAATTTGAAAAAAAAAATCATGTACCACAATGTTCATTGCAGCTCTATTTACAGTAGCCAGGACATGGAAGCAAACTAAGTGTCCATCAACAGATGAATGGATAAAGAAGATGTGGCACATATATACAATGGAATACTACTCGGCCATAAAAAGAAACGAAATTGAGTTATTTGTAGTGAGGTGGATGGACCTAGAGTCTGTCATACAGAGTGAAGTAAGTCAGAAAGAGAAAAACAAATACTGTATGCTAACACATATACATGGAATCTAAAAAAAAAAATGGTTCTGACGAACCTAGGGACAGGACAGGAATAAAGATGCAGACTTAGAGAATTCACCTGAGGACATGGGGAGGGAGAAGGGTAAGCTGGGATGAAGTGAGAGAGTGGCATGGACATATATACACTACCAAATGTAAAATAGATAGCTAGTGGGAAGGAGCCACATAGCACAGGGAGATCAGCTGCGTGTTTGTGTCCACCTAGATGGGTGGGATAGGGACAGTGGGAGGGAGATGCAAGAGGGAGGGGATATGGAGATATATGTAAACGTATAGCTGATTCGCTTCATTATACAGCATCAACTAACACACCATTGTAAGGCAATTATACTCCGATAAGGATGTTAAAAAATAATAATAATAATAAAATAGTACTTTCAGCTGAATAATGAAAGTGGTCATTTTTACTTAAAGTAGCCTTGTCAACAGAATAGAATAAAATGTATAGATTTATATACTTTCTTTATAAACTATGAATTGACTATAAATTATTTGAAAATTTAATGTTTTTTAATAAAATTTATTAAATTTGTTTGCTTTCTTTATGCTTATTTTTTTTTCTGTCTTAAGAGAGAAACCATATGGGGAGGGGGAAGGGTGAGCTGTGACAGGATGAGCGAGAGTCATGGACATATATACACTAACAAACGTAAGGTAGATAGCTAGTGGGAAACAGCCGCATGGCACAGGGAGATCAGCTCGGTGGTTTGTGACCACCTAGAGGGGTGGGATAGGGAGGGTGGGAGGGAGGGAGACGCAAGAAGGAAGAGATATAGGAACATATGTATATGTATAACTGATTCACTTTGTTATAAAGCAGAAACTAACACACCATTGTAAAGCAATTATACCCCAATAAAGATGTTAAAAAAAAAAGAGAGAAACCAAACCTGTTTCATAAAATAAACACAAAATTTTCTTGATGAAATTCCTGTATTTTATTTTGGTTTATTAAGACTTGCCTGCTTTTAATTAAGTCTTCTTGTTAATTACATTACAGGTTTTAATTTGCATCCTTTTACATCAGTTAATTTTGAAGGTTGGAGAGGGATGGTTTAAGTAAATCTCTGGCAATTGGAAAATCTCTACATAGGAACGAGTTCATTTTTGTTTCCTAGATTCTGTAGAGCCATTGGTGTGAATGGTAGACAGGTGCTTTCTGACTTTGACAATGCTTATCTCTTTTCCCTTGGTTATTATTAGTCATGAGCTATCATGCTTCGGTGCTCTGCAGAGCGTCCAGAGAGATAGGTGATTGGGTAACAAAACTAAGTTCTTGGACCTCTCGTTTTCACTGATGAGTCATATTTTGCTGCAGTATGCATGCTGGGAGGGGCTAATTTTCTTACAGAAAGGGTAAACTTCTCCAGTTCAAGCTCAAATGTTATTGCTCATAAAATATGAGAACTCTTCTAGTTGGGATACTCTGTGGCTGCAGTTGCACCTTTGAATTGAAATGAAGGTTCTGTTAAGTACTTAAAATTTAAATCCAAGAATGGCTGCTGGCCAGAAAGGAGATTGAAGCAATAAAGGGTATTAAAAATTCAAATATATGTTAGTAGAAGAAAATTACTTCAGGGAAAAAGTACTATTATTTGAATTATAGGATAAGAGATGTAGAACGGACCTTATTATTTAATTCCATTTGCACTTTTACAGATGAGGAAACTGAAGCCCCGAGAGATGATAGGGCATGATTAAAGATTTTATATTATTTCTGGAATCTACACAGAAATTGAACTCTTGAAGATGAGAATGTCATTTTTCCTCTCTGTTCCCAAAACTCTCGGGCTAGGAATTGTCAAAACAATGCTTTTATTTCTCTCGTTTTGGAAATTTAGCCTAGTTCCTCATTTTTATTTTGTAAAATGTTCTTATTGAGAAGGATCTTTGGAATAACTGTACTAAACAGAAAACAATAGAAGTCAGTACTGCCTTGCACCTATAATTTTACTTGCCTAGAATACTGGACTATAGTAGTTTCAGGCCCTTTTGCACTTTGACATAGATATTCTGTTAATCATGTTCTAAAAATGCTTGGACTTTGGACTTCAAAACCACTTGACTAGATAGAACAGGCCTTGCATTTTCAGGGTTCTCAATTATAAGCATGCCTTCCCTTAGTATTTGGGTCCTTTCTATTCATGAAACTCAGTCCTCAGTCCAGCTGTACTATCTTCATTATATAAACATTATTGGCTCCCAGGTCTCAGGACAGCACCTTAAATCTGGCATAGCTTTGTCAAAATCAAAAGGCAGTTTCCAACAAACTAAACTGCTCTCAGTCATCAATCTATTTATATAGCCAGGTGTTGTGTATACACATCAGGAAATAATTGCCAAAGTTTTCTGGAGCCTTACTTGTAAAAAATCACCTGCATCTTCCGAATTATTTGCTTAGGGTTAGAAATTTTGCACAGAGGAGTGAAAATTACTTAAAAAAATAAAACCAGATTACTATAATTTAGGAAAAAAAGAAGATCCTTGAGTCTCTAAAATGTGGCCTCCATAATGTGATAGATCCTTATAATATATATTCACAATATTGCAATAATTATATCAGTAAAGATTTTTCTTAAGTGTATTATAGTTTCATGTGTATGATGTAGAGAGTATATAGACACACATTTTTTCCCCCTTTAAATAAAATTATATGCCTTATTCAGTGAAAGTAAGATTTTGGAAGTTCTACTAAAATTAACACATCTCTTGAAAATGGTTACTGGAAGGTAAACCTCCCAACTCTTATTTACTTTATTTATTTGCCTTATTTAGATCTTGTCCTGGGTCATCAGTAAGCAAGTTTAACCTCATCCACCAGCTGGTGATAATTAAGTTTTACTTCACCATTGGCATTGCAGGTGGCAGCTGTTCTAGTCATCCATAATAAAAACAAAAAAGGATGGCAAAAAGCTCTCCCAGATTAATTATAAAATAAATTTATTTTCTTCTCTTTTCCTTCAGGGGAAAAGAAATTTAGCTTAAAAGGACAACAACTTCTTTTTCCAAAATTAAATATTTAGAGCAAATTCACCCCCAGAAATAGAGTAGGAGAAAAGATTCTTGGTATGTACCTGAAGTTAGAATTTATCTTTTTTTTTTTTAACTCAAGAATACAGGATTAAAAGTAATTTTTCAGTATATGTATATATGGCAGTAATTCATTTCTTTGAAGCTTTTGCACACCATGCATTGGACTTTCCTGCAAGTGTTGATTACTACTTCTACCACTACCACTATTATCATTATTAAATTGTCTAAGTGTGGTGTATGGCATCCCACCAGAGGCCTGTTAAGATTCTACTTGCCAGGGAATTCAATCATAGAGATTGTACAAAAGGCCACAGGTATCCAGAAATCTGGGGATGAAACATTCAGATATCTAAAAGCATTTTCCTTCAGGCAGCCACTGATGTTATGCAGGGCGGAGATTCCTTGTTTACTTTGGTGATACAAATGCAACACATTCAGGGGTGTTACTCAGTCATGGGCCAATTAGACAGCAGCTGGAATCAATAGAGGTTCAGATGGAAGCACAGTGGATCCATTGAAGCCAGGCTATTCCAGGAATGCTAGCAAGACAGCTTCCTCAGAGAAAATCTTTCTCCCCATTCCACCCTGCTCTTTAAAACTGAAGTGGAGTTTCTATGGAATTTTCCCCTGCAGTACAATTATGGAGTCACATACTGAAAGCATTTGACTCTAATAACAGCAACAGCAGTCTCAGCAGTTAGATAATGGTCTGAAATTTGAGAGCGGGAAGTGTTTTTCTAGCAATGGGTGATAATGAATAATAAACAGTGGCTTTAGATTATATGAGACTTCTGGGGATCAATATTCTAAAATGCTTCTTAGCATCAATGCTGTTTTTATTGACAGAATAAGTATCACTGTTTATGTCAATAGCAGCATGGCAGCAAATTGCAGATGTGCAAAACTGATTAAGGAAATTTGAGGGTCTCAAATCTCCCCAAATTTTGTACTTCAGCATGCATAAGAAATGTGTAAGAGACCCAGAAATTATAAATTTTATTAAAATACTTCAAATGGGTAATTCTGTAGTAAATGATGAGTTAGAAATAGTGAATAAACTTATACTAGGTTGCAGTAGAATATTTTATTGAACTTTCAAACCTCTGTTTTTCATTTTGCAAACATAAGCATCATATGTTTCAGTTGCATCTGAAGGTTAACAACCTATGACTTTATATTTTCTTTTGATATTTATGAAATAGTGTTAGAAATCTGATGAGATTGATAAAGGATAGACACATTTCTCTCAGTTTAAATAAGTGCCTGTGGGTTCTTAATTTGTCTGGCTTCTGTATTATCTTACACAATACAGTTGAATGCAAAGTAATTCCTGACTCAGAGAATTTTTTTCCCCTGGTATTAAATCATTTATTATATTAGATGACTAGACTGGTCAATGTATGTCCTGTATTAGGTTGATTTTTTTTTTTAATACTCTGGCACTCTTTATTTTAAATTTTTTATTTAGTTGGGGAGTGGGGAATGGGAGCACACAATCTTTGGCAAATGTAATGGCCTCAATAAACAGAATCATATGGAATAATACAGGGAAATACTATAAGTTGTGTCCTCACACTGCTGATGAATATATACTGCTGATGAATATATTCACCTTGCCCTCACCTTCTAATTCTTTGTCCTTTTTCTTTTAAGTCTCTGAAATAAAGTGTGTAATGAAGACAATTTAAGGGGTCAGAGATTCCAGTCCTATAAAATATCTCAAAGAAAATGGCAGTGTATGAGAATTTGCAAGGGCCCTTTGGAGGCACTGCTAAAGAGTCTTGGCCCTGGCATGGCCCTTAGGGGCGGTGCCCTGCCATGCTTATTGCTATGTAAGAGCCAATCAGAGCTTACTTGGCTCTGATCAGATCGAATGCTGTTGGTGATAGCCCATGCTTTGCAGAAACCTGAGACAGCTGTTTCAGAATTGGACCTGCTTATTATTTGTCTTCTCTGTGTGTAACTGTAACCTGTGAAGAAGAGTTAACAGAACAACCAGGTGTATCTCATCTCTCTAGATAGGTTTGAAGAAATTCAGTCAAGCTCATACATTTAATTGTGTTCTGTGTGTAACATTTAATACTATGCATTAGAGAGGCAACAGTGTGGAGGTGATCTAGGAGATTCTAGTTTTATTCCTACTAAGGATTTAAAGATTAAACCCTCTATTTAAAAAAATAACTCCTTGTTGAATGTGAAAATGAGGTTTCAAGGCAACTATATGTCTGATATTGCATTAGAAACATGAAACTTTGGAAACTAAAGCGTTTAGTAGATGGTCAGTTTCTAGTCTACATTTTATTTCTAGATTTAAGAAAATAGAAGCCAGCGTAATTTGTGAACCATGGTTCTTTCCCAGTGTTATTATTCTAAATTGATGAGCTTACAGCTAACAGAGTCTGAAAATGGAAATAATAATAGCATCCACCTCAAACAGCTTTTAGGGGTTAAGTTAATATATTTATAGTGTTCAGAACATTATTTGCACATTGTGTTCAAAAACTGTAAGCTGTTATTATTATTATGACCTATGTGTTCATAATTTTACCTATGCGGGAACTCACATGATTTATTTAATTTTACTTATTTATGAAAACCTCTTGTTATGGATAACATCGTGTAAAGAAAAGGATAAAATCAGCTAAGGAGAGGATGAGAGTAAACCACTCTTTCTTGGATTTCTTACAGAAAAGTCTTCATGGAAGGGGTAATATTTGAGCAGGATTTTGAAGGATAGATGGAAGCTTGCCTAGTAGGCAAAGGAAGGATTAATTTTCAGTGCAAGCCAAACATTACTCTGTGTTTAGAGGCAATCTACATACTTCTCTCATATTTGCTAGATCAATGTTTATCATTTTTTCTGTGTATACACATCACCTGAGGTCCTTGTTAAAAATGCAGTTTCTGACTTAGTGGGTCTAGGTCAGGACCTGAGAGTTTGCATTTCTACTGGTTCTCAGGTACTGGAACCACACTTTGAGGAAGGCACTAGATTACTATAGTTCTTGGAGTCTCGATATTTTCTTTAGATAATTGTTAACTTATTTTTTAAATAATGTAGATCCTTAAAGCTAAAGGATGGAAAAGAAAAGAATGTGTCTCAGAAACTGTCACTACTCATGTAAGTCTTGCTACAGACTAAATACCTATCTCTGGTGGATTTTATGTTAGCAGTGGTTAACCTGAGCTCTTCTGAGGAGCACATTCATAATTCAAGGGCCTCAGAGTATACCAGAAGTGATGGCAGCTTCTTTGGGAGACACCATAATCGGAGGATGGGTGGGACAAGAGCAAGGGCCCTCTCCTGGTCTCAAAGTCTCATTTCTGAAGACTGAAAGCTTACAATACAAACTGCAAAGCTGAAGGTCTCTGACATCCTTGACCTGATCTGGGTTGATGCATGCACATGGGCTCTGCTTGGGTGAGGGGCAAGTGGTGCCAGGATTGACAGGTGGTAGTGGCATTGTGGTTTTGGTTTGGAGTTAGCAGCTGCACGGAGAAGTGTGTCTTGCTCTTGGAAAGGAATGCTGGCAAGAACCAGATGACATGTCAGGGTTCTTCTAGTAAAGCCAGATGATCTAAGGTTTGGTGACTGCTTCAGTTCCAGTTGAGAAAACTCGAGTATAAATCAGGATTCAGGATAAATATCTGGTCGTGCATATTTTATACACAGTCTAGAAGTCAGGGAGAAAGTCTGCAGTTTAGTTAGCATGCAAATGAATGTTGGTTTGTTCCAGATCTACTGGGTGCCAGAATGAGAGCAGTGGGTAAATCTAGACCTCAAGTGCTGAGGGGCTAGAGCTACTGGTATGTGACCAGACTTGGTTATGGCTGAGTTGAAGCTGAGGCAGGGCTGCGTATGCCAGCTGAAGAGCTGTGTTGTGTGTATTTAGTCAGGGCAAGAACAAGGAAGCTGCTGAGAAGTACTTATGTCTAGAAATGGCCCCTCATGTGTATTCAGAACAAGAACATGAGCACTACCAAGTACATTCTCTGTTTGAGTTATATCCTTGTGACAAATGCAGAATTTCTAATGCCTAAAATAGGTTTCTAATTCTGTAATCATGTATTCACTTCCAAAGAGGCATTGAGGTTTTAGAGCAAGCACCTTGAGTAGGTGCTAGAATCAGAGGAGTACATGTCATAAGAGATGTCTGGGTTCATATTGAGACTCTCAGGACAGTTGAGGGTAAGTTGGTAATTTTGATGAAAGCAGCACAGAGCCTGACATGAAAATGATCAACAGGTCAGTGTTGCTCATATTTTCATTTAGTGAGCATTTATTTGGTGCTCACTATGTTTATAACACTATCTTAAATTTTGATAATAAAAAACTAGCAAGACAGGTACATCCCTGGCTTCCATGGAGGTGGACAAAAGCCACATTTCCAGATAATAAATATCATGACTCTAAGTTGTAATAAGCGTCATAAAGGAAACACACATCCATACACAATATTGGACTCGTGAGGCATTTCTGGAGGACATCGTCTATAAATAGGGTGGCCAAAGAAGACCTGCTGAGGAAATGACCAAAAAGCAAAAGGTGGTTTCACTCTTTGATTTGCACTGTGATTTTCACTCTATGACAGGACACTTGGGAGTAGACAGGGATAGTGGAATACAAGACCCGGATCTGGGCCAGAAGACTAGCAGATGAGCAGAGTTCCAGTCCTACAAAGAAGTACTGAGAAAGCAATAGGATGAAAACTGAGGTTGGACACCTGGGCCATAACCTAGCCCTTTGGATGGGGCCTAAATATGGGTGAGGATGGGGAAAGTCTCCCTTAAGGAGTTGAGGGGTCCACAGCCCAGTTTCTCAGCCAGTGGGGACTATGGGAAACGAGGGTTTAGGTGGCAGCTATGGAGGAACCAAGAGTTTCAGGTCAGATGAGTGTTTCCAGCACATATTCGGCTTCCCTCCCTGAATCATACACCTGAAAAATCTGAGAGGCAGTAGGGTAATCAAACACGATCTTCCACAAGTTGCTGACACTGGTGAAAATGATACAAAGGCATTAATCTAAAGTTCATATAAATGTGTGTTTCTGAATTCATCCAAAGGATCTTGGACAAAGTTATTTAAAACCATTCTGTGACTAATGAAATTCAACCCTATTAACAAACTTAAAAAAAAAAGAAAAAAGAGACAGAGAAAACAATGTAAAGTTTGTCCTTGATGATTACAATTAATAGAATAAAACCATTGGGATAAGTCAAACTATTCTCTCAAATTACAGTTTTATTTTATTTTACAAATAATAATTTTTAAAAGCCTCCTCAACAACTTCTTTCAGAACACCAAAAACTTCCAAAGTCTATAAGAAATGACAGGTATTTTATGACTAAAATTTGATTAGAAATGTGATAAGAAAAAGGTGGTTCTGAAGAACAATGGGGGGAATTTGAAAGCACTCCCTCGACTCCAGAAATAGAAATGCAAATCTGAAACTGTCTCTGAATGATTTAAAGAAGTTGAACAAACTTAAAGTAATCATGTTTCAGATCAGGCAATTCTGAGGTGAAATAAAGGATGAAAATCACATATGAAAGAGGAAAAGGAGCAAGAGTAGGGAAATAAAAGGCAAAAGAAAATGATATTGAGGAATAGCCTGAACAAATACCCTCCTGACCTTGCATGTGACTCAGACATTCCCTCCTGACCTATCTGCTAGGCTAGGGACAAGGAGCCCATCTAGGAGCCAGATAGGTATCTCCTTTCTGTTTATCCGCACCATCTAAAAGATGGATACTCCAATGCTTCATTCAGTTTTCCTCTGCCTTTTAGTTTTCATTTTCTGACTACCCTCATTGGTTATATGAATTTTCTCTTTCTGGAGTGTTCACAGTAGAAGATAATGGCTTAGCCTGCCAGAGCTAGGTCATAAGAGTAAAATCTAGGAGTAAAATTCTATACCTCTATGATAGTCTACATTTTTTCTTTTTCTGCCTCGCAGCACGGCCAGTGGGATTTTAGTTCCCTAACCGGGGATTAATCCCAGGCCCTCGGCAGTGAGAGCACAGAGTTCCAGCCACTGGACCACCAAGGAATTCCCGATAGTCCACATTTTTTAAACTGTGCAGTTTATTCAGTTTCATAGTTCAAATCAAATGACACCATTGCATGAGAGAAACATTATGGAGAAGCTACAGAACTTCTCCATAGGTATGAAACTTTCCAACTTGGATTGTAATGGTGCTGGCAAAATGGGAAAATGGTTGGTGTTTTATATTGAGGGGTAGAAATTTAAAGGATCTCTGATAAGTCTCTGGAAATCACTTGAGTGTAAAGTGAAGCCAAGAAGACCACATCATTTTAAAAGAGTAAACCATAACGGCACATAGACTGACAGACAGTCTGTCACCGTAATCCTGGAGGGATTTCCTCTCATTGTAACAACAGCAGCACTGGACTGAAGTTGGCTTCAGGATCTCTTCAGCAAGTAGCAGATACCCATACTCAACAAACGTTGGTAGAATTAATGAATTGGATAAGAGAATGAATAATGAATCAAAAAGAAATCAAGAGGACACTATAACCCTGCCAAATTATCAATATTAATCAAATGTCTTAAAGTAATTCCTACACTTTGACCTAGCAATTCCACTTGAGGAGTCTGTTCTAAGGAAATAATCAGAAACACACAAGTTTATGTGAAGTGTGTTCATAATAGAATTACTAATAGTATTAAAAAATTAGAATATTAGACTAAATATAAATGTCCAATAATATGAGAGTAATTAGATGATTATATAAGTATATGATCATGCCTCTGAAGGCTATACAAGGTCCTTAAGAAAATCTTCATGTTTGACTAAGTGGAAAAAATAAAATGGAAATACACATTTTCAGATAATTAAAGACATAAGTATGTGGCTTTTCTATCTCTCTATCTGTAAAAGACTGGAAAGAAATATATCAACATACTAACAATAGGTATTATCTGAGTATTTGGAAAATGGAGATTATTATTATAGTTTATATTTTGCATGTATTTTATGCTATGTTTTAATAGGGAAAAACTGGACATATTAATTTTAAGAAGAGGTTTTATATTTTAAGACTGTAGAAGATAAGATGTAATACCAAGTGACCCACTGATACAGTTCAATCAAAATCTTTACTGTGTGGGGTCATAGATGGCATTAAGGCACCTTCAGAGAGAGTGTAGGGCAGAGAGCTTGCAATCTAGATGGAACAGTACAAAAGTGTATTTGATGTGTATTAGACTGTAAGGCCTGATTGAAGTGCTGCGAAGGTACAAAGGAGAGTGACTGTGTGGGCTGCTGTAGGCAGAATGGCTGCAAGGACACGGAGGCTGACAGAGATACAGGTTATCCATGGAAAGGACAAAGTGGTTCAGGCAGGCCAAGCAGTAGAGCTAGAAATGAGCACTGAGTGTTCAATGAAAAAGGAAGAGGCAACCTGAGTGAAGTGGAAGTGGCTTGTTGGGGAATAGTGGAAAACAAGCTTATTTGATTTGGGAATGTCAGATTTTGATCAAGGTTATAAATTGATCAGAGAACTAATAGGGCCATGTACATTAGATGTGAGAATGAAATAAGCAAGGCAACTAAGTCATCGCAGTTACTTAATTAACTATCCTTCATGAATTAAGGATTGGGGGAAATGAAAGAGATGATAAAGATGGGATCTATTCAATTGAACATATAGAAACTGCAAATAGCACCTTCAAATGGACTCTTTGATGGTTACTAAATGTCCACTGGAACATCAGGAGCAAACACAACCTGCAAGGTAAAAAGTCAGGCAATAGAAAGAAAAAGAATATGGCTTTCAGGTTGTGAGTTACAGGAAAAGATGTGAACAAAAGACAAGGCAAACACGTGCAGAAGTGTGCTATTGACCAAGGAGCACAAAAATTTAATAGCAGAGAGATCCAGTACATTCATCTGAGTGCTTACCAGGAACAATACCGCTGCTTTAAATATGGAAACTGTCACTGGCCAAACACAATACCACTGCATTGTGTTGCCATCTGCTGTGAAGCCAAGGCCCTGAAGGTTTTACCTAAAAGAAATATTTGACATCTTAAGATGTTTTGGGAATTTTTCTCAAAAAAAAAGAATAAATTATAAAATCTCAAGAGTTCCAAAGAATAGATAGTGACAAATAAGTGAGGCAGAATTCAAAAAGAAAAACAGAAAGAAAACCTTTCACAAAGTTACAGGGATATGTTACTGGAATTATTGAGAAAGGAGAGGGCATATTTGTCATGGCCTGGGTAAATTGAATGGAAATATGATTTGCATGATCCATGGTGTCCCAGAGAAAGCAGGACTTGTTAATAACATGTATAGTTTTTATGGAAAATGTGGGAAACTCAGTGCCTTGAGTTGGAAGAGAAGATAAGCCGTGCCACAGGGATCAGAGAGCTGTCCTGGGCAGGGCCCTGACTCCTTTGTGACTGTTTGTCAGACTCTTGCACCAGATATTTCCAGGGGTCTTGGGAAATTGCCATCTGGATCAATGTTGCCACCTGCCCAGGCTTCGTTTTGGCAAGCTATTTACTTGTTGCCTCAGGTCATACATTGATTCCTAGATTAATGGATTAAAATGTGAATGTAAATACTCTAATCCAGCTACCAGCACCACAAGGTGAAGAAAATTGGCCTCCAAAGTTTAATTTAATTATACTATCTATTCAGGACATTTATCTATAGGGTTATTGTGTCACATGTAGTAAGCATTTCTAAAGAATCTGATGAAGTCAAGTCCTGTAAAGAGATGTGCATTACAAAGAAAGGAAACAACTGACTGTTTGTATGTGTATGTGTGGTTTTTTTGGTGTGTTTGTGTTTGTTTAAATCCTGCTGAGACCAAGTGAGACAAAGTCACTAAAGCCTAGAAATATGATTCTGGAAGAGAAATAAATAACAAAAAAATTTAGTAAAAACTGTACAAATTACATAATTTAAAAAAAATCATTAAATTCAACCCTCAAAATTAAGTGGAAGGATAAAGTGCCCTACTTCCTAATACTCTTAACAAAGGAAAATAAGACAAAAACATAGGAATTCTGTAAAGAGCTATTTTATTTCTCTTGGTTTTTCTTCTTATAGGCTAACGTGCATAATTTCTGGATGTCCCAGAGAAGCCTGTTTGTCTGTTGTGATCACTATTCATAGTAATTGGTGAGGATAATGATGGCCATTGATGTCAGGATTAACCTATGTGATATCTACAAAGATAGGAGTGTGCCTAGAGAAATATTTTTTATCGAACTCTTGGGAATAACTTGTTAATGATTGTGTGGCTTAAACTACAAGTTTATTACCTGGTACATTTTTAGGGAGAATATTTCTACTAATAGCACTCATTCAAACTGATCAGAAAAACATCAATAGAGAATTGTAATACCTCTGCAAAATGATGCATTGATAGACTGAACATACGTGACCTTATTAGCTAAGACAGTAAGATGTTGCCTAGAGTGATAGGAACTAATCATAGTCCTTGTAGAAGTGGAAGGAGCTTTAGAAGGGACTCTTTGCCAATTCCTTCATTTTACAAATGAGGAGCTAAGCCTAGACAGGTTGTCACTTGCCCAAGGTTATATCATTAACTGGTAGTAGAGCCCAGACTGGAACCCAGTTCTCCAGAGAAAAGGCATCAAACATCTTGGGTTGATAGTTCTTCTGACAGTGGTCAGCCTTCCTGATACCTCCCTGCCCCTATCCTACCCTCCAACCCAGGATAAAATAGGATCTTACCACAGAAACAACAAAAACAAGAGGCTATTGATGGGAGGAAAACAGGTGTGAGAGAATGATAGTTTAGAGTGATTGAAGGATAGTATGTATACATGTTTTTCTGCCACATTTAACAGTTTAAAATTAAAAACTGAGAGATGTATTTATGCCTTATGTGGTTTAAAAGAAAACTTTAAGTTATTCAGTATATGAAGGTGTCAGTTACATGTTCTATGAAGGTGTCAGTTACATGTTCAAAATTAAAAACTGAGAGATGTATTTATGCCTTATGTGGTTTAAAAGAAAACTTTAAGTTATTCAGTATATGAAGGTGTCAGTTACATCATCGTCATTTACTGAGCACTAATAATGTGCCTGACACTGCATTAGACACTTTACAAATATTATATCCTTGGCTTTTAAAAAGAGAATACTGTGTTATTTTATATGTCATAAAAACAGTTCTAAAAAAGGTGAATAAAACTGCTTATAGTGTGTATAATTACTAAGATATGGAGCTAAGGCACTAATTCAGACCTGTGTTCTAACCACTAATTACATCAGCCCACAGCTATTCTCACCACTGTCCAATTAAAAATATCAGTATTAACAGAGTGGCATAATTTGCCATTCTGGCTTTTATACCTTCAGGTAAATATTTTAATATTAGGCAGCATTCTAGGACACCTCTCACCTTTTTGCTTCCTTCTTGCAATACTTTACTGGAAATGTGTACCTTGTGTTAGAAAAATGCAAAATGACGAGTGATAGAGGAGCACCTGAAGGCAGTCACAGGTGAAGTGGGCAGAGGAGAATGGTCCCAGGATGGAAAATGGACTTAGTTGGCCCTAGTTGCTACCCCGGCTCTAGGCCTAGACAGTTCATCAATAAATATATGGTTGTTTATTTTTAAAAGTTAGATTTTCTGGATTTTTTAGAAAAAAATTTCAAAAATTACGAACACTGCTGCTAAAATGATTTGCTTTATAGAAAGTTATCAAGATGTTACAGATTCCCAATAAATGCTATATTCCTAAATGGTAGCAATTTTGACTATACATTTTCAAGTATTTTAAAGAACTGATGGCAGCTTGTGGGTGGGATGCTAGTGACAGGCCTTGTATTCCTCCTTTCCTGGTAGAGGGAGATAGAAGACCTTGTCAGAGTTTCAGGCATGGGCTCTGCTTTGGACTGCTGGCCTTTCATGAACTCTCCACCCAAGACATGTGGGTTACCTCTCTCAATAGTGACCTAGCTTCTTTGAGATTACCATTTCGTAGTCGAGGTATTTGTGCAGTGGCTACCATGTGCCAGGATACAGCAGTCAGTAAAAAGACATGGCCTATGATCATAGTTTTCAGTCTAATGGAAAGGACATACGTTGAACAAATATACGCAGGAATAAACACATAATTGCCGATTGTGCTAAGTATTATAAAGGAAACATCAATACAAGGAATGGTAAGGAAGCACCTGGAGGCAAAGTTACAGGTGACGTGGGCAGAAGAGAAGGGTCCCTTGGCTGGGCCCCTGCTGGGTCTACTTCCCTTAAAGGTAAACAGCCTGAACTCCTGGGAAGGAGCGTGGTGGAAATGCACATACCCTACAGAGAGAAGTTGAACTAAAACAAAAGTGAGGTTGGTTCAGTCTGAATGAGAGAGTATGACTTGGCAAACAGACACAATTACAAACAATGTACATATTGGCTGGCTATATAAAACAATGAAAAACATAAGGAATTAAAACAAACATAATAAGATAGCAAAAAGAAATGGCAAGACCTTGGCGACTAGTGATGTAGAAAAGCTGCTATATCAAGGTGCATCATGATAGGAAATCTAGTGAGCTGACCTTCATTAATAAATAAGTTCAATTACATCACCATCTCAGAAGACAGTTTTTAGAAAAAAGGGGCTAAAGAAGGCATTGCTATTTACCTACTTTATACTTTTGCCAAACTACATGCCTATTCCTTAAGCTGATAACAGAAAGTCTCTCTGATCTTCTGATATCTGAGGAAAGGTGAATGTTGGTGGGTGAAATCAAACTCTCTCATTGAAACAAAGCTTTATGGAGCTGCTGTATTCCAACAAAACACTCATTTAACTTATTATTCTTGGGGCACAGGCCTGACAGTGTTATTTCAACTAGTGATCCTTGGGAAAAATGGAGGATGGATTTAAATTAGAAGGATGAGATCACCCCCTTAACAGTATCTGGATCTCCTTAGAAGAAGTACCACTTACAGAGCAGTCACTTGTTATTTTCTGTCTTTGCATAGCAGGAGGTATCTGCTATGGATCAGCACTTCCAAATGTTATTTAAAAAAAATTGAGAGAGCTCTACTTATAATGGGGACAGGGACTCTGGACCACAAATTGCCTTCCTGCAGCCCATTCATTCAGTCATTCATTTATTCATTCAAACATATTCCATGTATTCAATCAACATTTATTAAATACCTCATATATTTAGGTACTTTTGTTGTGTTAGGAATTAAAAACAGGATTGAAACCCAGTATAGCTTCTAAGAACTTCAAAGAACTGAGTGGAAAACTACCAAATGAATAGATACATTTTAATACTGTAAAAGAAAAATTGTACCTGACAGAGTTAAATGGACAAGGAATACTTTATTCAAGACTATTGTTAACACCGGAGAGAGACTGAACTCTACTCCACTCAGACAATAGATGGGAGAGTTTTCAAGCACTGGGGTCAGCTAGTGAAAAGTACAGGAGGATATTAAAGAGGAGATTGGTCAATGAAATTGGGCCTTCTGTGTTTGCTAATTGGTGCTTATCTTAGAAGCTTTGGCTCCTATGTCACACAGACACTGGAAGATAAAGGTGCCATCTTTCTTGATGATTACCTTTCCAGGGGATGGCTCCTAGGTCCTTGAGTAGGACCTTCCTGGGTTGTAAAATTGGCAAGAGGCTGGGAGAATACTTACATCTCAAAGAGACAAAGACAGCATTTATAACTGTTTTCTAAAGTAAATGCTCTAAGAAAAGGGAGGTCAGGGCAGGAAGAAACCTGTCTCAAGTTTAGTCAAACAGAGGCAACACTAAGGACATATTGGTCAATTCAGTGTGATAAATGAAGTGATGGAGTCTATCTCAAGGAAAACGTAGGTAGATAAGTGTTAAGTTGCATTGGAGGGATAAATTAAGGTGACCCATGGGGCCATTTAAAAGTTAGAGTAAAAGGCAAGATAGTGTGCTCAAAAGAAAACTGGCCTCTGAATTATTTGGGATTTTAATCTTGACTGCTGCTTGTTACACCAGTGTGACATTGGACAAGTCAAGCCTGTTTGAGCTACTATTTTTATCTTTAATGGGGAAACAACTACATACACTTGATTCATCATGTTGTATTGAATATCAAATGCAATAAGATTTACCTGGAACCCCATTTAAATAGCACGGCAGCAAATAAATGCAATGTAAAATTGTTAGATATTATTGACTAAGCCCATGAAAAAGTGGAAACAAAAAGTGAAAGAATTACTTCCCAAAGTCTCTAAACCCAGTCAGTTTAATTAATATATTCTTTTCAGTTTTCAAATAACTGGTAATTCTCTTTTTGTGTAATCCATTCCATTCTCCCCCCAAAAATCCTATTTGAACATGTATCACTTATTAAACCATGATAATCTACAAACTGACACCTGTAGAAGAAAGCACAAAAGACGAAACTACAGACCATTTATATTTAAGATGTTTTCATCAAACATACCCAGATACCCAGGTGGGGCTTATTATAACAAAAACAAAAAAAGTTTTGACAATCAATAAGTTTTGACAATAAGTCAGAGGGAAAAAACACTATTTTTAAAAGAATCAGAAAGGAAATTTTACAGTTTATAACAATAAATTTTTATTTTAAAATTATAGAAAGATAGTAATGGAAAGATAGTTATCACTTATAATAAAGGCTATCTATTGAAGTCAACAGACAACATTATACTTAACCTTGAAACAGCAGAGGCATTCCCATTAAAATCAAAACAAGACCAGGAGGCACTGACATTACTATTAGCATTGTTCTGGGATAAGAGTACTGTTAAAAAAGAGGAAACACAATCACAGCGTTCTCAGAAAAAAGAAGTATAAATCAAGGGATTCTACTAAAAATAAATTAGAAATATTGTTTTTAAAAGCAAATTGTTACAAATAAATATACAAAACAATAGAATTCAATATAGTAGCCAAAAATAGTTGCAAAAGTAATTTTTAAATATTGCATTTCCAATAATCTAACACTTGAATTATAAAGAAAGAAACACACAAAGCCATTGTAAAAGCTATTACAAAAAATCATGAGGATGAAATCAAATGGCTAAACAAAGAGACAAAATATATTCTCAAATGGGAAATTGAATATTGTGAAAGTAGATACATTAATCATTTTCATATTCATTCATATGATGTGATTCTAAACAGAATAATGGGAGGAATATTAAACTTTTTGAAGTAGTTAAAAATGATAAAGCAGTAAAAAAGTAAAGTTATAAAAGTAACCTATGTTATTAAAATTAAAACCACACATAATTGAATGAAGAAATTTAAAAGATTACTGTCCTCATCCAGTCCCACACATTCTCCCAAAGTTTACAAACAAACCAAATAGGTAGGGACATCTGAAGACAATCTGCCTCTCTGCATATTACAGTGAATTGTAAATAGACAATACTTAAAATAATATGTTCCTGGCACAAGAAGTGATACAGCATAGTTTAAAAAGGTTGACTATGACCAATGCAGCAAAGGAGGAATGATTCAGTGCCTAGGGCAGAGGCTGGCTCACTGTGAGTAGGGAGTCCTTATTGAATGAAAAGGTAGATTCACTCTGTGGTGCTGGAACAATTGTTCCTAAATAAAAAATAAAGTGTTTTTTCTTATACCCTGAATCAAATTATTTCAGATGGATTAAATAACAAAATATAAGAAAACAAAACTGTAACAAGATGGACATTTAGATAAATATTTATATAGTTTCAGAATGGAGAACTTTCTAAGAACAAAAACAGCAGAATAAATGGCATGAGAAAAATAAAGAATAAAGATTGAATAACGATTTAAACTTTGAGGTTCAAAACATTGGAAGAAATAATAAATGGGGAAATATTCAAAAAATATATATTAAATATAGCAGTATCATCCTTAATATGTAAAGACGTATGTTCTTAAAATCACTTAGAAAATTATGGCAAGAGTAGAGAATTCAGAAAAGAACATATACAGTAAAGTCAAGAATTATCTATAAAAACAAACATGTAAAAGCATGTTAGTTAGTAGTTTATAAGAAAAATAAAAGTAAAATGTAATACTATTTAATCTCCCATGAAGTGTGACGGTTAGTAGCATAATATCTAGTGCATGTAAGACTATCTATAGTAAAATGGGAGTTTCTCTTATGCAGTACTAGCTTGGGTATAAGAACCTTTCTGCAAGGACAGTTGGAAAATTGCAGCAGGAGTTTTAAATAACTTTAGGACCAGAAATTCCATGTTTTGGAATTTTTCAAAATATGTGGGTTTTGATCAGATATAATGTAAATATCCACAAAAATGAGAAAGGCTTTATAAATTACAGTACAAGTATAGAACGGAATATTATAAAAATGTTTAAGTCATGGTTTTAGGGAGTATTTAATGAATGGAGAAATATTCGTAATAGGGGAGTTAAATAAAAAAAAATAGGATGCAACTACATATGGTACATATTGTAGGAATGTAATTTCATGTGACAAATGTATATATCTCAGAGAAGACATGCTTGAAACCTACCAAAATATTAATCTTGATTGTGGGTAGACTTATTATATTCTTTTTACTCTGTAGAATGTTCTAATTTTCAAAAATTACTATTAAGTTAATTCTTCAGTCAGAAAAGCTGCTCATAAAATGTAAACGATCTAAGGCCTGCTGTGGGCTGTTTGCAAAATGTTTGCTGTCACATTAGTCCAACAGTAATTACAAACAACTCCAAAACGCTGAGCATATATTATATAGATTATGAACATTATTTCTCTTAACCCAATCCCAATCCAAACCCTAATTAACCACATTGCTCCATAAGTAGCAACACCAACTGTATGTTTAACATTTTTTTAAAAATTATGATTATAAATTTCACTTTTATTTTCCTGTGGAAACTTGTCCTTCCTTGGTAAAAATAGCATTTTTATGACTTGTTTTGGTTGACTTTTTTTTTTTTTAACTTTTTATTTATTTATTTATTTATTTTAACATCTTTACTGGAGTATAATTGCTTTACATAACATTTTAAAAACAATTTTTTCTCATAGTACTAGAGACTACGTAAAATTATGTACAATATAATCTTAATATTTTGGACAATAACAAAAGAAGTAATGCAAGTTTGTATTAGGCAGTGCAAAACAAAAATTGTCCCCTTTATATCAGATACCCATTTTTTTCTAATTTATTCATTTTCATTTACTTAACAAAAATGTGTTGAATCTTAAGTAGAAGTTATATTCTAAAACAGATGACAATCCAGGAGTCATAAATTAGAATTTTAGAAAGATAATCAAGATGTTATTTTGGGACAAGCTGAGTTCTGAACTCCAGAGCTTTTATTTACTGAGAAAAGGAGTATTTGTTTATTCCCTCTAATCTTCTCAGTGAAAATCCCTAACCCCTTTACTTTCATACATTTATTTTTCCTCATCTTTGCATTTAGTGCTTGTCCTTATCATATATTTCTTTTTTTTAATTAGTCCTTCAGTCAACTTCATGATTCATAACAGGATCCTCTAGCCTGTTCTAAACATAGTGGCCACTCATTAAATAAATGGAATTACTTCCATGTTTCACTCATGCAATTATTACTGAAGTGGAGTGTCCAATTTTAGATTATTTTGCTCTATTCACAGATAATGCTTTTACAGGTATTGTCTATTCAATACTATGCATGTCTAAGATTCAGTGACTTTTTCTAAATATCTAGCTGTGAAATTAAACTACTGAATATTTAATAATGTTTAAATATTAATGTTCTTAGAGGGCAGGAATATATAAAAATGGGATTCATATTTTATTCCTTTAGATAATGGTAGTGAAACAACAATCATTGCATCTCTTGAGCATATAGATAGATAGTTTGCTATCGAGGGTGAAACTAAGTGGGTGTCTATCAAATAGAACTAGCTGGAGGCCTGGATTGTTGGCTGTGAGATGTCGATACCACTTGTATATTAGTGTTTGTTTGAAGGATTTCCTAGCTTTATTCACTAATATTGAATGTAGTAATTAAATACTGTCATAACATAAAGTTAAAATAAAAAATTGTCTTTTTTATATATAAAAAGAATTGTGGAATTTTTAAGATCTTAATGAGGTATAGTTAAATATACAGACTAAGAAAAAAAGAGATATAATGTTTTACTTAATTGTGATTAAAATAAATACACATTATTGTGGTGGAAGAGATCTTGCCTGCACTGTTGAAATATACAGAGAAGATAGAACCAATAGGAATTGTGGCGTAAGCACTCATGTGTAAATCAGTGGTCTCTAAATTGGGGTGAGTGCACCATTAGATACACGGATGGCCCTTTGAAGAGTGTGAAGAAAATATTAGCACTGATATTGATATTTTTTCCTGAAGTTGAAATAAAAATTAAGTCTTGTTGATATTTGAAATGTGAATAGGCACTGGAATCTTCACTAGGTCATTATGTCATATTTGCAATTTCATGAAGAATCCATAAGGTATCTGGCGGAAGAGTGGAGTTTACATAAAACCAAGTAGATGTTTGCTTTCAGCATTTTGTAAGGCTGTGTAGTTTAGATGTGTCTCATTAAGTTGTTATATGGATTATATTATCTAGTTTTAACTACACTAAACTTGTGGAAATGAATAAGTGGATCAAAATGAACCCTGCAGAATAACCCTGGGTTGAGGATAATGTTTTTAAGTAGAAGCAAACAACCCTCCTCTCCACCCTCTGAGGATGTTAGAGCTGAAATTTCTGCTACTAGTACATGTGGGTTTTTTTGCCAGCCACATGTCAAGGCAAGATTAATGAAGATCTAATCAGGTCTGATAAAAAAAGTCAGCTAAATTCTTTGAAATTATAAAATTATTAAGAAAACTGTTTGAAATATAAAGTTATATATACTATATTTAGCAATAAACCTAATCTTAAGCATATTTTATGCCTTGAAATATTGGCTTAGAATAGTAGTACACACACATGTATCACTTTTAAAGAAAAGGAATGCATATGTAGATTCTGATCATGCATGGCTATTTTATTTTTTATATTTTAATTAATTGTTAATGATATGAGTATTTGATCAAAGAAGTTTGGAGTATACTATTAGAGCTAGTCAATTTGGCGTTATCCTGGACAAATTGGACTAGGGCTGGTTTAGGCAAAATAGAAGGTGCTAATGTTAAGTGAATATTTATTAATATACATACCCAAAAGTAAATCTAAGGATCAGATAAGAGACAGGGAATGTCTGACAGTGATCTTGAATTATTGACTAATAACACTCCAGTACTGACTTTCCCTCACCACCCCCCAAAACATTTTCATAATAGCACTGAAGTCAATTTGGAAAGCTTAGGGTACTATATCCAAACTCCAGGGAAAAATTCCCAGGGATAGTTCCTATTAGAAACCTGACGGCTAAGTCTGAGGCTTCATTTCTAAATGTAAGTTTTTACTGCTGAAATGGCTCACCATAGATAATGATCAGAGGTATACATATAGAAGCTTCTTCTAAGTGTGGACTGATAACATCTCCTTGTCTTTAGTCTTGAGCAGCATTAACTGGATGCTACGGGGCATTTCAGAGGGGCAGCTCTTGGAGACTATGTTATAGGTTTTATTTTAGGTCAAGCTTGAGAAAAAGAGATGCATTTGCTCTATCCCACAGGTTGTAGTCTCAGTTTACCAGTATCCCACCTAGCAAGGGGGTGTAGAACCTCTGGGGCTGCAAACAGATTGTTTTATCCTAAAAAGTTCGGCAAAGCTAGTATCTGGGGCTATCTCTCTGGAATCCACACTACAGTAATGATGAAACACTAGGCTTGATGATTGCTGCCTAGCAAAGTGATTTGGAGTTTCAGAGAGTGATCTTAAGGAGGGAGAAACTGAGTCTTGGTGGCAGAGATTACACTTCCTCCAAAGGCAAGCGATTGCTGCTCTAGGAACTATTGTATATTACTTTATAATGGGGGTACTCTCTAGCATACTATAATACTCTGGAAATAAGTTGTAGTAACTTTGGAGGCCCAGAAAGAAATAGACATAGAGCTAACTCAGTCTTTGTTCTTCTGAGGTAAGATAGGCTAGAGTGTTCAGACAAAACATGAGACCTGTACCTGAGGCATTCATGAGAAAAAAAATTACCCATTCAGAAAGCTTCACACCAGACTCATATCTGAAAAATCATAACTAGATTCACACCTGAAAAGTCACTCAAGTTAATTTTATTGAATTTTGCCTTTAGGAACATATTGTCAACATCTGAGCAATAAATAGCTGGTGATATAAGATTTAACTCACATGGCAGTTATGTCCCACTGGAGATCAGAAAATATCTACCATAGCAAGAGTGTTATGGGAACAAGTCTTCTCTTTTTATGATTTTCTGCCAAGATTCATTCAAACTAAGGGACAAATTCTTCAGCAGCTTTATTTGCAATAAATTTCACACATTTGAAGTGTATAATTTGATAAGCTTTGCTTTCTGTGTCCATCCATGGAAACATTACCAAAATCAAGACAGTAAATATATTTATCACCCTTTTGAGGTGAGTATAAGAACCGAGTGGAATCTTTTGGAGGAATACCTTTATTTATTTTTAGGCCACGCCGTGTGGCGTGTGGGATCTCAGTTCCCTGACCAAGGATCAGACCTGTGCCCCCCTGCATTGGAAGTGCAGAGTCTTAACCACCGGACCATCAGGGAAGTCCTGGAATACCTTTTAAAATGAGAAGAAAACTGGACTAAATAGATTTCTGAAGAATATTAATTTTATGGAAGGGTAGGAAAAATGTAAGAGACAGTATCCAAAAAGTGATAAAGGATTCTGAAAGTCAAATAAGCGAAGAATCAGAAGTATTCATTCATTTGCCCTGTGGAGGTAACTGGTGGGAGAGATTTTAATCAAAGTGATGAGGATGGAAATCATAGTGCCAGTGATTTCATGGAAATGGGAGGCAAGGAAAGGGTGATCTTGACTGTAGATTACCACTTTCAGAAATTTGGCTCTGAAAGTCCCAGGAACTGTGGTAGTGAAAAAAGGATGTAGGGTTCATGGAGTGTTGGGGGTTTGCTTACTTGTTCTTTTTTTTTTTAAAGATGAATAGTTGTTCACATCTATAGTCTTTCAGAAAGAGTGAATAAAATGGAAAAGGTAAAATTGAAGCAGGGATAACTGGGAGCGTGAGGCAAATAAAAAAGGAAGGGGAGAAGATTTAGAGAACAAGTGGAAGGATTATACTTCAGGTTAAAGACAGTCTTTCTTCTACTAACAGAAGAAGAAAAGAAAGAAATATTTGGGCTTCCCTGGTGGTGCAGTAGTTAAGAATCTGCCTGCCAATGCAGGGGAGACAGGTTCGAGCCCTGGTCCAGGAAGGTCCCACATGCCGCAGAGCAACTAAGCCCGTGCACCACAACTACTGAGCCTGCGTTCTAGAGCCCGCGAGCCACAGCTACTGAGCCCGCAAGCCACAACTACTGAGCCCGTGAGCCACAACTACTGAAGCCCATGTGCCTAGAGCCCATGCTCCGCAACCAGAGAAGTCACCACAATGAGAAGCCCGTGCACCGCAATGAAGTGTAGCTCCTGCTTGCTGCAACTAGAGAAAGCCCACATGCAGCAACGAAGACCTGATGCAGCCAAAATAAATAAATACATTTATTTTTTTAAAAAAAGTAAATATTTATTTTGGCAATTTTACTTTCTGTTTTTTCTTCCATCTCTCCTGTTCTGATTTCTCGGTCAGTTGGGTAGATTTGTCTTTCTCATACTTCAGATGTCCCTATCTAAGAAATGGTGCCCCCATAAATTTCGGGCAAAAATCTAGAAATCATGCTCAGTCTGTGCCTTTCTCTTATCTCTCATATGCAGCCCATAAATATATCCTTCAATGCTACCTTCAAAATAGGTCTTGAATTGAATCACTTCTTACTTTCTCGAACACCAACAACCCGATTCAGGCCAACAGCATCTATCTTGTATACGCCTGCTAAAGGCCCTTAATGGTTAGAGTGACCATATGCTTAACTTCCTAACTTAAACAAAGCATTTCTGAGATTGATAAAGGATGCTATTATGCTCAGGTGGAACATTAGACAAAAATTTAGGGGTCCTAAGACACCTGGTCACCTTGCTAATGGATGCTCCAGTTCCTACTCTTGTCGGTATACAGCCTGTTCTTCAGGTGGCTGCCAGAATGAAAAGTAATCAGATGGTGTCAATCCTCCCCCCCACACACACTCATTCCCAGCTTCAGACTTCCTGGAGCATTCCACTGAATATAAAGTTAAAAGCAAACTCCAGCCAGTAGTCTGGAAGGCCGTGCATGAACTGATCCTTGTTCACCTTTCCCAACTCATCTCAGAATGTGTGCCCCTCCCTTTCTTATAATCTATCAGCCAGATAGGTCTCTTGCCTTTTTTGTGTACCGTGAACATACCAAACTCTTTCCTGTCTGAGGGCTTTTATATTTGCTTTTCTTTTTGCCTAGCATGTGCTTTTCCTGGCTCTTTCTATGGGAATCTCTTCCTGATAAGTCCAAGTTCAAATGTCATTGCCACAGAGTGCTCTTTCCTCACCGCACAGGTAGCTCACTTTTAATCTCCCAAGCACTGTCTATCCCATTAATTGTTTATATCCTTTATAGGACTTGCCACAAGCTGTAATTATTTAGTTTATTTGTTTTTTCTTACTGAAAGGTAATTCATGAGGTCAAGGTCTGCATAAGAGTATAGAGTGGTGCACTCAACTTGAAAAGTGGTTTGGCACTTCTAGTAGAGCTGAACATTGGCAGGCCATGTGATCTAATAATTCCACTCCTACGTATACATCCATCAGAAGTGCACAACTGTGTTCACCCCAAAAAGTGTACTAGAATTTTTATAACAGCATTATTTTTAATACCCCAAAACTAGAAGCATACCAAATGTCTGCCTATACTATAATAGATAAATGTACTATGGTATATCCATTAAAAAAAAAAAAAAGAAGAGACGGAAAAAGATAGGAAACAAGGAAATTTTTAAAAAAGCAAAACAACCTGTATTGTTTAAAGTCAGGCGAATGGGACAAAAGGGAGCCCAGCAGGGCTTCAGGGTTGCTGATAATGTTTGGTTTCCTGGTTAGATTGCCAGCTTACACAGGTGTATTAAATTTTTGAAAACCCATCAATATGTAAACTTATGTGCATTTTTTGTTATGTCATTTTATGCTTTCATAAAAAGTTAATTTTAAAACTCATGGGGATGCGTCAGGATACAACGATTGAGAATTCTTGTAGTAGCTGGTACTTGTACAAGGGAACTAACTGGAAAGACTGCCATGCAATGTAAGGTACCAAGCTGAGGTTTGAGACTTGGACTTTGTTGTGGCCCAATGTGCATAGCTCTGTGGTTGTCTCCAATCTCATTTTGGCAGCTCTGGTGTGAGAGTAGAGGAGGTGGGATGTTCCAGATCCAGGTTGGAGATTTTTCAGAGCAGGGATGGCAGGAGGTTAAAGGAGAAAGGAAGCAGATGTTGTTAACAAGAGATGCATTCAAGTTGGTGGCTCTAGATTGGATAGGAAGGAATATGGAGTTTGTCCATAGATTGAGGAAAGGTATAGAGATAAGCAGCTAGAGGCTTATGGGCTTCAATTATAGCTGTAATAGGAATAAATAAGTGAGGAAATGGAAGGATAGGTATTAGAACAAATGAGAATTTACAGCTGAAAACTTCAGAGATGGAGTAGTTCCATGTGATTACAAGATCCCAGATGTAGTTTTGGGTTTGAGGGCCTGCAGCAAGGTGAATATAAAGTTCACCAGAGTCAAAAAGCCCCAGAAACTATGAAGCAAGCACTTGAACTGGTCACCTGCATGGGAGAGTATTGACAAGAAGTTGAGTGGAGGGGAAGCCCACAGTCATGGTGCTAAATCCTTTGATAAATGTGGGAAAATGACCCAAGGCTTGTGCATGATTCTGGATTGTAGAGTTGAATGGCATGATGTCAGAGGAGGCAGGCTCTATCCATGCGGGGGGAGGAGTTAGGGTTCTAAGTGCCAGGTCTATGGATGGGGTGGAGCTAGGGGCTAGCAGAATGCTGACACCCCTCCTGACATGAACATCCTGACCCTGAGACTTCACAGTCTCCATTTCAGAGAGCTGGGGTTAGTGGAAAGGGGAAGACTATTTTTAGCAAAAGCAAGGAACTAGGGGGAATGTTTGATGAAGGGATGTAAAAGAGGGTTTTTTGTTTGTTTGTTCTGTGTTGTTTTGCTTTGCTTTGCTTTGTTTGCCATGAAACAGGGATTTTAGAAGGAATATATAAAGTTTTGGGAGGAGAAGATCAGTGAAGTCTAAGTAGGAAAGTAAAGCATGAAACTATGGAAACTAGAGTGAACAGAACATTGGGTTCTGATTAAGGGTGACAGGATGTTAAGTGTGGTGTTGTGCTGTATCTCATAGTTCCATGTATCTCTGCTGTTATTTCAGCATTTCTAAGGGACCAGGTTCCAGGTCGAGTCGGATAATCCATGATGTAGGCGGATGGACTGTCCTTCAGAACTCCAGCAGATTGTCAGGGAGAATTCATTATAATGCTCCTGGAAAATTCTAGACTAAGGTTAGAGAGGAACGATAATTGAGTTCCTGGGACATATTCCTTCTTTGTAATCGTATCAGTTTTTGGTGGATGGAAAACTTGTACTCCTTCAGAATGAGCCAGGAAACTCTAAACTAGTTCTTAGAGTAATGATCCGTGGTATTGATTCCTGATTCCCTGTTGAGCTGGTAGCTGATAACCAAGGAAAGTAGCCTTTCCTAAAGCTGGAGCAAGATGTAAACAGGGAATCTTCCCTGGGGTGGACTGAAAGAAGTCTTAGGAAGAGAAACAAACTGTTTCTGAGAACAGGATATGCAGTCACAAAGGAGAGAAAGTAAATGAGGGAAAAGCCTGGCTCTGTGGTGACAGTCTCTATTTATCCCAAAGGGGCGGTTTGCTTTTTTCCAGGGTTGATGGAATATCCCCTGGTAACACGCATGTGTTGCTGCCCATCAGCTTCTTTAAAGGACTTGACTAGCAGCTGGGGAGTGAAAGAGCATGAGTAGCCCCATGGGCACAATCATTGCCTTTCTGCTGTTTAAGAGTGCTCTGCATTGGGCCTGTGAGTTCCTGTTATGTCCTCAGAGTAGAAGAAAGGGATGAATTTCCTAAATAACCAGGGTCTATTAGCTTGCCATGCAGAGACCCCACATTTAGCCAGATCTTGATATCCCATAGCAAAAGCCTTCTGGAACTACATGATTGAAATTATGAGGGGGAAAAAAGAGTGAACTAAAAGATTCAAAGAAAGGGGTTCAGTCTTAAAAAGAGAGAGAGAGCCAATAACCACGTTCTTGAAAGTAAAGACTCTTGGGATGCTTGTATATGTTTATAAGGCTCAGGAGAAAACTTTTCCAGAAAGTAAAACATTAAAAATAGTGTGTGTGTGTGTGTGTGTGTGTGTGTGTGTGTGTGAGTGTGAACAAGATAACAAAAACACTAAAGAATGACTAACACACTAAGAATATAATGAAAATGGTAAGGAATATCTTTGGAAAATTCATTTGTTATTTTAGAAGCAAAAAGCAGACAGATTATATTATCTTGGGACTTTAATATCTTGTTATGTCCAAATTGTAGAATAAAGGTAAGAGAAATTAGGGATTTGGTTCTTAAAAAGGCATAAGAAAATGAAGGGGTAAGTGTCTCAATGAGAGAAAAATCTGCAGTGTTCGTTTTCTCTTGAGAAAAGCCATGCCCTGGAAGCCCACTGAAGTGACTTGCATAAGAAACAAATATATTCTAAAGAATCCAGTAAAATATCTCCTCCCTTCTAGTTCTCCTTTAGGTTCTAAGCTGTATTCTGTCTCCTTTTCTGCTCTGTAGGACTGAATTTAAATCAGTAAATAAAAACATAAGGATGTTAAAGCACTTCATCAATTTGAAGTATTTAATGAGATGTTCCAGGGTGCTATATCATGCTGTGGATGCTGGTTCAACTCCCACACTCAGTTTCTAATGGCCTAATTTAAATTGTGGCAATAGTTTCAGCACGGTAGCTAAGGTGACCTTTTCTAACCCCATGTTAATTATCTACGCCCCAAATTTTCAGTTTGGTGTCATGTCTTTAAGTTTTTAAAATAATTATTGTATGTGATCAATGATATATCTAGGAGTATTTTATTTCTTATGCCACAGATATTATATAATTGTTTCTTTATCTTTGCTGCTTTTAACATCTACAAGGTATCCATCTTCCTAATGGCTAAAAATTAAATATGACATTGTGTTTTGTATGTGCAAGGAGTTCAGCTATGTTTAAGTGGCAAAGACTAGAAAATGCTTCCTTAGAAAAACCAATAACAAAGCATTATTTGGCTTTTCAGTGTGGAAAATGAATGTTGCATTTTATTCCTTTCCATAATCGCCCTTAGAATTGCATCTTCTTGCAGTAGCAACAAGAATAATGCAAGGTCATTTCTAAAGTGTTTGCTTTTCTTAGCTTTGTTCACCTTTCCTCTGAGAGAGGGAGGTTATATGTTTGAATTGTGACCCAAATGTCTCTAGTGTGTCCAGAAGCTCCCCTTTAATTACTCAAGTGGACAGATAAAAATAGAGTAAGTGCACAAAGGTTTATGGTTTTCATAAATGCATTCATTGTGGTAATTTTCATTATCCATACCATCTGAAGGCTATGTGCTTTTTAAAGCTAGCATTTTCTAAGTCTGAGGCAAAATGGAACCATAGAAAAGTTAATTTCAAATAGAAACTGGTGAATTGCTTTCTCTATACCATTACTTTAAAGAGTCTACCTAATAATTATATTTTTCAGTCTCTGGGACTTCCTTCCCTTGCTTTGACATGTAGGTAATGGATCTTTCTATTATGTAGAGCACAGGCTCAGAATTCATATTCTGCCATGTTAGTAGGCTCTTTGAAAACACTATTTATCTGTAAACCTGGGTCTAGGTAAGTTTTCATTTTAATCAACCTGTGTAATCTATTTTTGAAAATAAAATTCATCCCTTCATTTGCATTTTAATTACAGGGTGTACAAAATGTCAAGTTTTAATTGGCTTAAGAGAACTATGTACAACAAAGCCTCATGCTAAATGTAACAGAGAGCTTTACAGGGGACCAGCTGGCCCTCTATTAAGATTAGGGCTACCATAAATGGAAAAGGTTTAACCCCCTTTCAGATTCTCCAATATCTCGAAATCAATACAGAAAAGCTTCATAGATGCCCTGATCTTACAAAAGAATGTCACAGATGATTTCTCCAGAGGGTTCTTAATTCGCTGCAGTTACTAGTTATTATTTCTGCACAGTTACAGTACCTACTAGTCCATAAGCAGCTAATGTTGATGGGATAAATCCAGTAGCATTAATATAAGTCTGCATTGAATAGTGGTTGAATGAAAAGTTCCTAAAATCACCTAAATCCTTATGATTGCAAGGAGTTCTAAATCTTCTCAAGTGTTTGTTATGTAAACGATATTGCTAAGCCCAAAACTTTCTAAAGATCTTTATACTTCAGATGTAAATGCTCAACTCCCTTCCCCGCCTTGTTCTCAGCTCCCTTTCTGTTTTCTCTTTTCATTCATTATTCTTAATAGCCAGTAGCTGTTTCAAAACTTACTGGAGTGAATCCATCTCTTCACTGGGCTCTGACAGATAGGGAGGCTTAAACAATGCAAAAAGTCTTCAAGATAAGACATCTGAGGAAAAAATATTGTAGATTTTCTTCTGCATGCCTTCTCCAGCATTATGAGCCCAGGGTAGAACATTTCGAGTACAGCTTGGGAGCAGGCGTATATTCAGCTGGAGATAGCTCCCTTCTCCTTTGTCTGAGAGCATTTCACTGAAGGCTTCTTAACTTGGAAGCCAATATGACATTTTGACACAAATATACTGTTTCAGCATTTGTCTCAGAATTTAGCTTGTACTCTGCCACCATTAAATATTTGAAGTATTTACGTGATGTCAAATTAGAAAAGGCCATTTATTTTTAATGGTCTTTAGAAATGTGGCCATTTATTTTTAATGCTCTACCTTATTTCAGAAGACTGGATTCAAGTAAGTGCTACTTTCCTTAATCCAATTCCTTTTCAACCTGTATCTCTTTTATATCAGAAACATTCAGTGATTTCAAAAGAAACTCCTTACGTTGTAATGATATTCAGTGAAATAGGAAATAATGTTATAGTCTCAGATGAAAGATTTTTCCCAAGCAGGAAATCTTTGCCTTCCCCCCTGCCACCTCCCAGCCCCTGCCCTGCAGTATTTCTAGATATTGGTCCATCTTGATAGATCTTTATAATAAGCTTATAATTATCATCCTGTCACCATGCTTCTTAATGTTAAATTCTTATAAAAATGGTTTGATTTAGGGATTATAATGAGAAGTTTTTGAACTAGAGATACTGGGGTGTTCCCTCCAAACCAATGGACAGCATTTCTTGCCAGTAAGTTTAGTGACATCTCCTACTCCCCCAGAAATAGGGTGCTGAGATGTCAGTCTTTGAAAACATCAAGAAAAAAAAGCCAAATTATAAATTAAATATCTGTATTTTGTTAACAGTTTGAACTTAGCAAGACCACCAGGGGGAGCAAACTACTGGTCAAAGGAAGTAAGGTACAGTTTCAGACTTTTAATAGAAAACCTAACTTGAGAGAGCAAAATTACACCGGAATTGGTGAGAGTAAAAGCAAAACAACATGACTCAAACTTACACAAACATCTAACTCTCTAAAATAATATTAAAATCAAACTGTTTTACTTTAGTTTCTGGAATAAGTGGCTATGCCAATACTGCATAGTTATTTTTTTTTCTTTGTAAATATTTTTCTAGTGAGGTATCCTATCTCCTGCAACCCTGATCATCTGCATGCTAAGAACACTTTGGAAAATACAAATGATTCTACAAATTTAATGATGTAACACATGCCAACTCCGTATAATTATAAATAGAAAAAAAATTGGCAGTATGAGGGTCTGCCTGCTTGAAAAAATGCAATATAATTTACATGTAGAGGGAAAAGTCCTCAAAGATTTTACAGTCAAATTAAGGGGAAATAACTTATTTAAAGAAAAAAAAAAGTGACTTCTAAGCAATCTGTGAGCCAGTACTCTTAAGTCCTATGACTGGGATTTTTCAAGAAGTCCTTCATGGAACAAGAAAGATTATTTATAAAGCATTTTTAAACAACTGTTGACAAACTTATAAGTCATATTGAGTTTATAAATTTAACAGAAAGCATTTTGAGGAAAACAACTTGTATCAGTGTTACTATGAATATTTCATATTAGAATAGAACAGAATAAAATCTAGATTTTATTTAACATGAGACATTTATTGACTGCATACTGAATATATAATACTAAATAAAACTATTTTGACCCCATTCTCCTGGGTGGAATGGGAAAGGAATACATTAAATACACAATTACTCCAATATATGGTTATATAGCATAAAGTTTTCCTAATGGGAGAGTGTAATGGGGATTCTAACTTTGGTTAAGTACTTAAGGAAATCTTCTCAGAGGAATATGTGATGTGGTAGATACTAAGAGTTAATGAGAATCATAGGACAGGAGACAGGGAAGAAAAAAGAATAATTTGGTTAGAGGAAACGGTACCTTTGTAAGCTGAACAGAGAAGAACCGAGAGACACCTAATGAATCAGGAGTTGAGAGATCAATGGACGCAGGTCAGTGGAGGTGAAGATGGAAGAACTGTGGCATCAGATGAATCTGAAAAGATTTTCTAGGCCATGTTGAGGATTTTAGATATTAATCAGAATACAATGGAGCCTGGAAGGATTTTGTGCTGGAGAGTGACGTGATCCAGGTTAGGTTTTGGGAAGATCATGTTAATATATGTGTGGGAAAGAATTAGAGTGAAAATAAAGGTGAAGCAGGGAGACCCGTTAGAAGCCCTTTGCGGTGATCCAGGTAAGGAATAATGATGAATGGAATTAAGGTGGAGACAGTGAAAATGAAGAGAATCACATATATCCTTTTGGAAGTAGAATCCAGAGGATTTGGTAGTAAACTGAACATAGAGAATGATAAAGAGGGAAAAGACAAGGCTAGGAAATGCCCTTTAATAATACAACAAAGACTGGGAAGAAACAGGTTTTACAGAATGAGATTAATAATTCATGTTTTCAAATATTTGAATATTCAGAAGTTTGAAGTTCTTGTGAGCCATCCAAATTGACATCTAAGATGCCAAGCTACTCATATATTCTAGCCTCTCTCTATATATATGCATTAAATAAGCAACATAATTGGAATGGAGATATGGGAGTCATTGGCCATCAGATGGTAACTGAATAGAAAGCATAAGAATTGACAAATAATATACATATAGAGTGTAGAGTTTGAAGAGAAGAGAGCCCAAATACTTAACACTGAGAAACCTGATTATTTAAATAGTCTGAATAACTGAGAATCTTGCCACAGAAGTTGAGGAGGTGACATCAAGACAAAGAGAAATCTAGAGATGTGCATATATGAAAGCCAAGAAAAAAGGTTATTTAGGTGCTAAACTTTTGTGGCATGTTTTGGAATATTTTGTTTTTAAGGAGATAACTACATTCAAGGAGGGGCTGACAATTATGATTTAACACTAGGGCTATATTTAAAATTATTCTTTCAAATAAAGTTTATTGTTGATTGTATTTTCTCAGAGAAAGAAGAATTTTACTAGTCTTCTTTATTGACGAATTGTGAAAATGTAGACTGTAGAAATATCTGAGTCAATATTCTGGTATTATACATCATTTTGCTATTTAGAAAATAAGGTGAATTAAATACGTGTACCTTCGGTCACTGCCCCTTGGTTCCATCCTCCCTTCAAGAACAATCCAGAATTGAGTAGCTATAATGGCTGTGAGTCCTGTTCAACTTCCCTATGAACTACTGGAAGTGTGAGCTGCCAGCAGTTTCTTTTTTCACTGCTGCTAGGTGGTTCATATTCTCACATAACTGACATTTCTTCCTCTTGTCTAAACCGTGTTTCTGTTCTCACTTTATTTGTGACTCTAGTTATTAGCAGATTCTTGACTTCTGTTCATTTTACTGTTATAAGTGCACTTGAGTTTGGATAATTTCTCCAACTTACCACAGGTTAGTTCTGTGCAGTATCTTGGAGTTATATTTGAAGACATTGAATGACTTCCTGTTACACACCAGAACATTGTTTACTGCAGCTGATATGGTCCTGCCCAGGTGTGCCATACTTTTTCATATGAAGTTGCTGTCTGTCTCTATCCATTTAAGTCTTACACATACTCCTCCTCTTTATTTAGCTGTCTTAATCCCTGCAGCTCAGGACACGGATATCTCACCCAAAGTTTTCTGTGTATTTTTTTTTTTTCCCAGTAGCTTAGGGAGGCCTGTTGTACAGCCTTAAGATATGAAGTTCATAAGAAAACTGTGCAGATAATTCCATCACCACATATCTCTGAATAAGCTCTACAATATAGTTGGTATATCACAAAACCTTTAAATGTGATGTGTACTTTTTGCATCTGTAAAGTTTTGTCATGGTGAACTGTGGCTGCTAGTACTAGCTAAAAAAAGAAAAGAAAAGAAAAAAGCAACTGAGAAAGAACTGGGAAACATTACTGATACAACATTTCCTTCCTTGGGTTATGTCCAAGATCCTATCCAGTCAATGAAACCCTTAAATCTGGAGTTTAATTTTGAGCTCATTTTAGTGTCAGTTGGACATATTGATTTTGATTTGGTTTTTCCATTTTGAAATATTATCTTTTGTGCTGATGTAAGAGCTATATATGGACTCTTGGTAGAAAAATATTTTCTTCTTCGATTGGAGCAATTTTGCTCTTACAGGTTATTTTTTTCTTTTCTTTAAATGTAAAATTACTTAAGATGTCATCTTTGGTGTCAGGCAAAACACTGTGAAAAAAATGTGCCAGTCTTAACCACAAGGCTTTCTAGACAGGAAGCCTTTTGTTCTGATAGACTGGGAGTCCTAAAAATGAGTTCACAGCAAATGCAAAGCTTATAAAAAAATCTGTGTGATGTTGAATCTGAGGTAAAATTCTATAAAACCATTAGGATTTACCTGTTTAACCTAGTATACTGAAAGTTACTTCCTTCACCTGGTAAATATTGCCAATTAATAATATAAACATCCATTTCTGTGATATAGCTAGACTGTAATTAAACTCCCAAACTTGTTTGTAAAACCTAAGTTATTTATGGTTTTAATGATACGGTGATCTTCCCTAGCCTTAGTATCCAAAGTATCCTCTTATTGGCCAGTGTATCAAAAAGGGGTGGATGGGGGAGACACCTGAACTAGGACCCGATTCACTAGCTGAATTACAGGAGAATTTTCTCTGAATTTATAACATGGTTAATTATTTTATATTCCACAAGCAACTTTGTGTAATGACGACACTTAAGAAAGAGGCCAGTACACTGGGTATTGATAAGAGACAATGTGACAAAGAAGACACATAAGATAAAGTATTAGTCAATATTCTCCAGAGAAGCAGAACTAATAGCATGTGTGAGCATGTGTGTGTGTGTGTGTGTGTGTGTGTGTGTGTGTGTGTGTGTAAAAGAAGGGGAGGGGGAGAGAGAGAGAGAGAGAGAAAGAAGACACATAAGATAATGTATCTAATAGCATGTGTGAGTGTGTGTGTGTGTGTGTGTGTGTGTGTAAGAGAAGGGTGGGGAGAGAGAGAAAAATTTATTTTAAGGAATTGTCTCCTTGTCTCACATGATTGTGGATACCAGCAAGTCCAAAATATGCAGAGTAGGTGAGCAGGCTAGAGAAGCAGGGAAGAGTTGCATTATGAATCCAAAGGCAGTCTGCCAGCAGAAATCTCCCTTGAGGGAGATGAGTCTTTTTCTCAAGTCCTTCAACTGATTGCATGAGTTCCACTCACATAATGGAGGGCAGTCTGCTTTACTCAAGGTTACTGATTTAAATATTACTCCATCCCAGAAATACTTTCACAGAAATATGTAGAATGCTGTTCGATCAAATATTTGGTACCGGGCTTCCCTGGTGGCGCAGTGGTTGAGAGTCCGCCTGCCGATGTAGGGGACACGGGTTCGTGCCCCGGTCCGGGAAGATCCCACATGCCGCGGAGCAGCTGGCCGCGTGAGCCATGGCCGCTGAGCCTGCGCGTCCGGAGCCTGTGCTCTGCAACGGGAAAGGCCACAACAATGAGAGGCCCGCATACCGCAAAAAAAAAAAAAAAAAAAATTTGGTACCGCAGCCTAGCCAAAATTGACACATAAAATCAACCATCACAGATGGTCTTCACAGCTTCTTAAATAGGAGAATATTTAACAGAAAACACACATTTTGATTAAATTAATTATTCCACAGTGCACTGTTTCTCCTACCATTGTCTTGTGGCCAGAAAATTCAGATATATTCTGCAAAAGGTTTAGGAATCCTGCTGAGAGAAACTTAGTATATGACTGTGTAGAAACTTCACTTGGTTTGGGATTAATGCAGCCAACCAGTGAGTCAACCTCTGAAATTTTTTACTTTGGACATAAAAATAAATGCCAGTTGAAAAGGTTTTTTTCTGTAGGCTAAGCTAGCTTTCTACATGTGCTGCTACTGAAGTTACAAGGGAGAATCTGAAAAGCGACATTGAGACATGTTGTGAGAAATGCCTTGCATTTAGATCCAATTTACTGATACCCTATAACTAATCTGTTATACAGTACCTTTTCAAAGACTGGGAGCCCTTTGACCCTGGTTATCACTGATACTGAAATAGCAAATAACTAGAGTAGACAAGCTCTGTTATGCATAAAGAGAATAGAGAACTGAATAAGACAGTGCATTTTTTATATACATAAAAGCCTACAGAGTGTATTTTAATTCTTTTGTCACTAATTTTTATAAGTCAGGGTTTTCAGGCTCTACCTATTTCTTGAATTTTTAAAGCTGTTTTTGTAAAAATCAGTATAGTAATATTAAATATACAGAAAATTGGAAGTTCAAAATTAATTTTTTACAGTTACTAACTTTCCTTCTGATATTTTTATATTCATAATTTTTGTTGTGGTACTAAAATGGTTTCAATAATATATGATTTATAATTTTGCATGCTGCTTTTAAAAACTTATCATATAAATTTTTTATTATACAGTGTCTAGCACATGCTAAAGACATTTGCTAAATACATGAATAAATTAATGAATATAGTTATTGTAGGCAGTGCGTGTTGAAATTCACCATAAAAACTATTTTTTAAGTTTTGGCTTATTTATTCAAGCAAATGTTCCAAAATTATGTAATTATTTGCATATTAACCAGCATTTAGCTTATTTTCAATATTTTCTTTTATAAATAATGTGATGAGCATCTTCAAATGTAAAGATTTTTCTGCTTTCAATAGTTTTTCTTAGGTATATTTGTACAAGTGATAATACATGGTCAAACAATTTTTCTAAGAAAAAACAATTTACCTGTTAAGGTCATTAGAGAAATGACAGATTCCTTATATTATAAAATTTCAGGTCAAAAGATGTTGTATTGTTGTATAAAGTGTAAAATGTTCAATATGAGAAAAGATATACTGGCAGGAATACAAAAAGCAGTGGAAAATAGAAATACATATCCTATTCCTTTCTTTCTGATATTACTCAGATACCTCTTATAGTCCCAGCGTTCCTTGTACCTAACTTCTGGGGTTTGGAAGCTCAAGCAAACAGAAGCAACAGAATTTTATAAAACATTTCAAAACCAATTATTTAGATTTAACTATTGCTTTGGATTACCCAAACCACAGCTTTTCTTCATACAGAGACTTAATAGTTGGTAGTATTGAAGATAAGCGGGAGAAGAACACTGGGGTATGGTAAGTACATGTTAAATAAAGTTGATTGGCTAGGATTTAAATTACATAATTTAGATTTATTCAACCAAGAATTCACAATAAAGATAAGAATTTTCTGGGCATCTATTATTGTTCTTTCTTTATTTGTATTCATAATAGAATATTCCTCAGAGAGAAACTAAATGCTAATATAACTAGTGATGCATTCTTCAGGCCCTGAATAGACGTACATAATATTAGAAAAGTGCTACCTTAGGAGTTTATGTTATACAACGTATAGAAAATATCAATCTGAAAACATAAATAAATTGGAGAAACAATTTAAGGGCAGGCACTAAAAATAAACTTGTCAAGAGAGAATGCAAATAAGTAAAATACCTTTTGTTATTTATTTGTAGTATTAAGAGTTGGGAACAGCCTGAGTCCTGCCTCCATCCTTTCTTGGTTGTCCATCTGTGCACTTTTTCCATAGGCCCCAGGAATTTATTTGATTTTCTTTTCCTTTTAAATATTTTTCTTCTTTATTTCCTGAGACTCATATCCCCATGAGGCTGGCTCTCCATTTTTCTGTTGATCAAGATAATCCTCATATTTTTGACTAATCTCTCTCTAGAAAATAAAAGACAATGCAAATATGACATTTAAGGACAGAGAAGTTGCGAAGGTGTCAGGAACCTAATAAAGTTTTCAGTTATTGTTATTGGACTAAAATTCTTGCTATTATTAGTGCTATAAACTTCCTATTATCTAATTTTCTTCTTTAAAAAAAAAGATAGCTATAAGACAGGAACAAATATTCATTGTTAACAAAGTGCAGACAGATATGCAACAGTGGTCCTCAAAATTTTCTGTGTGTAAGAATCAGAAGCATCCTGTGGTCCTGCCCCAGGAAATGTGGTCCATGGACCAGCAGCTTCAGCATCATTTGAGAACTTGTTAGAACTGCAGATTTTAAGGCCTCACTCCAGACCTGCTCAATCTGCTTTTTAACAAGATTCCCAGGTGATTTCTATGCATGTTAAAGTTTGAGACATGCTGTGTGATTCCATTTAAATGAAATGTCCAGAAAAGGCAAATAGATAGAGACAGATAGTAGATTAATGGTTGTCTGAGGCAGGGGTGGGCATTGAGTTAACAGTAAAAAGATGTGAGGGATCTTACTGGGGTGATGAAAATGCTGTAAAACTGATTTATGGTGATGGGTCACAAGTTGTTAAAATTTCTAAAAATCATTGAATTGTGCACTGGAGTGAATCATATGATATGTAAAATATGCTTAATAATTTTTTTTAAAAGAATAAAATGTCAAAATGCAGATTCCTGAGTCCTACCCCAGATACCATGTGATTCTATCTGTTTTTTTTGTGAACTTCCAATGAGAAACACTGATCTTAATCGTGACAACCTAAACCCAAAAAAGCCCACCCCAATCATCAGTTCAACCTCACTGCTTCTCCTTCATGTGTCCTAAAGAATTCCAGTGTCAGTTGTTTAATTGCCAGGTAATATTCCATAGTATGCTGGTACTCTTTAACTATATCCGTACTGATGGAGATTTTTTTCCCAGTGTTATGAACAATGTTTCATTTGCGTTTTTTATACATGCCTCTATGTATATGCACAAGTATTTCTTTAGGATGGTTACATAGAAATGGAAATTGAATCTAACAGTTTGAAAATTTCAATTTGTAATAAATACTGTTGAAATGATTTCCAAAAAGTTGAACCACTTTATCCTCCACCAAAACAGTATACGAATGGTATTTCTTCAAGATAAATGATTAATAAATGCAATCAATCTTTTCCCTTTTGTCCAGGTGTTGGGCAGAAGAACATAATTCATTATTTGAATTTGTATTTCTTTTAATATGAGATTAAACAAACTTTCAATATTTTTCTTATCCAAGTTGTCTATTTTCCTTGCCCATATTCTTTTGGGTTTTATGTTTTTTGTCATTTATTCATAGAAACTATTAATTGTGGTTAAGTAATCCCATATTTCTTCTAAAAACTAGTACTAAAAATTATTCATCCAGTACTTTATTTACATCTTCACCATGTAAATGCTGCCTTTTATTATTCCAGTTTTAAAATGTTTATGTAATTGTATTTTTCGTTATTTAGGGATACATAAAGAAAGATAATGGGAAGTTTATAGCACTATCTAATAATAGCAAGAATTTTAGTCCAATAACAATAACTGGAAACTTTATTAGGTTCCTGAAACCTTTGCAACTTCCCTGTCCTTAAATGTCATATTTGTATGTTAGGGATATGTGTGTATGTGTATATATATATATATATATATATGGATTTATTTCTGAGCTTTTTATTTTATTCTGTTAATTTACGTGTTCTCTCTCCAGTCCAATTAGTTTCTGTTATTTCACCATACATTTTAATATCAGATGGGGCTAGTTCTTCCTCACTAAAATTCTTCCACAAATTTTTCCTTTCTAGTAAAAAAATTCAGTTTAAACTGCCTTTCAAGAATAAACAATGATTATCTCTCTATTCCAGCCCTTTCTCCTTTTAATTTTCCTTCAGTTTTGTAAAAAGTTGCCGTTAATGAGGTAGAGGGTGGTATTAAACACATTTGCATTCCCAACTTTATGCAAAAATAAATTACGCTATGTGAAGAAAAGAATAAACATGTTTTTAGAAACTTCTATATGTCAGGCACCTTAATAATAGATACTCTCCAAAATAAAAAAAGAAAGAGGGGAACAAACAAAATGAACACTACACTAAAATCTTGGTATCTCAAATCTTATTCTATGATTTTCCTAAATAACTTGGAACCATTAGTGAAAAAAATGTGGGAGGATATCCCTAATATTGAGAAAAATAGGAGGTATTTTCTTTATTTAGTAAATTAAATATATATGAGAATAGACACAGCAATTAGGGAATATCAATACAAGTAAGGTTATTCTGAATCTTCTTTTCTTTCTCTGTAGATCCCTTTCACTGTCATTCACATGATTATCTTCATCTGTCCAGAAATGTTGATATTTTTCGGAGATCAATCCTTTCTTCTGTTATCTCCTTTGGGTTTTGCAATCAATTGCCTTTAGGCTGGTTAACACAAGGGAGTAGAGCAGGCTGTACTATGTTTACCTTGATAGTGCCTGGTGAGAACTGGGACAGTTAGAGAGGACCTGCCCCATAAAAGAATGCTTAAATGCAGGTATATAATAAACACCCTACTGACTCAAAAAACCTACCTGGCAACTTTCGAATCTCAACTTTCCTGGTCACCTCTTCCCAAGTCTGAAATTACCATTTTTGGGCAAATTACTCCCAAATCTATATCACTAATCCAATTCTCTCTTAGCTTCAAATCAGCATGTCCAACTCTCTAAACATATATAAGATAGGCACCCAAAACTGCACATAGAAACCACACTGATTTTCTTCTTGTCTAAATTTGCTTCTTTTCATATATGTCTAATGTGCTTTTAATGTTAAAAGCAGAATCTTGAAAGCCAGCCGTGACTCTACTCCATCGCTTATCTCTAAATGAGCTACAAGTCAAATACAAATCACCTCCATGATATTGCTAAAGTCTGTTTGTTGTCCCTATTCCCATTTCACTCTCTTAGTTCAGCTTCTCATAATATGTTTGCTCTGGATGATTGAAACAGCCTCCTAGTTATATCCACAATTAACTAGTGTTATATTTCAGATTGTCTTCTGTACTTTTATAATTTTCTAAAATAAAAATTTAATGAAGGCACTTCTTGAAATTCTTGGTGACTCATTGGACTTTGGGCACATGCTTCTTGGTCTTAGCTCAGCATTTTTCCAGCCTCCTTGCTCATCACTTCCCTTATCCCATCTTCCTGTGCTACTTTTCTCACTCATCATTCACCTTCATGTACTGTATTGTGCACTTCAAAACCTTTGGTCATGATTGTCCTTTAAATTCCTGGTACTTTCCCCCAGTACCCCTTTGCTTCCCACATGGCTAACTCCTATTAATGCTACAGGACTTAGCCCAGTGTAATCTACTCCAGGAAATTCATAGTTTCTTATGTTTAGGCTTATTTTAACATGTATCATATGTATCTTTATCTTCTTTTTACTTGTCTTTCTCCCCTTTCTCCTCTGAGCATCTTGAAATTAGTGGCTTAGTCTTCTTGATTTTTCACACCTATAACATTTATCTCATACATGGTAGATATTAAATAAATACTTGTTTAAAAACATGGATGAATAAGTGAATGAATGACTGGATAGAATAGGCAGTAACCTAGAACTTGAGAAATGCAAACATAATTTAGGAAGAAGGGTAATGCTGGTGGTGCCAGGTTTTATTGACTCTTTCATGTAAGAAGCATCAGAAATATTTGATACAAAGAAACATGAAATAATACAAATAATGTTTCAGGAAAACGATAATAAAATCTGAATTTTAGTAAATAAACTGTGTGACTAATATGACCTGAAACATAGTGTTTGGAAAGAAATATTTTTTGTTTATCTTTTGTCGAAATATCAATACTAGAATAAAATCAGACTTAAGTATATTAAGATTTATTTCAGAGAAATTTCTAGTACCTGTGAGCATGCAGCTTCTAATAAAGAGTTACATCCAATGTTTGGTTGTGAAATTAGTAATCAGTTTCAGATAAAATTTCTGTCAGTGTGAGATTCTGCCAGCATGTGCTCCGTGTAGATACTGAGAGTGTCATGGAATACTCTGATGTTGTCAGTGTGAGAATTTTAGGTAGATTCTGTTTTAGGTGACTAGTTTCATACCAGGTTTTATTGTTTAACTATTTTTAATGGAATAATTTAACCAGATTAATAATTACTATATTATGATGAAGTTCATTCGTTTGGTAGTTCACTTGAATTTGATTTCATATATCCCTTGAGTTTGTTATGTAAATAAAAGTCTTAATACAGAATTAGGGAATTTGAGTGCTTTTGAACTGAGATCTTTGCATGCAGCCTAAGGTGATGAGCATAGCTCTGTTTTAATCCTTGAGTTAATTGTCTGTAAATAATAATTTTAGATAAAATCATTTACTGTAAGCTAAGAAGATTAATACTGTAAAATTCCGAGTTCTGAATTTATCTAAAAATACTAAAATTATGGACAAAACACATCTTTGAAGTTCTTTAGGCAAAAATATCTGAATATTACCAAAGTAGGATATAGGGATGGTATAAGAGCTAACAATTTGAAATGAACTCCTAAAATTAGTAGATGAGGTATGTATTAAAGAAAACTTAAAAGGCTGACAAGGTAAAATCTTGTTTTTAAGAAGGAAACTTCTGTTGGAAATCCAATTTACATTCAGGACATGTGAGGAACTATAGTGCTATTATGCTAGGGCCATGAGTCCATTGTTAGGCTATTTGATAGCATAATTTAACCTATTGTAATATGAGGGAGCAAAGTCCAAGGCCAGCTATAATCATGGGCTACAGAAGGGAACAAAACACCCAAAGAATGCCTGCACCTGCAGTTTTACCTACAAGTCTAATACTTGGGCTGAAATTTTCCCAGTAATGATTAGGGAATAGAATTTGGATAATTCTCTTTGCCTGAAGTTTAGTCAAGAAAAGAAAGACCGAACGGTGGGTACATCTGGCAGCTTCTAACACCTAGTACCATGAAATTACTTCTTTCACTCCAAACTTCAAGGAACCAAGAGGGCAATAGCATAATTGTTGGTATAGAAACCATTAAAATCTAACCAAAGTTTTAAAAAACATTTTTCCTGTTTGTTTAAATAGCAGGCACATTCTATAATCTCTGAAGTTTTGCTTTTTATGTATTAAATTGTAAAGATGTCACTGTAAAAATCCTTGAAAAATACCTGTGGCTCACCTCTTCCAAATTGTATATATATCTTGTATAAATAATTAAATATATTACAAAATTATAGACATTATATATTTATAATACATAGATAAATTATATGTAATAAATACAAAAGTATAAATAAAATATAGAAAATATACCTTCTTTAAGTTTCATTTAAAAGTATCAAATATTCAAGGACTTAGACTTGAATGCAGCTTGCAAACACTTAGTCAAAGCACCATAGGAATAATTGAAAGTAATAAATAGCTCATACCTTTATTCAAATACCAATAACAAAAAGATTAAAAAAATACTGAAGTAAGGTATGACTTACTGAATAAGACACAAAACTATATGTAAGATAGGACAGAAATGAAGAAACATTTGAATGATGTTATGCCAAAGACTTAAAAATAAATATTATATTTATGAAAAAAGGAAAAAATTTAAAGCATAATATCCTCATATCAATCTTATACCACCTCTTTCATATTTACTTATGTAAATAAAATCTTCAAGAATATGAAATTATGCAAATGAGGGCATCATGGACACTCTGCAGTTAGATACCCTTAAAGTTTTGGTTCTGTTTTCATGTAACTTATGTACAGAGGAACATATTAACTAGTGAGACAGGCCGGTGACATGAAATGAAATCAGCTTTCCTTACATTATTCTCCAAGAAATAATTTAAATAATAGCTATCTATATTTACCTTAGCACAAGGAAAAAAGACTTTATCAATATTTAGAATATATATATATGACCCAGGGCTTAGTGCAGTGCAAGAATGGCTATATTGTAAAGCTGACTGGGCAAGGGCAAGTGTGTTTTTCTCCGAGGCTTACAAATGCTGTAGCTGTTCTCTCATGCAGCACGTTTTCAGTTTCTTCAACAGATCCATAACATATCTTTGCCACCTCAACTGTGTCAGTTCAAATGACTTCCAAACAGCCCCTGGATTGCCAACTATAAAAGATGGGCTTATTTGGTCAATCTCCTTACTCAAGAATATATCTACAATGGATCTGCGATCAACGGCTTTTCTATTTTTTAACGTAGAAGTTTTCAGATACGGTTAGCTCTGCTATGATGTTTGTTTTGAAACTCAAATTTGTTCCAAAGCAATTGATATATTAAGAAATAATCGGAGCAGAACATGAATTCCACATTTGCCTACGTACAGTTTCCCCCACAAGAAACACTAGGTGAATGCAAAATGTGCACTCAGCTGAATGGAGTTGTGAAGGAAAAAAACAGACACACATATGCAAATCTCAAATATCCACCAGTTTCCACATGTCTCTGAGACACCTGTTCACATCTGAAGTACAACTTTCCCTCCTAATTCAGATAAACCTATTTCATCATTTAACAATAACTCACAAGCTGAAAACATTCTTATGTTCACTGCTACAAGTAAATTTCAGGTATCTTTTTTAAAGATATAGTGCCATATCTATTTCAGGATTTATATATTTCGTCACAATTTAACCTGTTTAGAAAGGTACTACCTCAAGTTACAGCAAAACTGAACGTATCCTCAAGAGTAAAATGAACTCTAAAACTGTTGCATGCTATAGTGCATCCTCAATTTCCACAGAGTGAAAGATGTTGGAAACTGTTTATGGAAAACTTGGAAAAATGCCTGCTTCTGTTATAGAAAATTTAGTTATTGTACTTCATAAAATCATTGTCATTGCTTTCTAACTGTTCAAAATGTGCTGTCACAACTGTGCAGCCCATTGTCATCATAAAGGAGCAATAAGAATCTGAAATAGTAAACTGAGATTTCCTCCAAAAATATTTTTGTAGTTTTCTTCAGTCTTATTGAGATAGATCCCATTTCCAATGTGCAAAATCCAGAGAAAATTTCTGAAGACAGCAAAATAAAAATCTGAACTTTTAGATACTTACAGCTAATTTTTCCGCATGCTACTGAAAATTCTGGGATATGTCACATAAATCTTTAAGTCCTTCTCCCTGTTTATTTTCAATTTAAATGAGATCCACATTACTTGCCAGTCCCAGCTATCATACAAGGATTAAAATATTTTTTAAGGATCTATTATTTAATATTTAAAAAGTAATTGAAAATATAACATCAGTAATCTAAATTTTCACCTCAGGAAACTAGAAAAAGAAGAGCAAATTAATTCCAAAGTAAGCAAAAGAAAAAAAATAGAATTAAAGCAAACTTCCAGTTATAAAATAAATAAGCTCTGGGAAAGTAAATGTACAGGATGGTAACTATATTAATAATACTGGATTGTATATTTGAAAGTTGCTGAGAGTAGATCTTAAAAGTTCTCATCAAAAGAAAAGGAAATTGTAACTATGTGTAATGATGGATTTTAAAGAGACTTATTGTGGTGATCATTTTGCAATGTTTACATATATTGAATAATGATGTTATATACCTGAAACTAACATAATGTTATATGCAACTGTATCTCAATTTATAAAAAAAGAATTAAAGCAAAAATCAATGAAATTGAAAACAATAAATCAATAGAAAATATCAAAGAAATAAAAAACTGCCTCTTTGAAAAGGTCAATAACATTGAGAACCTCTAGTCAAGCTAACTAAAAAAAGAGAGAGGACACTACTAATATCAGAAGTGAAAAGGGACATAACTACAGATTCCATAAACATTGAAAGTATAAAAAAGGAATATGAACAACCCTGTGCCCACAACTTTGATGACCTAGATGAAATGGACCAATCCCTAGAAGGACACATTGTGCCAAAACTCAATGCAAGAAGAAACAGACAATCTGAATAGGTCTATATCTATTAAAGAAACTTAAAGAAATCAGATAAATAATTAATAACCTTCCAAAACAGAAAGCACCAGGCTCAGTTGGGTTCACTGGTGAACTCTACCAAACATTTAAGGGAGAAATGATGCCAATTCTTTACAATCACTTTAGGAGGATAGAAACAGAGGGATTACTTCCTAAGCCATTTGATGAGGCAAACATTATTCTAATACCAAAACCAGACAAAAACATTACAAAAAGAAAACTACAGACCAATATCTCTTGTTAACAGATGAAAAAAATCTCAAAAAATATTAGCAAATTAAATCCAATAATGTATTAAGAGAATTACAGTTGACCCTTGAACAATGTGGGGATTAGGGATGCCAACTCCATGTGCAGTTGAAAATTCATGTATAACTTTTGACTTCACAGAAACTTAACTACTAATGGCCTACTGTTGACCCGGAAGCCATACCGATATCAGTTGATTAACACCTATTTTGTATGTTATGTGTATTGTGTACATATTCTTACAGTAAGGTATGCTAGAGAAAAGAATATGTTATTAAGAAAAGTCATAAGGAAGGGAAAATATATTTTCACTACTGTACTATATTGATACTGTAAGTTTACATTGTCTGTTTACAAAATGAATTGTCTGTCAGTACTTACATCAATATTGTCTTATATGATACAAAACACTGTAGATGTTATAAGTATTACTAACTCTAGACATCAAAAATAAAAAGATAATGTGAAAAAGAAATTCATATTTATTTACAGATATAATGATGCATGCACTGATAATGAAGAAGCAGCAGTATGACTGCTTCATGGTAGCCTGCCTATACACTAATGAATAAATCGTTATAAAATTTTTATAACATACACTATTACAATCATATTCATAATACAGTATTGGAAACATTGTTAACTTTTTTAAAAAAACCACTTGTGATGACTGGCTGATAATGAAATTTCTCCAGTTACAAAGAGAGAGAGGCATACTGTATGCTAATGTAGGTTTTGAAAGCAAAGTTATAAAACAATAAGCAAACTAATACATTATTAACTTTAAATATTGCTCACCTTATGCCTGTGTAAGGATAGGCTATCCACTTTTTTTTTTTTTTTTTGCGGTGCGCGGGCCTGTCCCTGTTGTGGCCTCTCCCGCTGCGGAGCACAGGCTCCGGATGCGCAGGCTCAGCGGCCATGGCTCACAGGCCCAGCCGCTCCACGGCATGTGGGATCTTCCCGGACTGGGACGCGAACCCGTGTCCCCTGCATCGGCAGGCGGACTCTCAACCACTGCGCCACCAGGGAAGCCCAGGCTATCCACTTTAACATAAGTCTTGCACACGATGTTCTACACAATGAATACTTAGGTGGTGATGTCACAAAAAATGTCTCATACAGCTCTTGCAGTTACAGTTATTAGATTTTCACACAGACACACATATACACAACAGATAGGCTTATTAACTGAGTGGCATGATGATTATTTACTATTCATTAAGCGGAAGCGGATCATCAGAAAGATCTTCATCCTCATAGTCTTGAGTAGGCTGAGGAAGAGGAGGAAGAAGAGGGCTTGGTCTTGCTGTCTCAGAAGTGGCAGACGTGGCAGAGGTGGAAAAGGTGAAAGGGGAGATAGGAGAGGCAGACACACTAGGTGTAAGTTTATGGAAATCTAATTTCCATCTGACCTTTTTGCTTTTTTATTTCTTTAAAAATGTTTCTATATGGTACCAATCCTTTTTTTTTTAACTTTTTATCTTTATTTTGTTTTTATTTTTTTAATCGAAGTATAGTTGATTTACAATATCATGTTAGTTTCAGGTATACAACAGAGTGATTCAGTCATATATATATATTCTTTCTCAGGTTCTTTTCCCTTATAGTTTATTACAAAATACTGAGTAGAGTTCCCTATGCTATACAGTAGGTCCTGGTTGGTTATCTGCTGTATATATAGTACTGTGTATATGTTAATCTCAGACTCCTAATTTATCTCTCTCCAACCCTCCCCCCCCCCCCACCGGTACCAATCCTTTTTCCACCGTTTGGTTTGCTTTAGTTTCAGTGCCTGTATCATAGAAGGGTCTATGTTGTAAAGGAAGTCCAAAGCATTCTTGAATAATTGGAACCCTTCTTTCTGCCAGGTTGTCTAATGTCAGTTTGTTTTTTGGCACTGCTTCTTCCTCATCATCTGGCACTGGTTTAGAAACACTCATCTTCATCAAGTTTTCTTCTGTTAATTCCTCTGATGTGGTGTCTGTTAGCTTTTGAATTTCTCCAAGATCTGTATCTTGAAACCTTTCACCCCCCCCCCTTTTAATCACATCCACAATCTCTTTCAAGATTTCCCTGATTGGCTGTCATGAATCCTGTGAAGTCATTACACAACATCTGGACACAGTTTTCTCCAGCAGAATTTATTGTTTTGGGCTTGACGGCTTTCACTGTTTTTTCTATAACAACATTGGCATCCCCAGTGATATAATCATTCCAGACTTTCATGATGTTCTCTCTGTCAGGATTCTCTTCCGTAGTGTTGACAGTGCTTTCCATAAAATACTCTGTGTAATGAGCCTTTAATGTCTTTATGATCCTGTGATCTGGATACTGAATTAGAAACTTTATGTTTGAAGGAAAGTAGACCACTTTTATGCTTTTAGTGTTTAACTCATGCAGTTCTGGGTGGCCAGGGCCATTGTTCATTACCAAAAGAACTTTAAAAGGAGTTCCCTTACTGGCAAGGTATTCCTGACTTCATGGACAAAGCATTGATGGAACCAATCCAGAAAAAGGGTTCTTGTTGTCCAGGCCTTCTTGTTGCACAACCAAAGGACTGGCAGCTCGTGTTTATCTTTTCCTTTCCAGGCTCCGGTGTAAGCAACTTTATAGATAAGAGTAGTCTTGATTATAAATTGGACTGCATTTGCACAAAACAGTAGAGTTAGCCTGTCACTTCCTGCCTTAAATCCTGTTGCTCACTTCTCTTCCTTACTAATAAATGTTCTTTGTTGCACTATTTCTTTTTTTTCAAAATAGGGCGCTTTTGTCTGCATTGCAAACCTATTCAGGCAGATATCCTTTCTCCTCAGTAATTTTCTTTTTATTTATTTGTTTGTTTATGGCTGCATTGGGTCTTCGTTGCTGCGCACAGGCTTTCTCTAGTTGTGGCGAGCAGGCACGTGGGCTTCAGTTATTGTCGCACACGGGCTCTAGAGCACAGGCTCAGTAGTTGCGGTGCACAGGCTTAGTTGCTCCGCGGCATGTGGGATCTTCCTGAACCAGGGCTCGAACCCATGTCTCCTGCATTGGCAGGCAGATTCTTAACCACAGCGCCACCAGGGAAGCCCTCAATAATTTTCTTAATGGCGTCTGGGAACTCACCTGCTGTCTTCTGGTTGGCAGATGCTACTTCCTGTTATCTTGACATTTTCTAAGCTAAACCTCTTTCTAAAATTATCAAACCATTCTTTGTTGGCACTCAGTTCTCTGGCTTTATACCCTTCACCTTCCTTTAGCTTTAAATTGTTATAGAATGACTTTGCCTTTTCTCAAATCGTATTAGAGTCTATAGGGATACCTTTCTTATAGCAATCCTGCACCCACATAAAAACTGCATTTTCAATATGAGATAAAAGGGTATTTCCCAAAAAGGCAAGCTTTCTGCACCTGCTGGCATAGCTGCAGTGATGGCTTCATGAAATTCCTTTCTTTTTTTATAAAAACGGTCCTTACATTGGATTCATTTATCTTGAAATGGTGGGCAACCACAGCTATAGACCTCAATCTACAATACATATCAAGCCATTCAACTTTTTCTTATAATGTCATGACTTTGCTTCTTAGGAGCCCTTCCAGCGTCACTAGTGGCACTTCATATGGGTCCCACAGAATTATTCAAGGTTTGTGGTATTGCACTAAACACAATGAAAAATACGTGAGAACCACAAGATATGCATTTTTACTGTGATATGCAGTTTACTGGAGAGAAACTGCTCACGAAAAGATGATTAGCATTACAAAGTGATTTAAGCAGATACAACATTTGAGTTCACCACAATAGTAACAGGAGGTGGCTACAAAATTATTACGGTAGTACAGTATGTACCAGAGTTAATTTTGTGCAGTTATAATTCAATACTGCATCTTTATATTTGTTCACATTTCTCTCCACTGCAAATGATACCATGTATGATCTGTAAATGTGTGTGTAAGTTTTGATGAATTTCAACATTTTGTATTAGATTTGTGTATATTTTATGGTAGTAAATAATAAAAAAGTCTATGTACATTTTATGCATTCATGACATACCTAAAATTTTCTTAATTTTTCCATATTTCCAGGCTATATGGTTTATCTGAGCTTTTTCAAATCATCGCAAATCTCCGAAATTTGTTTTCATATCTCTTTTGCAAAAATCTGCATATAAGTGGTCCTGTGCAATACAATCTTGTGTTGTTCAAGGTCAGCTGTATACACCACCATAAAGTGGGATTTATCCCAGGTATGGAAGGCTGGTCTAACATTGAAAAATCAATTAATGTTATCCACCACATCAACAGGCTAAGAAAGAAAATTTACATAATCATATTAATAGATACAGAAAATCATTTGACCAAATTCAACACCAATTCACTATAAAAACCCACAATAAACTAGGAAAATAGGGGAATTTCCTCAACTTGATGAAAGAATATCAACAAAAAACAGCTAACATTGTACTTAATGGTGAGAAACTCAAAGCTTTCCCACCAAGATCAATTACACGACATGGATGTCCCTTCTCACTGCTCTCTTTCAACATTGTACTCAAAGTTCTAGCTAATGCAAGAAACAAGAAAAGGAAAAAAAATAGTATATAGATTGGGAAGGAAGAAACAAAATTTTCTTTTTGCAAAAATTCCAAAAGAATCACCTATGTGGAAAAATCCAAAAGAGTTGACAAAATAACTCTTGAAAGTAGTGAGTAATTATAGCAAGGTTGCAGGCTACAAGGTTAATATCCAAAAGTCAATCACATTCCTATATACCGTAAGTAAGCAAGAGGAATATGAAATTAAACACATAATACCATTTATATTAGCACACACAAAAGTGAAATGCATATACAATCTAACAAAATATGTACAAGATCATATGAGGAAAACTACAGAACTCTGATGAATGAACTAAAAGAAGAAATAAATAATGAGAAATGTTCCATATTTATGGATAAAAAGACTCAATATTGTCAAGATTTCAGTTGTTCCCAACTTGATATATAGATTCAATGCAATCCCAATTAAAAACGTAAGTTATTTTGTGGATATAGAAAAACTGTTTCTAAACTTTATGTGGAGAGGCAAAATACCTGGAATAGCCAGCAAAATACTGAAGGAAAAGAACAAAATTGAAAAACTGACACTACCTGACTTCATGACTTTCTGTAAAGCTACAGAAAAGAAGACAGTGTGGTATTGAAGAAAGCATAGGAAAATAGATAAATGGAACAGAACAGAAAATCCAGAAGTAGACCCACATAAATACAATCAACTAATCTTGGACAAAGGAGCAAAGGCAATAAATGCATTGGAGCAAAGATAGCCTTTTCAACAAGTGGTGCTGGAACAATTGGATATTAAATGCAAATAAATGAATTTAGATGCATACCTTACAGAGCTATATTTTTCCTTTTTCTTTCCTTTTACTTTCAACCTATTTTGTCTTTGAATCTAAAGTATGTCTCTTGTAGACAGCATGTAGTTGGATTTTTTTTTTATGAAATGTGTCAATCCCTGTTTTTTGATTGAACTGTTTAGTCCATTTAAATTAATGTAATTACTGATAAAGTACAATTTTTGTTCACCATTTTGCTATTTGTTTTTTCCATATTTTATGTCTTTTTTCCTTCTATTCCTCTATTACTTTTGTATTTAAATAGATATTTTCTGGGGTACCATTTTGATTCCTTGGCTGTTTCTTTTACTATATTTTTGACAGCTTGCATGGCTATACAAGGAAAGTCTGCAGCAAACATAATAATACATGGGGAAAAAAAAATAAAAGCTTTTTCTCTAACATCTGTTACAAGCTAAGGATGCCTGCTCTCGCCACTTCTATTCAGCATGGTACTTGAGGCCCTAGCTAGAGCAGTTAGATAAGAAAAATAAAGTGCATTCAGGTCAGAAAAGAAGCAAAATTATCTCTGTTTTCAGATGGCATGATCATATATGTAGAAAACTCTAAAGACTCAACAACAACCAAAAAAAACCTGTAGAAGTAATAAATAAATTCATTAAGGTTGCAGGAGACAATGACATCACCTGGGTGATGGAGTAGGAGACCTCAGCCTATGTGTTCCCACAAAGATCTAAAATGGTTTGGAAGATTTTTTTTTTTTTTCTGGTGGCTCTCAGGGAGAATCTGTTTCCTTACAAAGCTCAATAATAAAAGGACAAACAACCCAATTAATAAATGGGCAAAAGATTTTAATTGACATTTTCCAGCAAATATATACAAATGTCTAATAAGCACATGAAAAAATGTTCAACATCATTAACCATTAGGGAAACACAAATCAAAACTCAGTGAGATTCAATTTCATACCAATTAGGTTGGTTATAAACAAAAAGAGAGATAATAAAAAATGTTGGAAAGTATGTGGAGTAATTGGAACCTTGTACACTGCTGCTGGGAATATAAAATGGTACAGTCATTTTGGAAAATAAATTTGGCAGTTCCTCAAAGGAACAGTTGTAGAGTTACAATATGACCTGGTAATTTCACTCCTAGGTATCAACTGAAGAGAAATAAAACACTGGTCCACACAAACATGGAAATGCAAATTTTATGGCAGCATTATTAGGAATTGCTAAAAATTGGAAACAACCAAATATCCATTAACTGATGAATGGATAAATAAAATGTGATATATCCATACAGTAAAATATTGTTCAACAATAGAAAGAAATAAAATATGGTACATTCTACAACATGGATGATCCTTGAAGATATGCTAGTGAAAGAATTAAGCCACAGAGGTCCACATATCATATGATCCCATTAATATACATTTTCCAGAATAAGCAAATCTGTAGGGATAGAAAGAAGATTGTTTGCCTCGGGCTTGGGGGCAGGTATAAGGAATGGAGTGTGACTGCTAGTGGGCATTATTTTTCTTTTAGGGATGATGAAAATGTGCTGAAATTTATTGTGGTGATGGTTGCACAACTTTGTAAATATACTAAGACCACTAAATTGCACACCTTAATATGGTGAATTTTATGGTGTGTGAATTATACTCAATAAAGGAATTATAAAAAAATAATTGAGCTGCCTATTTGAAAGGTACCACATAGAAAATGAGTTTATATTAACCTAAATGGAAACTGTACAATAAACTTTAAGATTTACTTCACAATCATGTAAATTCCTTTTTTGGGAGGAAAGCTATTATACTGTCTATTAGAATTCAGTGAAAATATTTTTTCTGATACTCCGTTACCCATCTCTTCACTTAATCTAATATTATTATTCCTATTTACACTCCCTAATTTTTCAATTAATTTGTAAAGATCATTGCCAGTTGTTAGTGTTACCGTATTTGTCAAATGAAAATACATGACGCTATTAAATTCAAATTTAAGATAAATAAAAAATATTTTTGTCACGTAAGTATCTTCTGTGCAGTATTGGGGAAATACTTATAACAAAAAAGTATTTGTTGTTTATCTAAAGTTCAAATTTATCCAGGTGTCATACATTTTATCTGAAACCTACCAATTGTTTATATAAGGATAAAAATAAACTTGAGAACCAGTTGTAAAAATTTGTGTATTAGTATGGGACATGCCAAATTGTTGCTCTACAAATAGTTTGCAGATGTCTCCATTACCATAATTATTTGAAAAATGTGGAAATTTTAGATGTTTATAAGAGAACTTTTAACTTCACAAAGGAAGGGAAATACCATACTGTGACTTTTTAAATACTTACTTCTACCATGACTGAAACTCACAAAAACATCACGGGAACAGAGCAAAGTTTTAAACAAAATCTGATCTTCACTCTTACTTGGCCCAATGATGGAAAGCATTCCTTCAACCCTACCTTCACATCTCCCAGAGTGTTTTTTGTGTACTATTTGGAACTATTTTGAATAGAATACAGATACTTGGACATTTAGTGGGTGGAACATTTTATAGCCACATTATTCCATTATATATATCACCAGGGCACATTGGATCATACTTCTTATCCTGAGGCCTTTTTCTAATCATTTGCTATAATTTCAAATGTCTCATCTTTCTTTTAGCTTATTGCATGCAATGATGGGTATTGCTTTTCTAATTAGTAGGATTATTTACCATGGAAGATGCAAAAACTGCCTTTCTTTTTATATCTTGAGAATATTGGGAAATGACTGTTATAGCAAGAGTCACATTTGCCTACTGACTCTATTAACCCTCTAATTTTTCCTACTTATTGAATCATTAAAATAATCACAATCCAGACAACTTGTATTTGTCTAGGCACAAGGAAGCTGTTTGCACATTATTGGATTAATATATAATATTAATATATATATATTGGATTAATATATAATATTAATATATATTGGATTAATATATATATTAATATATAATTGGATTAATAATAAGATAATGCCTTTCAGCTATTTTCATTTGGGGATTCAATTTTATTAGGGAGAATGTAGGGAGAAACATATGGATCCATTTCACAAAGTGTCTTGGTTTTTATTCATTTTAAAATCAGTGCAGTAAAGAAAATTACAACTTTTTAGAACACTGTGGTATTGTTTAAACTGTTATTAGAGGTTCATGATTCAATTTGTGCTCTTGCTATTTCCATCTATATGACTTAACTGAATTTATCATAGGTTTCAAGCAATGAAAATTAATGAAGATCATCAAGTCTATCACATACCAAAATGTGTTTGCCAGGGTCTTGCTACCCATATATTTTGACTACAGAGTCTATTTATGAACAATTTCTATTAACTTACTATACTACTATACTGAGAAACACTCTTTGGGGAAAACAAATTTCGCTCAACTTTACTTCCATTTAAAATTGGCTGTAATATCAACTATTTTATTTCTGTCAGTAATATCAACTATTTTATTTCTGTCAGTAATATCACCATTCTTCTATTTCGAAGGTACAAATTTTTATGCTATTGTAGACACTAAGGCAGAAAGACTAGATCTTAAAATCAAACTCTGTCCATTGACTATATTTCCCAATTCCATTGAGTCTATTTTGCAAAATACACACATACAAATGTCATAAAAAGCATTATTTTTCTTTTGATAGAGGGGGGAAAATATCACACTCAGTGCATGGTGCTAATTCCAGGAGCAAAATTACCTACGATTAGTTTTTGAGACTATTTATTAATAGAATTAGGGTGTATAGTATATCATCAAGAAACAACCAACATAAAAGATACTTAATATAAATAAGTTACGTACTGTCGGGCATGTCAGTTAAGAAACTGACACACATGATTATAAGTATTTATTCAATACTGCCTAGGGCAAAGAAACTTTAGCTAATAAATACAAAAAGAAGAGGTCACACAAAGCAGCCAGCCTCTGTTTTTTTCTTTTTAAAGAATCAATTTTATTTCTTTATTTATTTTTGGTTGTGTTGGGTCTAGGTTGCTGCACGAGGGCTTTCTCTAGTTGGGCCGAGGGGGGGGCTACTCTTTGTTGCGGTGCGCGGGCTTCTCATTGCCGTGGCTTCTCTTGTTGCGGAGCATGGGCTCTAGGCGCAGGGCGTCAGTAGTTGTGACACGTGGGCTCAATAGTTGTGGCACACGGGCTTAGTTACTTTGCGGTATGTGGGATCTTCGTGGACCAGGGCTCAAACCCGTGTCCCGTGAATTGGCAGGTGGATTCTTAACCACTGCACCACCAGGGAAGTCCCCAGCCTCTCTCTTTTGAAGTTTCAGTTTCTATCACCATTTCAATCAGACATGTCTCCTCCTATCCTTGCCAAATTCACATCTGACTATTAATTTATTTCCCATGTATGTTTTCAGATTTTGGACTGGAGGCCCAGAGCAAGGACAAATTTACATACTTTCTTCAGAGTGTTTCTCCCATTGTAGCTGAGATTTGTTTATGTTTTTCTTTTTCTGGAACTTACATTGATCACCTGATATTATTTTTCAGGGTCTGATCTTTGTCTTTAAATGTCAAAACTATGACCATATTCCAGAAGGTGATGATCTTAACAATATGCCCTTTAGGTTAAAATGAGGCTGTCCTCCAACTTCACCAAAGTTACTATATTACAGCAGTCATTTGAATTTTTTTCTTTTTACTTGAAATGGTCAAAGTCTTACATACTACACATATTTGTCTTCCTCCCTAAAAAAAAAAAAAAAAAAAAAAAAAAATTAGAAACCAAAGCAAACAGTGACAGAAAACCAACCACTTTATTGTCAGCTCATTCTTTTATTGATTTCTATTATGGCATAGCAAATTACCCAAAACTTAGTTGCTTAAAAGAATAAATACTTATTATCTCATATAATTTCCAAATGTTGGGAACCTGGGTGTGGCTTAGCTAGTTGGTTCTGGTTCAAAGTCACTCATGAAGTTGTAGTCAGGATATTGGCAGGAGCTGTAGTCATATGAATGCTTGACTGGGGTTGGAAAGTATGCTTCAAGAAGGATCATTCACATGGCTGTTGGATAGAGGCTTCTTTATCTAGCTGGCCTCCAAAGGGCTGCTCGTGACATGACAGCTAACTACTCTGAAAAAGAAAGCAAGGACGAATACGCAGTCATTTTATGATGTAGTCTCAGAAGTGATGTACTGTCACTTCTACTGTAGTCTATTGATTAGAATACACTTAGAGAATCATTATGTCTCAAAGAGAGGGGAATTAGGCTCTACTTCTTGAAAGGAGGAATATTAAAGAATTTGTGGGCACATTTTAAAACCACTATACCCTCTATTATCTGGAGTGCTACAACAGACCCCAGGCAAATCTCTCTGACTCTAAGATTTTCTTTCTTTAAATCCAGTTGGCAGAGAGTTATTATCTCTCTAAATTATCTTTCCTCATGTTACTTCACTGCTTAAGAACTTAAAGAAATTTCATGTAACTCCTACATCAAGTTGACTCCAGTGTCTAAGTTCTAATGTTGCTCATAACCTCCTTTTAAATTATAAAGACTAACTCATAATATGAGCTGAATCTTGTTATAAAATCTCATTTCACATTCCAAACATTCTAGACTTACAGATTGGACAATTTCCACAGTACACTGCCAAAATCAGACTCTTTGCCTTCTATCTTAATATCATTCCCCTCCCTCCTTTCCCTTTAGCCCACTCAGATCCTCTTACTTTTCCAGACCTAGCTCAAGTGCTATATCCTAAGACCACACTTGCCATTCTCTCACTGACCTCACTCCCCACTTTTCTGCTCTGAGACTGCATTCTGTTACCATAAGTACTACATGTTCTAGCACAGAACTGTTCTCAAATTGTTTCAGCTATGGTTGTGTTGTTCCCTCCAGCCAGATCATAAGCTTCTCATAGAAAAGAACCATTTTTCATCCTTTTCAGTTCCCATAGACCCTTACAGAATTTGGAAAATATAGGAAGTCCTCAACAAATGTTTGTTCTTATATTTCTCTTGAATATGAGATTAAAGAGTGTTTTTGATATACTTTATGTAAAGTGCCTAACAATATAGGGACAAGAAAAAAAGAAGACCCTACCTTTTTTTCCTGTATATGTATTCCTTCTTTTTTTCTTTGCTTAATATAGGAATTCATGATATCCAGCCAAAAGTTATCTTATGAATCCAGACAGTTTAAAATTGGAAAATAATTCATGGTAGCAAAAATTTCTGTTTGCAAGCATGAAATTCACAATATTAGAATTTATATTGATTATGATTATACCAAAATAACTTTTCAGCCTCACTTTTCTTAAAAATATGATTATTAGTATAAAGGAAATATAAGGAATATATTATTCTATTTTCTCTGGACACTTTAAAATGTAGACAATTTGATCTTTAAAAAGCATTAATTCTACCTAGATTACTTTTTTCTCATTTCAAAGGGAGTTCTTCTGTGAAAAATGTCTATTTCTCCAGAGTCTTTTTGAGAACTTCTGAAAAGCGTTACCTACCTGTAGTGTTATTTTTTTGGAAAAAAATTCAACTAAATACTGCATTTTATATTTTTACTTGTTCTTTTTAAAATTGTTTAAACCTTTTTCCTCTATGTGAGTGGTAATTAGAGAGGAACATTTTTTGACATAATTTTGGTTTTTAAAAACTTTTTATAATGAAGCATTTTTAAAACCACTTTTGAGGTATGATTGACATAGAAAAAGCCATATGTATTTAATGTGTTACAACTAGATGAGTTTGGAGATAAGTATGCATTTGTGAAATCATCATCACAATCTATGCCACAAACATAGCCATCTCTTCCAAAAGCTTTCTCCTACCCTTTTTCTTTTATTATTATCATTATTATTATCACTTTGTGATAAGAACCCTTATCATAAGAGCTGATGAAACATTTAAAATGTAAACAAAAAATGATGAGACAAGTATAATGAACCTCCATTTACCTATTGCTCAGCTTCAACCATTATCAATATTTTGCTAAATATTTTTTAGCCTCATATCTTCCCTACTCAGTGAAGACATTATGATTATTCTTACAGTAGACTTCCATTGTTGACCCAAATAGTTTGCTGAGCTTTGGAATGTTGAAAAGATGGGTCTTCTCTCTCCTACATCTATATGAAATGGAATGTGAGAACCCATATCATTGTGCCTTCACTTCCTTACCTTCAGATGAGGAGTTTTGAATCCTGGAGAGGTTCAATTTCCAACTTCTTAGTGGTCAAATAACTGGTTTGCAAAGCTGGAAGGAGAGTCTAGATTTTCTGCCCTATTATTTTTTGCTTCCTATTGCTCTGGCCAGGAGATTTAGAAAAAACTTCTCCAGCAGAATGTGGCTTTGGAAATAAATAGAAGAGACATCATTGGAGTCACTTTGCTACAGTTACCTAAGTTCCCCACCCCAGCTGTCCTTTAATCAGTAGTTTACAAAAGTTAAGACAGTTATATGTCTTTTTCTCCTTTGTGTTTGTAGCCTCTTTTCTCTTTTTGGTAACATTTTTCCAGTTGACTCTATTGCGTACTTTTTATACCATTACATAATTTCTAAATTATGATAATTATGCAGATCGATTTTAAGATTTTATACATATTGATTTTTTCTCAATTCTAATTCCATCAGCTCACATCTCTAGAATAACACCAAATAAGACAACATCTTTTTCTTGTTCCTAATTTTACTTTTATTATTTGACCCTTAAAATGATGCTAAATTTATTTATACATTCGTATATAAAATTGTGTCTATTCTTCATGTTTTATTAGGAGTTTTCATCTGGAATAAATATGAAGCTTTTATTAAATGCTTTCAACATCCACAGAATTGATTGTATGATTTAATATTTAAATTTAGTAAATTTTATTACTAGACTGTTATCACTGCATTCCTGATATATAATCTGTTTTTCATTGTATATTGTTCATTTATTGCTTTGATTAAATAGCTTTGCTAATATTTATTTATTATGCTTACATTAATATTTGTAGATAAGTGGTTTTAAAAAAATGATTGTATTTGTTAAATATTTTGTTATTAGCAATAATTTATATATCACTGTGTACCAGGTACTGTTCTAAATGCTTTACAAATACACTCATGATAGACCTATGAAGGAAATACTATTAGCATCCTCGTTTTGCAAATTATAATATGGAGGCACAAAGAGGTTAGGAAACTCCAGTAAAGCTAGTTGAAGATAGGTTTTGAACCCAGGCAGTTCACAGGTGAAACAAGAAACAGATTTTCTCCTTTCTTTCCACATACATTTGAAAGACTTAATCTGTACAATTGCTTGATATATGTTTGGAAATAATAGTTCATTAAAATTTTCATTAAGGCAATGAGCATATTTATATTTTCACAGAAAAAATCTATTTAACTCCGATTTTCAATTTTTTTATATACATATAAACAAATCCTATAATTACTTTAATTCCCTTTGACTTTGGTTATTTCCACATTCTCATTTTGATCTATTTTGCTTGAGATTTCATTTTTATTTTTTGAGAAGGTAGCTAATAATTTACCTAGCATGTAATTTCTCTGCAGAGAACTAGCTTTTGAATTACTTAGTAGTCTGCTCTTTTCTTTTGATAAATTCATTAATTTCCAGCAGTAAAATCTTAGTTTATCCTTGAAGAAAGCCTAGAGGTCCTGGTTCTTCTCCTGGTCCCCTTTAGTTTTATTTATTTATTTTTTCTTCTGTCTCTTCAGTTTAGGTCCGCTTTTTGCACCCTCCTCCTCTGCTAAGAGAATAAGCTGGTCAAATAAGATTGTAGAGGTAGAATATATATTGATTATATGATACAAGGGAGCTATTGGGAATAAATTGAATATTTTGTGTGAAGGGGTGTATTGAAGACAGGAGTGCACCAGAGAAAAATACCCACATCAGTTTAGAAAGTAGCCAAGACCACTGTTTCTGCGATCAGATTAATACTTGAATCCCAGTTCTGTCATTTACTAGCTGTATGATTTTGGACACATTACTTAAATTTTTTAAGTCTCTGTTTTCTCATATGTGAAGAGGGTATAACAGCTATCTCATGAAGTTAAAAGAAGGTGAATATGATAGATCAACCATTATACTGAAGCTATGTACTGCATCAACTGGGAGCTGTATTTAGAATTTTACAATCATAAAACTATATTAGGATGATGAGTATTATAATTTTACCCTCTAGATTCATTACCACTTTTCTCCATCTTGCTCTGTGCTTCAGGAGGCTGGCATTTGTGGGCCACATAAATAAATTCTCTTGTCCTTTGGCTTTCAGTCAGCTTAGGGCAAAGAGAGAATCCAAGAGGAAAATTTCAGGGTGGAGAAAGCTTAGGTGTGGGGTATTTATTCCCCTGGGTGCCTCTCTCTCTCTTTCTCTTACTATATAAAAAAGAACCTTTATCATTTATAACTCTAAAGGAACAAGAAGAAGGAACTAGAGAGATTAAACTGTCATGGAGATAGATACATAGATACATAGATAGATAGATAGATATCTGATAGATACATGATAGATAGAGGTTTTGATATAGATAAGTCTGTATATCTCTCTTTGTCTACATCTGTCTGTCCATTCATCCATCCATATATCTCTCTATATCTGTCTATCTAGATTTTTATTTAAGGAATTGCTCACATGATTGTGGGGACTGGCAAGTCCAAAATCTTCAGAGTAGGCCAGCAGCAGGCTGGAGACCCAGGGAAGAGTTGATATTGCAGTCTTGAGTCTGAAGGAAATCTGGAGCAGAATCCTTTAGGTCCTTCACTATTTCCTATTAACAGGAATGACTACATAATTTGTGGGGCCCAGTGCAGATGAAAATATGGGGGCCTTTGTTAAAAAAATATTAAGAATTTCAAGATGACAACAGTAGAACATTACACCAGACACAGGGCACTTAAGTGTGAGGACCTATGCAGCACTAGAGATGGCACACCTCTGAAGCCAGCCCTGCCTGTCCATTTCCCTGAAACCTACCCACACACATAAACATCTCCTTATCAAACTTTTCTCAATTAACCTATATAAGTGTGTTAGATGTTTCCTGCCAGGACCCTGTTGCGTGCAATCAGAATGAAACCAAATACTAGGATTTGAGTGTCAAAGCTCAGTGATTCTAGAATTTGTTTATTCATCCAATATTTTTGGTGAATTTCAGTTTTGGAAGAGTGTACTGACTGTGAAACATATTGAAAAGATTAGACCCTAATTTATGTAGCCTGGAAACATTTACATGAAGAAAGGAGGATTTACACCTACTGATTTTTATAGAAAATGAACATACATTTATTTTATACTTATATTTATTTGTAATCTAAAAATATTATTTCATCAACCAAATATTCACACGTGAAATTAGAGTACTTATTAATACTTTTAATACTTTAAACAAAGTTTTCCATTTGAACTCCATTCCCTCATGAGCATTGCTTCTTGTGAGTATGATGCTTGTTTGTATTTTTCACCATTCAGTAACCAGAATTCTAGCAATATATGAGTCTTCTGTGTTGGTTGTTTTAGGTGATGAAGCGATAAAGATATTTGGCAACATGTTTATTTGTCCTAGTCTAGTCTAAATAATCTGGCATCAATGGTATATATAAAATACAACTTTCAGAGTTACGATATCAAAAGGAGGAAGCGTTATTGAGGGGTTGCTAGTAGTGCACTGGGAACATGGCACACCTGGTGATCATCCACATCTCTGAAGGACCAGGCATTCAGAAATTCCCTTCTTAAAACCTCTGGCTTAATTTTGGTAGGGCATACTTCTTGGAAGTTCTAAAAAGGAGATTTTTATCTTGTTTCCACTTGATGACATAGAAATGTTTATTGTATCTTTTTTTCTCTCTCTCTTGTATTTATTTGCTATAGAGAACATATTTTAACTTACTTTAATAAAAAATTTGTTAATTGATTTTCTATATTAATCTAAAGTAAACTGTATTTTAAAATAACTTAATTGGGCAATATTTTATTAGGGCATTGTGTTCATTTTTGATTATGATAATATATCAGTATTTAAGAGTACAGAACTATTTTAATGAAATAGAAGAAAATTACATAAACAACATTTTTTCTTAATGTACAATTTTAAGAAATAGGAAATAATTTATTCACATTAGGAATGGCCAGTTCTGATGTTTATATAATATGGAAAGTGTTGATTACTGAAAAGCAAAGAGAGAGAGAATAAGTTGTCTATCAATCATAGTAAACACTTTTCCACACTTTTCCTTTGTTGGAATAAAATTGAGTCTGTCATTTGTCAAGAAGCCATGATTGGATGAGTGAATAAATGCCACTTACCTGAGTCTCCCTGATTACAGTTTGGTTCTGATAGCAGGCTGAAGGAGGAAAGACTAAACATATACTGGAGAACATGCCAGGCATCTCATAAGGCATCATATCTTTGCATTTGTAATTTGTCCCCAAGATATGATAGGAAATTCGCAGTCCAAAAAGTAATTTCTTTCTAGTAACTTGGATGTCCCCTCATGCACTCATTATGCATAATGGTAATTTTTGTGCTAATAGTGTCTACTAGAGTATTCTTACAGATAGAAATGAAGGCAGGATGGCAAAAAGGTAATGCACATTGATGGGTTCTTGTCAAAAGAGATGATAAACCCAAAGTTTCTGGCTGCCACTCATATGATTAGAACGACACACTAGGCTTCCAGGATCACATCCAGAAATTCATTTTCAAGCCTGGCTGCTCTGCATTCATTAAAGTATAAACTTTGACAAGCACCTTTGTGCACATTCTTTCTTGGACATGGGAGACAAAGCAAGAGGAAAAAATCTATTTCAGGATTGAAAATGTATTCTCTTCTCGGGTACTTCCACATGATATTTAGCTTTTTCAAGCCTAATCTACTTGTTCAATGAATTTCTGACAATTCCATGGTTCTCACACTGCATGTTACCCCCGTGTAATCTTGAAACCATTTATTTACAAATTTTGGACCTCCATATTGGGCAGATTTCAGCCATGCCAGAATGAGACACTGATTGGAATGAATTGATGGCAGTTCTTTCCTGCTGAGTGCCTATAAGAGTGGAAGCTTAAAACACACTATATTCAAAATCCAGTGGGGTATCAGTTTCCTCTGAAGCTTCTGGTGCAGGTGGACTTTCCCTGGTCCATCTGTTCTGGATAGACTCTGTCATGACTGCTCTTCTTTCAGCCCATCTTGTCTGTCTTTCATTGACACATAAAGATTCCTGCTATTTGGTCATTTTGCTGCTTGTTTCATTTCTTCTTTTCTCTAATATTCCCTAATTGAAATATCCACTTTACTAAGAGAATTTAGTTATATGTTTAATATACTTTTTAAATCCCAGAATCTATTATAAATAAGTTCTTCCCATTAAAAGGAAAATAAACTAGCATAGCAAGGCCTTCCCTCCCAGCATTTACAGTCTCATTTAGTAGGTCTTAATTATATAAAATCACTTCACTTGAAATATTTTTTTGTATATTTAGTCTTAATTTTAAAAGACTGGGTGATTTTTTAATTTTAAAAGAGCTGAAAAAAGGCCAAATCATACCGTATAAGTAACATATCTTATAAATGCATATGTTATATCTTATACTTCTTTTAGAGTGATCAAAGTTAGCTCAACAAGCGTTGCAGGAATCAAAATATATTCATAATTAAAACTGGCCTATATTAATTGTAGTAACTTCCTCTTCCTTCTGGCCAAGTTTGACTATACCTGTTGAACATTTCCTTTGAGACATAACTTATTTTTTGATGTGCAGAGATGACAAATACTCCAATAAAATAAGGATTTTAATTAGCACCACATAGGTTGACTACTCCCTCACTATTTTGCCAGTCTTGAACCATAACTGTTCATTATTTTTCTTCACTCTTGTTATTTTACTTTTTACTAGCTCAGCTGATTCCTCTTATGTTGTTCTACCTTCAGTGTAAAGAGACAATTGATTCTATGAGGCAACAAATAACGTCCCATGTATTCATGCTTTTGTAAGATCATAAGCGTGTCACATAGCAAAGGCTCTGCTGTGACCTAGAAAAACTATGCTTCCTTTATATAGGGCTTTTTGAGGAGACATATGTTGTCCAGAGGCTTTGCTTTTTATCTCTTGACCTGTGAACTTACCAGTAACAGAACATTTTTTATTTGTCTTTATGCCTGAGAACATGTAGAATGGGTACTTACAAACATAAATTATGAAAAATAATTAATAGAAAAGCATCTGCCAGAAATAATGATAAAGGAGGGGTTTTCTCTGGTATGTTCTTATCTATAGTAGATATGGAGCATATCTTTTAAAAAGACGTGACTTAAAGATCCCAAACTGGTCCATAATTTCTTATCCACAACTCTTGAAGCCAGATGGATTTTGAAATTCAGTATATTTTGGATTTTAGGATACAGTATTTTATATATAGCATTTAAAATATAGAATTTTAGAATACAGAAAAAATGATAGATAACACAGTGGTTGCTCTTTTAAGCCCCTAAGTTTAGGTATAATGTTTCTCTGCAAGAAATAACCATTTATGTGTCTAACCATTATGTATCTATCTTTATGTTTAGAAAGGTAATGTATTTAACAGGCCATTCTGAGTCCCTATTTCTCCTTCACAGAATTAGAGCCTGGAAGATGGATGGAGGAGGCAAAATTCTTTCATTTAGGGCTTCCCTGGTGGTGCAGTGGTTGAGAGTCCACCTGCTGATGAAGGGGACACGGGTTCGTGCCCCGGTCCGGGAGGATCCCGCATGCCGCGGAGCGGCTGGGCCCGTGAGCCATGGCCGATGAGCCTGCGTGTCCAGAGCCTGTGCTCCGCAACGGGAGAGGCCACAACAGTGAGAGGCCCGCGTACCGCAAAAAAAAAAAAAAAAATTCATTTAATTGCTACTGTGATGATCTTCTTCTGGCTAATTAACATCAAAGTCCCTCAGAAGTCATCACATGGGAATGTCTGCTGTGTCCCGATGTGTTCCCAACTTCTTTCCGTGAGAAATCCTGGTAATCCATCCTGTAACATGTTTTGTAATCAGGGTCTTTGCCTGGCAAGCAGCTCAAGTTCCATATTTTGTAGCATCCAGTTGAACTATGGGGATCTCGCCTACTGTTGTCTTGCCAAAGATTAGGAATTCAGGCAAATCAACAGCTGTTCTCTTTATTCTTCTTGCCATCTCTGCAACTTCTTTGATTTTGCTTAGATGGGCAGAAAACAGAGAGAAGCAAATCTAGTGTGTAAATATATATCCAACTGAAAAATGAGATCCCATTCTCCTCTTCTTTGCCAGCACCTGTGTTCTCTGGGGGTGGTTCTTTTGCTTGATTTAAGTAGGGATAGGAGGAAGTCACATCACTGAACCCCTGAGCAGACAAACCTGAAACACTGAACAACCACTCTAGTCATCTTTCCCAAGCTGGGCTAGGGTAGTGGTGATATTGTGTGGTGGTGATGTTTGCTCACTAGCAGAACTGTTCCGTTCACTCTGAGCAAGTCCTAAAAATGTGTCTGGTAAATCCTTTTATACAGGAGTCCTTAGCATTTATGGTCCTTAGCTTTGGGGATTCAAGAATATTTTTGAGACCAAAAGAAAATTCCCATTCCTTCTTCTGTTAGTCATGACTTTTCAAATGTGTTATATTTGCTTATTTTTTTCTGATAACAAAACAAATCATTATTGAATAAAACTTTAGAAAATATAGAAAAGCATATAAGAGCAGAAAAAAGAAAACCTCGCTGGCACCTCTCTCATTCGGAGACAATCTTTTTTTTTTTTTCCTTTGTGGTACGCGGGCCTCTCACTGTTGTGGCCTCTCCCGTTGCAGAGCACAGGCTCCGGACGCGCAGGCTCAGCGGCCATGGCTCACGGGCCCAGCCGCTCCGCAGCATGTGGGATCTTCCCGGACCGGGGCACGAACCCGTGTCCCCTGCATCGGCAGGCGGACTCTCAACCACTGCGCCATCAGGGAAGCCCTCGGAGACAATCATTTTAATTATAATATTTAAATTTCTTTCCATCTCCCTTCCGTGTTTATGCAGCTTAAATCACATCTCTATCAATATATTTTTTAATTCTTTTATACTTACCATTACATCATAAATTTTTCCTACGCATACTTTTTTAGACATGTTTATAGTAAATACTTAACTTCTTATGATATAGGGGAAAGTGCATTAACCAAACATTTTTATTAATCATTTATTCAATTCAGATTTATCTGAATACCTATAGCAAAAAATTGTTCTAAGTTTGCTCCTAGTTGGACAGAAACAATTCTTTTATGTGCATTAATTCTGTGGTAAGAGCATAAGGAACTGTGCCCGTTTTGTTACAATAATAATCACAATATTTATTGCCTGTCAGGTGCTACTCAGACTATAAACATAGAGGCATAGCCCCAGTAGGATGGTTATTTAGCCAATATAACACAATCTGAAAGTTGATAAATAGTCAGTAGTTTGGTAGGGAGCAGTGAGAAAATGTCAATATTCTCAATTTCTTCTTTGGGGAAAATATCTAGAGAACTTGGGAAGAGCCGAGTTTAGGGACTAATACAGATTTTAAGAATAGAGAGTAAAAGCTCCTTGGTAATAACTGTTTCAGTTTGAGAAGGAAACAGATCAAGAGGAATAGAGTTCTAGTAGTGACTAATTATGTATTAATTTATCCACTCTTCATTTAGCAGTGGGAGGATAGCTTCTGATCTCAGAGTTGTAATGTTGTTAGAAAGAATGACAAAAAAATTGTAACATGTAATGCTGTCTTAAAATGTGAGGTGATTTTTTAAAATAAATATGGTAACTGACTGACTGCTGTGTGCCAGGCAATATGCCCCATATACTGTACAAACCATGTGTGCTCATGAAATTGAGAGAGCTGTGATTATTGAGGAATGGAATGGTCAGAGAAGGTTCAGAGAGGAAGCTGCATTGGATCTGGATGAGTAAGAGAAGTTCAGCAGATGTGGGCATAAGCAGTTGGCATGGACACATCATGGAGAAAGACAAGGCAGTATGAAACACGTGACACTGAGTACATCCTTGTCAGCTGCCAGCTCTTGTAGGAAAATGGCAGGACCAGGACTGGAATGGAGGTTTTGTGGACTTTGTTGTACTTGTTCCCCATAACACCCACTTCCCCTTCCTCAGGTAACAGGACCTGATTTGGTCCTGAAGGAAGAAGAGTTGCTAGAGTTGCTAAGTGGAGAGGGTCTCTGGGAGGGGTGGAAGGCAGGGATGAAGGTAGGGAGGAATGGAACGGGAACTGGGGAGGTATTAAAGAGGGAGTCAAGGTGGTAAAGAAGCTGCTGACCAATTACATTAAGCCAGCTAATATACTAGGGCTTGGCTACTTAAAATTAGGAAGGTGCAATGAAAATAAACATATAAAAACATACTAAAAATCAGTATGTCAACCACAGAAGTTGATAGGAGAAAACAGTTTTTATCTGATCCTGTGCATCCTGGGCAATGACCCAGTGGTGCTCTCACAGCTGTCTGATCTTCCTTTACAGCTGTCAACTCCACAAAGCCTTCCAAGCCCAAGCAACAATTCCCAGGAGACTTACAACTTTGGGGAGAATTGCTTGACTTGTCTCAGAGGAAATAGGAGATGGATAGAATAGTAACTAGACTGTATGCCTTCTGTTGGAAGAATGTTAAATGTGTCCTTTGAGCTTATCTCCTAAGCACTCCTGCAAGGCTGAGTCCCCTGCTTCTTGCCCTAGGCAGGAGATGGCCTGGTAGGGAGTCAGCCCTGAGCACCAAAAGACTGTGATAAAATTCATCTTTTGATGCCTTCCTTTTCTTTAACTGGTAACTGCTAAATGATTATCGTAAGGTAGTTGTGCATCTTGTAATCTCTCCCTTATCTGCCTATCAATAGGGGAATATGAGAAGTACATAGTTGTCACTCTGGGTTTATATAGATAGATATACATCTAAGGCTTTTGTCCTCAACCAGGCACAATTTTGTTCCCCAGGGGACATTTAACTGTGTCTAGAGACACTACTGGGTAAGACAGGAGGGATGCAGCTAAACTTCCTGCAATGCATAGAACAACTCCTCACAAAAAGGAATCATCTGGCCCCAAACGTCAATAGAGGTTGAGAAATTCTGGTCTAGGGCTGGACATAGAGCTGATATTTTGGGACCGTGAACAATGCATTCTCACAAGGTCACACACTCAGGAGGGGCTTAAGGTTTAATACCTGTGGTCACTATCTCAAAAATCTTAATAATTATATTTTGGGATTTGCGTTCTGTACATGGAGTCCCATGGGACAATGAAGCACTGGTGCTGGGGACTTAGATTCCCAGCTCATACAGGGTTGGGGCTCCCATACCTCCCATCCCCTTGTGGCAGCTTCTCAGCCACCTGCTCACTGCTCCTTCCCAGGGACCACTGCCACCCTCACCCTCCACTCCTGGGGCAGGCTGGGTACAGACATGGAGAGGGCAGTGACTGGGCACATGTGTCCAGTCTGCTAAATCACCAGCTGGGTCCTGTGCTCCTGTGAAGGTCTTCTCTTGCAGGGAGTATCCTTATGGTGGAAGAAGTTCAACTTTAAATAGCAAATAAAAAACCAAGGCAAGTTGAGAGAGAGAGAGTAGAAAAAAGGAAATAACTTTATGTTTTGGTGTTTGAACAGGGGGCCTCACATGTTTATTTTGCACTGAGCCCAGAGAATTATGTAGCTGGTCCTGGCTAGGCACAAACTATTTTGAGGTTCTCGATTATTAAGGTTCTCCTCAATAAAGAGTTAGTTCTCAGATCTGATGCTCTTTTTGGAGATCCTAGATAGTCCGAGCTATATTCTTTGAAACTGTCTTTCGGCACCTCTGTGGGCTGTCTATTAATGTTTTAGGAGGGTCTTGTTTAGGAGGGTACTGTTTTAATTCCTAGAAGTTTGGTGCAGATAACATCGTCTCCTGAAACAAAAGTCAATAACTGACTTTTGAGTTACTTTTTCTTAAATCAGGATACATTTTTAAAGTGTGTTTTGTTCTCCTTTTATTTCTCCATTTGAAAGAGTATGGGGAAAAAAAAACCCACATTTCACAGTACATAAAAATATCTCAATGTTAGTGTTTTTTCAGAATCAGAAAGGTACTTAATATCTAAATTTTGTTGCTGAAAATGTATAACAGTGATAATTTAATGTAGTGATCTCTCTTGCCATTTTTTAATGTGTATGTTTGATTGGTTTTATTTACTTCTGGTTTGTTTTCTGTTGCTTGTTTTACCATAAAATTTTGTTTAGGAAGCTGATACAATTAATTTTTTTTTGATTGGGTGGAAAGATGAATGAAAAATAGGAATCATTTAGATCACTAAAAATAACTTAAAATTTAAAAAATAATGTGCTATAGAAAAGTATTACTTTGCTTTTCATAAGAAACTTTCATTTCTGGAAGTTTTAAGTCCCCCGGGAGGGGGACGGGGTGGGAATTCAACTGCTATGCACAGAATTGGGTTAATGTTTTCATAAGCTAGATACATTACTGGTGAAATTGGTAATTGGAGCTTGTTTTCTATGGGAGTGACAGCTCATCTTTGGTATCCAGGGAGGCTTGTCAAAATCTGTGTGATATGTGTCTATATTATAAGGATTTTAAAGCCTCAAAACCATACATCTTCGTCTTTAAGCAATTTTCTGCACGTCCAGTGGAATGTTCGGATGTGGGTTAGAGACAGTGAGATCTGCTTTAAGCTCATGAGGTTTCGGTAAAAGCTCTAGAAGCTCATTATCCTCTCTGATGTGTGGCGGTTTATATCATTATCTGGCAAAGTAAAATTGAAGCCACGATATACGTGCCATTTCTCCCAAACCTATATAAGTGCCTTTATCCTAACTTAAGGTTCAAACTAATTTGAGGAATTGTTTGAATCTTCTGGAAGAAAAAAAATACATCTTCAAGAAGCTCTAGCTTGTCATAAAAAAGAAAAAAGTAGATATCAAACTTCTATTCCAGATGGGTTACTGCTGCTATAATTAAACGTTCTTTATTATGAATGTTAAATTCATTGTGAGAAAATAAGAGTGATTGCTCCCCAGAAGAGGATAAGCTTTAAAAGATTTTGCAGTTTTGAGGTAATGTTCTATTATTATAACGTGGAAAGCCCTTTGTAGACGTTAGATGTTAGATGTTAGAGTTGTAGAGTTTGATATTTGGTGTCCACTTCTGCCTACAGATAAAACACATCATCCATGTTTATTTTTAAGGTTTAACTTTTCATAGTGGGGCCACTTGCCTGGTTAGGAAGACGGATGGTAACCCAAGGTCATACACGCTGATTAGGTGACAGACTGTATTCTGAAGAGTAACTAGGGCCATGGCCTGCAGAATTTTCCATTGTTGGCAGTAGGTTTTGCCTTTGCAATATGGACAGTGTAATAGTTTTCCACAAATTAAACCACTCCGTCTTCAGCTGTTGCAGACCAGTAGGTTCTGTTGACCCTGGGCACTTTCAGACAATCAGCATCTGTGTAATGAAACTTTTCAAGCTCTGTTTCCTTTCCTGCTTTTCTTTCATTTGGTTGAAAACTGCCTTGTGTCTTCATGGTTGGGGCAGTGGATTCTCAGCCAGAAAGGGCATCATTCCTTTTTAATAGAATGGATGAAAATCTATGTTATTCTTATTTATCTTATCAAGCTAATTATTTGGAAAATGCTCTCCTCCAGTACTTATTCAGGAGAAAAGATTGCAGGGAGAATATCCTAAGACGTATTTTTAATTTGGGTTTAGATGTTTAGTAAATGAGGATATTATTCAGCTTTATGGATGGCTCCTAGGAGAAGGTCTGTAAGAAACTGGATGAGCTTGGTTTTGGGAATCAGACAGATTTACAAGGCAATATTCAAATCTTGAATATTGGAAAAAAATAAAAATCTTGGAGAATTAGGTAAGTTTTGAAAATCAAAATATACTCAGATTACTATTTTAATGATTCTTTTAATCAGCTAATGAGTATATTCATACTTATTTCTAAATTATCCCATTTTCAATGGCAGTCTTTTATGGTCTTTTATCTCCTTCCAAATTCTTTCAAATACTCCAGCTGTAGTTTTCTTTTTTCAAACTATACCTTCCATCTGTAATTTCTGAAATGTATTTCTTTACCTATTTAAGACCTTTAAAACCTTGAATAAGTGACCTCTTAAATGAAGATCTTAACAATAAGACATCTCAACATAAGAATCAATTATTTATAAGGTTCTAAACATTAGTTTAAATCTGCTGTATTTGTTGTAAATATTTTAATTTCAGTTCTCTCTATTTTTTGAAATTGTTTAAGTAATATCTGACATGGAAATTTTTTTTCAATTTTATATAATAATATCTTACAAGTTTTACCATTGTCATATTGTCATAGATTTTATGAACTCTATGAAATCTGTGGGTCCAATAAATATTGATCTATACTTTCTTTCAAGATTTATTGAACTTTTTGTTTTTCTATTTATCTCTCTAGTGTAATAGCCTGAAATTCGTTTTAGTGTAATACATGAAGATAGAATTTGATTTTTGCCCTTAGAATGTAAACAGTTATATACATTTGAATAAGATTTTATTCTTCTTCTTGATAAAACTGTGAGGGGATGAAATATAACTAAATAAGAGATGACTTAAAACAAAAACCATGGTCAAGAAACTAGTGGAAAACAATGAACCCATTTAACTACTAAAACTAAAATAAATCTGATAAATTTGGTTATGGAATAGACTTTATGTTATACAGCCTGAAAATATTGATATATGCATATATACTATATGTACTATAAATATATTATGTACATATATGTATATATATTTGTAGTTAGAAGGGAAAAAAGGAAAGTGTGGGAGAAATATAAACATGCTGATTTTAGCTTTTACCCCTGAAGTCTGAAATATATACTTTAAATACAAAATATGATATAGAAATATAAGAATATTCAAATATACAAAGAGACTAATCAAAAAATGCTGAGTAGTAAAAATTATGAGATTGGAAATGAGAATTTTTTTTAACATCTTTATTGGACTATAATTGCTTTACAATGGTGTGTTAGTAGTTTCTGCTTTATAACAAAGGGAAATGAGAATATTTTAATTTCATCATTGCTAACAGTAAGGATTCAACAATACTCTCAACAATTAAAGAATTGGGCATCATAAAATGTTGTATTTGTAAGGGTAGGCTTTAGGACAAAAAGTAAACACCATAAAACTATCATAAGGAATACCAAAATGAAACAAGGTGAAGAAAATACAGACCACAAATTGAAAGATTGTGTACAATGTGATAGAATTAAAACCAGACATATCTGTCATATTAGGAAACTCTGATGTGTTAAATACACTTCTAAAAAGAAAAAGATATTGTTTGACAAAACAAAATAAATCCTGTGTATATTCAAGATATATTTAAAATTATTTAAAAATCTGCATGTTTGTCTATGGACAAAGGAATATCATGTATTATACTTTGAATGTGCTGCTGGATTTATTTGTTAGTAATTTAATTAGGATTTTTGAATTTGTATTTAATTATGTTGCACTTTATTAATTTGCCATAATTGTAGGTAAAGTATATCTATCAGCCATTTTATAGATTTCAACCAATATAATTGAGATTGTATTATAGTTAATCTCTGCGTTTATTAAGTTTGTCAAGCTTTTGAGTTGAGTTTGGGCTAGTTTTGTAAACAAGGATTTTTTTATGCTTTGGAACAGTATCAGTAGGAAAGGAATTATTTATAATCACATTCTTAGAGATTATGCAAATAAGTCATGGCCAGATGTTATTTTTGGAGGCAGACCTTTATTTTTTATTTATTTTTTTTACATCTTTATTAGAGTATAATTGCTTTACAATGGTGTGTTAGTTTCTGCTTTATAGCAAAGTGAATCAGTTATACATATACATATGTTGCCATATCTCTTCCCTCTTGTGTCTCCCTCCCTCCCAACCTCCCTATCCCACCCCTCCAGGTGGTTACAAAGCACCGAGTTGATCTCCCTGGGCTATGCGGCTGCTTCCCACTAGCTATCTACGTTACATTTGGTAGTGTGTATATGTCCATGCCTCTTTCTCGCTTTGTCACAGCTTACCCTTCCCCTTCCCCATATCCTCAAGTCCATTCTCTAGTAGGTCTGTGTCTTTATTCCTGTCTTACCCCTAGGTTCTTCATGACATTTTTTTTTCTTAAATTCCATATATATGTGTTAGCATACAGTATTTGTCTTTCTGTTTCTGACTTACTTCACTCTGTATGACAGACTCTAGGTCTATCCACCTCATTACAAATAGCTCAATTTCGTTTCTTTTTATGGCTGAGTAATATTCCATTGTATATATGTACCACATCTTCTTTATCCATTCATCCGATGATGGACACTTAGGTTGTTTCGATCTCCGGGCTATTGTAAATACAGCTGCAATGAACATTTTGGTACATGACTCTTTTTGAATTATGTTTTCTCAGGGTATATGCCCAGTAGTGAGATTGCTGGGTCATATGGTAGTTCTATTTGTAGTTTTTTAAGGAACCTCCATACTGTTCTCCATAGTGGCTGTACAATTCACATTCCCACCAACAGTGCAAGAGGGTTCCCTTTTCTCCACACCCTCTCCAGCAGTTATTGTTTCTAGATTTTTTGATGATGGCCATTCTGACTGGTGTGAGATGATATCTCATTGTAGTTTTGATTTGCATTTCTCTAATGATTAATGATGTTGAGCATTCTTTCATGTGTTTGTTGGCAGTCTGTATATCTTCTATGGAGAAATGTCTATTTAGGTCTTCTGCCCATTTTTGGATTGGGTTGCTTGTTTCTTTGTTATTGAGCTGCATGAGCTGCTTATAAATTTTGGAGATTAATCCTTTGTCAGTTGCTTCACTTGCAAATATTTTCTCCCATTCTGAGGGTTGTCTTTTGGTCTTGTTTATGGTTTCCTTTGCTGTGCAAAAGCTTTGAAGTTTCATTAGGTCCCATTTGTTTATTTTTGTTTTTATTTCCATTTCTCTAGGAGGTGGGTCAAAAAGGATCTTGCTGTGATTTATGTCGTAGAGTGTTCTGCCTATGTTTTCCTCTAAGAGTTTGATAGTTTCTGGACTTACATTTAGGTCTTTAATCCATTTTGTGCTTATTTTTGTGTATGGTGTTAGGGAGTGATCTAATCTCATACTTTTACATGTAGCTGTCCAGTTTTCCCAGCACCACTTATTGAAGAGGCTGTCCTTTCACCACCGTACATTCCTGCCTCCGTTATCAAAGATAAGGTGACCATATGTGCGTGGGTTTATCTCTGGGCTTTCTATCCTGTTCCATTGATCTATCTTTCTGTTTTTGTGCCAGTACCATACTGTCTTGATTACTGTAGCTTTATAGTATAGTCTGAAGTCAGGGAGCCTGATTCCTCCAGTTCCGTTTTTCGTTCCCAAGATTGCTTTGGGTAGTCGGGGTCTTTTGTGTTTCCATACAAATTGTGATTTTTTTTGTTCTAGTTCTGTGAAAAACGCCAGTGGTAGTTTGATAGTGATTGCATTGAATCTGTAGATTGCTTTGGGTAGTAGAGTCATTTTCACAATGTTGATTCTTCCAATCCAAGAACATGGTACATCTCTCCATCTATTTGTATCATCTTTAATTTCTTTCATCAGTGTTTTATAATTTTCTGTATACAGGTCTTTTGTCTCCTTAGGTAGGTTTACTCCTAGATATTTTATTCTTTTTGTTGCAATGGTAAATGGGAGTGTTTTCTTGATTTCACTTTCAGATTTTTCATCATTAATATATAGGAACTCCAGAGATTTCTGTGCATTAATTTTGTATCCTGCTGCTTTACCAAATTCATTGATAAGCTCTAGTAGTTTTCTGGTAGAATCTTTAGGCTTCTCTATGTATAGTATCATGTCATCTGCAAACAGTGACAGCTTTACTTCTTCTTTTCCGATTTGGATTCCTTTTATTTCCTTTTCTTCTCTGATTGCTGTGGCTAAAACTTCCAAAACTATGTTGAATAAGAGTGGTGAGAGTGGGCAACCTTGTCTTGTTCCTGATCTTAGTGGAAATGCTTTCAGTTTTTCACCATTGAGGACGATGTTGGCTGTGGGTTTGTCATATATGGCGTTTATTATGTTGAGGAAAGTTCCCTCTATGCCTACTTTCTGCAGAGTTTTTATCATAAATGGGTGTTGAATATTGTCAAAAGCTTTCTCTGCATCCACTGAGATGATCATATGGTTTTTCTCCTTCAATTTGTTAATATGGTGTATCACGTTAATTGATTTGTATATATTTAAGAATCCTTGCATTCCTGGAATAAACCCCACTTGATCATGGTGTATGATCCGTTTAATGTGCTGTTGGATTCTGTTTGCTAGTATTTTGTTGAGGATTTTTGCATCTGTGTTCATCAGTGTTATTGGCCTGTAGTTTTCTTTCTTTGTGACATTCTTGTCTGGTTTTGGTACCAAGGTGATGGTGGCCTTGTAGAATGAGTTTGGGAGTGTTTCTCCCTCTGGTATATTTTGGAAGAGTTTGAGAAGGATAGGTGTTAGCTCTTCTCTAAATGTTTGATAGAATTTGCCTGTGAAGCCATCTCGTCCTGGGCTTTTGTTTGTTGGAAAATTTTTAATCACAGTTTCAATTTCAGTGCTTGTGATTGGTCTGTTCATATTTTCTGTTTCTTCCTGATTCAGTCTTGGCAGGTTGTGCATTTCTAAGAATTTGTCCATTTCTTCCAGGTTGTCCATTTTATTGGCATAGAGTTGCTTGTAGTAATCTCTTATGATCTTTTGTATTTCTGTAGTGTCACTGGTTACTTCTCCATTTTCATTTCTAATTCTATTGATTTGAGTCTTCTCCCTTTTTCTCTTGATGAGTCTGGCTAATAGTTTATCAATTTTGTTTATCTTCTCAGAGAACTAGCTTTTAGTTTTATTGATCTTTGCTATGGTTTCCTTCATTTCTTTTTCATTTATTTCTGATCTGATTTTTATGATTTCTTTCCTTCTGCTAACTTTGGGGGTTTTTTGTTCTTCTTTCTCTAATTGCTTTAGGTGGAAGGTTAGGTTCTTTATTTGAGATGTTTCCTGTTTCTTAAGGTAGGATTGTATTGCTATAAACTTCCCTCTTAAAACTGCTTTTCCTGCATCCCATAGGTTTTGGGTCGTTGTGTCTCCATTGTCATTTGTTTCTAGGTTTTTTTTTTTAATTTCATATTTGATTTCTTCATTGATCACTTCGTTATTAAGTAGTGCATTGTTTAGCCTCCATTTGTTTGTATTGTTTACAGATCTTTTTCTGTAATTGATATCTAGTCTCATAACATTGTGGTCAGAAAAGATACTTGATACAATTTCAGTTTTCTTAAATTTACCAAGGCTTGATTTGTGACCCAAGATACGATCTATCCTGGAGAATGTTCCATGAGCACTTGAGAAAAATGAGTATTCTGTTGTTTTTGGATGGAATGTCCTATAAATATTAAGTCCATCTTGTTTAATATATCATTTAAAGCTTGTGTTTCCTTATTTTTTTCATTTTGGATAATCTGTCCATTGGTGAAAGTGGGGTGTTAAAGTCCCCTACTATGAATGTGTTACTATCGATTTCCCCTTTTATGGCTGTTAGTATTTGCCTTATGTATTGAGGTGCTCCTATGTTGGGTGCATAAATATTTACAATTGTTATATCTTCTTCTTGGATCGATCCCTTGATCATTTTGTAGTGTCCTTCTTTGTCTCTTGTAATAGTCTTTATTTTAAAGTCTATTTTGTCTGATATGAGAATTGCTACTCCAGCTTTCTTTTGATTTACATTTGCATGGAATATCTTTTTCCAATCCCTTACTTTCATTCTATATGTGTCTCTAGGTCTGAAGTGGGTCTCTTGTAGACAGCATATATATGGGTCTTGTTTTTGTATCCATTCAGCCAATCTGCGTCTTTTAGTGGGAGCATTTAGTCCATTTACTTTAAGGTAATTATTGATATGTATGTTCCTATTCCCATTTTCTTAATTGTTTTGTGTTCGTTATTGTAGGTCTTTTCCTTCTCTTGTGTTTCTTGCCTAGAGAAGTTCCTTTAGCATTTGTTGTAAAGTTGGTTTGGTGGTGCTGAACTCTCTCAGCTTTTGTTTGTCTGTAAAGGTTTTAATTTCTCCATCAAATCTAAATGAGATCCTTGCTGGGTAGAGTAATCTCGGTTGCAGGTTTTTCTCCTTCATCAGTTTAAATATGTCCTGCCAGTCCCTCCTGGCTTGCAGAGTTTCTGCTGAAAGATCAGCTGTTAACCTTATGGGGATTCCCTTGTGTGTTATTTGTTGTTTTTCCCTTGCTGCTTTTAATATGTTTTCTTTGTATTTAATTTTTGATGGTTTGATTAATATGTGTCTTGGCGTGTTTCTCCTTGGATTTATCCTGTATGGGACTCTCTGTGCTTCCTGGGCTTGATTAACTATTTCCTTTCCCATATTAGGGAAGTTTTCAACTATAATCTCTTCAGATATTTTCTCAGTCCCTTTCTTTTTCTATTCTTCTTCTGGAACCGCTATAATTCGAATGTTGGTGTGTTTAATATTGTCCCAGAGGTCTCTGAGACTGTCCTCAGTTCTTTTCATTCTTCTTTCTTTATTCTGCTCTGCAGTATTTATTTCCACTATTTTATCTTCCAGGTCACTTATCCATTCTTCTGCCTCAGTTATTCTGCTATTGATCCCATCTAGAGTATTTTTAATTTCATTTATTGTGTTGTTCATCATTGTTTGTTTCATCTTTAGTTCTTCTAGGTCCTTGTTAAATGTTTCTTGCATTTTGTCTATTCTATTTCCAAGATTTTGGATCATCTTTACTATCATTATTATGAATTCTTTTTCAGGTAGACTGCCTATATACTCTTCATTTGTTAGGTCTGGTGGATCTTGCTCCTTCATCTGCTGTGTGTTTTTCTGTCTTCTCATTTTGCTTATCTTACTGTGTTTGGGGTCTCCTTTTTGAAGGCTGCAGGTTCATAGTTCCCATTTTTTTTGGTGTCTGTCCCCAGTGGCTAAGGTTGGTTCAGTGGGTTGTGTAGGCTTCCTGGTAGAGGGGACTAGTGACTGTGTTCTGGTGGATGAGGCTGGATCTTGTCTTTCTGGTGGGCAGGTCCACGTCTGGTGGTGTGTTTTGGGGTGTCTGTGACCTTATTATGATTTTAGGCAGCCTCTCTGCTAATGGGTGGGGTTGTGTTCCTATCTTGCTAGTTGTTTGGCATAGGATGTCCAGCACTGTAGCTTGCTGGTCGTTGAGTGAAGCTGAGTGCTGGTGTTGAGTTGGAGATCTCTGGGAGATTTTCACTGTTTGATATTATGTGGAGCTGGGAGGTCTCTTGTGGACCAGTGTCCTGAAGTTGGCTCTCCCACCTCAGAGGCACAGCACTAACTCCTGGCTGCAGCACCAAGAGCCTTTCATCCACACGGCTCAGAATAAAAGGGAGAAAAAGTAGAAAGAAAGAATTAGTAGAAGTAGAAAGAAGGAAAGAAAGAAAGAGAGGAGGGAGAGGGGGAGGGAGGGAGGAAGGAAGGAAGGAAGGAAAAAAGGAAAGAAGGAAGATAAAGTAAAATAAAGTAAGATAAAATATGTTATTAAAATAAAAAATAAATATTAAGAAAAAAATTTTAAAAAAATGGACGGATAGAACCCTAGGACAAGTGGTGGAAGCAAAGCTATACAGACAAAATCTCACACGGAAGCATACACATACACACAAAAAGAGGAAAAGGGCAAAAAAATCATAAATGTTGCTCTCAAAGTGCACCTCCTTAATTTGGGATGTTCGTTGTCTATTCATGTATTCCACAGATGCAGGGTACATCAAGTTGATTGTGGAGCTTTAATCCGCTGCTTCTGAGGCTGCTGGGAGAGATTTCCCTTTCTCTTCTTTGTTTTCATAGCTCCCAGGGGCTTAGCTTTGGATTCGGCCCCGCCTCTGCGTGTAGGTCGCTGGAGGGCATCTGTTCTTCGCTCAGACAGGACGGGGTTAAAGGAGCCGCTGATGTGGCGGCTCCGGCGCACTCAGGCTGGGGGCGGCGGGGGCGGGGCGGGGGCGGGGCACGGCGTGCGGGGCGGGCCTGCGGCGGCAGAGGCCGGTGTGACGTTGCACGAGCCTGAGGCGCGCCGTGCGTTCTCCCGGGGTAGTTGTCCCTGGATCCCGGGGCCCTGGCAGTGGCAGGCTTCACACGCTCCCCGGAAGCGGGGTGTGGATAGTGACCTGTGCTCGCACACAGGCTGCTTGGTGGCGGCAGCAGCAGCCTTAGCGTCTCATGCCCGTCTCTGGGGTCCGCGCTTTTAGCCGCGGCTCGCGCCCGTCTTTGGAGCTCCTTTAAGCAGCGCTCTTAATCCCCTCTCCTCGCGCACCACGAAACAAGGAGGGAAGAAAAAGTCTCTTGCCTCTTCGGCAGGTCCAGACTTTTCCCTGGACTCCCTCCCGGCTAGCCGTGGCGCACTAACTCCCTGCAGGCTGTGTTCACGCCGGCAACCCCAGTCCTCACCCTGCGCTCCGACCGAAGCCCGAGCCTCAGCTCCGCGCCCCGCCCGCCCCGGCGGGTGAGCAGACAAGCCTCTCCAGCTGGTGAGTGCCGGTCGGCACCGACCCTCTGTGTGGGAATCTCTCCGCTTTTCACTCTGCACCCCTGTGGCTGCGCTCTCCCCTGCGGCTCCGAAGCTTTTCCCGTCCGCCACCCACAGTCTCCGCCCGCGAAGGGGCTTCCTAGTGTTTGGAAATCTTTCCTCCTTCACAGCTCCCTCCCACTGGTGCAGGTCCCGTCCCTATTCTTTTGTCTCTGTTTTTTCTTTTGCCCTACCCAGGTACGTGGGGAGTTTCTTGCCTTTTGGGAGGTCTGAGGTCTTCTGCCAGCGTTCAGTAGGTGTTCTGTAGGAGTTGTTCCATGTGTAGATGTATTTCTGGTGTATCTGTGGGGAGGAAGGTGATCTCCACGTCTTACTCTTCCGCCATCTTCCCCTCGTCCCCTTGGAAGCAGATCTTTAAAAAATTTTTCTAAAATTTTACATGTTCATTACTCTACAGCTATTTAATTTTTCTATCAATTCTTTAGTCAATTTGGACTTTTTATAGTTTCTCTGGTATTTATCCATTTCATAGAGGTTTTTCAAAGTTACTATCACAGTTTTATATATAGCATTCTCATACCTTTGAAAATATCTGCCATGTCTATATAGTCATTTATATATTCTGGATATCATTTATTTGATTTTCTCTCCATTTTTCTTAACTATATTTGCCAAAATTGGTATATTCTGTAATTTTTATAGAACTTGGTGTTGGAGTTAATTATTGATAAAATGTTCTCTAATTTACTGATTGCTGATTTGATCTCCTAATTATTTCTGATTTTATTTTTGTTTTATTGTTTTCTTTCTACTTTACATTGAATGTTCAGTTGATTTATTTTTTATTCTCCATTAATTAAAATATTTAAAACTATGAATTTGCTTTCACTATATCTGATAAATAATGATGAGTAGTGTTTAAAAAATCATCTTCTGTAAATAATCTTAGTAAATGCCAATTTTGATTTCTTCATAGACTGTGGAGTTGTTTCAAGGAGTATGATTTTTCCCGTTCAGTATTAAAAATAAAGTTTTATCATCAACTGCTAGTTTTAATACATTTAATTCAAATAACATGACCTACAAAATCGATTTTTTTGTGCTTACTGATGTTTCATGTATTGTCTGAAAGCTGATTTTTAAAAAAAATAATTAGCAGTCAGTGGGCACTAGCAAAGAAAGTATGTTTACTTTTTATAGGTAACAAAACTTACAATATAAACCTTTCAATTAAACTTGTTAAATATATCAGTAATACTTTCTCTGTCTTCACTTTTTCATCTAGCTATCTGATAATGCTTTTTTGTTAATCTCTCTTCTTTTTATCACCTAACACTGTGTATGCTCCTACTAAACAATTGATGAACAAAAACAGTATTTTCCTGACCTGAGGCTAAGCAGAAAGAGGGCAGAGCTCTGTGGATCTCCCTTCAGACTTCCAGCTTAGGTAGTTTATTTGCCATGTCTACTAAATGGCAACACTAGTACCATGTGGAATCTACTACTTCTCTAAGGGGCTTGAAATTGTGTACAGCTGTATTTTGGAAATGAGAGAAATATTCATGGAGCATGTACATGAAAAAACAGAACAGGATTTTCAATATACATTTGAGGGGGAGAAAAAGGTTTCTATTAAACCTGTTTGTTTTTATAAACTTCTGAACCTGGAATTTGACACCTGGAGAAATGTGGAGGGTGCGGGGGGAGTGAAAGGGGTGATAATTCAGATGCCATGGATTACTACCTGAATATTTATCAATATTGCTTTCTTTTCCTCCTAACCTGGAAGAAGTTTATATTTTATTTTCTTTCCTGATGGGGACTTACCAGGTGTAATTTCTTTGTCTTCTTTAGGTGAAATTTGCCCTTCTCCTTCTCCCACAGTCGAAAGGCTGCAGGGCTGCGGAGCACTAGATTACTGAAAGAGCAGAATGGATGGTGAGTTATTTATAAAATATATCTCCCTTACATTGATTTTTAATTTTTAAGATCAAACTAATGACAAGGCAAGGAAACCCTTATTATCATTACCAGACAAAATGTAAATGTTATTATCTCTGGCAGTGTCAAAACAAAATTACAGTGGTTAGAGACTGATCTGAAAAAGGAGGCAGGGATGATGCAAGTTAATGCTTCTTTTAATAAAGCTGGGGTCAAAAGATTCTGCCTGTGTTTGATGTGACATGTAATGAAGATATAAGTCTGTCATTTGTGGTTGCACAGAGCAGTAGAGAAATTAGAATAGTGATATAATTTTAAGAGATGGATGATTAGATTGTAGTCAAGAAATAACTTAAAGGTAGCAGATCAAGAAATAGGGATCAAATTATATTAGAGTAATGGATGATCACCAGAAGGTCTAAAAAAGTTTTTTGTTTGGTTTTTCATGTGATTCCTTTTGGGGAGTTAAGGGATAGGGTAGCAAATTATTGATATAAACTAAGATCTTCTGTGTATTTGTTTAAAAATTTTAAAAGCAAATTAGAAAAACAGGCTACCCTTTATAAATTGTTTCTTCTTTTGTCTGACTCACATATCTTAAATGAAAATCATTGAAACAAATATAACAATAGTAATAATAAAAATAAAATAACAGGGCAACTCTTCCACTAGGAGGTAAACAGGACTGTGGTACCAAGAGTTTCTTGACTGTTTTTCAAACCCTCTGGTCAACCTTTTCCTATGTTTGTAAACACTCTCCCTCTCAACTTCATGTAGCTAAATCTTATTTAGCCTTCAAATCTTAGCTTCATCTGAAAACTTCATCTGATACTGCTAATTCGGCCCCTAACAAAACTTGAAAATCTTTTTTAAGGTTCTCTAGCAAAAGCAATTGAATTTGATTTTTAATTCACAGAGAAATTGTGGTATATCAGTTATTAATACCTCAGTTCTGTTCATTTGGTATGTATGTATGTATCTACCATTCATACAACAAATATTTATTGGACATCTGTGTGTACTATGATCTTTCTCATCAGAGTTTAATACATTGGGTTGAGAAAATAAATATAAATAGGCAAACAGATACATTTGTTATAAATATTAGCAAGGATGCTTTGAGAGGAGGAATGTCTGCTTTACATTGATTTGTCACTGAAGCCTTCTCTGTGGGAGTGAGTTTTGTGTTGAGGCCTGAAAAATGAGAAGTAGCCACCTATATGTGGAGTATTAAGATGAGTATTGACATAGGTAGAGGGAACAGTGTCAGCAAAGACCTTATCCTTGAAAAGAAGTAGTCATAATCAAGAAGCTGAAGGAAAATCAAGTTGACTGGGTCATAGTGAATAAAGTGAGCCTTGATGATGAGTGTAACGGAAGTACAGGTAGTGATCTGTGCTCACAGGGCCCTGGGAAGGCACTGTAGACATCTGATATAATCTTCAATGTGATGGGGAGCTGTTCTGGGGTCAAACCAGAAATAATAATCCAACCTGCATATTAACAAATCATTCTGGCTTTCCTGTGGGGAATGAAGTGAGAGTGGGATAAGAGTGGAATCTTACAGATCAATTATGACTGTACTGCTTAGAGTAGAAGAGAGATCGTGTCAGCTTAATTTAAAGAGATGGATAGAAACTAGATGGGTTCCACACACATGATAGAGGAATGATCTCTCAGATTTATCCTCCTACATTTCACTCAGAATAAAATGTAGTTCCCCTCTCTCCTCTTAGTTCCTAAACTCTTCCTATCTTCTAAATTTTGCCCTATCTCATATTTAGTACTACTTTTTATCTGTTATCTCTTCTCTATCACGTCTTCTTCAGCCACAGCTTCACTGATGTTTTTCCTTCAGCATATACACATATCAGGTCTCTCATCTTTCCACAAACTTCTTCCCCTTGTAGTGCACTCCTCCCTCCTTCCCTCCAGAATCTTACTCATCTCTGCTTTCTACCAATCAGGCTTCTGACTAAAATTATGTTCCCTAGGCTCTTGCTTCATCCCTAGATGTCAAGTTCAATGTATCATTTTTATTTAATATCTTACTTGATCCCTCTATGACAACATGAACCATTTATCTCTTGTAGTTTGCTTTATTTCCATGATGCCTATGGCAAAGTTCTTTTGCCATTTGCACCCCCCTGTATTTTTCATGGATAAATACATCATTTATGATGTCCCTTCACCTCCCTGCCCTTAACTACTAATACCCCATTGTGTTTGATCTTTTCTTCCTTTCTTCTCTCATTCTGTGAAATCTCTCTGGATTGTCTCCATAATTCTTAAGTAGCCACTAAGACTACTTACTGTTGATGGATTCCAAACTATCATTTCTTTTCCATTATTCTTCATAGTCACTGACTACCCTCCCTTGTTTTTCTTCCCCACAGCTTAGTAATATGCACTTTCTCTTTTCTCTGCACTTTGATCAAACTAAATATCTAAGACTCCCACAAAGATAATAGTGGGTGGAAAATTCATGTTACCACAGAGCCACCCAAGGTATGTGTAGCAACAGAAGCAAATGAATTAAGGTTAAATTGTTTGCTTCTTACTTCCTGTAGGAGCTTGAGCTGATTGCAGATATTGGCAGTTGGCTGGACACTACAAATGCAAGTTCCCCCTAAAGAAAATGTTGAGATTTTGTAAGTTAGTTGATGTCAACTTCTCTAAAATAACTTTTATTTGCTTTTTAACAACTTGAATTTTTAAATGTCTTATTTAAAGATCTTTGGAAGTTTTAGTTTTGGGCTTTAGAAATAGATGAAATAGCTATCTAGGTGCTAAAAGAATTCTGTCTTTCATCAGGAAATCTTCTTGAACCTCTTGATAATTAGTCTCCTTCGTTACCTTGTAAAGGCAAGGTAAAGGCAAAACCCTAAAGGCAATGATTGATAGATTTTTCAGAGCAAACATCTTTATGCCAAAAACATGAGAAATGAAACTAAAAAACAAATGGAATAATTTAAAAATATATTGGCACAATATGTAACAGATAAATATTTTTACCTTAGTTTATGAGGTACTCTTAGAAATAAAAAAGGAAAGAAAAACAATCTGATCAAAAATAGGCCAGTGATACAAACAGACGGTTTATATAAAGAACACCAATATTCTGTGGATATATAGAAAACATTTAAATAAAGACTAAACAAAGGCACAGAAGGAGACAGTACAGCAAAAAGAAAAATAGCACAGAATCTCCTGTTTGACTGCCTGAGTATAGAGCTCAAATCCCTCACTTACCTCTTTCATACTTTTAGGTAAAAAACATTACCTCTCAAAGCCTAGTGTCCTCCTATTTTTTTCAAATTGAGGGGAAATTCATATAAGATCAAATGAAACATTTTAAGGTGAACAATTAAGTGGCATTTACTGTTTACAATGTTGTGCAACCATCACGTCTATCTAGTTCCAAAACATTTCATCACCCCAAAGAAAGCCCTGCACCCATTAATTAGTTAATCCCCATTACCTTCTACCCCTAACCCGTGGTAACCACCAATCTATGTGTGCCAAAATATTAGTAACAGTTATTTCTGGGTCCTGGGATTAGTTACAATGTTATTTGTGTTTTTTCCCTTACAAGTTTTCAAATGTATACTTATTATTTATGATTTTTAATAAGGAAAAATACAAACATATTGTCTGAAAAAATCTTACTAACCTTAAGAAAACACTTTCTCTCAGAATCTACATGTTACCCTTTTAAAACAATCAACTTTTACATTTTTTTTTTTTTTACCATTTCACTTTATCTGGAGAAATAATTCTCCAGTGGTATGTGTTGTAGTGAGTTATGGTGAAAAGAAGAGGAGAAGAAAGTCTCTTGTCAACTTATATAGTATCTCTGTATATATTTTGCTGGAGCTAAAACTGTTCTGCAGAATGCTCTTCAGGAAAGTTTTTTGAAAAATTAATGGAGATAACCACAGCAGCCAGGTATAGGAACTTAAATGGGACAAGGCTAACAGGAATGCCAGGAAAAAGGTTATGATACTTAACAATGGAAAAACTAATAAATTGTAGCTTAAGTTATTAATAAACGTAGGCTAAATTAGTTATAATTGCAATTTTAAAAGTCTGTTCAGTATGTAAGTATGTAAGGTGGTACTGAGGAAAGTAAACAATTCCTGTTACAACATCACATTTTAAATTTGAGATCAGTGACTGCAAGAGGAAAATAGATATTGCTGGCCTCTGTTTACAAATCTTTGATTAGGAAAATTACATATCCTGGTGAGGTATTCTATTAAGAATGAGAATTCCTTTAAATGTTACTATTCTTAGTTCTCTTTTATTCCTCAAAATATTGTCATTTTTTAAACAGGAAGCTTACTAATATACTTGTGTAACCTGTGTATTTATTCGTTTTGAAGTTTAAATAACTCTGTTTTCCAAATTTTACAACCATTTCTACAGTAACTTGTCAATATAGACATTAAGTGGTACTTAAATGATAGGCATGAAATGTACACTATGTTTAACATGGCTGAGTTAACAATACTGGAAATCTTTGAATTTTGATAATCTCCAGCATTCTATACTTAGTAATTTTTTGGCTACTTGAAATATAGTTAATTTCTTTTACCAGAAGTACATTAGAATGTAAATTAGTTAATACTTTATCTCATGTTAATGTGGTATGTCAAAAATGAACAGAGTTTGAACCTAAAAGCCTGAAAAAATTACAGTGTGGCATAGTACAAATCTCAGAATTGTCTCTTTGTAAGATTTTCACCTTTTGATACTGTGTGGCTATTTAAAACATATGATTTAGATTAGTAACCTAATATTTTTGCTAATATGGCTCTGATTCCATAAGCAGTAATAGATAGGCCTGAATTCTGTCAACCTAAGGAAGGTTTAGAGAGGTATATACATTTGTTGTCAATGTCTATGTCATTATTTTTAACCACCCCACATGGCAGCAGTGACCCTAACCTACTTGTATTTTTGTGGAACTGCTCGTACTCTCTCAGATCTCTAAGACTTTTTGTGTATATAAATATATATGTGTGTGTGTATATATATTTATATACAAATATATGCATGTGAGTATATGTATATATACATATATTTTCCTCTTTATTCTGTATCCTGTTACACTCTTTATATTTTTTATCCTCCTCTTCTTAGTATTGCTTGTCCTTTTTGTCTGATTAAATTTTTATCTGTTCAACTACTTTTTTCTCATGCCTTTTTCTCTTTTAATTGTGTTACTTGGAAATGGCATAAAGCTATGTTATGTTTTTTATGCCAATATGAATGTACTTGGTTTTTAATGGGAAATTTTAGTCTATTTTTAATGTAGTGCAATAAATAATAAAACTGATTTTATTTTTCAATAATTTTTAAATGTTCATCATTTATTTTTCTTATTTTTTTCCTTTAGCCAACTTTTGGTGAAGTGATCAAATTATTATTCATTCCCTTCACCCCTCTTGTCATTTTGGAAGTTTTATTTTACTTTTTCATTTTATTTCTGATTATATTCTCCTTCCTGGTACTCATAGTCAAACACACAGTTTACTAACATATTAAAACAATGCCCTTTCCACCTACTCATAGATTCCATTTTCTTACTGCTTCTTTCCATCAAGTCCCAAAATACTTTTACCTCTCCCTCTTCTGCTTGCCACTATCAAAGATTTTGCTGAGACATTTTGGAATTTTTGTTCTAGATTATAATTAGTTTCTTCCTATATTTTTTTCTCCCTATTTCAAAAATTCTTAATTAGTATTTATAAATTGTATACATAGATTATTAATCACATCCATATCTATCTATGTATCACCTATCAAATCTATGTTTATTGATAATACTATTTATTTTCCTTCCCATCATTTCCTATTTTGAAAATTCCATTCTGAATTATTACTGTCTGGAAAGAGTATTTTCTTTTTTTTTCTTTACATCTTTATTGGAGTATAATTGCTTTACAATGGTGTGTTAGTTTCTGCTTTATAACAAAGTGAATCAGTTATACATATAGATATGTTCCCATATCTCAAGAGTATTTTCTTAAATAGTTTCTTCGGAAGGGGCATATGAGTGTTATATTCTTTACTTCTTTGTGTATCCACAAAGAAGTACCTGACAGGGAAATGCTGTCTTGGATGAATACAGAATTCTTAGTTTAAACTCTTTTTTTTTTTTTCAGTGGTCCGCTGAGGTGGTGAGAGCCCAGTGACATTCTCTCTCTCTCTCTTTTTTTTTTTTTTTCTTTCATTCTAAGTAACTAATTCTTTTGGCTTGAGAGTTTGTAAGAGGTTTCTCCTTGTCTGTACTAAGTTATGCCTTGGTGAGTGCCTTTTCGCATAGATTCTGTCCAGAATGTATTGAGCCTATCTGCAGTCCAGGTTCTTCAGCTCAGGGACATTTTTTCATTCCTTTATTAGTTTAATTATTGCCTCTCTTCCTTCTGTTCCTTTTTATTTCCTCTAAATTTTCATGATTCTAATATTTAGCCTCACAAATTCATTCTCCACATCTTTTATAATTTCTGCTCATTTATCAGGCCATCACTTTGGTAATTAACAATATCATACGCTATTCAGTCAGTAAAATCACTAATTTTATTATATTTGAAAAAGCGTGCTTTTTAGTTCCAAAAATTCTATATTTGGTGCAGTCCTTGAATCTTCTTAATGTTCTTACTCTTTCTTATCAGGTTTTATCCTTCTCTATGATAGAGCTAGTTCTGAGTGCACTGCCTTTTCTTTTTTTCCCTGATGTCTACCACCCGTTGGTACATTATTGTTTAACTTTATCAGAAATGGCAGCTCATCTCTAGTTTCTGGGATATACCCTCTCCGCAGTGCTGTGGTGGCTAAACTCTGTTCCTGTGACCTGGCCCTGTAGCAAGAAGAACCTCTCAGTCTCCTAGGGATTCTGCATGTGGAAACCTCTCTGCTCCCTGGTCTTTTCACACTCTTCAGGCTTAGAAGTAGAGAAGTAGAGAACACCCAGGTCAATTTCTTCAGATCTTTGGGGAGAAGTGAGGCAAAGCACAGGTGAGGGAACAAACATTGCCTTTTCACAGGGTGACAATAGGGGAATTCATAGGTCTCTGAGGATCCAACTCTCTTCCTAAAGAGCTCTTGGCAGACTTCCTGGGGAGACATTTCTCTTCCACTTATTTCTCAGTCAGGATTCCATGGAGCTGGGGCCTCACTTGCATCCCCTTGACCTTGCCTACCTGCTATCTACAGCCAGAGGTAGTAACTGAGGAGAAGGAGGTAAGAGTTGATGTGACCAGGATAGACTTAGTCAAACCATCACCTTTTTAGAATCCCCTGTGCACTTTTGGGTTTAGCTCTTTACCCCTGAACTGACATGTGCTAACTATAATGTTGGACTTAACCTAAAACATTTGCATATTAAATCATGAATTTTCTTGAGTTCAAATTATAAGCTGACTACAGAGGCTTGAGGAGGCCTGCCAGGAATGCAGCTTCTGCATTCTAGGAGCAAGACAGATTCTGGGAACAATTAACAGCACAGTCTAAAAAAAAAAGGACATGAGAAATCTGTTCTGCTAATTATTTTCTTTAATGACTCAAACACACACTTATTGAGTACCTACTATTTACTAATGAAAGGTTATTAAACACACATTAATAAACCTCATCCAGGCACCATTTGGAAGAGGGTGATGACCTGCACTTCTCAGTGTGATTTTCAGAATTGTGATTGTAAATGCTGGATCCATCTCTTCTTGGAAATGCACATAATGTTTATTATTGTTGTTATTGATAAAGACCATAAGGTTATTGCCTAAAAATAACTGGGTTTACATACCCATTTTATTACACAATGCTTAAATATATACATTATGTATTCATTCCAAAAATATTATGTAACTATTTGCCAAATACCCTACAATAGTGAAAAGCCAGACCCTTTTGTTTACCTCATGGGTAAACACAATGTAGATGTATATCACAATGTGTATATCTTTCACAATGTAGATGTATGTCAAATCATCATGTCATGTATTTTGAGTGTTACAATTTTATTTGTCAACTCTACTTCAGTAAAACTGAAAAAAATAATTTAAATTATTACAAACAAAGTTCAACCTGATACATGCTACTAAGGAACACACAGAGACAGAAAAACCAAAGATAACCTATTTTAAAAATGGTCAGGAAAAGCGTCTTTGAGGCGTATGTAAACTGAGACCAAGAAAAGATGAGAAGTAGCAGGTTAGGCAGATGTGGAAAGAGTGATGTTAATAGAGAGAACAAACATACAAAGCTCCAAAGATGAGAAAGAACTTTGGCAGTTTAAAAAAAAAGATAAAAAACAAAAGACAAAACAGAGTTTCAGGGACTTGGTATATAGCAGGAAGAGGGGGAAATAGAAGAGACTGTAGTCCAGGCATTGATATACCTTTCAAGCATAGTAATAAATAAGGATTTTATTCTATGTGCAATGAAAATCCCATAAAAATGTCAAGTGTGGGATTCATATAATCAGATATACATTTTTAAATAAACTTTTTGTTATTAAGTAGAAACAGATTGGCAGCATCATGAGAGTGAGTTTGGTCCAAGAAGTGGGGAGATTGGGATAAGGAATCAAGATCAGATTGGCTTAAATTCTTTACTTCAGATTTGTATTTTGGCTCAGAATTCCTTGGAGACTTTCAGGCCTATCATCTTAAATTGGCTTCCTCTCACCTTTTCTTTGTATTGAAAAATTAGGAGACTATGTAATAGTCCAGACAAGAGATGCTGAAAGCCAGACTTAGGTAGTAACAATGAGTATGGACACCAGTGGGATAAATGTACATTAATTTTGCAGGTTAAATTGACAGAATCATCTAAGGTATTAGACACGAGGTTGAGCAAATGATAGATTTCAAAGATGATATACAGTTATTTCCAGACCTAGCAGCAGGATAGATGGTTATGCCATTTTCTCAGATACGAGAAAATTGGGTGTAACCTGTTGAGCCGAATCAAGAATTCATGTTTTATACTTATTAAGTTTAAAAGTTTGTGACATTTAAGGGATATATCAAGTTAAGTGTGTGCATTTGTAAGCCTGCAGCTCACAGAGAGATCCAGCCTTGAAACATACATCTGGGAGCCATTAGAATAAAGATGATCTTTAAATCCATGGGGATGGATTAATCTAATCATGCTACTTATCTACTGAGCATCTTTTATGGAGTAGATATTACTGTAGGCATGGGGTATATAATAGTGAGTAGTATATAGATTCGTGCAAGTTTCATCACAGTGGGAGGTAGACGACAGTGTAGAGCAAGGCAGGGAATTGAATCTGAGTAACACATTATAGAAATCTGGTTGAAGAGGATTACTGAGCATAGGAGACTAAAAGGAATTGGTTAGTGGGTAACAGAAAATTCAAGAGGGTTCCAAAAGAGGAGGTTTTCAAAAAGGAGAGAGTTGTTAACTGTGTTGAGTATTGCTAAGCAGTCAGTAGGCTAAACAAAAGAAAGAGTTCACAGCTTGTCAATGGAGATTGCTGGTGCCCTGAGAAAACTTGTGATAGTAATGGTAGGGCTGCCAGATTGGAGCAGGGTAGGGAGTGAATGAGTGGGGAGGAGCAGAGGCCCTGAGCGGAGACATTTAGATTTTTTTTTTTTTTAAACTAAAAGATTTCTGGAAGCATCATCTCCCATTTTGGGGAAAAAATTAACCTGATCATCCTGTCCAAAATATCATTTAGAAACTTTTAAAATTTACTTTTATACTGAGAAAGGACAGATGAGAAACGTAGAGACCCTTTTTTCACAGGAGATCCATTAAACATTTTCATAATATTTACAGAATTTTGGAGGGTTTCCAGATAAAGAAGGATAGGATTTGCTCACATTACGTTAGATAGTTTTTATGGTGTTGCAAAATTATGATTAATCAATGATATCTCTCTAAACTGTAGTGATTTAGACATGTTTATTGTAACAATCCCTAAGACAGAACAGATTCACATTTAAAAATACTCAACATCTAATGGTGTTGTGTACATGCTTAAGATAATTGCAGTGTTCTATAGTATTTTCTCTGTGAGGCACTTTAGACTGACTGTTGTGAATGTATTAAAGACTTCCTTTGCTTAATGGTGAGCTGTAGTGTTAGATTACCAAGTAAGAGTGGGAGTGCATTTAACCAGTCCATAATCCTCCCTGATGCTCTGTGTGGATAATCACAGTAAACGTGCCTTACCACGGCAGCACTGTGCAAGCCACTGCAGTGCTTAATTTTGACAATTTTTGTTTTTGTTTAATGATATATATCTTTGGAGTGGTTAAACAATGTTTAAGTTGGGGTGATAACTAGTTCAGCGTTGTATATGGCTTACAATAACAGAATTAGGATGCGATAAACATGCTAGACAGAGAAAAATTTTTTTCTGGTAAAGGTAAATACAGACCCAAGAAATATTGCCAAGGGTTACAGTTAAAGCTGTAGTATTTGATATTGTACCTACACTTAAGTTGGATATTTTAAAATTATTACAGTATTCCTACAGCTGACATGTTCATTTTCCCCTTACATTGATAAACTGGAAAATGTATAGTGATATCTTCCACAATTTTTTCTAGGTGAGGCAGGTTCACATACAACATGTGTGTTGGAATAACCTGGAGTTGCTTTGCCCAAGGAATTGATGGGAATAAATTTTCAGAATTCTTTTTTAAAAAAATATTTATTTATTTATTTGGCCGTGCCAGGTCTTAGTTGCAGCATGCGGAATCTTTAGTTGTGGCATGTGGGATCTAGTTCCCTGACCAGGGATCAAACCCGGGCCCCCTGCATTGGGAGCATGGCGTCTTAGCCACTGGACCACCAGGGAAGTCCCAATTTTCAGAATTCTTGATCAAAATGCTAGCTCTATATTTGCAGGGTAAATGGAGCTAGAACGAGTTAAGAAAAGCTTAGCTTCCTATTTAATTTTAAACTTTTAAAATAAGATAGTATGTGCTTTTTAGGTTTTCAGCTTGTTTTCATGTATTGAGAAAATACGTACAATTCCTAACCTATGTATTGACTTCATTCCCTAAATTCATTTATGGTATTATTTGGAACTGGGAATAGGTTTGTCAGCAAGAATGGCTTAAATAGAGTAGTTGTACTCTAGGTCAGCTTACAAAGTTTCATTGAACTCTTACAATAAGAGAGATTTTCTTCCCTTGTACAATAAAATATAAGCACACTGGAGTGAAAAAAAGCAACATGAAACATAGCTTCTTATGTCACAGAGCATATGCCTGATTGGAAAAGAATGACCCATACATAAATACACCAGTAACAGTACAAATGCCAAATGAGTGACATGTTGAAATTATGTTTGTGGCTTGAGTGGCGAGAGCAATATGATCATAGAATTTAGAGTAAGTTTTGAGAGTAGGTATATTTTGAAATGAACCTTTGAATAATGAGGAGAATTCAGGTACATAAGAGGAATGGTGAGCATTGCAGGTGGGTGGAAAGAAACAAATGTTAATGAAGATAAATAAGAGGCTTGGCTTGGTAGGCTTATGAATTAGATTTGTAGGCAAAGCTATGAGAAAGTGAAATATGCAGAGAGCTAGAAAAGGCCAGTGACCTCCCTGCCCTTCCCCTACCCTTCCAGTAAACTGAACTGGGGGTCCCTTATTTCTCTAGGCCTATTTTGGTTGTGTCCTCAACTATGTCAGGCAGAACTTCCACCTGAAATCAGGTGTTGATGTGACTCTTTCCTTAGAACACTTGCAGTGGACCTAAAACACATACTTGGCTTTGAGAATAGCCTTGCCTACTTCTTAGCTGCCTGAGAAACCTGACACTAAGAAGAGTGAAATGCTTCCTTTTCAGGAGCAGCTGCCCAGCTACCTCACCTTTACAGTTATGATGTGATTTTGGTTGTTTACTTGCTTGTTTTTAATGTAGCTCTCTATTTAAAACAAAATGGCTACATAGTCTTCTCTGCAAAATTGGAGATTAGTAGTTTAAATTTAACATGTTAGGGAATATTGTTCAAGGCACTAAGAGAAGGCTGAGGACTTTCATCTGTCCTTGCTTTAGCTAACATCCGTACAAGAAGTAAGATATGTAACTGCATTCACAGTTGCATCCTCTTACATGTTTGAGGCATCATAGCTGCTCTAAGTGACCATGAGCTTATTGCACTAACTTATTTTATGACACTGAGATATCATTCTGCTAAATGTCAGTGCATCCCTTCTGTGAATGCATGTGACAATGTATCTCCCCAGGAACATACTCTTCGTTTCGTTCGTACTTGAATTTTTAATAATCCCAACCAGATGGACATCTGCCTTCTTCTCTAAATAGCAATGCTATAGAGTTTGCTTATCCTGGGACTTTTTAACATTTGTGATGAACTCTTTAATGATCAGTAGCAAAGAGATCCCGGAGTTCATCTTGTCAATTAGTAGTACAGCTTCTGGCTAGTGTTAGGTCGAAAATAATTGATTTATATTTCAATGCTATACCATACATGTGTTCTCAAGCAAAGGTATTTGTTAATCTTACTGCAAAGAGGCTTTCCAAAAAACACTCTCTAAATTGCATCTGTTTATAAAGCAAGTCAGGAAAGTAGGTATTTACATTTTATTCATGTGGATGATTAAGAGGATCATTCTTATCCTAATTATAGCTTCTTGTTATAGTATTTGCAAATGTAATAACATACATGATTTTCTCCTATGAGTCTGTGTATCTCTAAGATAGAAATTTAAATGAAGTTGGATTATAAATGAAAGTAGGTATAACATATATTGGGACACCATCAAATATTAGCAAATGAATACTTGGCTGTAGATTTTTATCTCTGATTTGCTTGCTGTCATAGACCCATTAAGATTTGTTTGACCACTAGTCTAGTGGAAAAAACATTGACTAAGAGGCAGTAGATCTGGGTTCTAGTTTTAATTTTGCCACTATTTAAGTATGCAACCTTCAGTAAGTCATTTATTTACTTCTTTCATTTGCTTTTGCAATCAGTCTTTAATCTGTAAGGTGATTTGCTATACAATTCCACGAATTGAAATTTCGTCTATTTCCTTTCCTCTATACTGGCATTTCCAGGGACCTCAATGAGCAAGTGGCATGTGCTAGTCTTCAATAGATCTTACTTGAATATATTAAGTATTATCATTTACATTTTTAAATGTTTTTGAACCAAGATATAGTTCTCTGGGCATTTCCATATCAATGTCTTTTAACTCCACTTGCTGAATAATAGCCTTTGTCAACCTTTATAAGAATTTATGACCATAACTGGAAAAAATGTACATTTGGATTTTTCCATTCACCCTTGTAAATAAATTGTGCTTAAATTCTAAAGAAGAATGTTTTAGGTGTTTTGGGGCCTGAGAGGTGCTGGTGGAGTAATGAGATACTGTGTCATCCATCTCCTTCTATGTACTCTGCTCTCTATTCTGATTAAACATGATCGTTAGCAATTTTGATGAAGAAACAAATGGTGAATTTATCAGATTTATCCATAAATATGCCAAATGAAAGAACCAAACAATACACTTGAGACTCGTGATTTATCTCCAGAGCATTTCCAGGAAATACCAACAGAATATACAAAAGAGAAAAATATGTCAAGGCCTGAATTTTGGTAGAACAACAAAATCAACAGGACAAACCCAGATTTATAAAGCCAATTTAAAAAAAAGCTTCACAAGGAAAAACAGTAAGATGCTCTTAATTATCCACAAAATAGGCTGCATTAACATAAATAGACTATTTCAATGTCAGAAGGGGATAGTCTTACTTGTGCCACATCTGGAGAATTTCATTTCATTCTGTGTTTAATTCTTGAACTCAATAAACTTTTGTATAACATCATATCTAAAAAGAGAAGTTCCCAACCTTGGTTGCCCTTTAAAAGTACCTTTGAAGCTTTCTAAAATAAAGTGTGGTAGAACTCTACACTAGGTAATTTTGATACAGAAGTAGTTCTGGGATATGTACCAAACAGCTGCATTATTTTTATGCAGGTACATAGCCTACCTAGGCAGCATCAGCTGGTATAGTGGGAAGACATAGTTGTCAAAGAGACCTGGATAGGAATATAAAATTAATTAACTTGGCCTTATATGATAATGCTAATTATAAGACTTAACAAATAGTGAATAATTTCAATGAGTTAAATTGTTTACGTGTATTATTGCATTAATCATAAAAAATTTTTTTCTAATGATAACTGAGCTTCAATGATATGAAATAATTTTCCCCAAATGGTGTATTTAACAAGTGGCTTCTTTGATTTCAAAGATTCTTTTCTCATTTTAGTTATTGCATTATATCACTAGTAGATGACCTGGGATAATGGAAGGAATCGCAGTTCTGAGCCACATTGGAAGTAGGCCTGAAGCAGGGACTCTCAGACATTGGGTCACAAAGGACACTGGAGCCCTAGTGGGTACTGGGAGTCAGAAGGGATCACAGTTGCAGCCACAGAGCCCTAGTGGGAACAGGGTGGCCAGGGCAGAGCTGGAGAGGAAGGCCCAGCAGCAGAATGGTACCCACTTGTCCTTATAGTAGAAGTCTTATAGGAAAAAGGAAATGTAAAGGAAAATCCTTTTCTCATTTTGCCTATTCTGGGCACCAGAATCAAAACTTCAGTTACTAGGTAGAGTTACTTGTGTTGGGGTATCCAGTTATTCCTAAGGGCTGGTCCTTAACACCACAGCTAAGGAGATGCATGGTTCCAGCCTGGCTTTTCTTTTGTGTCTCAAGTCGATCTGGTCCTACATCATCTCTGCTGGAATTTCTATTTTGCTCTTTATGGTCCACACCATTAACTAAAAGTGTTCTGTCTGCTTCATAACCATGTGTGCGTGTGTGAGCACATGCACAATTCTGCATACCCTCTTCTGACCTCAGGACTCTCTCTACACCTTCTTTGAAACTATTATAGCCATGAACACGGTTTAAAAAAAAAACTATTTTGGGTGTCAACACTCGTCCTGAGATCAAGACAGTTCCCCATATGGCAGCAGAGTATTCTTCAAATCAGTGGAAACAGTAACTCACCTTACCTCCCGGAAACCAGATTGGTGCAGAGGTGACTGTGTTGCTATCAGAGAGCTGGAACAGGACTTGGAAATCAGGATGGGTTGGCAAAGCAGTTCGAAGCCACATTAGCTTAGTCAGGACAGGAGAGGCTCAGAACGAAATTGTTGATGCTGCAGTGGCAGTAGCTGGTTAGTTCAGCTTGTTGTCATAGGACTAACAGGGAAGGAAAAGCCTGTGGAGGGGGGAGGTTTACACACTTTTTCAACATTCAAATGGTAATTAGCTCCATGAAGACACAGGTGAACTTGCTTTGACCAAGTGACTCTAAGCTTCTGTTTGAGCTAAAAGATCATGGACTTTAACGGGAATCTTGATTTCTCCACTGATATGTATGACCCAGGAAATAAAATTTACACAGAGGACATGAAAGCACATAGAAGACGTATTATTTTTCTTCAAATAGCTTTTATTCTCAGTATATTTAATATTAGAAAACACTTTGTTCATTCAGGAATTGTATTTTCACAGTACACCACTTTCTTTTATGTAGTAATATGTTAATTGAATTATGAAGAAAAATACATAAAATTTGCTTTTAAGAAAGTGAAACATTTCTGATTAGTAAGTGTTACCATAGTGGTGGGAAACTATTTCAGAGAAAGAATGACTGAAAAACAAACACAAAAACAAAACAAAAATGAGGAATGGGCACAAGTAACTGTATATATATTTATTAGTAAGTAACAAAAATAACCGTGAGGTCCTGATATACTGGAGCCATTTTGCAGGGAACTTTTGATAAAATTTGAATTAATGTATGAAGACACACTAGAAGGAAATGTCTGTTGTGGCATTTGAAATATAAGATTTATGGTTCTCAGAATGGTGCTGAAGCCAAACAAATATACTTATTCATTATTCATTTTTTTGCTGGTTGCTATGTTAATGTTGAGTGTCAGTAAAAGATTCTGATGCAAAGGCCTTGATTATGCCTTCAATGAGTTTAGTGACTTGTTGAGGCAAACTCAATTCATACTTGAATGCAATGTTTTCCTCAATAAATTCATGTCATAATGAATACAGAGGCCATAGAGATAATGATTGATTCTTCTTTTGTGCACAATGTGCTATTGATTTTTCTTTGTTGGCATAAATTAACTTACCCCTTTAACTTCCCAAGACAAAATAAGCTAACCCACCTTCTTTTTCACTGGTGCCATATTAGAATGATGTATATCCACTGACAGCTTTTTTTTTTTAATATATATTGCTACAATAGTTTTATTAAATACTCACAAATTACTAATAAAAGTACTTAAATCACTGAAGTTGGTGGTAAGTGCAATTTTTATATTTGACAATTCCAAGGAAGATAAACTTCCCCATAAGATAAGAATGCTAATCTGTGTCTAAATTGTGTGTGTGTGTTTGTGTGTGTGTGTTGAAATATAAGGAGAAAAAAACTTCTTAGACTTAGTGAAGTTCTGAATACCTTATAATATGAAAGTTGTGCTTTAGTGGGTTTTGAAATTGGATTTAGAGAATATTAAGGCAAAAGATCAATAGAGATGGATTATTTTATGTAGAGAGCAGGCATGTTATCATTGCTTAAAGGATTACCCATACTGTGCTGCTAACTTTTCAACAAAGTATCCTGGTATCATTGAAATAGAAAAGTACATTCTTAAAATTTCAAATCTATAATTGATAGTTCTTGCTATTCTTTGACCCTTTAACAAGTAAAATTACATGAACTCAAGGTGAGGGTTTCCATCTGTTTCCAAGTGGTCTTTTATCATTCTAATAATAAATATAAGGTATTGGGGATTCTAGAATAATAATGAAAATAGCGTTTTCACCTGGTTATTGCCAATTTCTAGGGGTCCCATTAACATTGTAAGCTATGTGAATGGTCACTTATGGAAGTCTCTAGTGTATAACACCCCCATAGGAGTATTTTGCAGTTGTGATTATTTTTTAACAGAAAGTGATGCTTTTCAATTTATTTTAAAAATCTGATTTCACTTTAGAGTATATAGGGCACAATATCATAACATTTATTTTCTTTTATCTTTGAGGCAATTATTCACTAAGCAGAGGACATGAAAATATCTGGAATACGTTTAACATGACCTCTTGCACATGTAGATTCATAATTTCTCTCTATCTCCTCCATCTCCTTTGTGTAGCTCAAAAATAATGTTATTACAAAGTTTGTAACTGCCATCGATTTCCTCTTCTTTGTCTCCATCTAGCATTCGATGCATTGTCAACTGCCTTTTGGTAAATTCTTTTCCTGTATATTTTATACTGGCCCACAACAGGCCAAGCAGAACAGACAGATGGTATTCATTCTCTATTCAAAACAATTTTTCTGGTAAATATAAATTCTAATACCCATACAAGGTTGCAGTCTTTCTGCAGGGATACAAAGAGAGTAAATCAGGAAGTAAAGCACATTGAATTTACCTTGACTGTTGGCATTTCTCTTGATTAGATGTATACTGGGCTCATGTGGAAGGTTTTGGGAATCTCGTGCTATAAATATTAAGTACTTCTCCCAATGAAGAATTATGGGGGAAAGCTTGCAGCTTCTATATCTGATCTCTAGAAAAGATTATCTACCTTACTATAAGACTCTGAGTAGAATTCCATTAATTTTTTTTATAAAATAGCTTTGTGTTTTCTCTTTAGAATACTTAACAAATATAACTCAAATATTTCATTTTCTTTTCATTTGAGATTTTTTTAAATCAAATTCAATATAATATTTCCAAACATCAAAAGCAAAATGATAGCATAACTAATGGGAGAAGAACAGAAAAACATTTTTAGAATTAGAGAACATTAAATAACCACTGATAAAAAGAAAATTAACTAAGTTCCCTGTAGAGACTTCAAATATTTTTGTCAAAGAAAAAATATTTTGTTGGCTATTTTAATAATTTTTAAATATTTTTAGTATTTAATCACAGCTATATTTAGTATGTATACATATCTGCATGTACATATTATGACAGTTATAAAATATTTAGTTTAACTTGACTTCTCTCAGCTTAAATCGTCGTTCTAATTTCTTTCTGTCCTCCAAGTTTTCCTGTGCTTTCTGAAGCCTGATTTGTGGTGGCTCACCTATCTTTTTTTGTTGTTTGTCTGTTAAGTTACCATTGCTTGAAACCTTTGCATCTTAAACAAAAACAATTTCTATTATTTCCTGATGAGGCAGATTCTTTGTGCTCTGTTTCAGAACTTGTACCACACCAGTTCTTCTGAGATCCTTATACTTCATCTAGGTTTTTCCTCAACTGCATTCTCCTCTTTTCTGGGTAAAGAGAGCTAGGAAAGGTACTCAGTTCTTTCATCCTTGTCTTCCTCTACAATGCCTTTTAAAGTCCCAAATCTACAGATAACATACTCTCTGAACAAGTCCCTATATCCTTATAATTTCTAATTTTAAGAACTGCCCTTGATACTAAGTTTGGCTACCATAGTTGTATTTTTTATTAATTTCCTGAATTCCTACAGAGTAATAAACTGAACACTTAAAGTGTGCCTGGCACTGTCTCAGGTAAGGTAATTTCTCTGGACTAGTCAACTGTAGCAAAGGAACAAGGCAGATATCACAGTACTGCTGCGTAGTTAGGAAGTGAGGATAAATCTCCAAGAGAAGGGGAAAGCTAAGCAGACAGTCCTATAAATGTCTAACCCAGGAGTTTTCCCTTGGCTTTGTTAATGGAGTGTGTCAAACTGTTTATTTATTGTTTAATTTTTATTTATTATTGATTCTAATACATTTTTTTCTGTTGACCATGGATTATTAGACAAATATCTAACTATAGAAACAGGATCAAGGTAATTCTATCCTCTTAGCATTGTTGTTTGGCCTTCTTGCCTCACTCCGTATACTCTGGTGGATCTCAGCAGCTCTAATAATCTCGTCCAGATTTTTTCCCCAAATCTGAACTTCCAGCACAAATTTCTCCCAGGTGGTAGGCCCATATATCCTGATATTCCTTTGTTTCCCTCATGTCCCACATCAAACCTGCCATGTAGTCCTATAAATTCTACTTTTGAAAATCTCTCCTCCCACTCTTCATTTCCAACCTCATTCCCTATGCTTTAGTAAACAATTTAATTATCCTTTGTCTGTACTATCGAAAAGGTTTAACAGTCACTGCCCCTGATTCCATTCTTATGGGCTTCTACTTTACCTTATACATTAAGACATCTTTTTCCATCACAGAAATGATCTCTACTTAAATCCGCTGTTACTTGGATACAAGCTCAAATCCAAATTAAGTCCAACACAATTTCATTCTCAAATATCTCTCCAGTCTTGACTGTTGCTCTAATTGCCTTTATAAATCTCACTCTATCTATACTAGATGTAAATAGTTCTGATATATGAAACTTCTCTGCTGCTGATATAACTGCTCTCTTTTCTTGAAGAGAGTCCTTGCTCTTTTTCCTTCTGATGGCAGGAATAATTTTAACGACTCTTCTCCTACTAAGAGCTATAACGTAAGGTATCAAATATAATGCTATGTAATATTATCTCATGTAAAGCTGATGCTCTTGTTATCTCCATTTTTACTATTGAAGAGACTGAAACATAGAGAGGTTAAATAACGTGTCCGAGGTCAGAAGCGGGGAGCATGTCAGAGCTGACATCTGTAATAAAAGTAATGTATGCTGTTATCACTGAAGGACTTGTCCACATTAATTTAGTGCAGAGATGTGAAGAATTTAAAATGAAGAGCTTAACCCCCAATGAAATGTATAAACTGAATATAAACCAAATGCAAGGAATTACTAAAAGAAGCAATTATTATTGTTTGTACATTTGTTTGGGTCTTAATCCTTGGCTTAGAGACCCACAAACTTTGTGGCTTAATTTAAAATAGATAGAATAATAGACTCAGTTGGGTAGGCAGTACATGATAACACAGAAGTATGTGACAGAATGCAGAGACACAGCTCTGATAAAGGAACAATAGTTACTGTCTCAATCATCTCCTTTGTTAGAACAGAAGCTCCAAACAGGGTATTGTGGGCCATACATAACTCTCCTAGATGGGAGTCTTCCACCTAAAATACCTACATGGTGGTTCTGGACCAGTTTCAGATATAAGAACAGTTCTTTTTCATATGGAAAAGGTAGGAGTCTGTCCCTCATAGAGAGAATGACGTGTATTTCTGTTTTACCAAGTGGACAGGCAGATTGTGATATTTTACTTTTAGCTAAATTAATCCCATCGTTATTTCACTTTTTTCCTGAGAAAGAACAAAAATAGGAAAGTGGTGTTTTCTGTTTCTAATAAGTAGTTTCTTAGAACACAATGAAAGAAATTTTGAGTAAGATATTTGAAAAAGAACTTTAAATATTTCATATATATTATCTTTCTTTAAAATTCATGATGTTTTCTTGGCACCTATCATAGTAGAAAAAGGTTTCTTTTTTATTTTTGATAGAACACTAAATTGCAACTTGGAGGGTATTTTTGTAAAGCCAGATAGCACCATTATCTAGTAGAAAATGTATTCTTGTTATATTTATGCCACTCTTGGAATGTAAAGGATCACCATAATACATCTGAGGGAAATAAATAGAACTATGAATACAATTTTTTTTTTAATTGATTACTTCTAAGCACAGGCATTGCAGCCTTCTGGCTGGACTTGCAATGCTCTCCTTTCAAGTCAATACATAGCTCTCCAGATCTACTTACTTCTATAAAATGGTCAATGCATTGTTGAGCAGACTCTGAGTTTTGAAGACAGAGAGGCAGTATGGCATTTCAATTGGAATTGTTTTGACTGGAGGGTTTGGTGATTAAGCTGGTTACTTGTGGAAATATATTGATTTCATGATGTATTTTCAGGAAGTGATTTTTCTTTTCTGAAACACTGTGCCATCATGTGCTACTTAGAATTTCTTCTCTTCCCAAAGGGACATGGCACAGCTTTCAACAACTGAAATGAAGTTGTAACAATGGAAAAAGTAAATATTTTGTCAGTGTTACATTCAACCCCCTAAATGTTAATAGAGAATCTGCAAATATGAGTTTGTGTTTTTCTTGATTCTTAAGGGCTTATGAAGTAAGCATATTTCAGCTTATTATGCATTAGCCATACTATGCAGAAAAGCATACTGTGGTATATTACAATTTTAAATTACAGACAGCACATGGAATGTATAAAATACTTAGTTTTATACTTGGCATAGAATGTTGCTTACATTTTAGATTAGATTTTTTCCCTTTTTTTCCACATTTCTCTGCTTTAGAAATCGTTATTTAAAATTGACTTTTTTTTTTTTTTTTTTTTTTTTGCGGTACGCGGGCCTCTCACCGTTGTGGCCTCTCCCGCTGCGGAGCACAGGCTACGGACGCGCAGGCTCAGCGGCCATGGCCCACGGGCCCAGCCGCTCTGCGGCATGTGGGATCCTCCCGGACCAGGGCACGAACCCGCGTCCCCTGCATCAGCAGGCGGACTCTCAACCACTGCGCCACCAGGGAAGCCCTAAAATTGACTATTTTAAATGAATAGTTTCATGATCTCTTTTTGAATACTTACCTTTGGAAAGAAACCAACATATATTGAGCCTGTATTATATGTCAAGCACTTTAAGATTACATTTCATTTAATAGTCATAAGAATTATTTGAAGTGGACATCATTACTCTTTTGCAGACAAGAAAAAAAAGATAAGACTCAAAAATGTTACATGGGACTTCCCTGGTGGTGCAGTGGTTAAGACTCCACCTGCCAATGCAGGAGACATTGCTTTGATCCCTGGTCCAGGAAGTCCCACATGCCACGGAGCAGCTAAGCTCGTGTGCCACAACTACTGAATCCGCACACCACAACTACTGAAGCCCGTGTGCCCTAGAGCCCACGTGCCACAACTACTGAGCCTGTGTGCTGCAACTACTGAAGCCCGTGTGCCTAGAGCCCATGTTCCACAACAAGAGAAGCCACCACAGTGAGAAGCCCGTGCACCACAACGCAGAGTAGCCCCCACTTGCCGCAACTGGAGAAAGTCCGTGCGCAGCAGCGAAGACCCAACGCAGCCAAAAATAAAAAAATTAAAAAAAAAAACTACATGTCAAGACTCATCCAAATAATAAGTACAATAATATAATGGTAAAATATGACATATTTGGGGGCATATTCAATACCCAGTCTAATCCTCTTTTCTTTTATCTTCATTAAATGGAGACTAGACATTTAAAATACTTTATTTTTCAGCTTTGCTTGCAGCTAGGGGTGGCCTAATGACCCAGTTCTGGTCAATGGGATGTAAAAGGAAGTTTCTGTAGAAGGTGTCCTCCTTATCTTTATTTTTCTCTTCTGTCTGAAAACAGATTTCATACCTGGAATTATGCAGTCATTCTGAGATCACATGAAAATTGCCAATCGGGAAGACAAATAATTCTGCAATATTAGGTCTTCCTGGAATAGTTACATGAGGTCTTGGTTGTCCAGCCAAGGACTTGATATTGCATAAGAAAAACAAATTGCTTATTTTTTGAAAGATCATGTTTATATGACTTTTTGTTACTTTAAGCCCAACAAGTCTTTGCTAAGTGTTAAGCCCACTTCCATTGTTGGTTTCTGTGGAGGGTAGGGGAGGGTTCAGAGAATGTATCCCCAAAGAAATTTTAGTCCACATTTAAAGAATTGTTAAGGGAATTAGATAATAGTTTAAATGAATCAAATTAACAAATTACCAAGCCTCTGTTGTGGGCTGGTCACTTAGATAGCGAAGCACAGGATGTGTTTGAGTTAACGTGTTTTTTGTGTTTGTTTGAACTTCCTGTCTTAGCTCCGGTGTAGTTGAAGAGGTGAGGTTTTTGATTTTTAACTGACTCCAGGCAGCTAGGTCTGGCTTAGAAGAGAAGGCACACCATGTCTTGACTTTTCTCTGAGCATTCATTTCTATGATTTCTCTAATTTATGTAACATTTCTCTCTCCCCTCCCTCTCCCCCATCTCCTGTCTCTTCTCCCTCCCCATCCTTTCCTTCTTCTTTTCTACATAATCAGGATTTGTTGATTCTAGTTTATGTTTGTTTGCTATCCTTTCCTCCCTTTAAAAATGTGTGAAGTTCAGGTTTGGATTCATGGCTTTTTGGTAATTAATCTCTATATTTTGTGTAATTTAATATTATTCTTTTTTTAAAATATAAAACGTAGAGCCAACTCTTCTGGATAGAGTAAGTGACCACCAGGAGATACAGGGTTATGAATCTGGTTATTCTTGCCTGTAATTTGTGAATTGTAGTTTTTTCAGAGAATAATCCTATCTGACAATATGTGAACACTAGAGGAAGTAGGCAACTGAGAAGGAATGATTAGATAATTAACTTTTTCAGAAAGATGCAGGATTACAGTTTTCAGTAAACAAACACAGCCCCCTATCTGGACAAAGGCTAGGTTAAAAATTCACTACTTTCTAGGACGGTAGTAATTTTTTACACCATTTTCATCTCTTCCTCATAAATTGCAAAAAGATGGGAGGGTCATGGTTCATCTTCCAGTTTCTCTTTCGATTATAGCAATTTTAAGGCAAATCAAAAATAAGACCAAAGAAGCTGACAGGGCCCTTTTAAATACCTTCTTTACCATTTAAATGCAGTCTAAGAGTCCAAAACAGAAAGCCTGGGCTTTTGAAACACAACTGGACCAGGTGTGTGGAGACATTTTGAAGGCTGAATTAGGTATGAATGTTTATTAACATTGGGCTGATGGCTTTGGGATTAGGGTATGATTTTATTAGATAAAAATGAGGTCAGTTATGGAGCAGAAATGTAATGTTATGCTTGTAAGCGTGTTTGATAGATAAATAATTGCAATGACATAATATCTGAACAAAGGAATTCAGTTGGCATTTTGCCAGGCATCTGAACGAACAATAAGCTCCATGTTGGTTTTCCTTTTTCCCCCCCCTAAGAATTATTTAGATAGATGTGGTGGAATGGAGAGCAATCTGGGAGAAAATATTTGAAAAGTGAAAAGAAGCAGTTATTATCTATTTTCACTATTGTGAAGCTATAAGAGAGTCTGTTGTTTGATTAGGAACAATCAGAAGAATTACAGTAAATTATTTTAATGTTTTTCAGTATTAAGTGAAATTGGGATTTTTTTGGAAATACTAAAACATTTTGAAAATAAAAAAAATAATTCAACAAGTGCAGTGTATAGTGTGAAGATTTTTACCTCCTCAAAAATGTTATAGTTCATTATATTACAATGGAGAATTGAGGTTAACTTTGTTACTGTGTGTCAATTAATGATACTTGTCTTTATTTCTCCCATGTGCCTAGTGATATTTTATGCCTTGTAATTCACAGCAGTCATGGAACTGCGATTACCTTTCATTCTCAATTGGTCCTATCACAATTTTAGTAGTAAGTATATTACTTTCAAAAACAATTCTTGTACTACCAAATTTTTAAAAGACCAGTTTACAGAGTTTTAATATGAAATATAAGTTAATAGGATGTCCAAAAATAAGGCTTTTTAGGAAAAATATAAATTAGAAAACAATTTTCAAATTGATATTTGATTATTAACCTACAATGTACCAAGGCAAGGATTGTAATAATTATCATACATTTATTAATCAAACAACCTATTTACAAATATGTTTCCTGAGAAAATGCAATAAATAAGAATGTTTATGGAGAACAACTGATTAGGTAGCTATAAAGGATGATATCAATTGAAAAGATAAGAAAATTACTTTATTGCATAAGGCATGTGAGAAGCCAGCCATGGAGTCAGCATATAGTACTGTATAGTACCCCACTAAAAAGCCTACAAAAGGCATTAGTCATGAAAGGCAAGCAGATATACAATCTTTTTGATGGCTAAAATAAAATGAGGAAAATACAGCTTGGAAATAATGTTCAGAATTCTTTTCATGTACGAATGTATGATAGTTGGCTGAGAACTCAGTCATGGCTGAGAAATCATGATTCTTTTATAATGCTTTCTTTCTTTCATGCTTTAAGCAACACTAATTTACCTATTTATATCTTCAAGTCTCAGCTTGTGCAATTCTAAAACAGAGCTAACACTTCCCTTTTAACCTGAAATCATGAAATCAAAGCAGCATCTGGGTAGGAACCAGCTTTAGAATTGAATTAGTCTACTTTTTTTTTTCATTGTGAATATTTTTGCTCACCGTAATTTTATTAGCTCATAATGAGTCAGTCAACTTTAGTCTACTTCTTGGTCTGATGACCAAATTCCCTTTATTGTTCTCCTGCTAAGGTGATTTACAATTGAACTCCTTTATTGATGGGGAAGTCTGTCCTATCTTTGAACTTCACAGACTGTTGTAGGAAGAATGTCTCTATCTTAACCAAACATATACTTTTATATATACTTTCCTATAAAACCTAGTTCCACATCATGGGGACATCGAGAACACATTTGGTCCCTCCTCCAGACGATAACCCTTCAAATAGTTAAAGAATATAATTTCTTCCACACTCCCGCATTCTGATGTTCTCAAAATTTTAAACTTTATATTTTAGAATAATTACATTGGTATTTATACAACAATCTTGCTGGGATTTTATAGGAATTACATAATCCTGTATATCAATTTGTGAAGAACTTACATCTTTACTATGTTGATTCTTCCAATCCAGGAACACATATGTCTTACTACTTATTTAGATCTCCTTTGATTTCATCAGTTTTTTTCAGTTTTCAGCATACAGGTCCTGTATATGTATTGTGAGATTTACACATAACTATTTCATTTTTTGAGTGATTGTAGATGGTGTGATGTTTTTAATTTCAGAATCTATGTTTTCATTGCAAGTATATAGAAATATAGTTGATTTTTATATATGTCTGCACAAATAGTCAAGTTCTCTGCAAAGAGTAAGTTTTATATCTTTCTTTCTGCTTTTTGTGACTTTTATTTCCTCTTCTTGCCTTATTGCCCTAGAACTTCAAGCCCTACATTGAATGAGAGTGGTGAGAAAGGACATATTTGCCTTATTCTCAATGTTAGTGGGAAAGCAATCACTGTTTCATCATTTAAGATAATGTTAATAGATTCTTTTGTAGATGATTTTATCATGTGAGGAAGTTCACCTCTTTTCCTATTTTTCTGAGATTTTCTTTTGTGAATAAATGTAGAATTTTATCATTTACTTTTTCTGTATCAGTTAATATAATAATGCGTTTTTCTTCTTTATCTTGTTAATAAAATAAATAACATTGACTGGTTTTCCAATATTGAACTTACCACTCATCCCTGAAATAAACCTCTTGGTCAATATTTTTCTTACACATTTCTGAATTCTATTTGTTGGTACTTTGGAGTTTAACGAATAAGATTTTTGTACTATTATTAAGGCTCACTTTTTTTTTGGTGCACTCATGACTTTTATTTGATTTGCATTGTCGGGGTAGTATTTTTTCTTTTTTAAATCTTTATTGGAGTATAATTGCTTTACAGTGATGTGTTAGTTTCTGCTTTATAACAAAGTGAATCAGTTATACATATACATATGTTCCCATATCTCTTCCCTCTTGCGTCTCCCTCCCTCCCACCTCCCTATCCCACCCCTCTAGGTGGTCACAAAGCACCGAGCTGATCTCCCGTGCTATGTGGCTGCTTCCCACTAGCTATCTATTTTACATTTGGTAGTGTATATATATCCATGCCACTCTCTCGCTTTGTCACAGCTTGCCCTTCCCCCTCCCCATATCCTCAAGTCCATTCTCTAGTAGGTCTGTGTCTTTATTCCTGTCTTACCCCTAGGTTCTTCATGACATTTTTTTCCTTAAATTCCATATATATGTGTTAGCATACGGTATTTGTCTTTCTCTTTCTGACTTACTTCACTCTGTATGACAGACTCTAGGTCCATCCACCTCATTACAAATAGCTCAATTTCGTTTCTTTTTATGGCTGAATAATATTCCATTGTATATATGTGCCACATCTTCTTTATCCATTCATCCGATGATGGACACTTAGGTTGTTTCCATCTCCGGGCTATTGTAAATAGAGCTGCAATGAACATTTTGGTACATGACTCTTTTTGAATTATGGTTTTCTCAGGGTATATGCCCAGTAGTGGGATTGCTGGGTCATATGGTAGCTCTATTTTTAGTTTTTTAAGGAACCTCCATACTGTTCTCCATAGTGGCTGTACCAATTCACATTCCCACCAGCAGTGCAAGAGTGTTCCCTATTCTCTACACCCTCTCCATCATTTATTGTTTCTAGATTTTTTGATGATGGCCATTCTGACTGGTGTGAGATGATATCTCATTGTAGTTTTGATTTGCATTTCTCTAATGATTAATGATGTGGAGCATGCTTTCATGTGTTTGTTGGCAGTCTGTATATATTCTTTGGAGAAATGTCTATTTAGGTCTTCTGCCCATTTTTGGATTGGGTTGCTTGTTTCTTTGTTATTGAGCTGCATGAGCTGCTTATAAATTTTGGAGATTAATCCTTTGTCGGTTGCTTCATTTGCAAATATTTTCTCCCATTCTGAGGGTTGTCTTTTGGTCTTGTTTAGGTTTCCTTTGCTATGCAAAAGCTTTGAAGTTTCATTAGGTCCCATTTGTTTATTTTTGTTTTTATTTCCATTTCTCTAAGAGGTGGGTCAAAAAGGATCTTGCTGTGATTTATGTCATAGAGTGTTCTGCCTATGTTTTCCTCTAAGAGTTTGATAGTTTCTGGACTTACATTTAGGTCTTTAATCCATTTTGAGCTTATTTTTGTGTATGGTGTTAGGAGTGATCTAATCTCATACTTTTACATGTACTTGGCCAGTTTTCCCAGCACCACTTATTGAAGAGGCTGTCCTTTCTCCACTGTACATTCCTGCCTCCTTTATGAAAGATAAGGTGACCATATGTGCGTGGGTTTATCTCTGGGCTTTCTATCCTGTTCCATTGATCTATCTTTCTGTTTTTGTGCCGGTACCATACTGTCTTGATTACTGTAGCTTTGTAGTATAGTCTGAAGTCAGGGAGCCTGATTCCTCCAGCTCCGTTTTTTGTTCTCAAGATTGCTTTGGCTAGTTGGGGTCTTTTGTGTTTTCATACAAATTGTGAAATTTTTTGTTCTAATTCTGTAAAAAATGCCAGTGGTAGAGTGATAGGGATTGCATTGAATCTGTAGATTGCTTTGGGTAGTAGAGTCATTTTCACAATGTTGAGCATTCAGCACCACCAAACTAGCTTTACAACAACTGCTAAAGGAACTTCTCTAGGCAAGAAACACAAGAGAAGGAAAAGACCTACAGTAACGAACACAAAACAATTAAGAAAATGGGAATAGGAACATACATATCAATAATTACCTTAAATGTAAGTAGACTAAATGCTCCCACCAAAAGACACAGATTGGCTGAATGGATACAAAAACAAGACCCATATATTTGCTGTCTACAAGAGACCCACTTCAGACCTAGAGACACATACAGACTGAAAGTAAGGGGCTGGGAAAAGATATTCCATGCAAATGGAAACCAAAAGAAAGCTGGAGTAGCAATTCTCATATCAGACAAAATAGACTTTAAAATAAAGACTATTAGAAGAGACAGAGAAGGACACTACCTAATGATCAAGGGATCGATCCAAGAAGAAGATATAACAATTGTAAATGTTTATGCACCCAACATAGGAGCACCTCAATACATAAGGCAAATACTAACAGCCATAAGAGGGGAAATCGACAGTAACACATTCATAGTAGGGGACTTTAACACCCCACTTTCAGCAATGGACAGATCATCCAAAATGAAAAAAATAAGGAAACACAAACTTTAAATGATACATTAAACAAGATGGACTTAATTGATATTTATAGGACATTCCATCCAAAAACAACCGAATACACATTTTTCTCAAGTGCTCATGGAACATTCTCCAGGATAGATCATATCTTGGGTCACAAATGCTCACATTTTAATCAGCATCCTTTTTTTTGTGAAAAGCTCTATATTCTATTTTAGGAACATATTATGGAGTAAAAATATTTTAGGTCTTCATTTATATTACACTGATGCTAAAGCAAACTCATGGAGAAATAAGTAAATGGATTTAAAGGAAAACTATCTATTAGGTAGTAAATATCTAATAGGTGAATATCAGATAGTCATGAGTATGTAAATGAAAGCAGTTTTCCCCAATTACTGGAAAAGAGGAAAAAGGTCAACTTTATGTATACAACATGCTTTTGTGGATGTGCTATATATGAGTATTTGATTGATTTATTTCTTGTTGCTAGCTTTGTATATAGGACTTATAATGTACCAAGTGCTATTTAAAAATACTAATTCATTTAATCATATATATAGTCTGTAAGATATTATTATTATTCCTGCTTTTTATATTATTAACTAAGTTAGTAACAGGAAAGGAAAACAAAATTGAACCCTAAGTATTTACTCATCACTTTTTCTTTGCTGCCATAAAATTACTTAGATATTTATGCTAATAGAAAAAATGTTGAGGGTGGGTTTTTTTGGTTGTTGTGTGTTTTTTTGTTTTTGGTTTCAAGAAAAGTTTTATTACCTTTACAAAGCATCATCGTTTTTCAAGACAAAATTTTAAATAAGCTTGCATTTCCTGAAAATAAAACAGCAATATGAAAAAGGGGCATAGAACCTAAGGTGATCATTCTCAATTCATTCAATAAATTTTCTCGATCCATTTTTATTAAAACTTTGGTGTCACTCAAAAACTAAGGCTGGGTAATAAAAGTAAGGGATATGGGAGGAATACTAGTGGAAATAGATGTTGGAATCATACTTTAGAAGCAATTGAAAATGATATTTTAAAAGAGAAACAATGAAATTAATATATTTTGATATCTATCATGCTAAACAAGGAGTTAACTTATATGTGGCTTCAGAAAGAATAATCTTTTGTTCAGTCATTCCATAAACTTAGTAAACATCTATTGTGTGCCAGGTACTTTGTGTGGTTTGGGAACAGAATTGAGGCTGTGACAGGGTTTTACCTTAAAAATGCTCTAAGGGAAGAAAGACATGTGAAAAGAAGAACCATAATGCAATGTGGTAACTCCTGTAATAGAATACCATGCACAAAGTGATGTGTTTTGGCCAAAGGGAAATAGTTACGGGGAATCAGATTTTTGCGAAATATATTAACAATCTTTAAAAAAATAGAGCTATTTCTTTACAAAAGGAACAGGCTGAGGAGTAGTAGTCCATAATTATGAAAACATTCAACCAGCACATTGCTAATCATGTAAAAAGTATTGGAGGTTGATTTCCTCCACTGGTTGAGATTCAAGTCTAGGAGACTTCAACTCTATGACCTCTCGACTCCAAGATTCTGTGAGGAGATTATGAAGTGTTGTACACACTTGTCAGATCATAGAGAAATGTCTTCAGTAAAAAGCGTTTTAACAAGTGTTTATCAAAACCTCTTATGGGCCTCTCTCTCTGGTTGCTGCTGTGGGAAATACAGATAAGTACAATGCATAGATATTTTTCACTAGCTTAAAATTGCATAATATTCAGGTTGAAAAGTATCCTTACTCATTTAACAAACAAGTATACTGCATTTCCACTAGACACTAGATGTTTTGCTATTTTTATTACTTATGAATAGCTATCACTTTTTGAGATCCTAGGGCACTCCACTGGCACTGTACCATGCTATTACTTAACCCTTTCAGGGTGGCTGTATAGTAGAGATAGTCTCCATTATAGATAGGATGATCACATTGATATTCAGAAAAGTTTCAAAAATCACCCAAGATTACCCAGCTGGTAAATGGCACAGCTAGGTTTTAAACTCAATTCTACTAATTCCAAAACACATAGTGCTTGGCGACAAGATAGATGATCCATTAGAAAACAATCTAAACCACACTAAGCATTTGTGCAATTACCGTGGATGATTCATATATTGGTTACTAATATCAGATAATATTTTTTCTTACAAACTTAAATTATAATTTCATATATTCTAATACTTTCTAACATGTCTTAAGCCCTTGATATGCTCCAGGCATTATTCTAGAGCACTTGCACTTAATCATCACCATAAACCTATGAGGAATTTCCTTGCTCACCATCTAAATTTTAGAGAAAATGTTATCCTTAGTCTCATAGCATTATTCCAACCATCAAAACTATCTGTTTCTTTGAACCCCCCTCCTTCACATACACACTACCATGATGTGTATATTCTTCCAAATAATTTATTAAATTTTGCTATTCATTGTCTCTATTCTTGAAGGCATGAAGCATGTAAAATGCACCACCATGTTATTATCCACATTTAAATAGTATTTTGTTCCTTGGAAATTATATGCATTAAGAAGAAACACTTCAGTCTATTGCCTGAACTTGCCATATTAAGCTTAAATAACTTAGCATATGATTCTCATGACTTGTGATTAACTCTATCATATTTTTAGCCTTATATTTGCTCATTACCTGAATAGCTATTTAATAAAAATTATCCTGAAATTATTCAATCACTATTTATCACCACAAAGCTATTTTCCTACAGAATCAACACAAATATATTTGACTATTCCTGAACTTAATATTGGACTTGTAACTTTGATGACTGAATCTATCAAAATCTTAAATGCATATTTGGATTTTTTTAATGAAAGAAGAACTATAAAATTTCTGGAATTTTAATAACTATTTTGTTATTAAAACTTTCCAAATTTTACATTTATATACATCATATTTGTACTCTAACTGCAGTATGGCATTTTATAATGGAAAGGATTTTAATATCAGTAAGCTCAAAGAAGTTTAGTAAAATTAAACAAATATAGATATTTTATCATCTTCGGTAAAATAGGAATAATGCATCTGGGTTGAAGGTTTGGAGCAGAATTAAAACACAATACACGTAAAAAGTTGTTGGCAAAGTAGGCAACCAGTAAATACCTTCTGTTATATTATGGACGAAACTGGTCAGACATTTCAGCCCTGCAGAATGGCATAAACAGTGACCTATATGACATTTTATATATATATATATATATATATATATATATATATAATTTCTGTTTCTCTGGAGAACCCTGACTAATACACTAATAAAAGTAAAAATACACTCTGATACTTGTGTGGTCATATGTTGACTAGAAGTTGGTAAACACATAAAACATATATTTTCTAAAGTGATTTTTACCCAAGGCACTAATGTTACAAGATAGGAAAAAATATTTTCTTCATTACAGTAAGCCAGTTAGGCCCCTGGAAGGATTACTGATGCTAGAAAACAAATCAAGACCCTGGGCACTTACCTAATCTATGTCCTGCTCTGTTCATCTGCTTCATCATTTTCTCTCTGCAATCCAACTTGTTTTGTCCCCCAAGCACACAGCAGTAAACAGGCTTGATTTCATTGTTCACGTGCTCCTTCAATCCAAATGGCCCATCCTGGGTTAGGTTCCAGTTTATATCCAGTGGGTTGCAAGATATATTGTCATATTCCCTGCTGCTACTGTTGTGGGATAGGTAGTGAAAGAGGTAGTTTTGAAGTGGGCAAACCCTGCAATCAATGGCCACTTACATTTCAGTGCACCCCTGAAAGCCCAGCCTCCATATGTCCATTACCTAAATGCATACATGTCTAAAACCTACGAGGTTGAGGTTTGACCCTTATGATCTTTCCATGGCATGCGCCTAGGTAAAGCACACCAGTAAATTTCATTTGGATTATCTGTCTGAATACTGCTGTTTAGAGCAACTAATACTTTATTGATGTTTTTTTCACCCTCTCTTTTTCTCTGACTTCAGTATCATCTACTGCTCTATGAAATACTTGCTTGTTCTCTCTTTTGAACAATTTTATCCACTACTGCAAATATGCATATGGAGTCATTTCTTGGCTTTGGAGATATGTTCTGTTGGTTATCACATTGTTTCTTCATGTCTGACTTTATACAAATAATCTGAGGTTACTAGGAACCATTGTATCTCAGAACTTTGCCCAATATGCTCATTTCTTTTTACCATGTAAGATGCAATTATGAAAAACCCATGTCTCAGCGTTTTCAGAGTATCCTAGTTTCATTTTAACTCTAAGGTCTCCGAGGAAAGAATAAGTTTACTGCACCGAACTTGAAAGGGGGAATACTAGGTTAAATGGTTGAGAAAAAATTAAACCTGTAGCCTTTTTCATATGTTGGATCCAGTAGTAGACTTCCTTCGTTACCAGAAGATAATAGCCCAAGCTGAGTGAATCGAAAATTTGGTTTCCTGGGGACTGCTGTTTTTTCTTGATGGAACCCTGTATCTGGGTCAATCAAATATCTAATTTAAATGTTTTTATCATAAAGATATTATTCAGTGCTCTGACTCTGGCGTGCAGAGTGTGTCCAGCTCGGAGTGTATGCTTGTCTGATAACCCTTAGAGCTGACTCTGAAAAAGCCAAGAATGTGTGGAGCAGGCAGGGGAGGCTATTGGTGTTCCTGATCTCTAATCCACTAAGCTGCTATTAGGTTTTAGATCAGTTTCTTTAACACCACAAGCATCCCACCAGAGTGCCAAGCATGGCCTCTACCACACACTACACTAACGGCAAAGCACAGAGTTAGAGACTGGTGGTGCATATTTATATGTCCAGGGACCAGAGATTATCAAATAATGAATCTGTCCCTTAATTAATAGTCAGTATAACCCTTTCATATTTCCAAGTTTATTTTTAATGCTATCTGTAATTGTATTTTAAAATGATGGCAGTAAATTTGAGTAGAACTAGAGATAAAATATTAGTATGTGTGGACTCCTGTATGCTTTCTGCATTTACCTATTACAAGGGTGGGATTCAGTGACTCCTTAGAAAGCAGCAAAAGATCTGCCTAGTACACAAATCACAACTTAAACATTCAGACCCAGAGGTGTGATGAGGCTTTTTATGTGTCAGGGTTTGCAGCACTACTAGTCTAGTTTGTTGACTCCTGTATATTCTTGTCGGTTTTCCCCTCATTTTTGATCTGTAAGATCTATACTGATAGTATGTGAGCCTTGAAAAGACTTTGGTTTTATTGCAAATTTAGGATTGAAAATCAGATGTGATTTGGGAAATATATTTGGAGATAGAATATACTGTTTTTCTCAGGAAACATAAGTTCAGTAAGCTTCTTTGAACCATATGTTGTTATTTTTAAGAACTTATTTAGTACTTTCTAGTTCAGTTCATTCTTCTTATGCTATTAAGAGTCTCCTTTGTTTTCAATTTTCTTGATTAGTGTTAATAATTGACATAGTCTTGGGCCATAATTTTAGCAACAATTGAATGCACAATATGATATAATTATTGAGATTGTTAGTGAAATAGATCGATTTTTATCAACTCTAAGCATTTAGTTTTAAGTTCATAATGCTTTATTCAGGTTTTACAAGTTAGTACCAATTTAGAAATTATTTGCAAATCAATTTAATAAGGAAACCAAGTTCATATTTTAATGTACTTACTATAATTATAAAATAAAAGAAGTTGGCAAACCCATATGTCATCATAACAACATATTAGACATAGTTGCATAAAATATTGCTTCAGAGACATAATTTACTGTGAAAGATCAATGGTGAGAGCATGAAAGCTTGGCAAATATATGACTTTAATTAATAATCAATAATAATGATAACAACAATAATAAATTTTCCTTCACAGTTGTCATTCCCAAAGGTATGTAGAAGCCTAAGTAAAAATAAGAAAGAATAGATTCACTTTAGAGAAGGCAATACTCTTTGTCCATATATGCTTTCAAAGAAATAAAAGCAAATAAGATCATTTTATGTACAGGAATAGCATCATGTTTATATAGGAAAAATTTAAAACATCTCTACATACATCAATAATAATCTGTTCACATGTTAATCATATCAGGATAGTTAAAAATGGCATAAATTAATGTTCAAGATAACTAAAAGTGAATTTACCTTTTGTGGTTCTATACAAAAGAAAAAGAACAGATACACTGTGGCATATTATTTTTACATTTGAAAAAACCAAGTTGATTTTTTAAAATACTGAGAATTCTTTTTTGCTCTTTCTGCCTAACTATTCATTATTTCAATAAATTTGCTCTAATTCATAGAATCATATAAACTCTTAGTGAGTTGGAAGCAATGGATCTTTTGATTTGAAAGAGTTTACACTTTTATTAAATCTTAATTATTCTGGAAGATTAAGATTCACAGACAACTCTAAAGATTTAAGTTAAATTAAATTTTAAATTAATTTAAATTTGAAATTAAATATATTTGCTATCCTGCCACCTAAAAATACATCTGATAAATTATTTTTGTATATCCTTCCAGACTATATTCAAAGAACTTTTTCATTTTTTAACCAAAAATGTAGGTACAGTACACATATTGTTTTATAATTTGTATTAGCATTATATTGGAAACATTTTATTAAAATATAATTCTATAAGATTCTGAAACACATATGGAAATTATATTTTGAATAGTATATTGTAATTCAATACAGTAGATTTTAGTCACTATTCTGAATTCCATATAAAAATCTAAATTAAAATAATTTTATTTGGTGTTTTTGGTAACTTTACACAGAATGTAAAATAGCAGTAAAATGTTTTTTACTATTTAGTAAAATAAACACTAATTAGCATATTTCTTTTAGAAGTAATAGGTAAGAGAATGTTTCTTTGAATCTGCCTGTTGGTTTTATCAATATTAAGGTCTTTTCTTTTTCTTAGACTCTATCACTATCAGAAATATTAGGAGAAAAACATAACCAAAAGTGTTTTTCTATGTGGTACTTGAGGATACGACTACTAAGAACTTTGAAACGTGTATTGAGCCTTTAACCGTTTAAGATTTGAATATTTGAGGTTAAAATGAAGAAATCCTAAATTTAAAAAAATAATGAAAATAATCTTAAGAAATGTGTTAATGAGTTCAAATGCAATGTTTCATTAATTACATATTCACTCATTTAATAAACAGATATTGCTAATATCCCTATAACATGCCAAACACTGGAAATAAGCCTTTAAAAAAAGATGGCTATGTTTTCTGTTGAGACAGAATCTGAGAGAGGCATACAGAAAGGAGAACTGAAATTTGTAACATTGTGAAAGGGAAGAACAGGGTCATTTAAACTAGATACAAGTAAGATTAAAGGAATCAGTCCTGGAGGAAGAAACTCTGATGGTGGATTAGAGATATATGCTAGGCAGAAATGTGGAAAGGAAAGCATGTGTTAGGGAGAGAGCTTCAAGTGTGGAGGCCCAAACAACAAAGGATTTATTTATAGAACTCCAAGATGGTAGAAGGACCAAACGACTGAGTGTAAAATGATGGCTGTTTATTGTTGAAGTGGAGTTCCAAACCGGGGCCAGATCACAGGAGGCCTTATAAACTGTGTAAAGGGTGTTGACTTTATCAGAGGGGCTCTAAAGGTCATTAGAGAGTCTGAAGGGAAGTGATATGGTCAGGTTTGCATGTTATAACAATGACATGGGATTCAAAATGGAGGGTAGATTGGAGTGAGACAAATTAAAGGAAGAAAAATTAGGTTGATTCAACAACCCAGTATATAAAAAGCAATAATTCGCAATGTTATAGTGGCATTAAAGGTAGAAATAACTAGATCAGTTTGCATGCTGGGGGAGGTTAGATAAGGAGGATTCCAGATGGCACCCAGGTGTTTTCATCTGATCTCCTACATAGATGGTGATGTCTTTTTTTTTTTTTTTTTTTTTTGCGGTACGCGGGCCTCCCACTGTTGTGGCCTCTCCCGTTGCGGAGCACAGGCTCCGGACGCGCAGGCTCAGTGGCCATGGCTCACGGGCCCAGCTGCTCCGCGGCATGAACCCGTGTCCCCTGCATCGTCAGGTGGACTCTCAACCACTGCGCCACCAGGGAAGCCCGATGGTGATGTCTTTTATATAAAATTCTAAAAGGAGAAAGGACCAGAAAATTGCATAAAGTTTCAATAGTATATTCATGGCATCATATTGGACTGAAATAGCTATTTAATTGCATCAAACTTTTGTCATATCAAAATATTGTTATTAACTTAATTATTTAATTGTTGGTAGAGTTAATTGTGTTTAATTTGTAACTCATTTTGATTTACAAATGATTTATTGACTAGCAGTGATGAAGCTGTGGAAGAGAGACTGCTCAATAGGAGTTGTGGCTGCAAAGGAATGCAGATTCCACCTCCACTCAGCCAGGCAGGTGCCACAGGGGATTCTGAAGGTGGGGTAGGGCAGAATAAATATGCTGGCCTTTCTCTTTGTCTGCCTTCTGCTCTGCTTTGGCAGAACTGTTAGGGAAGCCACAGGGCAAGAGGGCCTAGGTGATATAGCTCATTAACATAGATCAGTTTCCTAGGGCTCAGAGATCACAGAAAATAGAAATGGGAAAAGGGTCATAAGATGAAAACAAGCATACGAGCAAAGACGTATCTGCTTACACGCCGAAAGGAAAAATTTTCCTTCTACTCTTCTAGGTTCTTTGCTGGTCTAGTAATTAAATTGACATAAGACAGATTAACAGGAGAAAAATAAATTTAATTTCATATATATGGGGGTCCCATAAAAATATGAAACCCAAAGATAGACAACTGGGGCTTATATGCCATCCTGAGCTAAGGAATGAGATTGGGGTCTGGGGCTTCAGAGGGCAGGAGGGCAATTCACAGGATGATAAAAAGAGCAGATGTTTGGTAATCAGATGTTTGCAAATAGATCTTTCAGATAAAAAGTTATCTCTGGTAATAGCTCTCTTCCTGGACCAGGCCCATAGCTAAATTCTTTTAGGCAGTTAGAAAGGTAAAAGATTTTCTTGACTCTGCTGAGTCATAACTGCCTTCAGCTCAAAATAATCCACTTGTCAAAGGGGCATATTTTGGGGTGACATATTCTGCTCCCCTTCAATACCAGCCACATATTCATTTTTTAATAGTGTACTGAAAATGGTTTCAGTTACTAAGAGTAGAAAGCAATACTATGACTTAAGCAATTTATAGTTAAGTTGACAAGTAGCCACACAAATATTTAAAATACACTAAGGATTAAAGAATGCTTAAAAAATACGTGCAGAGGTGCTAATGGGATGTGCAAAACATGTCAGAATGGGGATCCACACTCAACGTGATTTGCCTTGGGCATTACATAATCACAGGGAAAAAACACTGTACACTCCTAAAGACAGAAATTATTTAACCAATAGTATAAAATATGGCGGAGTCTCTACACCAATTTTCCCAGAGAAGCAGCGATGTGTTTAATGCATTTTTATTGCTACTAGCCACTATTTTTTCTCCTTATACTTAAAGTTGTCATTGTTAGGATAGAACCTATTTGCAATGCAATGTGCAAACAGAATATCACCTCTGCCTGTCTGAGCCTTGCCCTCTATTCAAAGTACTTAATTTTCTGACTCATCCATTTAGATGCTTTGTCAAGTGCAAATTCTTAAGTTCCACGTAGGAAGAAGGCTGAGGGGGAATGGTTTATTCCCTGCCAAGTTTTAAATAAATGATCACAAATGGATATTTTCTAATTAGTAATGTCCTATTTCTCACAAAATCATTGAGTAATAACTACCTAGTCTTAACATGTGTTCACAGTTGATAGATGCTGTAAGTTACAATCTAATGTGTATGATCCTCAGTGAGCTACTCATGCTGGCAAGACTGACTCATTAAATAAACATATAATCAGCATATAGAGAGTGTTTAGACAAAAATTATCTCTGATACCTTATTTTGAATTTCTGATACCTTCACTTCTAAGAATTTAGCATATCAGGTGCAGAGCTGGAGTTATGAGGTTTAACCTGCAGAGCATAACAATATGTAATATGTGCTGATATGTAATACTTACTTCATTGCTACTTTGTGAAAACAAAATTTCCTAGCTGAGAATTTGCAGTAAATATTCAATTCAGTCTTAGAACAACAACAAATATCTTACATGTGAACAGTGTCTTATGATTAATAAAAGGCTATACCAGGTACTTTATCATTTAGTCTTCACAGCTCTGAGAAACAGTTATCTTAATTCTGTTTTCAAGATGAGAATAATGACGTTAAGTGACTTGTCCCAAATCACACAGGCTTCAACTTCCAAGGTTATTTTCTTGCAACTACCCCCGCTACCCTAATTCATGTCCTTACATCATGAGTGAACTAATAATAAAATTGATACTGATAGAAATAAGGAACTGAAATAAAAGTAATTTCAGAATATGTTTTGTCTGTGGTTAGAATTCACAGCTCTCTGTTAAATTGGAAAGCATACTTGGAGTTAGAAAAAACCTGAGTTCAAATCACAGATCTGCCACTTAGTGGATGGTGGACATTGAGGAACTCTGTTAACCTTTGTCAGTCAGGTTTTCTCATCTCAGTGACAAAAATCATAATATCTATCTGCCAGAGTTATTTTGAGGATAAAGTGAAATAATACCTGAACGTGCCTAAAGTGAAATCCGCTAAATATTTAGTACATCTCTTTGATGTTCTTTTTCACTGTAAATGTTCATAAAATTGTCTACTGGCAGGCTTTATGAATTATCGAATTAGCCTAATTAGGAACAAGGATAGTTAACAAAATTGATCCCAGAGACTGATGGTTTTTCTATACCTTGGAGCCATTTCCACCTTTTCTGTAATATGGAACAAGCAGTTCCAAGGACAGTACGTTCCAAATTATCTTTCTGGTATTTGAAAACATCAGGAAATGTTACTACCTAAGCTGTAGGATTTTCTGAAGCTGTAGGAAAGAAACTAACATGGCCATGATCCCTAACATGGCTAAAATAACAGTCTCCACTCAAACTCCACGTAGGAAGAATGTAAAGTGGTGTTGTGATATTAATGCTTCAGTAGCAATAACTGCATAAGTTGATTTTATTACAATGGACTGATATTTTAATCAGTCTTGTAGTAGAACAAGGTAGACAGAGATGCTGATTACGCTATCAAAAACCATTACGTTGCAAGCAAGGAGATGGTGAGGAGAAGAATTTGCATTACCTTTTCTTTTTGATTTTATTCATTTCTTATTTTCCTCCATATTTGCATTGGGATCAATATTCGCTGAGCTTGTAATGAAATTAGAAGAATCATTAGCTATTAGGAGAATTAGCTTGGGTTGCAAGAAAAGAATAGAAAACTAATGAATGATCTGACTTGTCACCAAACATCTATAACTCCTCTGAATTCTTTATATAATATAAAATCTAAAATGTAAGTAAGAAATAATTAAGGCATATACACATATATTTTATCATTTCAGCAAATATTTTTGAAGCCCCTTAATATGTGTATAGCAATGAGCATTGGTTGTCACTTCTCTGCATCATAATATCTCTGCGTTTGATAACAAAATGTAGAAAAAGGGACTTCGAGCTTGACTTGACTTGATATATGTGTGTTATTTAGGCTGAGGTCTAGTCATCTATGTATGATTGAATCCAAAGTAATCAAACTGAGACATCACTTATTGGGCACCAGTGATTAGAAATGTATTATTCTAGCCACTGTGGAGGATACAATATGTGCTGAGAGAGACAAACAGAAAGAGAGAAACCAAGTAACTTAAGGTAAAGAAGAGGAATGCCCCTAGGCTAAAAATGTTCAGTGAGAAAAAGAGCTTGTCTGTGAGAGGGCAAATAAGAAACTCGTTTTGGAGGCTGTAGGAGTTGCACAGAGTCTACTAATACATTCATGAGAAGAATGACCACACCCCCCAGTTTGCTGGGACAGATCCAGCACAATTACTACTAGCACCCTCTTTCATTTTCAAAACTATCCTTTCTTACACCAAAATTTTTATTATAACTTGAGCTATAGAGAAGTTTTGAAATGTGTTTCTTTTCAGTGTTTAAAGGACTGCTGTCTTTTCTGAACAACAACAACAAAGATTTTTTTATTTTGGGGCCAATATTATTAAGATTTTTATAATAACTAAACATTTTAAAGTAAAATCAATCATGGAAAGTATTAGCAATTTTATTGCCTTTTGCTGCATATATGAATTTTAAAATATTTTCTTCCTTTCTCACAATCAAGATAAACAGAAAAATCAGTTTTCAATTTGTGGAATTTAGAATGTTAAATAAGATCTCTATGTAAAGCAGTAATCATATTTTTGTGACTAGAAATATAGCTAAAACAAACATTCCAGATATGTGATGCATTCCTGCTCAATCATGATTTGTAAAATTAGACAGGCACCCTTTGTAAAAATTAAACCTCTGAATAGGAATCAAAAAATTTGAGATGGTTCTGTGTGTCCTTGGGCCATAACTTTTATTCTCTAAATTTAAGTTTACTCATCTTTGAAATGACAGGGTTAACATAGATGATCCTTAAGGTCTCTCCCAGCTCTAATAGCCTACTAGTTGAAATTCAAATAGGTTAATGTAAATTTTACGCTTGGTAGTGAAACTTCCTGAGGTGATTGCTTAAAATAATTGAGAAAGTAAAGGATAAAAGTCTTCAAAAGAAATTTTAGAAATATGTCTGAAGAATGCAGTGATAGACTGGAACCAGTAGACAACTTTCTTTGTTGGGACATATTTAATATGCACTAATATATACTTCTTGTTACTTTACTCTTAAACATTAAATTGCATCAAATTACTTGAGCTGCTTGTTAATACCCCAATTCTGAAACACACTTCTAGAAATTTTGAATGCAGTCATAATGCTATACAAGCAGTGTTTTCTTTTTTCTCAAGTAATAGGTCCAAAATATTCTACTGCCTTAGACTGTGTCTTTCTAGAAAGAGATTCTGAGCTGAGGATTTGAGCGCAAGTGATTTATTAAACATATGCTTCCAGGAGAAACCACTGGGAAGTGGGGGGAGTGGGGAAGCAGGGCAGGGAAGGGCACCCCCAAGTAAAGATGGAACTTCAAGATAAGTCTCAGACCCAGGATAATCCACAGGGGAATTCTGGAGCACACCAGAGAGTTTTCCCAGCAAAGGACCTGGACTTTTGTATTCTCACACCAGTCAGTCATTGGCTGTGAATCAGTAGGAATATGGGGGAGGAGTGAGAATGAAAATGTGTATAAACTTTTCTGCATTTCCAGTTCATCCAACTGGCAGGGCACTTTCAGTGCCCAAGAGTGATACTTTGAAGACATTTCCAGGTGATGCATTTTAGCAGCAAAACAAGCAGAAGCTGAGAGGTGGGGCACAGTGCCAGTAAAGGGATGTGAAGTTTTCTGGGTGGCACATCAAGAATGTCCACTGCAGCTGTTTATCTCCCAAACTCTTTTCATGGTCAAACTAATGTGAGAAACCTTACATGCTATACCTCCTTCTGAGATTGATGATGCATGATAGCATATTATAGTTCTTAAGTAGTAATGCAATAAAGAAACTTTTTGTTTCCTTTTTCCAATCCAGTATTTCCCAAATGAATTTTACTGATTTATCATATAACTACCATATGAAAGTTGGTAATTTCTAAAATAAAACCATAAGAATTCTGAGTTAAAGAGGGAAATTTTACTAAATCATAGCTTTTTGGTCCAAATGGCATCTAGTAGCAGCCTCTGAAGTAGACTAGCTACCCACTAAAATACTTATTAAGGCATGTATATACACAAACACACTTATATCAACGGTAAGGGATGACTGTCAACATATTGTATTAAACTGTGAGGGATTTCCTCCAACTAAAGACCCTGAGGGAATGAGATTGAAAAATAAAATTGTTAGTTTATATGGTTTCTGCCTGCAATTTGTTAGCAGAGATATTCTGCCTTTTGGCTCCTACATTCAAGATCTATACCAGTAGTAAAAGTAATTGACTGTTTCTCTTCTGGGGGTGTGCCACTTATTGAAGCAAAGTGTAAACCTTAACCTTAACCCTACCCCATCTCATCCTTCAGTATAAATTTGCTTTTCATGTTTAGTCAAAATCTGCAACACTGCGGGGAAAACCTGGACAGGAAGACAGAATAGTTGATGGTGACACATTACATCCTGGGAGTGTAATAATAATTCAATCTACTACTTACTTTCATCTATGTGGTATGCCCAGTGTTAGGAACTTTACATGTGTCTTTTCATATAATTTACACAACCAACACAATCATCCTGGGAAGTGAGTGATTAGAAAACAGATTTAACAAGGTTAGGAAACTTTCCCAAAGCCATAAAACTAGAAAGTGATAGGGTGGTGATTCAAAAGTAGGCCTTTCTATATTCTCACTAGACCATGCTAATTGTAGTTAAGGCAGTCAAGATTAGCTTTGTCACTAATGCATAATAAAGATTTTGGTAATGCAAGTGGCCTGCCTATTTAGAGAAACATAAAGCTAGAGGGAAGAGAGCAAGATAAGTCTGAAAGACCTGCCTTCAATAAGAGTATTTTAAACAAAGTAATTTCATTTTAAAATCTAGAGTCTCATTTTGTTTTTTCAGTTAGCCATCTGAAGGAGCAGGAAATTAAGAGCTAACAAGGTCAATAGTATTCATATACATTGTTTGTTGGCAAACGCAGATTTTGGGTATAGCTCTCACCTTTCAAGGAGAGTTGTACAAACAAACATGGCACTATGAATTCATGTTGTAGAACATCAGTAAAAGAATATCTTCCTGAAGACTCATAAATCCCTGAAAATGATTTCCTGTAAGAACTAGAAGGAAATTTTAAAACCCTGTTTGGTATCTTTAATAGGAAATAAGAAAGAATGGCTTCTATGATAAAGAAACAAATCACATGGAAGGAATAGGTAAAGATATAAAGCCCACAGCATTTTGTGAAAAGAGAGATTGTAACATAGAAATGTTTGCAGGGAAGCTAAAAATGCAAGAGCAGAATTGACACTGTCAAATGGTACCAGTGTTGTAGAAGAAACTAACTGAGTCACTCTTCCAAAGTCATTTTTCCAGAATATTCAGAGGAAAACAAGATTAAAACAATGACAGAGAAAATGACACATAAGGATTCCGAAAGCAAAGGTTTAATGTAAGAGTTGTTTGTTTCCCTGGAGATAATACCAGAATAATTACAGAAGCAGGAATATAAAACTGATTTATTCCTGACCCATTACAGAACTCAGGATACAGATAAAAATAACAATGTTGCTACAAGAAAAACACACAAACACACATAAAGAGATCTACATCTAGAAAAATACTTGAAACATTTTCAATTTTAATGATAAAGAAATTCTTATATACATTGAAGTAGAAAATTCTGCTTTTCTCCAGAATACAAGTCATACTGAATTTAATCTTCTCTTTTACAACTTAATATCAAATTGGATATAAAATGTTTATAGAGCTTTAACAGAGAAAAGTTTTCAATTCAATACATTTTATATCCAGCTGAGATATATTTAAAATGTGAATGCAATAATAAAAATTTTCACTTAATACTTAGGTTCAGACAGAATGCCGTTTTCACTTCTTAAAAATGTTATTTAGAATCATACTCCCATTGACTATGGAAACTCAAAATAATAACTCAAGACTTTGGAAGTTTACAGAGAAAAGCTGAGTAGAGTTTTCACACATAACAAACAGATCACCAACCCACATTATGATATTTGGGAAAATCACCATTTTACCAAGCCATGTCTATTTATACTGACCATTTGATTCAACCTGTAAGAAAACTGAGTAGTTGCCTCCTCCATTCATGGATGAAACTTTAAAGTAGAAATCCAATGAATTATTATCACTTATGACAGGCATAAACTGGACTATTGTTGAACCCCCCCCCCAAATTCTTTAGGAATAAACTCTCCTACAGATAGTTTTCCACCATTCAGAAATCCAAATAAATGTGATTACAATTATGCTTAAGCATTGGGAATTATTAAGCACACACACAACTGTTTCTAAGGCATACGAAAAGAAACACATTAATTGTTAACGCTTTTGTCTTTGAGTGGTGGGAATATGTGTAACATTTTCACTTTTTTTTTTCAAATTTTCTGTAATGATTAGGTTTAATCTAAATTACAAATAAATCTCACATTAAAACAAAAAGCAAACAACTACAAAAAACTTACTTTCCAAAAATCCAAAATTAAAAAAAAAAAGCAGTTTTGGATATTTGGATTTATGGTTATTGTCATAAGCAATTTGGTAAAGTTGGTTTTCCTTTTCCCAGTTTTCATCCAGTGAAGTAGGTGTGCTTCTCTGGGCAGGGAAGATTCTAAAGATGTCCTTCCAAGATTCTCAACTCCTGCTCATTCAATCAAACACTAGTCTAGGTACTGCTGTGAAGGGACTTTGAAAATGTAAGTAAGGTTACAACCAGTTGACTTTAAGATAGGGAGATTTTCCTGGATTATCTGGGTGGGCACAGTGTACCCACATGAGTCCTTCAAGAATAGAAGACTATGGGGCTTCCCTGGTGGTGCAGTGGTTGAGAGGGTTCGTGGCCCGGTCTGGGAGGATCCCGCATGCCGCAGAGCGGCTGCGCCTGTGGGCCGTGGCCGCTGAGCCTGCATGTCCGGAGCCTGTGCTCCGCAACGGGAGAGGCCACAACAGTGAGAGGCCCGCGTGCCGCAAAAAAAAAAAAAAGGAAAAAAAACGGTAAAAAAAAAAAGAATAGAAGACTGTGGCAGAAGAGGAAGGCAGAGACTTATTTAAAGCAGGAAGAAGCAGGGGAAATAAGATTAGGATTCTCTACATCTTTGCTGGCTTTTAAGATGGAGGAGGCCATAAGCCAAAGAATGCGGGCAGCCTCTCTACAACATGAGAACAACCACTGGCCTATGTCCAGTAAGGAAAAAGGGACTTCAGTACTACAGCTGCACAGACTGATTTCTGCAAAACATTCTGCTTGAACATGGAAGCAGATTCACCCCTAGAGCATCCAAATAAATAAAACAGCCTGTTTGATACCTTGACTGTGCCACTGCAAGCTCTTACAGTCACACTCAATCATACTATATTCAAACTTTCGGACTACAGAACTGTGAATAATAAAATGGGTGCTTTTTTAAAAATATACTTTTTTTCTTAGAGCAGTTTCAGGTTCAAAGCAAAATGGAGTGGAAGGTATCCCCTGCTCCACAAATGCATAGCTTCCCCCATTATCAACATCTTCCACTAGAGTGGTACATTTGTTATGATTGATGAGCCTGTACTGACACATCATAATCACCCAAAGTCTAAAGTTTACATGAGGATTCACTCTTGGTGGTGTAACTTCTGTGGATTTGGACAAATTTATAATGACATCTATCTACCATTATAGTACATTACACAATAGTAATGTGTAATGTTAAAACTGCCCTAAAACTCCTCTATAATCTACTTATTCATCCCTCAACTCCCTAACCCCTGGCAATGGGTCTTTTTTTTTTTTAAGTTGTGAGAATTTGTTGTAGCGGCAATAGAAAATTAATACAGGTCCCAATCTCTACTTGAAAGCTCTGTAGCAGCTTATAGTCTTTTACTTGATTCAGTCATTCTATTTTTAATTTATGGGTGTTTCTTCATGGGACTTGCTAAAGAATTTAAGGTTAAGCTGATAAACTAACTTAAATTAAGGCAAAATATATTTAAATAAGGGTGTTTGTACCCTGACCTAAAATGCTGACTGTTGCAGGGAAATTCAGGTATATTATTCACTTGGCAAACATTTTACACAAGCAACTCTTTTATCATCTCTTACGTACTAACACATATGCACTACCATGCATTTGCTTGAAGAGCCAACACTGATTGTCATAGTTGTTCTACTTGGACCAGGATGACATGGTGTTTTTATATCTGAAATTGTCTAATTCTCTGGAAAGTGAAATTTTAACTGTTGTGAGATGATCAATATGTATTACAGATACACATGTTTATTGAAAACCTTATTAACAGGGATTCCCATTGCCAAATATCTTTGTTTCCTAAAACTCACTTCTAGGTTACTTTAAAAAATCACTTCACCAGTATATTTGGAATGTGGTTTTACATATAGAGATTTATGTATTGTGAAAATAGAAGTATGGCTAGAAAAAGTTAAAGATACAATAAATGGGTCCCATAGGAAAATGCTTACAGTCTTGGATTTATGGACATTATATTTTCTGGTCTTTCAAACTAATTCACTGATTAGTGCTGCCACTTGCATTCTTTTAATCTGTTAAAATGCAGCTGCCCATAAAAACAGTGACTAGATTCAGACTAACATAATTATCCAATTCATTTAGCATCTGTTCAGAAGGTTAGCCTACAATATTAAAATTCGACAAAATTATCACTAATTTCACAAGGATTTTCACAAATTCTCAATTTGCATATGTACATTTTCGGTGTGTGATTAACTAGACCAAACCTGTTCCAGGCTTCTACTTTGAAGTCCATATTTTCAATTAATAATGTGATTCTAAGTGCATCATTGAGTTTTTGATATAAACTCCAATAATTCAGACAAACTTTTACTTAGTTCCCCAAACCACTTGAAAACTTTAAGCCAGCTAAATGGTTAGGGAATCTTTTCAGTGGTTGCCTCTACTGATACATAATGTTATCACTTTCCTGAGGAAGAGATGGAGCCTCATAGAGAACCCAAACACTGTGATCCTTAACTGATTCTGTCCCCCTACCTCCCTAGGTCTGTCCCCAGTCCTGAGTCTGATTTGAAGATCTGAGTGGCACAAGCTAATTTTAAAGGATCGACATTACTACACATCAAAACAGTAAGTACTGTAAGACTACCTTGAATCAGTTATGCAGCGATGAAGGTGAAGTATATGTAATTCAAATTTTAACTAGATTTGAAGAGGCAATGAGCAGGTATTGGTCAAGAGGGGCAATACAGCATCTCTCCTGTGGAAGAAAGAACTGGAGATGAATATTTTCCAGTGCCAAGGAGGGACAGTGAGCAGATTTTCAGTTATAAGATATGGTGGTAGGTGGAAGATAACTGAAATCTTGAGATGTGTGTTCATCAGACCTTACTGCTTCTGCCTCATTTCCTGCTTGACCATGAAGAATAAGGATCCAGATAACCCCAAAACTATGTCATGGTTGTCAGAAGCCTACTCATTAAAAAAATGGACAACGGCCTTTTAAAAAATATTATGTTTTATGGCTAAAATTAAAGGAAAACACTGTACTGAGGATAAACCTATCAGTATTAAAAATGTATGTGGCTCTCGCATATGGCAATACTAGGTGAAAACAAAACAAGCAGAGAGTCAAGATGAGGAAATTATGCCATTAGGCGTATTTTCTAGGTACTCTGACAATTGTGCACTTAATGAAACTTTTCTGACTTCTGATTTACATTCTTTATAAGAGAGTCAACACCTTCAGAAACTGTCTGTTAAAATAGATAAAAATAACTCTGCAGTTTTATCATCACTTCCTGGATCTGATTTGTAATTCTCATGACAGCTGTTTCTTTTTTGTTGCTTCCTGACAATAGTGCTTGTCAGAGCCTTGAATACTTAAGTTCTAAATCAAGAAACTTAAAGATAAATTGTCCTTCTGGATACTGTGCTGAGTTAACATGAAATGACTACATAACTTAAGTGTTTGTTGCACTGTGTTTGGTCACCAGATACAATTGAGGATACTTTCAGTGTTGCCAACGTTATATTAAAAAATAAATTATTCTTTTTCTAAGGTATGTGTAACCCAGCTCTTTTCAATTATGTAATGAACTGCTTCCCTTAAGGTTACTTGACTTGTCCAAATATTAATCTTTTCTCTCACAGAACGCTATAATGCTCCTAATGATAGTCTTTCCAGTCAGGTCTTGCTCAAGCTCTGTAGACTGAGTGTGGAATTCATTAATGAGTTGCTCTTCATTGTGTAGATTGCCTTTATACTCCTAAGAAGGTGGCATTATTATTACGTTTTTCATTTAAAGGCGATTGAGTATGTAAGGCTCATTGCTGAATTATACATAGCAGTACGTAAAAGGAACTTAAAACGGCTTTCTCAAATTAATATAAAGTTCCACTGAAACGATGTCTATGTAATGGCAAAAAAAAAACCAGATTAAATGATTTCATGAAATGTTTTCTGTTCTTTGACTAAAAATCACCTAGTTTGATTTATTTCTACTGCTTTTTTTAAACTAATATATGTGAAGGACTATAATTATGCTTATGTTTTTCAATTAAATCTTTTATTTTGAGATAACTATAGATACACATGCAATTGTAAGAAATAATACAGTAAAATCCATGTATTCTTTACCCAGTTTCCCCCATAGTAACATCTTGCAAAACTATTGTACAACATTCCAACCAGGATATTGACTTTGATACAGTCAAGATTAAGAAGCGTTTCTATCTCAAGGATCCATTGGTTGCCTTTTTATAACCACACCTATTTCTCTCCCACCTCACCCCCTTCTTACCCCCTAGCAACCACTAATTCATTCTCCATTTCTATATTTTTGTCATTTCAAGAACGTTATATATATGCAGTCATATATAAATGTAATCTTTTGGAATTGACATTTTTCATTCAGCATAATTTCCTGGTGATTCGCCACATTGTTGTGGGTATTAGTAGTTCATCCTTTTTATTGCTGCTTAGTATTCCATGTTATGGCTGTACAACAGTTTGTTTAACTATTCACCCATTAAGGGCGTCAGGGCTGTTTCTACTTTTGAGCGATACAAATAAATAACGAGTAAAGATGTTGTAAACATGCATGTCCATGTATCTGTGTGACCAAAAGCCTTCATTTCTCTTAGGTAAATTCCTAGAAGTGCAATAGCTGGGTTTTATGATAGTTGAATGTTTTATTTCTAAGAAAACTACCAAAATGTTTTTCACGGTGACTGTACCATTTTATACTCTCAGCAGCACTGTATGAGTGATCCAGTTTATCTGCATTCTTGTCAGGTTTTGGTATTGCCGCTGTTTTTACACTGGCCATAACACAGGCTGATAGGTTGGTAGTGGTACGTCATTGTGGTTGTAATTTGCATTTTATAATGGCTAATGATATTGAACATGTTTTCATGGGCTAATTTTCCATCTGTATATCTCTTTTGGTTTCTTTATGTCTTTTGCCCATGATCTAGTTGGATCGTTTGCTTCTTTCACTGTTGAGTTTTGAGAGGACAGCCTGAGTTCTAAAATTTAAATCTAAATATAAATTTTAGAGCCACTTTCAGCTTGTGGTTAGAAAAATCAAATATGTGAGGTAAACACAAGCAAATCAAAAATATCAAGACTGACAAAATCACTTAATGCAAAAAGAATAACTCTAGTCCAGGGGTCACATCATTTGGGAAGTGCAGTTTGCCATGATCAAATGCTATAAATGACTTTAAGTAGATATACATGAATTGGAAATCATTACCTGAATTATGAAGTAATTGGGACAACTTTATAAAACTTCTGATCCAGGTGAAAAAGGGAATACATACACACTACAGAAAATTTAGAAACACAAAGAAGGATAAAGAAAACAAAAAGTTACCAGTATTTCTACCACACGAAGATAACTACTATGCAATCAGTTTATTTATTCCAGATTTTACACCCAAATTATACGTATGTAAGTTGGAATCATACTCTATACACAATTTTGTATAATAAGTTCCATATTTTAACTTATGTTACTCTCTATGCCCTTAAATATTTTTCAAACATAAATTTAATGGCAATAATTTATTTAATCATTCACCTATTTTTGGACCTATTTTGGACATTTGGGATTTTGATGAATAAACCACATTTGGTCTTTATGTCAACTTTCACATTAAATCTCCAATTGATCTACAGTTGTTTTATTTTTGTATGGCATAAAGTAAGAATCAAAATTTACTTTTTTTTCATATGATTTTCAATTGACCATCCTTTCACTACTGTACTGCCTTAATTCAGGTGAACATAAAGATGTGGGTCTATTTCTAGACTTTATAACATTCCATTTATTTGTCTACCTTTGTGCCAATATTACATTGCTCTTATTACTGTAGCATTACAATCAGTCTTAATACTCAGTAGTTTAAATTCTCCAACTTTGTCTTCTTTAAGATTGATTCATCTACAAATTTTAGAATCAGCTGGTCAATTTCTACAAAACCCTGAAATTTTTGACCTGGATTTCATTAAATTTGTAGATCGATTTGAGAAGACTGACTTATTTACAACTTGAGTTTTCAAATAACTAATATAGTATGATATATCCATTTATTTAGATATTTGTTAATTGTTCTCCATAATATTTGAAGAATTTTACCAAGTGCTTCTTCTACATTTATTGAGATGATCATTAAATTGCTCTCCCTTTTGCAGTCAATATGACACAATATATAGACTGATTTTCAAATGCTGAGCCCACCTTGAATTCCTATAATCAACAATGTTTGTGATATGTTGATATAATCATTATTAGTTATCACTGGAACTAATTTGCTAATATTTTGATTATAATTTATTACCTTCATGTTCATGAGAGAAGATGGACTATAGCTTTGTCAAGTTTTGGTATCAGTATTATTCTGACCTCATGAAACAAATTGTGAAATATCCCTTCTTTCTCCGTTTTTCAAAAGAGTTTGTATAGGATCTATAATATTAGTGTTATCTCTTTCTTAACTTTTTGTTTGAAGGATTTTTTCTTTGTTAGAAGAATTTTAATAACAAATTCAATTTATGAGAGATACGGGAGCATGCAAATATTTTTTCTTTTACCAGTTTTGATATATTGTATTTCTAAGGAATTTGTCTGTTTTCCCTGTATTGCTGAAGTAATGCCTTTTCTGTCTGTAGCGTTGCTGGTAGTGTGCCTCTCTCTCTCTCTCTCTCTCTCTCTCTTTGTTATTCTTATTTAGTCTTAAATTTTTGCCTTTAGATTTTCTTTATTGTATACTTCTATTTCATTTTCTCCTGGCATTACCATTATTATTCCAGTTTATTTGGGTTAGTTTTACTGTAGTTTCTTGAGAAACAAGGTTGGATATTGATTTTTAACCTTCCTGATTAAATATGTCTTTAAAACTATATTTCTCTCTAAGCCCTGTTTTAGCTACATTCCATCCATTCTGATATGTTCCTTATTATTATCATTAAGTTTAAAATATTTTCTAATTCTTATTCTGATTTCTTTTTGTTCAATAGATTTTCTAAAAATATATAATATTCCAGCAGGTTGGACTTCTTAATGAATTTTTAACTGATGTTCAAATTAACTCTGTTGTGGTCAGAGAGTACTAAAACATTTTAATTTTGAAATTTGTCGAGACTTGTATCCTCATCTAGTATATAGTTAATGTTGTTAAGAGTTCTGTAAATCCTTAAAAAGGGTGTGAATTCTGTCATTGTTGGGCGCAGTGTTCTAGTTATATTTTTATAAATTGCTTTGCAGGTAATATATTTATTTTCAAACAGAACTCCAAAGGGCAATATTTCATGAAAAAAAATCTATATCATTTTCCTTTAACTATGTGAAATTGAATGATGAAAGGATTTATCCATCATCCTTAATTTAATGTGAGAATATCATTGACTCCATTTCTTAGAAGAAATTCCTCCCTTTATATCCTAAAGATGTCTTTCCAACAATTTAATTCAGATCTTTGCATCATTTGATAAGGTAGTGTTAAATCTGAGAAAATAGTGTTATAGGTTGGACTCCATTTAGAAAATGCTATTTTGAGAATAAACCCAAAAGTGTCATTCTTTTAAAAAGAGAGAGAGAAAGAAAAAGAAAGCTAAAAAAAAAATTATAAAGAGAAATCTTTCTTCCATCTCATTGTCACTCTTGATAGTGCAATCTAGATTGAGGTGCAGAGTTGAAAGAGAAATAATCCATATTTACCCTTTGTTTGTGCAATTGCACAGAAAAGTGGAAATAAAGATGTCATCATTTCTTTGCAAGAACATGACCTTGCTCCTTCTCTACTTGATTGCTAACTAAATTCTAAAAGCACATTGGTAGCGATCTGAGAGCTTGCCATTATCTTCTGTTAAATGTTCTGCATGTCATAGTGCAATTCACAAGGCTCATGTGATCACTCTCACCTGATAATTCTGAATGTGTTAAGCCTGTTTATGCCACGATTTTCTGAGCTTCTCTTCTTTTTCATAATTCATTTTCCTTTTTGCCACAATTCTCCCTCACACATCTGACACTTTTCCTTCTCTTTGTTACTCGGTGAAATGGAGCATGCTTATGCTTCCCTATGGAAGGTGCTCCCCCTGCCCCCAACCCTGACACAGTCAATTGTAATCTATTGCTACATTATATGAATTCCATTATTTTTCCACTCTGTTAACTTCAAGTGCCTTAAGCTGAGTTTTTGTACCATGGGACCAAAAGAACTAGAGTTTGTGAAAGTGAACTTATCATCAAAGTTATATATCTGTAATTTAATAGATTGTTTATTCATTCAGGTGTCTGTAAGATTTCCCAGGGAATTTCACAAGTTATGTCATTTTAATAAAACCCATCATATCTAATGTTCAAGGGACAATAAACTAGATTCTATTTAGAACAATCAGCAATGACAAACACTGGAAAGATAAGACATTCTAAAATGAGTAAGAATTCAATGAAGTTTTTTAAGACATCACTTTCTAACTTGCCTCATTTGCATCTCTTTGGACTCTTTCACATTACTGTATTTACCTGAGTTTTAACAGTGCTTCATGTTCCTGAAATTGAAGACATTTTAAATTTATTTTGGTATGAAGTCCAATAGCAGGCCTTATCATTTAAGATAATAGTTAACTAAAACCCTGGTGTAAACCATAAAATCAAGCTCTAAAACTACATTTTCTTTCCCAAAAAACAAAGAGAGATCATGGGAACTTATAGAATATTGTAGGAAAGTTTCATAAGTTCATTCCCTTCTGGGGTCTTAATCATATATCCCAAATACTATCCATAGGATGGCTTCACAGATCATCATGATTCACAGTCTGAAGGTTCACTATTTGGGATCTCCCTATTAAGTGCATTGGCTTTTAAAAATCAGCCATGACAACTGCTATTTTCTCCAGTGTTAAAAGATGAATGCTACTTTACTTAAGTAAAGACCAAATATTTAATCCCTTCACCCCTTAAAAATGACTGTGTCTGTTATAAAAAGGCATAGAGAAAATTCAAATCATAGTTACACTAGAACATGGAGAGAGTTTAATCCCATTTATATGACAGTACTAACTTAACTGCAAGGTCAGGTACTATCTTTAAAATCTGTTTTGATAATACTCACCACTGCTTTTCTGCCTATTACCAATATTGTAGCCAAAGTATTTACGATCCTTCAAAAGAAGGGCTTCTATTCCCTTTCCTTTTTCTTTTTCCCTGTCTTCTCTTCCTTTTCTGTTTCCCTTTCTCTTTTTAGAAAGAGATTTAGATTTAAACTTTTAGGTTGTTTATCATAGCTGACAGTAAGTTAGTCTGGTGATTAACTGGCAGAGAGAAAAATTTTAGGCATAATAAACCATTTTCCTATACTCATTTCCTTTGTAGATTAGTTTTTGCTGTCAGTCTATTTGTGCATGACGATAGAGCAGAATGTAAAGGAGCACGAGACTGGATGAACTGGCTTTGATCCATCTCTGATATTATTTAGTTGAGTAACATTATCTGTCTATGAAGCTCCTTGTCTTCCAAAATGGGAACAATTCCTACCTCACTGGGTTGGTGTAAACATTGAAAAAATATTGTATGCAAAATTTAAAAAGACAGTTATTACTATCATATTTTATAAGTGGTTAAAACTAAGGTTAGAGCAGCAGTAGAAGAAAGAGAACCAATTCAATGTTATTCATTAATTTGTTAACATCCAAATTAATAAGAATTTTTTACAGATTAGTGATTATAAGTTTAATACTACTAATTGTATATATATGCGTGTGTGTATAAATATCTTAATTATATATAGTTGATTGTACCATATTCACTTAAATTGCTAATCGTTTCTGAAAGGAGAAAGATACCTCCAAAATCAAAATTTCTGTAATGTGGCAATTTACCTTGAGCCTTGTTTTCTCCAGTGCTGTAGTCTATTTTGGTAAGTGCACAAAGATGACTAAAGTGAATGTGTGACAAATCTTATGTGAAAGTAGGGCAGGCTATTCTCGACTGAGAGTAAGGCAGGCTGCATTGCCTACAGGTTAGAACATATGATGCCGCATCAGATTGCCACAGCTTCATCACTTACTAGCTGTGTGAATTTGACAAGCTATTTAAACATTATGAGTCTCAGGTTCTGCATCTGTAGGATGGGGACAAAAATAATATCTATCTCTTAGAGTTGTTATGAAGATAAGATGAGTTAATAAATGTGCAGCACTTAGAACAGTTTCTATCAAACAGTAGATACTCAATACATTTTAATTATTACCATTCTCAGATTTTTCAGCCTTGGTTTTCACTGATGCTTTAGAATATATGACTCTTTTACTCTATTCTCTACCAACCTGTCTCTTTCCTCTCCAAGGCTCTTATTGTCCGCTCATCTTCCTGTTTCCACCTTTTCCTTGGCTGAAAACAGATGAAATCTTGATTGTACTAGCTGAAAAGCAGGACTCCCTTACCTCACCAGGCCACAAGTGGGAGCTGAACTGTTTAGGTATGAATGATGGAATTGAATGGATATGAGCAAACTTCATGTCTCATTGTTATTTGTGGTGTCAGATATGTTTGTAGACTCCTTCCATTTGAAATGTCCTCTTAGGTTAAATTAAAGGTTGAAAATGATACGGTCCTCTGCCTCAAGCACATTATAAATATTGTAACTTCTGAGGAAGCTTCTCTGGGTGTTGTATAACTGCCTAGATGTTTTGGACAGCCATAGTTTGCAAGGCATACAGTGACTGTTTTAATAACACCCATCCCTGCCTTACGGATACTTCCAATATCCCCTACCCTTTCATACATTGTTTTTCCTCAAGCATATGTTACATTCTAAGCTATTATATATTTTGCTTGTTTATTTAATTTTTAAAATTTCCATCTCTACCCACTGAAATGTAATCTTCATGAGAACAGTGATTTATGTCTGTTTTCTTCACTAATATATTCCCAGAGCCTCAGAAAGGCATCTGGCACATAACAGGTATATCAGGTTAACAATGCCTCTAATTGACAAAAGTCAGTTTATTTTTTACAAGAACTTTACACTTTCTTTGCTTCATCTCGTATAAGAGTATTATTCATTCATTCACTTACCATTACGCAATCTTTCCTAATGGGTGTGTAATTGATACCTCAAATTCATGCCCAAAACTGAACTCTTAATTTTCCCTGTGAAATTTTACTCCATTCACATCTTTCCAATCTGAGTAAAATTCAAGCTATTCTTCCAGTTGCTTAGATCAAAAAAATCTAGGGTCATTTTTGACTTTTTTTTTCTCATACTATATATCCCTTCCAAAAGCAAATGCTGTTGACTCTACCTTCAAAATATGTCTGGATTTTAAACATCTGTCATCACCTCTATTGCTATCATAGTGGAGGCCAGCATCTTCTCTTGTCTGGGTTATTGCAAAACATACCTAACTGGTCTCCCAGCTTCCATTCTTTTTCCCTAGACAGACTCAGCCATGAGATTAATCTGTTTTAGTCAGAACAAAACACAAAGCCCTTCGAGCATTTACAAGATCCATTTCAGTGCTTGGATCCTCTCCTAATAAATTCACCACTCACCTAACTTTCAGCTACATTGGACCCTCTTCTATTCTTGGATCTTACCAAACACTCTCCATCTCAGGGCTATTTTGTTGTCTTCTCCTTTGGCATGGCATGCTCTTCTTCCAGACATTGAAGGAAATTTCTTCAGATTCAGCGAGTAGATATTACACATAATTTGACCTATGGCTTTCAGATAATATATTTGCAAAGTGAAATGGAAATTCCCTTTATATTTTTATGGTCTTGCAGCAATAATATGCTTGAATGCTGGCTAGGTTAGATATTATTCAAGCCCTAAAACTGCACTACAGAAAGCTGTAAATGATTATGCAAAAAAAAAAAGCTCAAATGGCCAGATATGTCATGTGTAAAATATGCCAAGTATAAGGGAAATTCATATTTACTTATTTTACTAACTGGATCTATGTTTCTCACATTTGAAACAATGTCTACCAGCTTCTAAAATTACATACTAGCTCCTCTAGATTGATTTCCTCTTTCTTTATCAATTATTGGACAATTGGCTACCAAAGTATAGAATTTATGAACTGCTTTATGCAGTTATTTGCCAAATGAAAATCAGTATCTGTGGAAGATGATGTTTTGCTGCTGGTGTCGATATGGACAGACTAACAATCTCAGGGTCTATGAGAGCTTTATGATTGGTAGTGCAGTATATTATTGAGGGTACTCTCTAGGGCCAGAGAGCCTGGATTTGACATCCATTTAACCACTTACTAGCTGTATAGCTGTGCAAGTTGTTTAAACTCTCTCAATTTTTTCATCTATTAAATGAGGATAATAATAGTAACTTCCTCAGGGATTTTTAAGAAAATCACAAGTGAGTTAATAAATGCAGGTCTCTTGCAACAGTGCTGACCTACATAGATATGTATTTATTATTATGTCTACTTCTCTTTCCTTTTAAATAATATTTTTTGGTGGGGAAAACATCATAGATGCATACAAGAGTCTGATGGATTGTTGGTTTCTCTCATAAAAACTGTACTCAGATATATACACACAAAATTTTACATACAATTTACACAGGTTTGCAGAGGTCCCTGAAGATCACCAAAGAGGCCCCTATTAGATCACCAGATGTCTCTATATCCCTGGTTAAAGTTTTGCTTAAGGTGATAAATTTTAATCCAATCACATCAGTAATCATGTTAAATATGAATAGTCTAAACACAACAGTTACAATACAGAGATTTCCATATTGGCTAAAAAAGCAAGATCCAATTATATGCCATCTAAAGGAAACCCATTTTAAAAGTCAAGCTATTAATCACTTAAATGAAAAAGGATGAAAAAAGTTATACCATATGTATGGGAAAGGTTAACTCAACAGGTCTGGATTGTTTAAACCCTGCACATTCCAAAGAAAGGCTTGTTTTCATTATTGGCCTTTGGCTGGCTTCTGGGAAATGAGCTCTTGGAATGTTCTATTTGAAAAAAAGGGTATTTTTGTGGGCCTACAACTTTGGGCTGAATTAGTTGGTTTAGATAGTTTGTGCTAACAATGTGATTTGTGGTGAATATCTACTTTTGCTCTGGGGTTCTGGATCTTGAGGAATTAAGGTCAGTCATATAGGTACCATATGCCCATATGACAAATACCCAATAAAGTCCTGGAAAACTTGGTTAGGATAAGCTTTCCTGTTTGGCATCTTTTTGTACATATTGCTAGACATCATTGCTGAAGGAATTAAGAGTGTCCTATGTGAATCCACTGGGAAGGGTCACTTGGAAACTTGTACCTGGTTCCCTCTGGACTTCACTTTATGTACCTTTCCCTCTCTGATTTTACTCTACATCCTTTCAGTAATAAATCATAACCATCATCACAAAAACTTGTGAGTCCTGTGTGTCCCTAACATCATTGGGCCTTAGGGTAGTCTTATGAACCTTTAACAATCCATGCAAACACTAACCAAAAGAAAGTTGGATTTTCTATATAATATCAGAGAAAGTAAACTTTAGAACAATACCATTTATTAGGGATAACAAAGGTTATTACATAATGAACAAGAGGCAGTTCTCCAAGAAGACATAACAATATTAGATGTGTATATACCTAACATCTGAGTTTCAAAATAAATGAAGTAAAAGTTAACAGACCTAAAAAGAGAAATAGAAAAATCCACAATTACAGTTGGAGATTTTAACACTCCCCTCCTAGTTGAAGGATATAAAGTTAATAAATGAAAATCTATTTCACTTCTATATAATAAATATAAACAATGGGAATTTGAAATTTAAAAAATCTTTAAAAATTGTAATATCTGTATGCTGAATACTTCAAAATACTGAAGAAATAAATAAAAAGACCTAAATAAATTAAGAGATGTTACTGTGTTCCTGAACAGTATGTTCCTTGATTGGAAGACTCAGTATTGTTAAGATAGCAGTTTATCTCAATTTTGTGTACAGATTCAATACAATCCCAATGAACATTATAGCAGGTTGGTTTTTGTTTTGTCTTTCTGGAGTAATCAACAAGCCGATCCTAAAACTTATATGGAAAAGCAAGGGACTGAAATAGCTAGAACAATTTTGACACAGAAAAATAATTTGAAGGATTTACATCTCCCAATATTAATTGCTTAATATAAAGGTACCTATTTGAGACACTGCCTCCCTGCAGTAGGACATCTGAGAAGTGCATTTTCATGACTGCCAAGATGAAATCATGCATTTGTCTCCATTTCCTCTCAAAACTTCACTGAAAGGATTATAAATAAATAAAAGGACAAAACCCCACAGAAACAAAGAGATGGGAGGGAAGGATGATTTATGTCAGCAACATTTTGGAACTGGAAAGCAGGTGATAATTAACCTAGCAGACAAGAGAAAGCTAAAATTTGGACCAGTATGTGTATAAAGCTCACAAGAAACAACATAACTATTTTCATGGTAACTCAGATGTTGAAGGGAATAGGTAGCAGTAAAAACAGAAGTGCAGGGTAGATTGAAAGCAGGAAAAATGAATATAAATATTTAAAAAGAGCACTTAAATTCACCCATCCTTTCCCTATACCAAATAGTCATGAGACCTCCTCCTCTGAGCCTCAGCAGTAGGCTAGAGATTACCTGCTGAAGAACCTGAAACAGATGGACTGACATTGGACTTGGGGACATCGGGAACAATTTGAGGGTGGAAATGACAGAAGTCTACTTACTGAGAGGTGAGAACCACCCTCCAACATTCTCTTCTCAGGTCCCAGAATTCTAGCAAACATGCTGAACACTTGCCCAATCCCAACTTGCAGCTAAGGAATTTCTTTCAGATGAAAGCGACTGGTTTCAAAAGAAAAGGCCCCCAAAGAAAGAACCAAGTCTCTCCTAATTACTCCCCAGTTAGGCTCATCAATTTCCAAGCCCCATGAATGCATATGGAGTCCTAACCTGCTTTTCAGATCCTCACTCTTACGTATGATCTGACAGCAAAGATCATTACACCATCGAAGAAAATCTCTAATACAAAAGACAGAGAAGAAAACAAGCAAACTAAAACATCATGGAAATAAAAAATGAAAGTAGCAGAAGAACACTTTAAGAAGATTAATAATTTAGAAAAGAGAATACATTACGTCCATGAAACAACATATACATACATATTTACACATAGAACATTCAGAGAACAAAAAAGAATTCCTTTAAATTATCACATAGCAGAAACTAACATTTCCAAAAGAATATTTAAGAAAAATTTCCCAGATGAAAGGGAGGGAAAAACAAATGAAAAGTGGGAAAGAAAAAAAACCACACTGTGGTATTGGTAAAAGTATGGACACATAAATCAATAGTATAGATTATAGAGGGCTCATAGACCCTCACTAATATAGTTAAGTAATTTTTGACAAAAGGTAAAAGTGATAAAATGGAAAAGCAATAGTATATTTAACCAATGGTATTGGAAAAATTAGACAACTACTTTTCAAAAATAGAATTTCAATGCATAACTCATACCTTACACAAAAATTAAAGTTCAAAATGAATGATGTCTAAAGAAAAACATCAAATATGAAGCTTCTAGAAAAAATGTAGGTGAAAATTTGGATGCATTTGTGTAATACAAATAGATTTAAAATATAACACCCAATGCATGATCTATTTTAAAAAGTGGCAAATGAGATTTTATTACAAAAATTTTGCTTTGTGGAAGTCACTATTAAGAGAATGAAAAGGTCAGTTACAGATTGGGAAACACATTTTCAAATGATATGTCTGACAAAGAATTATATCCAGAATATATGAAGAACTCTTAAAAACAACAATAAGAAAACAAACAACCCAAACACAAATAAATGAGGAAACGTTCTGAACAGAAATTTCACCAAAGAAGATATGTGACTGGATGATAAAGACATGAAAAGATGCTCAACATTATTTGCCTTTAGGGTACCAGAAATTAAAACCAGGAGCTACCACTACACACCCATTAGAATGGCAAAACAAAACAACCAAACAGAGAAGCAAACAAACCCCTATCATTATCAAGTGCTGGCCAGGATGCCAGACAACTGGCATTCATTGATAGTAGGAATGCAAAATGATAGAGCTATTTTGGAAAACAGTGTGAGGAGTTTACTATAAAATTAAACAAAATTAACCATACAATCTTGCACTCCTACTCCTGGTATTGATGAAAACAAAATAAAAATATATACTTTCAAAAATTTTTATGTGTGGGTTTCCTTGGTGGCGCAGTGGTTGGGAGTCCGCCTGCCGATGCAGGGGACACGGGTTTGTGCCCTGGTCCGGGAAGATCCTGCATGCCGCGGAGAGGCTGGGCCCGTGAGCCGTGGCCGCTGAGCCTGCGCGTCCGGAGCCTGTGCTCCGCAATGGGAGAGGCCACAACAGTGAGAGGCCCGCATAAAGCAAAAAAAAAAAAAAAAAAAAAAAATTATGTGTGAAGTTTATAGCAGCATTATTCATAATCACCAAAAGCTAGAAACAACCAAGATGTCCTTCTACAGGTGAATGGATAATGAACTATGAAATATCCATGCATTGGAAGACACTTCAGAAATAAAAAGGAAAGTGCTATCAATTTACAACCAGATAGTTGCCTGTTAAGTAAATGAAAGAAACAGGACCTGGTAGGTATGATTCCATTTTATGACATACCTATCATACCTGATAGGTATGATTCCATTTTATGACAATTTGGAAAAGTCAAAATTGTAAGCATGGGAGATATGTAGTGCTACAAAAGAAGAGCACAAAGGAATTTAGGGAGTGTCAAAAATTAGTATAATGGTTCTGTGTGGCGCTGTGGTAGTAAACACAGAACTCTATGTAGTTGTCAAACCCCATAGAACTGTACACCAAAAAGAGGGAATTTTAATGTCTGAAAAAGTTTAAAAAATAAACCAGGATATTGGGGAAACCAAAACAGAATGCAAATTGTGGCAGTGAATCTAATTGTATTTCAAATAAATGATATTAGCACTAGAAAAGAGTGGAAACGAAAGGAGTGGACCCAGTAACTTAAAAAAAAAAAGTATTTTCACTGGATACTGTAAGGCTAATGATAAAAAGAATAGTATACAAATACTGAACTCTAGTTGGTAAAATTTGTTCCTCCCAAAGGTATATGTTATCAATTCTGAAACTACTTTACCTAGACAACAAATAAGTAAATATTTGTAGGTAATAAAATTCAGGTATTGCACTATTGGAGAAATGTTACAAATAAGAAAAGGAGGAATTCTACATAAACCTAGTGTATATATTCATAAATATCCACAGGTAAATAGGTAAAACAATTACATAGATGCTTGTGTATGTATGCATGCTTGTGTATACTTGCCTATGCATACACACACACACACAGAGAGAAATAGCGAGAAACAGCAATATATATGTGTGTGTGTGTATATATATATGTTTGTGTATGTATGATATATATATTTGTATGTGGGTCTATATATAAATATAGACACACACATATATATGTAATTTCCTAGCTCTGTTCACTAAGATTGTCTAGAAGCAGTGATAACACAGTAGCAATGAATATGCCTAATATCCTGATCTTGGTTCCTAAAAATCATTCTCCAATTAAAAAAATGGTCTTCTTGTAGAAATAAATGAATCCAAGGCTGGGATAGGCAAATTGCTAGATGATCCTGGAGCATCTTATGATATTAGTTATGAGGAAGTTCTCAAAAACCAAAAATATAGGGGCATATTGAAGAGACACAGGAGTAGATCTGAAAGAGTTCCCATTAGCCAAAGTTGAAAAAAATTGAACAACTAAATAAATAACCAATTTTTCCAATTGTTATACTTATTATATAAATTTACAGAATTTTATATAATAAAATAAATATCCATCTTATTGATATAAATGGATATTGAAAAAACAAAAAGATTGGAAAGAAGAAACAGCTCTTCCTTTCAGTTTAATTCTTCTTAATAAATGTAGATGAATGAGGGAAATAGAAAATCACTATTAGAATATCATTGCAATAATTGATGCTGGCAAGATCCGCAGATAAATGGTAAAATTAGTGGACAAAAGTTTAAGGAGAAACAGGATATTTGCATACCTTCTGTCTTAGTCAGGGTCATACAGAGAAACAGAACCAATAGGTCTCATCTGCAAGCTGGAGACCCAGGAAAGCCAGTAGTATAATTCAGCTTGAGTCCAAAGGCCTGAGAACCAGGGGAGAAGACAGTGTAAATCACTGTCCAGTGGCTGGAGATGATACGAGACGTCCCAGCTCAATCAGTGAGGCAGGAAAAAATGAATTTTTTCTTCCTCTGTCTTTTGTTCTATTCAGGCCCTCAATAGGTTGGTTGATGTTCACACATACTGGGGAGAGCAAACTGCTTTATTGAGTCCACCAATCCAAACGCTAGTCACCTAGAAACACCTTTACATATACACCCCAAAATAATGTTTAATCTGGTCACACCATGGCCAGTCAAGCTGACACATAAAATTAACCATTATAGCTGCAAAGTGTTTCCCCCCAAATATTTACTCAGTGCGAAGGGAAAAATTAACTTACAGTAGAGAAACCAGGCAAGTATCACATTAACCAAGTGGTTAAAGTTAACACCCCAATAGTAAGATATATGAACATTATGTACCCCTGATATGATACAGTGACTTCTCTCAAGGGCACATAACCTCTGTGGTATGCTTGACAAAAATTTATAACTTCAATTTTTTGATGAGAACACTTTAGAGAAACCCAAATTGAGAGACAGTTTGCAGAATACCTGACCCATGTCCTTCAAAAGTGTCAAGGACATGAAAGACAAGGAAATATTGTCACAGATTGAAGGAGATGAAAAAAAAACATGACAATTAATTGCAGTGGCGTTCTTGGTCAGATTCTTGAACTGAAAAAAACATTGGATAAAGTCTGTAATAATTAATAGGATAGTGCCAATATTAAGTTTTTGGTGTTGATAATTGCATGATGGTTATGTAAGATGTTAACATTAGGGGAAGCTGAGTGAAGGTTATTTGAAAACTTTCCATACCATCTTTGCAGCTCTTCTGTAAGTCTAAAATTATTTCAAAAAGAAAAGTGTTTTAAAAATCCTTGCCTAGGTCCTATCATTTTTTGTGCCTTTCAAGATCTTTTGACATGTTTAAGAACTAGAGGTTTATCCATATGACAAAGGACCTCACCTGGAGATGAGAGAACAAGTTATTTTCAAGTTGGCTGTACTTTTCATTTCCCTTCTTTTCTAATATTTCTCTTTATTTTTTTTTTATCAGTTTTATAATCCCTATGAAATTCCAGTTGGAGGTAAATCAAATAAGCTGATTCTCACAATGTGTCTTTTATTTATTTTATTTTTAACATATTATCATCATATCAGTATTAATTTTAGTGCTATACTAAGACCTAGGGCACTTGATACCTTGGTAGTCATTTTTCTAACCAGTGTTGTATGACTACTAAAAAAGGAGAAAACAAACATCTACATTTACATAATCTCCTAATTGGCAGTTAAAAGTCCTGTACCCAATTCTAATGTGAACGAGGAGGGTATTTTCTCCATACCACCAAAACGCAATTTTCGGAGGCTAGCTGAGTGTCCTGCAATTCAATTTAATTCTGACATTATCTACCTGGAGATAGTGTCAGATCCCACAGGTTATGGGCTCAGTCCTACAAGACTGCCCACCCCTCCACTTCAGAGGCCAGTTTAAGTCTAGGTTGTCACCTATACTTCTAACAGGCTACAGACTGGAGGTTCCAACACACCCTCCTTGGGTTTGATTAATTTTCTAGAGTGGCTCACAGAACTCAGAGAAACACTGTACTTACTACATCACCAGTTTAGTATACAAGGATATAACTCAGGAACAGCCAGGTGGAAGAAATGCACAGCATAAGGAATGGGGAAAGGACATGGAGATTCCATGCTCTCCCAGGGCCCACCCTCCCCAAATCTCCACATGTTCACCAGACTGGAAACTCTCTGAACCCTACCCTTTTGAGTTTTTATGGAGACTCCATTACATAGGCCTGATTAATTAAATCATTGAGCATTTGGTGATTGATTCAACCTCTACTGCCTTTCCCCTCCCTGGAGGTGGAGGGGTGGGTGGGACTGAAAGTTTCAACCCTATAAACACAGGGTTGGGTCTTTAGGCACTCAGTCCCCATTCTTAGTTTAACTACTGCCTCCCAAAAGTCATCTCATAAACATAAAAAAATGACACTTTTATCACTCTCATCACATAGGAAATTTCAATAGTTTTAGGAGCTCTGTGACAGAAACAGGACAAAGACCAAAAATACCTTTCTTTTTTTTTTTGCGGTACCCGGGCCTCTCACTGTTGTGGCCTCTCCCGTTGCGGAGCACAGGCTCCGGACGCACAGGCTCAGCGGCCATGGCTCACGGGCCTAGCCGCTCCGCGGCATGTGGGATCTTCCCAGACCGGGGCACGAACCCGCGTCCCCTGCATTGGCAGGCGGACTCTCAACCACTGCGCCACCAGGGAAGCCCTTTTTTTAAAAAAAAATTTTTATTTATTTATAATACCTTTCTTATTATAAGCCACACTGTCACAGCAATGTAATTAAATGATTTGATTGACAATGCTGTGTGCTGAATTTAGGTCATGCATTCAATCAGTTTGCACATCTGTAAAATGAGAGGGTGGGATACATAAACTCTATGGTCCTTTCAGTCTTAAACTTCTGTCAAACATTATATATGAGTGCTATTGGAGGTGGTTGCATTGATTTACTTTGTTTAATTTATTTGGGCTTAGAACTTCTCAAACTTAACATGTAATTTTGTATATGTGCAAATTATTCTTAGTCAAGCACTTTGCAGATATCCTCATCAGATGAGTGAACCTATTATTCTTAGTTTTCCTATTTATGTTACTGGTCCTATGGGTCCAGACATATTTTGTTTATCATCAATGATGACACTACCATTTTTGCGCAATTCTGTTCTCATGCAGCTACTTCAAGGATATATTCTGGAGCCAGTTTGCCTTTGGCTTCCTGTTTTATACACCATCTGGAAACTTCAGCTGGTGCAGAATTTTAACCCTCACTATTTAAAAGTAATTGCTCATGTAGTCTGTGCAATTACCACCAATATCAAGGAAATATCTTTATCACACATTTCCCATTTGAGAAGGAGGAAGTGTAGAATGGATACTTTTAAACAACTCTATGTGTTCCTTCATCTAAAACATTCTTCTAGGAGCAAACGATTTACATTTCTGATAATAATGAATAATTGGCTTTTGAATGATTCCCGTAGTGTCCCCACTGAAAAATTCATTTTGAATGTGAAAAAGTAATTTGTCAGCAACAAAAATTGTAAATGTTTTTCTTTTCTTAACTTGGCTAGAAGAGGACATAAAAAAAATAAAAGAAGACATTGATACTACATGTAAACCCTATTATTAAAATATTAAAATTACATGTGCAGGGCACAGTGATTAGATTTCTCTAATCAGTGCCTGAATGTGCATTCAGATATCGCCCCTTACTAGCTGTGTGATATTGGCCAATTAGCTTAACATCTATAAAGCATTGGTGGCTAAAGGGGCTTTTACAAGAATTAAGTGAGATCTTTGACTTCAAAGCTTTTAGCACAATCCCAGCACATGAGAAACTAAGTATTAACTACTATTGTTGTAGCTGGGATGCTTAAGATGATGATAATTAATGAGGATGCTACCAAGCCATTTATTAACATATTGCCTTTGAGGTAGTTACTGTCTTGCTTTTGGAGAGGTGATATCCTGTCACTTTGTCACCTGATTCACAATTTGAATAACAGCTGTTTCAAGTAATTTAACTTGTTTAAGGAAATGTACTGAAACAATTCAAATTATACATCCAAGAGTCAACAAGAAATGGTCACAAAAGAGACATAAGTCTTTCTCTCTCCATCTCTCTCTCTGTGTCTTTCTCTCTCTCTGTCTTTCTCTGTGTGTGTGTGTGTGTGTGTGTGTGTGTGTGTGTGTATGGTTCTGAGTATTTGTGGTGGAGCAAGAAATATTGATTAACTTTAGTAGTTAAGAAAGTATCTATTTTATTATTTTTTACTCAGAATATATCTCCCCAAACTGGAAGCACCTAATTATTTAGTTGATACGTTATTTCTCAAAGCTAGTGATCCAATAAAAGGAAAGTACACTTTCTAATTCCTTGGTGTATCTGAGCATCTATTCCTAACCTCATTGGCTCAGGACAGCCCTCAGGTGCACATATGACACTTTATTGACGCTGGTGACCTATAAGCCAGAGATGCAACTTCTAAATTATGCAGTTCATTGTTTAGATTGCTGGAATTGTGCCTTACTCTTGCTTTTCAGTTATATCAGAAGTCCTGCTTTTACATTTGAGATTTGATTCTGTCTCTGTGGGCTTATTGTTTGTGGTAAAAAGAAGGCCACTCGTGCTTAGAAACTTCAGGGATCAATCTTGAGTGTTTGAAATATTTGCTTAAACATTACTTGCTTAATCAGGCTTTTAGCTGATTGCTACACAGTTCAATGTTTGCTTTATGTAGTTCTAGAGGGTACTGTTATAAAGCACTCTACAGATTGCTGCAGAAATGTACATTATTATCCATAGGTCTTATTTCATTTGGTCATACTCTCCTATCTGCATTGGAGCACAGTAAGAAATATTTAAGACATTTCTTTTCAAACCTCCAAGAAAAAATAGGAGCTTCCAAGATAATTTTCTGAAAGAACTCATTATAGGTATTTGAAATTGTAGTTAAAGTATTTGTGTCATACCTTCACTTAAGTCACAACTTTAAAATCTATTAACAATCATTTTGAAGTACTACTGATGTGTCCATGAAAATGAATCAAAATATGACAAAATAACCAACAAATCAACCACAGGTATCTCAATATTTGTGATAATTACATATGAGAGAAGGACTCTAAAATTTAATTTAAAAGTCTGATTAGCTATTAACACCTTATCAGTCAAATCATTTGAAAATATTTTCTCCTATTCTGCAGGTTGTCTTTTCATTTTGTCAGTGGTTTCCTTTGTTGTTTGAAAGCTTTTAAGTTTAATTAGGTCCCATTTGTTTATTTTTGCTTTTATTTCCTTTGCTCTAGAAGATGGATCCAAAAGAATATTGCTATGATTTATGTCAAAGAGTGCTCTGCCTATGTTTTCCTCTAGGAGTTTTATGGTTTCTGGTCTTACATTTGGGTCTTTAATCCATTTTGAGTTTATTTTTGTATATCAGGTTACAGAATGTTCTAATCTCGTTGTTTTACATGTGGCCATCCAGTTTTTTGAGCACCACTTATTGAAGAGACTGTCTTTTCTCCATTGTATATTCTTGCCTCCTTTGTCATAGATTAATTGACCATAAGTGCATGGGTTTATTTCTGGGCTCTCTATTCTGTTCCTTTGATCTATGCATCTGTTTTTGTGCCAGTACCATACTGTTTGATTACTGTAGGTTTGTAATATAGTCTGAAGTCAGGAAGCATGATCCATCTAGCTTTGTTCTTCTTGTTTTCAGTATTTGGGGTCTTTTGTGTTTCTGTACAAATTTTAAAATTATTTGTTCTAGTTCTGTGAAAAATGCCACTGGTATTTTGATAGGGATTGCACTGAGTCTGTAGATCACCTTGTGTAGTATGGTCATTGTAACAATATTAATTCTTCCAATCCAAGAATGTGGTATATCTTTCCATCTGTTTGTGTCCTCTCCAATTTCTTTCATCAATTTCTTTCATCATCTTATAGTTTTCTGAGTACAGGTCTTTAACCTCCTTAGGTAGGTTCATTCCTAGGTATTTTATTCTTTTTGATGTGATGGTAAATGGGATTGTTTCCTTAATTTCTCTTTCTGATAGTTTTGTGTTACCATATAGAAATGCAACATATTTCTCTATATTAATTTTGTATCCTTCAACTTTACTGAATTCACTGATGAGGTCTAGTAGTTTTCTGGTAATGCCTTTAGCATTTTCTATGTATAGCATCATGTCATCTGCAAGCAGTGACACTTTTATTTCTTCCTTTCCAATTCGGATTCCTTTATCTCTTTTTTCTTGTCTGATTGCTGTGGCTAGGACTTCCAATACTCTGTTGAATAAAAGTGGCAAGGGTGGGCATCCTTTGTCTTATTCCTAATCACAGAGGAAATGCTTTCAGCTTTTCACTATTGAGTATGATGTTAGCTGTGGGTTTATCACATATGGTCTTTATTATGTTGAGGTAGGTTCCCTCTACACCCACTTTCTTGAAGAGTTTTTATCATAAATGGATGCTGAACTTTGCCAAAAGCTTTTTCTGCATCTATTGAGATGATCATATGGTTTTTATTCTTCAGCTTGTTAATGGGTATCACATTGACTGATTTGCAGATATTGAAAAATCCTTGCATCCCTGAGATAAATCCCACTTGATCAAAGTTTATAATCCTTTTAATGTATTGTTGGATTTGGCTTGCTAATATTTTGTTGAGGATTTTTGCACCTATATTTGTTCATCGGTGATACTGGCCTGTAATTTTCTTTTTTTGTGTGATATCTTTGTCTGGATTTGGTATCAGGGTGGTACTGGCCTCATAGCATCATTTCAGAAGTGCTCCTTCCTCTGCAGTTTTTGGAATAGTTTGAGAAGGATAAGTGTTAACTCTTTTCTAAATGTTTGGTAGAATTCACCTGTGAAGCCATCAGGTCCTGGACTTTTGTTTGTTGTGAGTTTTTTAATTACTGATTCAATTTCATTACTGGTATTTGGTCTGTTCATATTTTCTATTTCTTCCTGGTTTAGTCTTGGGAGATTGTACAATACTAAGAATTTGTCCATTTCTTCTAGGTTAACCATTTTGTTGGCATAGGGTTGTTTGTAGTAATCTCTTATGATCTTTTGTATTTCTGTGGTGTCAGTTGTAATTTCTCCTTTTTCATTTCTGATTTTATTGATTTGGGCCTTCTCCCATTTTTCTTGATGAGTCTGGCTAAAGGTTTACCAATTTTGTTTATCTTTTCAAAGAACCAGATTTTCATTTCATTTATCTTTTCTATTGAGTTTTTAGTCTTTATTTCATTTATTTCTGCTCTGATCTTTATGATTTCTTTCCTTTGACTAACTTTGAGTTTTGTTTGTTTTTCTTTCTCTAGTTCCTTTAGGTATAAGCTTATGTTGTTTATTTGAAATTTTTCTTGTTTCTTGAGGTAAGCTTGTATATAAATATTTACAGAGCTCATATAATTCAACATCAAAAAAAAGATTAAAAAATGGGCAGAAGACTTGAATAGACATTTTCCCAGAGAGGACATGTAGATGGCCAACAGGCACATGAAAAGATTCTCAGCATCACTAATCATCAGAGAAGTGCAAATAAAAACTACAATGAGACATCACCTCACACCTGTCAGAATGACCATCATGAAAAAGAACACAAACAACAAATGTCGAGGATGTGGAGAAAAGGGAACCCTCATACACTGTTGGTGGGAATGTAAATTGGTACAGCCACTGTGGAAAAAAGTATGGAGGTTTCTCAAAAAACTAAACTTAGAACTACAGTATGACCCAGCAATTCCACTCCTGGGTATATATTCGAAAAAATCATAAAATACTAATTTGAAAAGATACATGCACCCCAATGTTCATAGCAGCATTATTTACAATTGCCAAGATATGGAAGCAACCTAAGTGTCTATCAACAGATGAATGGATAAAGAAGTAATACACACACACACACACACACACACACACACTCACACTCACACACACATGATGGAATACTACTCAGCCATAAAAAGGAAGGAAATTTTGCCATTTGAAACAACATGGATGGACTTGCAGAGTATTATGCTAAGTGAAATAAGTCAGGCAGAGAAAGACAAATACAATATGCTATCACTTATATGTGAGATCCAAAAAACAGTCTAGTAAATATAGCAAAAAAGAAACAGACTCATAGATACAGAAAACAAATCAGTTTTTTGGTATTAAGAGGTACAAACTATTAGGTATAAAATAAGCTACAAGGACATATTGTCCAATACAGGGAATATAGCTAATATTCTATAATAACTATAAATGGAGTATAACCTTTAAAAGTTATGAATCAGGGACTTCCCTGGTGGGCCAGTGGTTAAGACTTCGCCTTCCAATGCAGAGGGTGCGGGTTCGATCCCTGGTCAGGGAGCTAAGATCCCACTTGCCTCATGGCCAAAAAAACAAAGCATAAAACAGAAGCAATATTGTAACAAATTCAATAAAGACTTTATAAATGGTCTATATCAAAAAAAAATCTTTAAAATAAATAAATAAAGAGTTATGAATCACTGTATTGTACATCTGTAACTTATATAATATTGTTCAGCAACTATACTTAAACTAAAAAAAATTTTTTTAAGTCTGATCGGCACTTTCAGTCCTCATGTGTAACAATGAACAAGGTAATAGATGCAAGCGTATACTATAAAATTACTTGAAGTCATCAATACATACATATGGGTTAAAGTTTATTAATATAATAATCTCTTCTATTAATTAAAGCTAAAGTAACAAATTGAAATAATTTATTTACATATATCCAATGTATATGCAAGTTTATTATTTCATTTTAGTAAATAATTTTTTCCTCACTAGATTGTAAGCTCCATGAAGATAAGAATTTTTATCTAATGTATTCAATGTTGTATCTACAGTATCCAGAACAGTTCCTGTCACGTAGTAGATGCTCATTAAATACCTGTTTCATGAATGAATGATCTAATAGTTAAATGATCTAAAAATCGAAGCCTTTTGCTTGCTGCAAACCCAGGGCTACCATGAAATCAGCTCACAGCAGATGCTCAATAAATGGTGCCCCCCTTGGAGTCTGCCCACGGGTAGACGCAGGCACAATGCAGACCTCCAAGTGGCAGTTTACTGAACACAGATGGTTAATTCTCATTAAAATTTGCCAGATTTTATAGAGTTCATATTAATAAAAAATTTTTTTTCTTTTCAAGGTGATGATATATCTAACAGATAAAATAAATTACTCTGACAAGAATAAGCCCAGGCTTACTGAAGAATCGAGTAAAATATTATTCCTCAGTTCTCAGGCACTATTTCACCAAAAGTTACAGGTTGTTTAGGAAAAGTTGTTCTATCAGAATTTTCATACCAGATGTGTAATATCATTTTGTTTGTAAATATAACCTCTTTCTGTGAAAGATGTGCTAAATGCCCTCAAGTTAATCATTGATCAGAGGGTACAGCTCTTATTTCAGAATGCTAAAAAAATACCATTTCATATTGAGAAAGCAACTAATATTTTGGTGTTTAAATAAATATGTGGCTTCCTATATAAAATTAATTTTAAATGATCACTCTTGCCTTCAAGAATATAGAGAAAATATACCCAATAATATATATGGGTCCTCAAAAACTATTTTCTGCCTGAAAAATATAAAAATGTTTGACTCATTTCCTGTACTTATTCTTCTTATATCAGACCAATACCTTTTTTTTAGGTACACTGAAAGTTTTTGCCATGTGAATGCTGCCCCGTTGTCTTTTTCCCTATATAAATATTGTTTCTATTTTTATACTTCTATTTCTACAGAATCTCTCAGATCCGTTTTTCCTATCTGTTCCACTTGTTTTTGACCCAGTTCATACCCTGTTCCATAGGCTACTTTAGTAACCTCCTGGCTCATCTTCACTGTCTGTCTATCTCTAGATCTATAAACATCATCATTTCTCACCGGACCCTCAGGCTTCAACACTCCACATTTTCATTCTTCTTCTATGTTAATCTTGTCTACACTACACCCAAAGTGATCTTTTAAAAAGTAAGTCACATCTTGTTAGTTCTTGGATAACATCTTTCTAGTGAGTTCCCTTTGTGCTGAGAATGAAATCCAGACTCCTCACCAAGGCCCGGATGGTTAGGAATATGAGACGTCTGCCTTCTTGCAGTTAATGCCCTGTCCCTCTTTCCTTATGATCCAGCTTAGACTACAATAAGGCTAACAACACCCATTTTACAGATAAGCAAATGAAAGCCTAGAGAGGTTAAGTTTATCTGAGATTACATAGCTAATCAATGGCAAAATGAGGGCTCAACTCAGGTCTATTTGACTCCAGAGCATTCCCTCTCAACCAGTGCTACAAAACTCTGATTTCTTCCTCTGTAGAACTTTCCTTGATACACTCCAGACAGACTGAACTTTTACTACGACTTATAAAAGACTGCTAATTATAAATGCATTTTTTCCCTGCAAACTGTGGGCTTCACAAGGCATTTCCTACTACATTTTTGATACAATGTCTAGCACATAGGCGATGGCTATCAGTTTTTGAACAATTAATGTATTATCTGGGCTATAATTAATTAACAGAAAGCAGAATCACTATAGATATGTTGCAAAGATTTAAATAAAATAAATTTCCCTAAATGCTAATAATTAATCATAATAGACAGTTGAGTAGTGCAAAATGCTTTCAATTTTTTTTTTCATTTTCTAACAATCGCCTTTATTATTTTAGCATGTTCACTTAAAAGGAGAACAAAACAGAATTCTAGAAAATACTTGTTCCAGAAGCAAAAGCATAAAAACAATCAATATTTATTTAGTACATGGCAAATTAAATGCTATGAGAGATTTTAATAAATGGAAAGATCATAGGCTGCCTCTGAAGGTATTGTGGTTTTCTTGTCACTCCAGTTGGTCAAAAAAATATAAACATGTGACAAGTACATAAAAAAACATAATTTTACTGACATCCACGATTCAAGGAAGTAGGAAGAAATTTCATAAAATATGTTAGAGTCTCATATGCTTGGACAAAATAATCTTCATGTGATAGTTTAATGTTTCAGCAGAGGAGGAGGGTATTCTAGGCAAAGTAATTGTCATGTTAATATCTGGCTCAAAGAGAAATCTTAAAATTTAATTTTAGTAGGGATTGATTATTCATTTCAAAAGCAATGTTTGTCCGCTAGATGGTGAAGGCAAAGATGGCTGGATGAGGGAGGGCATTTGGGTCAGCAATATCCAGTAAAAATCCTTAGTCTCACTATTGAGGAGTTGTGATTTGATTAGAGGCAAAATGGAGGGACTAGAAATTAGTAGGTGTGGCTCTAGTTTCATTATATTGTTAGCCCAGGAGTCTCTTCCAGTGTTCCTCTTCCTCACCAATTCATTTCTGTCTTTAAGTGAAATTTACCACAGGCATTTTTAACCAAATAGATCCTGTCTATATTAAGAGTAAAGATATTCCCATATATTTACACTATAAATGCTTCCAAAAATACTGATATATAATAATACAATTTAGGTAACTGAAACATTTTCACTTCTCCTAATTTTTATATATACTTCATCAGTCCACTTAGCTGATTTAAGGTGACGAGAATGTTGTCTACTAACTATAAATGGATTAGAAGTTCTTCAGGTTAGTCTGAATCCTCTAATATTTTACCAAAGTGTGTTTCTCTGAGCAGCAATCAGCTTTACCTGGAGTTTGTTAGAAATACAGAATCACAGCCTCACCTAGCCCAGATGATTTGCATTGACATTAAAGTAAAAGATGCCCTGTTCTAGACAGGGCATCTTTAGCCATTTGTGGTGAAAGACCAGTAGTGTGTTTCCCCCAGGCCACCCATTCCCAACAATTGTGGACTTTTTGTAAAATGCCATAAAATTTAATTTCTAGAAAAATTAAATGGCAAAAAATGACAATCATATTTTAAAGTGTCAACCTTTTCCATGTGTATGTGCATACATTTAATTTTGTAATCTTACTTTCCTTCCTTCTTAAACATGTATGAATGAATATGAAAAAAATACCATATAAGAGAAACTTTAAAATAATGGATAACGTAACAATGCATAACTATATTAAACATAATACCATTTATGGAGTGTTTCTTTGTGCCAGGCATTCATTGTGCTCTATATTTTCACATATTATATCATTTCATCCTCACGATTCTTTCAGAGTAGGTCCTGTTCATGTGCCCATTTTACAGATGAGCAGTTTGTTTTGAGTTAAACAATTTGCCCAAGGTCTCACAGCAAGAAAGTAGTGAATCCTATGTTTGAATCCAAGTTCTATATGACTTGAAAGCCTGAAATTTTGCCTTCCCTAATGCCTTAGTCTGATCTTTCCAAAGAAGAGAGAAGTTCAGAGAAAAACATGTATGCTGCATTATTTCTAGAAATCCCAAGTGTTAACAAGAAAGTCAAAAGAATATTGCTACATGAATCCTTTCCCTCCACCATCTAGGCTCATTTTTGTTATCCTCACTATATTACAGTTGGTCGCAGGGAACTTGTTAAACAGAAATAAAACTACTGATTTGGGGGAGTGGGAGGGATGCAGAATGAGGGGTGGAATGAGGATGGTTCATCAATAGTTAGAATAAACACTATAAATTAATGCTCAAAGGAGGAAAAATCTTATCTTGAGCTTTTATAATTAATGCCATTGCCAAAAAGCTTCTGTAAAGTGTAGAAAAATGTAAAACAAAAGAAATTTGAGGAGACCATATACAACCTGGGAGCGGAGTTATTTGAGTAAAAGTGTATGCTTTCAGCAAAAAATGGCACAAAAATTATTAACAGACCCCACATTTAACACTTATTTCTGATTTAATATTGAATTGAAATGGGCTTCTTATATCTTTTTTTTAAACATCTTTATTGGAGTATAATTGCTTTACAGTGTTGTGTTAGTTTCTGCTGTATAACAAACTGAATCAGCTCTATGAATATGTATATCCCCATATCCCCTCACTCTTATGTCTCCCTCCCACCCTCCTTATCCCACCCCTCTAGGTGGTCGCAAAGCAGTGAGCTGATCTCCCTGTGCTATGCGGCTGCTTCCCACTAGCTATCTATTTTACATTTGGTAGTGGATATATGTCAGTGCTACTCTCTTACTTCATCACAGCTTACCCTTCCCTCTCCCTGTGTCCTCAAGTCCATTCTCTATGTCTGTGTCTTTATTCCTGTCCTGCCCCTAGGTTCATCAGAACTTTTTTTTTTTTTTTAGTTTCCATATATATGTGTTAGCATATGGTATTTTTTTTCTCTTTTTGACTTACTTACTTCACTCTGTATGACAGACTCTAGGTCCATCCACCTCACTACAAATAACTCAATTTCGTTTCTTTTCATGGCTGAGTAATATTCCACTGTATATATGGGCCACATCTTCTTTATCCATTCATCTGTCGATTGACACTTAGGTTGCTTCCATGTCCTGGCTATTGTAAATAGTGCTGCAATGAACATTGTGGTACATGTCTCTTTTTGAATTATGGTTTTCTCAGGGTATATGCCCAGTAGTGGGATTCCTGGGTCATATGGTAGTTCTAGTTTTTTAAGGAACCTCCATACTGTTCTCCATAGTGCCTGTACCACTTTACATTCCCATCAACAGTGCAAGAGGGTTCCCTTTTCTCCACACCCTCTCCGGCATTAATTGTTTGTAGATTTTAAAAAATATATTTATTTATTTATTTATGGCTGTGTTGGGTCTTCGTTACTGCACGTGGGCTTTCTCTAGTTGCAGTGAGCGGGGGCTACTCTTCCTTGTGGTGCACGGGCTTCTCATTGCAGTGGTTTCTCTTGTTTCAGAGCACAGACTCTAGGCACACGGCCTTCGGTAGTTGTGGCTTGTGAGCTCTAGAGCACAGGCTCAATAGTTGTAGCACACGGGCTTAGTTGCTCTGTGACGTGTGGGATCTTCCCACACCACGGCTCGAACCCATGTTCCCTGCATTGGCAGGCGGATTCTTAACCCCTGCACCACCAGGGAAGCCCCATGTTTGTAGATTTTTTGGGGATGGCCATTCTGACCAATGTGAGGTGATACCTCATTGTAGTTTTGATTTACATTTCTCTAATGATTAGTGATGTTAAGCATCTTTTCATGTGTTTCTTGGCAATCTGTATATCTTCTTTGGAGAGATATCTATTTAGGTCTTCTGCCCATTTTTGTATTGAGGTGTTTGTTTTTTTTGATATTGAGCTGCATGAGGTGCTTATATATTTTGGAGATTAATCCTTTGTCAGTTGCTTCATTTGCAAATATTTTCTCCCATTCTGAGGGTTGTCTTTGGTGTCTTTTTTATGGTTTCCTTCACTGTGCAAAAGCTTTTAAGTTTCATTAGGTCCCATTTGTTTATTTCCATTTCTCTAGGGGGTGGGTCAAAGAGGATCTTGCTGCGATTTATGTCATAGAGTGTTCTGCCTATGTTCCCCTGTAAGAGTTTTATAGTGCCTGGCCTTACATTTAGGTCTTTAATCCATTTTGAGTTTTTGTGTATGGTGTTAGGAAGTGTTTTAATTTCATTCTTTTACATGTAGCTGTCCAGTTTTCCCAGCACTTATTGAACAGGCTGTCTTTTCTCCATTGTATACTCTTGCTTCCTTTATCAAAGATAAGGTGACTATATGTGTGTGGGTTTGCTCTGGGCTTTCTATCCTGTTCCATTGGTCTATGTTTCTGTTTTTGTGCCAGTACAATACTGTCTTGATGACTGTAACTTTGTATTATAGGCTGAAGTCCAGGACCCTGATTCCTCCAGTTCCCTTTTTCTTTCTCAAGATTGTTTTGCTATTCAGGGTCTTTTGTGTTTCCATACAAATTGTGAAATTTTTTATTCTTGTTCTGTGAAAAATGCCAGTGGTAGTTTGATAGGGATTGCATTGAATCTGTAGACTGCCTTGGGTAGTGTAGTCATTTTCACGGTGTTGATTTTTCCAATCCAAGAACATAGTATATCCTCCATCTGTTGTATTACCTTTAATTTCTTTCATCATTGTCTTATAGCTTTCTGCATACAGTTCCTTTGTCTCCTTAGGTAGGTTTATTCCTAGGTATTTTATTCTTTTTGTTGCAATGGTAAATGGGAGTGTTTCCTTAATTTCTCTTTCATATTTTTTGTCATTAGTGTATAGGAATGCCAGAGATTTCTGTGCATTAATTTTGTATCCTACTGCTCTACCAAATTCATTGATTAGCTCTAGTAGTTTTCTGGTAGCATCTTTAGGATTCTCTGTGTATAGTATCGTGGCATCTGCAAACAGTGACAGTTTTACTTCTTCTTTTCTGGTTTGGATTCCTTTTATTTCTTTTTCTTCTCTGATTGCTGTGGCTAAAACTTCCAAAACTATGTTGAATAATAGTGGTGAGAGTGGGCAACCTTATCTTGCTCCTGATCTTAGAGGAAATGCTTTCAGTTTTTCACCATTGAGAATGATGTTGGCTGTGGGTTTGTCATATATGGCCTTTATTATGTTGAGGTAGTTTCCCTCTTTGCCTACTTTCTGGAGAGTTTTTATCATAAATGGGTGTTGAATTTTGTCAGAAGCTTTTTCTGCATCTATTGAGATGATCAACTTCTTATATCTTTAAAGCTAGAATCAGATTGAGTTATTTTAAATGACTTATTCCAACATCATTTGAGGGGAATTGCTCTCTGGTGAGGATTATACAGGCAGGCCCTCCATAGCTGTTCTCTTAGTGACATGGCTCACTGGCATCTCTTCTCAGACTTGAGAATTGAGCTAACAACCATAATCAATCTATTCTTAGCAACACCTCTGGTAGAGGGTTTGCTAGAAGCTGATGCAGTCTGAAATGTGACTGTTGATGCTGTTCATCCAAGACAGTCACCATCTCACCTGTCATGGATAACTGTCACTGAGCTATAATTTTACATATAGCTCATTTTATTTTTCTACTGTCATTCCTTTTCTTTGTGGGATAAAAATATTATACAACATTTAGTAGATTAGAATTAGTGATCTATCTGCTTTTTAAATGGTATGTTAATAAATAAATGTGTAGAGACCAACATTTCATTTGAGAAGTAAGCTAATAAGAGTCACTACTGTGATAGTACTCCTACCATTTATTAATTCAAGAATCGTTTGACTTACATTACCCAAATCCTGCAATTACCTAGACAACTACAACACAGACAGTATTTTCTTACATGTTATTTCGACTCTAACAATTAAATTAGAAATGTAGTATATTAATTCTCAGAGCCCTCATCCCTTACTTTTTTTCTAACTTTGTTAATTAATTATTAATTCAAAGATGATCTGGTTCAAGGAATATTGCACCACCCTGACCAATGGATATTTATGCAATATGAATGAGGTGCTGAAATTTTTAAGAATGAGGTGCTAAAATTTTTGTAAATGGGTATTTACAAATATGAATAAAGTGTGGAAAGCTTTGAACATTCAGGGTTATGGAAATCTGTAAGTTTGTTGGTGTTGATTAGTCAATAGAGAAAGTACAAAAGGTAGAGGTAGTGGGTTAAATACCTTGAAAATTACATAACTTATAACTGGAAAGTAACTTAGAGGTAATTTAGTTTCAAACTCCTCAGTCTTCAGGTTTGGAAACAAATGCAGAAAGATGAAGTGGTCTATGAACTAGCTAGTCCAATATTCTTTCTTCTCTTCTTTGATTTGCACTATTCATCTTGACAACAACAAAAGTCTAATTAGAACCATATTGTACTTAGGGAACTTGGTTGTAGTTTCTGAGAATATAGGATTTATTCTGAGGGTGTGCAGTGTCTAGGGTTTTCTTTGTTCCTTCTTTTGCTTTTTCATTTGTTTAAAAAACTTTGTTTTTCCAGTAATATATGAAATCAGGCTGTCTGTCTCTCTATACAGCTGTGTCACTATTTTGAGGTCTTTTTTAAAATTTTAATGTTTTCTTTTATGTGCATGTCTGGTGCAGCCAGTACTTGAGGCTATATCTTAATGGAAGCACCATATTATGAATCATTACAAGTCAGAGAAGGTAGGAGATACTACAGAACCAAAAATAAAGATGTATTTTAAAAAGCAGTGCTGAAGGTGTCACAGAAAGCTATTGTTCACAGCCAAAATAAATAACTGTTTCGGAACGAAGAAATTAGCGACTGAGAGCACTGAAGAATGCAGATGGAAGCTACGTGGAGCCCTGGGAATAGCACCGACCCAGCCCTGACTTCACTATTAACTAACAATGTGACTTTACGCATGTCACTTCAAATCACCAGTCCTCAGCTTTCTCACCTCCACAAAGAAGAGACTGGATTGGAAAGTCTCTATGTTCCCTCCCTCTAAAATTCGGATTTCAGGTCTCAAGTTTTCTTTTCTTCAACTTTATATACTGGATGGGACCTGGAAATAAATTAATTGTTTTTAGGTCACTGGCACCCATCAGATGTCTGGGTATAGTAAAAGACAAACTATTGCTGGAAGAGTTCACATACGGATTTTGAACATAAGTACACATAGTCATGAGTAAACATACTTTAAACCATAATTGGGAAGAAAAGTAAGAAAGCTGCCTAATCATGTTAAATATCATAAACGAATGGCTGGATTGTTATTTTTAACCAGAATTTGAGAGCAAAGAAATACTAGAGTCTATAAATTATTTGAAGCACAAAGAAACTGGTTTTTGTCGTTGCCCTCAAACTTAAAAAAGAAACAAATACAGCTTGCAAAATGGATCTTGATTTATTCAGTACTGAGAACAATACAAAAAGTGATGGAGAGAATCAATATTTCCTTCTCCTCCAATTATGTTTTGCCTTAATGTCACATCTGGGACAGCTGTGGCCATCTGGCTTCACTGCATAGGGCCTGAAATTTAACCAGATACAACATTTTAATATTTTACAGTGTACAATCTTTATATAATCATAATGATATTGAGTGGAGATTATTATTAACTCCATTTAATAGGTGAAGAAGTAGGAAATTTTATCAATTTTCTCAGTGTCAAATAGAATGTAAATGATGGAACAAAACCTTAAATCTCTGTCTTCTAACTCCAGATCCCTGGTGTAAGCTCCCTAAATTTCCTTGGCATTAAAATTCACTTACATCTGAAAAACAAGACCAAAATCAGCTGCCTGGTCTTAATACAGTGAAAATGCTCTTGGACTTCCCTGGTGGCGCAGTGGTTGAGAGTCCGCCTGCCGATGCAGGGGACACGGGTTCGTGCCCCGGTGCGGGAAGATCCCACATGCCGCGGAGCGGCTGGGCCCGTGAGCCATGGCCGCTAAGCCTGCACGTCTGGAGCCTGTGCTCCACAATGGGAGAGGCCACAACAGTGAGAGGCCCGCGTACCGCAAAAAAAAAAATGTTCTTGCTCTTAGAGCACCAGAGTTGTTTAGTTTTATTCCTACTACATGAACTAGAAAGGCAGTACTACATACCGTAGTGACAGTGAGGTAAAATGACTTGTGGCACTGTGCTTCCGGAGTGAAATGGAATTATAGAGCTGGAATCTCAGCCATCAAGTATTTTAAGGGACAGTGAGATTACTCTGCTTTAACCCTCTTTGGCACAAGGGTATGTGCCAAAATATTTTTTAAAAATATAAAGGATATTTCTACCAATCGTGCATATTCTTTCTATTCAGTCTTGCATTTACATAAATCTATTTCTGAAGGAAGAGTCTTGATGATAATTTAAGTGACTGAATTAATTAAAATTTAATATGGTATTTTTTTTAACTTGAAAGGAGTTTAGAAGCTATTCCAAATTTATCTAATCCATAGATTCTCATTTATAGAATCTATTAAGATATGTTCTGGCTATATAATAATTTTCCATTTTGGATCAAGAAACATGAACTATAATTGGTATAGCACACTGATATAAAACTTTATAAACTCCTTTCTCTCTTGGACCTAGTTGACAGAGAAGCACATTCATTTAATCTTTATTAGAAACTGGAGTTGGCTTCCAATATCAACATTCTTACAGTTCATCTCATTCCTTAATGTGGTTTTTCTAGAGAGATCAGAGGTCTTGACTTGTGTAAAATAGCAATTACTGTATTTTTCACAGTTGTGTGGGTCTTTATAGATTATAAAATGTCACATATCATGACGACCTTCCAACTGGTCAGTCGAGGGGTATTTATTTTTTGTCCATATTTGGAGTTTCAAACAAAACAAGCAAAAACAAATAAATAAACTTCCACCACCACCACAAATACAGAGCACTCTGAATTTGAGACCATAATACAGTTGAAAAGCCTCAGAAAGAACACCAGAAAACATGTCTTCTATACCCAAACCCAGTACTCTCTGTACCCCTCTTTTGATCCAGCCTCCTAGAGACCATATCTTGGTATCTGTGATAGATATCTATGGTGTCTTTGGAGCTAGAAAGATTGAGTGTTTATAATTTTCTCTAAGCTTTGGTTTTCTCAGCTAAACAATGAAGTTAAGATTTAGAGTGTATTAAAGAAACAAAATATCTTATAGCACTTGGAACAAAATGTGGAGTATAATATACTTTCAATAACTTATAAGTTAGTAACATTGTTTATGATTGCATGGTTAATGTGAGGTGCATTACAGTATAATGGAGAGACTTGTTCCAGAATTTGGAGTTTCTGAAATGCTGTCCAGGAAGCACTTTATAGGCTGAGTTACATGCGTAAATTTTGCAGACTTCTTAGAGAACAGGTCTCAGGATAAATAAGCAAGGTTGACTTATCTCTGGTGGAGAGAATATGAAAGGCAAATGAAAATAATTTATTGCTATTCCAAATATAAATTCTTATGCTAACTTGTATGTGGTTCTTTAGTTGCTTAGAACTAATTAACAAACCCTGCACACCATTTTGTTTTTTTCTGAGGGACCATCAATACAGTAAGTACACATATTGCAAAAAAAAAAAAAAATCTATAGATAGAAAACATAAATTATGTAGAAACAATAGAACCTGTAATGATGACCAATAATCTTTATTTTTAAAAAAAAAATTTTAAAGATTTTTTGGTTTTGATGTGGACCATTTTTAAAGTCTTTATTGAATTTGTTACAATATTGCTTCTGTTTTATGTTTTGGTTTTATGGCCCCAAGGCACGTGGGATCTTAGCTCCCCGACCAGGGATCAAACCCGCACCCCCTGCATTGGCAGGTGAAGTCTTAACCACTGGACCACCAGCGAAATTCCAATGACCAATAATCTTTAATTTGTTACATTAGACTAACTATGCTTACATTAGTCTATCTTAATACTATTATTTTTCACTTGATCTTATTTCAACCCTGCTTTTTTTTTTTTTTTTTTTTTTTTTTTTTGCGGTACGCGGGCCTCTCACTGTTGGGGCCTCTCCCGTTGTGGAGCACAGGCTCTGGACGCGCAGGCTTAGCGGCCATGGCTCACGGGCCCAGCCGCTCCGCGGCATGTGGGATCTTCCCGGACTGGGGTACAAAGCCGTGTCCCCTGCATCGGCAGGCGGACTCTGAACCACTGCGCCACCAGGGAAGCCCACCCCTCCTTATTTTTAATCCAAGTGTCTGAAGACACACATTGGAAGGGTAAGATTGTACTGATAAAGAGGTTAATAGGAACCACAGAGCACAGATAATTTTTCATTATTAAACTCCAAAGAATCTGTTAGCCCACTATACTCATGCTATCATTTGGAAAATATATTCCTTTTAATATACATAATGCCAGATCCAATAATTTTAAAAGTGTATATTCTTATATGTAGATGTTTAAATTTTCTGTCTGTACTATTTATCAGAAAATTAAGACATTTCCTTAATTTTAAAAATGTAAACTATTGATGTTATATTATTATCTAATTTAGGAACCCTGTGAGAAAGAATGGAAAGCTATTGTGTTAAAAATCTGGTCCCCCTGGATTATAGGTTCATTGGAGATAGAGATTGTGCTAATTTATCATTATAGTTCAAATGTTCAACATAACACCTGTTATATGCATAGTCGTGGATTAATATTTGTTGAATTTATCCTATTAAGGTAACCACCTCCATATGATATGATGTCTTTTTATGAGTAATTCAAGATCTCAAATGCGAACAGTAGAAACTTCTGAAAACAGTTATTTAAGAGTTTACTGATTAGGAAAGCCCAACGGTCAGGTCTAAAGGTCACACAGCCTGGAATAATGCTCATATCACACTTGCTGGGTCTACCAGCTGCTGTAGATGCAGACCCCAGTGCCATCATAATTGCCGCTGACCTAGGTGGCAGAATTTCCGTTTCACTGCCCTGAAACCTGCATGCTTCTATGGCTCCTATCTTCCCCAAATGGGTTCTACTCGGTTTCTGCTTCTTCATATTGCCCACGTCTGAATTAAAGTCTCACGTAGTTGAGTCTGAATTGCAGAGCCTAGGTCATATACCAGTACCTTGGGTACAAATAGAGGTTGAGAAACTGGCATTCTGGCTTCTGCTTGAGTTGGAAGTATGTAGGATGCATGAAACGGGGATTTTTCTCAAAATAATTGAAAAAGTGCTATATTACAGGAAACATCACACATTTCTGCCACAAGTCCTTGCCTCTCCACCCGCACTCCATACCTCCTGGCTCTCTATGTTTTAGTCATAATTGTCTTTTTTTTTTTTATATCTTACCAAAAGGATTTTTTTAAATTAATTTTTATTGGAGTATACAAAGAGAAAGATCAAGATAATTTTCAGCTTTTGAGATTCAAAATATAACAGGTAACCAGTCTTGCAAACCACGCTGTTGTAGTGAGAAAGGATTTGGATATCTCAATTCATAGATTTTCCCTATGGTATAGTGGTAAAAACGCACTTAAAAATGAGGTTATTATTCTGTGGCCTCTAAGGCCTTCATATAATAGTAAGATACAGCAGGGGAGAGGAATAAAATAAAGCAAACTGTATTCTGGCTCTAGAGAATGGAAGAGAGAAGAGGGAAATCAAGAGGGGAGGGGAAAGAATCCTGTATCCTGATTTTCTTGTCCTCAGCAATTAGAGAAGTAGTTTAAAGAAACTAAGGGTAACACTGAGAGAAAAGAGAAGGTATTCTCAAGCAGCCACTTGGAATTCTGTGCAAATAGGCTTCCCTGAGGCAAATAAAAAAGAAAAGTAGCACAGGTGATCAGGCAAAAGGAGATCCTCTGTTTTAGGTTTTCCAAAGCTGTTCTTAGTGTCTACATGTGGATACTGAGCTAAGAGCCAGCAGACCTACCGTGGAAGGTAAAATGACTCCAAAACAGGCTAGGGAAACAGGATAAATTAAGTACAAATTAAAACAAATAGTAATAATAGATAATACTAAAATAATAGTAATAATATTAATTTAAAAAATAGTAATAATAGATAATATTTATTGAGCACTTAACTAAGTGCCAGGCATGGTTCTAAGCACTTTAGGCTTTTCTCATTTAATCATAACAACTCATTGAAGTATAACCTCCATTTTGCAGATAATGCACCTGAAACCGGAAAGGTTAAGTGTCTTGCCCAAAGCAACACAACTAGAAAATGTGTCAATAAATGTGCACTACATTTATTCAGGTGATATATTTTTTTTCTTTTTTATATACATATATCCCCATATCTCCTTCTTGCGTCTTCCTCCCACCCTCCCTATCCCACCCCTCTAGGTGGTCACAAAGCACCGAGCTGATCTCCCTGTGCTATGCGGCTGCTTCCCACTAGCTATTTTACATTTGGTAGTGTATATATAAGTCCATGCCGCTCTCTCACTTCATCCCAGCTTACCCTTCCCCCTCCCTGTGTCCTCAAGTCCATTCTCTATGTCTGCATCTTTATTCCTGTCCTGCCCCTAGGTTCTTGAGAACCGTTTTTTAAGATTCCATATATATGTGTTAGGATACAGTATTTGTTTTTCTCTTTCTCACTTACTTCACTCTGTATTTTTTTTTAATTTTTTAAAATTTTTGACGAGAGTTTTCAAATTTGAGATCACTGCAGTTCTTTCAGGGCGAACCCTAGTGCCTTACAGCTTTCAGATAACTAGTAATTTCCTCTCCTATTTTACCTATATATTCTCAGTGATAGCTTTCTTTTCAATTCTAAGAAGGAAAAGATAAGAACATCTTGAATATCTCTATATTTGAGGGTCTCAAAAGAGTTCTCTAGATTTTTCCCATTCACCATTATGACTTCAAAAGGGAAGGGGGTGTTACTTGGAGTTGTGCAGTACAGTTACAAGTTCTTTGGCTTTTTTTCTTGACCAACACTTTTTAAAATATTTCCGGTGCTAAGTGTTGCCTCTTCATTTTTTTCTGTGTGTGCTTATTTCTTTAGAAATAGGAGAAAGTTTTTCTGATAAGACTTTATACTGCCATCATTAAATGAAAGTTAGATTTTTTTTCCAATGGGAAAGATTAAGCGAGTTTAAATAGTGATGAATATGCTTTGATAGATAGGGAGAGATGAAGTTACAACTTAGGGAATATTTGATTACAATAATAATAAAGAATATACATAATTCAAAATTATAATAAGCAGCATGATTTTTGGAGATAGTTACATAGTTAGCTTATCTTGACTAATACAGGAACTGTATTTGTGGGGAACTGGACCTGAGAGGAGGGAGAAGGGGCAAATATGTAAATGGCTGAGTGGTTCAGGTTAGATCCTAGGAGGAAACAAACTGGGTAAATGGCTAAATATCCATGAAATATAATGGTAATACCTTTCCTAAAACTATCACCAGTGAAAATTAGAAAGCAAACCAAATGCTTACTGAGCTTGCAGCTCTAGGTAAAAAAAAAAAAAATTTAGTAATGATTTACATTGGTTTTTATAGGCTTCAATTAGAAGATAAGTAAAAGAAAATATGAGTTTTAAAAAAAAGAATTGATCAGATAGGGAGTAGAAATGAAAAGAACTAAAGAGTATTCAAGAACTTGGAGTTAAAAGATTTTGGAAAGAAAACTTCTAGACGTAGTAATAGATGAGGTTCTAATAGATTTTGAGTAATAAAGACCCAGCAGGACTTCTTCAAAAAGAGTGACTCAGCCTGTGGCAAAGAATGGATAAAAGTTTTGTCCTGTTCACACAAGTCTATTAGCCACCAAGCAGCTGCAACAAGTTGAAAGAAAAGTTATGGAGAAAAGACTGTAGAACTCTGTCTAGGAAAATAACATTTGGGTGGTGGTTACTGATACAGGGCACTTTCTGAAAGCAAATGTATCAGAAGCTTACTCATTTTTGCAGGGATTTGTATTGGTAGAAAGAAAATTAGGGCCAGATTTTAAAATGCCTGATATTGATAGTTGAACCTTAAAATAATCCGAAATCAGGGAGGAGGATGCAAAGCAGCATCTTCCTCATCAGTAGATAAAGGAAACTTTCCAGAGCATATTTCAGGAGAAAAATGGATGCAGTAAACCACACAGAGAGCAGTATCATGACCAATTCAAGGAACTGCCCAACCCCCAGAGTAGAAGTTTTTTTACAGTGTTTATACAGAGGAATTTCAGAATAGCTGTGTTTTGGTGACTTGCCTGGACTCTTATTCCTCCCTTTTCCAGAAGGGAATGAGTGTTGTCTCTTCTTTGCCATTTTAGCTCATAGACTGATGCAATCAAAGAGCCACATCCAGACCAGATACTGGACCATGCATTAACCAGAGACCCTTGACTTAGAGCTGGAGGTATTAACTGGGCCTTTGACTCATTGGAGAGAAAATGTCGTTTTCATTTGGAAAAATGAGAGGGACAGACATTTGTTAATGAGAAGAGTGGATTGTGGCAATAATATTGCTATGAATTCAGCAAACTGATTTCGTTTTCTTCCTGGGTACATGGCCAAACCACGTTTTCCAGGTCTTTTAGAGTAGATTTGGAACATGACTGAGCTTAAGCTATCGGAAACTGAATGGAAGTTGCATTGTTATCTCTAGGCCTTACCCAGACATGTCTCTCACCTATAATTAGGCACCTCCCACCTCTACTGACCCCAGTGAATTGTGACATGAGCAGACAAAAACGTTTAGTGTGTCAAGTCATAGATTTGGGAATTATTTATTATATTATACAGTTCCTATAATTATTAAATGATAGTCTAAAAAATTGCCTAGTCCAAGACCTAGTTCTTCATAAGTCTTCAAAACTGTTAATTATTTGATATCAAGTACTTTAAAATTCTAAGATTAGAGTATCATGAATGACATTTAAAATTAATGCACATAAAGAGGATGGAAATTAGTTATTGGGTGTGCTAGAAACAGAATAACTTTTCTAATTGTTAAAGAAATAGTGTAGAATAAATGCAGAGCATTTTTATTTTCCCAGAAGTAAAAATTTAAAGCAATGGGTGGAAATCACAAAGAGCTATGATTTGATTTAACTAAGAAAACACTTAAGACAATAAGAGGCCGTCTCCATTGTGGCAGCCAGCTCAATCTAAATAGCTACATTCTGGAATAGACATCTCTCAAATACTTTCCAACACTGTCTTGAAATTCTATTCCAGGTTTTAAATAGTTTATGCAATTTTTAAGAAAAATACATAAATATTGCATATATGTTACATACTTTCTACAGAAGAAAGAAGTTAAATAAGGAAATATTAAATTCTCAAAAGTTAGTGTGAGGGAATATGTCCCAGAAAGCATTATAAGAAAAAAAAATTACTGGACATATGAAATAGTATTTTAAATGTGTTTCAAAAAATAGAACTTGAAAAACGTTTTAATGGAATTATAATTGATAACAGAATAAATTATAAGTGGAATTTTTAAAAAGTGGAATTTTATTGAAAATTATTAGAAGTTTTAAAAATAATTATTAAAAAATCAAAATTATTAAAAATGTCAAAATATAAAATCTATTCTCAAAAAATAAAACTCAGATCTAGTAATATTTCACTATTAATGGAATTAGAGCTCTGTCTTCAATTGTTCTAATTACTATAGGAAGTTGCATAATCTACTACCATCCCTGCATATCCAGTCTTATTGTTAACAGAAAGTTCTCATTCAAATTTTATTCTTTTCAATTTAATTGTTGTGTCTGTGTATTTTCTGAGAATGACTGAAGTACTTTATAATTCAAAAAAGCACAAATTTAAAAGTTTCCTAAGAGAAAAATCCTAACAACTATGATTTTCTGACCGTTGCCAATATTCTCTAAATACACTACACATTGTGAGCACTATTAACTTTCATATATTGAAACACATATGTCTGCATTTATAAATAAATCTAGGTGATGTACTGTTTAAGAGAATTAATCCTTTATTGACATTTGATAGAAGAGGTCACCAAAAAATAAAAAAGCAGGCTGGCTCATGGACACATCCAAGACACAGGATATAAATTTCCTCTAAAGTATTCCCAGTATTGGTCTCAGAAATATGATAATAAAATAGTTTTTATTGTAACATATATGTCATGATATCACGTAATCTTTAGAATATAGTGCACATACCTATAAGTGTTGATATATGAAAGACTGAACCAGGTATTTGTTACCATTTCCAGCTTTGGAACATTGAAAAGGTAGTAAAAAGGATTTAACATATTCTTAAGAGAAACATTTAAACAGGACACAGTGATAACTACCCAAGTTATAAAGCAGCTGAACTCCAATGGCTATTAATTTTGCTAAGAAACAAGGAACAACTGAAGAACATAAATTAAATTGCAGCCAACTAATGCAAAGAGCAAAAGGGACAATTTGTCCTACAGAGTTTTGCAGAACATTTGTGAAAACCCCCTACAGCATTACCTTACATTATTACATTGTATTGAATATTGATTATTCTAGAGCAAAGATACTAGCTGAGAATTATGGATGTAATATTCCAAGATGAAAATAAGGCTATACATTACTAAGCAATCTGTTTATATTGCTGATTTAATGACCTCCATCATTATTTATACTCTTCTGGAGGCAAAACATTCTCTTCTGAACCTTGAGCCTCCTCCTTCACTATAAAATTGGATATTATCTTTGTGGCTGATTGTGAAAAAATAATTCCAAATTCAACCTATAAGAAATAGGCTTTGAGGAACCAGAAAAAAATAGTCTGCAGTTTGTATGCTCTTGTTTCTTGTCCATTTTCACCAGTACTGTGTGCTGGGACACAAAACAAATTATTAAAATAAAGCACCCAGAGACAACACAGGGAATTTTAATATGGCTTTACTGTATGTGGATTACCAAGAAGTGATTTCATTTAGATAATTTCACACTAATTAAAACACTTGCTATGACTTTAAGTTTATGCAGTGAATTAATTTACTTTTTTTGACTGATATTATTTTATATTTGTATAACCCAAGAAATTAACTTTAAAACTATTAGGAATATAGAAATATTCAGTAAGCATCTGATTAAATGATTAATTAACAAAAGTGATTTTTTCTATAAATAAAAGTCTAGGGAAAATATAATGGGAAGATGTTCTATTCATAATAGGTCAAATGATCAGAAATAAATTTATAAAGGAAAATAATAGAGTATAATTTGTAAAAAGGATTGAGTGTGTGATGAAAATGTTACCTAAGTCAGGGAGGAAAGGTGTATCACTCAATAACTATAACAATAACTGGCTAGAACTTTTCAAGATGGGTAAATCTCTACTTACTTTTTTTTAAACCACAAATAAATTAACAAATCAAAGACTAATGTCAAATATAAAGAAACCTTAGAACTAGATAAAAATAAAGGGTAATTTTTTTTAATAATATTGAGGCAGCAAAGACCATTTTAAGTTGGTTTCAAACAACAGAAACGTTCATAAAATATTGACAGATTTGATTACAAATGAAGCATTTTTCCAAGAGAAGAAATATCACAAACAAGGCCCAGATATCAAATGTGAAAAAGTATATGTACAAAATATATTACAAAGGATCAATCTCTCTACCTTGTGAAGAATTATTATATTCATTAGGAAAGGAATCTATAGCTCAATATAAAAATGGACAAGGGGCACACAGAAGCAGTGTGTAGCTTTTAATTGTTTATTTTTTTCAATAAGTAATATATTCACAGGGATCAAATCCAAATGATACACAATGCTAAACTTTGAAAAGTCATTTCTATCCCTGTGTCCGTGTACACACCATACCTCTGCCCTCTGAAAGAAGCAAATTTTATTAGTCCTTAAAATGTATCTGTTCAGTTTTTATCATGTAGACATAAGAAAATGCAAATATATTAAAAAATACCATATAATATCCATGCTTCTATACCATACTTTCTTTTTCTGATGTAAAAATATAATGTGAAAATTTTCTTTTATTTTACATAGGCAGCATTTTCATTCTTTAGAGAGATTTACATATTCCACTATATAAATATACTACTGTTTACTTAACAACTTTTATATAGATGGGCCTTTGACTTGTGTTCATATTTTGCTATTATGAACAGGAATTCTATGAAGAAAGATGTACATAAATCATTTTCTATGTTTATTGGTGTATTGGTAAGATATATTTCCCAAAGTGGAATTCCTGAGTCAAAGAGTAAATGTAATTACAATTTTAAAAGATACTGTCACATTTCCCTTCGTTAGAAGTTGAACTATTTCACACTCCTGCCATCAATCCCATCAATATAAGACTACCTCTTTTCTCAAAGGCATGCAAATAGAGTGTTGTCAAATGTTTACCTCTTGGACAGTCTGTAGAGATGATATATATAGTGTAATTCTCCTTAATATGAATGAGATTGACTATCTTTATATCTTTTAGTATCATTTGCTTTTCTTTTGTGTGTGCATTTACCTATATGTATATTTACATATATGAATATATTACGCATTTCTTCTGCATTTGTTTTGTTTATTTTGCTTTTTTCTCTTAAATTTGTAGACGATTTTAATTTCCATGTAGTTAAAGACTAAAATTTTCTTCTATGGCTCCTGGGCGGTTTTTAGTAGCTCCTGGGGCATGGTTGGAAAAGGCCTTCCAATTCCAAAGCCATAAAATAATTACCTCTGTTTTCTTTAACTACTTTAAGGTTTCATTTTTTCAAGCACTTTAGTTATTGACAGTTTTGTAGATTTATACCCGTGGTTTGGTATGAGATATGGATCCAGTTTTCATCCTCTTCTAAATGGCTCTCCATTTGTCTAACATTATTGAGTAATAAGTTCATATTTAACACCAATAACTTTTGGTACAAAGGGCTTTTTGATAGCAAATTGGTGCACAACCTTGATTATACTTTTAAAAAGTATATTTAAAACGATAGAATGCACTTTATATTAAAAATTTGGTAATAGATGGTACTGCTGATTGTGAGGGACAATAGGTATTTTCATACTTAACTGATGGAGGGTAGAGTAGTGTAGCCTAGTCGGTGAGCAGTTTGGTATTTATATCAAACAATTTATGTGAACATACATTTTGCTTTTTGTTTGTCTCTTTTTGTCTTTTTCCTTTTGGCCTTGCCATGCGGCTTGTGGGATCTTAGTTCCTTGACCAGGGATTAAACCCGTGCCCCCGCAGTGAAAGCACCAAGTCCTAACCACTGGGCAACTGGGGAATTCCCTATGCACATACATTTTGATACAGCAATTCTACTTATAGAATCAATATAATCACATATAAATGTAAAAACAACATGCTTTACCATTAACAAGAGATTCATTAACTCCAGTAAGATACATTCATTCAATGCTATGCCAAGAGCTGTTGGAACATAAATGAAGTGGCTCTATATGTATTGGCATAAAATTATTTCCAAGAAATATTAAACAATAAATAAATATTCAGAATAATATGTATATAGAATGCTAAAGTTCATGTAAGCAAAAATATATATGTTTATAAGTATATATGCTTTTAAATATATAAAGCATATGACGTTATGAACATAAATATGATTAACCATATAGGTTATTATTATTACTATTATTATTATTAGGCTTGTTGCCATAAATATGAAGACTATGAAAGGCAACAAAGAAACTGGGTCTGATGTTTACCTCTGAGAAGAGGATTGCAGAATTAGGCCCTGCATAGAACAGAGGTATATCTTTTTTAAAATAAACTTTTTATTTTAAAATAGTTTTAACTTTACTAAAAAAAATTGCAAAGGTAGTACAGAGAATTCCCATGTATCCCACAATCAGTTTCTTCTATTGTTAACATCTTAACTATGGTACATTTCTTGAAATTGATGAACCAATATTGATACATTTTTACTAACTGAAGTCATGCTTTATTCAAATTTCTTGTTTTTCCTTAATGCTCTTTTTCTGTTCCAAGATCCCATCCAGGATAACACAATACATTTACTGTCATGACTCTTTAGGCCCCTCTTGACTCCGGGTATTTCTCAGACTTCCCTTGACCTTCAGCACTTTTGAGGAATACTGGTTTGGTATATTGCAGGATGTCCCTCTGTTTGGGCTTGTCTGATGGTTTTTCCTATGATTAGACTAAGATTTGGGTTTTGGGAGAGGAAGACCACAGACATATATTTCCACTGTCATCACATCACATACTATCATACTATCAGAATGCATATTATCAACATGACTATCGTTGTTGATATTAACCTTGATCACTGGGCAAAGGTAGTGTTTGCCATGTTTCTTCACTGTAAATTTATTTTTTCCCCCTCTCCGTACTGAGGTCTTTAGAAATAAGTCATAATGTTCAGCCTACACTTAAGGAATGAAGAGTTATGCTCCACATCCTTGGGTGTGAGAGTGCTTATATACAATGCTTATGAACAGGTGATTTGTCTAATCTCCCCCAGTCATGTGCTTAGTCATAGCTGCATAGACTCATGGATATTTACTTTATACTTGGGTTGTAATTTAATACTATTAACTGTTCAAATTGTTTCAGCTTTCAACATTGGGGATTTTTTTAGTTGGAACTGTGCCACATTAACATACCCCAAAGTGGGTTTGTTTGTTTGTTTGTTGAGTTCTTCCTTACTTTCTGGCTCTACAAGGTGCTGCAGGCTAATTTTGTTCTCTACCTCAGTCCCAGAATCAGCTATTTCTCCAAGGATTCCTGACTTTTTTTATCGGAGAAGGTGTTAAAAACCAATATTGAGTAAGTGCTCCTTACCATTGGGCTGGTTTTACTTCTAGGGCCTCTTAATAAAAAGGACAAAGAAATATATGTATACTAATCTGTGTACATACATGTACCTATAAAGATGTCTGTATGTAAGCATTTGAATCTACATCAAGGTATATGAAGCTAAATATGAATTCTTGGGGAGTCTCCAACTTTAATTCATTACAACATGGATCGTTCTAGTTCCCTCCCCTTACTTATCTGTAACTTTCCACTCCAAACAATGAGAAGTCTTTTTCCCATCACCCACCATCCATTTCCTTAATTATTCAATTCATATATGCATGTATAGCAATGTCAGTATTATTAATCTGTACCCTCACGGCAACAACTTTATCAACTAGAGTTAAGTTATTATGCACAATGCTTTTTGCCTTTACTCTTATAGACTCCACTCATTTCCAAAGTTAATAGGTGAGCACCTTTCCCTCCCACACTTTCAGTGTTATGTTGGCTGCTCTGCGACTTTTCTAGCTCCGTATAAAATCTAGTTATAGTTTGTCAGTTTCCACAAAATAACTTGCTGGGATTTTTATCAGAAATATACTTTTAATTGTATATAGTTTTGCAATTTTCTATTTAATTTTTTCACCCTGAGCATATATTCCTCTAAATCAATCAACAAAAATTCTAGTTCAAGGAGATCATACCTAAGTACTAGTCTCAATTTTACAAAATTTGATTATATGGTATTTAATTAGATAAAAGTTCCTCTCTCAACTTAAAAGAGACATCTTATGTATAAAAGAAAAAATCAAATAATAATGATGAAATAGTCAAAATTTAATTGAAATTCTAAATGTGTACCTATATATTTGTATATCGTGCTTTTGTCATGGGATTAGCAATGGAGAAGAATAAAATCCATGATTCCTAACCTATATGCATTGATAATCTAAGGAAAGAATTATAAATATACAGTACATGAAAACTGAAACTCTATGAGCACAGGGATCTCATCTATCTTTTTCATCCCTTAATTCTCAGGACCTACTTGTTCCCAGAACATGTTTTCTGAATGGAATATAGTATCAAAAATTACAGGGCTTCCCTGGTGGCGCAGTGGTTGAGAGTCCGCCTGCCGATGCAGGGGACAGGGGTTCGTGCCCCCGGTCCGGGAGGATCCCACATGCTGCGGAGCGGCTGGGCCCGTGAGCCATGGCTGCTGAGCCTGCATGTCAGGAGCCTGTGCCCCGCGACGGGAGAGGCCACAGCAGTGAGAGGCCCGCGTACTGCAGGAAAAAGAAAAAAAAATTACAGGTTTTCTCTTAAAGATACTTTCTTTTTTTTTTTTTGCGGTACACGGGCCTCTCACTTTTGTGGCCTCTCCCGTTGTGGAGCACAGGCTCCGGATGCACAGGCTCAGCGTCCATGGCTCACGGGCCCAGCCGCTCCGCGCAGCATGTAGGATCTTCCCGGACCGGGGCACGAACCCATGTCCCCTGAATCGGCAGGCGGACTCTCAACCACTGCGCCACCAGGGAAGCCCAGGATACTTTCTTTGTAACATGGTACAAGTCTGTATATCCTATTTTCTATTATTTTAAGAGGATAACATTTCAACATAATTTTTTTTAATGTATGCAGTCACTTCATAACTTTTTAATCTCTACTTTCCATACCAAGTGAGTCAAAACATGACTAACTTTTATCTCATAGTATGGCATAAACAATATTGAAACAGAAAGACCTTATCTTCAAAAAGGGTTTGAAGAAGACTGATAAGGTTATTGACTGCAAAGAGGGAAGTGGTTTCTGATAGGTAAATTAGGAAATTCATTGTTGGAACATTGGAGAAGAGGTCTTAGGTGTATGAAGAAAGTATGGTAAACCATAGAAAACTCAGTGACATATGCGAAGAGAAAAGTGAGTTTAATAGTGATATGTGGACAACTGTTACCTTTTTAGTTTTACATCCAAACACCATTCTGAATTTAAGGGTAGCCCTCATTGTGTAAGTTGTGGTCAGAAGTAAACTCTCCCATCATTAGAAGCCCTCAAAACTAAATATTTTGTCTTAAATAACTACTGGGAAATAAGATACAGGCACATAATTCAAGTTTCTATGCTTCTCTTTGGGGCTTTGAATTTTGAGGGAATATGGCAAAGACACAAGGTCATTTGAAACATTATCCATGGAGGTGATAGCAGTGGCGATGGTCTAGTGGTGGAAGCAGAGAAGTGGCGAACTGTCTGATACTGGTGTCATCAATACTGTGTTAAATGAAATATTCTTGGGTATAATTTTGGATGAGTTCTCTGATGACTAACCTCTTTGGTCCCTAACCATTTTACAAGCCTGGTTCTCTAGCCTTCCTGTCAAGTTTGTGAACCTTGAAATATCATTTCAACCCCTTATTTTCTGCTTCAATTAGTTTGTTGATTTCTGTTGCTTGCAACGAAGAACCCTGACTGAAACAAAACTCTACATTCAAACACTGAAAAGGGAAGACAAGGAAATCACTTTAAAAAGTCCCTTCTGAGGGTATACTGCGATGCTCACTAGAAAACCTCTCTGTTGATAAATGTATCAAAACACACTTTTTTTGATAGATTGATAAATCTATCAAAAACAATCAAAGCACTCAGTTCATTACTCAGTCATTTGAAGTACATCCTGTTAAATGGTATCTTTATTTAGAATATGATGTTAGGGACAAAGTATGACCCTAAGATTGGCTTTAGGGAGAGGAGAGAACATGGGGCTACAATAAAGGAAGTTAGATAATTGACAGCAAAGGTGCTTTACAGAAATATCAATATAGAATTTCAGTAGTAAGAATGAAGAATTATACATAGTTTATACTGCTTTTGGAAAAGTTTCAATGTGCAATTAAAGGGGAAGGAGAAGAAATGGAATAGTCTGTTATTTTTGAAATTAAAATCCTAAGAAAATGGGATCCTTATGTGGTTGAAAACAGATACAGCTGGGGGAAAAAAAAAACAGATACAGCTGAATAAGCTATAAGAAAAAGTAGCAATTTTTTCTTTAAATTTGTCTTTCTTAATTGTGTGATTGTGTGGAGCCTCTGTCTATGCCCATTTTGTTCCTGTCTTCTCTGTAGTTATTTGTGCCCTTCCTTCACACAATTGTCTTTTTCTTCCATACCTCTTTTTCCAGTAATTAAATTTCTCCATTGTTAGTCCTCTTCTGATCCACAGGTTCCTGTGGCCAGTTTCTCAGTACTTACCCTCCTCACCTATTTCCAGTGGGCATGTCCTGTTCTAATGAAAAAACCCCAGTGTGTGGCTCTAAAACAGCTCTGTTGGACTCATTACCTCCTGCAGTGAGCAAAATCAGTGCATCTGGGCACTGCTTAGTTCTTCTATAGACTAAAGACTTCAATACGGTTAGGACACAGTTTGCTGCCCAAAGGAGGAGTTTACAATGCTGTTTGATCCTACTGAATAAATGTTCAAGAAAAGAAATGTAAGCACACGTACATGTTTACACTCCATTTGAAATGCTCTCCTTTTCTCCCCACCTGCATCTCGCTCTGTAAGTAACCAGTGGTCTTCAGCATATGATGCTCAAGTAAAGTCCTTATTTTCCCATGAAGATCTGTAAGACTTTTTCCAGCTTAGTTGAGAGTGACCTTCACAAACAAGATGTAGTATATAAGTTTATTACTTATGGTATCTACATGGTATGAAGAATTGAATAGGTAGTTGTACCATGCAGAAAAACAAGTGACCAATGACAATTAGTCCTTTTATATCCATCAGAATGTAAGAATTAATATGTCAAATGAAAGCAAGTGTAGCTGTAGAAAGGAGAGAAGGTATATATTGTATTTAATTGTAATTTTATATTCTCATGTTTGTTGAAGTTTTAAAAAATACCCTATGAAGTGACTTTAAAATTTCTTTGTTCTCTTTCTGCTTGGATTGGTTTTCTTCTTCTTTTTTTTTTTTAATTTATTTTCATTTATTTTTGGCTGCGTTGGGTCTTCGTTGCGGCACGTGGTCTTTCTCTAGCTGCAGCCAGCGGGGGCTACTCTTCGTTGCGGTGCACAGGCTTTTCATTGCGGTGGCTTCTCTTGTTGCAGAGCATGGGCTCTAGGCGTGTGCATGGGTTTGGTAGTTGTGGCTCGCGGGTTTAGTTGCTCCGTGGCATGTGGGATCTTCCCAGACCAGGGATCAAACCCATGTCCCCTGCATTGGCAGGCGGATTCTTATCCACTGCGCCAGCAGGGAAGCCCTTCTTCTTCTTTTTGATGGTGTTCGAAGTGTTCTCTAAAAGTTTTATTTTAATAGTAATACAAATGAATTTTCCTATTTGTAATTTATTATTTTCATTTTCTATGTGATGTATTTTGAGGAACTGAAGCTTTTAATTTTAACATAGTCATACATATTAATCTTGTCCTTTATGGTTTGCAAATTTTGTTTCTTGCTTAAGAAATCCTTCCATATTCAGATATTTTCATGTATTTTCTTCTAAATATTTTTAAAAATTTAACATTTATAAATTCAATCCATATGGAGTGGATTTCTGGATATAGTATATGTAGATGTCCATTTTCATTTTTTCTAAATAAAAAATTATGTCACCATCATTAAAAATCCCTTATTTTTCTACTCACCTGCAATATTAGATAAGTTATAAATCAGTTTGGTTTATAATCTATTTCAAATTTCCATAGATCTTCCTTTGATCTATTTTTCTATCCTTGTACTCAGAATACCTGAGTGCTCTGATTCAGTAGCACTTTATAATAATTTTTGATGTCTAGTAAGACATATTGCACCACTTTTTCCTTGTTCAAGATGGGGTTGGCGATTATTGGACTATATTCTTCCATGTTCATTATAAAGAAGAAGTTTATCAAGTTTCATAAAATATAAAAATTACCTAGGGCCAGATAGTAGATAGTCTAGTCTTCGTAGACCATATGGTCTCTGTTATAACTACTCAACTCAACTATTGTAGTGTAAAAGTAATAATAGACAGTGCATAAGTAAATGGAAGTGTCTGTGTTCTGAAGAAAAAAAAAAAAAGAAGTGCTATTTACAAAAACAGGTGGAGGGTTGGATTTGGCCTGAGGTTACAGTGTGTGCTGATGGCATTAACATGTAGGCTTGGATCCCTAAACAATGTATGACTTAGTTTTTCCTTTTTTTTCTTTTTCACTTTGTATAAATGCGATCGTAATATATTTATTCTCCTGAGACTTACATCTCTCAACATTGTTTTTCTTTCATCATATTAGTGCCTGAACCTGTAGCCAGTTCAGTCTCTTTGATGTAATATTTTATTTAAATGCTGTTACATTTTTCTAATAGATAGGTATCATTTGATCTGTATATGTTTTCATAATACTAAGTATTTTTTCTTTCCTATTTCTATCTGCCCAACTAGTCTTCAAAATGCTAAATTGAGCCAAATTGTGACCCACTACCAGTATTCCAAAGACATGAAAAATAGTCTCAGATGAGATTTTGTATTGCATTAAAAGTGCTTCATGACATGTGAAAAAGAATGCTAGAATCTTGGATAAAATTAAGAGATTAAGGTAAAGATTAGGTTATTTTATTTTGGTCTTCATTTCCTTAAGTAAAAATATAGAAATATTTGAGTGTAACCTTGACATTTTTCCTACTTTTGGAGGTATTTGGGAATTTTGTTCCCAATATATCCTAAGTATATTAAATGGGACACAATATTTATTTTCATAAGGGTTGACCAGACTCAGAAATTCTAGAGGATCCTGGTATACTGGCTGGGACTCTTTTGGATGAAACAGAGGCATATGGATGAAATTTTCAATAATCAAATGCGTTATGTAGAGAAACATATGAGAGGGATCATGCACTGCAAATCTGGGACACACAAAATGGTTCTTTTACCTTGGTGAGAGCACCAGGTGCTGCTTTGGGAGACACACTCAGAAAAAAGGATGTTTACCCTCTGCCTTATTGAAAAAAGACCATCAAATCCTTATTATCCTTATAACAGACATGTTCCCAATTGAATGAGTCCCTGGGGAGATTGCCAAATGAAAGGCTGTGTCACCACAGTAAAAGGCAGTCATTAGTATCAAGTCTTATTCTATCCCCAGTTAATGGTTGACTACCTCCTCTTACCTTTGATTAAGAGTTTAAGACATTCTCCTACTAGCTCTACTCTCTGTACTTGCCCAGCTTTCTATATTAGAGCTTTCTCTCCATCAGTCTCATCTGCTTTCAGGCTAATCTTGTTAAAGATTGTCAAAATGTTTTATATTACCTTACCCATCTGACCAGGATCCCAGTATGAATTCTTCTAATTTTTTTAGACTGAATATGTACTGCAGTGAGTAAAAAATAATACTTAAGAGAAAAATAGTTATAAAGTTATATCTGGAGACACATAGTCAATGAAGTGTGTTGTGTACCTTTATATTGAATCCTTCTGTATTTGTCTGTGTAGGTACAAAGTAATCTTCTAACGTCAGTTTATTTAGCTTATTTTCAGTTTATCTAATCTCACCTCCATTCAAACTAGGGCTTGAGTGGTAATCTTGTGCTAGTTACAGATTTTCTTTATACAAAGATGGCATATGCATCACATAATTGTTTCATTGATCCACTCCAAGTTTCAGTGAATATATTTGTTCTACTATCATGGATGATTCTCTTGTGACAGAAGAACCTATATTAAAAATAGATTGTAAAACACCTTTTTTGAAATTTCTTTCTCAAAATTTTGTTCACCTTTCTTTATCACCTTTCCCTGAACCCTATTTTTTTTACCACCACTCTACTTTCTGCTTTGTATATTATGCTAATATATTCTAGTTATCATATTGTATGGAATCTTGATTAGGAATTGTTTATTTGTATATCTTCACTTTTCAGTAAACTCCTTTTCTGAGAATACATTCCTTATTTAACAATTCCAACAAGAAGAAAATACTTGAATTCTCATCTCAATGAAGTTGAAACACATTTTTAAATTGTCCAGTAAGAACAGAACTCTTATCTGCCCTAAATTGAATCTTGAAGTTTTTTTCACAGTCCCTTTACCCTCTGTTGTATGTGAGATCAAGCCTTTTCTATTTACTCAAAATGACTGACTAGGCTAAACATAGTGAATACTCTTGAGTGTCCCCAGGGCATATGTGCCCTCCAACGCATGATTCTACTGCCAAAAAGTGACTAAACCGAATTGAGTCTGGAAATGATTTGCTGCCACATTTGACATACTTCTCTTTCAGATAACAATAAAATATACTTTGGGGAATCCTGTAGCAGGTTATGTTTAAAAAAAAAACAGCTGGGCTTCCCTGGTGGCGCAGTGGTTGAGAGTCCGCCTGCCGATGCAGGGGACACGGGTTCATGCCCCGGTCCGGGAGGATCCCACATGCCGCGGAGTGGCTGGGCCCGTGAGCCATGGCCGCTGAGCCTGCACGTCCAGAGCCTGTGCTCCACAACGGGAGAGGCCACAACAGTGAGAGGCCCGCGTGCCGCAAAAAATAAATAAATTAATTAATTAAAAAAAAAAAAAAAGCTTATAGAAAAAAAGAACCCCTTATACCTTCAGAAGTATTTAAAATGTTACGTTTACTTCTCTAGTTTCTTAAATCAAGTATTGTATGTGTTTTTGAATTTTCAAGCTCATATATTTTGGAATCAGTGTTTTTCATAATTTAAAACTGATGCTTAGATAAATGAGGATATGATGAACAAACACAAAATAAGCATGACCTCAAAGTAATACTTTTGAAATCCTGCATTTCAGAAAAAAAGATTGTGTGAAAGCCATCTTTTCACACCTTAAAATACTAAACTTGAAGACTGCTGATGTGTTCAGATTGCAAAGGCTGAATTGAAAGTGATTTTGCTGGTCCTTCCCCCATCCAAGCCATTTTTCACCCTTTTCTACCCTGCTCTGTTCACCAGAAGGCTCACACCTACAGGTCTTTTCACCTGGGTTCCCTTGCTTTCTGGCTTCCTGTTGATGTCAGGGATAGCAGGCACTGGCAGGGGATCCCAGGGAAGGAGGGAGACATGAGTATTGTTTTTCCTCCTTCCCCCATGCTTTTGGCGGTATTTTCTGGTGATAACTGGATTTCTGTAACTACTGGCACCAGAAGAATGATGTCACAGGATTAAAGGTTGAAAGGAAAAAAGATGGAGAGCAGAGGGAAGAAGAGGCCTCTTAGTGGTGGTATGGTCAAAGAGGCGTTTTGGGGGTAAAACAAAATATTTCATTAGAATTGCCCCCTAGCCTATATGACTTTCTTGTATCGGTCACAAAAAAATCCCCATTCAAGAGGATGATTTTCAAGAAGGCAGCTCTCTCAGAGGATATGGTACAAAAAGGCTCTTTTCCTGGTCTAGACTGATGCAGTCTGTCATGAGGGCTCAGCTTGGTGAGAGAAACATGACCTGGATTTTGATCCCCATTCACCACCTCCGCAGTGAACCTTTGTGTATTGCATTCTTACATCACTGCACCCTGGCTGCTCTGTGTCTAACATGGCTTTTACCAAATTGATTGCTGTGTGACATGAAATCTGTACCCTCTCTTCCATTTCCTCTATGAAATATTTAATAAACACCATATTGTTCAAAAACATATAAATATCTGTAAGTCTATTTTTTTTCTTCAAAAGGAGCTCAAAGAGGGTAATGGGGTGATAGCTGACATTTAGATTAAATAATATATAAGTAATTATGTAGACAGCTAAATCTCCAGCGTATAGAACACAAATTCTCTTATTGATGAATATGAACTGAAGCCTCAAAGCTGTGGATACTCCCTGACATTGTAAGCAGAGCTACTAGACACATTCCCATATGACTAGAGCACATTAGATCTGATGTCATCTCTGGTCTAAAAAGCTGTGACCAAGGAGATGGTGTCACTTGGTATAAACAAAGCCACCTAGAACTCACGTCTTCAGTAGGAGCTGGAGGTAAGGCGAGACTCTTGCTTTAGAAGGAACTACAAGCAGAGGGGCAATCAATTATCTCTACCCCATGTTGAAAGTAAAATCCCTAATAATCTCCTCACAGCCTCCCCTTTCTTTCTTGCTCCCTGTATTGACTGACTGATGCTTTTTTGAACTCTTCATATTACATAATCTCAAAGCTTCACAGTCCCTATGACTTAGAACACTTCTGAGCCCTTCTTCCTCCAGATTTAATTTCTTGCAGATGTATATCTATAGAATCTTTGTAGTGTACACTTGCCATTTTCCCCCTTTTCTTTCTGAAAATATCCAAGTTCAAATTTGCCTTCCTTCTCACATTCAGTACTGCAATATACTTACCGAGCCTAATCAAATTTCTGTATTTCTACTCCACTTTTCTGTCTTTTAATCTAAACCCAAATATAACTGTTCATATAAATGGCACAGGTTCTAAGGACCATGCCAGACCTACCTAGTTTGGTGTTCACAAGCTAGTGTGTTTCATATAAACCTCTAGGTGAGTCTCATTCAACAGCACACATGCTGGTGATTATATACTACTGCTGCACTGTGTCCCATGCATCATTCTCAGATAAATCATCCTTAATCTCAGATTCTGGGCTAAACAGCATTTAATGCCTTTCTTTTTGAGAGCTAATGAAGTTCAGGTTTTAAGGCACTTCATAATCTGGTTCCAGCTCATAGATAAGGAATGATCCTCTTGCACTTACCCTGTGTTTCCCTCAAACAGAAAGACTTGCCAACGCTCAAAAAATCTCTAGGAAATTCCCACCTATTTCCTTTTATACTGTCTTCCCTTATTTGTTGTCTAAGAAATGTAATACCATCCATTCAAAATATAGTGTTGTCAACTTCTGTATTAGTTCTGTCCTACCAAAGGCAAGCTCCACCAAAGGTAAAGTCATGCGTTGATATAGTTTGCACTATGTTGTAGAATGTGGTGTGGGTAAAAAAAATAATATGGGACTAAAAACTGCATTCTACCTCTGGTTTGTCACCTAATATTGAACAAGTCATTTAATTTCTTACAGTTTTTTTCCTCTAGTCCATAAATGGATAAGGAACACGTACACTGTCTACTGCATAGAGCAATTGGGGAAGATCGGATTAGACCTTCTTTCACACCAAGAATCCAAATGCCTGGGTTGTAATTCCAGGTCTATCACCTCCAAGGTCTAACCTTGTGGAAACTACTTAAACTTTCTAATCCTCAGTTCCTTCATCTGTAGTGTGCATCATAACAACTCCCATGTCAAAAGATTATGTTGAAAATTAGATGAGATGATACATGAAAAGTGTATAGAACAGTATCTGCCAACTAACTGGTGCCTAGTAAATGATACTGTAGTAAGGGTTTATAATTTTCTTTTCAACCCTCTTTGGCATCTGGCATAGTAAATACAGACTGAATAAATATTTTCTTAAAGTAAAAATGTTGAGTGAATGATTGGATAATTTATTTAACTCTGATATGTGACTTAGTAATGGATTTGGCCTGAACTGGAGGCTAACATGATTATTAGGTACAGTAGAAAAATAAGATAGGAAAAACAGAGCATATGTCCAGAGATGCAGTCCAGTATGAAATCCAGATACAAAGAATTATGAAAACTACGGACTGTTTGAATTTGATACAGTAGTCAACTGGAAATCATTATGACTAGTTGAGAAGGGAAGCAAGATAGATATAGAAATGATTCAAAATATATATTTTTGCAGCAAGAAACTGGATGGATTGGAAACAGGAAGACACGCATATAGGCAATAGGCTTTCATAGTTAATATCGCCTTTTGCATATACAACTTTCAAAATAACTTAATGGATTTCATTATCAGAATAGTTACAAATAATTGTAATTAAGCTAATTTCTTTTTATCTTGCATTGTCTTGGTGAGTTGCATATAAGAAAGAAGATTTTGGGGCTTCCCTGGTAGCACAGTAGTTAAGAATCCACCTGCCAGTGCAGGAGACATGGGTTTGAGCCCTGGTCTGGGAAGATCCTACATGCTGTGGAGCAACTAAGCCGATGCGCCACAACTACTGAGCCTGTGCTCTATAGCCCACAAGCCACAACTACTGAGCCAGCATGCCACAACTACTGAAGCATGTGTGCCTAGAGCCCGTCTCTACAACAAGAGAAGCAACCTCAATGAGAAGCATGCACACTGCAACGAAGAGTAGCCCCTGCTCACCACAAGTAGAGAAAGCCTGCACGCAGCAATGAAGACCCAATGCAGCCAAAAATAAATAAATTTATTTAAAAAATAAATAAATAAAGTGGAACCGCAAGTTCATCTTCAAAAAGAAGAAAGAAGATTTTGTTAAACTGATGTAGTCTTATGAAAGAAATACAAATTTCATGTTAGAAATTTATGTTTTATATGCTTTAATATAATTCTTTCTTGCTGGGTCATCATAAAACTTATAGTATGATGCATTGAAAATCCTTCTTATTAGTACATCTCAATAATTAGAAAATATTAATCAGTAAGTTACTACTTTTGAGTACAACAGTAAAAAGATTTGCTTTATAGCAAAATGATCAGAATACTACTCAGTGGTGTTGTAAGAAAATGTGAGGAGCATAAGGATTTGGTGAAATACACTTAACCAAAAATTATTTATACTGAAAATAAAATCTATAATTTTAAACAGTTTACAATATGTATTTTATTGAGTTATTTGAATGCATTAATTATTGTTCTTTATTCTAAGAATACATATGTAATGAACTGAGTGGTACCATTATTCCCAGAAAAAATTAATGTGCTTTTTAAATTAAAATTTACAATTTTGGAATCACATATTGATGAGAGAATTGTATGCCTTCAAAAGGGCAAAGTGGTAAGTTGTTTTCCACAAATCAGTTCTCACAAATTCTGACACTCACATCTCCTAAAGAAAGTCTTTTCAGGAAATCGAATATTGATATGACCAAACATTTTAACCTACAAGTAATAATTTCATTGATACTTTTAAGTAAAAATTACATACCCAGAAATAATTGATAATTGTGTCAAAAGCCATCACTAATTCTTTCAAATTTTAATGTTTCCAGCAGTCTTCTTAATACTTAAGATTCCAGGATGTCTATTAAATAAATATGTGCTTCATAAACATAGTTAATATAATTTTCACAATTATTTAGTTCTCTATTGAGACTTGTGGCTATAAGTTTGTCTGTATATTTGTTTCTCCCCATTTTTCTCTATTTCTCTCTGTCTCCTTCTCTCTCTCACTCTCTCCACACACACACACAGACACACACACACGATGCAAACACAAATATTCATACATAATTTGAATGATCATACTGGACTTTTTAAATAATATTTTTAAATCACTCTCAAAATAGTTTAGGTCAAATTTTCTTTTTCGGTTAGGAAGTGCACTACCACTATCCATTTCAAATGATGCTATGCTCAGAGATGAGATGAATAAAAAATTGGTAAGAATTGCTAACCATAGTAAGGCCTTTGTCCTTGCCTATATTCTTAGACTTCCTCTGATTTCTGTAGTATTTTGCTCATCTCAGATAATTCTATTTTAAGGTCAGTGTATCTAGTCAAATTTCCTACTCTGTATGTGTGCCTAAGTCAGCTATTAAAAAGAGTTGGGAAAACTGCAATAAAAAGCTAATTATTAACAATGGCTTAAGAAGTTTCCCCCCCACTCTTGGCCTATGCTTTGTGCAGGACTCTGGAGTTTTCTACTGGTGTACTCTGATCCAGTGGGTCTTCTTATTTGGGGGTGCAATAACCAGTACAGAATACATGGGTGGGTCAAGACTCCCTAAAATTGTATGTAAAATTTTGTCTTTATGCTTATATTAATATTTTCAGAAACAACTTTCATCAAATACAATAACCTATTTGTGATCCAGAGTAAGGTGAAGAACCACAGTCTGGCAGAAAGGAAGAAACTAGGACATCTGGCAAAACAGGGACACAGCCCTCCACAGACCCATATTTCCTTGAAAATTGCCGGTTTTTTCTTAGAAATCATATAATTTTTACTTTCTGTTCCATAATATCTCTGTGTTTATTTAATGTAATATATATACTTTTAAATTACCTCATGAAAGTTATTGGGTGAACCTCTGTTATTTACATAAATTAAGCTGGACAATTTCTGTTTCCTTCTGAGTTCTGTTAAAGAATGGCCCAATATTGAACCCTTTCTGGCTCTTTAGTAGTCTGCTGACCTGTGGGAGATCATAAAAATTTTCATTGTGCTCCTGGGCACCTCGAAGAATGGGGTGAGGTTTGCACCATACATTCAGGGTTTCTAGGTTCCTTAATGTCTATTTTTTGTGAACACATTGCTTCCCATTATTCCTTTAACCCCACTCTCAATTAATGTGATTAAGAAAATATCTAGCTAATTAACTTACAGAAATTAAAAGAAAATAATTATCTAGAAATCTGTAGTCATTTTCTCTGACAAATTCACTCCCTGGAAGAATACTTAACAGATTATACATGTCATGTGAAGAATAATAATTAGTATGTCATTCAGTTCACTTCCAAAAACATTTTAAGGCAGATTATTATATGAGACAGTGCTCCCAAATGTGGAAAGAAAAAGTTGAGTAAGACACAGTTAATGACTTGAGGGAATAGGCTGTCTAGGAAGAGAAACTGGTATGGAACCAAATAATGATCATACTGTGCCATAGCTAATGGTCCATTCTGTTTTTCTTGATTCTTACTTTTGCCTCAGTAGTAGTTTTTCTTTTGTCTGTTCAGAGTGACTCTCTTTTGGGAGAAGTTTTTCTCTCCTCTTTATCTACAGTGGAGAGCCTAGCAAAACCCCCCAGAAATTTGTCATATGTGATCTCTTCTTTCTGCTCATAACTTATTTGACCAAGTTAGGACAGTTGACTCAAGCTGAGCTGAATAGATGTTTCCTTGCAAGTTGTTAGAACTGCAAGGTTCAGAAGTGACTGTGAGTGGCTTATGACCAAGTTAAGTCATGTAAATTTGGAAGCAGTGGTTCATACTCTTACAGCCCAATGACTAGAGAAAGTCAGACACAAAGAAAGAGTGGAATATGTACACAAAATAGGAGATCAGAGAAAGAAAGTTCTGATGGATTTATTTTTTAGCTCTACTGTTTAGTTACATTCTTCAGAAGGCAGGAAGACTGTGGCACCGAACCAGTGGCCTTTCCATCATGTTATTCTACCTCTGTCCTTGTGACCAAGGCAAGAAAATTAACTTTTTGTACACCAGTTTCCTCATCTATAAAAAGGAAATTAGTAATAGTATATTACTCCATAGTAATACTATATATTACTATAATAATTATAGTATATTATCCCAATGGTAATACTATGGGGTTTTTCCAAAGATTAAATAAGCTAATATATATAATAAGCTAATATATATAATGAGCTAATATATATAAGCTAATATATATAATGAGCTTATAAATATATATTACCCCATAGTAATACTATATATTACTATAATAATTATAGTATATTATCCCAATGGTAATACTATGGGGTTTTTCCAAAGATTAAATAAGCTAATATATATAATGAGCTTAGCTAATATATATAATGAGCTTATATATATATAATGAGGTTTTTCCAAAGATTAAATAAGCTAATATATATAATGAGCTTATAATTAAATAAGCTAATATATATAATGAGCTTAGAGCAGATTTTGGCACATGGTAAGCACTTGATAAATGGGAACTGATATCGTTATTGCTTTTGCCATTGGATTTCATGGGATAACTTTCACTAATTAAAGTGAACTACCTCTTTTATTTCCTTGAGATTGTTTCTGTTACAAAAAGCTCCAAAAACTGCCCTTTCTATAGAGTTTTATCTTGGCATTGGTGTTTTTAATTTAATAGGCACCATGGGAGACAGCTCAGGCTGATGGAAAAAATTAACCTTGGCAAAATAGTTCTCTGAGATTCATTTTTTCTCTTTGTTAAATGCAGGTATTAATAACTATCGTGTAACATTGTTTTAGGATTAAGTGATTTACAGTGTCTGTCACTTGGCATATTGTGAATAAACATCTATTATTATGATGTTTATTATTTCCATAGATGTATTCTTTTTTTTTTTTTTTTGCGGTACGCGGGCCTCTCACTGTTGTGGCCTCTCCCGTTGCGGAGCACAGGCTCCCGACGTGCAGGCTCAGCGGCCATGGCTCATTGGCCCAGCCGCTCCGTGGCATGTGGGATCCTCCCAGACCGGGGCACGAACCCGTGTACCCTGCATTGGCAGGCGGACTCTCAACCACTGCGCCACCAGGGAAGCCCTATAGATTTATTCTTATTCTTGCTGTATTATTAACTGGTTACTAACTTTATTGTTGCCTGATTTGCCTGAATTTTGAGTTATTTCACTTAGAAACTGAGGCAGAGTTTTGTGTTTGGGGCTCTTTAGTTAGTAATTTTAGGTCTCAAAAATAAGTACTGCAATAAAATAATTAAGTAATTTTATCCATTATGGGTATTAAATGTCTAACGTTTTTGCCAATTTTCCAAGAATGACAGTTAAAGTAGGATTAATATTGATAGCTATTTAATCATTTCCTTACAGTTCCTACTCTTAATACATTTCTAATTCAATATATTAAATTAAATTAGTAATTGTTATTAAAATTTTAAACTTCTTCTAGAAAAGAATTAAGATATTATGGTAATCAAATAGATATTAAAAATAGTTTCCATTTTCTCTCTGTTTCTTAGATTCTTCTTTTCATGCCACTTCTATTTGTCATTCTAGTTTCATCTTTCTGGTTGCATATTTACATTCAGGATTGCATTATTTTATTAGATATTAAATCATCACCTGAATTAGCATATATTAAAGTATACTTTTATAATTTTTAATTAAATGATTCATACAGTTTTTTTGTACCATAAATCTAATAAGCCCAATTTAATAGAGTCCCTTTTGGTTTCTTATGATGTTTTTCTGTACCCGTTAGTCTCATTCATATACAGATGGATACTGAAAAGAGAGACACGATTATTTATTTTTCTATTAATGTAATAAACCCAATAAAATTAGGATTTACTAAAGGAGATGCCTTCCAGTAAGAGATGCATCAACAATCGTCGCCAATTGCTTCCTTAACATGTACTCGCTTTCTTTTTGCAAAGACTTTTTCAAACCTTCCCATCCTCTCAACTTCCTGACAGAGAAGCGCCTCTTGTACAGACAAGGTGGAGGCCGTCAGAAGGCCAAATGCCTGATATTACCTCCACTGGGCAAGTAAATCCACTCTCTTAAACTTACCCATCATTTTCTCCTTCTCTATTGAAAAAATAGTCTCCTCTTTCCCATCATTGTTTTGCAACCTGAGTCCTCACACCTCTCTCCACTTTGATTATCCCTTCTCTCACTTCTGCATTCAGCTCATTTGTTTCTTTTCAACAATCTTTACACATAATCAAATATTTCTAATCCGAGCATTTTTAAAGATATCAACAAAAGGATTAGTAAAAACAGTGAATACAACAGTCCTTCCAGCTGCTGCTTGATCTCACCCTACCTTTACATAGTCAACTTTTTGTAAGAGTGACGTATATTTCCTGTCTCCATTTTGTCACCTATCACTGAATCCTTAGCCCTTCCAGTTTGATTTATATCTCTCATTCCATTCTAACGTGATCTGTAATGGCAATGCCATTAGGTCTAATGGACGTTTTTCAGTATCAATCTTATGTGAACTTTCAAAAGCATTTGACATTGTTGACCTTGGCCTTCATCTCAACACTTTATTACCTTGGCTTACTTGATATAACACTACTTTAGCATTTCTTTTTCTATTTCTTTATGTGCACCTCTCTCTCTCTCGTAGGCTTATCTTCTACAAGCCCCTAAAAGTTGAAGTTCTTCAAGTAGTTTCCTTGTACATTCTCTCTTTTCACTCCATATCTTGTACCCACTTAATTGCATCCATGCCCATGGCTTAAATTTTCACCTTTATATATATATTTATTTATTTATTTTTGGCTGTGTTGGGTCTTCGTTGCTGTGCACGGGCTTTCTTTTCATGGCTTAAATTTTCACCTTTATATATTTATTTATTTATTTATTTTTGGCTGTGTTGGGTCTTCGTTGCTGTGCACGGGCTTTCTTCATTGTGGTGCGCAGGCTTCTTGTTGTGGTGGCTTCTCTTGTTGCAGAGCACAGGCTCTAGGCACACGGGCTTCAGTAGTTGCAGCACTCAGGCTCAGTAGTTGTGTCTCATGGGCTCTAGAGCGCAGGCTCCATAGTTGTTGCACGCGGGCTTAGTTGTTCCATGGCATGTGGGATCTTCCCGGACCAGGGCTCGAACCCGTGTCCCCTGCATTGGCAGGCGGATTCTTAACCACTGTGCCACCAGGGAACTCCAAATTTTCACCTTTATGAAGGGGGCAGGGTGGGGGGGAGCTCAAATCTTTTTCTATCCAGACTGTGTCTTTTCTGAGCATTAGACCCATGTATCCAACTGCCTACATGACAGTTCTACTGAATATCTGCAGAGTAATTCAAATCAAACTTTTCAAAATTGAACTTTATGATATTTCCCCCTTGGTTCTAAGCACCATTCCCCATCAAGGGGCCATTCTGAATATGACCTCCTTCTCCCTTTCCATCTATGTGTATTATACAAAGTCATACTAATGTTACCCCCTAAGTAGCTCTTGAGTAAACTCACTTTTATGCCTCTCTCTTACCAAAATTATGGTCCAAACTACAGTATAGTAGTTTCTCATATACTCATAATATAGTAGTTTCTCATTTTCTCATATAAAGCACAGAATAGCCCCCTAACTTCACTCTCTGGATCATCTCATGTCACCCTCACTATGTACTCCATAGACCAGCAAGAGTGATTTTTCCAAAATATAAGGTTGGTCTTATCATCCACATGCTTAAAATAACTCTAAGAGCCAGATGAAGAACCAAATTCTTGATACAGCTTAGCTTTGTAAATCCCTCCCTACCTCCCTTGTCTTACTTTATAACTTGCTTTTAGCAAGGCTGGTTTATATGTAGTTTTCCAGGATGCACCTATACTCTTTTATGGCACAGACTGTTACCCTCTGACATTTCTCTTAACCTTAGTTTTTACCTGGTTATTTCCAGTGCTTCCCTGAATCATAACTTAATCAGATCATCTTCAGGGAGTGCTTCCCTATCCTCACTGACTAGGTCAATTTTCTTTATTGTAAACTTGGAGAATACTTAGTAACTCTTCTTTTTTAGTGTTGGTTACATCTAAAGTTTTGAATTTAAGTATTCAACTCTTGAATACTTTTAGTTTAGACTCTAAACTCTGTGAGAACAGGTTCTGTGTCTCTTCGTTCTCATCATGGAAGCCCCCATACTTAGTACACTGCCTGGCACTTAGTAGGAACTCAAGGAATATTCACTGGATGGCAAAAATGAATGAATTATGAGTATTATACTTAGAAGAATTGAAATTCCGATACTGAAAGGAATCTTATGACTGCTAATTTGACAGAAATTTAAATTAAAAACAATTATCAGCTCTAAAAGTGTGATACTGTATCACTATTTGATTTTTGTTAAGACTAAATCTAAAAGAATAGTATCACTTACATGTAACATGTTAGAAAAATGGTATGTGATAAAGACAAAGTGGAGGAACTTCTAAGAAAGGCAGTGAAATGATAAATGAGTTAGAGGAACTGACTCAAGTGGGAAAAATAATAATGATCAGCCCAGTATTGAATTTGAAGTAGCATTCTTCATAGACTAGACAGAACTTGTTTTCTATGTCACGATCTCCACTCTTACTATTTTAATTGTGATACATTTGATTAGACTGTTCTTTTCCAAAGAAAGTAAATAATTATATTTCAAAGGCATGGCTCAGAGATGGTTTAAAGAAATATGATAATAATCTATTTTTATTGAAAGCATGCAAACACCAGTTGAGGATAAAAAGTATTAGATAGAAGAATTAGTTCTAAGATTAATAGAGTGAAATTAAACTTGGGAAATTTTCAATCAAGCATAAAATTCCTATCCAAGATACTGTTTTTTCTAAAATGAGTGAATTCTCATAATATCCATTATGCAGCAATTTAAAGAAATAGCCAGACTGGGGTGGTTTTGAAGATGGGGCATTATAAATAAAATAAAAATAAAGCAAATATTGGAAATGTAATGCAGTATAATATAATAATCTTTTCTTTCAAACATGAGTTTCCTATAATTTTCAAGCTTTTGGTCATTATAAATATTTATTATATTTTAAGTTAAGTTTGATTCCATCTTTTAAATTTTTTTACATTAGAAAATTAGAAGCATCTAATGGCAAAAATCAAATTTACTGTATTTTTAAGAACGAAAAAAATAAAGCTGTGTTCATTAAGAGAGATTTGTAATCTTCACTGCTAACACAAATGTCTCAATATTATTTTAAAATTTTATGTGGGGAATTTTATATTTATCAATATTTGAGTATTCTTGATATCTGCATTCACATATTCTTTTTCTCTCTGTTTGTCAGGTTCAGTTCAAAGTCTCATCCTTTTTTCCCATATGATGATAGAATAGAATCACTTTGAAACACATAGATGCACAAATATGCCATGAAGGGAAATTAACTTCCTTGACTTCTTCTTGGACATGAGACTATGTTTCCCAGAATTGTAGCTAAGTATGGTCATGTGACTAAGTTCACACGAGTAGAATATGAGAGAAAGGGAGATGTACAATTTCCACCTCACATTTTGAGAGAAAATCTAGAGCCCTTTCCCTTGTTCCATAGGCAAGAATGATAGTGACTTAGATGGCCTTGGAAGGCCTCTGTGAACATGGCAGAATTGCCCTCCTGGACCCTAAACAGACTTATGGATCAGAGCTGTCCATAGACACTGAATACTTCTAAATGTTCTTTGCTTGAGGAATGACCTGGGTATTTTCACAGAGCAGCTAAGTGTTTTACCCTCATTAATACATATGTGAGTAACAAAAAACCAAAAAAGTTTGAAATTTTATTCATTGTGTATCAATTATAATGGAAACAAAACAAAAATATTCCAAAAACATAGTTGCATTTTGGGTTTGAGTTGAATAACAGGTTATGGAAAGATCATGAAAGTTCTGGGTGGTCTGTGGTTTTGCTGACATTTCCAAATGTCACACAGGTATGGTGTCTTCCCTTATTGCCTTTTGGAATTAAATACTTGAACAAGAAATAAAGATGTCACTTGAAATTTGAAGTCTCCACTTGAAGCTGGGCTCTTGGGATAAGTATCCGGAGATTGCCTAAGAGTGACACCAGATGGATTTTGTTGTAAGAACTCCCTAATCTTGTGTCAATATAAATTAATTCTCCTGCAACAGCACTGGGTTTAAGATCAGCAATAGAACACTTTTTGTGAGAGAATGTACTGAAAGAATGAGTTATAAGCCTGTGTCCCACTTACAGTTATTAAATTTTCTGATCTTAGTAACTTCATCAGAGGTTTACTGTTTCTATTTAGCTCTCATTTTACCTTGAAGGAGAGAGGTGTTAAATGTTCTTTTGTCTGTGTTGAATGGCTTCCTTGGTGCCATTTTGTGGTATTTGCAGCCCTCTTTGACATTATCTAATGGACTGACATTTTAAATATTTGCAGTGCTCAGTGGGTACTAATTCAGCAAAGGTGAACCACAAGCTTCTTTCACTGTGGCACAGCAAGTGATGTGTGTCTGTTTAATCACAGCAGCTGAAATGAAATCAAAAGGTACTATGTTGGTGAAGTACTAAAACTGCTGTCACAGCAGACACACCTGGCGGGGTCCTTAAAGGAAAAAGCTAAGTAGTGAAGAACGTACTTAAGCCACAAGCTTATCTGAACCCGTTAACCCAATTCAGCAGGAAAGTCTCTCCTAGCATGTAAAGTTTCTATATTTCTAATACATTCTTTATTGGTGCAGCTTAATCATTTGTGGGCCTCTCAGCAATTCTTGATTTTCTTTTGACCCTAAGTGGAAATTTTACATTCTTTGCTTTCTCAGAGGTGAGAATCCAAATATTCTCAAAAGATAAAAAATAGAAATCATTTGACATATTCACTACCATATATTTTGGGGACTTGAGCCAAAAAGAATTTTAGAGGGTATGAAATGGTACTACTAACTTTTTGGCTGTTGAGATTGTATACTTCATGTATTATTTACAGATTCTACAGTGACCAGTATTAAAACATCAGTGAATGGAATGACTTTAAAATTTTGTCCTAAACCTTTTTTTTTCCTCAACAAAGCATGGACTTTATGTATTATCCCCAGTATTTTAAAGTAGTCCATCAAATAACCATTTGTTAAAAAAAAAAAAGCAAAAAAAAATAATAATAACCATTTGTATTTTTTGTTAACTTGAATATCTTCAGCCCTCAGGGTCCTGCAAGCAAGGAAGAGTTTACATTAAGATTTTTACCCAAATTCCCCTGACTTACGTCAATCCCACGTATACCTACAGAAACTCAGCATCGCTATCTTCCATCCTAGTCTTTCTGAAGGGGTTTAGGGTATCATATCAAACCTATCTATGCAAGTGTGTCAAATATATTAGTATGGAAAATACTAAAGGCCAGCTTCCTGTAGTTCAACTTGCTATGTGTTTAAACTACATTTAAGAGATAAATAGGACGTAAAGCTGAAAAAGTTTGGTTAAATATAAGGTGGATAAGTCAATATATGTTATAATTTAGGTATATAAGGCTAATTAGTATGACAGTAGGGAGTCATTGAATAATTCGGAAGACAACTCAGTGATTTTTGTCCTGCAATTTGCTCCATTTACTTCTTGGCCTAATATATGACAATCTTGCTTGTCAGGCAAGTAACTCAACTTTCTTCTATATACCTTTTCTTTGCAGTTAAGAAAAACAATTATCATAATAGCAAAATAAAATAAAATAAAACCATGGAATATATGGGAAAGAAAAATAAATAATTGCTTTGGGATTATTTACAAATGTCCTTCCTCTCCAGTGTCCCAGAGGGCAACTGATTTCACCTCAGTTGAAATCCTCATCGTCATTTCCCCCCTAGGCTTTTAAAAGACAGCACTGAGGCTTTCATAATCAGATTCAAAGAGTGTGTGGTAAAGAACTGGGCCTGTGGAGTAGGAGGAGAAGGAGAAATATTGAGGGTAAAAGATTGTTACTATACTCAGGGGCTGAAATAAAATACTTAGCTGGGGCTTCCCTGGTGGCGCAGTGGTTGAGAGTCCGCCTGCCGATGCAGGGGACACGGGTTCGTGCCCCAGTCCAGGAGGATCCCACATGCCGCAGAGCAGCTGGGCCCGTGAGCCATGGCTGCTGAGCCTGCGCGTCCGGACCCTGTGCTCCGCAATGGGAGAGCCCACAGCGGTGACAGGCCCGTGTACCACCCCCCCCAAAAAAAATTTAGCTGCACAAGCTGTAATAAAAGAAATATTTATTGAGCATGAACTACAGGTGTGGTGCTGTTCTAGGCATGTGGATGAAAGAAAGAAGGATCCATACCCTTTTGAAGCTTTCATTCTAGCAGAAGGAGACTGATAATAGAGACAATAATAAGTAAACTATGTAGTTTGTTAGAAGATTAACATTTTCAGGATAAAAGAATAAGATGGGTGGAGAGCGAGGACAACATGGTTGGTAATGGGGGACTTAGTGCAAGTTTAAATATAGTGGTAAGAGTTGGCCTTATTGAGCAGGAGGGATTTGCAGGGCCTCGCTGACTAATATGGATTGGAGGAGGAGGTTTTTAAGAAAGAGGAGCTGAGAGTGTTTGTGAGCAGTACATGGAAAACAAAGGTGTAGGGGAAAGGAAGTTATGTTAAAAATATTTAATAGGTTGCTTCCATATCTTGACTATTATAAGTAGTGCTGCTGTGAACATTGGGCTGCATGTATCTTTTTGAATTAGTGTTTTCATTTTCCTCAGATATATACCCAGCAGTGGAATTGCAGGATCATATAGTAGTTCTATTTTGAGTTTTCTGAAGAATGTTCATACTGTGTTTCATAGTGGCTGCACCACTGTACCTTCCCACCAGCAGTGTACTCGGATTCCCTTTTCTCTGTATCCTCACCAACATCTGTTGTAGAGTTTTTGATGGTAGCCATTCTGACAGGTGTGAGGTGACACCTCATTGTGGTTTTACTTTGCATTTCTCTGATGATTAGTGATGTTGAACATATTTTTATGTGCCTGTTGATACCTGTATATCTTCTTAGGAAGAATGTCTATTCAATTCTTCTGCCTATCTTTTAATTGTGTTTTTTGTTTTTTTGATATTGAGTTGTATGAGCTATTTATATATTTTGGGTTGTTGGTCCTTGTTGGTCATATCACTTGCAAATATTTTCTCTCAGTCCATAGGATGTCTTTTCATTTTGTGAATAGTTTCCTTTGCTCTGCCAAAGCTTTTAGGTTTAATTAGGTCCCATTTGTTTATTTTCATTTTTGTTTCCTTTGCCTGAGGAGACAGATCCAAAAAAAATATTGCTATGATTTATGTCAAAGAATGTTCTGCCTATGTTTTCTTCTAGGAGTTTTATGGTTTTCATCTTATATTCAGACCTTTAATCCATTTTTAGTTTATTTGTGTATATAGTATAGGAAAATGTTCTAATATTATTCTTTTACATGTAGCTGCCCAGTTTCTCCAGCACCACTTATTGAAGAGACTGTGTTTTATCATTGTATATACTTGCCTCCTTTGTCATAGATTAATTGATCATAGCACCCTTAGTGTCCATCAGTGGATGAATGGATAAAAAAGATGTAATACATATATATATATATATATACACACACACATACACACATATATACACACACATACACACACACACACATACACAATGGAATATTACTCAGCCATAAGAAAGAATGAAATTCTGCCATTTGCAACAACATGGATGAACCTAGAGGATATTATGTTCAGTGTTCTAATTTTTTTTTAATTTAAAAAAAAATTTTAACATAGTTGAGTACACAATTGTCTATTTCGTCGTTTTAATAATTTGTACATATTTTAATAATTCTTTTGTGTAGTTAATAATGAATTAAAACAACATAAAAAACACATTTGAGTAGAGAAGGCACATTCTAAAAGGACTAAATGTGGTAATAGAAGTCAAAATGGTAGTCACTACTGGCGTTGGATACGTTAACTCACCGGGAAAGGGGTAAAGAGCTTTCCAAGATGTTGGAAGTGATTTTATCTTAATCTGGTTGCTGGCACACACGCCTGTGTGTGTGGTATGTGTGTGTGTGTGTGTGTGTACACTTGTGTGTAAATATTGAGGAGCATCGTGTACCTTTCATCCAGTTACATGGAACATCTTGAACACTCTGGAGAGGGGGACACAAGGAAAGAGAAGTTAGGCCAATCATCACAACATTTATCCCTATTCATTTCCCTTTCATCTTCATTGGTTGTCATTGCCCTCTAAAGGGCCTTCACATGTACGGGTTCCTTAGAAAATCTCTTCATAATTAGCTGTTTCAGTATTTTCTTTATAACCTCTCTCCTAAATAACACATCTCTACCGTGTTACAGACTTCTATTTCCAACTGCTAAGCATGTTTCTTTGGATCCTCTACAGCATCTTCATAGTGATACTGACCAGCGTTCTTGACCTTTCCCAATCAATAGAAATTGACTAGAAGTTAGACAAGAAATTCAGGCAAGGTTTTACTGGGGCCCATGCTGCAGCAGGGGGCATCAAGAACAAGTAACAGGTTCCCTTGCTCGTTCCCCAAAGAGGGGCGAGCTGGTTCCTTAAATGAGGTGAGGGTAGGGGTGTGTCCAGGGGTTGGGCCAGAGGGATGGCTTAGGTGTTCTGCCCACCGCTTTGTGGTGTTGAGTGAAGGGGGCATACACAGTACCCTGCCTGCTTTTGCTCCCAACACCCGACACCTGGTTTTTGCTCCTGGCTCTTCAGAAGTGGCAGGTGGTTTTTTTTTTTGGTCTTTTTGTATATTTTGGCCCAGAACTTGCCCCTACTGTGCATACATGCACTTACTTTTAGTCCTATATAGTTTCTTTGTATTTTGTTTCTCGAGGAGAGGTTTGTCCAGGTGCAAGCATTGCAGCACTGCAGCAAAGGGTCTCAGGTCCCAGCCTGTCTCAATAGCACTAAGACTCTAATAAAACACTTTGGGAACAGACAGATAAATTTTCTTACCTTCAAACCTGCACTTTCTAGAACTGTAAGGACGTATATGTTGACCATCCACATAGTTGAATACCTCTTCTATATTCCTACCTAGGGGTCACACATGTTCCTTTGAGTACTTCAGAGAGGAGTAATTCTGCATCTTCTGAACCAGAACACCTTTAGATCTAAGGGTTAGAATATTCTTTATGTTGACACCAAAAACTGTAATCTTAGATTCCACATCATACCATTTATATATTCAAAGTACATGGCATATATTTGAGTTTAATATATTCATTTGGACAAATACTTACTTAGTGACTACTGTTTAAAAGAAATAGTTTGTTGAATGTTAATTTTATTTTTTATATAATTGAATTTATATTTTGCTTCTATATAACACAATATCTAACTAAAATAAATAGATAAAAATTAATCTAAAACAGATTGAAAAAATCTAAATGCTAACAAAAATATGAAGGCAACTTTGAGTTAAATAATAATTGCACCTAATATAATGAGTCATTCTTTGTTTGAGCAAAGACAAGGCCATTTGCTGCATAATGCAAAGCAAGTCTGTTATCCCTCAGGGAGGACACAGCACTTGATCTACTTTTTCCATGATATATTACCTTTCAGAAGCTTTTCTTTTACATAAGTAATCACTTGCAGGACAGTAAGAATATCTTATGAAGGAAGAGAAAGAGGAAAATAGGTGAAAGCACATGCTAGAAAAAACAGAAACCCTAAAAATTCAACCACTTAAGTTTACCAGACTTGAAGAATTTATTAACAGTGACAAAAATTCGATAAAATGAAAGTCCTATGCAAGGAGTAGAAAAAGATTATAAGAAAAAAAATTCTTTCTTACTAGTTCTAAAATATTTCCTTAAGAAGACCATCACAGAGTATGTTGACCATGTTGCATTTTTCCTACTGCTATACTATTTTTCAATTACAGAATACAACAACTCTTAAGTGAAAAAAACAAAAAGGATTGAGAAACAATTTTTTTAGGCATTACAGACATGTTCTAAATATCAAAAGCCCAGTCACGTATGCATTTTAATAGGTAAAATGACATTATGACTGTACACTATGCCAAATATAAAATAGACAATATTATTTTCCTTAAATTTCCACATCCTCTGATTTATGTCAGGTTCAGAAAATGACATAGTATCAAGGCCAAGAAGTATCCATAAGTGAAATTTCCCTGTGGACCCCTAGAAATGGAACTGCATCTTTTCAATTCATGTACTTCTTCAGAACTCTATGTTAACTTGGATCTGACTATAATATCTGAAGTCTGATGGTTGCTCCTATTTGTAAAATAGTTACAGAAGAATAAAAGAGTGAGATTTGGCAAATCATGTTAATTTTCTTGTACCTTTTTTTATTGAATGAAAGTCTTTACAGGTATAGTATATTATTTCACAGTTTCTTAGTGTACAGATGATAAGACAGGATAGAGATGGAACATTAGTGGAATAGTTTATGTTGGAAATAATTTATCTATATTGGAATTGTGCTGTTGGGACCTTTAATAACTTAGCTACATTTCTGAGCTGAGATACATCAACCAAGGTTCATTTTGTTCTCTGCACCCTATCAGCAATTATTTTCCTTAACCTTAAGTTTCACATTCAATATACAGATTAAACTAAACCTATCATCTTGGGATACTCAGAGCATATTTTATCCATTTCTACTGTAAATATAACGTGGCCCTTCAATCTATGGACTAGAACATGTGTAAAAGAAGGTTTATTTGGAGAGAAAGAGAGAGGGACTGTCAGTTAAGGATTCTCCACTGACTGTTCTGGAGTTCATTGGCTTTAATTAAAGTAGTAGAGATGCCTGAGAATTTCCAACAGAGACTGAAATTAAGAAGCACTAAACCAGAAATCTATAGAGCCGTGTGGCTGACAGGGTCTTGGTGCTCCAGCCTGGTGTCAGGCCTGAGCCTCTGAGGTGGGAGAGCCGAGTTCAGGACATTGGACCACCAGAGACCTCCTGGCCCCACATAATATCAATCAGTGAAAGCCCTCCCAGAGAGCTCCGTCCCAGCGCTAAGACACAGCTCCACCCAATGGCCAGCAGCTGCAGTGCTGGATGCCCCATGCCAAACAACCAGTAAGACAGGAACACAGCGCCACCCATTCGCAGAGAGGCTGCCTAAAATACTAAATTCACAGACACCCCAAAACACACCACTGGACATGGCCCTTCCCACTGGAAAGACAAGATCCAGCCACCCACCAGAACACAGGCACCAGTCCCCTCCACCAGGAAGCCTACACAAACCGCTGAACCAACTTCACTCACTGGGGGCAGACACCGTAAACAATGGGAACTACGAATCTGCAGCCTTCACAAAGGAGACCCCAAACACAGTAAGTTAAACAAATTAAAAAATAAGAAGACAGAGAAATATGCAGTAGATGAAAGAGTAAGGTAAAAACCCACCAGACCAAACGAATGAAAAAGAAATAGGCAGTCTACCCAAAAAAGAATTCACAGTAATGATAGTAAAGATGATCCAAAATATTGGAAATAGAATGGAGAAAATACAAGAAACATTTAACAAGGACCTAGAAGAACTAAAGAGCAAATGATGAACAACACAGTAAGTGAAATTTAAAATTCTCTAGAAGGCATCAAAAGCAGAATAACTGAGGCAGAAGAAGAGATAAGTGACCTGGAAGATAAAATAGTGGAAATAACTACTGCAGAGCAGAATAAAGAAAAAAGAATGGAAAGAATTTAGGACAGTCTTAGAGACCTCTGGGACAACATTAAATGCACCAACATTCAAATTATAGGGGTCCCAGAAGAAGAAGAGAAAAAGGGTCTGAGAAAATATTTGAAGAGACTATAGTTGAAAACTTCCCTAATATGGGAAAGGAAATAGTCAGTCAAGTCCAGGAAGTGCAGAGAGTCCCATACAGGATAAATCCAAGGAGAAACACGCCAAGACACATATTAGTCAAACTATCAAAAATTAAATAAAAAGAAAAAGTATTAAAAGCAGCAAGGGAAAAGCAACAAATAACATACAAGGGAATCCCCATAAGGTTAACAGCTGATCTTTCAGCAGAAACTCAGCAAGCCAGAAGGGAGTGGAAGGACATATTTAAAGTGATGAAAGGGAAAAACCTACAACCAAGATTACCCATCAAGGATCTCATTCAGATTAAACAGAGAAATTAAAACCTTTACAGACAAGCAAAAGCTAAGATAATTCAGCACCACCAAACCAACTTTACAACAAATGCTAAAGGAACTTCCCTAGGCAGGGAACACAAAGGAAGGAAAAGACCTACAATAACAAACCGAAAACAATTAAGAAAATGGTAATAGGAACATGCATATTGATAATTAACTTCAATGTAAATGGACTAACTGCTCCAACCAAAAGACATAGACTGGCTGAACGGATACAAAAACAAGACCCATATACATGCTGTCTACAAGAGACCCACTTCAGACCTAGGGACACATACAGACTGAAAGTGAGGGAATGGAAAAAGATATTCCATGCAAATGGAAATCAAAAGAAAGCTGGAGTAGCAATTCTCATATCAGACAAAATAGAGTTTAAAATAAAGACTATTACAAGAGACAAAGAAGGATACTACATAATGATCAAAGGATCAATTCAAAAAGAATATATAACAACTGTAAATATTTATGCACCCAACATAGGAGCACCTCAGTACATAAGGCAAATGCTAACAGCCGTAAAAGGGGAAATCGACAGTAACACAATCATAGTAGGGAACTTTAACACCCCACTTTCACCAATGGACAGATCATCCAAAATGAAAATAAATAAGGAAACCCAAGCTTTAAATAACACAATAAGTAAATCTACCTACTTATTGATGACTGAATAAATACACCTTACATGAAGACTTTTAAAATTAGGTTCGGTGTATTCATATCGTGGCATTGGTTGTCCATTTGAGAAATTCTAATCCCTGGTACAGGTTATTTTAGTAACAATATATATACATATATGTTCACAAGAATCTTACATATTATTAACAGTAAAATATTTTTTGAGCAGAAATGTCTAAAACATTATGCTTTTAGCATGGTTCCAGAGTCATCATTTAAGCCTAAGTACTTAGTTGCAATATTCTTTCATAGAAACATTTGAAAGATTATAAAAAGAACTTACTTTAAAAAACGCAAGATACTTAACATAAACTGAGTATCAGTAATACAAAAGAGAGTGTATAGAACACAGAATCATTCAAGATTCCTCCTCAGGTAATAAATTATAAAGTGGATGGGTTAGGATTGCACTGGACAAAAAGACTGGCAACAAAAAATGAAAAACTTTTCATTTTAGCTTTAGCTATTCAAATTGCTCATGGGGATTTGAATAAGATTTTAACATTAGGTAAAAGACAACATTTCTAAAAATTATTTCTTTATTTACTGTGTCGGCTCTTAGTTGCGACGCGGGATCTTCTGTTGCGGCACATGGGCTTTTCGTTGTGGTGTGTGGGGTTCTGTCTAGTTGTTGTTGTGCGCGGGCTTCTGTCTAGTTGTAGCGTGAGGGTTTTTTTTCTCTCTCCAGCTGTGGCGCCCAGGCTCCAGGGTGCATAGGCTCTGTAGTTGTTGTGTGTATGGTCCAGAGCGTGTGGGCTCCGTAGTTTGTGGCACACCGGCTCTCTAGTTGAGGCACGCGGGCTCAGTAGTTTTGGCACGAGGGCCTACCCCGTGGCATGTGGGATCTTAGTTCCCTGACCAGGGATTGAACCCACATCCCCTGCATTGGGAGGTGGATTCTTTACCACTGGACCACCAGGGAAGTCCCCAAAGACAACATAGTTTTCACCAACTCTTGCATCCACTGTTATTGTAGGACATATAGGCCTGTATAATGTCCTTCTGTTAATTTCTGGATGTCCCAGGAATTGTACCTCTGGTAGTCACACCTGAAATCTGTCATTTTCTTCAGCAATTTTTTTCTCTTTGACTTTTGAGTATTTTCTATTTAGTTTCAAAATTTGCTTGATAATAAATGCCAAAGAAATACTACTGTTTAGTTATAATATATGGTACAACTTTTATAAAAATTTTTTTTGTTTGTTTATTCTTTTCCTATCCCAGACCTCATGGTCCTCTGCAGACTCAGACAGAAATGCATGGCGAGGTGGGCCTAGAGGTCATTTTGATGCCATTTTGTGCCCAGACTCACCCTGCCCTTTTTGAAACTAATTCTTACCTAACTCTGACTTCTCTTAAAGAGGACAGTCTCCAAGGGGGTCCCTGTCATTTATGCGTATGCCTGCAGGAGGGAGCATTCCACTAGTTCACCCCAGCACCGTGAATTACAGCAAGGGATGGTAACCGCAGCAGAGACTCAATAATATCAGCTCGACTACTACTCAGTACTACTAGGTACTCTATAAATATTGTGCTAGTTGCCTTTGCTTTTTCAATCTCATCCTTTACCAGGTAACAATACCTTTTACCTCTAAATAAGGATTAGAACAGTCTTGCTCAAAGTCTCATGAAATTAAATTGTGGAAGAGTAATTAGAACCCAAATTTATTTGTTTTTAAAGCCTGTGTTCTTCAGTTATAACAACTTGCTTCCTGATGCTCAAATCTTGGAAACATAAGCCCCTATTGGAAAGATTTATGCTCAAATTAATTAAATTCTACAAATTGGGCTTCTATAAGCAAAAATAAAATATAATTAATTTGATTTTTGTTTGTTTTCTTTTGTTTATAACAGAACTAGGGCAACTAGATCTCTGAGCTAAAACCAGCTTTAAAGATTCATTTGGTACTACGTAGGGATCAGGTGTGGTGTGGCATGTTGTAGCTCCTTTCTGTCGTGATCAAATGAGTGTATTAAGTTCATTAATTGACTAAAATAAATAAATTAGAACATAAACGGTCAAAAATAGAAAATACCTTTTTTTGGCTGTTTGTTCTCCACATTAAATTTGGAATTCTGTCAGATTTGTTGCACTGAATCAACATTGGGAGTACAAATATAAAATTGTTTTATTTTCTCTAAGATTCCCCTTAATCATGCTCTGGAGAATTTACCTTTTCTACCTCTAATTACATCTCAGGGAGATTCATAACTTCCTGGTCACTTTCAGATTTAAAAAAATATCATCCAGTTCTGTCCAGTTATATATTCTTATTTCATATTTTTTCCCACGCAGTCCCTCTTCCCTCCACATTATGCTTTACTGTGACTCCAGGCTCCTGCCGTGGGGAAGTACACATGCCTGATTGTACTCTTTCCTATGTTGAGATGGAGAGAAGGAATTGGAGAGATAGCAGTGGTTGTCTCTGCCTATCGGTGGTGGAAAGACACTGCTGCTTTCACTCCAGCCAGGCCTGGTCTGCTTGCTCCTTGTAACTTTTACTGGTGTGGTGATCTCCATGTAGGTGACATGCCTTGTTTTCTTGTGGACAGTGTTGTCCTTTTTAGAACCTCAAACATCATAGAGTCCCTCCTAAGGCAGAGTCAGCCCAGTCTTTCTCAGTCCCTGGCTGTAGACCATGCTCCCAACCCCAGATTTTAGTGGGAAAACTTCCTTGGAAGCCACCTAGGCAATTTCTTGTTATGTGCATTCTTTTACCTGTATGTTCCTTCAGATGGAGCCACAGGAACCATTACTGTGCTTTCCAGGTTTCCAAGAACCATTGAAGACTATGGGGATATTATGGGATTCTCATTCTAGGCATGGAACCCTACAGTCTTTATTTGCCTTCATAATGTGGCAAACAAATTGCTTCCTGATGCTCAAATCTTGGAAACATAAGCCCCTATTGGAAAGATTTATGCTCAAATTAATTAAATTCTACAAATTGGGCTTCTATAAGCAAAAATAAAATAAAATTAATTTGATTTTTTTTTGTTTATAACAGTTACCAGAACCAAACTTATGTACCAGAACCAAAATGTAAAGAAGTAGTAGTCATGCCTTCTCAAGGATGACCTTCCTACACTCTATTCTGATGTCAGTAAGTGTCACTTGATTCCTTAGCAGTAAGCATCCAGGCAGGGAAAGGGGCTCCTATCTCCCTTCCTGCTGGCCCCTTTCTTAGGGCCTCCTCTTACTACATGGAGGGTGTTGAAGGGAGGTGGAGATCCCCAGCCTCCACAGGGAAAAGAAAGGACCACTGCATGCCTGTCAACTCTAAGGATAATGAAATGATGTTTCCTTTACAAAACGGCGGGGGCGGGGGGGGGCGTGCACGGGGAAGGAGGTAATGGAGTTAGCAAAGCCAAATATTACAACATCTTCAAAGGACCTGGAGAGTTATCTTGCACCTGTTGTGTTTTCTTTTTTCAAAATGTCAAAATCATGAAGCTTCTTTGTCTTCACTTTTGGGTTAAATGTCTGTGCAACAGAAATGTGCACTCAGCATCACATTACAAAAGCATCATTTGAGTATCGAAAAACTCACCTTGTGAAAAACTTGACATTATGCCTTTAAGACATCCTGAGTGAGTATGTCTCATCAGCAAATATAAGCCTTCCACTCTGCTTGACAGGTAGATTTCTAGTGGGAGATGAATGCATCTCAAACTCTCATAGCTCCGTGACAGAACTCTCTGTAGTCATTCAACTCACTCCCTTTGCTCTGACTGCAAACTCCACAAACAACATTTAAGATGCTGTTTTAAAAAAAACTACATTTTTTTTTTAAAATGTGGCTTTCTGTGTAGATTTTCCTGACCACAAATAAAAAAAATTCAGTTTCATTGTATTTCTCAGAGTAATTTTCCCAACATTTTCTGTGTTTCTAATCTTAATTTAGGTTGCTTTGCTGTCTTTTTGTTAATTTATTTTCAGGTCGCTGAAAAGAATGTCCTCTTCATAAGTAACTACCATGTGGCAGGGTTGTTGTTACCCAATCAAACAAAGTAAGGTTGACTTCTCAAAGGCAGTATGCAAAACATGTGAATTAATACTTGTTGCTACCACTGGCACAGAGTGAAGAGCAGACTAAATGAGTCTTTCAAAGAAGTTCACTCATATTATTGGAGCTATCTGTACATCAAGAGAAAGTTAGGCATGTGCCCTTATATAACTAAGTACTTATAAACAATCTTCTATTTAGTTTCCAATAAAATAATTTTATTTTAAAAATCTAGAATTTTTAAAGAACTTCATGAATATGAGAGGAAGTTGAAGCATATTTTTCTCCTCTCTGATTGACCATCATTTTGAAGGACCTTGGTCTATCAAATTCTAAAATATAATTTCCATTAGTTTTTTAGCTTTAGATAATATAAAATTAATTTCTATAATGCTCTCTAACAATAACAATGAATGGAGTTCCAAATATATCTGTCATAGACATACAACTTGCAAATATGCTAAGGTAAAAAGGAAGGTGGTTCTTTATCCAGTTTATATTTTTTTATTCTTATTTTTTAAATAGTAGTTTTTATTGTGTATGAAATTTGGAGTGAGTTTTATTAATTAATTTATTATTTTTTGCTGTGTTGGGTCTTCGTTTCTGTGCGAGGGCTTTCTCTAGTTGTGGCAAGCGGGGGCCACTCCTCATCGCGGTGCGCAGGCCTCTCACTGTGGTGGCCTCTCTTTTTGCGGAGCACAGGCTCCAGACGCGCAGGCTCAGCAGTTGTGGCTCATGGGCCCAGTTGCTCCACAGCACGCGGGATCCTCCCAGACCAGGGCTCGAACCCGCGTCCCCTGCATTAGCAGGCAGACTCTCAACCACTGCGCCACCAGGGAAGCCCCTCTTTATCCAGTTTAAATGGCACTGAGTATGTTTTTCGTCAACCTCTTTACACAGGAAGACATGGTGATTTCATTAGTGTGGTCTTAGAGATTCACCTTTTGTTTGAAATCTCAAAGGATTTAGCAAGCAAGATCAGGTCAACAAATAAAACCCAATAAATGCAGTAGCACCCAAAAGCTAATTAGACAAGCAATAAGAACACACCGGTTATAAACTACTTAATCTAGACTTCAATAAAGGAGATAAGAGACATGAAAGCCAGTTGTGCTAATTCCTCCCCCACCTTTATCTAACACTCCCCCTCTGCTCTACTTTTCCCCAATGATTCTAATGTAGTTATTAGTTACAATACTAGACAACATTGACTCTGTTCAAGGAGCACTTAATCTCTATTACACAGAGGTTGGAAGTCAGAAAACGATCATCCATATCAGTGATTTCTGCAGAAGACAGCTGCTGAACTGTGTAAGGCTGTTTAAGGATAAGAATGAGTTCCCAGCTATTTCACAAGTCAAACAGTATTGTGGAATCATATTAGAATCTTCAACAGCTAAAGGAAACACTAGATCACAGAATATTTATGTTTGTAAAAAGTATTATATCTTAAGACAACATCAGTCATTTAGTATCAATTATTTCCAATTTGATTTAAAGGTAGATGGAGAAAATTTTCTGTGGTCAGTGTTGTCTATCAATCAATAGAAAACAATAAGATAATTTTTACAATTATTTGTTGGCAGTTAATAATTTTTATGAACTTTGTCCCCATGTTTAGAAAAAGATACTATTTTTTAATTTCTTAGTTTGTAAATAGATGGAATTTTTTAAATGTTTACATAAAGCTAATTTGGGGGAATCAAAATGTAGTTAAAATTCAAGAGAAAGAGGTACCTATTTTAAAATCTCCCTTGAAATTATTTTGTGATGTGAAAAATCTTTTTATTATGCAAATGTTACATTTATCTTCATATACCTTTCAGCTTCTCTTAAAGCAAAATATTTATAATTTAGCAACTTCTTTAAAACAAAACATCAGCTTATACATTTCTTCAGCCTCTCTTTAACTCTTTTCCATCAAAAAGGAAAAAAAAATATGGACAATACAATAATGCAAACGGCTTTTTTCCCCTCATGTATCATTGTTTTTCTTTCCTAAATGCATGAGTGCTATTTACAAAGGTGGGGGCATTCTATTTTGGCAGCAATATAAACCTCTGATAAACAGCTGCAGGGCTTATGGCTTTAGCATAGCCATACTGTAATGGAACATTTCAACCAGACAAAGGAGAAGTTTGAAGAAAATGGGAGAAAGCCTTCCTGACAACACCGACATTTACCCACATACAAAAATAGTAGACAGAGTCACTCTGGCACCTTGACAATTCAGACACTGCACTCTGCAGTTTTGCCTTTCTGGCTGCTTCTTTCCCAAGTCCATATATAACAAGAATGAAAGTCATTCAAGTGGTAAATTACTCTTCCTGGAAAGAGGACTTCAGTTTGACCAGTATACAAATGAAATTTGAGGATGGAGACATAGAATTTTTTAGTAAGGAATTTTTTGTATGTTTAATCGACAGAGACTGACTCCTATGGTTGTAAGGCATATATATTTTCTACATCTTGCACTCAGGAATTCCCTCTTTTCCCTCAATATTAGCTTAGTAGAAACTTCCTAGGAAAGTTTTGAATGTTCTATGGACAAGTTTCTATATTGGCTTTAGAAAACTGAGAAAACATAGCTCAATCATTTTAATTTTTTTTGCAGAGAATGCTAAGGTCCCTTTGTATGGTTTTTATGGAGAAGAGAGCAATCAAACACAACTAATATTCTAAGCCAGTTACCAACAATACAGTCTATCATGGCACAAAAATTCAATGTTGAAGAGTTAAATATTAGTAGTAATTTTAAACATTGACACCTAAGTTTAAAAATTTGGAAAACATTCAGGAAAACAGAAAAATAAATTTTAAATTATATAATGATCTTACTTTCTAATGATGGCTACTATATCTTTTTCTTTATTTATGTACACATACACATATAAATGCACTGATACACTTTTCTCATAAAAATGGGTCCATGTCAAACTCATTAAAGTTATGTTTTTGATTTAATGACATTTTCTATGTCATTAAATCTATAAAATCAGATTAATAGAGACATAAAATTCTTAATTTTATTTTTTCCTATTAAGTTTTGATGTCTTTCTCAACTATGCTTTGGAAAACATTCCTGATATAATCCATAAAATATTTCAAAATAAAGCATAAAATCTAGTAATGTTGAAGAAAATTGCACCAGACAAGTTAAACAGGCAAGGAAAACTTTATTCAACACGATTGCAATAGTGGTGAAGACTATTGCAATAGAGGAGAAATACTGAGCTCAACTCCAATGAAACATAAGGCAGGAAAAATTTAAAATCCTGGTATAAGCTAGTGGGCAGGTACTAGAGGATGTAGGAGGGGATTTAGCCAACGTGATTTGTTCATCAGTGTTTACCAATTGGCTTTTATCCTGTTTATTTTAGTGAATTTAAACTCCTATCTGCACACAGAGACTGGGAGATAGGGGCCTTATTTTTCTTGATGACTGCATTACAAAGGGATGACTTCAGGTCCTTGAGAAAGACATTCCTAGGTTGTAAAACTGCCCCAGCTGGTAGGAGATTTACATCACAAAAAGGCAGGGAAAGAATTTACATTTGCAAGTTTTCTAGAATAAATGCTCTAATAAAAGGGAGGTTAGGAGCCTATTGTCAGGAAGAAACCTAACTCAATTTTAGTAAAGCTGAGGGGAAAGGTAAGGCCATCTTGGTCAGTAACAATATATGTTGCTATGCATACTTCATTTATGAATTTTGGTTATAGTTCATCTATTATATTGGAAGCTTGCAACTGTTTGGGGTGAATGTAGACATGCGCAATGTCAGGAAGAAATGATGCAGTCAAGACCAGTATGGCTCAGATCCAATCAATTATGAGAAAGTATTTAAATTTCTACATAGAGTAAACATGTACTATCTGACATATGAAACAAATTAAACAGACAATAATAATGCTACAAGATGGTTGCTGGATTACTGAGCTTTTTCAAGGACTATTTAAAGAGAAGGAATTCACAAACACATTTATCATTATGAAAAATAACTATTTCACTAAAAACTAAAACTTTAATAAGAAAAAAATGGTTTGTGTGAATGAAGTCATAAATAAGCCATCAGGAGAATTTTTACAACTAATTTAAAAGAAAGCATTTCAAATAAACAGAATCTCAATGGCATTTCGTTGTTGTACGTTAGTAAAAATGAACAATTGTTTTCATTTTCCCTTCTTCTGAGAAACTTGGTAGTATAACATCCATCAACCATACATACACTCCTTGTTAGTTCTAATTGGTTTAATCAAAACAAATCAAATTATAGGTAAAAGGAATCCTGAATTACATTTCCTCTGTCTACTCCTTTATCCAAATGTTCCTGATGTCATAATTGAATATCTTTGACTCTTGTTTCCCTAGACTGTTACACAGATCCTATGATTTAAAAATCTTGGTTATTTTAAGTTTAGATGACTTTTATTTAACCATTCTTAACATTCCTGCTCTATCTGAAGCTCTGCTAAAATCCTAGAAAAAAATATGTATATATGTTTTATATATATATATATACATGAATATATATATACATATATATACACAAATATATATACAGATATAGATATATATATGTACAGAGAGACTAAGATATTGATACAAAATGGTTATTTATACATGTACATATAAATACATATATTTATGTATATGTAACTATTATTTCTGTATCTATAGGTTCATCTGCCTCTATATCTGTATTTGCATTTTGTATATATATTTGCATTTATAGCTTAATTTTGCCACAATCACTTCTTTCCAAAGCGTAGGATGTCAGTTTTTTTCTTCACAGTTATTTTTTGCTCCCTGCTTCTAGATATAATATTCAGGCTTTAAAAACATTTTTAACCTCAACTAAAGCCATTTCATAAAAATAACTTTTAGTCCTGTTTCTTTACTGCATGTTTTATTTCAATTCTTGCTCCCATTTTCTTGCTGATGACAACAGGAGTCACTTCCTCATACCAGAATTTCAAAAAGGGACTGTAACCTATGGGTGAGATTTTTGTATTCCTGAACAATTGGAAGACGAGCAATAAAGAGTAAAAGAATTCTAGGGACATAGAAAATTTTGTGTCTTATATTATTTTAGTCTAGTCTTGATTACTATCTTTCCTTTAAACTGTCTTAACACTTTAAATCTGAGATTTATGATGCAAGAAGCATAATGATAGAGCCATAATCATCTCAAAATCATTTTCACTTTCCCCTCAATAGGGGGTTGTAATTGCATGTAGTCACGGAAATTAGTGTTGGCCATAGGCCTAGAAGGGAAAAGAATGGCACAACTAGAAAAAGTTACACTGAGAACTATTAAATTTGCTAATAAAATTTCAAATCCACTCCTCAGTAGAAAATAATCTTTTCCTGGTATTGTATACTTTCTTACTTGAGTATCTACATAACGCATTTAGTATGAGAAGGATTTAGGGAAATGTATCCATTTAGTTCTATGAAAGAGGTGAAGAAATTAAAATTTACTTAGGGCCCTACTATAATTCATATATATGTTGTCACTGACAATTTCTTATGACTCCATCTATCTACACATTGTTTAAATACATATAAGACACTCTCCCAGCATACTCGGGCAAAAAATAGAGCTGCACCTCTGAGTGGACCGTGGCAATAGCCTCAATACAAATTTTGATTTTCAATCAGTATTTTCTTGAAAAGTCAAGCTTGATCATTCAACTATCATGATTAAAACTCTCCACAAGCCTCCTACTCTGTTACATAGATTGTGAGAACACCGACATTCCAGGCCCTGATTTAGTCTTCAGCTTCATTTCATACTACTAACCACTAACTCCCTCTTAGTCTATGCTTCCCCCATTCCAGATTTGTTGAACTTCTTCTGGTTCCTCAGAGTGCCCTTGTTCTCTCTTCTCTTCTGGACTTTGTGTCTAAATCAGGCCAGTGGAGGATAGACAAGATCCATAAGGGCAGTAGGTATGATGGTCAAGCACATGAATGGAAGAGCCAGAATATCAGCATCTGAGTCCTAGCTCTGCCTCAAATATTACATAAGCAAGTTACTTTTCGCCCTCTTCTGCACTTAGGTGCAACAATGGAGTTAACCGTATTCTACCTCATAGGTCTGCTGTCTACTATGAGAAAGTACAAGTAAAGCACTGAGAATAGTCCTTGGCACACAGCAAGTGTTCAATAGATGCTGGCTGTTATTATCATAAAGGACATGTTTTTCAAGGAGGAAAAAATTAGATGAGGGAGAAAGGGATGTGTTATTGCCAAATAGAGCACTGATGAGAATAAGCATGAATTTACGATATTATGTGAAAAGGGTCATTTATTTGAAATGTTGGAGTTTCTCTTGTGGCTTATTTACTCATACAAATTTAAGAAGAAATTAACGTGATTCTAACTCTCCAAGCCTCATCAACATGATCATCCGGAATAAATTGTAATTTATTGTTCTACAGTTGACAGGGGAAGAACATTGTAAGATGAGCCTAAGGGTAATCAGATCTTCCTGAAATAGAGAAAATTAAAAGGTCAATTGTCCTTTGAAGCTTCCCAGTGCTCTTTTTTGTCAAACATGCAAATCTGCAGTGCTGCCTATAGAATAATCTTCACAAGTACTATCAGTTTAATAAAATACTTACTTTTATCTTTCTTATACATACATTATTCCAAGCTCACATCTAAGTCATTCTTCATGGTAAGAGCTAATCTCATTTCCTCATACCTGTCACTGAATCATGTTAAATATCTCACTAAGAATAATTACCTCACAGCTAAATTTCCCTGGCCTTTCTGGGTACAAAAAAAGGGAATGGCTTTATCCACTCAGAAACATTGTCATCTAGGATAGCCATTTTTATATTCTGCATAAGAGAATACATATTATTTTGACATAAGTAAACCATCAACTTGATTCCAACATAACATTTGAGATATTTAAGTTATTTGCGTCCAAGTTACCATAATGTGACCTTCAGAAGTATGGTCTCATCTCAGGAACTTTTTCAAACTTTTTCTATTATCTTGACTTTCATATAAAGAAAAATTTAAATATTTAGTTTCCTCTCTGTCTGCCCCTATTTCTGTCTCTGTCTGTCTGAAGAAGAAGAAGAAGGAGAAGGAAAAGGAGGAGAGGGAGAGGGGGAGGGAGAGGGAGAGGGAGAAGAAGAAGAAAGAAGAAGGAGGAGAAGGAGGATAAGAAGGGTAAGAAGGAGAAGAAGGAGAAAGGCAATACAAAAGCTAACTTTAATATAGAGTTGCATGTGCTGCTTGATTAATATGCTTGTGAATTCTTAATAAGGGATGTGTGCATATTCATGGTGATGTTTATTAATTCATAAAGCAGCTGCTCAAAGGCAGCTAGTGGAGAGAGACATCGTCTCCTCTGCAGAAGCCTCTTGGCAGCAATCAGAACTTTCCCTGCCTGGTCGTAGATCACAGCCCCAGCATCCTAACTGATGGCCCTTTATCTGCCCTGGGAAATGGATCCCTTTTGCCAGCCAGAGGCCTGAGGGATTGGAGGTTCGGATCTAAATCCCCCAATGTGTGGAGGATGAAATATTAAACTTAATGAGACTAGTAGAGTCCACAGCTCATTTCAATTATTTTTAATTGTTTTCAGATGCAGCCCTGCATGCTTCATTTAGTTCTGCAATAAACAGAGCATGCAGTATGGTGGTGGGTCTCACTTGAGACCCTGAGGAAACATCCCACAGGAAATGATGAAAAATAATAAAGAGTGTGACATGTATTGGAGCATGTACCAGGCAGATGAGATGGAAAGCACAGGGGTGGGAAGAACTAATGACTGTGCCTCATCTACCTGGATTTACACAGGAAATCTCACTTTTACATTCTTAGAATGACTCCTGAAATTAAACATAAATAAAACACATTGTAAGTTATGTATTACTAAGCTCCTCTCTCCTGAACTATTTTCTTCCTACCCACTTGGAGAAAAGGCTGACTACAGTTTAGAGGAGTTTGAGACATTGATATACACAAAATTGCAGAATACCAGTTAATAATCTGAGAAAGTTTTATACAGAGTATCTCCTAGCAGCTTCATCTGACATGTGAGTAGACATTTATAAGTTGCTTAGAGATGTAGTTTAATTGAAAAGGCCTGAAAGCTTTTATTTGATATCATTAGAGCATGTCATTTGGGGAAATTAAAATATTTTATTTTAATGACTTTTATCATTTTGACTAGAAGGCTGTCTGGGGAATTTTATTACGTCAATTTGGCTAGGCAAGCATATCCAGAGTTTGGACAAACACCAGTCTAGATGTTACTGCGATGTTATTTTTTAGATGCGATTAACATTTATTTATTTATTTTTAAGATTTATTTTTCATTGATTTATTTGTTAATTTTTGGCTGCATTGGGTCTTAGTTGCAGCACATGGGATCTTTGTTGAGGCATGAGGGATCTTTCATTGTGGTGCGCGGACTTCTCTCTAGTTGTGGCGTGGGGGTTCTTTTCTTTTCTCTAGTTGTGGCGCACAGGCTCCAGGGCACGTGGGCTCTGTAGTTTGTGGCACGCGGGCTCTAGTTGAGGAGCGTGAGCTCAGTAGTTGTGGTGCGTGGGTTTAGTCACCCCGTGGCATGTGGGGTCTTAGTTCCCTGACCAGGGACCGAACCTGTGTCCCCTGCATTGTAAGGTGGCTTCTTTACCACTGGACCACCTGGGAAGTCCCGTGATTAACATTAAATCAGTAGATTTTGAGTAAAGCAGATTACCATCCACAATGTGGGTGGGCCCCATTCAACCCTTTGAAGACCTTAATAAGAATGACAGAGGTGCCCTGAGGAAGAAGGAATTATGTCTCCAGATCACCTTCAGAATCTGTGGGTTTTGGACTTGCAGTCCTTACAGTAGCCTGAACCAATTCCTTAAAATATATCTTCTTTTTCTTTCTATATACACATTCTATTGGTTCTGTTTCTCTGGAGATCCTTGACTAATACAAAGACCAGGACTGAATCTTTGAAGCTCAACAGAATAGTTTCTAACAAAATTCCAAATGTACGATAAGGACTTACTGAACATATTTTTGAAGTATATGTCTGTAAGTGAAAATCCTTCTTTTAGTCCATTCTCAATCATTCTCAGCTTTAAGTAATGCAGTACAGTCAAGTAAATAGTAATCATGACTTTTAAACAAGAAGGTGCCCAATTCCACTCCCAGACGTAGTGGAATATCTGTGGATGAGACTGAGGTGTATTTTCTTTTTAATTTCCTAAATAATTCTGACATTTAGCCATGTGAACAAGTGATTATCCATATATTGGCATGGTCTCTTCCATTTTGCCTTCCAGGTATATATTTATATGTACTGTTTTCAGTGACTGTTCCATTTTTTTCACTAAACATTACATAATCAACATTTTATCATGTCATTGAATACTATTCCATGGTTTTCCCTTATAATTATGTTCCATAACTTATTTACCAAGAATCTATTGAGATTGTTTCTAATATTTACTTTTATAAATAATAATCTGTTAAATATTATATATAAAGGTCACATATACACATCTATGTCTGAATTTTTTCCATTAGGAAAAATTGCAGGAAGAAAATAACCAGGTCAACTGAGGACATTATTAAAGCTCTTAATATATATTTCCCAGTGGCTGGAAGTTCACATGATAAACACTCTCACTAGGAGGGCATGAGAGTGACTATTTTCACCTTCTCTTCAGCCATATTGATAGTTATAAGTTTTAAACATTTTAACAAACTTAATATTGAAACAATGCCATTGCTGTTTTAATTTTAATCTCTCTTATCACTAATGAGGATGAATATTCTGGGAATTGTCAGTTCATGGACTTTTTATTGGTTTATTAGTGCTTTCCCATGTATTTTAAGATCCCTTTATATATGACACTAATCCACTGTTTGTCATATTTGTGGCTTATATGTTCATAGTTTTTAAACTGTCTTATACCTTATTTATGGTATTCTTCATCTAAATGATCTTATTTTTAAAGTGCCAAGTTTAATGACATAACTATATATAATTTCTATCATTCTTTGTAAGCTTAGAAAAACTTTTTTGCGCTGTTAAAATCAGTAAAAATTTACCTCTGTTTTCTTCTACTTTGTGTGATTACATTTTGCTTTTAGGGTTTAAATGATCCTGTATTTGTTTTGGTTGCTGTATGAGTTGCAAACCAGCTACCTTGGTTTTTCCCCCAATACTCAATTTATTGAATAATTAATTCCTCAGTTTTTAGATTTCTTTAGCCAGGTACATTTATACAGATATGTTTATACATAGGGACTATTTGATCTAATTGATTATTTTTATTCCAGTATCAAATTTAAAAGAAAGTGGGCTAGACATATACATTTAAAAATGGCTTACAGGAAAATTATTCTCTAATTTTTCCTTTTTTAAATAAAAATTTCTCAATTTTCCTGTAAAATTCAAGAATACTTTAAATTTTCTGTAACATTTGATGTTAATTTTTCCTTCTTCCCCCATTACATACTTGAATCATTTCTAAAACCCATTCTAAGAAACTTAGCCATTTAATAAAACGTTAATTTATTTAAATACATTGTCAAATCTGGTATGTTAAAATTTCTGTCCTCACGTTTTAAGCAAATTTTCTAGTTCTCTTTTGTTTGTTAGTTTAAATTCCCTTGCTTATTATTTTGTTTTCTGACTTGGTAGGCTATAATTTATTTCTCATTATTATAAATAAGACAATATAATATTCACGATTTTCCACCATGAAGGATAAAAAATGTATCTCAATATTTTTCAGTCTTTGTTAATTTAATCTACTGTTATATATACTCAATCTACTACTATATAATTATAACTTTAATAATACGGTTCTCTTTTTTTAAACAATGACTTTTAGATTATTTATCAACAAGCAAAACATCAATGTCCCAGTAGAAATATGCATATCCTGAAGAAATAGGCAATTCACACACACACAAAATTACTTCAAATTGTACAAAAATGCTAGCTTCATCATTACAAATTCCATGTTTAAGTAATAGTATATCAGTGTTGCCTATTAATTAAAATGTTGTGCTTTTAAGTTAAAGGAATCGTCTTCAAAAGGAAGACGGGAAAATTTATTCTTACGTGTATACTCATATACTCTGGCTGGTTAGAGACAGTATTAAAAGCCTTTGAAATATTCACATATTTTGACCCAGGAATTGTACTTCTAGTAATTCATCCATTGGAAATTATGGCTTCCATACAAAGAAACATACCAAATGAATCAAACATTACTTATAATAATGAAAAAATTAGAACATCTCAAAGTGTAACAATAATAATGTCTATCATTTATCAAGGACTTACTAAAGTGCCTGACATATAATTTTACATGCATAATTTCACAGCAACCCAAGGAGGTAGGTACTATTAATATTCCTGTTTGTCAGATTAAAAAATGAGTCATAAAGCTAGTAATGGTTCATGTCCAATTTGAACCCAGATAGTCTAGTGTTAGAATCCAGGCTTTGACTAGTAAAACAACGGATAATTCTCAACAAGGGCAAATTTAATTTAATTTTCTTAGTCCCAGCAATATGAGATTAGTTACGTATTCTATACCTATACAATAGAATAATATGCTTCCATTTTTGAGTTCCTGACTTTGACTAGTTTAAAATTTTGTTTCATCTTTGAATCCACTCTCAAAAAACACACACAGGAGTTTTATGTGTTCTGAATCATGTCCTTCTGTCACTTTTATACATATCGAATGATATTTTCCTCTCAATAAATGGCACTCCATTGTCTTCTAGCACTTAATGTTGTATGAGCTATTTATGTTAATCAGCTGTGAACATTTTTCAGAGAAAAAGTTTAAGTACATTTATTCTGTTTATATCCTTGAAATTACTTTTAGGAATGTGTTCCTCTTTTCATCAAATACTTTTTATTTATTTATTTTTAATGCTTTAATATCTTTCAAGGCTCCTGTGTTGTTATCTATTTGGTTTTGTTTTTATCCTAGAATTGAATAGAGATTTCCCAGATCTCATGTTTGCTACAGATTGGAGAGGTGGAATGATCTTATTCCTTTTCAATTTTTTTTTTCTCAATATTTTCACATTTTACAATATAGAAGAGTTCAGATTAATGAGTACAGTCCGATTGCAATGCAAAAGCATCAGTGATCTATTTCAAGGCTGCTGAATAAAGGAAGAATCTTCTCTGAATTATATGGTCACATATGTTAAGGGTACTGGTGTTTTTTGAGTCAACTGTAGTGCATGAAAAATTAGACCCCCGTCTGCCTTGTTCCCAGAACTTTTTATGCGTCTTTCCTTGTTTTCAATTTCCTTCTAACTAAACATCTTGGTTTCAGTGTATATTTGTTCATTTCTCCTTTTCTTTTATCTGTGTTATATCCTAGAAGGTCAGTTCTTGGAAGAAGAGGTAGCAGACTTTTTTTTTCTCTGGTTCATAAAATGCTTTTAACATAGTAAGAGGCAGTTTTATAACTTTTTCCATTCAGTGTGTTAATTTGTCCTGAGGTAGTTACAAAGAGTAAGTCACCTTGGTGGAAGTTAGCGAAGAAGCCCTTTAGATGATAGTTCCAAGTGTTGGGAGGAGGAACTATAAGGAAGTTCAATTAAATAAAAATTATTTGAAAAAAGAAAAATCACTTGTGAAAATGGAGTTTTCCTAGCCACAGAAAGACTGAGATCTTAAATCTTAAGTCAAATGTAGCTTTGTCTGGAATAAACAAAAGAAGGCGTACAAGAAGAAATCTGGCTCAGAGGGTATTGACAATATTCAGGCAACAATAACCACAAGTACCCGGGCATGTGATAGGCCCTTAATAGATCTTCGTTCATTAAGTCAGTCAAATAAAGAGATGATGAGAACTTTAAAGACTGATTAGGCATTTGCTAAGTAACGAAGATGTTGGAAGGAGAAGAAGGAGAAACAGAATGTCAAAAGAAGGCTGCCCTTCACGCAATGAGCAGTATAAGCGAAAGCTCAGAGGTGGGAGAGAAGCTGGCACATAGGGGCAATTGTGAACCTAGTGTGGCCAAAGAATAGATTTCCAGGAGGGAGTGATGAAAAATGAAAGGCTTTCCCTATCTTGCTAGGTTTAGGTTTTATCCTGAAGTCAATACAAAGGTATTGAGAGATTATAGGTAGGAAAATCATATACCAGTTTTTAATTTAGGAAGATCATTATGATAGAAAGAATTGACAGGAAGATAGAGGTGGAGCAACGGGGGAATAGTAAAGCTATTCCTGCAGTAAGTCGTCAAAATATGGTGCAGATATGAATAGTAATTAGAGTTTATTAGAGAAGTTAAATTGGGGAAATGTAGGATGGCAAAATTTGCTGATTCTGTGTTCCAACCAGATCAGGAAAGTAAGATTGCTGGAGAAGTCTAAGACTATTTCCATATTTCTTGCTTTGCAACTACTACTACCTATGACTGAAAAAGTGCTTACTCTCTGCCAGGCATAATCTCAAGGAATTACATGAATTAATTAATTATATAATACTTCCAACAAATTTATAAAATAAGTATTTTCATGATCATCATAGTATAGAGGAGAATATTGACTTACAGAGAGGTTAAGTAACTTTCCCTTACATAATAGTGGCAGAAATGAATTTTGGACCTATTCAATTCTAATTCAAAGCCCACCTTTTAAACTGTTCTGCAAATTTTCATAGGATGAGTGTACCTCACGTAGCATGACAAAAAATAAAAGAGGAATACTTCAAAGTAAAGGGATGAATTCATATTGAGCATTTCAATAGAGATTCGGATGTATTGTTCTGACACTCATGAGTAGGATAGAAATAGAAGTTATAGATAATAAAGTTGATAATTTATTTTATTTTATAGTTTTTATAACTACTTTTTTCTATGCATCTATTCAGTCATTTAATGAGTGAGCATTAAAAGTCTGCCATATGCCAGACACTGTCCTTGGTCATGGGGATACAGTGGTGAGAATACAAGTCAAGATCCATGTTCTTGATAAACTTAAATTCTAGTTGGAGGAACAAAAGAAGTAAGTAAGTGTATAAAATAATTTCATGTAGTTTTCAGTTCCATGGAGAAAATGGAACAAACAAGTGAGAGATTGACTAAGCCAGGCAGGATAAGGACTTGACATTAATTGTTAAGAGAAGGCCTCACAGAGAATGTAATATTTGAGACAATACATGAACGATAGGGGAGAGCCAGCCATGGGAAGATTCTAGACAAAGGAAATATTTGGAAGGACAGCATGATGGGGAAGAATGAGTGAGGGAGAGAGTGGGCTTGTAGCATCTTGCAGGAAAGGCTGATATTCCATCATTAGGAACTACTTCAGCGTTACACATTGTGACCAGTGTATCATCTGATTGGTGAATGGTCATTCCACACTAGCTGTTAAATATTTACTTCTATCTTTCTGCACGTAGACATGGTAATAAGCAGAAATTTCTAAGTTCAACAAGAAACCACCAGCTTCCTAAATAGCAAGGGACATGACTTCAGGTGCATTTACAAAGGTCTCTCTGGCTATTATTTGATTAATTAAATTGTAGGGGTGCACCAACTGGGGAAATCAGGTGATGACTGTGCTAATAGAGGTAGAAGATTAATAGGGGCTTAGCAAGAGAGGTAGCAGTACAGATGGAGGTACGTGGACAGAGTTTTAACAAATTCTGGAACTTTCAAAGTCAAGCCTACTTACTGATGTTTTGGATGTGGGTTAAGGGGAAGGGAGAAATGAAAGATGATTATTTGTCTTGAAAAGGGGGATGGAGCTTACTAAAAGGAGGAAGACTGAAAGAAGAACAGCATTAAAAAAATCAAGAGTTCTGCTTTGAACATATTTGGCTTGAGATATTATAAAAAAAGTAGTGATATAAAATGGGCATTTGGATGGATGAGTTTGAAATATTGTAAAGAATTTGAAATCAGGGTTAGATAAATACTTACAGAGTTGTCTAGCTTGGGTTCCTCAGAAGCAGACTCAGGAATAAGCATTTATATGCCAGTAATTCATTAGAGTTTTCTGAAGAGGTTTCATTATTCTGAAGTTTTATTTTCTTCATTCTTAACGAGTGGCTCCACCTGTGCTTAGCATCCCTTTTTTACTGCCATCTCAGAGATTTCATTCCTTTCTCTGTTTTTAGCCTTTTCTTTTTTACTGGTTCCTTCCTATTAGCATTTTAAAGTACTAAGGCCACTTCCAGTTTAGGAACACAAAAAATCTACTAAAATAAAACTTGAAATCTCTCAAGTCTATCTAAAACTTCTTCCTCTAGACATTGCCCTACTTTCTCCCTTTCACAGCCACATTCCATTTCTCATTGTCTAGACTTGAAGTATCTACTTCATCTTCCATTCACCAGTCAATCACTATCATTTGGCCCTAATGACTTTATGTAAACTGTTCTTGCCATGGTTGCCAATGACATCTTTGCCTTAAATCAAATGGATGCTTCTCAGATGTTAATCCTTCTTGATCTCTGAGTAGAATCTCAAATTTTTAACAACTTGTTTCTTGTCAAAGTCACATTTTTCAAAGCTCCTGGGGCATTCAACATTATAGGTTTTAAGAATCCATACTCTGTAATTTTCTTGTAATACACATACATTTCTCATCCCCTTCAGTCTGTCTTGTGTACAGCTCTTTCTTCAAATGTCACTTAAATGTTGCTTGTGCCAAGATTCTGCTCTTCCTTCACTTTACACTCACCAATTGGGTATTCTCAGTTACTTCTATGGATTTAACTACTATCTACTTATATATGAATCTCGAATTGAACCCAGTGAGAGCCCTTATGATCCAGATATATAGCTCTAACCAGAGACAATGATGTGGATCTTCCACAGGTCCTTCATAATCATTTTGTTTACTTCCAGTGCCAGTCATATGGAGTAAGCCTACTATAGCCTATCTCCTTCATGAATTACAACTGTAAACCCTGGACAGAATATAAACTTGAGGGCATGAAAAATAAGGAAATACAGGAGGGTTGGCAAGGAAAGTAAAAACTTGAAAGACAAAATCAGGGGTGAGTTACTTGGTTATTTTTTCCTCCTTTAATTTTCAGCTTTGACAAGAGGTTAGTCCCTTTGCTAACTGTACTACCCCAAGAAAAACAGTAGTGTGGGTACCTAAAATCCAGATAGAAAATCAAATCCTCTAGCCACAGGAATCAAGAAAAGGGTTCCCTGAGGACCAAATAATGTGTTTCAGAGAACTCACGTTTCTTTAGCTCTTTTTTCTTTCTCTGTGGCCTCAAGGACAGCCCCAGCTGCCCACAGCTGAACAAGAGTACAGGGGCTTACACCCTGAAGTAACCAATTTTTCTGGCTAGATGACATAGGATAAAGGACCTACAGGAGCTAGACAGTATAGGGGAGATCACAAAGAAGGAGAGCTAAAGAAGTTTATCCACTCATTCTCTGTGTAGCACAACACAAGTCTTGGGCTCCAGGTGCGCTAAGTCTTGAGCTGCACATATGTAGAACAGAACCAAAGAAACAACAGCACAGGCTTTGAAACCTGGACTGTTATATAAACCAGTGCCAAGTCCTGAATTAACCTCAGAGTGGTACATGCATAGTACAGATCTAAAAAGTATAGCAGTGGATTTGAAAACTGAATTTGAAATTGGAACCACTGAACACAGATGAGATCAACCTTGTATTCTAAATCTAACTGGGTTCATTGACAGCAAACACACACACATACAAACACACACACACACACAAACACACACACATCAACATTCTCCATATGATTTTAACAGGACTCAAATCCCACGACATGGTATAAAAACATCCAGGTCACAATACAAAATAAGAAGGAAAATGTCAATTTGAAGAGAAAAGAATATAAACAAATGCCAAAAGCAAAAAATATCAGACTGTCAAAGTGGTTATTATAATCACACTTAATAAGTTAAAGATGAAGGCTCTAGAAATGTATGGAAATATATATGTTTTCAGCAAGAGAGACAAGAAAAGTCTATAAAAAGAAATCAAATGAGAATCAAAGAACTGAAAGTCATAACATCTAAAATAAAAACTCACGGAATGGTTTTGATAATGGAGAGAAGGTAGCAGAGTAAATAAGCAACAAATTTGAAGATAGGCTGATAGAAATCTGCCACTCCAAACAGCAGAAACACACAAATTAAAAGGCTGAAAGTAAATGAACAGAGACTCAGGGATCTGTGGAACAATATCAAAAGTTCTAACATTTGAGTCACAGAGGAAAATAGAAAGAGATAGACAAGGAAAAACATTTGGAGAAATAATGGCTAAAAACTTAATTTGGTAAAAGATATACATGTATAGATTAAAAAGCTCAGCCAATCCTTGAAAGGATAAACTTAAAATCATGCTCAGAATCATCAAAATAAAACTACCAGAAAACAAATACAAGGATAAATCCTGAAACAAGGCAGGAAAGAAATGACACATTACACAAAGGGGAAACTGTAATTTGAATGTATTCAGATTTCTTACCAGAAAAAATTAAAATGGAGGAGAACAGAAGATAGAGGAACATTATTCTTAAAGAACTGAAACAAAAGAAATATTAATGCAGAGTCTCGTATACAATGAAAATATCTTTCGGGAAAAAAAGCAAAATAGATATTTTCAGCTGAAGGAAAAGTTTGAGAATTTTTATGTTGCCAACAGAACTGATCTAAAAGAAAATCTACAGAAAGTTCTTCAAACTAAAGGGAGGCTTAACAGAAGAAAACTTGAAATGTTAGGAAGGAAGGAAGAGCTGAAGAAGTGGTATATTTCCAGATAATTAGAATAAATTATTTTTCTCCTTTTAAGTCTTTTATATATGACATAAAGGCACTGTACAGTTTTAGATTTCTAGATTTTAATTGAAGTGGTAAAATATTAACTCTGAAGAGGCTATAAAAATTAGGTATGTATATTGTATTTATCAAATAAAATATTAAAAACAATAGAAAAAGAAAACACTAATATAAGTTAATTAAATTCTACAAAACTTTGAAATAATCCAAAAGAAGATAGGAAGTTGGGAAAAGAAGAACAAAAAATGAGAGAGAACAACAAAAATCAAACATTAAAATAGTGAGCTAAAATCTAACCATATAAATAACTACATTAAAAACAAATGAGCTCTATTTAAAAGACAAAAATTGTCAGATGATATAAAATAACAAGATGAATGACATACTTCCCTAAAAAATTAACCTATAGTGCTACATGTAAATTAGAGATAAACACATGGGGAAAAACATGCAAACATTAATCAAAAGAAGACTGTGGTAGCTATGTTAGTTGCAGAAAAAGTAAATTTCAAAACAAGAAAACTCATCAGGGTTACACAGATAGATTTCATAATGACGAAGGCATAAATTCACCAAGAAGACAAAGTAATTCTATAGAATTACTTCTATAGAAGTTCAAAAGACATAAAGCAAAAACTGTATCTACAATTACACAAGGTGTCTTCAACATTTTTTTCTCCATAATCAATAGTTCAATACAAAAACTAAACAAGATTATAGAAGAACTGAATAGCGTCATCAACCTAATTTATCCAATTGATCGGTAGCACTATACTCAACAATAGCAGAATGTACATTCAGTTCAAGTATATATGGACTATTCACCAAGGTAGATCATATCATAAGGTATAAGGCAAGCCTTAACAAATTTGAAAGGATTAAAATTATACAAAACATGGTTTCAGACCATAAGGAATCAAACTAGAAGTTAACAGCAGAAATGTGTCTAGAAAATATTCAAATATTGGAAATTAAACCACACATCTAAAGCCTTCATTCTTCTAAAACTCTCACTTCTGGACCTTCACACATCTGAGTGAAACATCCCTGCTACCTTATTTTCCCTGGCTAATTCTTATTTACACAAGAGGAATTAGTTTAAGCTTTATTTTCTCAAGGCATCTTCTCTAGTTCCATGGAATAGAGAATGGGCCACTACTTTGTGCTTTTATTGCATTTCTATTTCCCCTTCCATACTTCCTCACAATGTTTTATGTAATCAAATGTTACTGGACCTTGTTGGACCATAACGTTCCAATCTAGAGGTCAGTCTCTGTATATGTAACATCACAAACAACAACAGAAAAATAAAATATAACAACCAAATCTGATATGAATTGCCACTTTCCCAATCACTAGACCCAGCCAACAAAAAGCACCTCCTTCTTTAGAAACTGGGATAGGTGAGATTTGAATCACTTCTGATTTATTATTATTTTCTTTTCATGTTAGTTGATCTCCCTGTAACACACTAAACTGCATGAGGTAGAGGACAACGTCTGTCTTACCTTTTCACCTGGCCAGCGCCTGATGCCCACCATCAGTTATTGCCACTTGCTGCTGCTTTGTCAGTGGTCGGGCCATCAGGATTCTGGCGTGACTCAGAAGAACCAAAAGAAGTCCAGCTCACAGAATCTTTGGAGAGGTGTTTTTTTTTTTTTTTTTCATTCTTGAACACCAAAGAAACTGTTTGATAAAATGACCAACTTAGCTCTAAAATAAGTCATATTTTAACCTTGTCTGCAAATTCACTTCCTTCTTGCAAAACCCTAGCATCTTGTGACATCCCATTCAGCATTTTTGTGTTTGTATCTCACTTCCTTGTTTAGTGTTAATAAAGTATTTCCAGGAGGCAAAGCCTTCTCTACTTGCTCTTTATGTATCTATACTCATACTCAGCAGGAATTTAACTGGCCCCTAGCAAAAGAAAAGTGTCTAGCTGAGAGCAAAATGCACTCAGGAAAGGCATTATGTGAGCAGAAACATTTCACTTTAGGGAAATACAGTCTTTGTACTTGAAGGTATTTGGGAGGGAGTGCTTCAAAGTACTCTACCTCATCAAGTAGGATGGCCAGATGGTTCAGTTAATGATAGCTGCTTCAAAACAAATGAAGCCCCCATCAGTGTATACTGGGAAAGTAATGACAGATTATAAATGAAAATTTAATTGAATAAAAGAAGATTTTTCCTTTAAATATTTTAAAGGCATTCAGTGACTGAGATACAGGGCACATATACTTGATGGTCAATAGCAGAACTAGAATCAGTAAGGAAGAAAGTGATTTATCCAATATAACACAACCATGCTGCATCATTTTTATGAAGATAATATAAATCATTTTTCCCTCAGCATTAATATATTTATTAAATTGATGCACTATGAAATTTTACATAAACTTTAAATATTACTCAGAAAATATGTAAATATTGTCTCCCCACTACTGCCCCTCACCTCCATAGAGTAATAAACAATAATTGCATGATTGAGGAGGTTCCAAAAATATCCCTGAAATAACAGATATGAATATTCAGTACAATTTGTGAAAATGTTGCATTAATATCTGTTAAAACAAGGATCTGATTAATGTGGCTTAGGGACCTCAGACAATTTATCGAGCTGCTTGCTGATTACAATCTATGATACTTCCCCTCTTCTGTGTAGCTATTGATTTGATAGATAAAGTGGGGGTAATTTTTCTTTTGGAATGGTGACATTAATGGACATTGAATTCTCACTGACAAGGTAGTGAACCATGTTTATTGGAACTCCAGTAGTTGTTTCAGTTATTTTTCTCCTCTTCTGCTCCCCTCCCCCTCTTTCTCCTCCTCCTTATGATTTCAGTCTTTCAAGGATGATGGAAAAACCTATAGGAGGGTAAGCCAGGATTTCAGCCTATATTTCTCTGAAAGGCAAGATGACTTTTAAAAAAGGAAAGGAAGAAAAGACCATTTTGTTGGGTCTGTCATACTAAAATCTTTATTAAATCTGCCTTTGCAATTGTTTATCTATTGTTTGAAATAGTTTTCCCACTGAAATCATTTCTCTATGTTTTACCAGATCACACACCAGGGTTCATAATGACATCCACAGCATCATATAATGAGTTCAGGTATAGGTGCTATCTTGAAAAGGAGATTGCCTCAATATCAGGGTAAGCAGGATAGAGATGCACACGTCCCCAGCTTCCCATCATCCCATAGTAACACATACCAGGGCATCTGTTAAGTAAGGCATGGCTTCCATATTGGTAAAGAGACCATACTTTGCATGTGTTTCCTGCCTTATGCAGAAAAGCATTAAAAAATCAGCCTTGACATTGGAAGAATAAACAAGCTGCCAGAAAGCACTGATGTTTGTTGTCAGTTGTTTACAAGAGACTAATAGGAATGTCAGTTGCCTTTTGCTCTTGTACACGTACACGTCCAAAGGACGTTGTGGTTATCCCTGCTAGGAGAACTTCCTAGCCCTTATGAAACTGAGTCTGAGTGCCTCATCTTTCACTGAAAGAAGGAGAGGGTACCTGGTAGCTCAATTTCTAGGCAACCCGGAGTGAGTTTCTAGAGTCATTTTCAGATAATATTATTCATTGCTTCAACATCCTTATATAAGAAAAAAGAGGAAATATAAAATATAGTTTATATATTTATTGTATATATATAATCACAATTATATAGACATGATATTGCTATGTTTATCATATGTATATTATATATTCACATGCATATCATGAGCATAATATATGTATAATATAATCACATGTTTATGTGTACACATGTGTGCAGATATACATACGTGCATATCATGCTTATGGACAGTTTTCTAAAAACAAATTTTATCTAGGCCCTTCATTGAAGGCCTTATATTGTAGTAGACATGGTATAAAGTGAGGAATCAAATGTGCCCAAATGTGAATACTGACTCTGCCTCTAAAGGTGAAGTCTTGGGAGACATTTTTTTCTAAGCCTCAATTTGATAATAAATTGTTGATAATCGTAAATTCTCTGCAGAATAGTTTGAGGTCTCAAGAAAGTAACTGTAAATCACTTAGTGTAATATCTTGTATAGTCGACACTGACATCTCCATGTTGTTAATATTGTAACATATCTCAAGAGAGTATTAATTCAACAGAGAATTAACTTCACTTAGTCATTTAGTCAAGAAAAATTTACTGTCATCTAGAGTATTGCAAGGTGCCTAGAGATACAAAGATGAAAAGGCCACAGACCCTAGTGTCACTGGGCCTGCACATTAGGGAAGGTACCAAGGCAACAAAGAACATAATTCTATAATAGGTAAATAAATAGTGGTATGAGTTACTGATTGAAATCTGCGTGTCCCTGAGGCTTTTGTTTTTAGTTTGCTTTTTTTTTTTAATGGTGCAGAGAGTTAGAGTGGTGATAATCTTCCTTTGAATTATACAAGACTCAGATCAAAAAAGTCCTCGTTCTAGGCATGAGAGTCTTCAGGTGCACATGGGAGAGAGAGTAGTATGCCTGTTTTGGAGGTCTGCCCTTGGAGGAGCGCGTGAATGGGAAGGGAACCTGAGCTCTCATTTGTGTAAATATATCATCCTAAAGAGAGGCCGTCGTCTTGTCTCTTTTCATCTCCCTGTCAGTGAAGGTCAGAGGCTCAACTGATTCCCTTTATTGAAGGTAAGGGAGGGGGTCCCCAGGAAGTCACTTGTAAAGTTTTGGGAGCCCTTTAAGAAAGGGAGAATAAGGTCTCATTTCCTGGGTAGAGACATGTTCAATCACTGTGTGTGGTGGGGGGAAGGAGAGGCGCTTGAATCTTCGAGTAAATTATTTTCTGAAATGGGAATGGGAACATGATTTCATCAATAGAGTGCACAATTCAGAGAAATAAGGATTCAATGAAGCACAATTAGAGGCAAGCATTTGAAAAAAATAAATAATTTTTTGCTTATAACCCCAATGAACTCAACCTGCGTAGTGAGACAGTTATATTTATAGCACTCTCTATAGCAAGTATAGAGAGACATGCAGGCAGTATTATTGTGGAACCATGGTGTCAGAGAAGGCCTCCTAGGGGGTTTAAATGCACATCCTAAATTTTAAAACATAGGCGTTCATTATACAATCAAGTTTGGCTTGGGAGAATATTATAGATCATTTCAAGGAAAGGATGAGCTAAAGAACTGAGACACGAAACAGAATATGACAAATTGTGTTGTATATTTTACTACATTTATTAGTCATGATATGTTTTCTGTTCCTCCCAGTGAAGCACAGATAAGGAAAATTAAGCTATTTTCACACACCCACAAGCAAGATGGAGTTCTATTCTTCCACATGGGATGAAGCACTTTGCAGTAATCTCTGCCTTGCTGTGAAAATAAAGTAAAACAATAATGTTGTTCTAATCATTTTTATAATAGGAGGGCCCTTGGGTAGATATCCAATTGGAATGACATTTGTCAGGACACTTGACAAGATATTTTACTTATGCTGCTTTTCTTTAGATTTTATAATGATTTTGGTGGTGATGGGAGGTGTGTCGTCTTGCATAGAACACCACTGGAAATAGGGAAGTAAAGAACCCTGCAATCCATCTATTTGCTGCTGACATTGACAAGTCTGTGTATCTCATCGTATTTTTAATACATTGTGTGAGTCCACTGAACATAGAGGCGATGACACTTTGCTTTGAAGATGTATTAGCTGGTTCTAAATAATGCATTAATTCTTTCAAAAAGAATTATTAACTAGAATGTCTCAAAGTCATGGTGATAACCCTTGGTGATACAAGGTCAAACAAGGTAGATACTATCCTTGTCTATAAGAGTTAACAGTTGAAGTCTATTTGATTTCTCTCAGGAGAGGAGAGGGAGATACTTTCATCTTCCTTTAGAACCTTTCTCAACCATCACAACTCATTACCCTCTAAAGTAGTGATGTGTTGATGAATATAGTAATAATATATGCCTGCTACTGACAGAGGGTGTGGGAAAATGAGGAGGTTTGTTTCTAATATGCATTGTTGTTAGGGAGATTATGCAATGTCCTAGTAGTTTATGTAGTAGTCAGGGTTCATTCAGATTTTAAATTCCTCTTTAATATTCCCTTGGAAAAGAAAATTGTAAGATGTAGTCTACTGTCATGGTCACTTTGATGCCTGTGAGTTAGCTGTGTTCAACACAGTGTGAATGTCCATTAGACATCCACATATATGCATCACTATTTCATACCTGTGAATAAATCATTAGTTAAATTGAAAGAAACAATGTCTATGATTACTACAAAAAAAATCTACTTTGACAAATTATTCTAGTTTTTAAAGAACACTGTTTTAATGGAATACAAGCATACATCGGAGATAATGTGGATTTGATTCCAGACCATCACAATAAAGCAAATATCACAATAAAATGAGTCACATGCTTTTTTTGGTTTCCCAGTGCATATAAAAGTTATGGTTATGCTATAATGTAGTCAGTTAAGTGTGCAATAGCATTATGTCTAAAAAATGTACATACTTTAATTAAAAAATACTTCATTGGTAAAAAACACTAATCATCATCTGAGCCTTCAGGGAGTCGTAATCTTTTCCCTGGTGGAGCGTCTGGCCTCTATGTTGATGGCAACTGACTGATAAGGGTGGTCATTGCCAAAGGTTGATGAATCCATAGCGATTTCTTAAAATAAGACAACAATAAAATTTGTTGCTTCCATTGAACTTTTCTTCCTTTTGTGAATGATTTCTCTCTAGCATGCATGGCAGTTTGATAGCATTTTACCCACAGTAGAACTTCTTTCAAAATTGGAGTTAATCCTTTCAAACCCTGCAGCTGCTTTTTCAAGTAGGTTTATGTAATATTTTAACTCTTTTGTTGTCATTTCAACAATCTTCACAATATCTTTACCAGGAGTAGATTCCATCTCAAGAAACCACTTTCATTGCTCATCCATAAGAAGCAACTCCTCATCTGTTAAAATTTTATGAGATTGCTGCAGTCTAGTGAAATCTTCAGGCTCCACTTCAGATTCTAATCCACCGTATCTGCAGTTATTTTCCCTACTGAAGTCTTGGACCTTTCAAAGTCATCTATGAGAGTTAGAAGCAACTTCTCCAAACTCATATTAGTGTTGATATTTTGACCTTTTTCCATTAATTGTGAAAGTTCTAAATGGCATCTAGAATGGTAAATCCTTTCCAGAAGATTTTCAATTGACTTTGCCAAGATCCATCAGAGGAATCACCATATATGGCGGCTATAGACTTACAAAATGTTTTTCTTAAATAATAAGACTTGAAAGTAGAAATTACTTCTTGATCCATGGGTTGCAGAATGGATGTTGTGTTAGCAGACATGAAAACAACATGAATCTCACTGTCCATCTCCAACGGAGCTCTTATGTAAGAAGTAATATTTTGAAAGGAATCTTTTTTCCTGAGCAGTAGTTCTCAACAGTGAGCTTAAAATAGTCAGTAAACCATGCTGTAAACAGATGTGCTGTCATCCAGCCTTTGTTGTTCCCTTTATAGACCCCAGGCAGAATTGGTTTAGAATAATTCTTCAGGGCCCTAGGATTTTCAAAATGGTAAATGATCATTGGCTTCATCTTAAAGTCACCAGTTGCATTAACCCCTAACAAGAGAATCAGCCTGTCCTTTGAAACTTTGAAGCCAGGTATTGACTTCTTTAGCTGTGAAAGTCCTAGATGGCATCTTCTTCCAATATAAGAGTATTTCACCTACATTGGAAATATGTTGTTTAGTATAACCACTTTTATTCATTATCTTGGCTAGATCTTATGGGTAACTTGCTGCAGCTTCTACACCAGCCCTTGCTGCTTCACCTTGCACTTTTACATCATGGAAACAGCTTTCTTTCCTGAATCCTCATGAACTAGCCTCTCCGAGCTTCAGAATTTTTTTCTGCAGCTTCCTCACCTCTCTTAGCCTTCATAGAATTGAAAAGACCTACCACCCTGCTCTGGACTAAGCTTTAGTTTAAGTGCATGTTGTGGCTGCTTTGACCTCTATCTAGACTCCTAAAAATTTTTCCACATAGGCAAGAAGGCTGTTACAGTTTCTTATGATTCATGTGTTCATTGGGGTAGCACTTTTAATTTCCTTCAAGAACTTTTCCTTGCATTCAGAATGTGGCTGACTGTTTGGTACAAGAAGCCTAGATTTTGGCCTAGCTTGGCTTTTGACACGTCTTCCTCACTAAGCTTAATCATTTTTAGCTTTTGATTTAAATTGAAAGACTTCCTTTCACTTGAACACTTAAAGGACATTGTAGGGTTATTGCCCTGAATTCAATATTGTTATGTCTCAGGGAGTAGGGAGGCCTGAGGAAAGGGAAAGAGATAAGGAAATGGCTGGTTGGTGGAGCATTCAGAACACACACAACATTTATTAAGTTCACTGTCTTATATGGGCAAGATTTGTGGCACCCTCAAAACAATTTCAATAGTAACATTAAAGAGCACTGATCACAGATCACCATAACAAATACAGTAATATCAAAAAAAGTTTGCCGTGTTGTGAGAATTACTAAAATGTGATACAGATACACAAAGTGAGCAAATGCTATTGGAAAAATGGTGCCGATAGACTTGCTTGAAGCAGGGTCACCACAGATCTTCAATTTGTAAAAAACACAGTATCTGCAAAGCACATAAAGCGAAATACAATAAAATGAGGTATGCCTGTATTAGGAAAGACAGAGAGAGAGAGAGAAAGACAGAGAGAGGGAGAGGGAGAGGAAGGAAGGGAGGGAGAAGAAAAAGGTTTTTTCAGTGAAATTTCTCCATTCTAAGTCAAACTAAATTGAATTGGAAATAATTCATAGTGGCCTCTACCTTTGTTTGGTAAAGTAAAATAACACCACCATTAAAACTAATACTAGCATATAAATAAGCATTGACACAGGAGAGAAGATTTACTGTTTATGAATGTCTACTTTGTAATTCAGAGTGGGAACCTGCATAATCCATACAGCTGCCATACTAAAGACCAGTTATGTTCTCTAAAGTGGTTGATTCCACCAAGAGATCTCTAACTGTAAACTGAGAAGTTTCTAATCACCAAGTCACCTTCAAAAGGAGCTATTTTTAAAAAATAATAATTATGTAGGATTCTGAGAAATTTCAGTTGCTTTTCTCCCAATTATATTAGTCACTGGCATAAAAACATGTCTACACTTTGAGAATGAGCATATTTATTTGGACAAAAGAAACTGCAAATGAGAGATAAAGTAGTGTTTACTCTGCACATTTATGATAGAAAATGAATTATTTAATGCATGTTAGAATGTTCTTATTCCTGTTAAAGACAGAATAAGCTCAGAATGCTTATGATATTACTGGAATTCTGTATAGTCACCTTCATTAGTAAAGCAGTTGGAAAATAAAGTTTACCATTTGATACCTTAAAAAGAATTTTCTCATATTCAATATTCTCTGTGTAATACTGAGAATCTTGTTGTCAAAAGCAAGGTAGGCAATAATAAAATTCAAAATTTGTCCTTCAAGTATTTTCTTGTTTTCTGATTAAAACGGGAAAAGTGGTGAATTACAGTTTGATATTTAAAATTATTTATTTGAATTGCATACACTTAATTTCTTGTTTTCCTCTGTTATAAGCCGTGCTTTAAATGATAGCACTAGAGGGCTTCCCTGGTGGCGCAGTGGTTGCGAGTCTGCCTGCCGATGCAGGGGACACGGGTTCATGCCCCGGTCCGGGAAGATCCCACATGCCGCGGAGCGGCTGGCCCCATGAGCCATGGCCGCTGAGCCTGTGCGTCCAGAGCCTGTTGCTCCGCAACAGGAGAGGCCACAACAATGAGAGGCCCGCGTACCACAAAAATAAATAAATAAATAATGATAGTACTAGATGCTACAAATATTCAGTTTTACTAATAAGCAAATCTACAGATGGGCTGAGTAAATGTTTGAGTTTATGAATGTTTTTGGAAGATTTTAGTTGAAAAATTAAAATAAGAGAATAGAAAGTGATTCATATATTTTTATCAAGTTTGCTCTTTAGTAAATACCATAATATAAAAAGATCTTTTAACATATAATTCATGATGTAGTGAAAGTCTTACTTAATACTATGCAAGATGCTTGGGCTTGATTCTTTCAAGGGAGAAGAAATGATCTCAGTGCTGGGTAGGGTGATCTTATCAGCAGCGTGTGTGTTGGGGGGAGGGTGTTGGGGGTGAGGATATGGGTCCAAATTAAAGGTGAGAGACCATCAGCAAGTTATTGCAGTGGTCTGAAGAAACAGGAGGATCTGCTCTAGGGTAGAAGCTGTGGGAATAAAAAGAAAAGAAGAGATGTAGAAAGACACAAAGATAAAAGAATCAGCATAAATAGGAGTCGAAGTTTGATTACAAGGTTGTAAGAAACAGGGAGGAATGAAAGACCATGCTGGGGATCCCAGCTTGAGTTACTTGAAGTAAGATATTCAGGAAGAATCCTTGAGCTTGAGGGTATATTGGCATAGCTCTTGGGAGCACTGGTGCTCATATTCCCAGTTACTGTAGCAGTTGGAACTACCCCTTTGAAAATACAGAAACAGGCTTAAACTGAAGACAGTCTGTGGTTTCAAAAAAATGTATGCATGTATTAAAGCATAATTAATGCTTTGCAGGGAAAGCAGAGGAAATCTAGCATTTGGAGTGGCACGTGGTGGGAACAAGCACACAAATAAACAAATACCATTAAAAGATTTCTTCTTTTTTTTTTTTTTTTTTTTTGCGGTACGCGGGCCTCTCACTGCCGTGGCCTCTCCCGTTGCGGAGCACAGGCTCCGGACGCGCAGGCTCAGCGGCCATGGCTCACGGGCCCAGCCGCTCCGCGGCATGTGGGATGCTCCCGGACCGGGACACAAACCCGTGTCCCCTGCATCGGCAGGTGGACTCTCAACCACTGCGCCACCAGGGAAGCCCAAGATTTCTTCTTTTGATTAAAAAAAAAGTCATCTAAAATCCAAAAACATTTATCGTGGGAAATCAGTCTCAAACAGACTGACTTCATAAGGCTTCCACCAGCATATGCATTTACATTTAACTTGCAAATCAAGTTCAGAGCTTAGAAACACCATTGAGATCTTCTTCGAGTGGTTTCTGAATACTGCTGTTACTGATCAGTCAATGCTGCTGTACTATCAGAAATTCTGTATTTGAGCAGGCAGGCAGGCACGGAAAAGAATCCAGCAGCCCTACAGTACCAATTATTAAAGGAAAAAGAGTTGAAAGCTTAATTTATTTGAGAAATGGAAAACATATACACTATTTAAACTTCAGCCTTCTTTTCCCTGGTGTAAATGAGTTAACCTCTCACAGTTACAAATGATCTTCTGAATTACATGGCACTGTGGGTGTGCATCATTTCTAGTAAGCTTGTGGCCTTGATCCCTGCATTGATGTGAATCATGAAGCCTTTTCAGCAGTACTTGTTTAGTTTAGAATTTATGCCCTGCTCACTTGCAGAAAATATTTGAATTGGTGGGGAAAAAACAGAACACAGTATAAAACTGAAACACACATGTTCAAATAAATATCAAAGCCATATAGACATAATATTACCATTCATCTGGGATGACTGAACCTCTGCAAGAATCACCATGAAGACACATCACAAGGACCAGAGGGGTTTGTACTGTGTCCAGAGAAGAAGGAACTCAGATATGCCCATCTTTTTCCTATCTTCTTGGCTTTTCTGATCATCTAGTTGACCTAATCCTGCCAGCACTGTCATTATTACAACTAATAGAATGAAAATCATGAGTATGCATATGATTTTATCATTTGGAGAAGGGACCACACAATATATTTTATCTACTTTTGGAAATGCAGAGGATATTATAATATCAGAGTACATAACTGATGAAAAGAATTAAACATCTGAGTGAACAGAATATGCGCAGCAGCAGATGGCCCCCAAGGAGACGCTCCACTCCAGTGAAGATCTTACAATTTTTTAGAAGAATAAAGAGAATTATAGCATTATTTTCTTTTTTACCCACTTAAAACGTTTGGAAATATTTCAGGAATGCAAAAAGAAGAGAGAAGGAAATAATACAATAGACATACTTAACTATAACCCAATTATATCAAATCTTAATATTTTATCTTATGATCATTTCTTTAAAAATTAATCTTTAGAAATGTGGTCTGAGAACTCTCTCCTGTCACTTTTTAATTTCGAATGCCAATCAATCATTTAAAATTATTTAAGACGTGCTTGATATTGTTATCACATTTTTATGTACCCATAAATAATAACCTCAGTTTGTATGTTCTTAAAATTTATATAAATTGCATCATATGTCTACAACATCATTTTATCTTTTGAGATTAATACTTAATGGGTATGTAGTTCCTAATGCACTTTCTTTAAACACAGTATAATATTCCACCCTATGAAGATACCAAACATTAGTTATCCATTTTATTGGTGGAAATTTGGATTGTTTCTTATTTCTGTTTAATAATAAACAGCATTTCATTTAGATCTTAATAAATTTGAAATTTGTATATTTATATGGAGTAATGTAGCCATCTAATATTATTTCTTTCTATATAGATAGCCTATTTTCCAGAAGTATTTATTCAGTAGAAAATGGAAAATCATTTAGCCACTTATTTGTAATACAACTTGTGTTCAAGTCAAGTACCATATATGCAGGATTGCCATTTTGGTTCATTTATCTATTTGTCTATCTTAGTGCCAAAATCACACTGTATTAATTAGTATCTATTTTTAAAATATCTTGATATTTTTGGAAAGATAGTTTCTCTAATATTTTTCATAAATGTTAAGACAGTTAAGAAATAAATGTATCATGAAGAAGGAAACTTACCTGTCCTGACACTAAACCTGAATCGAGATAAAAAAGTTCCTACATAATTTATAAACACAAGCTCTGATATAAGTTTAATGACTGAATTAAAGTATCTTTGTGGTGAAAAAAACTAAAGTTGGGAATTTAGTTTATTTTCCATAAAGCATTGGCAGAAGCAAATGCAAATATTCCACATAAGAGATCATTCAAAGTCTCAAATAATTTTCAGAGATAAAATGTCAAGAAAAATTAGTGGGTCATAGATAAATAGAAAATCATACAACTTAAGAAAACAAGGCACCATGTGTGGGAGTTAGCTAAAACAACAATGAGCAGTGTTAGATTCACAGCCTCAGAAAAATTTGAATTTTCAAACCTGGAATATGTTGAAAAGATGATGTGTTTTGTAGTGAATGTATTAAAAAACCTTGAAACCTCAAAAACCTTGAAAATATAAGTCAGTAACGTGAGATCATAAAGCAGACTAAGCAGATTTTAAAATATATACATATATATATAAATTTTAGAGTTAGAAAACCATAAAAATTCAAATTAAAAATGAATGGACACATTAAACAAAATTTTAGACACAGAGTTGAAAAACAGAGTTAGTGAAAGAATGATAGAGCTGAAGAAATTTTCCAGAATAGATTACAGAGGATAAAACTGTGAAAAAGGCAAAAAAGAGATTAAGAAAGTATAGGAAAAAGTGAGAAGGTTTAGCACAGATATAATCAGGATTTAAGAATTATAAGATAATTAGGAAGAAGAGTTATTTATTCAAAAGAATGATGGGTGAGTATTACACTTTTATGAAAAACACAGAGAATAGAAACCCAGGTCATGTTCAGGAAATGGCTCACAGCCTCATTTTGCATATAGAAATCAGAATTTACAGACTTTTATTTCTTTAACTAATTACAAAATGTTACACTTTTATTTGGCATAACACAGTTTTTTTAACACTCAAATGTTTTGTTGAAATACACATTTTCAGTAAGATTACAAAAGTCCTGAATATATACATTCTGGTGACCACAGGATACAAATAGAAGATGAGGGAGTGGGCAAATTTTTTAAGTTAAAATGTCTACATATACTATTTCTTGTCATTTTGAATCACAGTCCTGATATGAATGCTTACAGTGAAAGGAGCAAGAGGCTATCCAATTTATTCAGTTGGTGACTAAAAATTTCAGTTTTTTTTTTTTTTTTTTTTTTTTTTGCGGTACGCGGGCCTCTCACTCTTGTGGCCTCTCCCGTTGCGGAGCACAGGCTCCGGACGCGCAGGCTCAGCGGCCATGGCTCACGGGCCCAGCCGCTCCGCGCAGCATGTGGGATCTTCCCAGACCGGGGCACAAACCCGTGTCCCCTGCATCGGCAGGCGGACTCTCAACCACTGCGCCACCAAGGAAGCCCAAAATTTCAGTTTTTATTCCAGAAATCCAACTTTTAACCTCAAGACCTTAACCAAAAAATTTAAAAGACATGTCTATTTTTAAGAATTATATTAATTTACTCAACTACAGAATGTATTTGTTTCAAAACAATACGTATAGGGGCTTCCCTGGTGGCGCAGTAGTTGAGAGTCCGCCTGTCGATGCAGGGGACATGGGTTCGTGCCCCAGTCCGGGAAGATCCCACATGCTGTGGAGCGGCTGGGCCCGTGAGCCATGGCCACTGAGCCTGCGCGTCCGGAGCCTGTGCTCCGCAGTGGGAGAGGCCACAACAGTGAGAGGCCCGTGTACCGCAAAACAAAACAAAACAAAACAAAAAAAAACCCAATACGTGTAAATTGACTACCACATCTGAATGGGATAGTGTACTGTACAAAAAAAAAAGTGTATATAGAGAGGAGAGTCCAAATTTAAACCACAATGACTCCAATATATAGAAACTGGTGAAGGAGAAGGAAACAGCAAAGGAGACCATAAAACAGAATCAGTGAGGTAAGGAAAGAAAGCAAAACATGTCAGAGTCTTGAAAGCCATGAGAGAAGAGAATTTCAAGAATATGGGTGTCGTTAACTTGGTGAGATAGTGAGTAAGCTGAGTACAGAAATATCATTAGCAATATTGGTGACCTTAACAGAAACACTTCCAATGGAGTAGCAGGGAAATAGTGAGATTGGGTTGGAGATAGCCTGTGCAGATAATCTTCTGGGCAGGTCAGCTCTGAGAGAAGTCAAGGATATGGCCAAGTAGTTTGAGAGAGTGTGGCATTGGATACATTTTTCTTTTACATAATGGTTGAAGATACTAGATGTTGTTACGCTGACATAATTGCCATAGAAGGGAAGGAGAGAAGAAGAGCGAATAAAGAAGCAGAGTTTTAGGGAGAGTCAAAAGGATGGGCTTCAGAGCGGACATGAAAGACTGGCCTTTGGTAGAATAGGTGGAACTAATCTAGATAGGATTATAGGTTTGTTGGGGAGAAGATGAAGGTGGTGAAAATACTGTGTGAGGTCATCTGCTGTGGGTGATTACTGAGAAAAGGTATGGGAGATTGGGACATTTGAGTGAAGAAGATTATCTAAGAAATAATCCTCCTGGGAAGTGGAGCTAACAAGCCAAATAGAAGAGATTGCCAGAAATTCTGAAGAGCCCATTTGAGGTTTTTGTATTTGTTTTTGTTTTGTTATTGTTCATCAGGAATAAAAGTGAAACAAATAAACCCATTTATAGAATTCTTACCTAAAAATAGTCAAAATTTCTGGTTTAGTCACTGCATCTAAAGGTTGCAGTTTATCTAGAGTTGATATTTATGTCCAGAGGGGATTAACAGAGATAAATTATAGTGGATCAGTTTAGTATTTAGCTTGAACAAGGAAGGAAAAAAAGGAGGGAGTTTATTGCTAGTGAAGAAGTTGTGAGGCTAAAAATAGACCGTTTTTAAATAAGGGGATATATGATTGGACAGTTTCCAATTCATATTGCAAAAGCGTTACAGTTACTAATATAGAAATCAATGATGAAACAGTTGTTAGGCACGACTACGTTTTGAGTTTGAATATAAGAATAGGCTGATGGTATATCTGTTCATTCATCACTGTGTTGTGACTTTCTCCAGATAATCTAGAAGAGGAAGATCAAGTAACTTTCCATAATTGGAGATATGAAAGACTTTGGGTTGGCAAGGTGGATCACAATGGCAAAAGAATAGTACAAAAAGTATAATTTTAGGGCTTCCCTGGTGGCGCAGTGGTTGAGAGTCCGCCTGCCGATGCAAGGGATGCGGGTTTGTGCCCCGGTCCGGGAAGATCCCACATGCCGCGGAGCGGCTGGGCCCGTGAGCCATGGCCGCTGAGCCTGCGCGTCCGGAGCCTGTGCTCTGCAACGGGAGAGGCCACAACAGTGAGAGGCCCGCGTACCGCCAAAAAAAAAAAAGTATAATTTTAGCAGCTGGTTATAAGGTTTTAATTTGGAAGAGAGGCAGGTGATGCCAGAATTAGGAGATGAGGAAGAATATGTACAACTGGGACAACTAGAGATCTTCATCTTGGTAAATATAAAGTTCTAGGTTGGTAGAAATTTAGAAGTGAGAGATATAAAACATTAGGAGGCACAGTCAAGTGTGGGATTTCAGTGTAGGTCATCTTAACAAAACATTCAAATGATAATGAAATCTGTTCTGTGACTGCTTATGTGAGTGACTGTACAGACTGGAGGTCACTGTCCCCAAGAAGTTCAAGATATTTAGGCTGGAGTAAAAGAAATACCAAATAATTAAAGAAAAAAATACACTGCATATTTCTTATAAGCAGCAAGAAATTTCTCATATTATTTTTGGTGCTGAGTGACAAAAGTTAAATAACTAATTTATTTTCCTGAACTTTTGATTAATTTCCTAACTGGAGGCTATCATAAAGAAAATTGACAATTTTAGAATTTGAGGTAAAGGTCAAGTGTATATTAAATGTCATTTTGGAAACAAGAAATTGAGTCTTGACAGAATATATTCAAGGAGAACCACAGACTTTGCCCACTGATAACACAGCCTAACTATAGATACCACCTCTTGCCCCCTGGAGATAATTCTTAGTTACAGTAATTATTTGAAATGATCAAATGGAAATAGATTCTTCACCTGGAAATTGTTGAAGCTGTCTTGAAATTGAGTAGGAAAATTGTGTGTGTGTGTATACGCGAGTGGGCCTGTACACATGCATGTACACTCACGCTTATGCCTTAGATATTTTTGGATTGACTTTTGAGTATTAGGATATACACTGTAGGCAAAGAAATCTGAATAATTCTTAATAATATAAGATGGCTTCCTATGTATTTTTCAAATTATAGTCTAAAAAGAGATGTCAGGGAAATGCACGTTTGCTATGAACAAATCTAACATTTACAAAATCCTTTATACAAAGAATAAATCAAATAGGGGTTCATTATTTGTTTTGTAAAATATTTATTATAGTGTTCATTTAAATGTCAAGTTTCTTCAATGAGTTTTCCTAATTGGATAACTTTTGTAGAGCTCAATTATTTTGTAAGTGAAGATACCAATGCATGTTAACAAAATAAATTTCAAGAAAGTAAAATTGACAGAATAAAATACAGTTCTTTCAAAGAAATAAGTAAGAACTTAGTAACTAGAGTAGCAGAAATACTAAAAATAAATTCCATGTACTGAAAAAATAAAATATAAGCTTGGGGATCTGGAACCAACACATAGAAATTCTCAAAATGGAAGTTGGTAGGAGAAACATAATGTATGAGAAATTATTAAGAATTCTTATTGAAAAATATTTTATGATGATTGTATGTTCATTTAAAACATACTAGTTCCACCATACATAATACATGTGTTGAAAGATGGCAAACTGTTTAAAAATTAGTACTTATAATTTTTCTATGAATAATAAAGAGAAGTAATAAAATTTGGCAAATAGTGTATTCCCAGAGTCTCCTACATTGAGAAAAAGAATTATGAGAGGAAAAAGAAGGATGTGATAGCTGGAGATAAAGAAAATCTTTCTCCTTTTCCAATTTTTTTTTTTTATATGTTGGGGGTAGGAGTTTATTAATTTATTTATTTTTGCTGTGTTGGGTCTTCATTTCTGTGCGAGGGCTTTCTCTAGTTGTGGCAAGCGGGGGCCACTCTTCATCGCGGTGCGTAGGCCTCTCACTATCGCGGCCTCTCTTGTTGCGGAGCACAGGCTCCAGACGCGCAGGCTCAGTAGTTGTGGCTCACGGGCCTAGTTGCTCCGCGGCATGTGGGATCCTCCCAGACCAGAGCTCAAACCCGAGTCCCCTGCATTAGCAGGCAGTTTCTCAACCACTGCGCCACCAGGGAAGCCCCCTCCTTTTCCAATTTAAATATAGGTATCTTTAGACAAATTTCAGTTATTAAATTAAGTGAAAGTATATATAAAGGTGGAAGACATGGGAACATCTAAGCTATCCTTCTCAAGGGTCTGCAGCTACTCTCAACAGAACTTTGACAGCCTCTCTGCTCTGCACAGTCTAATGTGAAAAAAATGTACATGTCTGTTTAGATCAGTAGTTGGAAACTGAAGCTTTACAAAACATATTTTGCATGCAGATTACTTTAGTCTACAGAGATTTAAAATCGTGAGTGGCAGCTGGCCCCTTTTCACAAAAGCTGTGCCACTGTCCATTGTCCACAGTCCTTTCCATTCACCTGTGTACTTACACTTGCCACTTTATTCACTTTTTTGGCACTTGTAAGCACTTGATTTTGAGATGCTTTGTTCAGAATGTGGGTTCTAAATACCAAGTAATTCCTACAAATTCCATCTTTTACCAATATGTAAAACCAATTTTACCAATATGTAAAATGTATGGTTTTACCAATATGTAAAAACATATATACCAATGTGTAAAATAGATATGTGAAGAGTCATAAAGCCTGGGAAATAAGAGATTAGATGTAGCTTTGCCTGGGCCTGTGAATATACAGTGGAAGTAGAAAATGAAAAATTTAACCTTGTGTGCTTGTATCAAACAAGAAATAATGGAAAGATGCATGGCAAAGTAAATAAAATGGTTAATAGGGAGAATGAGATAATAAAAGGAGGAGAATTGTGTAAAATGATCAATTGATTGTGGAAATACATTTTCCTTTCATTATTTCATGTCTCAACTTTCCCATTCAATTAATTCAGTAATGAGACTTTCTCATTTTCGAATTCCCTTGTCTTCAATTAATTAATGCAGTAAATGAATGTGAAGTCAAATTTAAGAGAAATTTCCTATAGAGAACAATTAGGTCCAAAGAAAAACATTATGGGTAGAATTTAAATGAGTAAATTAAATTCATAAAAAATGACAATGAAAATTATCATATTGTATTTTGTGTAATTTCTTCCAAAATTTTGGATGAAAGTTATTCACTTACCTTTTTTTTTTTTTTTTTGGCTGTGTTAGGTCTTTGTTGCTGTGCGTGGGCTTTCTCTAGTTGCCACGAGTCGGGGCTACTCTTCGTTGTAGTGTGCAGGCTTCTTATTGCAGTGGCTTCTCTTGTTGCAGAGCATGGGCTCTCGGCGCATGGGCTTCAGTAGTTGCAGCACGTGGGCTCAGTAATTGTGGCTCATGGGCTCTAGAGCTCAGGTTCAGTAGTTGTGGTGCATGGGCTTAGTTGCTCTGCAGCATATGGGATCTTCCCGGTCCAGGGATCGAACCCATGTCCCCTGCATTGGCAGGCGGATCCTTAACCACTGCGCTACCAGGGAAGTCCCACTTAACCATTTTTTAATGAGCACAGAGTTTTTAGTTTTGCAAGATGAAAAGAGTTCTGGAAATGTATAGTGGTGATAGTTGCACAACATGAATAGGTTTAGTACTACTGAACTGTACTTTTAAAAATGGTTAAGATAGTAAATTTTATGTTAAGTATATTTTACCATAAAGAGAGGGAAAAAAGAATTAAAAAAATATGTTGAACCCAGCTGAAGAATTTTTTGAAATCACAAATCAAAAGGAAAGTACAGTCTTATTATTTTTTGCTTAAACTGATAGAAGCAAAGACAAAGAAGTGTGAGTGATTGAAATCCAGGGGTTTCCACACAAAGATTAATTGAGGAAATGGAGGAGAAACAGTTTTAAAGTTCAAGGTGTATATAAATGTAGCGTCCTTTGTACTCACTGACACTGGTTGATGTCACTGTTTACAGTCTCTGAGGCTGACTTTCATGAAGTTTTGGAAATAGTCCATCTTCAATCTTTCTATTCATTTTTAGGACAATTTGAAATATTTTTAAAAATAGTATCACTGAATCAATTTTTTTTTTGTCTTGCTGATGCAACTTTACTACACTCTTTTTTGATTTAGTCTTTTATCTCTGACAACTTCTAGTCCTCACTTCTAATTACAAGATGTCCTGTGCCATCAAGTATAAATGGATCTTCATCAAAGAGGTTCATTAGAGACAAAAAGAATGAAAAAATGAGAAAGAGAGAGAGAAAGAGGAAATTGAGACAGAGTTAGACCCTGAAAGTCTAGGGAGAGCCAGAAATAAACAGCTATGAAAAAAGGAAATGATAGGATACACCTATTTTGTTTCAATCAGGGTTTCTTAACAGCTGCACTAGTGACATTTGGGCCAGCTACTTCTGTGTTGTGGGGTGCTGAGATATACATTGTAGGATGTTTAGTAACCTCACTAGTCTCCACTCATTAGACGTCATTAATTCACCCCTCTCCCAGTAGTGACAGCAAAAAATGTGTCCTAGTGGACAAAATTGCCCCTGGAAAAACTAGTGCTCTATACTTTCCAGTCTCTCTGAGGTGAATTTTCCAGGGTACAACCATTCTCAATGTAGAGTTGACTGACTTAAAGTATATCTAACTTTTTACATCTTAAGGAGTCTCTGTTTTAATGGATTCAATTTCTGATTAAAATAATTTAAATTAGATTATTTGAAAATTTTTAATTATTCTGTTTTAAACTGTGATTAAATTCAAATGGATGTTACTATAACAACTGATAAATTTTAAGATCACACATACATTCTTGGCTAGAATGAATCCCAAGAAAGAACCTTCAGTATAAATAATGTTTTAACTATTTTATCTTCATATCTTTAACTATTTTGTATTCGCATGTCACAAACTATAGTTAAATGACTTTGGGTTGAAACATAAAACCCCAAAGCAAAGAAATGAACCCATAAGGACTGGAAGTTCTGATCAACCAATCCCAGATATCAGGTGACATTATGATGTGCCTTTATATGTATAACACCTGTTTCCCTGAATTTCTTTATTTTCCTCAATAGGAAAGATATTTTCCATTCAAATATAAATGCTTTGGTAAATATTGACATAATTATGGCATGACAAAATATTCATCACCATATTTATCATATTTTTCTTCTCATATTTTTAGAAAAGCATTTTGTGACAAATTTATTGCAATCAAACATGCTATGTACAAATCAAATTGTCACTGTGACAACCAAATAATCCTAAAATTTATATAGAACCACAGAAGACCCTGAATAAGCCAAAGCAGTCTTGAGAAAGAAGAACGAAACTGGAGGTATTAAGCTTCCTGATTTCAAACTGTATTACAAAGCTATAGTAATCTAAACAGTATGGTACTGGCACAAAAACAGACACAGATCAATGGAATAAGATAAAGAGCCCAGAAATAAACCCATGCATATATGGTCAATTAATCTATGACAAAGGAGGTGTTAACATACAATCGAGAAGGCAGTCTCTTCAATAAATTGTGTTGGGAAAACTGGACAGCTAGCTACATGTAAAAGAATGAAAGGAGACCATTTTCTTACCTCATATACAAAAATAATCTCTAAATAGATTAAAGACTTAAATGTAAGACCTAAAACCATAAAACTCCTAGAAGAAAACATAGGCAGTATGCTCTTTGACACTGGCCTCAGCATATTTTTTGGATATGTCTCCTCAGGCAAAGGCAACAAAAGCAAAAATAAACCAAAAATGGGACTACATCAAACTAGAAAGGTTTTACACAGTGAAGGAAACCATTAACAAAACAAAACGCAATCTACTGAATGGGAGAAGATATTTGCAAATGATATGTCTGATAAGGGGTTAATATCCAAAATATATAAAGAACACATACAACTAAATATCAAAAAAACAAAGAATCCTATCAAAAACTGAGCAGAGGACCTGAATAGATATTTTTTCTAAATGTCTAAATACAGATGTCAAACAGGTACATGAAAAGATGCTCAACACCACTAATCAGGGAAATGCAAATCAAAACCACATTGAGAAATCACCTCACAGCTGTCAGAACGGCTATCATCAAAAAGACAACAAATGACAAGTGTCGGTGAGGATGCGGAAAAAAGGGAACCTTTTTGCACTGTTGGTAGGAATGCAAATTGGTGCAACCACTATAGAAAACAGAATGGAAGTTCCTCAAAACATTAAAAATAGAACTACCATATAATCCAGAAATATCACTTCTGGGTATTTATCTGAAGAAAACAAAAACACTAATTCAAAAAGATATATGCACCCCAGTGTTTATTGCAGCAGCATTATTTACAATAGCAAAGATACAGAAACAACCTAGGTGTTCATTGATAGGTGAATGGATAAAAAAAGATGTAAAAAATCCACTTTAATATATGGAGCCAATGGTTCATTATTCTTTGGACCAATTAGCAATTCTTCTGGACCTTCTGATTTTGGATTTTCTGTCTTTCTCACATTTTGGTACCTTTCTAGTGTCTCTCCCTCTGAGACACAACCCTCCTGTATTCTATTAGACTATGGTCTAAGATTAAGTAGCATTCTTTTTCCCTTTTTAAAAAAAATCTTTCAATCTCCAATGTCTGTATGAGATATTTTTGTTCTTAATAATTTTCCTCCAATATTGCCTCAGACATTGGGGCTCTTTAGGTTATCATCTCATTATAAATAATTTCCTTTGGGGATTTTACGTACTCCCATATTTTCACAACGTTTTGAAATTTGATGACTTCTAAAATATATATCCAATTCATTATATCGCCTAAATTACAGATTTATATATTCTTTTGCCTTCTGAGAATTTCTTCTTCAGAAAACAATTCCCTCAAATCAAAAGAGAATCTTCAACTCAATAACTGAGTATTTAAAACCCAAACTCTTCAGCATCAACTTTATATCTTACTTTGTTATTTTCTAGCTTAATGAAAAGTGCTACCATCTTCTCATGGTAGAATCCTGAAAGTCAACTCATAGTTCTTGCTCTCGTCCCCACATGGCTTAATTTGTCATCAGATTGTTTTGATTCAATCTCTTGAAAATAGGTACGATGCCACTGCTCCAGCCATAGTGACTGCTGTCATCCCTCCCCTGTATTATTATATTTACCTCCTAACTCAACTGCAATCTCTAATCTGTTCTTCATACAGAGGACCCTTCAAAAGTCTATATTTGTCCATGACATTCTCTCAATTAAAAACTTTCAGTAGCTCCCCATAACTCACTGTAAAAAGTCTAAACTCATTAGTAAAAGAACCTTCAAAATATGACTCTACCATCTACCACATTTAACAATGCTTACTTTCCTCTATCTGTATTTTAGGCACCAGCAATATTAAATTGCTTCTTATTGCTTGAATAAGCTATGCTATCAAAATTTACTACATTTCTGCATGTGCCATTAATAGTGTTTAAATTGCTTTTTATCTTATATCATATGGTAAAATCCTAAGTCTTAGACTCAATCAAGTGAATCATGTCCTCATTGATACTACTATTTTATTCTATACCTATTTCTATTATTCATTCAACATGCTGCTCTAATTATTTATATATGTATCTGTCTCTGTTATATAGACTTAAATCCTTTGGGAGCAGGAACTGTATTTATTGCTCTTTGCATATCCAACATTGTTCAGATAAGTGAAAAACGCATGAATAAATGAAAAAATAATTGTAAACTCTCAGTTATGTATATGTATATCTATGTAGATGTTCTAAAGTTAGAGCCATATTTCTCCTGAGACTAATCAGTCTTTCTAAAAATCACCTGGCTCCACTGAGAGGAGTTAATTATACAGTCATAGCTTGGAGACATTGTGGGTTCAGTTCTAGACCACTGCAATAAAGTGAATATCCCAATAAAGCAAGTCGCACTAATTTTTTTTGATTTTCCAAAGTATATAAAATTTATCTTTACACTATACTGTAGTCTATAATATGTGAAATAGAACTAGGTCGAAAATATGTACATATCTTAATTTAAAAATACTTTGGTAAAAAATGCTAAACATTACATGAGCCTCCAGGGAGTCATAGTCATTTTCCTGGTGGAGCGCCTTGCCTCTATGTTGATGGCTGCTGCTGACTGTTGAGGGTGGCGGTCACCAAAGGTTGTGGTGGCTTTGGCAATTTCTTGAAATAAGACAAGAATGAACTTTGCTGCATTGATTGACTCTTCCTTTCACCAACAATTTTTCTGTAACATGCAATGCTGTTTGATAACATTTTACCCACAGTAGAACTTCTCTCGAACCCTACAACTGTTTTATCAACTAAGTTTATGTAATAATTCTAAATCCTTTGTTGTCATTTCAACAGCCTTCACAACATCTTCACCAGGAGTAGATTCCATCTCAGGAAAACATTTTCTGGGTTCATCCATAAGCATCAGCACCTCATCTGTAGAAATTTTATAATGAGATTGCAGCAGTTCAGTCACATCTTCAGGCTTCACTTTGAATTCTAGTTCTCTTGTTATTTCCACCACATCTGCAGTTACTTCCTCCACTGAAGTCTTGAACCCCTCAAGGTCATCCATGTGGGTTGGAATCAACTTCTTCCAAACTCCTGTTAATGATGATATCTTGATTTCTTCCCATGAATCACGAATGTATTTAATGGCATCTAGAACAAGGAATACTTTCCAGAAAATTTTCTATTGACTTCGTCCAGATCCATCAGAGGAATCACCATCTATGGCAGCTATAGCCTTACAAAATGTTTTTCTTAAGTAATAAGACTTGAAAGTAGAAATTACTTCTTGATCCACGGGCTGTAGAATGGATGTTGTGTTAGCAAGCATGAAAACAACGTGAATCTTATTGCACATCTCCATCAGAACACTTAGGAGACCAAGTGCATTGTTAATGAGCAGTGATATTTTGAAAGGAATCTTTCTCTCTGAGCGGTAGGTCTCAATGGTGGGCTTAAAATATTCAATAAACCATGTTGTGAACAGATGTGCTATTATCCATGCTTTGTTGTTCCATTTATAGAACCCAGGCAGAGTAGATTTAGTATAATTCTTAAGGGCTGTAGCATTTTCAGAATAGTAAATAAACATTGGCCTCAACTTAAAGTTACCAGTTGCATTAGCACCTAACAAGAGAATCAGCCTGTCCTTTAAAACTTTGAAGCCAGGCATTGACTTCTCTCTAGCCATGAAAATCTTAGATGGATTTCTTCCAATAGAAGGTTGTTCTATCTACATTGAAAATACGTTTTTAGTGTAGCCACCTTCATGAATTACCTTAGCTAGATCTTCTGGATAGCTTGCTGCAGCTTCTACCTCAGCACTTACTGCTTCACCTTGCATTTTGATGTTATGGAGACGGCTTCTTTCCTGAATCCTCATGAGCCAACCTCTGCTCACTTCAAACTTCACTCCCGCAGCTTCCTCACCTCTCTCAGCCTTCAGAGAATTGAAGAGATTTAGCACCTTTCTCTGGATTAGGTTTTGGCTTAAGGGAATGTTATGACTAGTTTGAGCTTCTATCCAGATGACTAAAACTTTCTCCATATCAGCAAGAGGGCTGTTTACTTTCTAACACTGGAGTAGCATTTTTAGTTTCCTTCAGGAACTTTTCCTTTCCATTCACAATTTGGCTGACTGTTTGGCACAAGAGGCAAAGCTTGGCTTTTTGCATGCCTTCCTCACCAAGGTCAATCCTTTTTAGCTTTTGATTTAAATGGAAAGACTCTTCCTTTCACTTGAACACTTAGAGGGCATTGTAGGGTTATTAATTGGCCTAACTTTAATATTGTTATGTCTCAGGGAATAGGGAGGCCTGAGGAAAGGGAAAGAGATAAGAAAATGGCTGGTTGGTGGAGCATTCAGAACACATGCAACATTTATTAATTACGTTCACCATCTTATACAGGCAAGGTTTGTGGCACCCCAAAACAATTACAATAGTAACATCGAAGATCATTGATCACAGATCACCATGACAAATATATTAATAATGGAAAAGTTTAAAATGTTGGAGAATTACCAATATGTGAAAAATGAAAAAATGCTGTTGGAAAACAGCACCCATAGACTTGTTTGATGTAAGGTTGTCACAAACCTTTGATTTGTAAAAAAATATCAGTGAAGCACAATAAAATGAAGCTCATAAAAGTGAGGTATGATTATATTTGGAAATAATGAAAATTTAAGGAAAAATTACCACTCTGACTTAGGGTATTGCTATAAAATGATGTTTCATTTTATGAGTATTGCAAATTATAATATTCTCCAGAAATTGATGTCAGTTTGATTTTTTGATTTGTGATTTCAGATTTCATCTCTTGAGAACTCAGAGTAATACTGACTGGCTGTCTAATCCTGCCTGATATCAATGCTTCTTGCTTTAAGTCTTCTAGCTCTTCCAGGAAGCCATACTGGGCTCTTCCCATTTATACTGGTACCCTCTTTGAGCAGCCATTGTTTCACTCATAGAAACAACATGTCCTTTATCTTGTGCTTGTAGTTAGGAAGTATGCATAATGCTTTCCTTTTTCTTCTCTCAAGATGGCAAGCCCAGCACTGGGCATATTTTCATAGACCTGTAAAAATTAATAAACAGAAACCTCAATTAAAATAGAGTGAGGAGGGCAGAAGGGGAAGCTTTCAAAGTCTACAACAACAGCAGAGCCCAGAATGAAGAAGAAAGACTTCGTCTTCTTACCTAGTAAGAGCTCAGCCAATGAGAGACTGTCATACTCAGCCAATGAAAAGCACCTATACTTTGAACTCTTATTTCCTCCAGTGGGCTCTGTGTTTACTATAGTGCTCCCAACTTCCTTTTCCCCTCTTTAAAAAAGTTTCCCTCTCCTTGCTCTATGGGGACTAGCATATGGCTCCCCTTGCTTGCAAACCCCAAATTGCAAGTCTTCATTGATCCTGAATAAACCCATTTTTGCTGAAGAAATAACTGGCAGTCTATTTGTTTTAGCTCAAAAGAACTGATAATTAAAAAAAAAAAAAAAAAAGAAAATTTTAATCCATTCCTCTAATAACATGTCCAAACTATAAATTTTAGAAAATTCACCATATTTATATTGATTGCAAAACTATAGTATTTTTGAGATTTAAATATTTTTTTAGTGTTTAGAGATAAAGGAGATGGTATTTTTGTGCCAGTAAAAAAGTAAAAGACTAAAACATTATTCTGCGGGCATTGTTAGGTTCTGAATCAAATACAAAGGAAAAACTCTAAATCCCATATAATACGATGGATTCTGTTGTTCATTGTTTTACATGGTATTCCCCATCTCAATACACACACACAATTTTAACACTGTTTAAGCTTATTTGAGTCTTAAAAGAAATATGTGTTTTCAGGTGAATGAAAAACTGTTGTCTGTCCAGGTGAGTTCAATAAAATATAGTACTTCTGAAACAAATCATTGAGATCATTGAGATAGTTTTCACTCTCGAGCTTGGGAAATTCCTCCTTACCAGTGAGGTCATTTTTTGGATAACTGTCAGCCCTGCAGTGGTACCAGCCCTGTCTGGTAATTATGATACATCACTCTGAGCTATAAATTTCACTTTTTGATGAAACTAAAGCTAGAGTAACAGATTCTTGCCTTTATCTCACTTCCAACTTTAGTGACCTCAGTTCATTTCTTTTTCTCAGCCATATATTATGTTGGAATTCCCCACATGATAAGGCTCACATCTACTCTGTAATCAGGTCCTCATGGAAGTGATTGAGGAAAACTCATCATAGTTGTTTAGGTGTGCTTAATCTTCCCTAGTCTTGTTTTAAATCTCTTTATCTTTTCTCTTTAAGTATTTTTTGACAGTTTATTAGTTCCAGAAAGTAGGTAGAGTGTGCTTTAATAAATCTCTTCTTATGTTGCTTGTATGTTGTTTCTATGTTGCTTGTAAAGCAACATATTACTAAGGTCAGTTGAGTTTAGGTTGAGCACATTTGGTTTGAAAAGCCCAGAGACTCAGGTGGGTGAGCTGAACCTCAGTTCACTGATAGGGACTCCTGTCTTCATAACTTCAGATTCAGACTGTCTACTGTCTATTCTCAGGGGTCACCTGGACTGTCCTATCCCCTATCTGTAAGAAACATTTTTCTAGAATTGCTAAACTCTAAGCCTAGACTAGCAGCTCTGTGAATTCTTGGGACACTGATGACAGTACAGGTGCTGTTTTGTACTAAATTCTTGCTCTCCTCTGAAACTCCTCAAGGGCTTGAAATTCTGCTAAACTCCTATGGTTGATGATTGAGTTGGGGGAACACCTCAATCCCCCTGTCAGGTCCACTCAGTGCTTGAAATTTGAACATACGTTAAAATTCAGGATGTTCATTCATGGATGAATGAAGAAAACTTCCTTGAAGCATAGGTGCTCTTGTAGTTGAGAATTCTGTACCATAGACTTAGATTTACATTTTTATAAATGTCTGGCCCTCTTGTTACTTTGTTCAAATATGCAGATAATATATTACTTAGATTCTTCATCAACGCCTTGATTATTTGAATTTCTTAAGAGATCTGTAGATGGCTTCAAAGTCCTTGTCACAAGGCACACCCTCACCTTCTAGTTTTCTCCTTTCAGACATAAAGATAATAAGCATCTCAATGTTGGATGTGTATAATGCAAACAAGCAACTGCCTGCTGCTCGATGACATAATTATTAGAAACAGTGAAAGGGCAATATTCATTATTCAAACCTGAGTGGTTATTTCCTTATGTTAATACAACCTTAATCCACATTTAATATTCTTCAGATGCATTATAGGTATTCTCACGTCTCTTCCTTTCCTTATAGGCAGTTCATCTTGCAGGATTATTACCATTACCATGGCTTCCAAATGCTTGTCTTCCTCACAGTTTAAAGATGATTTCCTGAGCTTATTACAGACATTCGCCCATTTTATACACAAAATTATAAGTTTACACAATTTTTTCAAATACTGTTTTCCTTGCAGTCTGCATTTCGTGCCTCTGTTAATTTTCTTCTCTAAAATGCTTTACATTATTTCTTAATTGCGATATTGGAATTTGCTGAGCCGACCATACTTGCTCCAGAGCTACATTCTGAAGAAATGCAGGTGCTGCAGAACTGCTAGAAACTGTCACTTTTTATCCGGCTAATCACGGTCACAGTTTGATTAACTGTTTGCCTTTGTCTGCTGCCTACAGTGATGTGGCTTCAGCTCTCTCATCTTGATGGCATCTGGAAATATCTGGTAGGAATGAAACTGCAACATAATTACTTCACACTGAACAAAGAAATAAAATCATCTGTTGAAAAGCTGTGTAGGTGTAAACAGGGTCCTGTAACTATGTGAGAAAATGAAGAATCTTTCTTCACTAAATAGTTCTCATTTTCTTTCATTCTGTTGGAGTATATGAAAATAGTTTGAATTTTAAAGTGCCTTGTATCTAAATTTCTTAGTATACTTAGAGACTATTTTGTGTGGTATTAAGTAAACACATTTCCAGAATGCACTCTGCCTGTTTACACATATTTAAACAAACAAATATAAAAGGTAATTATGAAGATGTTAAATTTCAGGATGAATATCCCTAACAATTAAGTGTTAAAAGCTGCCCAAATGGATCATGCGGTAGATCCAAGAAAGATAGTGTATTTTGGAAAAAAAAAATCTTAATTTGTCCTAAAATACTATCTCTGGAACAACCTTACATAGAGTGAATCCTCTAGAGAATTCCTTGGCATGTTTCTAAAATATCTATTAATGGATTGTTGATCAGCTGTGAATATTTTAGGCAAACACTATATTTAGTTTAGGATATTTGCATCTGAGATATACTCTGCCAACTTTGCTTAATTATGGTGACAATTCAAAACAAATAAACATAAAGGCATGAAATCCCACTGGCCGTAGCAAATACTGAATGATTTTTCTGTGCAGATTGGCTTCTGCAGTATTAAATGTGCAAAAGATGTTTAAAGTATGAATTCTATGATAAGGTATATATGGAAAGAATTTGGAATCTCATTGGAAGAAATATTAATTTGTTTTCAAATTTCCTTTTGTGCAGAAATTCATCTTTAGGAAATAAGAGCTTCAAAAATATCAGTCTATCATTCATAACTCAGAACGCCCTGGTTTAAGAGCTCTGATCTTTGAAGCTAGTTTGCTTTGTATTCCAATTTAGTTCAAAGCACCCACTTGAAAATAAGAGAAAGGAATTATTAACATGGCTATGAGCCTCAAAAAAATGTTAGACATAACTAATGTAGAAATTTTGATAAACTTATTTTTATCATATAAAACACAAAATGAATTCACTGCTCATTCATTTGCAACTATATCCTCCCACCCCCAACCTCCCCAAGAGACTGCTGAAAACAAGAATAGGACGATTTCTAGTACATTTGTGTTATTCTGGAAAAATTTAACAAATTTGAATCCCAACATTGATTTTAGAATAAAAAAAGACAGAGAAAAACACTCAAAGATAAGACATCTCTGGGCACAGGAATATTTAGATATTGATTTATACTCATCCCAATTTTTTCATCTTTTAATTTTTCCCTCATCTTTATTTCACAATATCTACATTTCTCTTATTTTCTCAGAAGTGTAAGGATACCAAATGACTCAACAAAGCATTGCAATTTTTTTTGAGGTATTTTCATCCTGGGTTTTAAATTTGAAACCCTATGGCCATATTTCTTTCTTCCCTAAGGCTTTGGATAATCTCAAAGGAAAACACCTCCCAAACACTGAGTTCCCTCTATAAATCTTGAAAATCCTATATCCAAATTATTTCATCTGGCATAAACCTGCAGGTTTCCATAGGTGAGTAACCAAACATTCCCTAATATAGCCAGTTATGTAATTTGGAATGGAATTTGATTCCTCCATTTTTGGAAGGGGCAATCTTATTTGAAAATGAAACTCACAGCCCATTTGTGTGACAGTTTCACTATAACGTAAAACTGTCACTTCTTTTTCAGAAAGGCTAGGAAACATTAGATAGAGCTGCTATTACACTGAAGAACATCACTTCATTATTACATAAGAAAATAACTCTTAAAATTTAAAAAAGAAAGAAAGAAAATGATAACTTTAGTTTTGTTATGTAATATTAGTGTTACTGAACTCAGGTTTGGCTACTCACAGTTCAAAACCAATAATCAAGAGGCAAGTGTCAGTAGAAAGGAAAGATGGTTCAATCAGAAAAGCTGGCAATCTGGGGAGAAGGTGGACTCATGTCCCAAGACCGACTCTGAAAATTCTGCTCAGCCATGACAGTTTTTAAAGGGAGAAAAGGGGGAAGAATCTCAGTGAATCATCAAGGCAGGAGGTTGGATTCTGCATCATCCTCCATTGCGTACAGACTGACTCTCTCTTCAGATGTTATCTTGCCCATGTGATCTGCCTGCAGGATTGCTAAGGGGGCTGTTGTAGGTAGAGAGCTAGTCATTAACTACTTAATTCTTCATTCTTACTTCCTTTAATCTAGGGAAGGAATCAACAGGTTAGGCAAGGCATAGTGTGCATTCAGTACAGCATAAATCAGGAGGCAGGTTAAATTGCCTAGTGATCTCATTCCCATAATTAGGTTCTTTCAAGATTAGAGGGGGACAGAAATGGGCAAAAAGGAAAGGGGCAAAAGAGCTGCTTTCAGGCCCCACCGTCAAACATCATTCCATTTCTATGGGATTAGGGGCAAAGATCCATCTTCTGCAGCTTCTTCATGCTGACGTAGAGCACTGTATTCTCAGAGTGGAAGAGGCCAACATGGGTCTGTAAATCTCTTTGCTGGCAATTTTAGTTGCCCACTTATATATATGGGCAGAGCAAGCTACAATTATTTTGATGCCCACAAAGATATAGATTATTATGAGCAGTAATGTTAATCCTGTTCTCTTGAGGCCAGTTCTTGGAATTGTGCTAGCCATAGATTCAGTACTGCTCAAGATGGAGTAGCTTATGTCATGTCTATAGTCTGGTCATCATAAAGTTAGCGTTTTTTTTTTTTCCTCTGGTGGCAGTTACAGTATCTGTAAAACAACTCAGGAATGTGCATCAGACACTGAGTTTGTGACTCTATTGTCCAAATCATTAACTGCTTGAGCCTGCTCTTTTGTGACTCTGGAAGGCCTGGGAGACTTACTTTTCTACAAATAAAAGGCAGGGGACATAGCAGGGCTTTTGTACTTGTGTATGTGGGGCTGCTGCAGTGTCCTGCTCAGTTCCATTAGCAAGCAGATGGAACTAAGAAAATTCCTCCACTGATAGGAGTAAAATTCAATTGCTATATATTTTGTAGTGATAATTCTATTAAATATGGGATAAATATGCATTTAACATTTCATTTGAAGTAAAAAATACCCTATAAATATACTATTAGTCCTACTCTGATTATTTAATCCTTAAAAGGTCATAAAAAGCAGTTAATGCAACTTTATCATCCATTACATAAAGTTTCTAGCTATATTATTTTTGAAGAAAATAAGGTATTAGTTTTTTGAGCTAATCTTATGTAAGTATCAAAGTGACAATAACTGATGATGGCTTCTTTCAACTTTCACCTTTCAACTTTCCTGTGTGGAAAGTTGTCATAGACAGATTAAGGGTAAACTGACAAAAGTTTGTTCACCAACTCTCATCTGCTTCTTCACAGTGAGTGACCTGCATTTCCAAGGACTGTCTCAGGCTTGAGTTTGTGGAAATGGAATAGACTAAATTTAACAAGATCATGGACACTTTGGATCTCTGACTTTGCTCTTGTAGCCACAGGCTAAGACTGAAATAATGGACCACAGAGATCTAAGCAGCAGCGTAAGCATCTGGGGCAGGTTCCACTGCTTTCAACCGAAGCAGCTGTAAAAACTGCAGAGAAAACTGCAGAAAAGGACTTTTAAACTATATTTGTAGCTAGAAGAAACACTTTGGTCAAAAGCAGACCTTATAATGCTTATAACTATCTGGGAGGAAGCTGACTATTCAAATCCTCTTTTGCTTTTATCATCTTTACTAAGGAAAATGATGATCTGCCAGCTGGAGGAGTAGAAGAAGCATGGCTCAGAGGAAATGTACTAGGTGTGGCAGTTGTACCTAAGTCACTAAACCAGGGTCATTGAGAATAGGTGGTGATGTTGTTTGACTCGTCTTTCATACTTAATGGACCACGCCATGAATTAATTTGGTCATTCACTCATTCATTCATTCAACAAATACTTATTAAGCCTACCCTCTGGGAGGTGAAGGCAAGTATACTAATGAACATGAAAGATCATTTTGGAAAATGACAAATGCTTTAGGGATCCAAGGGGAAGAAATAATGAGTGCAAAGACCTGCAGAGGTCACTTTCTTCCATATCGATCACTTCTCCCAAATATCCCTCTATTTCCCACCCTCATGCTTTTTTCACATGCTGTTTTCTCTGCCTCAGATGCCTCTTCTGTCCTCTGCTTAGAAAACCCATAATTATGCTTCAAGATCCAACAGAAATAACATGCCCTATGAAGCTCTCTCATCACTCTACTGCTTGAAAAGAAAGCAACTTGAGGAATTAGTGTGCTTTATCTAGTTATTTTTGTCATATTTTGTGAATGTACTTTTAACAGCATTTTTTGCATTACCAGTTTTATTTTCCTTTCTCTTACCCTATTAGCTTATGAGTTCTTTGAAGGAAAGAATCACGTATATATATCTTTACTATAGACCAGGGGTTGGCCAAACTTTTCCATGAATTGTAATATTCACAGATATTTCCTGAGTGCAAATAATTTAGGCTTTGTAGGCCTTACAATCTTTGTTGCAACTACTAAACTCTGCCACTGAAGCAGGAAAACAGCCATAGGCAATATGTAAATGAATGGAATCACTGTATTCCAATATAAGCTTATTTACCAAAACAAGGCCAGATTTGGCCCATGGGAAGCAGTCTGCTGACCCCCATATTTTTATGTTCTTACTTTTTCTTTTCCTGCCTCTCATTTGAAACAAGTTATTTTAATTTCTATATTTTGTTACATGAAAACATGTAAAATGAAAATATTTTTTTCTCTACTGATTTAGAAGATATATACCATGTTTTAAATCCTATTGTTGGTTACATTTGAGGTTTTTTTTAATGTACCTTTGAACATATACTATAAATAACAGTGGCAAAATTTTAGAGTGTATCTATTGAATGCCCTCAGTTAATATGAGAAAACTAATACAAAGCTTCTTCCCTTATCTCCTTCCTCTCTATTTCCAATTTCTATGAGTGAATTATAATCTCTAAAGAAGTTTATAATTTTTAGATGATTTTGATACTAGGCATACTTTCTTTCATGGTTTATTATGACATTTGAATTGTTTTATAACCATATATACAAAATTACATAAAGTCTCTCTGACTTTTATACATTTAGTGAACATTACACTAATATTTTATACCACCTTTCTCCCATTATTAAGGTTCTTCTTTTTATTCATTTCCCAGTTGGCTAAATCACATTCTCAAGTAGTTTTTTTGTTTTGTTTAGTTTATTCGTTTTGGAGGGGGCTGGAGTCTCTGTGGATGGTATACATTCTGAGCCGTTGAATACTTATGAACTTATGAATCTCTTTTTATTGCCTTAACATGTGGAAAATAATTCTCTTGATAATAAAATTTCCCTTCTTCTGGTGCGTGATTCCCCATTCTGCACTCTCTTGACTTCTCTTTGAAGATAATTACTGCAAAAGGAAAGTAAGCATTGAGTTTCATTAAGTTCTTTAAAATACTTGTCTTCTATTTTTGAAGATTAAAACATCTCCATCTGCTTTCCCTAACAATCAGTCATCTATAAAAATTACTCATCACTGACTTCTGAAATATATTAACTTCTAGGATACTGAATATCAAGCAGTATGTTTTTTTTTAACATCTTTATTGCAGTATAATTGCTTTACAATGGTGTTAGTTTCTGCTTTATAACAAAGTGAATCAGTTATACATATGTTCCCATATCTCTTCCCTCTTGCGTCTCCCTCCCTCCCACCCTCCCTATCCCACCCCTCTAGGTGGTCACAAACCACTGAGCTGATCTCCCTGTGCTATGCGGCTGCTTCCCACTAGCTATCTATTTTACGTTTGGTAGTGTATATATGTCCATGCCACTCTCTCACTTTGTCACAGCTTACCCTTCCCCCTCCCCGTATCCTCAAGTCCATTCTCTAGTAGGTCTGTGTCTTTATTCCCGTCTTACCCCTAGGTTCTTCATGACTTTTCTTTTTTTCTTAGATTCCATATATATATATGTGTTAACATATGGTATTTGTTTTTCTCTTTCTGACTTACTTCACTCTGTATGACAGACTCTAGGTCCATCCACCTCACTACAAATAACTCAATTTCGTTTCTTTTTATGGCTGAGTAATATCCCATTGTATACATGTTCCACATCTTCTTTATCCATTCATCCGATGATGGACACTTAGGTTGCTTCCATGTCCTGGCTATTGTAAATAGAGCTGCAATGAACATTTTGGTACATGACTCTTTTTGAATTATGGTTTTCTCAGGGTATAAGCAGTATGGTTTTATGATGAGTGAATTGTACTGGACTTATTTAATTCAATGTTCTGTCAGAGAGAAATGCTAGGTAGAAGAAGGAAAAAAAAAAACAACTTAGATTTTTTGATTTGGTTTGACCTGAGAATTCCACCAACTTTGTAGGAAAGATTTATTTTGAACACATTTATTTTAGGTGGACCAACAAATTACTTAAAGATCTAATTTAAGGAAGAAGCAGTTGTGATGACATGGAAGGAATATGGTTTTAGAGTCAAGAAAAATAATACTGATTTTTTTAACCATATCATATTATTGCTATTGACCTTGGGCAAATTTTCCCATTAATTTATTAATACATAGATGAGATATAATACCTATCCTTAATTACTTATGGAACTGTTCTAAGGATTACAAGAAAATGTAAATCTAAGTTTTTCATAGCTGTAGAATCTGTACATTAGTATTATTTTCTATTTTATTAAAATAATTTATGCAATTTGGTAAGTCAAAGTTATCTCTAGCATATTTTTAAAATATCTATATAATTAGAAACATTTTTCCACATTACATTGGGTATGCTATACACCACAAATTATTCTTCCTTAATATTGAATAATATATTGTTTATTAATTGTACCTATTTGAATCAAATAGGTTTGTAATCTACTAGGCAACATGATAGACACTAAGAATGCAGTTTTAAATAATATAGGATTCTTTGTAGTCCCCATAACTCATACAAAAACTGATGTGTAAAACTTAGTGTGAAAGTTAATCACTAACCAACCAGATAGCCACATGCAAAAGAATGAAGTTGGATTCTTACACCATTTACAAAAGTTAACTTAAAATGAGTCAAAGACCTAAATGTAAGAGCTAAAACCTATAAAACATAGGAATAAATTTGTATAACTTCAGAATCTCAATGGTTTCTTAGCTATGACAACAAAACCACAGGTAATAAAAGAAAAACTAGATAGGGTGGACTTTGTAAACTTTAAAAACTCTGTGTATCAAAGGACACTATCAAGAAAGTAAAAAAATCCACAGAATGGGAGAAATGTTTGCAAATCTTATGAGTCTAATATCCAGAATATATAAAGTATTCTTACAACTCAAAAACAGAAGGGCACACGACTGACTTAAACAATAGGTAAAAGATTTTAATAAACATTTTATTTTCAAAATATATGTACAAACAGCCAAAAACCACATGAAAAGATGCTCAACATCATTAGTCATTAGGGAATCACAGATCAAAATCACAAGACACTAGGATGACTAGGATAATAATTTTTTTTAATGATAATAACAAGTGTTTTCAAGGATGTAAAGAAATTGGAACCCTTGAACATTGTTGGTGAGAATGTAAAATAATGTAGCTGCTATGGAATACAGTTTGGTGGTTCCTCAAAAACTTAAACGTAGATTTACCAGTGACTCAACAATTCCACTCTTAGTTATATAACCAAAATAACTGAAAACAGATGTTCAAACAAAAATTTGTTTCAGAATTTTCATAACAGCAATATTAACAATAGTGAAAAGGTCCATCAGCAGATGAATGAATAAACAAAATATGGTATATACATACGACGGAATATTATTCAGCCATTCAAATGAATTAAGTGCTCATACATGCTACAATATAGATGAACCTTAAAAACATCATGCTACTGAAATAATCCAGGGACAAAAGACCACGTATCATATGATTCAATTTATGTGAAATGTCCAGAATAGTTAAATCTATAGAGATATCAAATAGGTGAGTGATTATTTTACAACTAGGGGAATAAGGGGTTAAGGGAATGATAGCTTAAGGATAGAGTTTCTCTGTTTGGTCATGAAAATTATCTAAAATTGACATAATATAGTGCATACGATGTTCATCATTTACATTTTTCCTATATTAAAGCACTCCATATGATACTTTACAGAGTTTTAGCTACAAATAAAAATTTTCTCAAAATTATTATATTTTTAATTCAGAAAGCTGGACCTCCAACGTTTTCAGGAGTTAATGGAATTTAAATTTATTTTCTATAATCTGATTCAACATTTTAGTAGTCTGATTTTCTCACTTGTAATTTTATAGAAAACTGTTATGAGATTACACAATATTCAGTTAACAGTAAAAAAATGGCCTTAGGCACTTTTTCAGATAAGCAAGGTAATAACAAAAGGCAATAAACATATTGTGAGTTTCTAATTACATAAAAACTGTCCGGCTTTTCCTCAGTGTAGGTATGAAAGAATTATTGATATTCATTACATTTGCACAAGTGTACTCTGGGAGTGTTTAGACAACCTAAATGCAGTCTACACACTAGGTCTCAAAAGAATTGGAATGAATCTGTGTCTCTAAAGGAGGTACTTACAGAGAATGATGATGTTTGCATTTGTAACAATAATGTTCTTTTTACATTTATACTCTGGAACAAAAGCTGTTTCCTTCTTTTATTATTTAAAATTTATAATAAAGTAAGGAAAACTAATAAGGAAAAAAATGGTCCCTCTTACATGTTAGCCCCTAAATAGAGTCTACACATATCTTTTTTTTTTCATTTTAACATCTTTATTGGAGTATAATTGCTTTACAATGGTATGTTAGTTTCAGGTTCACAACAAAATGAATCAGTTATATATATACATATGTTCCCATATCTCTTCCCGCTTGCGTCTCCCTCCCTCCCACCCTCCCTATCCCACCCCTCCAGGCGGTCACAAAGCACCGAGCTGATCTCCCTGTGCTATGCGGCTGCTTCCCACTAGCTATCTACCTTACGTTTGGCAGTGTATATATGTCCATGCCTCTCTCTCGCTTTGTCAGTTTACCCTTCCCCCTTCCCATAGCCTCAAGTCCATTCTCTAGTAAGTCTGTGTCTTTATTCTTGTTTCACCCCTAGGTTTTTCATGACATTTTTTTTCTTAAATTCCATATGTATGTGTTAGCATACGGTATTTGTCTCTCTCTTTCTGACTTACTTTACTCTGTATGACAGACTCTAGGTCTATCCACCTCATTACAAATAGCTCAATTTCGTTTCTTTTTATGGCTGAGTAATATTCCATTGTATACATGTGCCACATCTTCTTTATCCATTCATCCGATGATGGACACTTAGGTTGTTTCCATCTCTGGGCTATTGTAAATAGAGCTGTAATGAACATTTTGGTACATGACTCTTTTTGAATTATGGTTTTCTCAGGGTATATGCCCAGTAGTGGGATTGCTGGGTCATATGGTAGTTCTATTTGTAGTTTTTTAAGGAACCTCCATACTGTTCTCCACAGTGGCTGTATCAATTTCCATTCCCACCAACCGTGTAAGAGGGTTCCCTTTTCTCCACACCCTCTCCAGCATTTATTGTTTCTAGATTTTTTGATGATGGCCATTCTGACTGGTGTGAGATGATATCTCATTGTAGTTTTGATTTGCATTTCTCTAATGATTAATGATGTTGAGCATCCTTTGATGTGTTTGTTGGCAATCTGTATATTTTCTTTGGAGAAATGTCTATTTAGGTCTTCTGCCCATTTTTGGATTGGGTTGTTTGTTTTTTTGTTATTAAGCTGCATGAGCTGCTTATAAATTTTGGAGATTAATCCTTTGTCAGTTGCTTCATTTGCAAATATTTTCTCCCATTCTGAGGGTTGTCTTTTGGTCTTGTTTATGGTTTCCTTTGCTGTGCAAAAGCTTTGAAGTTTTATTAGGTCCCATTTGTTTATTTTTATTTCCATTTCTCTAGGAGGTGGGTCAAAAAGGACCTTGCTGTGATTTATGTCGTAGAGTGTCCTGCCTATGTTTTCCTCTAAGAGTTTGATAGTTTCTGGCCTTACATTTAGGTCTTTAATCCATTTTGAGCTTATTTTTGTGTATGGTGTTAGGGAGTGATCTAATCTCGTACTTTTACATGTAGCTGTCCAGTTTTCCCAGCACCACTTATTGAAGAGGCTGTCCTTTCTCCACTGTACATTCCTGCCTCCTTTATCAAAGATAAGGTGACCATATGTGCATGGGTTTATCTCTGGGCTTCCTAACCTGTTCCATTGATCTGTATTTCTGTTTTTGTGCCAGTACCATACTGTCTTGATTACTGTAGCTTTGTAGTATAGTCTGAAGTCAGGAAGCCTGATTCCTCCAGCTCCGTTTTTCGTTCTCAAGATTGCTTTGGCTATTCGGAGTCTTTTTGTTTCCATACAAATTGTGAAATTTTTTGTTCTAGTTCTGTGAAAAATGCCAGTGGTAGTTTGATAGGGATTGCATTGAATCTGTATATTGCTTTGGGTAGTAGAGTCATTTTCACAAGGCTGATTCTTCCAATCCAAGAACATGGTATATCTCTCCATCTATTTGTATCATCTTTAATTTCTTTCTTCAGTGTCTTATAATTTTCTGCATACAGGTCTTTTGTCTCCTTAGGTAGGTTTATCCCTAGATATTTTATTCTTTTTGTTGCAATGGTAAATGGGAGTATTTTCTTGATTTCACTTTCAGATTTTTCATCCTTAGTGTATAGGAATGCCAGAGATTTCTGTGCATTAATTTTGTATCCTGCCACTCTACCAAATTCATTGATTAGCTCTAGTAGTTTTCTGGTAGCATCTTTAGGATTCTTTATGTATAGGATCATGTCATCTGCAAAGAGTGACAGCTTTACTTCTTCTTTTCCGATTTGGATTCCTTTTATTTCCTTTTCTTCTCTGATTGCTGTGGCTAAAACTTCCAAAACTATGTTGAATAAGAGTGGTGAGAGTGGGCAACCTTGTCTTGTTCCTGATCATAGTGGAAATGCTTTCAGTTTTTCACCATTGAGGACGATGTTGGCTGTGGGTTTGTCATATATGGCCTTTATTATGTTGAGGAAAGTTCCCTCTATGCCTACTTTCTGCAGGGTTTTTATCATAAATGGGTGTTGGATTTTGTCAAAAGCTTTCTCTGCATCTATTGAGATGATCATATGGTTTTTCTCCTTCAATTTGTTAATATGGTGTATCACGTTGATTGATTTGCGTATATTGAAGAATCCTTTCATTCCTGGAATAAACCCCACTTGATCATGGTGTATGATCCGTTTAATGTGCTGTTGGATTCTGTTTGTTAGTATTTTGTTGAGGATTTTTGCATCTATGTTCATCAGTGATATTGGCCTGTAGTTTTCTTTCTTTGTGACATCCTTGTCTGGTTTTGGTATCAGGGTGATGGTGGCCTCGTAGAATGAGTTGGGGAGTGTTCCTCCCTCTGGTATATTTTGGAAGAGTTTGAGAAGGATAGGTGTTAGCTCTTCTCTAAATGTTTGATAGAATTCGCCTGTGAAGCCATCTGGTCCTGGGCTTTTGCTTGTTGGAAGATTTTTAATCACAATTTCAATTTCAGTGCTTGTGATTGGTCTGTTCATATTTTCTATTTCTTCCTGATTCAGTCTTGGTAGGTTGTGCCTTTCTAAGAATTTGTCCATTTCTTCCAGGTTGTCCATTTTATTGGCATAGAGTTGCTTGTAGTAATCTCTCATGATCTTTTGTATTTCTGCAGTGTCAGTTGTTACTTCTTTTTCATTTCTAATTTTATTGATATCAGTCTTCTCCCTTTTTTTCTTGATGAGTCTGGCTAATGGTTTATCAATTTTGTTTATCCTTTGAAAGAACCAGCTTTTAGTTTTATTGATCTTTGCTATCATTTCCTTCATTTCTTTTTCATTTATTTCTGATCTGATTTTTATGATTTCTTTCCTTCTGCTAACTTTGGGGTTTTTTTGTTCTTCTTTCTCTAATTGCTTTAGGTGCAAGGTTAGGTTGTTTATTCGAGATGTTTCCTGTTTCTTAAGGTAGGATTGTATTGCTATAAACTTCCCTCTTAGAACTGCTTTTGCTGCATCCCATAGATTTTGAGTTGCCGTGTTTCCATTGTCATTTGTTTCTAGGTATTTTTTGATTTCCTCTTTGATTTCTTCAGTGATCACTTCGTTATTAAGTAGTGTATTGTTTAGCCTCCATGTGTTTTTATTTTTTACAGATCTTTTCCTGTAATTGATATCTAGTCTCATAGTGTTGTAGTCGGAAAAGATACTTGATACAATTTCAATTTTCTTAAATTTACCAAGGCTTGATTTGTGACCCAAGATATGATCTATCCTGGAGAATGTTCCATGAGCACTTGAGAAAAATGTGTATTCTGTTGTTTTTGGATGGAATGTCCTATAAATATCAATTAAGTCCATCTTGTTTAAGGTATCATTTAAAGCTTGTGTTTCCTTATTTTCATTTTGGATGATCTGTCCATTTGTGAAAGTGGGGTTTTAAAGTCCCCTACTGTGAATGTGTTACTGTCGATTTCCCCTTTTATGGCTGTTAGTATTTGCTTTATGTATTGAGGTGCTCCTATGTTGGGTTCATAAATATTTACAATTGTTATATCTTCTTCTTGGATCGATCCCTTGATCATTATGTAGTGTCCTTCTTTGTCTCTTCTAATAGTCTTTATTTTAAAGTCTATTTTGTCTGATATGAGAATTGCTACTCCAGCTTTCTTTTGGTTTCCATTTGCATGAAATACCTTTTTCCGTCCCCTTACTTTCAGTCTGTATGTGTCTCTAGGTCTGAAGTGGGTCTCTTGTAGACAGTAAATATATGCGTCTTGGTTTTGTATCCATTCAGCCAATCTGTGTCTTTTGGTGGGAGCATTTAGTCCATTTACATTTAAGGTAATTATCGATATGTATGTTCCCATTTCCATTTTCTTAACTGTTTTGGGTTCGTTATTGTAGGTCTTTTCCTTCTTTTGTGTTTCTTGCCTAGAGAAGTTCCTTTAGCAGTTGTTGTAGAGCTGGTTTGGTGGTGCTGAACTCTCTCAGCTTTTTCTTGTCTGTAAAGGTTTTAATTTCTCCATCAAATCTGAATGAGATCCTTGCAGGGTAGAGTAATCTTGGTTTCAGGTTTTTCTCCTTCAACACTTTCAATATGTCCTGCCACTCCCTTCTGGCTTGCAGAGTTTCTGCTGAAAGATCAGCTGTTAACCTTATGGGGATTCCCTTGTGTGTTATTTGTTGTTTTTCCCTTGCTGCTTTTAATATGCTTTCTTTGTATTTAATTTTTGACAGTTTGATTAATATGTGTCTTGGTGTATTTCTCCTTGGATTTATCCTGTATGGGACTCTCTGTGCTTCCTGGACTTGATTAACTATTTCCTTTCCCATATTAGGGAAGTTTTCAACTATAATCTCTTCAAATATTTTCTCAGTCCCTTTCTTTTTCTCTTTTTCTTCTGGAACCCCTATAATTCGAATGTTGGTGCATTTAATGTTGTCCCAGAGGTCTCTGAGACTGTTCTCAGTTCTTTTCATTCTTTTTTCTTTATTCTGCTCTGCAGTAGTTATTTCCAGTATTTTATCTTCCAGGTCACTTATCCGTTCTTCTGCCTCAGTTATTCTGCTATTGATCCCATCTAGAGTATTTTTAATTTCATTTATTGTGTTGTTCATCATTGTTTGTTTCATCTTTTGTTCTTCTAGGTCCTTGTTAATTGTTTCTTGCATTTTGTCTATTCTATTTCCAAGATTTTGGATCATCTTTACTATCATTATTCTGAATTCTTTTTCAGGTAGACTGCCTATTTCCTCTTCATTTGTTAGGTCTGGTGCGGTTTTATCTTGCTCCTTTATCTGCTGTGTGTTTTTCTGTCGTTTCATTTTGCTTATCTTACTGTGTTTGGGGTCTCCTTTTTGCAGGCTGAAGGTTCGTAGTTCCTGTTGTTTTTAGTGTCTGTCCCCAGTGGCTAAGGTTGGTTCAGTGGGTTGTGTAGGCTTCCTGGTGGAGGGTACTAGTGCCTGTGTTCTGGTGGATGAGGCTGGATCTTGTCTTTCTGGTGGGCAGGTCCACGTCTGGTGGTGTGTTTTGGGGTGTCTATAGACTTATTATGATTTTGGGCAGCCTCTCTGCTAATGGGTGGGGTTGTGTTCCTGTCTTGCTAGCTGTTTGGCATAGGATGTCCAGCACTGTAGCTTGCTGGTCGTTGAGTGAAGCTGGGTGCTGGCGTTGAGATGGAGATCTCTGGGAGATTTTCGCTGTTTGATATTACGTGCAGCTGGGAGGCCTCTTGTAGACTAGTGTCCTGAAGTTGGCTCTCCCACCTCAGAGGCACAGCACTAACTCCTGGCTGCAGCACAAAGAGCCTTTCATCCACACGGCTCCTTAATTTGGGATGATTCGTTGTTTATTCATGTATTCCACAGATGCAGGGTACATCAAGTTGATTGTGGAGCTTTAATCCGCTGCTTCTGAGGCTGCTGGGAGAGATTTCCGTTTCTCTTCTTTGTTCTCACAGCTCCCAGGGGCTCAGCTTTGGATTTGGCCCCGCCTATGCGTGTAGGTCGCTGGAGGGCGTCTGTTCTTTGCTCAGACAGGACGGGGTTAAAGGAGCCGCTGATTCGGAGGCTTAGGCTCACTCAGGCCGGGGGGTGGGGGGTGGGGGCGGGGTAGGGAGGGTCACGGAGTGCATGGCGGGCCTGCGGCGGCAGAGGCCGGCGTGATGTTGCCAGCCTGAGGCGCGCCGTGCGTTCTCCCGGGGGAGTTGTCCCTGGATTCCGGGACCCTGGCGGTGGCGGGATGCACAGGCTCCCCGGAAGCGGGGTGTGGATAGTGACCTGTTCTCGCACACAGGCTTCTTGGTGGAGGCAGCAGCGGCCTTAGCGTCTCATGTCTGTCTCTGGGGTCCACACGCGCCCGTCGCTGGAGTTCCTTTAAGCAGCGTTCTTAATCCCCTTTCCTCGCACACCAGGAAATAAAGAGGGAAGAAAAAGTCTCTTGCCTCTTCGGCAGGTCCAGACTTTTCCCCAGACTCCCTCCCGGCTAACCGCGGTGCACTAACGCCCTGCAGGCTGTGTTCACGCCACCAACCCCAGTCCTCTCCTGGCGCTCCAAATGAAGCCGGAGCCTCAGCTCCCAGCCCTGCCCGCCCCGGTGGGTGAGCAGAGAAGCCTCTCGGTTGGTGAGTGCCGGTCGGCCTTGATCCTCTGCGCTGGAATCTCCCCGCTTTGCCCTCCGCACCCCTGTTGCTGTGCTCTCCTCCGCGGCTCCCAAGCTCCCCCACTCCGCCACCCGCAGTCTCTGCCCGCGAAGGGACTTCCTAGTGTGTGGACACTTTCCCTCCTTCACAGCTCCCTCCCACTGGTGCAGGACCTGTCCCTATCCTTTTGTCTCTGTTTATTTTTTTCTTTTGCCCTAACCAGGTACGTGGGGGGTTTCTTGCCTTTTGGGAGGTCTGAGGTCTTCTGTCAGCGTTCGGTAGGTGCTCTGTAGGAGTTGTTCCACGTGTAGATGTATTTCTGGTGTATCTGTGGGGAGGAAGGTGATCTCCGCGTCTTACTCTTCCGCCATCTTCCCGGAAGTCTCCACATATATTTATCTTAAAAAGGGTCTTGTCCTTTATTCTGTTCTAGAGTTTATGTTAACATGTACCCTTCAGGGAGGATATTTAAAAATAGAGATAGTAATACAAAAGGAATTTCAATAGCTCTCAAGATAATATTGTAGAAGGAAAGAAAAAATCCCGACACTCTCTGAGAGCTTATTTATATTCTGTTTCACAGGCCTTTGAAATTGCTCAGGTAACAGATAGGTCTGCTCCTGTGTTCTGAGGCCTAATATCCTAGAATTTCATAAAGGTCTGCACAGTATAAGTTCTAGGGATGCAAGTCCTACCACCAAAAGGTTCTTGTTGCTAATTTCCTCTGTGACACAAACATTAGATTAACCTCAAAATTTGCCCCAATTATTTCACAGTCCATCTCAGAGCCAGAAATTTACTAATGGCTATTCCGAAAATTCCTAAGTATAATGAAGAAAAGAGAGGAGCGATATTCATTGTGTTTTTGTTGTTTTCCTCGGCAGTATTATTTATTTTAACTGGCAAATTAAAACTATTTCTGAGGTCAAAGTGACATTTTTATCGCACTGCTCTACTCTACTTCCTCTAATTCATCAAAGTATTGTAGCAGCAAGAAAAATAAAGTAAAATAAAATAAGACCATAACTCCAATCAGAGTCAATGAATGTATTCTGCCAGAGACTGGGGAATGTTGCCCAAACAAAGAATAAAGCTGCAAGGTGACCAACAGGTCCCTCTCACCCCAGCTGGAAGCAGTTTTTCTTATATTAATATTGGCAGTTAGGAAAGAATATCTCTATTGGTTCTTTGATTAGAGTGAAGAGAACTGAGGTTGAGTGGCCCGAGGCAGAAATGAGAGTTTTCTCTCTAGGGACCCAGTGTGACAATTCAGAACAGCAATGGAAGTGGAGTTGAAAAATTAAATTGTGCTGTCAAGTCATTTATTTTTCTATAATCTAGCCCCTTAGCCAAAGGAAGTGGCCAGGAGTAAATGTCATAGAAAAAGGCCAGGCAGGTAATGAACATGATGAAGAGAAACTCTGAAGTAAAGCACTTAGCCGTGAGCCACGTTGACACCCTTCATGCCAAAAGCTTTGGAGGAGACTTTCTCCCTGGGCAAAGGAAATGATAGATTTGGTAAGAGGAATCAAGCTGATGTCAGCACAGCAGATTACTGGAGCTCTGTCTCCCTCCTTTCCCCAACGTGCTTTTCGCAAACATATACCTAGCACCATTCAAAGATGAACAGAAATATGAAAGAAATCAAGAGAGAAGCTGTACTTAAAGATTGGCAATTTTTTTCCCTCAACAGAAGAGGAAAACGATGAACAAAGGCACATGAAGTACATACATCACAAGAGGAATCACCTAAGAGCACCAAGGAAGAATGCAAGTAATTGTTTTGTCACAGAATCAAAGAAGCTGGCAACAGCATGATATTTCCAGAAATAGGCTCAAAGAAGAAACTATAAGTTACAGAAGGATAGCACAATGGCAGAAATCAGGAAATGAATAGAAAAAAAAGAAAAGAAAATACAAACATTGTCAAAATGAAAGGCACATCAGAAGTAACAAAAAATATTGGGGCATAAATGGCAAAGTAAATGAAATATAAATGTATTAATTTCCTAATTTTCTCAAATAAGTATTCAATAATATGATATGAAGAGAGAATACATGTATGAAATAATCACTCTAACATTAAATGTTTTTCACAATATCTTTCACAGCCTAGTAAAACTAATGCATTCCTTAATTCAACTTCTATTTTTATACTGTTAAATTTAAGTAAATTAATATTAACGCTTCTGATTAAAAATAACATGTAGGGACTTAAAGTTTCTTACATGTAAATACCTTGGACGTCATTGATTCCATCTTTGCAGTAAGAAACAAATGGACAAATTATAAATCAATGGTTTTTCTTGCATCCTTTGTGAACCAGTCCCACAGTCTTCTTCACAAAGAGCCTCTTTGCCAGAGAACTATTCAGAAACTCCAGCAGGAGGACTATAATTCCTTTCCTCCAGCTCCTCCAGCCCTCCTTTGTCACCTAAGAGGGGAAAAATCATCAGTGGCGGACCAGGCTTCAAGGAAGTAGATTGGGAATGCTGCAGCCAGAGTAGGTGGCAGGGAGAAAAGTATTTCACCAGTGGAGGAGAGTCTGAAACACTTGTGAAGACCACAGCCCCAATATGCAGGCCACCCTAAAGACTTAATTGAAAAATCACAGAATGCCCCCACCCACCACCACTCTTCTAAGGAGGCTCCAAGGTAATCACAGTATACAACAGCTGCAAGACTGTAAGAGCTGCAAGGTACAAGAGATTATCCTAAAAGCAGTACCAAAGGAAGGAAGCCCTAAAGCCCAGAGAGGAAAAAAAACAAGATCACTAGTGGAATTGTAAGCCTCAGCCCATAACGACAATAAACGTTAAATAAACCCACTCCTAGTAACGTAAATTGTGATGCTAAAGGCCTATTTTCCTCAGTTCCTATTCCCCAGTACAACATGCCTCTTGACTTTCAACAAATATTACAAAGCTTGCCGAAAGGCAAGAAAAAACAGTCTGAAGAGACTTAACATGTAACACTAAACAGGAAGCAAATGTTAATATCTTTTTTAAGGGAAAGAACATTTTAATAAATGTCAGACTAATACTGATCCCAACATACATACAAGTCATTTCTCTCCTTGGGAGGGAAAGGAAGAAGGAATTGAGTGGTGAAAACAGGGGCATATGTTCCATTCCCAGCACTCCAGTGAGACAGCAGGCATGTTGTAGTGAGTTTCCATTTGGGTGTCCAAGGGGGAAACATAAAGAGATGAAGAGAGAATGTGGAATCTTCTTCCCTGCAGTTATCTTCGAGCTAAAATTCTTCATATGTTTTAATTGCTGCTCTCTTTGAAAAATCAGGTTTGTGGATTGTCAGACTCTAGAACAATAGATTATTTTTTTTAATTGCCTTTTATAAAACAGTCTATTCAAATCCAATTTACTAATTTCAAAAATTCTATGATTTTTTCATCCATCATGTACTTATAATTTTAAAAAGCAAATTTATATCACACAAAAACTCATTATTATTTTAGTTGTATATTTAAGGGTCTTTAAAAATTGAAACAATAATTATAAATAATATTAAGGCATATGTTATAAAACTCACACAAAATCCCATATTTTAATTACAAAAATAATTTTAATTTTACGGATATCTCCTAGCCTTTTAGTGTAAATCAGTTTATAAAGTTGGAATTGTAGGGTCCATATCACTTGGTTATCTTCTATTTTAATTAATATATTATTTTCAAAACATATAGTCTTTCTTGTTAAATTTTTGAATAGATTTTATAAAATTAGAGGAAAAATTCAAAGATGGGACTCTACTACTCAGGAAGAGAAATGTGGATTAAGTTTAGATGTACATGTAAATGGAATGAATACAGTGAATTCAGAACAAACTATTCCAGATCAGCCAAACTTTAGCAAATACACATAGAACTGTGAAATAGTTGTCATACGTTTAACCACAAAGTCAAGGAAGCCAAGAACATATCAGACCTAACACACTAGATAAAAAAATCAGAATCAAGGCGAAACTGGGAACACTCCACCCTGAATTTCCTTGGTAAAGAGTGCCACCTTGTAGTCATGGCATTATTTTTTTGATGAGAAAGTAAACACATACAACTTAATAATAACTAGAGGGAGAGCCCAGTAGGAAAAAAGCTTGGTAGTAATCTGGGAGAGGCTTTGCCTCAGACAAGAAATAACTGCTAGAAGAGCAAAATTTTAGAAACATGTAGAAAGATTCACTTGAGCTGGTTCCTCCTGACTTGTTGCATTTTCTTCTCATTCTGGGAAAATAATTGTAGGCAGTGATACATGTCATTATATTTTCCAATTTTCCCCTATCTGCCCATCAGCATCCCTGCCTAAAAAGATGAAGAGAAGTCTGAAGGTGGCTGTGTTTGTATCAAGCATGATACCATGTTTAAAAGGCTCTCCTAGCAGAAGGGGGAAGAAAGACAGTTTTATCTCTAGAAGTTCCATTTCAGTATTTTTTTATATCTTGCCATTCTCTTTTCATGATCCTATTTCCTCTACCTTCTGAAATACATAGGAAAAAAGAATATATATGTGTGTATATATATATAAAATATATATACAGTTTTAATATTCTATTAATTATATTATCTGTGAAATTTCATCTGTTTCTATTGATTGATTTCTCTTTGTTATGTATCATATAGGCCTGCTTCATTGTATCCTAGTAAATTTTCATTGGATGACAGACATGTGACTTTTAGATTATTAGGCTTGTTATTTATTATTATTAATATTATTTCCTTAAATTTTTTAGATTATTCCTGAGAGGTAATTAAATAATTTGGAAAAAAATGTTTAGTCCTCCTAAGGCTTTCTTTTAAGCTATTTTATCAGGTCAAAAAGCAGCCTTTACTGTAGAACTAAGAAATTTTCCCTCTCAAGACAATACCCTCTGAAGACTCTGCTTATGTGTCAGGAGTTCTTTCCACTCTGGCTAATAACAGCCTTTTGCAAGCTCAAGAATTGTTCCATCTGCTTCTTTCCAATGGTTCTTTCCCTGGCTTTGATAGATTGCTTACACACGTATGCTGGTCAGTTCTTACCTAGACTTGAGAAGGACCCTCTTCAGACCTGTGGTTTTCTCTTCAGATCACTGGCAACTCTCTTTGGCATCCTGTCCTATGAATTCTAGCCATCTTTACTCATCAAATTCTGAATGCTGCTTCTTCCTCTCAGCAACACTGCCAGGCTCTTCGGGTTCACTCTCTCTGCTCTGCAGTCCAAGTAGTAAACTAGGAAAATAATTAGACTCAGTTTTTGTTTTGTCCTTCTCTTAAGAATTACTGTCTTACACTACTTGTTAGTCACATATTTTATCTATTTTTTCAAATTATCTCAATTTTTAAAAATTCCGTTTTTAAAAATTGTTTAAGTGGGGTGGGTAAAACAAGTCCCAGTTATCTTATCATCGTAATAATATGTTATTAATTATATAATTTATATATGCTTACACAAATTTACATATATGGTAGGATAAAGTGAACAGCAATGGAGTTAAAAATCCAAGATTTTCAGTGTTAGAAAAGAGATGCAAATATAAAATTAAAGAAGTTAAGTAAAAACTCTGTAATTCTAAACCTGAATTTAACATATTGGTCTTATTTCTTAAAAATAAGCATGTTTCCTAGCTCTGTAAACTTAAATACCTAGAAAAAATGACCAACTCAGTGGCAACATGTAATCAATGCAGCCCAGCTTACAGCCTCTAAACACAATTTACAGTTAAGGGAACTAAGATAGCTTGGAAAAATGACAGATTCCAGTTCTGTGAGAGGTAATATAGATGAACCTGGACTATATTATCAAGCCAGAAAGAAAAAAAAAACTATTAAAAGTATGAGATAATGTCAAAAGGGATCAGGGAACAACTTAGAAAAGGCAGTAGTAACAAAATGGGACAATTGAGCATTAATATGAATGATAATTACAATGAATCAATACACATTAAATATATTAATATCCATGAATCCCTAATAATAGCTTTATTTACCACCTTCAGAAGATGCTAGACAACAAACTCATATTTTTCAAAATGTTAAATTAAGAGAAATAATAATTGATCTATTTTGTTTTTCTGTAATTAATAGTACCTTAGGATAAACGAATTTTAGTAGGTTTCTTTTCATGGAGTTATTTTAGTTAATAAATGAAGAAATAATAGAATTAAGATATTGCCATTCTGTATAACGAAATAATGGATCTAGGTAATAGTTAACATTACAAAAAAAGGAAGTTAATATCATCCACACATAAAAGTACACAGTGCAAACTGTGATGTATGTTTTTGGCTAAAGAAGTCAAGGCTGAATCAAATCAGTCCTCTAGATCTAACCTCCAGTTTAAAAGAAATACAAGATGAGAGAGAAACACATTAAACAATACCCCACAGAGGCAAGCAGGAAAATCCACTCTGTGGGACACCAGGTTTCTTCAACAAGTGAATTAAAGGAGAAGAAAAAAAGATGGTAGAGGAACTTATAGATTAAAAGAGATCTAAAATACATATCAATAAAATGCAAAATAAAATTGACCTAGTTTGGATATTGTTCAAACAATATTATTGAAACAAACCAACTTTAAATATACAGTTATGAGACAACTGGGGAATTTGGAGCTCATCTTGATAACTGATTATATTAAAACATTATTACAAGTCATTTTATGTCTTAACGTTTAAAGTTTATATTGTGTTTAGATTTAGAAAAGGAAACAATCCTTTCATTTTATTAATAGACTACACAGACTGAAATATTTACAGATAAAATGATATAGAATCAATGACTGACTTCAAAATTCTACAGTGGAGGGAAAGAAAATGTCTTGAGTGGTAGATGTAATGAGCGTAGCCAATTGCTGAAGCTGATACAGAATATCACATATTCTTAAAAAAAAAAGAAAGAAAGGAAAACATCTGGAAGGATATACATTAACGTGAGTTCACTATGATTTCTTCCAGGGAATGAAGTTTGGTGATTTGGAAGAACAGAACTTGGGAAAATTAATAACCCTTATTATGATTTAGTTCCTTATAATAAACATATAATTTTACAATTAAAATATCTAACAGAGTAAATAGGCAAGAATTTGCCAAGCCTTCTCTAAATTATATTGTAGGTTGCACAAAACTTAAAAACCTAACTTGTGCTCAAGTTGTCAAGAATGAGTAATATTTGTAATTTCAAGCGACACGATATGGATAAGAGACAGATGAAGTTAATGTAATATTTGAGTTTACGCAGTGATTTCAAACTATCCTCCATTGGTCTGTTAAAAAAAAAAAAGTACTGGAAATGAACAATGAAATTGACTGATTTGAAAGTCCCTCATCCCTTTTCCTCTGGCTAGCTTGTGATAGAGATGCCTGATGACTGGTGAGATACCCAGAAGGAAGGCAGCAGAGAATGGAAAAGCTATAAGCTGTTAGCACACTGGACAGTTGAAAGTTGATAATTCTTTGAATACTGAAAATGCAAAATAAATACTAAAAATCACTATTTAATATCTCTCTGTTTGTCCCAGCTGATCAGTTTTGCTGGAGCTGATTCACAGTGACCTATTAGATCTATATAATTCTAAACCATGATATTCAGAAACTTTACCAAATATAACACATATTTCCTACTTCATTACAATTAACTTTGTTCTAGAAGTTTGTAATGAAAGTTTTCTCCTTTTTCTCTCTCTCCTTTTTAATGGAACCTCTTGTAAGAAACGCCTGACAATTTTTCAAAGCTATTAATTTAAATATTATTTGGGAGAAATGCTATTTTTTAAATAGCTAGAAATCTGTTCATATTGTAAAAGATATGTTCATGGCTTTACTGAAACCCTAAGCAACATTTAAGGTATAAAAGGCACTATGAAAACTTACCCCAAATCATTTACCTGAAGGAGCCCAGCCATTCTCTAGAGGTGCCAAAAGATCACAGCATCCAAAGTTCTTGCCCATTACTCAAATATTCCTTAGAGGGATGGTAGCTCATCATAGATTATAGCTTAACTCTATTTTCCACAACATAATTTATAAAATTATACTCTATGCTATAGCATTTCTGTATGATTTATGCCCAGCCTGAGGCATGAAACCTGCTTCCTTCCAGGAGGAAATTATGCTTTCTTGAATGGAAAGAGTAGATGACAACCATAAAATAACTCAGATTCCCTCCCCCTCATCCAGTGACCTACATTCTTTATTTCTCACAAAAATGGGAAGAACTAGGAGATTACTGATGTTTCTGGTTTGGGTAAATGGGAAAGGTTTAGACTCTTAGCTGATTTGTTGTATACATACGCTTCTAAAGTTTACGCTACAGCCAGTATTTGTCTAGAAATTGGTTCAATTTAGAGCTAGAGGAGAAATTAATAAATTCTAACTTGATTATTTATTCTATTTTATGCCCCTGTCCCTTTTATGAAACACAATCATTTTTTTTTCTTAATCCTTTTTTGATGTGTGCAGCTTAGGGCATAACGATGCTTAAAACTGACCTTGGCAGGTCACAGGTTAATTCAATTTCCATTTACTCATGTTTGAGAAATTTTCCCAGAAAAAAAAAAAAATGAGAAGAGGAATGAGGAAGAACAATTTTAGAAAGTATATCAATACATGTTATGGGAACACAAGTGAAACATTTACTTCAACCAAAGAAAAACTATACATTTTGATAGAGCATTAGAAAAGCAGCGATAAAAATGGCATAAATTAGACAAGCCCTGAGGGTAGTTATCTTAATAATCAATTAAGTCTTGATGTGATGATTTAATGAAATAGTGAAATATTTTTAATACCCTTGTTTGTTGTTAAAAGTGTCATTGTGGTGTTGTAAAAGTCTAATGCAGTGAATGGAAGAGAATGAGATATTTTCTTGTTTCAAGCTAGCAAGAAGCACATAGTTCTTTTCCTGCAAATTCCCATGTTACATAAGCGCAGATAGTTGTTTCAAAGAAGAATATAAGATTTTCATGCCAATTACATCAATAAACTAGTAGGTACCCCTCAAGTTTCTGAGAAGCTATAGTCTTTATTTTTGCATTTTCTGGTTTTGGCTATGAAGACTATAGAGGTGGCAACAAGTACAGGTAATAAGGCGACTCAGGCTTCCATTTGCATACAGTAAGTCCCCTACATACGAATGAGTTCCATCCAAGAGTGCATTAGTAGGTCCAATTTGTTAGTAAGTCCAACAAGGTTAGCCTAGGTATCCAACTAACACAATCGGCTATATAGTACTGTACTGTAATGTTTATAATACTTTTCACATAAATAATACATAAAAAACAAACACAAAATAAATAAAATATTTTTAATCTTACAGTACAGTACCTTGAAAAGTACAACAGTACAGTACAACAGCTGGCATACAGGGGCTGGCATCGAGTGAACAGGACAAGAGTTTCTGACTGGAGGAGGGAGAGGAGGTGGGAGATGGTAAGAGCTGAAGGATCGTCAGCAATAGGAGACGGAGGGCAAGCTGCAATTTCACTCACGCCTGATGGTGATGGCACAGGTTCTGGTTCCTTGCTGGATTCAATTCTACCTACCCTCTTGAAAAAATGATCCAGTGATGTCTGGGGAGTGGCTTTTTTTCTTGTCATGGATGACACAGCACCAGATTGCATTCTGAACAGCTGCTGCAACCTTCATGTACCATTCTAGGTTTGGGTCCTGTGCTTCAAAAACTAACAGCGCCTCCTCAAATAAAGAAAATCCTCTTGCCATTTCCCGCGTCGTGAATCTCTTCCGTTCTTCAGTTACTTCTTCTTTTTGTCTCTCTCCACCCTTTCTCTGGGCCTCCAATTCTATCAGGTCTTCATTAGTAAGCCCCTCATGTTGCACAGCAACAGTACTGTACAGTAAAGTACACAAAAGCACAACCACTTGTAGAGGATGCACACACGTGGCAATGTATGCCAGACACGTGAACTAACTTACGTGATTGGACATGCGAACGCACGTTAGCACCTTTGAAAGTTCGCAGCTTGAAGGTCTGTATGTAGGGGACTTACTATAAATGGATTGAGGTCTTGACGGATGCTGCTCATGATGGCTCTTCCAATGGGAAAGTGATCCTGTCTAAGAGCCCAGGGTCTGTAGCCACACCTGTCACCCTGAAACTCCTGATTAGGTATGACCAGCATAATGGCAAAACAAATCTAGTCAGTTCAGTCCAAAATGCCAGTAGACTTTATGAGCGTTTTTCCTACTCGTTGCCACAAAGACTGACCAAACTTTTGAGGGAATTGGACAGATACTTTCTTACAAGCTCAGCCTCCAGTAAATGCTGAGAAAACATCCTGATTGGGAAGGAATTAGCGTAATTGGATAGAAATTACATAGAAACAAACTCACCACTGGGAATTGGGCAATGTGTGGTCCCAAGGAAGGAGTCTGAGCTGTAATTGTGAGAAGCAGGAAATATGTTACAGATTTGGAATTATTACAAGACACATGAAACTTGTAGTAAATAGCACACACATATAATTTTAATGCACCTTTTTCTAGATAGATTATAATCTTTTTTCTTCTTAAAAAAGGACTTCCCTGGTGGCGCAGTGGTTAAGAATCTGCCTGCCAATGCAGGGGACACAGGTTCGAGCCCTGGTCCAGGAAGATCCCACATGCCGCAGAGCAACTAAGCCCGTGTGCCCCAACTACTGAGCCTGTGCTCTAGAGCCCACGAGCCACAACTACTGAGCCCATGTGCCACAGCTACTGAAGCCCACGTGCCTACAGCCCATGCTGTGCAACAAGAGAAGCCACTGCAATGAGAAGCCTGCACACCACAACAAAGAGTAGTCCCCATTCGCCACAACTAGAGAAAGCCCGCGCACAGCAGCAAAGACCCAACGCATTAAAAAAAAAAAAAAAAAAAAAAAAAGTCATGTTGCACCAAGAGAACGCTGGAAGATCTACCTGTGTTCTTTCCCCAAGAAAATGTATCCCAGCTTTGTTCTGTTCTAGCTATAGTTTTAAAGCAGAAATCACTCCATCCATTTCATCCTAGAAATCAAGATGGGTAAGTTTGAGGTGTCATTAGAATCTTATCTTCAGCTCTGGTTTTATTTTAAGTTGGAATTTAACGTTTCTTATTTCCTTCTAAAGAAAATGATACACGTTTTGAGAAAAAAGGGAAATTGGGAAAAGTTTTTAAAAATATGGTACTGCATTTTAAAAAACAGAGCATCGAAAAGAGCAATATTGAAAAAACAGTTACAAATAACTGGCTTATTTTCATCTTTTGGGGGATAAATGAAAATATAAACATTTTATTATATACTTTTAAAAATTAAATGTTGGCAAAAGACATGTAAAGGATCAATATTTCTATTTGGCATGTCTTATATATGAATACATATTAGGACATGACTTTAATAGCCTATGTTGAGATAGCATTTCAGCATAGGACAATGACCTTGTTTTTCTTTTTTTAAGCACACTCATACTTTTATTTTCAGATAATGACCATCAACCAGTCTTTTTTTTCTGTACAGAATAAATAAAATGAGTTATTTGTTTTTTTGGTTTTTGTTTTTTTTCAAATTCTTTTCCCAGTTAGTTTATTACAGAGTATTGAGCAGAGTTCCGTGTGCTATACAATAGGTCCTTGTTGGTTATCTTTTTAATCACATTTTTCTTTTTTTAACATCACTTTTTTTTAATTCAAACAGAAAGTCACAAAAATTATAATCATCCTCATCAGTTCACTCAGTCCCATGTAATTAATTTCTTTTTATCTTGATCTTTTGTTAGCACTTTTATGAATTCGTCAGTTTTCTGTTAGAGTTCTGAAAATGCTTATTCATTCAGTTCAGCAGTATAGTCAGTTACCAGAAACCTGTACTAGGACAATGACATGTTGCAGGCAATTTTATTTCAATCATTCTAGCATAAATAGCACAAAAAATGAGCAAAATAAATTTTTGGCAATAACAAATATCTTAAGTAACCTGATCTAAAAATCCAATTAAAAAATCTGGAATCATACTTGCAAAATATGCAAACAGCCAGTGAATTATTGAAATATTTTTTACCTGGAGGCATGCCATATTCCAAGGAGATGAACTATATGACTGGAAGTGGAGATACTGAATAAAGATATCAAAGGGGCTAAATATTTTAATTCAGAAGGCATTTTATTAGATCTTTAGCCTTCACAAAACAAATAGCAAATCATCTTTGGGGGCCCAGATTTATCTGTGATGCTGCTGCTGCAATCCTTTTCTTTCAATAATTCCAGTTAAATGATACATTTAAAAACAGTGGGACTCTTACACCTGGGTTTCACAAAACTATTCCTCTTTGATGGGGCTTGTGAACTGTGTAGAAATGTTTTGCTGTTGTAAAACCAGGTGGTTTAATTGAATACATAAACTGATGTAAACAAGAGGGTATTTTGCTGATGCTATGTTTTTGAAGCAAAGTTGGAATTATAGTCTTGTAAACTTATAAAATATGGGTGCAGAGCTGCTAATAAATATATTTCAATGTGATTTCAGTAGACAGATTTTTTTGAAGATAGAGCATGCCTTGTAGCTTTTTTTCCCCAATAAAAGAAAACAAAAACACTAAAGAAAGTTATCTCAGTAGCTTTTAAAAGTTTATATATTTTTAGAAGTTTATACATATAATTTTTGTTCATATGTTTCTGAATTTTTTTGCCTAGAATGTTTACTCAAGTTGAAGAGAGAGGATTTTGCCTTTTGTCTACTGTAGTTGTTGAAAAGATCAATACTCTTAGGCTAATGGGCACTACTTCAAATGGCAAAAGCTCTTGACCCGAAAGAAAAGAAACCTATTAAGTCTTTCACAATGTAGATGAATAATATTTTACACAATTGATATTTTCTAAAAGCAAATATCCTTAAAGTTGATTATTTAAAACTTTTTACATATAAATTTAGATATGGCATTTTTTAGTGAAAAAGCTAACACAAAATAAATTTTACTTAAAGATGACATAATGTCTTTACATACTCTTGTGCTGGAGAAAGGGCTTTAAAAAACTATTTACAAACCAAGTTAATTTCTGCATTCAGGAACGGTTTCTCTTTCTCAACACACCAGGACACCAGAGAGTTCTGCACATCTGTACATTGAGGTGGTAGACTGGAACACACAGAGGATGTGAAACGGTGGAGGCAATGCCAGTGATCCCAGTGCCCCAGCCCAGGTGGCTAAGCCTACAGCCCCAGAAAACCCAGTAACAGCACACTGCTCTGGCCTCCTGGCCACAGCGGTGCCTATAGGGAATTGGGCAACACCACTGGTGGGGCCACAACCTTGTCTCTCCAGCTGCAGCTGCACATATGACTCTGGCACCTGCCTGCTTTGGTGGCCTTCGGAAACCTTACGACCCCAGAAAGGCATAGGTGCCCACAACCCTGGACGTGGCGGAGGCACCTGCCATCCCTGCGCTCCCAGTGGTGATGCCAGCTATAGCAGCACCAGCAGCAGCAAGGCACCAGCAACCCCAGAGGCACATTCAAAGACAAGGAGAGAACTAGCGACACATCTGGCAGTGGCAGTGGAAGGTGAAAAGTGTAGATTCTCAAATATAGCCAGAGGCAGCGCAGGTAAGTGGAACCAAAAATTTGTACTGTAGCGCCACCTACTGAAAAGCAAAAGAAAGGTTTCTAATTACCAACCTGTTGAATGGTTAGAATCGAAGTTAAAAATTTTTTTTAAAAAAAGCTTTATCTAAATAAGGAAGGTGTTCCTTACATTAAATGCACGAGGAGAAGAACAACACATCAAGCACCATGAAAAACCACGGTAACACAGTACTACAAGAAGGAAATGACAATTCTCAGGAAACCAAACTTATAAAGTCACAGAATATTGCGATCTGATAGAGAATTCAAAATATCTGTCATGAAGAAAGTCAATAAGCTACAAGAAAACTCAGAAAGGCAGTTCAATGAGCTCAGGAATAAAATTAAGGAACATAAGGAATATTTTACAAAAGAAATCAAAACTCTAAAGAACCAGATAGAATTCTCGAGCTGAAAAACGCAATAAATGAGATGAATGCATAAGAAAGCAGTAGAAATAGCAGAATATATGCAAGAGAGAATTATGAGCTTGAAGACAGAAATCTAGAAGTGATACAGGTAGAAGGGAATAGAAAATTAAGATGTGAAAAAAATAAATCTGCAAGAACTACATGACTCCATTAGGAAGGGTAACATCATAATAATGGGTATCCCAGAAGGAGAAGAAAGGGAGAAAGGAGCAAAGAGTTATAAAGAAATAATAGCTGAGGGCTTCCTAAACCTGGGGAATAAACTGGATATACAAGTTCATGAAGCTTAGAGAACACCTAATAACCTCAGTGCAAAAAGACCTTCTCCAAGACACATTAGCTTAAAACAGTCAAAAGTTCATGAAAAATAAAGAATTTTAAAGGCAGCCAGGGGAAAAAAAGACAGTAATCCCCATCAGGCTGTCAGAAGATTTCTCAGCAGACACTCTACAGGCCAGGACAGAGTAATGTAACATACTCAAAATACTGAAAGATAAATACTGTCAGCCCATAATAGTCTATCAGAAAAGTTATCTTTCAGATATAAAGGAGAAAAAAAAAAAAAAGGCTTTTCCAGACAAACAGAAGCGAGAGAGTTCATTATCACTAAAACTGCCTTACAAAGAAATGTTGAAAGGAGCTCTTCTACCTGAAACAAAAAGGCAAAAGTACACAAAGCTTTGATGAAGGTAATAAATACACCGGGCAGAATCAGAAAATTGCAACTCTACATCAGAATAGGTTGTTAAGCACTTAATTATGGCATAAAGCTTAAAGGGAAAAAGGTAGTAAAAATAACTATAGCTACTTCAATTTGGTAATGAACTCACAACATTAAAAGGGATAATTTGAGACAACAAAAACATAGAAGGGGAAGAGGAAAAGGACAGAGCCCATATAGACAAATGAAGATAAGATGATGCTATCAGCAGAAAAAATACTATTTTATCTATGAGATATTATATACAAACCTCACGGTAACCACAAAACATGCATTTAGAGCAGAGACACAAAACATCAAAAAAGAGGAAACTGATAAAAACATCATAGAAAACCACCACACTAAAATGGCAGACAACCACAAGGAAAAAGAAACAATGAAAATAAAGAGCAACCGGAAAACAAAAGATTAAATGTCAGTACTAAGTCCTCATTTATTATTAATCACTGAAAATTAAATGGATTGACTTTACCAATCAAAAATCACAGAGTTGCTAGATGGGTTAAAAAATAAGACCAGAGGCTTCCCTGGTGGCGCAGTGGTTGAGAGTCCGCCTGCCGATGCAGGGGACACGGGTTTGTGCCCCGGTCCGGGAAGATCCCACACGCTGTGGAGCGGCTGGGCCTGTGAGCCATGGCCGCTGAGCCTGCGCGTCTGGAGCCTGTGCTCCGCAACGGGAGAGGCCACAACAGTGAGAGGCCCGCGTACCGCAAAAAAAAATAATAATAATAATAAGACCAAACTATGTGCTGCATCCAGGAGATTCAACTCAGCTCTAAAGACAAACATAGGCTAAAGTGAAGGGATGGAAGATGATACTCCAAGCAAAAGGGAGCCCCCCTGCCAGAAAAAAAATAGGTGTTTCTGGTTTCCTTTACTGTGTAGAAACTTTTTAGTTTGATTTTATTTCACTTGTTTATTTTTGCTTTGGTTACCTTTGATTTTGGTGCCAAGTCCAAAAAATTATTACTAAGACTGATATCAAAGAGGGTATGTTTACTTCTAGGACTATTATGGTTTCAGATCTCAAGTCTTTAATTCATTTTGAAGTGATTTTTGTAAAATTATATTTTGTAAATAAAAAAATTACCTTTTAAAGTTGTATTTTGTAAATAGGAAACAAAGTCACTTTTACTGCTCCCCAAACCAATTTTTGGAGTAATGTAATAATTACTATGATTTTTTTCAAAAGTAGAATTGATATTAGAACTCTTAAGTTTAACATTGACACTGTACTTCCCCAAATTAGGTTTAAATTTGGTAATATCTCTAATGAGAGAGGTGTAACATATAAATGAAGAATGAATGACAAAAACTAATAAAGACCATTTAATCAATTATTTTTCAAGAACATTAATCGGTATAATTTAAAAGAACTGAATAAAAAGACAAATTTGTTGTTCAACGAGCACAGGTCAATAATTTTTTAGAATAAGGACAAATCTATAGTCAGTGAAAAATTCATAACTTAAAAACTTTTAAAAATTGTTATAATAACAAAAAAATAAATAATAAAAGATTTAACTCAGGAAACTGTAATATAAATAAATAAAATTAGGAAAATAATATTAAATAGAACAAATTAAAGCAGAAATTAATTACATGTCATAAAAAATAGAACTAGTCCACAAACAGTAAATGATGGAGAGGGTGTGGAGAAAAGGGAACCCTCCAACACTGTTGGTAGGAATGTAAATTGGTACAACCATTATGGAAAACAGTATAGAGGTTCCTTAAAAAACTAAAAATAGAACTACAACATGATCCAGCAGTTCCATTCCTGGGCATATATCCAGAGAAAACCATAATCTGAAAAGATAAATGCAGTCCAGTGTTCACTGCAGCACTATTTATAGTAGCCAAGACATGGAAGCAACCTAAATGTCCATTGACAGAGGAATGGATAAAGATGTGGTATATATATACAATGGACTATTACTCAGCAGTAAAAAAGAAAGAAGTAATGCCATTTGCAGCAACATGGATGGACCTAGAGATTATCATGCTCAGTGAAGTAAGTTAGAGAAAGGCAAATATCATATGATATCTCTCATATGTGAAATCAAATTTTAAAAAATGATACAAATGAACTTAGTTATAAAACAGAAACAGATACAGAAAATAAACTTATGGTTACCAAAGGGGAAACGTGGGTGGGGGGATAAATCAGGACCTTGGGATGAACATACACATACTACTATATATAAGATAGATAACCAACAAGGACCTACTGTATAGCACAGGGAACTCTACTCAGTATTCTATAATAACCCATATGAGAAAAGAATCTGAAAAAAGAATGAATATATGTATAACTGAATCACTTTCCTGTACACCTGAAACTAACACAACATTTTAAGTCAACTATAATCCAATAAAATTTTTTTAAAAATAGAACTGATACTTTGAAGTCTTATTAACTTACCATGCAGGTTATGCACACACGCACACACACACACACACAAAACACCAATATTTCGGAAACTAGGATGTTAGCAATTAAAATTCAGAAATATTTTCAAAGACCAGTGGCCATGACTGAACAGCGTTCATTCTAGGAATACAAAAATACCTCACTGTAAGAAATCCAAAGCCATATTTAGCTACATTAATCATGAAAAGGGGGAAACATTAACATTGATTATCTTAGTAGTTGCTAAAAAATAATTTGATCAAAGTTAACAGTGTTTTAAGATTTTTAAAGAATTAGAAAACTAGTAATAGACCTGAAATTATCTATTTGGTGGAAATAAACTGGCCTTAATTGCTATGAATCTATTCATCATCTTTGTGTATCCCTTTTAGAGATACGTAATTAATGTATTATGCTTGTTCTAAAAGAACCTACCATTTCAAGTACTGTAATGTTCTTGTAAACTTTAGAAACATGCATCATCAAGGACTGCAAAATCTTGAAAAATAATTAAAATATATAATTATTAAACTAAACAACAATGTGACTATTTATTCAGGCTATTCTTTGATAATAACTAAAATATCCCCAACTGATAGAAAAGAAAATCTCATGTCCTAGTAATTTATACTTAACTATTTATGTAAAGTTCAGCCTGAGACAAGGGATAGTTACGTAGCACGATCAAAGCAAGTTATCAGTAAAAGTAGCTGATGCTGCTGTTTTTACCAATTTCTTCATATGCCCAGGAGATTCATGCTTTTAAAGCTCATGGAAAGGACAGTTTTTCTCATAGGAAAGTTCAGTGTTCCTCTCTCTTGTGAGTTGAACACATTTATCAATTCGAACATTTCCTCTTATTTTTTCCTTTGATAGTATTGATTGATACCTATGAAGCAAGGATATGAAGGTATTAGTAGGGCATTTAAGTTGTTTAGGGGCCCAGAGAAGATGGAATTTCACATCTGAAATGCAGAGACAATTGAAGGAAGATTTTCATAGAGGAAAACAAAAATTTTTACTTTGACAAGTATTCTTTCTAGGATTTTGTTTTGTTTTTAATTTAAAAAGAGTCAACATCAGTTTAATAGGCCTGGCTTGTAGTATAGAAATAATATAATCCAAAGAACAATTTTGGGGAGGCTCTTGTAATATTTGTTCTTTGAGACTCCAAATTACATACTTATCTCAATTTCAGAAATGATCAATTAGAGGGCTTCCCTGGTGGCGCAGTGGTTAAGAATCCGCCTGCCAATGCAGGGGACATGGGTTCAAGTCTTGGTCCGGGAAGATCCCACGTGCCGCGGAGCAACTAAGCCTGTGCGCCACAACTACTGAAGCCCGCGTGCCTAGAGCCCTGCACTGCAACAAGAGAAGCCTCCACAATGAGAAGCCCATGCACTGCAATGAAGAGAGCTCCCGCTGGCTGCTACTAGAGAAAAGCCCGCAACGAAGACCCAACACAGCCAAAAATAAATAAATAAATAAAAGAAATGATCAATTTGAATTTTCGTCGTGATGAGAATCTTCAAATAAAAAGATAAGTTTAATTTTAGTTTGGTTATACAGTTTATCCACTAGAGGCATTTTAGTTATAGTTGAAACAATTTTTCGGATGGACTCATCTCACAATCCATTGTTTTAACAAAACCTTTTGGAAGATATCCTACAAGTACTATTTGTGTTTACATTGCTTGTGTAGAGGAGAAAAAAATCATCTCACATTCTGAGAGTATTTTACCCTGGAACCAAGCATAAGAGATTGGGTTGTGACATTTTTTCTTCTTTGCTAGTGAATTCAGTGAATAATATATAAATATATAATAATATATAAACCCCTGCGTGCGCGCACGCGTGTGTGTGTGTGTGTGTGTGTCTGTGTGTTCTGAAGCCCATTCTACCACTTAGTACATGTGACACAATTTTTAATTGGAATGACAGAAATGGGACTGTTGTAAGAACTAAAAGTTTAGCATATTTAAAATAGAATAGTCAGTGGCAGACAGTAAGCACAATTTTAATTAGATGTAGAATACAGAATACTGAGCTAACGTTTCCCTTGCCTTTATTTTGTCAGTTAAATAAGTAACACTTCAAACAAGAATAATCCTAAATAACCTACCAACTTTTGGATTCTATGAAATGACCACGTCTATCCCTTTCTCTTTGTATTTAGATAAGTTTTTTTTTTTTTTTTTTGATATACATTAATCACAGATAAGCCTCTACTCTGCTAGCAAATCTTTCTTGATTTTCTGGAGAATGTCATCACTATGCATGCTTTACTCAGACATACCTTCTATGCAGTCACTACCATAGCCTTTGAGTCTAACCTCTGCTGCATGAAGATTTGCCTTCAAATATTTTGGAAAATAAAGTTTGAAAAATTATATACAAATGCAAATACATATCTGAGAAAAGTAAACTATCACAGGTAGAAGAAATCTTTTTTAAAAATTCCACACACACACACACACACACACACACATGCTGCTTAATTAGGATGACCTGATGGCATCTGTGATAAACATTTTAGTGCTTAGAGCTTTGGTCGAGGAGATCTCAGAGAGGCTGCCTGCGTTACCACTCTCGCACCCAGACAGTACCCACGTAGGAGTCGTATCTTGCTTTCACCTATCATGGGTTTCTGAAGGCTTTTTTGAAAGTCAAATGTACAAGAGTGTTTTGGTTGCTTTTAATCATATATATGAACATATTTAAGACGTCTAATGATCTAAGTGGTCATTTGTCCAGCAATTACATGCACAATGTATACATATTTGTCAAAATAGTGCTTCTCAACCTACCTGTGGATAAAGACCCTCTTTTTAAACTCCCAATCAATCACAGATTGGTATCTTTGTAAAAGTAAATAAAAATCAGTGACTAAGAAAATGAATTAAACAGAAAAACAGAAGCCAGTCCCAAAAGATCACATATTGTATGATTCCATTCATATGAAATTTCCAGAAGAAATACAGAGAGACAGAAAGTGGCTTTGTGGTTTGCCTATGATTGGAGGGAGCATTGTCAGGGGCTGCTAATGATTGCTGGGTTTCCTTCTGAAGTGGTAAAAATGTTCCAAAATTAGATTAGGGTGATAGTTGAACTCTAACTATACTAAAAACCTGGAATTATAGACTTAAAATGGTTAATTTTATGATATGATAATTACATCTAAATAAAGCTTTTTTTTAAAAAAAGGACAGGCATTCAAAATGCAAGGCAGCATTTTTTGTTTTGTTTTGTTTGTTTTTGCGTTACGCGGGCCTCTCACTGTTGCGGCCTCTCCCGTTGCGGAGCACAGGCTCTGGACACGCAGGCTCAGCAGCCATGGCTCACGGGCCCAGCCGCTCCGCGGCATGTGGGATCCTCCCGGACCGGGACACGAACCCGTGTCCCCTGCATCGGCAGGCGGACTCTCAACCACTGCGCCACCAGGGAAGCCCAAGGCGGCATTTTTATTATTAAATTTAAAAGACAAAAGATTATATTTCAATAAATATAGTTAGAACAAACACAACATATGAAAAAAGAAAGAATGATGGTAACTGCAGGGCACTGAGTTGGGCATCCTTCAGGTTATTGAGCAAGAAATTAAGCATAGATTGTAATATTGACTTTCATTTTTGTATTCACTCAACACATTACTGTTATCTATGTGAAAGATTCTATATTCTGAGGACACAACAGTGAATAAAATTTAAACGTTCTCCAAAGTGGAGAAAGATATCAAACCAAACTTTCACAATACTGTATAAACTTATATAGTGTGATAATAATTATGAAAGAAAATCACAGGTTTTTAGGAAAGCATCAGGTAAAAGGAAATAATTTAGGTTGGAGCAGGGCTGTACTGGTGGGGGAGAATGGCAATTGGAAACATTTATCAATCAGTAAAAATTAAAGAGAGAAGGAGAGAGGTTCCAACAGAAGCACTGGGCTTGGGTATATGCTTTGAGACAGGAAAAGGCATGCCCTATTCAAAGAACTGGGCAAATCCCACTGGTCATCTGTAGTGAGGGAAGGGAGAGGGATTCTGGGCGAGCCCAGAGTGCTTGGAAAGAAACAAGTTGTTGACCTCATATACTGCAATAAAGGTTTTGAATTTTATCCTGAGTGCAAATGCAATATTTGAAAAGTCCATTTTGATTCATTTTGCAGTTTGAAGAATCGCTGGCTGATATCTTGAGAATGGACTAGGGAAGAAAGTAAGACATGTTTAAAATGTTCTTACAAACTTTGTCTCCCTCCAAAAAAATATTTCAAGAGTATCTTCTCCTTAAAATGAATCTATAGCCAAGCTATGTCCTTACAAATATCTCCATAGATCCCCTGGCTGATTATTAATGCATCCTGTCATGTCATCTGTTAAACACAGTATCCTATACTACTTTTGTATATTATATATATTATGTGTGTGTTTATGTTTATGTATCATAGTATGTTGAACACATTCCATTTTCCTTCTTTCTTCACACTTGCATTAAGCTTAAATCTATGGAATACTTTACTGAGGCTATCCATTGATTTTGGCATGAGCAATGATTTGAGCCTTTGTCTCGATTGTATTTCCACTAATAAAAACAGTTTTTCAGGTTTCCATTATTTTTAATAAAATGATAAGTGCAAAATATACTCTAGCTTTAAATAATTGTGAGACCTAAACTGCATTTTAGAGATGGCAACCTGCCAAAGATGTCAAGGCCACCCTGAGAACTCTTGAAGTGTTTGTTAACTATACAATATTAATATAAAATATATAGAATATTGATGTATAATATAGAAAATATGCAGACATATATATCTATATGTAGGTTAGGGTTATCAATGTTTACAATATACATTGTCTAACAGCAGAGCTAGGGCAGATAAAGAATGTCTTGTCTCCTACATTCCTTTTATTTACCTGCTACCCCATCCTCCTCCTGGGCAAGGTCATCTGCATCTTATATTGAGTTCTTTATACATGTTTTACACTGTAGATCTGTATCCATGTCTACTATTCTCAATTTCAAATTGTATTACATTAAACATTAAAAAGTTTAAGTGTTTTATGCAGAATATGGGCCGTGAATATAATCACTGTAAATTGTGCTAATTCATTCTTTTTCTTTTAGTTTACATACTGAGGAGTAAAGTTTTAAAGGTGATATGCAAATATATGCAAACATGCAAATTAGCTGTTTCTTTTTCATCTAACACTCAAGAAAAAACAACAACAAAGCTTAGAAATGTAACACTGTAAATAATACCATCAAAGGGTGTTAAATTATTCAGGATATCTGGAAAGGTAGTTATTTTTAATTAACTTGTATTATCTATTTAACTTCTATCTATTTAGCTTTTCAAAGGGATTAGCAATATATAATTTCATTTAATTTAAGCAGACTGATGTTTAGGGATGTTCTGCCCATTGTCAGTCTATGTTCAGTGATTGATTTGTTATTAGGATAATCTCAATTTAATAGATATTCTCAAATAAATTGTGTAATTAATCTTGTCACTGTATTCAGTTGAGGATTTTGTAGAATAGCAGTTCTCAAACATTTTGTTCTCAGGACCTCTTTAGATGCTTAAAGTGTGCTGAGGACTCCAAAGAGTTTTGGTTATGCAGGTTACATATATTGATATTTAGCACATTAGAGAGTAAAACAAAAAAAATTAATTTCATTAATTCATTTAAAATTTAAAATAAGCCTATTATATGTTAATATAAATATATTATTTTATAAAAATATTTTCCAAAATGGAAATGAGAAAGGTATTATTTACATTTTTTCAAGTACTCTTTAATGTCTGGATTAACGGAAGAGCACCTGAGACTCATATCAGCTTTTGTAGTCAGATATTGTGTTGCTGTCATATGCAAAGGCAATCCAGTCTCACACACATATGTAGTTGGAAAAGGGATGAGAATTTTAATAGATTTTTCAGATAATTGTGGATATTATTCCTTGATACTACACCAAAACTTGACAAGTAATGTGGAAACGGAAACCCTGTCAATAAGCTTTTTACACTAACATCCACTGATCTAGCTTGTACTCTGAAAGGATGTTTTATCCATTCATGATAGTGCAACATTATCCATTGGTCATTTGGAAAAATATTGGTTCACTTATTTATGCAAATCTTCCAAGTTTTGGCACATCTCATTATACAATATTAATTACATGTGTTAGTTAATATCACCACCTATAGTTATCTCATAAGGAAAGGCTTTAAGACTTGAGAAATCATTGGGATCACAATAGTGGGTACAATTTCCAAAATCCTAATTTTCACTTGACTTACAATTCATCACTGACAACAAATTTTGCCAGTTATTTTCCTTGAAATTATAGTCTACATCAATAACTTTTGAGAAACTTTCTGCCAAATACCTGTATCTGAATAAAGACTAAATTTTAAAAGTAAGGTATTTTGTGTTTCTTGGAAAAAGCATTATATTAGTACCCATCATTCTATCATTCTCTGATGTTAATCTCAAATTCAGATACCTTGCTAATGTTTGTCAGTTGTCTTGATCTGGCATCACTGTACGTTAAGGGGAGGGTTTTCTAACATTCAAATGATGTTGCGTTCTGAGTTCAAACAGTAGAGGACCCAAAACATACAAACAGAAGGGTTGTTAATGGGCTTGGTTAATGTAAAGAAATAAATCTGGAATTAACAATAAAGGGACTCAGACTTTACTATCATTTGAACTTAAAGATAGTGTATTTCCTTCCAAAAGCATTGACTGGGTCTAAGCATTTGTGATTTGTGTTAACATTTTTCCTCCTTAGGGAGAAGGAAAAACAGTCATCTCTTATCCAACTGACATGGCACTAAGCATTATGTAGTTCTCTATGCCCACATACAGATAAATGTTCCTAGAACCTTCCAGCTAACATTTAATTATTTCTGTTAATTTGAAGTGGTAGTATAGTAGCTTCTTCACAAACTATGTGAAACTATGAAAACAAATAACTAACAACTGAAATAGAGACAATGCTTTCATTTTTCTAAAATTTTAATTTGACTTTTTGAGTCAATAATATACTCACATAATTTAAATTTCAAAACCTATATAAGAATATTTAATCAAAATCACCTATCCAATCCCATCTCCTACCACCTGGCTTCATCCAAGAAGCAAACAGTATTGTAATAGATTAGAAAAATGAATTTTTTTGACATTTTCCCCTGTTGGAGGTTTTCAGATGCCACATTTGTAAGAAGAGAGATTTTGCTAATCTTCAAAAATGTAAGAACCATATTTTTTCCATATTGAGCAAAATACCATGCTCCAACCTAGTGGATGTTGTAAAATATTGCTTTTTGATGATATTTGTTTGTAAAAAAAATTGAGGCTTTTATGAACATACTTACAATTTCAAGTTCAAATTAATGAAACAACTAGAGTGTCAATATGTGTCAATAAGAGAAGATTCTTGTAATGACTTACAACTTATTAAAATAACTAAAGTATTCTCATAAAATTTTTAGATTTTATTTTAGAAAATTGTGGAAGTAGCTAAATCACATAGCTTTATAACATAGTTCTTCAGGGTTAACATTTTCTTGTTTCTGTGTCACCTACTCTTGCAAATTCTACAGAACCAAGAAAAAAGTCTTTGAAATTTTGTATTCTGAAAAAATAAATTATTACTAGTGAATATGTATTTGATACTACTTAACGAATTTACTGTAGAAGTAAATGCATTGAAAAACATTTAAAACATTTTTTATGGACAAATTAATTTGCACCACCCTGCAAAAGAAATTAGCATGCTCAGAGTCTTCCTAACTCTGACTTAACCTCTGTGAGAGATAAAATGCATACATATATAGATTTTGAACATTTTTCAAGTCAAACAACCGTTTAACAACCAGTAAGTAAAGTGCTAGTTGAACTTTATTTATTTTTGGAAACAGAACATTTCCACTGTTCTTCTTTTATAGATGCAGCAAGTAAGTTGAAAGTGAAAGCAAGGGAAACATTTTAGCTGCAATTCTTATCAAACAAGGCTAGTTCTGATAGCTATGAATTTAATTATAACTGTTTTAAGAGGACTTGGAATCAGATTTCTTTAAGAACTTTTCCTTCAACACAACTTTACTTTAGAATACCAGAGCAGAAAAAGTAATACTATATATTGGGCACCCAATATGATTTCATCTTTTTCTGCATAATTAGGTCTTATATTTAATTTTTTTAAAAAGTTGGGGATAGTTAAACTTATTTCTGGTGAGACTAAAGAAAAATATTCACCAAAATGATATCCAACTGTTTTTTTTGACTGACATTTACATTTTAGACAGATATGAAAAGCTCACTTTGACACATCGACAAAATTATGTTAATTTTATTTTAAATTTCCTTGCTTTTTGACGTGATGAAAAAAGAAAAGCATGTTACTCCCCAAGTGATGGATGACTATAAACACGACAATCATGTATTTAATCTTGCTCCTCCCATCTTGTCCTTATCCACCTAACATGCTTTTCTGGAAGAGGGGGAGAAAAACAAGTCCAAACTATGCTCTGTGCATATTTCCTTAGGGAAAACAAAAACAAGCAAACAAAAGCAAAATAAGCCACATGATGACAAGATGCAAATTTACTCAATGAATATCGCTGCTGAAGATATGTGGCTTTTAAATTGAGTTAATATGCCTGTTTTTCTTCTCCTCTTTTCATGGCAAAAGCTTTGACAAATTTATAAATATTATGGCAAAATTCTTGTCTCGTGTGGCCATAAATGATTGTTTACATGGAAAAGCAAATCTCTTACATTATATCCTGCCTTTCCTTCATCAGTTGAGGGAAGAGTTTTAAAACTAATTTTAGAATCTACTTCTTTCAAGTAGCTTTTTCTGTAAAAATGAACCACGATCTTTATACGTTAAGACACTGGATTGAAATGATAATCACCTCTATTTCTACATGCCAATATACTTATCTAAACATTTCATTTGTTTTCTTGATAATCCACTTAGCTATTGGATTAACGTTGTATCTGTAATTGTATCTTTTCCAATACATCAATTCTTACTAGTACACCACTCCCATTTAACTCATCCTAGATCAAGTTCATGACACAATACTGAAAGATTATTTTCTATTCATAAAAATGTTTTTGGGCTTCCCTGGTGGCGCAGTGGTTGAGAGTCCACCTGCCGATGCACGGGACACGGGTTCGTGCCCCGGTCCGGGAAGATCCCACATGCCGCGGAGCGGCTGGGCCTGTGAGCCATGGCTGCTGAGCCTGCGCGTCCAGAGCCTGTGCTCCACAACGGGAGAGGCCACAACAGTGAGAGGCCTGGTACCGCGCAAAAAAAAAAAAAAAAAAAGTTTTCAAATTTTAATTTACTGGTTTGTAAAATGATACCATTAAGTCAGTAATTGTCTTTCTAAACAATTTATCTCACTAAAGTCCACAGACCCAAGAGTTTTCTAACTGCTCTGAATTATAGAGCACCATTTTAATAGTGATTCTGATGGAAATCTGTCAATGTCCTAATTCAAATTATGAAAACTGAAGCACAGAAGAAAATATCACTATGATACAGCTGGTGTGTATCATGGTGTGTACTGCCCTAGCTTCAAAGTAGGATTCTTGAGTTAAAGGGTAGTTATCTCAGTGTCTTCTATGCTGAGGATCTGGGCTATAACAATAACCAGAGTAACATTTGAAACAGATGTTTCCATCTGTTCCATTCAAATAGATGGCATCAATTTGAGTTTCTGGAAATAGTCAGTGGCCTACACGATACTTCAGTTTTAGGATACAAGGAATATGTGCATGTAGTTTCAGAAGAAAAGATTTGGCTGGCGGTTAGCCACAACAAACCCCGACGCAATCACTGAACTCATCATAACTGCTTTTGCAGCAACACGGACATACGACTGTAGGATTACCTTCCTTAGGAGCCAAGATGTGTTTGTTGTTTCTGTCACAGAAACTGATATTATAAAAACAGTTATAAAAGTTATATTTTTTTTCTTTTGAAATCTTATCATGCTCATCTGTGTTCTGCCCCTTGAGAAATGTATGCAGTAAACACAAAAACTGCTAAAATCATTGCTGTTCTGGCTAGATAATAAAAACCATTATTCTTACTAGCCCTGCCATCACAGTTACCACCAAGATAGTTCAATTTATGCCAGGCATTGTGTTAGATAATTTAAATATGTGATATCATTTTATCACCCCAACAAGCCAAAAGGTAGACATTGCCTCCAATTTACACATAAAGAAACTGATGTTTCAGTTGGTGTGTCCCTACAGAAGGGACTCTATCCAGAGTGGTGGGCAGGGTTAGGGGAACTAATATGGGGTGGTTAAACATCAGGCAGGCACAACAGCAGGAAGCCAGTATATTCCACACTTAAAAGAGCAAGGGGAGAGAATGGTGTTATCTGAACCCTGTGAGCACTAGAAGCTGAGAATAAGAGATACCCACACCAACAGGAGTTGTGAGTGAGAGGAACATAACCACTGCCAGAATGCCTGAGGCTGGGTGGGAGCAAGTCTCCATCTCATACTTCCCATTGGCCAATCCCAACTGGCAGCCCAAGAGCTGCAGCCCTTGGAACTCAGCCTCAAGAAGCACAGAGAAGGATGGGAAGGGGGCAAACAGACAAATCACCAAAGATGTTTCCACAGCAGCAGAGCTGGAATTCAAGTGAAGCTTTTTCTTCCTCCAAAAGCTACACTTTTAACCTCCATATACATTTAAAGGCTTATAAAAGATTTATGATCTAATAAGAAATCTATTATCTAATAAGAAATTAGAGAAAACAAGAGAAGAGAAAATCAGAACTAAATGTCCTTTCTCCTTTCTCGTTCTAAGATGTGGCGACATTTACCATGTTTAAAACTCCTTTCCTCTGAAAAAGCTATGAGGAGGAAAACAGTGATGATGATTAGAATGATAGATGGCTTCTGGCATTTAGAATTTTGTAAACAGAACCACTGTATTTTACCAGATTACATTTAGATCTCTTGAATTAAAAAAAAAGAAAATATCTCAGATGCACATGCCTTACCGGAAAGAGCTGTTGAATCACATCTGCTGAGTAAAACAGCTGATACCGCATGGCCCCCGTGGTTCCTGAGGGAAGAGTGTGACACAAGGGGAAATCTGTGTGAACTGCTCACGATGTCTGACAGCTAAATGCTTAGTTTTTACATACAAATTGGTCTCAAAGTGCTTTTATATCACTGAAGTTCTTTGTTTTTATTTATAAATCTCCACATATTCATGCTCCATATTTTACTAGATTACAGCCACACAACAATACCCTTTTATTCTGACTTCTTCAGATATAAAATTTTTTTAAAACTCTGATTTTATTATTCCCAACAGAGTAAGTTGTTTATAAATTAAGCAAATTTATTTACTCAATTAGAATTTATTGACCACCTACTGTGGACCAGGCATCATTCTAGACACTAGGAATCTAGCAGTAATAAATTAATCATAAATTCCTATCATTCTAATGGCAAGACAGACAATAATGAGATACATAAATAAAATAAGTAGTACATTGTATTGTGATAAATGATAAGGGACAAAACCAGACAGACCAAAATAGAGAAGAGGGATTAAAAGTGCCAGGGGTAAGGTATTTTCATTACTCATTAATATTTGGAAAAAGAAAAAATAAATAGTAATTTTGTAAAACTGTGATCAGGATATTATATCATGTACTTTCTATGCATTATCTAATGAAAAATCACCTTTCTTAATCTGTCTTTCATTTTATCAGACATTTGAATCTGAAGACTTTATGAACATAAAGGCATATGCTCATTTTGCTCCTGAGAAACTCTTGTTTTTTTTTAGATTAATCTCTCTATGAATATACTTTCATGCCACTATGTTATATCAGTTAGCAGCTAGGCTTTTTTTTTTTTTTTTTTTCCGGTACGCGGGCCTCTCACTGTCGTGGCGTCTCCCGTTGCGGAGCACAGGCTCCGGACGCGCAGGCTCAGCAGCCATGGCTCACGGGCCCAGCCGCTCCGCGGCATGTGGGATCCTCCAGGACCGGGGCACGAACCCGTGTCCCCTGCATCGGCAGGCGGACTCCCAACCACTGTGCCACCAGGGAAGCCCCAGGCTTTTTTTTTCTTTTTTTTACTAGGATAATGTTATAAATAACAACTAGCATTTCATTTTATAGTAGCTTATTTTTTAGGATTAGAGATTTAAAATTATATTTCAGAAATCAATGCTTTTATTGTATTTCTTCTTTCCTTTTTTGGGGGGGGATAGGCACAATTGCCAAATATATCAGAAGCAAAAGAATAAATATGTAATTAATTAAATTTCAAAACAATAACTTCATTTAGGATTTATACAACTGATTTTAGGTAACTGAAAAAATAAATAAAGATTAAGAATATTCTGCTTCCCCAGAATTATTGGCAAACCCATTCCGCATGTGTAAAAATGCTTAATTTACTGCTTTTTAATAAATTCTCTCTAGAGATATTGTGAAACCAATGTCCATGTTGGATCTTGAACTGGAGTGGTTTTAAACAGCAACCCCTCTGATTAATAACTTATATTATTAAATAAAACTTTAGAAAGCACCAAAGCAATATTAGACAACTATAGCATAATGTGTAAGAGCAAATAATTCACTTGTAGTAAGAACTGTGTTTGAGTCTAACCTTTGATACTTACCAGCTGAGTGACACTGGGTAAGCAAAGTAATTTTTTCAAGCCCATTTTATCATCATAAAATGGGAGTAAGGGTACCTGACCAAAGTGTTGTTGTTAGGATTAAATGAGATAATGCATGTAAATTACTAAACTTGAGTTTTGGTTTATATTGTCTACTGAGTGTTCACTCTCATTTTGATGACCTGAATTGGTGAGGAAAGAAGCACTTTGCTAATACTCTTCACAATATTCCCAGGAAAGAAAGTGAACTTTTGAAATCAGCCTTTTCAGCACAAATATAAACTCTGTGTCAACTATATTTAGAATTATAGGCAGAAAGCAGACCTGTGAGAAATGTAATTCTCAAGGGATTGATGTGAAATTGCAGAACATCTATATTATAAATAATTTTAGCACCTCTTCTCTTGGAGAAGAAATGTAAATCTCATAGGAAAGCAAGCTCTTCTTTTTTCCTTAGCCAATGCTCAAAAAGAATCACATCCAAATAAAAATGCCAAGTACAGTAGTTATGTGCAATTAAGTTTCAAGAATACGAGAATTAAGTGATTCATCTGGGTATAGTATAATCTCTGTCCCTCACATGGTACTTTTAAATAAATTCAGTGACAGCCAACAACACAGTGCATATACAGCGAAGGAAAATCAACACCAAAGAGAGATCTGGGTGAGAAGACACTGAATCAGTAGCAATGGCATAGGGACAGGGCCCAGGAAGGCAGCAATGGGGTGTCAGCCAGTAGATAGGAATCAGGACTATGGCATCTGGCTGTGAGTGTGTCCATAGGAAAGCAGAACAGGGAACTGATGGATCAGACATTGAAGAAGGGGAGGCATTTACCAGTTGTCTAACACAATTAGTAAACAATGTTATTTTCACATATTGTTAGTATCTGAAACAACAATAAAAAATACAAGAGAGAATACAGTTGTGTCAAATTACATGGTGTGCACCTGAATTTAGGTATTCAAAGAAAAAGTAATACATGGGTAACGTGCCTGTGGGGCACACCCTCATGCCTGTGATGTTCACTCACTGTGGTTTAATGTGTTGAAAAGACCGCCTAAGGGATATGGACTTTTTCACTCTAGCTCATACCTGTATCATTTTGTCTCCTTCTGATCCCTCGATTTCTGCAATGGGTTGAGAAACACGAAAATGAAGCATGTATTCTCCTCTTGATTTCCTAAGGGACAAACAAGTGAGATATTCAGCCACATCTCATTCTCTATCTTTTCCAAGTCTCTATTCATGGTGAGAATAGTGTCTGCTGCATTTGGACCCTCTTCCACAAACTAATGCATCCTTAGAGAAGACTGTCAGAGATACCCAGGCATCTGCTGTGCTGCTTTGTTTCTCTCTCCCGCCTTTTCTGGTATTTCTAATCTCGCACTTTGGGCTCCCCCTCTCTCACTCATCCTTTTGGCTTATTTGTCTAAGGTTTGTGTCTAGACTTTATTTAACCTTGGCATCCCTTTCAGGATTTGAGTTCTTGGTGCCTTTTGTCCTTACTTGGAAATTACCTGGCTGTGGCTGCCTTCCCAACCCCACCTCTCCAAAGAAGAATCAGTAAGGTTGTAAGAGGTGAATTTAGTCGTACTATTGCACAAGGAATTTGATTTGTTTTTAACTACAACTTAAATCTTAAGAAAGCCTCTAACACCAAGATTCCATTTTAAATGTTTAGTTGCCCCTGTAATAACAATAACTAATATACTACAAATCTTTTATTTACAAAATTTCAATAATTTTGACATCCTATATAAAGGACTTTTTGAATTATGGTTTTCTCAGGGTATATGCCCAGTAGTGGGATTGCTGGGTCATATGGTAGTTCTATTTTTAGTTTTTTAAGGTGCTTTGTGACCACCTAGAGGGGTGGGATAGGGAGGGTGGGAGGGAGATGCAAGAGGGAGGAGATATGGGGATATATGTGTATGTATAGCTGATTCACTTTCTCATAAAGCAGAAACTAACACACCATTGTAAAGCAAATATACTCCAATAAAGATGTTAAAAAGAACAAAAAATAAAACAGCTTCTCCTTCCCTAAAAAAAAAAAAAACAACACTTTTATGGCACAAGGCTGCTATTCATGTGCAAAAAAGGTTCTATGATGATTAATTTGAGGGAGTGAAATAGTATTTAACTAACAGTAGGAATTCTGCTTTAGAGTTAGAGAGGATGGCCCTGGGGAACCCAACTGACAAGTCTAATGTATATGGTTTTTCACAAGTTACTGTATTTCCCAAAGTACCAAGGTCTCTTGTTTGATGAACATTCTATAAATACATGGATAATAAATTCTCTCAAACTGTTCACAGATCAAAAAATAAATAAATTTGGTACCAAAGAGAAAATGAGGGGTGGTTTAATATGTGGAAAATTTAGTATTCACTTTAGGCTAAAGGTAAAATACAGTAAATGCATCAGAAAAAGTACATTTTGAAATTTAAAATTCAGCTCTTAGTAATTATTGATGGTTATTTATTATAGCCTCTTTTTACTATAGGTATTGAGAGACAGAAATAAAGACCTTCCCAATTAGTGTGATGCTTCTGGTTCCTAGGGAAGCACAGTTAAGGAATTACTGGGCCTGTAATATAGTTGAATTTTTGGTGTATAGAAGCAATATGTACTATTTTACTAGGCTGTTAAATATTTACGTGGTTTCTCCACTAGACAAATAACAATTATAGCAATTCCAGAGCTGAATCTTCAGAGGTTCGACAATCTCTATTTTTCCTCCTGGATCTATCTCCTGCCTATTAAGATTTTTCATCAAAACAAAGAAACAAGCAAATAAGTAACCAAAGAGAGGGACTAAAGGAACAAGGAATTGATCAATCATCAAATCCTATTGAGTAAAATTTTGAGAAGAAACATAAACACGTATTTTATCATTTTCATCATTCAAGAGGCAATATAACATGATGATTATGAATTCAGGCTTTGGAACCAAATTATTGACGCCAGGGTTGGAATTCCAGTTTTGTCATTTACTAGCTCTGAGACCTAAAGCAAGTTAAGTATTCTATGCCCTCAGTTTCTTCATTTGTAAAATAGGTAAAACTGTTGAATATACCTCAGAGGGTTGATATGGGATTAAGCTTAAATTTTCAGAACAATTTTGATAATTTAAATTGAGACTTTCTGTTTAAATAGTGTCTAATAATCTGAAAAAACATTCTATAATGATAAATGGAGACAGTATATATATATAATGGCCTCTGTTTTGACTAGGAGTAAACACATATATATTTTAGCTGCAGCTGGTTTAGACAGACTTGTGAGAGCTGATTGTTAAATTTTCAGAAATGTTGAGTCAATTGATATTACATTGGTAGCTTGATATTGGCCATTTTGTGGCTTTCATACCACAAAATCAGAAATTGGCCAGCAAATACTACAAATCAGCCCTTTTCCCAGAGAACTGGTTGTTAAATATTACCAGAACATCACTAGCTATTTTAATGTTTTATAATTCTTTCTTTCATTGTATATTTTTTGAGTACTTGCAAATATCTGAACACAGCAAATATCTGCTGTGTTCTACGTGCTTGGGATGCACGGTTAACAAGAAAGGCATGTGTAGTGGCTAATGACAGCAGAAAATCCTTTGTTTTAAATAGGTTTATTACAGCAGCAGCCAAAATAAGCAATTTTTAAAATTTCAGCTTTGTATAATATTTTTCTCTTTTTTTCATGACCTTATAAGAACAGGCCCTTAAGATGTGGTCCAAAAGAATAAAGACACCTGTGACTGGAATTGCCACTAGAATCTGTGGCTTATTTACCACAAATGCCCAGCCTAAGTGGGATGCCTGACACACGTCAGGCACATAATAAATACTAATTGAATAAAAGAATAAACACAACAGCTTTTTGCCTCTGCAAAAGTTGGAGGGTCTGAGATGATTTAGAAGTACCTGTCATCAGCTGTTATGACTGGTGATTATGCTTTATGTTTGTTAAATGTTTCTATTTCTCTGCATACTATCCAAACCTCAATTATAAAAACTGCTACATAACAACTAAAGTAAATTTAAAAATCAATAGTGTTTGTATTGTATCAATGTAAACTGTATAACAACAAAATAATGGTCAACATATGCTGTTGTTAGCACTTTTTATGGACCACCTGAAAAAAATTCTAGCACAACATTATGAGGTAGGTAGGGTATGGTCCCTTTGTTACTAATGAAGGAACAAAAGCAAAGCGAGCCTAACTTGCTCTGAATTACACTTCTAGGGGTGGAGTTAGGATATAGTATTAGACAGAGTTTAGGTGTGCAACTAATATAGTTTTCATTATATTACCGCAGCTTGATTTATTTTATATTTACTTACATATTTTTCTTTCATATTAAGAATTTTTCTTTACTTAAAGCAAATTAATTCCTGTATGTAGGCCACTTCCATGAATTGGTCTTTTCAGTTCCCAGCAAATAATAAAACTGAACATGTCCCCTACCCAAGGCAATTCATAAGTAACCCAGTTTTGTTTGAGTAGCGTCAACTCTTCAAAGCTGACTTAGAGGAAAACCGACTCAGATTATTTGGAAATCAAACAGAACACGTCCAGAACTGTTCCTTTGGGTTTCAAAACTGCTAAAAGCTAGTTGGGCTGGTAAGTAACATTGCCAGCATAAGTCAATCTTATGCTGTAAATGACAAGTTTAGGGATGGGGTGTTCTTTTGTCTCAAAGACAAAGTAAGGAAGAGAATGATGTAATAAAACATGTTATTCATTTACTCCAAACCTTTAATGACTTTTGCTAGTTTCTAGAGTTGTAGGGGTTTAATTTTTGTTTGTTTTAAACCTATGGTCTTTTAATTTACATTTTAAATTTTGTTTTATAAATTTAATGATAATTTATTTAAGTAATACTATTACTACTACTAATAATGCTGCTAACAATAGCTAAGTTATATTCCTTTTATTCCCTGTGACTGGAATGATTTTTCCTTAAACATCACTTTTCTAAGTTCTGCCCATTCTCTTCAAGGTCTTTATTACATGACAGGCTATCTCCCTCAGGTGGAAGGGGCCATCCCTTCCTCCCCTGGGCTCCTATGGCATTCTGCCTTAGGTAGAGATGGCTTTTTTCACTGTCTGCTACTGTCGATAAGTGTTTGCAAAAGTACGCCCCTCATTAACTTTAACATTTGGAAGTAGGGACCAAGACTTATTGTCTTTTTCTCTCCTAAAGCAGATTTTAGTAAAGCCAAAGAAACATTTTCTAGCAATTAGAGCTGACCAGGGGTGAAAAGGCTATACTCTTCCCCCCACCCCCCAGAGTTATTTCAGAAAAAACAAGATTGCTGTCTGCCAGTTTAGAAAAGAATGACTCCAGATGATCTCTGAGCTCCTTTACAACTTCAATATCATGTGGCCATTTGACCTTTAAAGAGTCAAGCTGAAGAAAGCAACTTTAATGAACTAGTTTAAATAATACTTTAAAACTGTGTACATTATTTACATAAAACTGGAGCAAGCATTAAAAGAAAGGCAGCGTGAGAAACAAATTCATAGAGGGTCAATAAAGAAGTTGACATAAAGCTGAAAGATTATTTACAAAAGAAAAAAAAAGACCAATTCCATATTTCAAAACTATTGTTGACAGCAAACATGTTTTTTTTAATTTTACCGTAATGTTTTCAACCACTGAGCAGACGTAGTCCAAAATATCATTAGAGGAATGCAGTAACTGAATACTAATATATATGAGTAAGTAGAAAAATCTCATTTTGAATGTTGTGTTTTTTTCTTTTAATTTTCATAATTTGAAAATGTAAATATGTTAATTTGTAACATCTAATAACTCATAGATAAAGAGAACAGATTGGTGGTTACCACTAGTAAAGGTGGTCAAAAAGTACAAACTTTCAGTTGAAAGATAAATAAATCCTAGGGATGTACACCTGAAACTAATATAATCTTATACGTCAATTATATGTCAATGAAAGAACCCTCGAATCATTAAGGATTGATCATTGAAGACATCATTTGGAGAGAATTATAAATACATTTCATTGAAAATGAGCTTAACATATATATATAATAAGTTTATATAAATACTAAATATAATATTAGTTTATTGATTATTTTAAGTTTTGAAAAATAACCATTCAAAGTGGACAAATTAAAGAATGTAAAAAGAGACAAAGGTTTTAGAGACATCCTGTATCGCCTCTCACTCCACATCTAAGGAAACTGAAGCTCACACACTCGCTCCCCCAGTTTTCACATGGTAAGTCTATTTCCCACACTATACTTTGATCTCATCAAGTGAAGGGAGGGTGAGTATTTATATTTATATTCTATTAACTAAAAAATAGTAAGTGTGAAGTAAAGGATTAACTGAATAATCATCAATTCAATGTTGCATAAGTGAATGCATGAAAGAATGATAAATTATGTAACCTGATTGACATTTTTTCATACAATTTTTTAATCTCTCAGGTTGTTGCTGTGTCTATTTTCAGGAATTAATAAAACAAAAAGTAACTGTCTTAATCTTAAAAATATATTAATGAGTAAATTTTTGTAAGTTAATGTTATATACATGAAAAGATGTAATGTAAGTCTTTTTCTTATGACATATATGTAAGATAATGGACTAAAATATTTTATTAAAAAAAACTGCTGTACATAAAACAATTCAACCTTTGATAAAGTAAAAAAATATTGATATTCACCAATATGCAAAAGGTTTTATATATTCCATTCTTTCTATATTTGCATTATTTTACTTAAGCACATTTATTGTCATAAAAAAAGGAAATAAATTATACTATATAATTTTAATAGTTTGAAACTACCAAAAAATCTAACAATTGGGAAATCTAAATAACTTGGATTTTGTGGTAAATGCATTACAAGAACAAATACCCCACATTTCATCCATAAGAACTTTAGTGTTTATTAGTATAAATTGACAGCTTTTGAAATATATTTAATAATTTTGACCTATAGTTATTATGAAGACCCTTAAAACTGTGAAATTTTTCTTTGTATCATGGAAGTCAAAAGTTTTTGTCTCACAGGAAAGAAAGACTTATAATGTTTGCCACTGCAGAACAATGATGAACTATAAAGGTCCAAAGCAAATTATGTTAGAAGCAAACTATGAAATCCATTCAGAAGACTATTATTAGTTTAGCAACTGTAAATGTGAACTGCTTGGTTTGCATTTTACAAAAAATATCATTCTATCATTTACAGAGGTCATTATGTTCTTTATAACAGACTGGTGTGCAAGATTACTAGTCTTACCAGCCTTCAATCTAAAAGGATTTATTCCTGTTAAGAGAAAGCAAATCCCACTAGTAATTCACACTCTAAGAACTTTATAATCTAAACATACCAAGACTTCCTATCTACAGATAGACAGTGGCATACCATTTTCTGCATCTCCTGGATTCCCAGGAGAATACTGCACAGCAATATACTGTGTGCATTTATTTATCAGTGGCCCTTTCTGTTTACATGCCCCAGTGTCTGCTTTTCCTCCCCCCAAAAAATTGTTCATTATTTCCATAGAATGGCATCGCCTTTGCTGAACAGTAGACTCAGAGCTGTAAGAAGTCTATTTCTGCATGCTTTCTTGCTTAAGGTTTATGTTTCTTTTTGTGTCCTACACTCATCCCCATCATCTCCTTCAGATTATTGTTATTAGTGGATCTAAAAAGCAAGATTAAAAAGGAACATCTTATAAATCAGCTTTAAGTCTATTATCCTCCACCTGACAGAAATGGAATAAAGCAAGCCAAGTCAAAAGGTGCGTGTGTGTGTGTTAAAAATTACGTTGCATTCTGAGGGTTGTCTTTTGGTCTTGTTTATGGTTTCCTTTGCTGTGCAAAAGCTTTGAAGTTTCATTAGGTCCCATTTGTTTATTTTTGTTTTTATTTCCATTTCTCTAGGAGGTGGGTCAAAAAGGATCTTGCTGTGATTTATGTCATAGAGTGTTCTGCCTATGCTTTCCTCTAAGAGTTTTAGAGTGTCTGGCCTTACATTTAGGTCTTTAATCCATTTTGAGCTTATTTTTGTGTATGGTGTTAGGGAGTGATCTAATCTCATACTTTTACATGTACCTATCCAGTTTTCCCAGCACCACTTATTGAAGAGGCTGTCCTTTCTCCACTGTACATTCCTGTCTCCTTTATCAAAGATAAGGTGACCATATGTGCGTGGGTTTATCTCCGGGCTTTCTATCCTGTTCCATTGATCTATCTTTCTGTTTTTGTGCCAGTACCATATTGTCAGAATGGGAGAAAATATTTGCAAATGAAGCGACTGACAAAGGATTAACCTCCAAAATTTACAAGCAGCTCATGCAGCTCAATAACAAAGAAAAAAACAACCCAATCCAAAAATGGGCAGAAGACCTAAATAGACATTTCTCCAAAGAAGATATACAGACTGCCAACAAACACATGAAAGAATGCTCAACATCATTAATCATTAGAGAAATGCAAATCAAAACTACAATGAGATATCATCTCACACCAGTCAGAATGGCCATCATCAAAAAATCTAGAAACAATAAATGCTGGAGAGGGTGTGGAGAAAAGGGAACACTCTTGCACTGCTGGTGGAAATGTGAATTGGTACAGCCACTATGGAGAACAGTATGGAGGTTCCTTAAAAAACTACAAATAGAACTACCATATGACCCAGCAATCCCACTACTGGGCATATACCCTGAGAAAACCATAATTCAAAAAGAGTCATGTACCAAAATGTTCACTGCAGCTCTATTTACAATAGCCCGGAGATGGAAACAACCTAAGTGCCCATCATCGGATGAATGGATAAAGAAGATGTGGCACATATATACAATGGAATATTACTCAGCCATAAAAAGAAACGTAATTGAGCTATTTGTAATGAGGTGGATAGACCTAGAGTCTGTCATACAGAGTGAAGTAAGTCAGAAAGAGAAAGACAAATACCGTATGCTAACACATATATATGGAATTTAAGAAAAAAAATGTCATGAAGAACGTAGGGCTAAGACAGGAATAAAGACACAGACCTACTAGAGAACGGACTTGAGGATATGGGGAGGGGGAAGGGTGAGCTGTGACAAAACGAAAGAGAGGCATGGACATATATACACTACCAAACGTAAGGTAGATAGCTAGTGGGAAGCAGCCGCATAGCACAGGGAGATCAGCTCAGTGCTTTGTGACTGCCTGGAGGGGTGGGATAGGGAGGGTGGGAGGGAGGGAGACGCAAGAGGGAAGAGATATGGGAACATATGTATATGTATAACTGATCCACTTTGTTATAAAGCAGAAACTAACACACCATTGTAAAGCAATGATACCCCAATAAAGATGTTAAAAAAAATTACGTTGCAGATAAACATCATAGGAATATGTAAATCAATTCTGACTGTTTTGAATTCAAAATGACTAATGCTTTTAGAAGTTTCAGCAAGAATCCAAGAGGTGACTATATGCTAAACAGTATTCTGATGTGGCCTACATTCAAATTCAAAACATATAATTATCACAAGTGTATGATAAAGTTAACACTCCTGGGAGATTTATACTATAACTAATGACAAAGAAACATGGTATTTTGGTTGCTGTCAAAAAAGGTATGCTAGTGAGAATTTTAAAAAGCCCACAAAATTATGACATTATAGTTCAGTTCAAAGCAGCTTTAACAGTAAAATCATGTTTTCCTCCAGTTTCTATTTCAACATTTGGTATAACTTACATTGAAAATATTTCTAATGAAGCTATTCTCTCTAGAGCTATTTTAACACATTGATCTCCTAATTTTCTTTTCTGACTGAATGCTGACTAATGACAGGTAACCTGCCATTACAGTAGATTGGGAAAAAATGCATTGTGGGAATCAGGTTTAGGATATTGAGGATGTATCACTGCTTTTAGGGCAGAGCTTGTCCAAGTACATACAATCCATTCAAAGGCAGCCGGCCTGGAAATATCGCGTCCTTGTTCATGGATCATGCTGTATAGTTGTACTGATTCATAATGGAGCTGCAGCCTTTTTCTTCTGACAGTTTAAGCACATAAAAGAAAACTAAAACTGCTGTGTGAAGACCTCCCTTATAAATGGCTTCACATTAAGACTTCCTATCTACAGATTCAACATTAAGAGCCGCAACAGGTCTGATATCTGGAAAAGTAAAACTTTCCCTTGGTATAACAAAAGGGGTTGCAAAGAAGAGGAAGGAAGCAAATTAACCTTATAAATAAAAGTATGGTGAGTTATTTTTAAGTAAAATTAAAATTTTATAAAATCTGCATGGTAATGTTACAGAATGCACAAATATGTCTTTATCTCCATACTAAAAATCAAAACATGATCACCTATACATTGTCACATGCTTTTCACAAAAATGCCATCAGCACTTTGACTAGAATGTACAAGATCCCTGGAGAGCATGAGTGCTTTTTTCACTGCAGCCTGTAAACCCAACTAACCCAACTAATAAGAGACAACACACACTAAAAGCTTTATCTAAAAGGGGGAAATAGCATTTAGAGAAGCAAAACGTCATTTTGAGGTTTTCCAGGTACCATAATTATAGGTTTTCTTACCACTGAATATTCATGACACCTCATAAAACTAATGATAAACATAAAAATTGATGTGAACGTTTGACTAATCTGCTCTTATTTGTTTGGAAGAGCTGTCGTAATTGCCTGGTTTGTAAATTAAACATCTGCTATGGGAATAAACAAAAACATAACTGAGCATATTTAAATAAATTGAATTCGCTCTGGTTCCATAAATTTTATTACATGGGCTCATCAACTTTATTACACCTGAGGGCAGCATTGCCGCCAGTCAGTGCATTTTTAGGTGTCCTATTTGTAAGAATAAATGCTTTCTTTTTCTAATAAAATACAGATATCATTTTAATTATTTTTAAAGGAGTGTTTCAATAGCAGAGTTGAACTGATTGAAGCCGTTCACCATATTGGTTGAACATGAACTGGAGTTCCACCACTGCATTCCTTGAGGGTTTCAGCAGACCATTCAAATCATCTCTATTTCACAGCAGCACATGTCAAACAAGATAACAATCATTTCGCTTTAGCAAAATTAATCTGTCTGATGGCTGCCGTTGCCATATTTGTTAAATTTCTAAGTCATAAAGATGAAACATTGCAGAACAACTAACCAGATCAAGGACCACAATGAAAGAAACCAAGGAGTGGGCTTGATAAAATGTGGGAGTCACACCTTTGATGTAATTACATATATATTTTTTTCTTCTGTAGCTAATTCCTTGAGGCTGCAGAGTACTAAAGTAATTCACATCAATATTTCAATTTTCTGTAGAGATTGCCAAGGTAAATTAAGTATTTCAAGCAACAGACAAGTAAATAATGGATGGAGAAAATACTTTGCTGGTGCAGATAATAAACTCAATATTAGGGTGGCTGCCTGTAAGAGAAAAATGATATATAAGACAAAATATGAAATGACTAAGAAATCTCTGACTTCCAGTATTTATAAGGCACATTTCATGTTATTCTGAGGAGCTACAAATGACAACAAAAAGCACAGTGTAAAATGATTCCACTTAAACTTTTGTATAACAATTATGTAAAGATGTTGACATAGTAGATTCCATTTTTAAAAGAAATGCAAAATTTCCAGTTAGCAGGGAAGCCCAGAACTTCACATTTACTTCCCTTGAAATCACAGGTGTTGACCTAGAGGCTTGGTACCTGTATCCCTGATAAGCTGTGCCTTTCCTGGCCCCTAATTTTCCCTTGAGAAAGAAGCTATTCCATCAGAAACTCTGTAAGCTTCAGGAGGCCTGTGGAAGCCTGAGAGCTTGACTGCAATTTGCCAGAAACTTCAATTACTAAACATGTTTCACTGAGGACTTCTCATTTCTAAGCTTCTCTTATAAATTGAGAACGACTTTTTCAGTCAAGCAGTTAACAACAGGATTCTAAACAACATTCCAGTCCAGTGATTCAGAGACTGAACCACCCAATCATCTGAAACGTAAGTATAAGGTGAAAGAGAAAATCATCAAGATTTGCTCAGAAAAACAGAAGCAAAGACAAACTATGGGCTCATGCCCACAGTTTCTTATTAGATCAAAGTGGATTGGATAGTTGTATCACTAACACAGAACCTTTAAAAATCCGTATCACACCCAGCTGGAGAGAACATGCAAGAAATACCAATCCCAACTTTCTTGCTGTTCAAGAAGCTTTGATTTAATAGTGACAATAACCTTAAAGAGGAAATTCATCTTGTCCACTAGATATGCTTTTAACAGTATCCGAAATAGTTATCACTTAATTTTATGTTTTATGGTATTAGTAGCAATTAGGAACTAGTAGTTTCCATTATAATTAGTGGGGAAAATAAACTTTGAGTTTCTTACAGTGTTTTTAGTAGGATATCAGACTTTCAAATACAGGTTTAAGTCTCACTCCTGTAAATATATTTTGAGAGGTAGAAAAAAGTAGCATTTCCTCTCACTGCCCCCCCCAAAAAGATTATTTGATTTCAATCTTACAGCTAACAAACAGCATACTGAAAAATGTATTCTCTATTGTCTTTTGAGCACTAGCTAGAATCCATTTATTTTTTAACTATAGTCATTCGATAGTACATTTATTGGGTATTTTGGCAAACTCTTAAAACTTTAATACATGCCAAAGTTTAGATTTATTTTTTTATATGGAATTGAATATAGCTTAAAATATTATGCTCTATCTAAGGTGCTATAATACACTATTTTATTCTTTGGAGAGAATACAAATTTAAGCAATTTTATGGCTGTAGGTCATCTTCACTAGGCTGTTCTGATCATTTAGGTATATGAGAGTTTTTTGCTCAATACAAAATATATGAAATTTGTTGACTGTTCAATAATTATTTTTGAGTTTATTTTGTGCAAGGCACCATACCAGGAGCTGTGAATAAAGCAGTGAAAGTGAAAGATGAGGCCTTTGCCCTCCTGGGGCTCACCTTCGTAAGAGGAAGATCTATATAAACAATAGATTCCAATCATGTCATTATAATTATGGGGAGTGCTCTGAAAGGATAGGGCTGCTTAATCTTTAATGCACATTTGAATCATTTGGGAATCTTATTAAAATGCAGATTCTGGTACAGTTTACCTGGGACAGAGGCCTGAGGTTCAGTATTTCCAGCAAACTTCCAAGTGGCGCCAATGCTGTAGGCTGGATTTAATTGACGAATGGAGAGGGATGGAGAATAGTTCATAAGAGGGAATAACAAGCCTGAAGGCCCTGGTGGGAGAGAATCATTTTGCTCTGCAGGACCTGCAAGACCAGCTTGACTCTTAACAAAGTTGAGGATAGAGAGTAAGGGTTGACGCCAATGACATTGGCAGGGGTCAAACCACTATTAAGGGGATGAGGATGGAATGTGGAAGAAGAGTGGTGAGAGCCTGAAAGTAAGGGATTAGGAAAAGGTTTGAGAAAAGGGGAGTTTTGAGGTTACAGGTGTTAAAAGATAAACTGAAGCATATTAAAAATTTTGAGTTTATTTGAGCAAAAATCAATTTGAATCGGGCAACGTCCAGTCTAGCAGATAGAAAGGAACTGAAGGAACTGTACAAAATGAAAGACTTACAAGCAAAAGGGAGCAGGCACAAGGAAATTATACAATGCAAAAATGTGAGCTGGTTACTGCAAGGTTAGTTTCCTTTAGGGGCTGGCAGGGGTCTATCAGGCAGATTATCTAACTAATACTGATTAGGCAATTGCTGATTGACCGGTTTAAGATTCTATTTTAGGGACAGCCAGAACTAATTAAATTAAGTCTCAGTTTGTTGACATGGGGCATAACATAAGCAACACTGTTTTGAGCCTGTTGTCTTGTTTTTAACACAGGCAATGAAGTTTGCAGAAGAGAGAAATGCTGTAGAGAGCCAGAGTTTCAGAAAAGTTATTCGGGGTAACCTTAAGGGTCAACAGTCAGAGTGGAGCCTGAAAAGTTGAAGAATAGCTCTAGGAATTCCTGGAGGGTGACGTTAGAAGTAGGAGAGATAGGCCAGAGGCACAAGCAGGTGGAACTCCAAATGCCCTGATGAGGCGAGGTCACACTGGGCAGCAGAAGAAGGAGCCAGATTTAAAATGATAATTTCCAAGCTTTAAGTCTGGGACTGTTCTTTGTACTAACGAATGACTGAAACCATGTTTGGTGGTCACGAATGAGGGCTTTGAATCCTGTTGCAGGATTCAAGGTCTATCTCAGAATCCTTATGGCCCTGTGAACATGGCAATGTACTTTTCCTCTCTGTTCACCAGTTTCATCATCTCTAAAAAGAGATAATATAAGTATCAATTTCATAGAATTGTTGTGAAGATCAAATGCAATAACATATTTAAAGGGTTTCCTGGTACATAATATCAATAAAAAGTCAATAAATGTTGACCATTATTTGTGTTCTTGCACAGACTACATAATCTTGACTTTAATTTTCTGAGGACGTTGAAATGGGTTATATCTAACAAGTTCCGTAATTTAAAGATCTATGATTTTATCATTAAAAGAACATTTAAATACGTAAATAGAATTATTCAGCTTCCTATTCCAAAGTTCTTTCCCAGATGTCTTTTTCAGACATTAAAAGAGAATCCCTTTTAAGTAGCTCTGTACTTTGTTCTTCCAACGTAACCTCTGAACTTTCTGAAATGACCACCAAAATCCACTTATCTGCGTTTTTTAGGACAGGCTAACTATATATATTTTTTGAAATGTTTCAATGATTATTTAAGTAAGGCATGACAGACAGTAACCTGTACTGTATCAGTTATCACTTTTTCAGAAATGTAGTGTTTTCAGAAGTGTATGTAGATAGAAAGATAGATATCAATATCTTTACAGATAGTATATAGATACTGATATATCTATCCATCTATCTACCAGATAGATGGATATATCAATGGAAGACCTTAGTCTCATACAAACAAGAACTCATTTCACAATCAAAATTACTTGGAAATTTTAAACAAGTTTGAACAAATAAAGTTTCTTAAGCTATATAAAAGTATGTCTGTAAATCTATATATATCCATACAGGTATATGTTGAATCATAGGAACTCGATGATTTAGCACTTGTGAAGGTCAAACATGTAATTCAAAAATGCAATTTTAGGACTTATTTTATTAATCAGAACAAATATTATTTCAAGGAAGAGAAATTGATTTAAATTTGTTCAAAGCAGGAGGGAGGAGGAGGGAAGGTCCTGTAAGATTATAAATATCTAAGAACACACAAAAAAGTTTTTAAAATTTCAAGGGTAAAACAAAACAAGCCAAACAAACAGAATCCTGGAAGTGTATGAACCAAGTTGTCAACAGCAGTGGTTCCAAAAAGATATTCCCTAATGAAATAACTCAGGATATGGTATCTCATGGTTCAAACTACCAAAAGAATGAATCAGATACATCATCATTTTGAAATGTATAGAAATATCGAATCACTCTGTTGTGTAACAGGAACTAACATAGTGTTGTAGGTCAGTTATACTTCAAAAACAAACAAACTCATAGAAAAAGAGGTCAGATTTGTTGTTCCCAGAGGCAGGGGCAGGTGGGGAGAGGGGGAACTGGATGAAGGCAGTCAAAGGTATAAACTTCCAGTTATATGATGAAGAAGCACTAGGGATGTCATGTACCACGTGATGACCGTAATGAACCCTGCTGTGTGTTATAGGTGAAAGTTGTCAAGAGAGTAAACCCTAAGCATTCCATGGTTGGGCCAAAAATTTTGTTTGGGTCTTTCTGTAAGAGCTTGTGAAAACCCAAACAAACTTTTCGGCCAATCCAATGGTTATGAGGAAAAATATTTTTCTGTTTCTTTAATTTTTTATCTATATGAGATGATGGATGTTTACTAAACTTATTGTGATAATCATTTTGCAATATATGTAAATAATTATGCTGTATACCTTAAACTTATTTGGCTATAAATCAATTATATCTCAATAAAGTTGGAAGAAAAAAAGAATGAATCAAATATAATTGGTTTATTCCAGTCTATCAGTTGGTTCACCTTTGGTCAAATGTCCAGTTCTGGTCCAAATGCTATGCCCAGAAGTGTCAAAGTCACATGATGCTATCAATGATGAGAAGGACATTCTCTGACAAAGGAGTCTGAGGAGGTAAGCAATTGTCAGCTTCTTTAATATACTAATATTTAGTAACTTAGTAATTGTGAGATATATATATATATATATATATTTATATATGCTATTGTAATCTGCACTGGTAATTAGTTAGCAATCAACAATCATTTTTAACCTCTTCTATGATTCTGTTAATAATTTTGTACAGATTAATATTGTTATTAAATTCATTTTTGTTTAAATACTTGGAGAAGTAGTTTGTAGTTTTTCCCATGACTTATACACTCCTCTCATGATGAAGATAACCAGCAGAACTCAAAAAATGAAATGAAGAAAATTATTATCACTTAACAACTTGATAAAGTATTTTGACAATTGACCAATATGGTCATATAAGTTTAATAAAGGTAAAGAATTCTATTTTTAAAAACTGCTATATCTTTGATGTGTAGATACATATAGTATGCTAATGCTATATGTATTTTTTGAATGAATTAGTTATCTAAAAGACATTGACTAAAATTTACATGCAGTATAGAGTTAAGTGGCAACCATCCAAAAGATGGTTATTGAAAGCTTAATATTACCAGTACAAAGAAGGCATTAGAGATGTTAATCTCCCAAAGTAGTTGCTATGACAGATTTCTGAAACTATTACCAGAACTAGAAGTGCTTCGGAGAATTAAAGATATTGAAAAGGTTATCATCTATAGTTCTCATGATTCATCAAGAAAGAATTCATACTAATTAGGATATTCTGTTTATGCAATTAATTTTATCTACATGACTGTTGTTAGCATTGATTATTATACTCAATGTGCTGTTAATTACTTTTGTAAAGTTCTCACCTATACAAAGCTTGCAATAGCACAATACATCCAGTTTTGTGATAGCTGACAGTAGGCCACTAGCAATAAAACTTTATATGAATATCATGTTTTAAATGGCAAACAGATACAGCAAAATAATACTAACAAATTCTCTAGAAAAAAAGAAGCATGCACTTTTTTCAAGGTGAGGTTGACTTTCTTTTGGTCTTTTTTATAGTCTATCAGCAAACTATATCACAAATGGGTAGCCATAAAACAACAGTGTACTTAAATACCACCTCCCCACATACATCCACACCCCCCAACACACACAGACTTCAACAGAATCCAACAGTTTCATTAAAAAAATAAAACATGAAAATGATTTTTAAACTTCGTTTATCGAGTTATCATCTTTTGTTATTTTAACATCATTGCCCATGATTTATAGGTGCTCATTCTATAAAAATACAACTTGTGTCCGATACCATGCTTTAAAATCAAAATGCAAAATCCTAGAATTAAATTTTACAATTTAGAATTTGACGAGAACTTAGAGGCACTGTAACCCAATTTCCTCAATTAAGGCATGAATAACCTTCAAAATGTCTTTTTCAGTAACCAGTAAATTATTGTACAGGCAGTACTTTCCAATAGTGGACACTTCTATTTATTGGAAAATTCTTTTTGATTATGAAAGTAAAATCATCTTCCAGGAATTTCCACTTATTGATCCTAGTTTAGCACTTGAGCATAAATCAACCTCTTCTTTGCTCCATTTGAGAGCCTTCCTAACTCTTGAAGAGGTACTTCATTTTTCTCCTTTAGTCACATGTCCTTGCGGTCCTAATATATTCCACTGAATCTTCTACGACATGATCCATGACATGATTTTTAGATTTTTTTTCCATCATTTCTGTCTTAAAGGACAAAATATTCATGATTAAGATTACCACAAATGCTTCGGACACTGTGCCCTCTTGAATCTTACAGGTTTTTAAGCATAATATGCTTACACAAGGTTGGTTAATCATTAGATTGTTTCTTCAGAGCAGAAACCATTTGTCTTAGTCAACTCGGGCTGCTATAACAAAATTCCATAGACTGGGTGCCTTAAAGAGAAACATTTACTTATCATAGTTCTGGAAGCTGAAAATTCCAAGATCAAGGTGCCAGCAGATTCTGTTCTTGATGAGGGGCCTCCTCCTGGCTTGCAGATGGCTGGCATCTCTCTGTGCACTCACATGGCCTTTCCTTGGTGCACATGTGCAGAAAGAGATAGCTCTCCTGTCTCCTCACCTTCTTATAAGGGCACTACCTCCATAAGGGCACCACCTTCACGACTTAATCTAAACCTAATTGCCTCCCAAAGGCCCCACCCCCAAAAACCATCATAATGGGAATTAGGGCTTTAGCATATAAATTTGAGGGGGGTGGAACACAAACATTCAGCCCATATCATCATTCCTATATTGGTCTTCATATGGCTAAAGTGGAGTCTGGCACAAATAGATACTCAGTAATGGAATGAAGTTTCATAATTTATATTGTCAATAAGTTTTCTTAGCTGTGACTACTTAAAGATAAGGACTATATCTTAAATGGATCATTTCCTAGAATATTGTGATAACTCCTTAAACTATCAAGCTGCTTGGCAAGCATCATTGAAGGAAAAAAAGAACTTTTAAAGATGAGATCTCCATAATTACAGGTAAAGGGTCAGAATTTAATCATCTCTCTTAGTTCTGTTACAGTTGAAACCTGGGGTAAGTCTGTAGTTCATGCATAAAAGTCTTTTTTTTATGTAAACTAACTTCTTTATGAACAAAAATATAAGGACAGAGCAGCTCTCCAGACATTGTTGGTTTTTCACCGTACCGACATAGACTTGCTCAGTCCCATCATTAATTAAATTGGGTAGTCTCTGTGAAATCAATGAACAGTCTATTATTTTTTTCTACAGGGAGGATGGGTTCAAGTTCTCAGTGAAGAACCATTTTTTATCATTTAGATTAAAAACAAAAATATTCAAAACTTGCTTCTTCTTTGGGAAATTGCTTAAGTCATTTTTCTGTTTCCATATTGATTCTTGGCTGTTAACACTTTTTTTCAATTCAGTACCTGTAAGGATATATTAATGGTAGTCCTCTACAAAAGGAATTCTCTAAAGGGGAACAAGGAAGGAGTAAACTGGTATATGTGGTTTGCAAAGCCTTTCTAAGTGATTCTAACAAATAACTTTCAGCACCTTCACCCAAGCTGAAGCCCTACACAGAATCATTGGATTTCAAACTGAAAAGCATTCTGTTCCCACGTTAAACTCTATAACCCTAAAGAGAGCCAAAGCATTATTCTCATTGTTATTGTTTTGGCCAGGAAAGACAGGTATACATCAAATTATTAGGCCAATGAAAGTAAAATTCAGTAAGTCATATACATTGATAGAAGGAAAGCATGCTAGTAACCAACAGGTATTAAATGAGAAATAATCAGTCAAAACAAGCCATAAAAACTTGGTGTGCTGAAAAGTCTTTGCCTCTAAAATTGAACTTTAAAATAGAGTGTGCATGCATTGAACAATGATCAATGCTTTCATGGCAAATGCCATCATCTGAATACACAATTATAATCATCCGTCTTTATCAGGCCTGAGCAAGTGTTACTGTTTTCAGTGCTTCCCAAAAGTGTGGTAGAAACAGCTTTTTGTTTAAAATTAAGAGATTTGTAATAACCCTAGAAAACTTACCATTTGCAACAGTATTGGCATTTTCTGTCAAGCCATGGAAGAATGATTTAAGATTTTTTTTCTGGGAAGTATTGCAGACTTGAAGGAAGGGTATTTTTTCTCTTAGCTAGTCTCATAAGGAATGCCTTAATCGTTAGGAAACCCATTTAGAATCTTTTACTTGCAATTTCCTGAAAACAGCCATGGTTTTATATTGAAAACCTTCTAGGGCAGCCTTTATTTTATGAGAGGAAAATAATAAATAATGCCCTTATGCTAGATGCTGGAGAATGAGATAGAATGAAGTTCAACAGAATTTCTTCTGAGACAGGAGTGAAGAAATTACGCAGACATTATTGTCATGTACAATTTGGAACCCTACATATGTAACCACTTGAACAAGTGTCGTAACAAAACCGAAGGTCATTTAGGTTTCAGGAAAGGTAAACAAAATATAAACTGAAATTGAATGCTGCTTCTTTTTTATAATGAGAATTTTTTTAAGGACATACTTCATTGTCAACAATTTTCCCCAGGACAAATTGACTTAGAAAAAACAAGAATTTCTGCCTTGTCCACAAATCCTGATGGCCTCTCCATTACTGCCTTTGTTACCATTACAGCTGTCCCTATCTTGGCCCCCTTCGAGATAGGCACATCCTTCACTAGCAGGGCTACTACTGCCTGCTGCCATTCTCACCTTAAACTGTTTGATCATCCCTGGTCCCCACTCCCAGAGCCACTGTTTGGGAAGTCACTGCCACTAATTCCTCAGTCACAGCAACAGCCATTAAATGTAGTATAAATATAGTATAAAAATTATCATTTCTTTCTTTCATACATTCTACATGTCATGACCTTTAACCTTTACAAATTGTGAAATGTTTCTTTTTCATATCGTTATAGCTACTTTATAAAATGGATTTCTTCTTTCTGAAAGAGGATTTATTCATCAGCTAATACCAACACTTTCTCAAACTAGCTTTACTTTGACCAGACTGTGGGTCAGTAAGAGCCAGACGTCTTGCACTTTACATGACCTCACCCCTAAGACCAAGTGGCCAGTCTCCTTGTCTAAACCCTCTGCTAGGGTTACTGTGCTTAATCCCACCCCTTTCTACCCTGGCCTCAGTCATCTAGTTTCTGCGGAGATTATGAACAGCCTGGAGGCAAGCTACTTAGGTTGGTATTCTACCTCTGTCACTTATTCACTGTGTAAACAGTCCATCTCCTCATTTGGTAAAATGTGACTAAAATAGTTCTCAACCATTAGAATAACATTGAGAATTAAATGAGTTAATACACTGAAAGAAATTAGAACAATCCCAGACATATATTAAATATGTTATACTAATCAGAACAAACACCCATTCCCATGGTAGTTGGAAGGAAATTAATTCCATTGTGGAATGAGGGGTTAAAAACTCTGAAAAGGTAAGATCAAAGTCACAGTGCTGGCCCTGGCAAAGTGAGAGAGGTGTGGTAGACAGAAGGTCTAATATGAGCTAGCGATATAAAAAAAGAAGTAGCTAAGAAAGCGGTCATAAGTGAAAGTACAAGAACACAGTTTATTAAAACTTGTGAGTGTGTTGATTAATATGGAGTTCAGAATTACAGCAGGTCAGGAATATTTTTAAAAATTCTATATGGGAGTAGAAAAATTAATTACGTTTTGAGAACTAGCTTCTTCAATAAAAATAGGAAAAAAATGAAGATAGGTGGCTCAGAAAGCCAAATTTTTATAGTGGGTTTTAAAATTTTTAACTGTGAAGGGATTCTAGGTTAGTGAGTGATAGGAGAGCAATCTGCAACACGTACACTGAGATATGCAAGAGTAATGGCAGACGGAAAGTGAATTTGCCTCTTCTAAATACATTTTGGGGTCTGTGGATGTCCTTATTTGGTCAGATTATGAAGAGTCATATGATAAGTCTGGACTGATTTATGATGAAAGTATTAAAAGTAAGTAAGTATAAGTAAAACTTACATGAAGAACATGACAGCAGAATTTTGTCCAAAGCTGAGGGGAGGAAGAAAATAATTATATCTTTTTTTGTAGGCAGGAAATCATGATGGAGTTTTCAGGAAGAGTTGAGGGAAAAGTTGCCTGGAGAAGAGATTGTCAAGGAAAGAGGTAAGTGAAGCATGTTCTGGAAATTCTGGAGAAGGTGTATTGTGCAAAAAAATAAAAATTAAAAAAAGAATTTCTGGGCTAGAAATTTAGAAAGACATCAAGTTCCCACCAAGGGAGCTGTTTGCATGACTGCCCACAACAAACACCTTCCTGTCATCTGTCAGCACAGGGGGCAGTTTCCCTACAGTGGTTCAGCATCACACCCAGCACACAAATCAGCTGCAGGATCAGTTATGTAAATGACCCAGGCTAGTTCTAACTGATCTCATTGTTTTAATTTTGCAGTCAGAGTAAGTGAGAGACTGCTATGTTAGGAATATTTATATATTTATATTTTAGTCTCCCACATATTAGGGGGTGGCAAGATTGGTGTAATCATGCTCAAAAACTGTTGCAAACATGCTAGCAGAAAAGAAGGCTTATTCATTCCTTAGTGTGTATATAAGAAACTTTTCATGCACCACCTCAAGTCCATTCAGCCTCATCTCTCTTGCAGCTGCTACTGGGTTGACCAGCTGTGTGTAGGTCCTGACAGACTTCGCGCAGACACAAGCCCAGAGCGCCTTGCTTGATGTCCGCGCTGCACAACTCCTCACCTCCAGCCCTGGGGCTTCCCTGCCGATGTTGAGACATGAGCTGCCATGTACGCTCACTCAGTGCCCACTCATGTGCAAACCAGAAACTCAGTGAGGTTAAGACCTTGTAAGGCGAACTTTCAACCAGTAAGATATAGAATCCAGTGAATCGTTTTGTTTGTTTTGCTTTGTTTATCCTTTCCCTTCCCTTCAGTGAATGGTCCTCAGAAGCAAGCATTTATAAGCCTTTCATTTTTAGAAGACATCAGAAGATTGTCCCAAGATTAGGCAGTAATGGTTCTGGATCCAATTTTAATGTTGGAGGAGGAGGGTGTTTTCCCATCACTAAGCTATTCTCGAACACCAGCTGAGTGTCCTACAATTCAACTCAATTCTGACACTTTCTATAAGAAGATAGCATCAGATTCCATTAGTTAAGGGGTCACTCCTACAAGACTGCTCCTCCCTCACTGCAGCTGCCAGTTCCAAGTCCAGGTTGTCACCTGTGCTTCTGATACACTGACAATAGATTGGCGGTTCCAAAGAAGCCCTCCTTGGATTTGCTTAATTTGCTAGAGCAGCTCACAGTACTCACAGAAACATTTTACTTACTGGATTTCTGGTTTATTATAAAAGGATATAACTCAGGAACAGCTAGACAGAAGGGGTGCATAGGGCAAGGTATGGGGAAAGGGCACAGAGCTTCCGTGCTCTCTCTGAGTATGCCACTCTCCTCAAATCTTCGTGTGTTCACCAACCTGGAAGGTTTCTGAACGCTCACCTTTTGGGTTTTTATAGGGGCTTCTTTACACAGGCATCGTTGATTAAATCATTGGCCATGGGTGATCAATTCAACCTCTATCCCCTTTCCCCTACCTGGAAGTCAGGGGTGTGCGACTGAAATTTCCAACCCTCTATTCATGGTTGGTTCCCTTGGCAACAAGCTCCCATCCTTAGGTGAAAAGTCACCTCAATAACACAAACCCGGTTGTGGTGAAAAGGGGCTTGTTATGAAAAACAAGACACCCATCTCAACTTTATGGCTCTGAAGCAACTTAAGAACGGAAGTCAAGAGACCAAACAGTACAAAAAAGATAGTCCCATAGCTCTAGTTGCTCAGAAAATTCCAAGGATCTTGGGATCTGTGTGCCAGGAATTGTGAACAAACACCAAGTATATATGAGAAATATATTTTAGTCATCTACAAAAATATATATATATTTCTCATAAGTCACAAGACCACCAATTGGTCACACTTGACACTAGGCTGCAGCCAGATTATTATTTCTTAATTGAAGTAGAGTTGGTTTAAAATATAATATTATTTTGGGGTGTATAAGATGATTCAATATTTTTATAGATTATACTCCATTTAATATTATAAAATACTGACTATATTCCCTGTACTGTTCAATATATCCTTGTAGCTTATTTATTTTGTTCATAGTAGTTTGTGCCTCATAATCCCCTACTCTTATCTTGCTCCTCCCCCTTTCTCTCTCCCCACTGGTAACCACTAGCTTGTGTTTTTTTTAATTTTTAAAATTTTTTTAAACATCTTTATTAGCGTATAATTGCTTTACAATGGTGTGTTAGTTTCTGCTTTATAACAAAGTGAATCAGTTATACATATACATATGTCCCCATATCTCTTCCCTCTTGCGTCTCCCTCCCTCTCACCTCCCTATCCCACCCCTCTAGGTGGTCACAAAGCACCAAGCTGATCTCCCTGTGCTATGTGGCTGCTTCCCACTAGCTATGTATTTTACTTTTGGTAGTGTATATATGTCCATGCCACCCTTTCACTTTGTCCCAGTTTACCCTACCCCCTCCCCGTATCCTCAAGTCCATTCTCTAGTAGGTCTGCATCTTTATTCCCATCTTGCCCCTAGGTTCTTCTGACCATTTTCTTTTTTTTTTTAGATTCCATATATATGTGTTAGCATACGGTACTTGTTTTTCTCTTTCTGACTTACTTCACTCTGTATGACAGTCTATAGGTCCATCCACCTCACTACAAATAACTCAGTTTCATTCCTTTTTATGGCTGAGTAATATTCCGTTGTATATATGTGCCACATCTTCTTTATCCATTCATTTGTTGTTGGAAACTTCGGTTGCTTCCATGTCCTGGCTATTGTAAATAGAGCTGCAGTGAACATTTTGGTACATGACTCTTTTTGAATTATGGTTTTCCCAGGGTATATGCCCAGTAGTGGGATTGCTGGGTCGTATGGTAGTTCTATATTTAGATTTTTAAGGAACCTCCATACTGTTCTCCATAGTGGTTGTATCAATTTACATTCCCACCAACAGTGCAAGAGTGTTCCCTTTTCTCCACACCCTCTCCAGCATTTATTGTTTGTAGATTTTTTTTTTTTTTTTTTGCGGTACGCGGGCCTCTCACTGCTGTGGCCTCTCCCGTTGCGGAGCACAGGCTCTGGACGTGCAGGCTCAGTGGCCATGGCTCACGGGCCCCGCCGCTCCGCGGCATGTGGGATCTTCCCGGACTGGGGCACGAACCCGTGTCCCCTGCATCGGCAGGTGGACTCTCAACCACTCCGCCACCAGGGAAGCCCTGTTTGTAGATTTTTTTGATGATGGCCATTCTGACCGATGTGAGATGATATCTCATTGTAGTTTCGATTTGCATTTCTCTAATGATTAATGATGTTGAGCATTCTTTCATGTGTTTGTTGGCAGTCTGTATATCTTCTTTGGAGAAATGTCTATTTAGGTCTTCTGCCCATTTTTGGATTGGGTTGTTTGTTTTTTTGATATTGAGCTGCAAGAGTTGCTTGCATGTTTTGGAGATTAATCCTTTGTCAGTTGCTTCATTTGCAAATATTTTCTCCCATTCTGAGGGTTGTCTTTTGGTCTTGTTTATGGTTTTCTTTGCTGTGCAAAAGCTTTTAAGTTTCATTAGGTCCCATTTGTTTATTTTTGTTTTTATTTCCATTTCTCTAGGAGGTGGGTCAAAAAGGATCTTGCTGTGAATTATGTCATAGAGTGTTCTGCCTAAATTTTCCTCTAAGAGACTAGTTTGTTTCTGTATCTGTGAGTCTGCTTCTGTTTTGTTATATTCACTAGTTTGCTTTATTTTTTAGATTCCATATGTAAGTGATAACAAACAGTATTTGTCTTTCTCTGTCTGACTTATTTTACTAAGCATAATACCCCCTAGGTCCATCCATGTTGTTGCAAATAGCAGAAATTCATTCTATGGCTGAGTAATATTCCATTGTGTGTGTGTGTGTGTGTGTGTATGTGTATATATATATATATATGTATGTATATATATACACACACACACACCACATCTTCTTTATCCATTCATCTGTTGGTGGATACTTAGGTTGCTTCCATATTTTGACTTTGTAAATAATGCTACTAGGAGCATTGGAGTGCACTTATCTTTTTGAATTAATGTTTTCACTTTCTTTGGATATATACCCAGGAGTGGAATTGCTGGATCAAATCATAGTTCTATTTTTAGTTTTCTGAGGATATTTCATATTATTTTCCATCGTGACTCCACCAATTTACATTCCTACCAACAGCATATAGGGTTCCCTTTTCTCCACTTCCTTGCCAACTTTTGTTATTTGTAGACATTTTGATGATAGTCATTCTGACAGATGTGAGGTGATATCTCTGTGTGGTTTTGATTTGCCTTTCCCTGATGATTAGCAAAGTTGAGCATCTTTTCACATGCCTGTTAGCCATCTGTATATTTTCTTTTGAAAAATGTCTATCCAGGTCTTCTGTCCATTTTTAAAATCATGTTGTTTGTTTTTTGATATTGATTTTTAAAATCATGTTGTTTGTTTTTTGATATTGAGCTGTTTAGATGTTTTGGATATTAACCTGTCATCGGTCATATCATTTGCAAATATTTTCTCCTGCTCAGTAGATTGTCTTTTTGTTTTGATGATGGTTTCCTTTGCTGTGAAAAAGCTTTTAATTTGAATTAGGTTCAATTTGTTTATTTTTGCTTTTGTTTCCTTTGCCTTAGGAGATAGATCCAAAAAAATATTGCTGCAATTTATGTCAAAGAGTCTTCTGCCCATGTTTTCTTCCAGGACTTTTATGGTTTCTAGTCTTATATTTAGGTCTTGAATCCATTTTGAGTTTATTTTTGTATATGGTGTGAGAAAATGTTCTAATTTCATTCTTTTCCATGTAGCTGTCCACTTTTCCTAGCACCACTTATTGAACAGAATTTTTCCCCATTGTATAGTCTTATGTCTTTTTGTGCCAGTATCATGTTGTTTTGATTACTGTAGATTTGCAGTATACTCTAAAGTCAGGGAGCATGATACCTCCAGCTTTGCTCTTTTTTCTCAAGATTGCATGGGCTATTCAGGTTTCTTTGTGATAGCCAGACTATTAATGTAACTATGTTATTTTGTCTCTCATTCCCTTGCTCACTTGCATTTTCCCTTACTCCTGTTTCCTATGTTTATAGTCCCAAATAAAGTAGCATCATTTAAGTCTTTACCTCAGGCTCTCCTTTTTGGGGAACCATGTTGAGGATGTTTGTTACCAAATTGACCCTAAAAAGAAAACCTGAAAAATAGGATTTGGGAACTGTGTCACTCATTTCTTTAATAGTTCTATGGATTCAATTGCTAGTGTGATGGTGATGTCTCCTAGTAAGATCCATGTCTGAAAGAATATTGGAAATAATCATGTCAGTAATGTTTTTAGGTGCCCAATGGTATACAGCATGTCACAGAATCCTCTCTAAAGAAAATTTCAAGTAGTTGCATCTTATTCCTCTATCACTAAGAAAGACCTGCAGCCCCTGGTAAACCTATTTGGATATGAGAGGCAACATATATGAAAAGATATTCTAATTCATTTATTGGTCAACTCAAAGATTCCCAGTTTCAAGTCTGGCCTACAACATGATGAAACTATGCAGCAGGTTTAGGTTACAAAATAAGATGCCCTATGGTCATTCAGAATATGTGATCTAACAGAACCAATGATGCTTAAGATATCTGCAGTAGATAACAAAACTTGTGGACTGTCTTTGTCAATTTCTGATACAAAAGTCACAGTGCAGATCTCTAAGGTCCAGACCCAAGGCCTTACTTACTTCTGAAGTAATCACTCTTCGTTTGAAAAAAACCCTCCCACATGATTTGGGGTTCCAGTACATTTACAAGAAATAGTAGAAATAGAAGGAGAAGTGGCCTAAAGTACATCGATGCACATGAACCCATGGGCAGTGGTAAATGGCTTAGTTACAGTTAGAGTCTAGAAAGACTCTAGAATATAAGGAACAAGCTAATCTGTAAAAAGGATATGTGGAAGTGACCAGACATTTCCTTTGACCACTCTAGTGTCTGTACTGTGGACATCTGAATGGAGTGACTGTGATGGCAGGGGTTGTGGTTATGCATGTACCAAATTGTGGGTGTCCCCTCTCGCCTAGGCTACTATAGCCACTTCCACTGCACAATGCTTAACCTTCCAGGAGCAGAGACTGGTGTTGAATACTTAGTTAGCACCTATTCACTATAGAGTACAGTACTCCTCCTATTCTAAAAGATCTCATCAGACATATATCTTGGATTTCTAATTGGCTTCTCCAGCTTAAGTGCTTCCACTTCTACCAATCTGAAAAACAGAAAACACTGAGAAAAAATTTAAAAAAAAAGAGTATGGTTTTTCTCCTACAATTTGTTAATATGATTTATCACATTGATTGATTTGTATATATTGAAGTATCCTTGCATTCCTGGGATAAAACTCACTTGATCATGGTGTATGATCTTTTTAATGTGCTGTTGGATTCTGTTTGCTAGTATGTTGTTGAGGATTTTTGCATCTATGTTGATCAGTGATATTGGCCAGTAGTTTTCTTTCTTTGTGACATCTTTGGTTTGGGTATCAGGGTGATGGTGGCCTCGTAGAATGCACTGGGGAGTGTTCCTCCCTCTGCTGTATTTTGGAAAAGTCTGAGAAGGATAGGTGTTAGCTCTTCTCTAAATGTATGATAGAATTTGCCTGTGAAGCCATCTGGTCCTGGGCTTTTGTTTGCTGGAAGATTTTTAATCACAGTCTCAATTTCAGTGCTTGAGATTGGTCTGTTTATATTTTCAATTTCTTCCTGGTTCAGTCTCAAAAGGTTATGCTTTTCTAAGAATCTGTCCATTTCTTCTAGGTTGTCCATTTTATTGGCATATAGTTGCTTGTAGTAATCTCTCATGATCCTTTGTATTTCTGCAGTGTCAGTTGCTACTTCTCCTTTTTCATTTCTAATTCTATTGATTTGAGCCTTCTCCCTTTTTTTCTTGAGGAGTCTGGCTAATGGTTGATCAATTTTATCTTTTCAAAGAACCAGCTTTTAGTTCTTTGCTATTGTTGATATTTGCTATTGTTGCCTTAATTTCTTTTTCATTTATTTCTTCTGATCTGATTTTTATGATTTCTTTCCTTCTGCTAACTTTGGGTTTTTTTTGTTCTTTCTCTAACTGATTTAGGTGTAAGGTTAGGTTGTTTATTTGAGATGTTTCTTGTTTCTTGAGGTAGGATTGTATTGCTATAAACTTCCCTCTTAGAACTGCTTTTGCTGCATCCAATTGGTTTTGGGTTGTCGTGTTTTCAATATCATTTGTTTCTAGGTATTTCTGATTTCTTCTTTGATCTCTTCTCTGATCTCTTGGTTATTTAGTAGTGTATTGTATAGCCTCCATGTGTTTGTATTTTTTGAGATTTTTTCCTGTAATTGATATCAAGTCTCAAAAACCATATGATCATCTCAATAGAGGCAGAAAAATCTTTCAACAAAATTCAACACCCATTTATGATAAAAACCCTCCAGAAAGTAGGCATAGAGGGAACTTCCCTCAACATAATAAAGGTGATATATGAGAAACCCACAGCCAACTTTGTTCTCAATGGTGAAAAACTGAAATCATTTCCTCTAAGAACAGGAACAAGACAAGGTTGCCCAGTCTCACCAGTATTATTCAACATACTTTTGGAAGCTTTAGCCACAGAAATCAGAGAAGAAAAGGAATCCAAATTGCAAAAGAAGAAGTAAAGTTGTCACTGTTTGCAGATGACATGATACTATACATAGAGAATCCTAAAGATGCTACCAGAAAACTACTAGAGCTAATCAATGAATCTGGTAAAGTAGCAGGATACAAAATTAATGCACAGAAATCTCTTGCATTCCTATACACTAATGATGAAAAATCTGAAAGGGAAATTAAGGAAACACTCACATTTACCATTTCAACAAAAATAATAAAATACCTAGGAATAAACCTACCTAAGGAGACAAAAGACCTGTATGCAGAAAACTATAAGACACTGACGAAAGAAATTAAAGATGATACAAACAGTTGGAGAGATATACCATGTTCTTGGATTGGAAAAATCAACCCTATGAAAATGACTACACTACCCAAAGCAATCTACAGGTTCAGTGCAATCCCTATCAAACTACCAATGGCATTTTTCACAGAACTAGAACAGAAAATTTCACAATTTTTATGGAAACACAAAAGACCCCGAATAGCCAAAGCAATCTTGAGAAAGAAAAATGGAGCTGGAGGATCGGGCTCCCGTACTTCAGACTATACTACAAAGCTACGGTAATCAAGACAGCATGGTACTGGCACAAAAACAGAAATATAGATCAATGGAACAGGATAGAAAGCCCAGAGATAAGCCCATGCACATATGGTTACCTTATTTTTGATAAAGGAGGCAAGAATATGCAATGAAGAAGACAGCCTCTTCAATAAGTGGTGCTGGGAAAACTGGATAGCTACATGTAAAAGAATGAAATTAGAACACTCCCTAGCACCACACACAAAAATAAACTCAAAATGGATTAAAGACCTAAATGTAAGGCCAGGCACTATAAAACTCTTAGAGGAAAACATAGGCAGAAAATTCTATGACATAAATCACAGCAAGATCCTTTTTGACCCACCTCCTAGAGAAATGGAAATAAAAACAAAAATAAACAAATGGGACCTAATGAAACTTAAAAGCTTTTGCACAGCAAAGAAAACCATAAACAAGATGAAAAGACATCCTCAGAATGGGAGATAATATTTGCAAATGAAGCAATGACAAAGGATTAACCTCCAAAACTTACAAGCAGCTCATGCAGCTCAATGTTAAAAAGCAAACAATCCAATTCAAAAATGGGCAGAAGACCTAAACAGACATTTCTCCTAAGAAGATATACAGGTTGCCAACAAACACATGATAGGATGCGCAACATCACTAATCATTTGAGAAATGCAAATCAAAACTACAATTAGGTATCACCTCACGCTGTCTGAGTGGCTATCAACAAAAAAATCTACAAACAATAAATGTTGGAGAGGGTGTGGAGAAAAGGGACCCCTCTTGCACTGATGGTGGGAATGTAAATTGATACAGCCACTATGGAGAACAGTATGGAGGTTCCTTAAAAAACTAAGAATAGAACTACCATACGACCCAGCAATCCCACTCCTGGGCATATACCCTGAGGAAACCATAATTCAAAAAGAGACATGTACCACAATGTTCATTGAAGCTCTATTTACAATAGCCAGGACATGGACGCAACCTAAGTGTCCATTGACAGATGAATGGATAAAGAAGATGTGGCACATATGTACAATGGAATATTACTCAGCCATAAAAAGAAAGGAAATTGAGTTATTTGTAATGAGGTCAACGGACCTAGAGTCTGTCATACAGAGTGACATAAGTCAGAAAGAGAAAAGCAAATATCATATGCTAACACACATATATGGAATCTAGAAAAAAAAATGGTTCTGAAGAACCTAGGGGCAGGACAGGAATAAAGACGCAGACCTAGAGAACAGACTTGAGGGTATGGGGAGAGGGGACGGGTAAGCTGGGATGAAGGGAGAGAGTGGCATGGACATATATACACTATTAAATGTAAAAGAGATAGCTAGTTGGAAGCAGCCGCATAGCACAGAGAGAGCAGCTTTGGTGCTTTGTGACCACATAGAGGGGTGGGATAGGGAGGATGGGAGGGAGACATAAGAGGGAGGGGATATGGGGATATATGTATATGTATAGCTGATTCACTTTGTTATACAGCAGAAACTAACACACCATTGTAAAGCAATTATACTCCAATAAAGATGTTAAAAAAAAAAAAAGAGTAGTTCCTCAATAACTTGGGAAACAAAATGGACACATCTCTAAATTCATGTAATTTTATTCCAAGAGAGAGAGAATGAAACAGGAAAAGAATTTGAAAAAAAAATTATTTTAAAAACCTTCTGATAATTATTGAAAGATATAAATTTACAGTTTCAAAAAGTTCATTCAACCCCCAGCAGTGTAAATGCCAAGAAAATCCCAGCTAGGGACATTATTGTCAAACTGCTGAAAGCTGTTTGGAAAAAGAGAAAATTTTTCACAAGTGAGAGTGAAATCATGTGTCATATATAGGAAAACAACAATTTGAATGTTGACTGACTTCTCATCAAAATCCATGGAGGCCAGAAGAAAGTAGAACAATAAAGTGCTGAAGGAGAATTCAAGCCATAATTCTATACAAAGTGAAAATATCCTTCAACAATGGAGGTGAAATATAGACATTTTCTGATAAAATAACACCACGAAAATCCATCATTAGCAGATTTGCACTATAATAAATGTTACAGAAAGTTATTCAGATTGAAAGGAAAGGAATTTACAGGAAACCTAAGAGGTTCAAGAAATATATAAACATAAAAGACTATTTTTTGTTACATTTTATGAAATATATTTAACTAAAGCACAAATTATAATATCTTATTGTGAATTTATAACATATATAGGTGTAATACTATAACAACTATAGCATAAAAAAATGGAGCTAGATATCGTAATTGGACCTATGTTATTGCAAGATTTCTATGTTTAAGAAGATGTGGTCCAGTAGAAAAATTAAGAATGTATGGTAGGATCCTTTGAGCTATCACTAAAAACCAATATAAAAAGATATAATTAAGAAAATAATAAACATTTAATTTAGGATGTTTGCATGATGACTCTGTCAGTGCTATCTGGATAATACAGAAGCAATGGAAATAAAAAAATCTGCCAATTACCTCTCTAATTTTAATTCAAAGGGTACCATTCATGAGAACTTTCAAGCATTTAATCTTTTCCAGTGAGGAAAGAATGTGAACAAAAGTTAGAATGAGATCTTCTATAAGAATTTGTGCAGGCTGGCTATTTTGTGGTATCACTTATTGCCTTAATACTTGAAAATATTCAATGTCTAGGATACAATCCAAAGTTATTTGTCTTACAAAGAAATAGGAAAACATGATTCATTCCCAAGAGAAAAAAAATAAATAAAAATTGACCTCAAGATGATGCAATATTATCCATTGTTACATATTTACACATTGTTACCTGATTACAAAACTATAAAATGTTTTATTTAATAAATGATTTTGAAACATGTATAAAATGACTAATGTTCAATAGGAAGTCATTATACTATAGTGGTTTAAAAAGCAGTCACTAAAATCAGATGTACATGACTAATCAATTTTTTAAAATGTTTGTCACCAGGAGTAGAGCAATGGTTGTCTGATTGGGTAGAATTGGGGTAACTACAAAGTGATATGACAGATCTTTGGGGAGTATTGAAAATGTATATTTTCACTGGGGTGGTGGTTAGATGAACATATACATTTGCCAATACTCATTTATGTGGGCACTGAAAACAGGGCATTTTTATATGTAAATTATACCACAAATTTTTTGATTTATTGAAAGAATGTAGAGCAAGTTTATTAACTTATTGTATTCCTAGGAAATAAAATAATCACAATCAGTAGTTATTAGTCAAACTATCATTTGATTTAAATTTATACTTGAAGAAAAATACTTTACAACAAAAATTATTTCTTCAAATTAGCTACTTAATTTGGAAACACAGGGATTTTATGTAACAACTTTGACCAGAACACATTTTTTTTCCTTAAGAGAAGGACAGCGTTTCAAGTGAAACCCAGAGAAGAGAGTAAGAGGGAAAGGGATAAAATTAAGTAGTATATTCCTTGTTAATGAACCACCAGAAATTGGGTATAAAATGTAGACTTCAGAAAGATAATACAGGTAGTTGAGAAAATGAAACAGAGTAATGATCCAGAAACATCAAAAAGAGCTGCAGGTTCAGCTTTGCATCTTTACTATCAGCAAATATAGTTCCAAGTACATTGTAATGGTTTCATCATTACTTTTCTGTGTTTCGCTCAGGTTTAATGTAATAGCATGCTTTTAAATTCTGAGCTAATTGGATGCTCCAGTGTATTAACTTTTCCCCTCTTTTTTTTTTTTTTTTTTGCCAGTTAATATCTATATTATTAAAATCCTTTGGGATCTCTACTTTCATAAATATTTTATTTGGACTTTTAAATTTATATGATAGAATCGTACCCTATAACTTTATTGTATTCATTCATCTATTTATATGGTAAGTTTTTATGAACTATAATATACCATGTGTATGACACTACCAGATACTGGAAAGCATGGAAAAGAAATATTGACATGCTGCCTATCCCAAGGATTTTACATATGAAAAAGCAGAGATGGAAAAACAAACAAATAAACAAGTATCAGAGCAAGGTCAAATAGAATTAATTACCAAATAAATTATCTAGACATCTAATCAAGATTATAATAGCTAAAAAGGTCAATGAAGGTTACAAACTCTAGTTTAGAACCACCAAAACTAAATGAAGCTTGAGCTTGACCTTGGGAGATAGTATGACACATACAGGAAGACTAGACTATTCTGTAGTTTGTTTTCACTTTCCCAAGTACAAATAAAGAAAAAATATTTTGTAACATATTTTTATCATAACTATTCATTAAGGACTTAAGCACAGCTTGCATTTTATAACAAAGATTAATTTTATTTTTAAAATGGAAAAAGGACATTTTCAAAAGAGTATACTGCCCTCATAGCCAAAAAACCCCAAACTATTATATTTCTCTTCTGAAGCCACTTTCATGAAACATCAGATGCAATATGCTACTGGGGAGAGAAACAGATTTGTATGCATGAGTTCATACTTCATTGGCTCCTTTCCCATGCAAAATACAACCCAAATGTATTCTATGGCTATCAATATTATAAGCTAAATGCAAAATTATTTCTTGGCTATAATTTTAATTACTGTATATGATCTATGTAAAGGGAGGATAAAAATGAATCCAAAGGGAATCTAAATATTGTTAAAATATAATATACTAAGTAATATGGGGACATTAGATTTGAATGGACTGATCCACTTGGAAAGAAGTAGCACTATAGATACATTTAGAACACTGTTGTTTTGTAGAGACTTACAGCCATATAGCTAAATTTTTCTTGGCATATTGGCTGTCTACTAGCAAAATAATCAATCATTGGCATTTTAATAATTACATATATTTTCATTCAGAATTATAGGACTCATGGTAATAAGCACTGCTCTATCCTGTTGTCTTTAGATAACATTCCAGAAGATTTCCAGATATAGGCATTTTTCCTATAATACCATAAAAAGTATTTATTTATAGAAAATATTCTGCAAAATCTTGTACTAAAAATAACAGGGCTAGTGAGAAAACAAGAATTATAAACAAATCTTAATAAAACTTAGTAAAAGATAAAGCTTCATAATCAAATCATATAGATATACATACACATATGTATACATATACAAACATATAAAATATTTATAGATAAATATAAATATATACACATATATAAAAATACATATACATATGCACTCTTTTTATTAGGAAATATATCTTAATCAAAAGAGTTGCACAGTTACATATTCACAGACATTTGCACCCATTATTACTATCAGTCAATCCTTTTCAACCTTAAGCCTTGAGTTTGTGCCTAGATCTTTGAGATATTATCCCCTGGAAGCATTTGCTCCTTGGTACAATTCAATTCTGTCGAAATGAAGGATACCTGTTTGTTCTCTGTATGATTAATTGTGTCAAGGGAGATAGCCTAAGTGGCAGGATGACTACACACAGTTTCCTCTTCTCTCTCAATCCTATTTAAGACATGGCAAGTCCAAAAATAACTAATATGAACCTACTATATAGCATAGGGAACTCTACTCAATACTCCATAATGACCTATATGGGAAAAGAATCTAAAAAAGAGTGAATATATGTATATGTATAACTGACTCACTTTGCTGTACACCTGAAACTAACACAACATTGTAAATCAACTATACTCCAATAAAAATTAATTTAAAAACAATTAAGGATCTAATCCAGTGTGTAGATTTCTTCATCATTCTTTTTTACAAAGTTTGCTCACCCTTGTTTTAAATGATGCCTGAACTTCTTGTGTCCCTTTTCTCAGCATATTGTTGAAGCTGAAATAATCATCAACAAATAGCATTTCGGAAATTTAAATCCCCACTTTAAACAGTTCCTTTGAGACTATAATATCAAATCCAGTCCCTTCGTCCAAGTGTATAAATTTTCTCTACCACCTCTCTATCTCTGGCACCCACCCACCTTAGTTGGGCTATATAACTTATGGATGACTGTAATTATTTATCTCCACCAAAAAAGAGACCACAGAAAAATTACCTAGAAAACTGATAGAGTAATTTTTGTTAGATATTAACCCAATAAAAATAAATCAAAGTTAGAAATTGATGAATATTTATTATATTATTAGGCTGTTTTTTCAGCTCCATGGAGTAGTATATAGATATTTCTATAAGTGATGATATGCACTTTTATCCTAGAGATTGGAGAGGAAGGCAAATTTGCCGACGAAATTAATCCAATTTGTCTTTACAAATTAAAATGACAAAATTGAAATCCTAAATATATCATCATCTAAAGCTGAGTTGTGGACATGGAGAAGGCTACATTGCTTAATATTAGAAAATGGCAGGTGCAATGGGTAGTCTTATGTGTGCACTTGGCTAAATATAGTTCCCAGTTATTTAATCAAACACTAATCTAAGTGCTGTTGTGAAGGTAAAACATCTACAATCAGTTAATCTGTTGACTTCTCATCTGTTGCTCTCTATGTCTCTGTCTCTTTTTGTCTCCTTCTGGCGCTCGCTCTCTCTATAGATAGGTAGATATATAGATAGATAGAAAGATAGATAGATATCATACTGGTTCTGTTTCTCTGGAGAATTCTGATTGATAAGTCAGGACTTGGGGGGGCGTCCTAGCAGAAGAATATGATAGGAAAAACTTGCCAGGGGCTTCTAATTTTTTCACAGATGGCAGGGTAATTGAAATTAAACACCAATGACACCCAGGTTCTTGGAGCTGAGGTCATGGCGGTTTTTCATAGTTAATGCAAGAAGCAGTCATATTCACTTTTCTTTCCCCCATCCTAGACATGGGCTATCACACAGGCTTGTAGCTCCCCTGCCACACACACACACACACACACACACACACACACACACACACACACACACACACACACCATGTTGTTCTTGTTTTGTAACATCACTTTCGTTACCAACTCTTATTCTACACATTAACAGTACATGAGGTGACTTGTCTGCCGAGCATAGGACCTTGCAAATATAATTTTTTTTTTTTTTTTTTTTTTCGGTACGCGGGCCTCTCACTGCCGTGGCCTCTCCCGTTGCGGAGCACAGGCTCCGGACGCGCAGGCTCAGTGGCCATGGCTCACGGGCCCAGCCACTCCGCGGCATGTGGGATCTTCCCGGACCAGGGCACGAACCCGTGTCCCCTACATCGGCAGGCGGACCACTGCGCCACCAGGGAAGCCCCAAATATAATTTTGATAGGATACTTTTAGATGTGAGTTTAAAATGACTGGTTTACTCTTTACTATAGTTCCTAGTTCATGCTTATAGCTAAGACGCCATTTCATGTTTATTATTTAAAAACCCCATAGAATTCTCAAAGATATGTGGGATTGTCCATTCTGAAGATAAAAACTTTTATCCCATGATAGCATCAAAGAGGAGATGGTATGAAAGCTGGATTTTAAACCCCTTAAGCTGATAATGACACATAAATAAGGAAGAAGTTTGTGTAGATAGAAGAACAAGGTCTGTTCTAAGAAAAGAGGCCAATCCTCTGTGCTAGAGATAAAAATAACAGGTTATAACGGGGCAAAGCACAGGGATATTTCTTTAAGTATATTTGACACAGTTATAGTGAGAAGTTGTAGAATTGCTTTTCCTAGACAACTTAGTTGCTTAATTTCTTTCTAAAATGTGCAGATCAGGAGTTTGTGCCTATAAGCTCAATGTCAGCATGAAAAAATATATATACCTTGCTGTAATATGGAAGAGTAAGCAGGATGGGTGTTGGGGAGAGCTATCAATAGGAGGCTGGTAGACTTGACTTACGGAAAGTGCTTTTCTCTTTAATAAAGTTTTTAATTTTGAAAAGTAGTAATTTAAATTAATTGCATATTGCCTATTGGTCCCAACTACTTAAGCATTAGTCATCTGTTGATTACATAATAATATTAGCTATTGACTTGTAAATGATTCTGATGAGCTTCAAGAGAATATAAAATAATTTTATTCCATCTCTTTTAAACGTTTACCTGAATGCATTTTTCTGAAAATTAATTTCCAGAGCCTGTTAATCAAAGTTTTCTAAAATAAAGGTAAACTTCAAATTATTTAATGCAGACTAAATTAATACAGTTCAAAATAATATTTGTTTTAAAATATTCATGTCTTTTCTGTCCCAGTCATGTACATTGACTTCTTCTCAGTTATGATACGCAGTGTAATTATAGTACATGGATTTATTTGTTTATATCCTTTCTTTTTTCAGAGTTAAAATTGTCTACATAAATATCTATACCACAACACGTTAAAATAAAATTTAAATCAGATGAATGAAGTTAATCAAAAGAAAAATTAAAAGAGGCAGATTATGATAAAGTCAAAAATGAGATTAATATAAAATTTAGTCAATAAACTTGCCAAATGTGGGAGAAAAAGATACTTCTTTGCAATGTCAGACACAGGTCAAATTACAAATCATATCACCTGTAATAAAAGATAAGTTAGGTGCACAGAAGTAGCCTAATTATTCCACATGCTGAAGCTAGTGAAAATGTCCCGTGAGTTTTCAAAAAGAGAATTATGGTACAAAACAAGTTCCTCACCACCATACTTGCTGTGAACACAGCAATGAAATTTTTAAAGGGACTTTTGGATAATATCCTTCTGGGAAGGCTGAAAGCATAATGAGAGCAATCCTTTTAGCAATCAGAATGATTTAGCCCAACTTCTGGATCAGGGTAAGATGAAGAAAGTACACTCTCTTTCCCATGAATTAAAGCTAAAAACCCTGACCCAAAATGTTCACTTGATATCAACAGATGATCTCCAAGGGAAACACTCTCTTTCAGGTCAGAGAGGTTGGAAGGGCCACCTCTGTATATGAGTGGGAGGAAATCTTTTTGTTTTCTTTCTCTTTGTACTCTCAGCACTGCCTCAAAGCAAGTCCCTCTTAAGAAGCAGCACTCCTGTGTCAGGAGGGCAACAGCAATGACGATGGTCATGGCAGTAGAAATGGCAGTCACCCAAGCCCCTAAAATACTGATAAAAATATCCTTCTTTCTGACAAGTGAAACTGAAGAAAGAGGCTCCTGGGGCCAGAATACATAGAGGGGATCTCCATTACTTGTTCTCTATTTTTTCTCTCATCACTTTTCGTCAAAACACACCTAATCACAGAGCTTGAAATAGCACAGAGGACAAAAACTTCAGCTTTCTAGCCAAAGCACCAAAATCAGTCCCCTGGAAGCTAAAATATGTGAGAGAATTACAGAGAGGAGAGAGCTGGATAAAGGGATCCTTTAAAACCCTGTTTATTTAAAGTCCTGGACTCATTTCTGATCTGTAGAGGTGAGGAAATGATACAAAACAACAGAGCAAAGCCTTTGAGAATGGAAATACAATGTAGATGGCCACCTAGGTGCCATTTTGACTCCTGAGAATTCGACACACAGAATGGATGAGAATAACACTTCAAGACTTTGAAATCAAAGCTGAGATTGGAATCACAGGCCACACAGAAGGTGAATCTGGACACAAGTGGTCTATAACTAACTGCTAAAAGACAGAAAGTACCCATTCACCAGATGATTTTAACAATACCGAGTCATAACATAACATTCAAAATTTCTAGGATGTAAAACAAAATTATTCAACATAAAAAAGAGCAAACAATGTCAAAAGTCCTGAAAAAAAAATATAATCAATAGACAGCAAGCATAAATAATTCAAATGTTGAAACTGTTAGACAAACACTTCAAAGTAGTTATTGTATCCATGTTTTTATGAAGAGCGAAAGCCCTTGAAATTAATGGGAAGATAGAACTTATCAGCAAATAGAAACTATAAAAATGTAACAATGGACACTTTAGGAAGAAAAATAAATTAAAGGAAATAAAAACTTCAGAGGAATTCAATAGCAGAATAAAAATGACGTGTCATTGAACTTGCAAATGATCAATAGAAATTATTCTATATACATAACTGCAAAATAGCTATTATAATGAAAAAAAGCCTAAGAGACATGTGTGACAGTATCAAAAGTGTTAGCATCCAAATCTTGGTAGTCCCAGAAGTACAGGGAAAATAATGCAGTGCAGAAAAAATGTTTGAAAAAATAAACAGAGGGGACAAACTAAAAACTATTAGTTAGAAGGTCTAAATCCAATATGGTACATACAAACCAACTAAAAGAGAAAGAGTGTCAGATTAGATAAGATATTTTTTATATATAAGAAACCTTACATGTAATGAAATAACAAAGTTATAAGAAAAAGGATGGAAAAGATGTACTATGCAAACACTAATCAAAAGTTGGAGTGGCTATATCATTATCAAAAAAGGAAACTTCAGAAGAGGGAAAAAAGTCAGGAATAAAAAGTCATTAAATAATGATAAAAGGGTTAATTCACTAAGAAGACAAAGCAATTTTAATGAAACTTAGAGCTGCAAAATATGTGAAGCAAAGACTGACAGAACTGAAAGGAGAAAGAGAAAATCTATTTTTGATATATACAACACGAATGAATCTCAAAAGTGTTATGCTAAGTGAAAGAAGTTCATTTGGAAAAGTTACATGTTGTATGACTGCATTTATATGACAGTCTGGAAGAAAATCCCAAACTAATACATATGTGGTTAACACAGTATAAAAGTGAAGCTGTTTGTGGGAATATTTAGGGTAACAGCCAAACTTGTTCTGCATCCTGATTATGGTAAATGTTGTATAATGATGCACTTGTTAAAACCCACAAAATAATACACTGAAAAAGAGTGTATTTTACTGAGTAATGTATAAATAAGTAAATGAACTGGTGATGCAATTCAAGAATACACCCCTCTGGCTTAATTATGGAAAAACATAAAACATCCGAAATAATGGATCTCAAATTTCTCAATTGGGAGAAATATTTTGTGGGATAGATTGCATTTTCTTTTCCTGATTCTTCATACCTTTCTATGTGACTCCATAGCCTATTGCACTGGAATCAGATTCTCTTTCTCCACAGTATTGAGATTGGGCTTAGCCATGTAGTCTTCTTTGGCCAATTACATATGGGCAGAACTAAGACTGTGCCAGGTGTGAGCCTATTCCTTAAGAAATATCAAGGGTTTGCTTCCATATATATGGCTTTTCTGTCATTGTTAATAAAAGAATATGCCCAAACTTGTTCATTTGCCTGAGGAGGATGAGAGATATCCACAGCAGACCTGATTTAACCCACAGTTTGAGGCCCAGAAAAACCCAGCATAGAGCAACCAACCAGTGGGTGACTTGCTGATATATGAATCCAAATACATTATTATGTTTTAAGCCATTGAATCATGGAGCTGTTTATTAGGCTGTGTAATGCCCACATATGATTAAATAGGCTTTATGATATTAAAAAATGTTCTGTATCCTTACATGATATAATTATGCTGTTATTATCAGTTGATATAGAAAAAGCATTAGAGAGAAAACTGCTATAAATCAAATGAAAATTTTTAGAAAGTTACATGTTGTTTTTCACAACACTGTCTTTATATACTTAAAACTTTAGAACATATACTAACTTTATTATTCACTCTAATTAATATTCCTGGTATGATTTTGGAAATTCTTTGCAATTACTTCATATTTTCTCCCTACCTCAACCCAGGCCACTCCTACCCACCAGCATACCCATGAAAAAATGTAGACCCACTGATGGACATCTTTGATCTAGAAAATTGTTGAAATACTTAGATTTAAGGCAAGTCTTTACAGATATAATTTCTTCCAACTGAAGCTTTAAAAATAGTTAATAGTCATGAATTCAACACAACATTCTCATTGAAAAGGCTGTGAAATACACCAATTATGGGTTGTAAAATAGGTGTGGTGCCAGTTTTTAAAAATTAGAAGCCAATCTAGGAGTAAGCATAACATCTACCTTAAAAACAGAGGAGCTTGACAAAAATGTGGTGACAATTCCTCATTCTTGAATTCACTGAGTCATCCATTTTAAAAAATTCATCACAAATATTCATTAAGTACCTGTTGCTGCTTAGCAATACATATCCTGCTGCTTAGAGGATACATTCTTGAGTAAAATAGATGGTCCCTGGTCCATGGTGTTTACAGTCCAGTGTAAGAGATTGTCATAACTTGTATAGTCACCTAAACATTATATATCAGTAAGCTCTGGCAAATACTCTAAAAATAAAAATCATTTGACAGAAAAAAATTGGGACGCTGTCTAGACTGGAAGATAAGGGAAGTCTTTCCTGAAGAAGACATTTGAGTTTACCTCTAAGTGTCAATAGCAAATAGCGGAAGTCACCAGAAGAAAAGAATTCGTGCCAAAAGACTAAAACTTCATATGCAAAGACCATGCAAACAACTCAAGCATGTTGTGTCTGAGGGTCAGAAATAAAGCCAAAGGTGTGAGCTCAGAAAGAAAAGTGAACAGTGGCATTAAATGAGTCTGCAGAGGTAGGAAAAGTCTGGACTACACCAGCTCCGTAGGCCATGAAAAACTTTTACATATTGACATAAAAGCAATTGAAGATGTAATCAAATTAGCAACATGGTCACATTTTTCTTTTTGAAAGAAATGGATTCAAATGTGGGAAAACTAAGTTAGGATGAATAGTTAGGAGACCAGGGAGTATTTGACATGAAGAAAATATGACAAATTTGAGATATGTTTAGGAAGTAAAATCAAAGGAGTCCAATGACAGATTAGATATGGTGAAGGAGTAGGAGTTGTGAAGAATGGCTCTTGGGATTCTGGTTGGAGCATATGGTGAATGGAATCCATTCACTCTACTCACGTAAGTAGAGAACCAGATTTGATGGGTTAGATCTTATGGACATAAAGAGTTCAGAGTACTTTTGAAACTTCAAATTTTGCAGGTCCATGCATTTATGATGGGTCAGAAGCTTAGGTAAGAGATCAGGGTTTTAAGAAAAGATTCATTTGGGAAGTATTGAAGGTATAGATTTTTTTAAGAAGAGGGTATAAGTAACTATATAGAATTCCTTCAAGAATTCAAGTAGACAAAGACCAAAAATATCACGGAGGTCATTGATAACATTTTGGATAACTGCAACTGTAGTGTTTTTTATCTCTCTGCGAAGTAAGGGGAAACAGTGAGTAGGAAGAAGGAGATTCAAATTTATGAGATTCAGATTTATAGAAATGTGTCCAGGCAGCATGACTATAATTGGTGACTATAATTAATTCTACTCTATTGTTTTTTCAGTAGTGATTAACTTCCTGAAGATTGTTAAGCCCATATAGCTCTTCAAAGAAGAAATTTGAGGGAGGGACAAAATATCTTTTGTAGTGATATGAACATATCAAGGATCCAATATTCTTTTTCCAAAGAGCAGAGGTTAGAAACGGTCATATCATTGGAGGGACCTGGTAAACAGATGAGTTATTTGCTGGCAGTGTTTATCTTTTTAAAATCATTTTTAATTCCAGGGGGAGGGGGAATGCATTGACTGTTCACACATGGCCATGATTCCCTGGCCTGATTCACGATTTTATGGGAGATCGGGGGAGAATGCATAATCTTAGAAAGCAAGACTAGCTACTTCATCACATAAAAGGATGCCAGTGAAAAAGTTGGCAATGTTTTTTAGCACTAAAATGGTAACATCTGGGCATATATGAGAAGTAGCAACAGGAAAGCAACATTCAGATCTTCACATCCTGAAATAAGATATCAGGCTGAACTGAGAAACCAGTCATGGCCAGGATTTTTCATTGCCAATATAGAGTATCAAGAAGCAGTAGTTTTAAAATACCAACTGGGCTTTCCAATTGCCACTTTTCTATGCATCGTAAGACTTTATAGTTTCTAAATGCAACTCAGAAAACCGCTTTCAACTTCTCAGTATAAAAATATGGCAGGAATTCGTCACAAATTTCATGCATTGTGGTAAAATAAATATTAGTAATATCACTTTGTTTAGATGTCTTATATTGTTTTCAATAGATTCTAAACTATTATCACATATTACTCAATTTGTGTGATTTTGAAACAATTTGTTCTGTATTTTAAACCATCTTTAGCTTATATAATCTTATAAAAAGGTAGAAGAATATGTGATGGTTACACCTCTGACTATAGTCCCTGCAACTGGAAGTCATTTTAAACTGCTAACTTGTTATTTAAAGGGAGATTACATATTTTTGGTATGCTGTACTTTAATCAGACGTTCAGGGAAGAGAATGGGGGTAGTTTAGAGCAAGCCCCATGAACAAGCTTCCATTTCCATACAAAGCGTATTTACTTATAATTATTTTGGAAGTAAACACCTGGTTTTCTTTTTCAAAATTGGTATCAGTCAGATTTATTTCTCAAAATTTGTATTAGTATTAGTTAGCTTTGTTGTATTATAAGCCCTTCGTCCCCATCTCAGTGGCTTAAAACGTCCACCCTGTAGAAGCAGACTCTTTGTGGGACATGCATGTCTCCACAGTAGAGAACAGCATAGGCTAAGCCAAACCATGCAATAGGATTTGAAGCTTCTGCTCAGACATGGCGTATATCATGGTGGCTCACTTCCCATTGGCCAAAGTAAGGCACAGTCAAGTCAGAGTGCATTGAGGCAGGAATGAGTATTCTTTTCACAGGCAAAAAGTAAATCACATGGCAATGGGCAAGGATGTATAATCCTACTGAGAAGGGGGAGTGAACACTGTAAAAATTAGTACAATCAAGGTCAGAATTGATGTTAAATGTTGTCATAATACATTGTACTTTAATTATATGGCCCCTTCCAATGAAAATATATTTGAATGAAATATAGTTCATTTAATTAGTTTTTTTATCACATTCAGAAATTTGTACATTTACAGATAGAAGCCAACATTTTAAAACTTTCGATTGTAAATATCAAGGAGAATTCAGGCATGAACAATTGTTAAATAATCACTACTCAAGCACAATAGAGAGAGATAGAGAGAGGCAAAGATACTCAGAGAATGAAAATATTATTTTCAGGAAATATTTAATGAAAAAATAAGTTTCAAAGGCAGAATATGAATATCCACCAATTTTGAATTAACTTAGAGCAACAATCAAATCTCACTGAAATCATGATATCCTAAGATATAAATTCAATAATTCATTTGTTTGACCATTTTACTCAGAAAAAAAGAAATGTTAATAACAATTTCATGGCCACTTTAATTTCAGGTTGACTAATAATACAAAGGGTGCAATCTTTAGAAGTATGCAGGGACCTACTCTAGGTATACACTTAAGAGGTATATGGTAAATGTTTAATATTGTTTTGAATTTTCAAACACCTGATGATTTTGTGTTTAATAAATAAATGAGAGCCTATTCTGTTATTTATCAAGTACTTTTTTAAAAAGCCTGTTTAAGTAGGTAGTATATTCAATAACACTCTACAAAAACTAGATCTCACTTATAAATTTGCATTGAATTCGTTTTTATTTAAAATAAAAGAAAGTGGCGGGGGGTTGGTGGTGTGATAAATTGGGAGATTGAGATTGACATATATGCACTAATATGTATAAAATGGATAACTAGTAAGAATCTGCTGTATAAAAAATAAATAAACTAAAATTCAAAAAAATAAAATAAATGTCTATCTCTTTGGCCTAATATTTTGTTAAATTCACCCCTTTAAAATCTTTTCATCTTGTAATATGATATATATTTCTAAAACATTTTCAGTATAATAGCCTTTAATACTAATAAAATAATGTGTGTATATATGTCTGAGTGTCTGTGTACCTGCAATAATGTATATCAAACTGTTTATTTTGGTTATTTGAAAGTAGAATAGGTGAGAAGAGGATCAAGCATTTAAAAAATATGTTTCTGTGTTGATTTGAATAAGGAGAATATATTCATTTTTAAAAATAAATCTGTCTAATTAAATGTTTAGTCCAGGAAGGGACTTCATACATATGCTTATACATATGTTTTGTTGTTTTCCATACTTTTACTCTGAATTTAAGTTCAGCATAATTCTTGTGAAAGTATTAAGTTCCAAATTATTAAGTAATTGGCTGTTACTCGGTGATAATCCTAGATTCAGAACTCAGTGATGTTAAAAGATAAGTGTAGGAACATTTTTATTTAATTGGAAAGTTTAACCTCAAAGGGTTTCACTTGGTCTTGTGAAGCCATCAATGTTACTTCAAGGATACTATGCACATTTCTGAATATGAGATATTTCAGAAGGAAAAGGGGCATACCTAATCAATTTTATGACTATGAAAAATCCACGTATTTCTCAATTTTTCCCATACTTATCTGGGTATTACCTAAATCACTTGAGATATTAATTGTATTTATTTAAAAAGTGCTACAGTATTTTGCTTGACACTGTAGTATATATGGAATATAATTGGGTTTTATTGTTTGGTAATGAAAGTTTACTCTATTGTCTTCACTTTTTTTTATAGTTTTTGTTGAGGACATATTCTAATTTATATAAGGAACCAAGGACCTTCTCGGAAGAAAGGAGGTTAAGTTGGTACCCTCTTTCCCACAAACTCGAGGCTACTAAACTCTGTCCTGTGGATAGAGCTGATCTCTTTCAAAACCGGTATCTGGCAAGATTAGTAAGTTTCAAGGTGGGAAAGATATGCTGAAAATACAAAGCTGATTAATCATGGCCTGAAGTTTCTCAGGACAGACACCAAAATTTTCTCAAATGCATCATCCTGAAAGAAAGCAATGCTTAAGAGGAAAGGTGAGCGATTTTTTCAAAGAGCTGCAGTTTGGAAAACAGTTCAATTTTGACATTGGCTCAACTTTGGCAAAGTACAACACTGGCAGAAGATGGTCCTACCTTATACCTTGTGGGACCAATGCAGGCCAGGGTGAGCTTTATTAGTTACAGAGGACATAAACTGACTGTAAGGTTCACTTCCCACCTCCCTCCTCTGATGCAAAGTAGTATCTGTACCACTTCACAGTGGTACAGATGCTACTCCAAGGGACGCAGCAGCACCTGTGAACAGGGACCTCTTCTGACTGTTTCAGGGACCACACCGGGCTCCTGTTGTGGCTGCAGAGCAGGTCGGAGCTGGATCATTTTGGAGCAATGAGCTTGAGGTTATGATTGGGAAGTTCTCCAGAAAAAGGGGGTAGCTGAGTTTGAGGTCAAGCATTCAGTTCTTAGAAAGTACAAAAAAGACTGGTCCTTTGGACATGAGAAAGGACAGTGTGAACCCGGGGAGTTTCTATGACTTCAACACTGGGGGACCAGGTTAAGAGGAGGCAAGGACAGGAGACTAGACTTCCTGCCAAATTGCTCAATATTTCATGTGCTGCAGTTTGAGGACTCTATTGTTTATAAACTAGGGAGCATGTTATTCATATCTCAAGATTTTAGAGGAACACTTGGATTAGAAAACTATTATTTCATTTAATTTCAAAACAACCTCATTATGTAGAAACTATTATCCTTATTGTATAACATGAGGAAACAAAATTTGGAGAGGTTGTTACCTTGCCTATGGCCACACAGGCAACAACAAGCACAAAGCTTGGATTTAAAACTAGGTTTATCTGACTCAAAGGCCCTTTTTTTTTACAGAACCTCAATTTAAAGTAAGTAAACTTTATTATAAACATATTTCAAATATTGAAACTAAACTTTGATCAGTAGAGTGGCTTGCTTCAGAGTCCAGACCTTATAAGCAGCGAAGCCAAAGCAAGAACCCAGGTTTTCCCATAGCTGACATTACATCTCGTTGGGTCTCTAAACCATTTCTTCAGTTATTTCCCATTTACTTAATGGAAAAGAACCTCAGGGACATACTACACTTCATTTAAGATCATTTGCCTGATAATCTTAGATTTTTGAAATCTGAAAGTTTCCTAAAAATGAACACTGAGACATTCTTTACTTTCAAAAATTTATCACCAAGTGTATTTTTTAGGCTAAAGGGAAAAAATCCTTTGGCCAACAATAGACCTTCACATTTGCATTGAAGTTCAGTTCTACAGGATGCTGAAAGTACAGCTTTATCACATACTCATCAGTGTTTTCTTGTATTTTTGAAGCATAGAAAGGGAATCATTAATCTTGTTGGACTTGTGACAATTGACCTTCAAAGACTTCAAGTGGTGTAGAGTTCATCAATAGATTAATAAATCTTGAGTGCAATTTTGGTTGAATTAGCAAAGTGTCCAAAATAACTGATTTTGTTTAATACTAATCTTTATTTATGAAAATATAAATTTAATAAAAAATATCAGGAACCTGGCAAAATATTTTAGACTTTGAAATGTTTATAGGCTTATGCTTTTGAGAATATAGGATGAATACATATGGTTAAAATACTTTTAATCCTGATAGTTTGAAGAATTTTTTTTAAAAGAATGTTAGTTTCAAGCTATGAGCTGTATTTATACTTAATATGGTATTAGTGCATGTATTTTCTTTAATTTTCTTGAATTATTAGTATTGCCAACTAATACAAAGCCTTTTAAATCAATTTTTGTAAGAGGAGAGAAACCAAATATGAAGAAATTTGTTAGGACACTTTTTGTGTTGCCCATGTATAGATTTCAATTAGAAATTATTCCTTTGGTGAACTGACATCTATTTTTTAATCGCTTCACCAACTGCAATTTGTGATAAATCAATTTTGAGAAAGAAAAACTTAAGTTCATTCTCTGGCTGGCAGTCAAAATGTTAGGTAAGGTTAAAGCATATTGTTCTAACAAAAATTTTGCATCATCTGTACAATGAGATCTAATTTGCTTTGACAAAATAAGACTCAAAATCACAGCAGAGAGTAGCCAGTTCATCAACTAATGTACTCTACTTATGCTTTCAGCAAACATTAATTAAGATTTACTTAAAAAATAAGATTTAGTCCTGTCTTCATAAAGCACATAGTCTAATGAGAAGGCAAGCATATGAAAAGATGATTACAAAATAAAGTCATTGGCAAACAGCAAATCAAGGTGTGCCTTGTGTGCTAAGGCACTGGAACTCTATCTATGGGAGATGTTAACATTTTTTTTTCTTTTAATCATTTAGAAACTTTGGGGAGAATGGTTTAAGACTAACAGGACTGAAGGACTGAAGTCAAGGGGATAACTATGGAGATTGTCCCCATCCAAATGAAGATCTCATCCAGGACAGTGACAGCAGGGCTAATAGAATGTGATACACTTTGAGAGATACTTTGAAGGATAGATCAACAGCATTTGGAAATAGAATATATAAGAAAAGGGAAAAGAGGATGCAGTTAAGAATTATTCTGTTTTATTTAATTTTTTATATCTTTATTGAAGTAGGACTACGTTTCATACAATGTTGAGATCTTAAGTATACAGTTTGATGAGTTTTGAAAACATATACAACTGTATAACCTACAGTTGTATAACCTGTATAACTTACACTCTAATTGAGATATAGTACATCCCTGTCTCCTGAGAAAGTTTCCCTTTTCTGTCCATCCCTCACCTTCCATATGGAACCGCCATTCTGATTTCTATATCGTTGGGTTAGTGTTCTTTGATCTTTAACTTTTTTGTATGTGTCTAGCTTCTTTTTCTCAGCGTGTTTTTGATATTAATTCCTGTTGCTGAGTGTTCAAGTAGTTTATTACTATTTTATTGCTGAATAGTCTTCTATTGTTTAGATATACCATAATTTGTGTATCCATTATTCTGTTAATGGGCATTTAGGTCACTGATAATGTTTTTTGCTCTTTCTTCTGAGACTTACCCTTTGATTCATGGATTATTTAGAAGTATGTGATTTAGTCTCCAAGTCTTTGTAGATTTTCTTATGTTAGTTATGTTGACTTCAAATGTGATACCATTGTTTGATCAAAGAACAAACTCTGTATGATTTCATTTCTTTCAAATTTGTCAAGCTTTGATTTATGGCCCAGGATATGGTCTATCTTAGAATTTGTTCTATGAACTCTTGAAAAAAAATGTGTGTTCTGCTGCTGTTGAGTGGAGTATTCTATAGATGTTGAGTAAATCATTTTGTTAATCGTTTTCAATTCTCCTAAGTCCATGCTAATTGTCTGCCAGCTGTTTTATCAGTTGTTGAGAGAGGAGTATTGATGTCTCCAATATAATTGTGGACTTTATTTCTCTTCAGTTCTATCACTTTTTTTCCTTCTTTTTTTTCCCCTCATGTAGAATCTTTACTCAATCTCTAATTTATGAATTATAGCGACACACTTTTTATCAAACACAAGAGGAGTAAGTTATCTCAATTAACAAACAATAGATAACCTTATCCCTTCTTTACTCACCGACAGTGTTTTAATTTGTCGATCTTAATTGCCACTTCTTCTGTAAAATGTTTATTAACCAACCATTTACGTTTACTCCCCATACTATTTTCTTCAGTAAAATGAATTACTCCTTAGCTACCCAAGCTCTTTCATAACCAATGCCTCTCATATAGAATTAATCAAATTTACTGTAGTTATTAGTACAATAATCCATAAGATTTTACTTCACACTTTAGAATTTTACTCGTATACATATTATCTCATTTGATCCCCTAAACAACCCCGTGAAGTAGTTACTTCTATTTTACAGACAGGGAAACTGAAACAGAAACAATATGATCTAAGGTCATAGAGTTTAAAAAAAACCAAAAAGACAAAAAAAAAATTCAGAAATTGAATCCAGGATTTTTTTTTCCCACTTTTTAGCCATGCCACGTGGCATGCAGGATCCTAGTGCCCCGACCAGGGATTGAACCCATGCCCCCTGCATTGGAAGGATGGAGTCCCAACCACAGGACCACCAGGGAAGTCCCTGAATCCAGGATTTTTAATTGAAAATACTATTTTTTTTTTCAATTCATCAAATATACTGAACTCCTTGAGATTATATTTTCACCTTTATGTAACCACTGCCTAGTGTATACGATGGCAGATACTAAGCAAAGACATATTGACTAGATTTGAAGTCAACTACTGGAAAGGTATTACATATTTCCTAGACAGTACATAATTTATTGCCTCCTAAAAAACAAAGTACCAGATATAATTTAGTATTACAGAATGATCCATGGAACACCATCAGGGTTAAGAATTTGGTTTCTGATTTTAGAGTTAGGTGCAGATCCTGAAGCTGTGTAAGCTCTCTGGGCCTCAATTTTGTTTGTAAAATGGGAATAATAAATGGTAATTATCTCAAATGACTAGTGTATTGAATGGGAATGCATAGAAGACGCCTAGTATAGTGTCTGGTACATAGAAAGCACTCAATAAAACAGTTAAATGTGTATGAGTATTAATATGAAACTAAAAAGTAGAACTAGTTTACAAAACAGTAATAATCTCATAAAGTATGAAGAAGAACAGAGTTAAATTTGCCTAAGTATGTTCTTGAGGTTTTGTTTTTATTTTTTCAACCTTTATCACTTGGCTCTCCATGAGCTATTTACATGAGCTATGAACACTGCTGCTCTCACACTGCTTATCTCTAACAACTTCCATCTCCCTTTTAATGCAAGTAACGTGGAGGCGTACCTGTAAAAAGACAGATGTCCAAAGTGTCTCTCAGGAATCGCGTAACCTTCTAGAGAACTTCCTGGAGTAATGGAAATGATCTGTCTCTTGACCTGGCTGTTGTTACACAGGTGAAGGTATCTGTCAAAACAGTGAAATGTACATGTAAGAAAAGATGTGTATGTGAAACAATGCAAGTTTAAAAAAAAAACACTTTTTTTAGGTTTTATAACCCTTGAACAAGTTACTTTCCCTTTTTGGCCCTCAGCTTTCTCATCTTCAGAAAGGGAATAATTTCTCACTCAGAAAGAATATAGTTCGTGTTAAAGGAGATAAGGTCTATAAAGTACTTAGAGCAGTTTCTGCACAGTTAGTTGCCAATTCTGGATCCACTTTACATTAACCCTAGGCATTTTTCAAATTTATCTGAGTCCAAAAACATTCCTCCAAAATAAAACCTATATTCTCTCCCTCTCCCTTCTCCTACTCTTCCCCTCCTCTTTTATTTTAGGAAAATATGAGTAAACATTTGATTAAAGCTTTTGCCTCCATAGTGTTTTTTTGTTTGTTTGTTTTACAAAATCATAATACAGTCCTTTGCCTTCATATTTCTCTTCCTTCTCATTTAATTATAGTCAAAAAAGTGAGAATTCCCTGGGGGTCTAGTGGTTAAGACTGCGCTTTCACTGCCGAGGGCGTGGGTTCGATCCCTGGTCAGGGAACCAAGATCTCAGAACCAAGATCCTGCAAGGGACACGGTGCAGCCAAAAACAAAACAAAGTAACAGTTCCTGTTACTAGTTTTCAAATCACTTTTTAAAAGTGTCTAAGCAATGTAGTTCTATCACTTTTTATTATATTCTATTTTTTTAATCGAGGTATAATTGCTTTACAATGTCGTGTTAGTTTCTGCTGTACAACGAAGTGAATCAGCTATATGTATACATATATCCCCTCCCTCTTGGACCTCCCACCCCTTCCCGTCCAGCCCATCTAGGTCATCTCAGAGCACCGAGCTGAGCTCCCTATGCTGTACCGCAGGTTCCCACTAGCTATCTATTTTAATATTAAAAAAAATTAATTGCGGTGAAGTTCTAATACTTTTTGCTTCATATATTTTGTACCACTGTTGTTTGTTGCAAACACATTTAGGATAGCCATATTTTCTTGGTAGATTTACCTTTTTCTTATATATAATATCTCTGTCTCTTGTAACTTTATTTGCTCTAAAGACTCCATTATCTAATACAGTACTCTTGCTTTCTTTTGACTAATATTTGTTATATATATTCTAAATATATACCTATATATTTAATATATATAAGTTATATATATATATAAGTATGTATAAAACAAACATATATGTTACATATATTTCCATCCTTCTTTTTCAACCAGTCTATCTCATTATATTTGTGAGTTTCTTGTAGACAGCATACAGTTTGATTTATCCTGATTTTTATCCAGAGATTAGTAAAATATAGTCTCTGTCTTTAACAATTGTATTTCTACTGTTTGCATTTAAGGTCATTACTGAGGTTTTAGGGTTTAATTTTACCATGTTATTTTTTGTATTGTTTATTCTCCCTCTCTGTAGATTACTTCAGTTTTTTTGTTTTCAAGAATTCTATTGTGATCTGTGTATTCTGTTTTTCAGTGTATCTCTTTGTACAGATTTTATAGTGGTTACTCTAGTTATTACATTATATACACACAACTTAGTATACTGGTACGTATCAGTTCAAGTGAAGTGTAGAAACTTACATCCCTTTATATCTCTTTATCCTCAAGCATTTGTAATATAATTATTTGAAATATTTCCTTTACATATATTTAGAACCACTTCATAAAGTGTTACAATTTTTACTTCAACTATCAAAAATAATTTAGAAAACTCAAGAGGAGAAGGGAAGTCAATTTTATTTATTCACGTTGCTTACTGTCTGCATCCTTTCTTTTTTTTACAATGAATATATATATTTTTTAAATTAATTAATTAATTAATTTTTGGCTGCATTGGGTCGTCTTGTTCCATGCGGGCTTTCTCTAGTTGTGGCAAATGGGGGCTACTCTTCGTTGTTGTGCGCGGGCTTCTCATTTTGGCGGCTTCTCTTGTTGCGGAGCACTGGCCCTAGGGGTGTGGGCTTCAGTAGTTGTGGTTCGTGGGCTCTAGGGCGCAGGCTCAGTAGTTGTGGTGCATGGGCTTAGTTGCTCCGCGGCATGTGGGATCTTCCTGGGCCAGGGCGCAAACACATGTCCCCTGCATTGGCAGGCAGATTCATAACCACTTTGCCACCAGGGAAGTCTCATCTGCGTCCTTTGTTGTGATATTCCAAGCTTTATTCTTTCCTTTCTGTTTCAAGAGCTTCATTTGGCTATTCTTCTAGGGTAGGTCTGCTGGTGACAAATTCACTTCATTTTCTTCATTTGAGAATGCTTTGATTTCCCCTTCAATTACGGAGTATATTTTCACCTTGTATAGGATTCTGGGTTGACAGTACTTTCCTTTCAGCACTTAAAAAATATTATGTTCCTTCCTCTGGCCTCCATGGTTTCTGATGAGAAATCTGCTACCTTTCAAAAAAATTCCCCTATTGTCATTGCCATTTTCTGGTGACTTTCAATAATTTTTTTCTTTTTCATTTTTACTTTTCTTATATTTAATAAAAATGTGTCTTGACCTGGGTTTATTTGGGTTTACCTTGTTTGCAGTTCACTCAGCTTCTTGAATCTCTAGGTGTATGTCTCTTGCCCAGTTTGGGAAGTCTTCAGGCATCATTTTTTAGTACTTTTTCAGTCCTTTCCTTACTCACCTTTCGTTTTAGACTCCAGTGACATGAATTTTTGATGTAGTCACACAGATCTCTGAATCTTTGTTTTAAATCTATTTTCTCTTTGTTGTCAATTTGAGTAATATGTATTGTTCTATCTTACAGTTCACTGATTCTTTCTCCTGTCCCTTCTTTTCTGCTGTTGACTCATCTGCTGAGCTTTTTATTTCAGTTTTATATTTTTCAGTTCTAAAATATAGTTTCAGTTTCCATTTGAGTCTTGTTTATATGTTCTATTTCTTTATGGAGACTATTTGTTGAAGTTTTCTAATTTTTCATTTGTTAAAAGTGTGTTTGTAACTCCTCATGGAAGCATTTTTTATGATGACCATTTGTCCGATGATTCTAATATATCTGTCTTTTTGGTATTGGCATCTAGTGCTTATTTTTTCTCATTCATTTTGAAATTTTCCTGGTTCTTTGTATGACAAGTAATTTTTGACTGAAAATTGGACACTTCTGTATTATATTATAAAACTCTGTATCTTATGTCAATCTTCAGTTTTAGCTGGCTTACTCTGACACTGCTCCAGCTGGGGAAGGTGGGATGCAACTTCATTACTGCAGTAGCAGTAAAAGTCCCAGTTCCCCATTTGGCTTCCACTGACATGTGAAAAGAGGTGTCCTTCATTACTGCTGGGTAGGGGTAGGAGCTCGGGTGCCCCAAGTTGTTTCCACTGACACCACAGTGGAGATGGCCTCATAACCACTGGATGATGGTGAAAGTACTGACCTTCCACTAGGCCTTCTCAAAACCATCCCAGCAGAGGGAGAAAGGGGTGCCTTGTTACTGCCTGATCGGAGTGGAAATCCAGGTTCCCCATGTGATCTCCCGTGGTGGGTGGGGCTGAGGAGCAGGGAGGCAGTGAAAGTCTCATTGCTGGCCAATGGGAATGAAATTCTCAGCTCTCTTCTTTGCCTTCTCTGAAACAACCACAGTAGTGGCTTGGAGTGCCTCAGTGTAGCCTCATGAGGGCACAAGTCTAGGTTCCCTACCTGGCTTTTGCTGGCACGGGTGGGTACGGGGCCATACATTTTTCTGTAGGGTTTGGCAAAAAGTTTTATATCTGGCTGCACTGCCCCTTTCCTGGTCCTTTGATTAGAGAGTAGGGTTTGTCAGGGCTTTTGCTCTCTGTGCTTGTTGACATTTCTGGGTTGTCATTTTCTTCAACTCCATGTCTGGGATCTGTGAGACATAAGAGAAAACCCAGGAGAATTCACTACCATGTCCCTAGACAGCCTCTCTTCTTCTCTTTACCTTTCAGAATCTTCTTGTGTTTCTTCCATATATAGTGTCCAGGGGTTTTAGTTTTATTTAGATTTCTTGAAGCACACATTCTAGTTTGTTCTTTTTTATTGTTCATTTTTCATTCTAAGATTTCCACATCTATTCACCAATTATTTATATCTTTTCCTGCATATTTGAGAACATTTTTATAATGGCTGTTTTAAAATCTTTGTCTACTAATCCCAATGATTGGGTCATTTGGAGGTTAACCTCTGTTAATTTTATTCTTGATTGTTATGTCATGTTACTTGCTTCTTTTTATTTCCTATGCTTTAAAAAAAATTGTACAGGATGTTTACGTAGAAGAACGAGAGAGGTATAGAAATAATTTGTGTTCTGTTCAACAGAAAGAGCTCATTTCTATGTCTTGCACTAAGCTGAGCAGCCGAGTGTTCAGTTCATCTGGGACTGAGCCACAGTAATAGGAAGACTGACCTCATTCTGGATAAACCAACCCTTACCAGTCTATGCTGTTACTGCTGCTGGGAGACCATAGTCTTGTTGGCCTTAATAGTGTGTTAGTCTGAAGCCAGAAGTCTTGTTGAGCCAAGGTATTACCTTTGGATGTTCCAGACCCTGGGGAATTGGGTGAGGCTGCCCATATTATTTCTCCTGTTCAATTCCAATTTTATTGCCCTTTTTTCAGCAAAATTGGGATAAGTATAGATAGGTATAACACCAACCAAAATATTGTTGCATTTTGGGTATACTGCAGACTTCAGTCTTTCCCATCTGTCCCTGTCATCACCAATAGCTTGGCTGGTCTCTTTTAGACCCAGTGAAGTGACTGTTTTTGGCATGTCTTCTCATCCATCTGTCTGAAAGACATGGAATTTTCTCCCACTTGTGCTGTGAAGGGATTAAAGGTCTGCAAATCAGTTCATAAGAATTTCTTCAAAGAAGAGAGTAAATGTCTTCTGAGGTCTTTTGCATCATTAATGGTTATTTTATTTCATTTTGTTTCATTTATTCCTTCTTTTTTTCATATGTTAGTTTGCTTGTTAGGAGCCAGTTTGTGAACAAAGATGTTAAATGTGAGGTACCTGAGTGTTTCAGGTGGAGAAACACTTCATGTAGGTAGACATGCCATCCCACTGTGAAGCCAATCTCAGGTGTAGGATGCTATGTGAAGGCTTAGTTAGGGAGCTCGACAAAAGAATATGAATTATGGAATACTTAAAAATTCCTTTTTTTACAGAATGTACTCTATAGTATTACCAACATGACTGTACTCCATAAATAGAGCTTACACTTCTTTATACTTCAGATAATAGAAAGAATATGATAGAAGCACTCTGAATCTATTTGAAAATACCTACAAACTTTACCTTCATAAAGCATCCCTTCCCTTACTCCTTTCACCACTTGTGTCCTCCTGTCTAAGGCTCATATATCTGTTCACTAGATGTCTCACTGTCTTTCTCCTTTAGTGCCCAGGCTCCATCAGTTCCCTTGCTCTCCATTATCTTTAAAATCTCCTTCTTTTCTGTATTTCCCATAATCCTTTAAATGTCTTCAAATCTCTCCACATTAAAAACAAAAAAGTTTTCCCTTCTCATCATGACTAAGTTCCTTGTCAGACTAACCTTTAAATATGTAAAAACAAAACCCTGGGCAAAATTTATAAAATAACTACCTGAAGACACTGGAGAGTGAATAAAATTAGATCAATATTATGGAGGCATTAACATTTAGAAAAGAAGAGCATGCAGTAAGTTTTCACTTTTTCTCTTTTTTTTTTTTTTTTTAACAGCTTTGGATCTGAGATCTGCCAGGTGGCTACAAGAAGGTAGCTGGAACTCAGAAATCCATGTTTTACTATCATGGAGAATTAGAGAACAGACTTCACTGCAAACATAGATACTAGAAATTGAGGTGTGAATCTCAGAAATGAGAAAGCCTGTGAGGGGGAACCCCAATTCTGTGTAGAAACAGCTAAATACCAAAGATGAAAATTACATAGATGGAAATGACAACACAGATAACCACTGGCTTCTCCTCAGAAGGAACGAAGGGCTGACGACAGTGAGACATCCTAGCAATGCTGGAAAACAACAATATACAATCCACCCTCCACTCTCTGTCCAGAGAAAATAACCTTTAAGCAACAGCAAAATAAAAATATTTCAGATTAAAAAACTAAGAATCTCTCACCAAAGGCCTGCATTACTGCAAATCCTTAAAACTTGGATCCTCAAGAAGGAATGAGGAGTATTGCAAATGGTAAATATCTTGGTAAAGTTAAAGACAATTTGTCTTCTTACTCTACCTAAAATGTATAGGCTGGTCTAAAACAAAAATTATAATCTTGAGGGGTTTATAATATACATACTTATAATGCATATGGCAACGGTAGTGTAAAGGGCAGAGGTATTAAATGAACCCAGAAAATTGCAAGGTTTTTATACCATAGGTGAAGTGCCCAGGTTCATTTCTTAAGAGTAATGAAAGACATGCAATGTGGGGAGTGCCTTAGACCCAGTAATTACTCTCTTAGGCATTTAGACAAGAGAAATGAAGGCATATGTGCACACAAACATTTGTATCTGAATATTCATAGCAGGTTTATTTGCAATAGTCCCATATCAAAAAAAGGTCAAATGTCCATCAACAGGTGAAAGGGTAAACAAATTATGTCATATTCCTAACATGGAATGCTACTCAGCAACTGGAATCAACTATTGATGCATGCAACAAAATAATTATGCTAAGTCAATATGCCAGTCAATAAAAAGAGCACAGATTCTATTCTATTTATGTAATATTCTAGAAAGTACAAACTAGTCTATAGTAGTAGAAAGCTGATAAGTGCTTTCTAGGAGAAGAGGGGAGGTAGAGAGGGAAGGGACGGAATATAAATGGGCAAATGAAAACTTTGGGGGATGATAGATATGCTTATTACCTTGACTGTGGTTATATTTTCAGAGGTGTATACATATGTCAAACACATTGCATTGTATTCTTTAAATATATTCTACTTATTATACTTCAATTAAGGTGTAAATTTTTTTTAAGTTGATAATGTATATCAATTCCTAGACTAACCACTAAAAAATGAGGCAAAAGTATAGTTAGAAGTGGCTTAGTGGTTAGGATTCCTGGCTCTCGCTGCCGTGGCCCGGGTTCAATCCCTAGTCGGGGAACTGGATCCTGCAAGCCACGTGGCATGGCCAAAAAAAAAAAAAAAAAAAAAAGTAGAAAATAAAAGCTAATATTTAAATTAAAATAAAATTCTAAATATCATTTAAACAATCCAAAAATAAGATAGGAAAGGGTGAACAAAGAAAGAAGAGCTGAAGTAAACACAACAGTTCACAAAGAGCAATAGCCAGCCCATGCTGCAATATCATAAAATTATATTGGGTCTATCAGAAATAACTGTCAGAAATGCTTTTGAATTATTTAGAGAAGAGACTTCAGTGATTACATAGTATATGTTTAGATGTATCCTGCATAGTTCAATGGTCAGGGCTTCAGAAGGTTTCTATGAGTCCCATGTTTATTTATAAATAAAATTGTACATGCATGTGTAAGTATTAGGGGGAGGGAATTCATAGCTTTCATTAAGTGTTCACAGAAGACAGTGGCTGAAAAGGGTTAAGAACTACTGAATTTAAAACCACTTTATAAAATGATAGCCCTAAGCCTATTCAATAGATTAATAATACACTAGTATAAATGTACTGTCAAAATACAAATTTTTATAAACAACTCATAGTTTTTCCTTATGAATGCTAAACAAAAATATCACTGCGTAGAATTCCCTAGTTTCCCTTTTTCTCTTTATTTTCTTTACTCAGCACTGAGATCATTCATAATGTAATCTTATCCTAAAATGTAAAATGATGTCCTCTCTCCACCATTTGCCAAGTAATGTATCTTTACTATGATTTTCAAAGCTGAAGAAGGGTTTTAGAAAGTGGATTCTTCATTACTCTGGTAGATGTTTCACTGATGCTTTGACCCCTAATTTAGGGACTCTGCCTTCAGGCAACATAAATCTTCATCAGCATGGCCTTCAAAGTTGACCCTCAGTTGTTGCTTTCATAGGCTATATGAAATAAAATTTCCTTATCAGTGACAACCATGTAGAAACAGGGAATTCTTTTAACACTTTGAATGTGCTGTATTTCACTGTGCAACAAAATAAAATGGAATGTATAAGAAAGTGAGTGGATTATAAAATAAATTTTCAGATTTTAGCAATTTAGAATTGCAGAAAAACCTTAACAGAGCCTTTGAATAATAATTGTTAAACACAGGCCATTTCTTAATAATATTTGACAAAATGGTCTTGTGGTAAAAGAAAAAAATTGACCAAAGTATTATCTTGTAATGTCAAAGAACTATGGGTCAAGAAGCAGCCAAGAAGAATCTGACTGAGTCATACTGATTATTTGTTATAAAGAGAAGCTGATGAAATGTATAGGTATGTAATCAGAAAGCTTAGATTATAAATTCAGCTCTAGAACTTTTCATGTATGTGAATTTTAGAAGTGAATTGACATCTCTAATCTTTAGTTTGTAATTTAAAAACAGTATGTTTTGGTGAGATTTAAATTAAAGAATTAATGTTATAATACATTGTACAGTGTGAATATGTAAGATCCTGTCACTATTGTCTCCAGCATCTTTAGAGAGAACTCTCTTCTTTCATACTTACGTTATTTTTAAGCTTTTGTATATTTTAGCTTTTGTATAATTTGCTTTATGTCCTCATCTACTCTATAAACTCTTTAGTGTTAATTCATGTACTTATTAAATCCAACATGATGCTCAACACACAGAAGGGGATTAAATGATTTACATGCCTTAATGGCCACATAAGTACCCCTACTAAACTATTACTTACTTTATTAATTTGCCGTTAGCAATGGTAGCATTTCTCTAGTTAGACGTGAGTAATAGGGTTTTCCAGTTAACTTTATTTGGAGGAAAGATGTTTTTAAAACTTGAATGCACATAAACTTAGAATTTAAGAAAATGTTTCTGGGAATTCCCTGGCAGTCCAGTGGTTAGGACTCCGTGCTTTCACTGCAGGGAGCACAGATTAGATCCCTAGTCAGGGAACTAAGATCCCACATGCCACTTCGTGTGGCCAAAAAAAAAAAAAAAAGGAAAATGTTCCTCCCTCTCTCTGACTACATATTTCCTTATAAATACTTCAACTCTAAGCTAAAAACAAAACAAAAAACTTCTCTGTAGAAAGGAAAAGAGAAGTTAAAATTCTACAAATACTCTTCTTTTATCCCTTCCTCATGGATAGCCTTATGATTATACTCACAGTAGCTACTATTTATTGATTATATAATAGGTTCCAAGACCAGTGTTATCAGTTTCACGCATTATATAATTGAGTCCTCATAACAAACCAGGGGTAATCATAATGATTCCCATTTTCAAAGATGAGGAAACAGAGGACATAGAGAGATTATTATGTTTATTTTACCCACCACCGCAACAAAAATAGAATAGTAATAAGGCAAGGATTTGTCTAAACATGATAGGCATACATGTTCACAGCTTACCGAGTAATTCAGAATTGTTTTCCTCAATAATTTTTCAATCTGTTAAATCAGAAGCTCCAGAAATAACAAGAGAAGGTCACTTGATTGGCCTTCCAGCCACACTCAGATTTCTAAACACTCAACAATCCAGATGAATATCGATGTACACAGACAAGAAGCAAATCTACTAAAACGTGGCTCCTATAAATGGTGAAAGTACATGCCTACAGAACCATAAAGTTTCACCCAAAGATGTAGATGAAGATAATGTTGCTGTGATGCAAAGTCAGTCTCAGCACTGTCTTCCCCACTACCTTAGCCAGTGAGGACAAGCTTGAAGACAACAGAATATCATTTACAAAACATCAGTCAAGGAAGAAAAGGTTGCATGCAGAAAAGGTTGCCCAGAAAGAAGCTATAAAGTTGTAAAATATTGAACCCTAGAGTTGGGGTGGAGTGGAGGAAAGGGGTAAAGATTGATTTTAAAGAGGGAATATAAGTTATTTAAGTAAACATGAATTTAAAATATGTCCATTATTTCTATTTGCTTCTTGAGTGGGTTTCTTGGTTCCCAGGATGAATTCCAGGAAAATAATGGCATCTTGAGGACACATATGATTCATACTTCTTCACTGTGAAAAGAAATCACCTAGAAAATGTAGTTTGGAGAATAACATCTTCTGGGATTGGAAGCCTGAGATGAGAACAAGCCAGAAACTTTGAAGAAGTTGGCAGTTCAAGTGCAGATGGAATCAGATGGAAGAGGAAAACAAAATTCTGGCACATAGGATATTTCTCACAAGTAGGACCAGACCTTACAAGTTGGAAGGCAAAGCAGTAGTCCAAGAAATCCCAGAAGGAGGTGAAGGAATGAAAACTAATGAGGTCTTTTTTTTTTTTTTTTTTTAAGATTTAATTTTATTTTTTTGGCTGCGTTGGGTCTTTGTTGCTGTGTGTGGGCTTTCTCTACTTTTGGCGAGCAGAGGCTACTCTTTGTTGAGGTGCGCAGGCTTCTCATTGCAGTGGCTTCTCTGTTTGTGGAGCACGGGGTCTAGGTGTGTGGGTTCAGTAGTTGTGGCTCGCGGGCTCTAGAGCGCAGGCTCTAGAGCGCAGGCTCAATAGTTGTGGCGCACGGGCTTAGTTGCTCTGCGGCATGGGGTATCTTCCCGGAACAGGGCTCGAACCAGCGTCCCCTTCATGGGCAGGCGGATATCTTATCCACTGTGCCACCAGGGAGGTCCCACTAATGAGGTCTTAAAACCTACAAAGAGGGCTTCCCTAGTGGCGCAGTGGTTGGGAGTCCATCTGCTGATGCAGGGGACGCGGGGTTCGTGCCCCGGTCCGGGAGGATCTCGTGTGCTGCGGAGCGGCTGGGCCCGTGGGCCATGGCCACTGGGCCTGCGCGTCCGGAGCCTGTGCTCCGCGGCGGGAGAGGCCACAACAGTGAGAGGCCCGCGTACCGCAAAAAAAAAAAAAAAAAAAAAAAAAAAACCTACAAAGAAACCTCCATTCAAGTCCTTTTATCTGCTGTGAGTTAGAAGAATTTAAGAATGTCTGTGGCATCAAGCAACGAGGTCCAGGAACCTACAACAAACCAAAAGATTTTGGCAGGCACAGTTGTCAAGCAAAAACTACATAAGACAATGTTAGACAAACAAGAAAGACATTTTATTCAAGGTTATTGCAAAAGGGTAGAGAAGCCAGTCTGAGCTCCTGTTGAAACAAAAGGCAGAAGTGGTTTTAAGAGATGGCATGGGGGATCTGAGGCCATGTGTGTTTGTTTACTGACCTTACCCACAGGAAGAGCAAAGTTCCTCATATCTTCATGAGAAGAGGTCGTTTTACAACTTAGAGCAAGGCACCCATGAGGTTAGGCTCCTACCCTCCCACAGAGACAGGGAAATAAAGGTGCTATCTTCCATAATGATTACATTTCAGAAAAGTGGGTCCCAGGTCCAGAAAGGTATTTCTGGGTTTTAAAACTGTCAAGAGACTATTAAAAAGATTTATATCTCAAGGAGCAAAGAAACAATTTACAACTGCAATTTTCTAAAGTAAATGCTATAAAAAAAAGGACCTACCATCAAGAAGAAGCTTGGCTAAAATTTAGTCAATCTGAGGGAAACATTAAAGCCCATCTTGGTCATATGGTAAGGAAACAGAAAAAAATAAAATTTATGATATAAAAGCAGGAATCCCATTTTAGTCTTATTTGTTAGGTTTTCTCTTCTGCATTTTTTCCCCTCAGATGTTTTGCAGTATTCAGCCCTAGGATCACTTTTCTTTTTTTAATGTACAATTTCCTTGAGTGATATCATCAGCCCCCATGACTTTAATTATTTATATGCTGAGACTATCCAAATGATAATATTTATACTTCCAAAGGAAATATTCTTTTGTTCCAAACATCAAAATTGACTGTACTTGTCTTTTGCTAGTCTTTGTTGAAAAAAACAAAACCAAGAAAGAAGAAATATAAAAACAAAAAAGGGGGTTAAAATAACAAAGAAACCAAAGCGTTGCATTAGATTAACTGCTGTAAGTACAATTATAGGAGAGTATTCAGATGTCAGTGTTTCTAAAAAGAGAAGGTTTATTATAAAAAATAATTCGAAGATAGTAAACTAGATAGAAATTTCCAGATTATCCTAACAAAACTGGATTGCAAGAGAATGAATAGGTAAAAGAAAGGAAATATTATCTACCTAAATTATGGTTAGTAGAATCTTTTAGCTAGATTGCCTAAAAAAAAGAAATGCTTACCAAACTTATATAATATGGCATGCCAGCAGAATTAAAATTAGATTTTATCATATTCTTAAATATTTATAAGTTTTGGTATATTAACACATTAAAAATTAAAATTTATGAATTCTAATTAATACTTACTTCTTAAATTTTATTTAAATTATAAGTCTTCCAAGAAATCTGGTATTCTTGATATCTTTTGAGGGTGAATAAATAGCAACTCTGCCACTTTAAAATTTTATGAAAAACTCTAATGTCATGTACAATAAAAACTATGATTAATCATCTACATCCAGACACAACAGAGTAAGAAGAAAAGAAGAAAATTCAGAGAAAAAAGAAATACTCAAATCATATTTTATGCTTACTAATTAAATGTTAAAAAAACAGTAAATTTGACAAGATTGCTTTAAGACACTCCTTATAGATTTGCATTATAGTAGCTAAAAATTTAAACAAAAATTTGATTTTTAAGTAATTACTTGAGACCATCAGCAATTTTCAGTAGTTGGAAAAAAAAGGGATTTTTGTCTCTAAGCTGGGAATCTTAAGAACAAAGTTTGTTCTAGAAAATATTCCACTAAAAAAATATTCTTCCAGAAATATATTCTGCTCTGTGCAAAAGAGGTTAGTGGTAAAACATTCTAGCTGAAGTGGGCATCTTGTCATTCTTGTAATTAGTGATCACAGGAATAGTGTACCAGCTAAAAGTTTTAAGAAATTACTGCTTCTGGAAAATAAATGTTATTTTCCAAACTTTTTAATAATTAATAATGATGAAGGAAAATTCTAAAATTAGCTGTTTCTTTAAATGAAATTTTAGTATTCATTTGGTAGGATTCGACTGTGGCTTCATTTGAGATTGTTGATTTTAGCATATAGCCATTCGTTACTCAACTGAAATGTGTATTTTTTCCACCTCTCCCTGAGATTTGTAAAGATTTAGCATAATGCCCAGCACACAGTTAATAAATAGTATCTACTTAGTATTACTGGAGCAAATTAGAGCAACTATGTGATAAACTTTATCACTTATCTGCCTAGAGAGATGTGTTTTTAAAAAATCTTACAATCAGTGTTGAAGAGGTAGTAGGAACAAAAGGTCCATCTTATACTTTGATGATACGTGTATAAAGTGACATAATTTAGACAACTTGTATGAATTAAAAGTCTTAAAAATATTACTACTCTTTGGCCTAGAAAACTCCACTTCTAGGAATTTAACCTCAGAGAAAGTTAGCAAAAGTAAATGCACTTGAAAGTTTACCTCACAAGCTAGATATCAAAATATAATTTAAAAAAATCAAGTTGCATGCATATGATCAAGTACCAGGTTCTCATTAAAAGTGAGAATTTAGAAAGTTTTGTTTCCATATTTGTTGATGTGGAAATGTTTTAGTAATATATTGTTAAGTGAAAAGCAAATTATATTTCTTCATGTATCACCGTGCTGTAATTTTATTTTTAAGCAAATATGAATATGTATACTCATAGCTATTATGAAAACATTATATAGAGAGAGGGTTAACAAGAGAAGAGTAGATCCTGATGTTCAGAAACTGGCCTCATACTAGCAGCAGTACGTTGGTGTTGTTAAGTGCTAGCCCGGCATTATCATGCAGGCCATGGTGTTGCCCTGGTGAACCCAGACAATCTCAGAGAACACTAACCTCAGATGAGGTCACTCTAACTGCAATGAAGTCAGATCAAACAAACGAGCAATACTGCTTCTTAGTCTTGTCTAAACACGGGCACAAACATGGTCACTGTGCAAACCACAATACTAAATGTCTTTCTCTCCTGACTCACATGAGTGACTGTGGTGTCTTTATAGCTTTCATGTCACCAGGTTTTTCCTTCCTTCCAGATAAGATTAACCAAGATCATAGAATTAATATGCTTCCTCACAGCCACCAATTCAGAGGAAATCTCAACTTCCTTGACTGTTCCCCCAAATCACTTTGCCCAAATCCTGCATACAATAAGCCCTTTCTAACACCCTTTTATTGGGACACCATATGGTTTTCCATGGAATGTGTTTTCCCTTGTTACAATGAGTTATGAACCCAAGTTTGTAAAACTACAGATATGACTCTTGTGCTGTTTGCAGGGAGGCATTGACAATTTATACTATATATGTTATATTACATAATGCTATATTAACATTTGTTTTAAAGCAATTATTTATAGAACTAGTAATGTGCATTTTGATTTTAATTTGATTTTTAAATAAATAAAATTTACATTTTTAATTTCAAAAAATCTAATAAATCTATGTTGGAAGTTTTGTAAAGAAGATGCTGAGAACAATAATTCAGCTCAATACTATGGACCCACAGGAGAAATTCCTTTTAAGCTTTGGTACTTTGAATAGCTGTGGTTTTAAGAACACTTGAATCATATTACTGATGGTATTTCTCTGTATTTTATAGTCTGTTTCTAATGAAGTATATAGTTTCCATATGCTTTGTCTACTGATATCTGTCTGCTGATATCACCACTAGCTTTACCTTATTTAGAATAATTCTTATTTTCCTGCACCCTTACTTCCTAAATCATGTAAATATCATTTTACTATAAGGTTGTTTTATAAACAACCTTACATCAACTTTGTTGAAAAATTAATTATAAACAAAATAAAAGAAATATTTTTCTTTGGTTGACAGTGTAAAAGTGGTATTACTCATCAAAGTGGGCACTTGGCCACACAAGCATTATCTCAAATCCATCCACAGGACTTCTTAAAATGTGGAAGTCAGTAGAGAAAATTTATAAAAATAAGTGAACAAGAATAACCTATTTTATAAATAATCTGGACATATGTATGTATACATACAAATTTATACATTTATTTAAGATAAATTTTGATGATGATTGTATTTATTTGTAGAAGTTTGATTATTTTAAGCACTTCAGGTGTTTGCCTTTTCTTTTAAACTAGTTGTTTTGTTTTACTGTTCAAGATGAATGTAGTTACCAACTGCTATGCAGTAAACTAAACAAATATTTTCAGATTTGTAAATTATCATATCCTTGCCTCTATCTCCTTCAAGGAAATAATTAAGATTCAAACTGAAGTTGTAGTACCTCTTTAGGTAGAATCATATTAAGATATGACTCTAAGTCTGGAATTTGGTATTTTCCAAAAGCATATTCTACTTATTCAAGCATTTCTGGCATTTTCTGATCAAGATTTTAGTGGCTTTCTACTGGAAATTTAACTCAACATATTTTCTCTAGTGTGTCACCAATACTATATGCTAATAAGTAGAGATTTACCAGGAAATTTGTTGTTGTTTAAAAAATACTGTCATGTAAATAAGTGTTCTGGGTTTCTGTTAACTTCACATAAATACAAAAATTCTTCAGCCTGAGATAAATTATTACCTTTAATTCACAATCAGACTTAATTGATTTTTTAAGTAAGTGTAATCAAATATTTTAAAAATAACAATTTTTACAAATGAAAGAGTGGTGACTTTCACAATCAGACAATTGATTTTTTAAGTAAGTGTAATCAAATATTTTACAAATAACAATTTTTACAAATGAAAGAGTAGTGACTTTCACTTCTGGGAAGATGGATTAGCTATACTGTTCCCTATTCCTCCAGCTAAGTACAACAAAAATCCCTGGACATTGCAGATAGAACAAGCACAACAAAACTCTGAACAGTAGAAAAAATGAGGTAGACTAGCTATGAAACTCAGAATTCAAGTCATAGCATAGTAGTGAATCCCCTGGCATTTTTTTTTTTTCCTTCTCATGACCTGGAGCTAAGGAAGCTGAAACTCAAAAACACCAAGGGGCACAAGCCAAAAAAAACCCCCGTTAAAGTCTGCTTTCTCTTAGCCACAGGACCAGGAAGGAGCACAAAACAAGACAGACCACTTAGTCAATCTCTGCTTTACCCCAGCCAAACACCACAGAAAAACTGTGTCCCACCACGTCAGTGCAATTGAGCTGGAAGCCTAGACTTCCATGCTACCAGGCTATAAAAAGGCAAGCCTATCCTCTCACTGTGATGGTGTCAAAGACGTGAGCCACAACTTTCAATCCCAACAGATGATAAGGAGGCCTCACCCAAAACACAAGGTCAGTGGAGACCCCATGGGGAACCGGGACTTTCACCTTCACCTGGAAGTAACAAGAGGCCCCTCTCCACTGGAAAGATGTCAGAGAAGGCCTAGAGGAGAGCCAGAATTTTTACAACCAGCAAGCCAAAATGAGGCTGACCTCTGCCCTCTTTTGCCCAGGAAGTCAGTGAAGGCCACCTGGGGAGGAATTACTAGGCATTCCTCATGCTATCAGCCAAGGAAGTATCAGCAGAGTTCTAATGGAGAGCTGAAAATCACACCTCCATTCTACAGTGACAAGAAGACCCCCAGCTCCCTTCATGTGTCAATAGATGTTGAATGGGGAACCTGGACTTCTAACCCTGCCTGGAAGTAATAAGTTAGTCCCTCTTCCTTCCTCTGCTGGAGCAGGTTGGAGGATGCCATATCAAAAGGAAGGTGTAAATAACATCCAGAGACTCAAAACATAATACCTAAAATATCTAGGTTACAATAGAAAATCACAGACCATGTCAAAAGCCAGGAATCTCTCAAACTGAAGGAAAAAAAAAGACAATAGATGCCAATGCAGAGAAGACAGAAATGCTCAAAAAATACAGAATGAAAGAATGAATAGATAGATAAATGGATGGATGGGTAAATCAATGCCAAGATAGTTTAACCATCTGGCAATTTAGATACCATCCAGACAGGCATGATTTCTGCTTCTCACTAAAGAGAATGTGAAGACTTTCCCCTGCAGCATACAGTTGCCCTAAAATTTTATATTTGTGTTCTACTGAATCCCTTGTATCCAGGGGGAATGACTGTCAGGAAAGTAAACTGTGTTTCTCTTTTTATCAGAAGCTATTTTTAGAATGGAAAAGAAAATGCAGAGTTTTATAGACAGGATTAATAGGTAGCTTCTTTTGGTTCTCAAGTACAGAATTTTCCTCCATATAAATTAATTGGTTTTTTAAAACTCAACAGAAAACATAATGAGCTCCAAAATATGTGATGATAAATGTAGGAAAACAACAGCATCATTTTAGGGTTTAATAGGAAAATTTCCAGATAGTAGTTTTAAAATGTAGACCTATACAGACTTCTCAAGTACCAATTTTTGTCTGCTGGCAGTGTCCAAATCCATGCTACCCATCACTTTATTACTGAGTTCTCACAAGGTATCCCTGCCTGGGAACCTCCTCTTTACTTTATCCCAAGTCGGCCCTCTTTTAGACAGTGGTTCTCAAAACTTAGCGCACCTCGGAGAATCACTTGGGGATTTGTTAAAACACAGATCCGGGGCTGCACCTCCAGAATGTCTGATTCAGTAAGTCTCAGTGGAGCCCAAGAATCTGCATTTCTAAATTCCCTCATGATGCAATGCTACTGGTTCAAGGACTGGACTTTTAATCTCTCTGATTTAGAGTAGTGCTTCCTAAGTATGCAACTGCATTTATTCAACTATTCCATACCATATCTAATGATATTTTCCCCAAAATCTATTAAAATAATTATTTATGAAAATTCTGTTTGACATAACTTTATTATTATGAGAGACTCTGTCTTTAAAAAGACAGAGTGCCACAACCCTGAAAACCAGGAAACAGAAAATCACCACACCCAAGTACTCACAGTCATAAATTGCCCACAGAAACAGCATTCCTGAACAGTCCAATATTTTTGGTATGGTTGCTATTGTTCTATATGTCATATTGTCCTTAGTAAAAATATATATATTACTTAATTCCATTAATTTTTTATTTTTGTTTGTTACAAAAGAAGAAATTCTATGAATCAAATTTTGATCATTTTATCACAGTAATTCTGCTGGCTCACTTTCTTTTCTGTCCATTTATTTCAAGTGACTATTAGAGCCCAGAAGTTCTGGTGGATACGTCACCAATATATTATAACTTACAACATGTTCATAATCATATAATTCTGGAAAAAACTACTCAAAAGCATTTTACCCTGTTCTACTCAGGGTAAAGATGGGCTGATTCAGTACACTTATCAGAATATATTTTCAAATTTTGACACTTGACTAGATTAGCTCTCATAAAAATTTTATTTCTATTTACTAATTAGAACACTTTATTTAAAAAGTGTAATCCATAAGTGTGTAATGCAATTGAGTAGTCTTCATATGAACATAGGCATTTGTTTTTGCTGTAATGTGTATTTTATTTTATTCTGGACAATAAGAATTCCTGTGAAACTCAGATATGGCAATGTTCCAAAAGCTTGTAAAGTGTCTTTCTAAAATATTGGCAAGAGACTATGAAATTTGGTGTGTTTATTTTGATTCCTTGTTGCATTTTTCCATTGTTCTTTTGTTTCCTTTCTTCTCTTTGGAGGATACAGACTTTGCAAACAATTTTGGGGCTTGCCTGGAGTGTTGTGAAGCAACTGGTAGTGACAGGGAATTACATCCTGTTTTAAAAGGAATTCTTTATGATGAGGTAATTTACACTTGAAGTGGGAGGAAGAGAGTTGGACCTATAATTAGTAGGAGGAACATTTATCTCCCAGCAGCACAGAACTCCCCACAGCAGAACCTTGAAGCCAGGCAAGGGCAGGTGTAAACATTCTTCCACAAGTTGGCAAAGGCTGAAACTGGGATTGTTTGAGGCCAGGTGAGCGTTGCCAGAACAGTTCGCTCAGAATAAGCTAGAAAAAGCAAATCTCCGCACAGCTGATCTCTCTTCTTCTTTTAAGAAGTTTGCTTCAAAATCTTTATGTCCTATTTGACTCTCTCTATATAAAGTCCCATCACTTTGTATGATTTGAAGTCATTTTAAGAGTATAACAATTTTCTGAGATAAGCACAGTATATTTTTTAAGTTAGCAGAGCAAGATCATCTGTCTAGACGTGTTTAACCTATGATTCCTCATTGTTATCTCAAATTATGTATCAAGAAAATTTTCTCCTATGCAAATTGCTTCTCACTATTATTACATGTTGATGATATTTTCATAGCATAAACCTATAGTGACTGGCTCTGGAAAACAATTGTAGAGCCTGGAAGGGGGAAGAAAAAAGAAAGAAGCAAGGAACCAAGAAGGAAGGAGGAAGAAAAAGAGATGCTGGTTCTTCAGTGAATCACTCAGATCCCAGGCAATGCAAATAGAGAAGGCTGTATACAGAGCAGAGTCAATGCAAAAACTGCCCTGGGCAAAGCTAAACAGGCAAGGAAGATTTTATTCAAAGCTATTGCAATAGGGGAGAGAGATCAGAACTAAATCAGAATTTAACTCCGCTGGACACTGGAACAAAGGCTAAGCGTGCTTTTAAAGGTTGTGATGAACTAGTGGAAAAGTACTAGAAAAAACTAGCGAGAGGTTGATCAATGGGATGTGATGAGCACATTGAGTTACTTCCCGAATTTGCAAATATTTTTCTCTGTGGTTAGGCCATCTGTATTTGCTAACTGGTGTCCACTGAAGTTAGATTCCTACCCTCCCAGGAGACAGGGATGCTACATGATTACATTTCAAAGGGATGGCTCCCAGGTCCTTGAGAAAGGCATTTCCAGTTATAAACCTGGCAAGAGGTTTTTAAAAAGATTTACGTATATCCCAAATGGGCAGAGAAAGAATTCACAATTACAAGCTTTATATAGAAAATGTTCTAAGAAAAGGGAAGTTAGGGGCCTAGAGTCAGTAAGAAATCTGTCTAAAGTTTCATCAAGCTGAGGGAAAGTTTAACACCATCAGGAGGGTAGTCTCCATCATTTGATAAACTCAGGGCATGGCTTTGTTCTGCTCTACAAAATGAACTGAGAGCTAGGCTGATTTTTACCCCCAAACAGTTACCTAAGTGGAAGCTTTAGTGAATATCTACTTTAAAGCAGGAAGATAATGATAGGCAATTGCAATGAAAGATGCCTTCATTCTAGAAGTCTAACTCCTGTGGGCTCTCCCTGTTTGCCCATAATGTACACTTAACCTTTTTTTATATTAAAATCACTGTGTCCTTATTGTAAGGTACTATGCATATTGTTACTATGTAGGGCTTCAACCCAAATGCCTTTTCTAGTCTCAACTCCTCTGAACCAAGCTAGATTTTCAGGACTACTTTATTTTAAGGCCTGCACTAGCAATGGAACTGAGTGAGCCTCCTCTCCAGGAGGCCCTACCCTGGTCTACTTGAATTCTTACCACTCAGATGACATAGGGAGAGAGAGCTGCCTCATGCAATCTTATTTATAATGTCTCTATCACTCCCACTTGAGAATCTATTAGGCCTCTAAGGTTCCCTTTCGAAGTTCAGCATTCCACCCTCCCCTTATCCCAAGATCATTGTCCCAAGTTGAACCCTCTCCTTTTGAGAATTTGGGTTGGGGAAACAAGGCATTCAATTCTCCCTAGACTTAGGGGTTACACATTAACAGCCAGTAGGTCAAATCCAGCATCACCTGCCTTATGCTTGGCATGATCAGTGTCTTATTTTTCATTTGTTTTTCAGTTGCACTGAATACCTTAAGTGTTCATAACCCCTCCAGGGGGCTATGTAGCAGATGCCATCACTCGCTCTGTACCACTTGGTCAGATTCACACATTTAAGTCATCTCCCTGGGTCCTTTAAGCATTTAAATTAAGGTTTCCCACACTAGCAGTTAGAGTTGCCAACTATACATAATTCTTTGATTAAGAATATATTTATGTTCTTTACAGCACTATTTACAATAGCCAGGACATGGAAGCAACTTAAATGTTCATTAAAAGAGGAATGGATAAACATGTGGTACATATATAAAATGCAATATTACTCAGCCATCAAAAAGAACAAAGTAATGCCATTTGCAGCAACATGGATGGACCTAGAGATTGTCATACTGAGTGAAGTAAGTCAGACAGAGAAAGACAGATATCATATGATATCACTTATATGTGGAATCTAAAAAAAGGGTAAAAATGAACGTATTTACAAAACAGAAGTAGAACCACAGATGTAGAAAACAAACTTATGGTTACCAGGGGATAGCAAGAAATTGGGATATTGGGATTGACATACACACACTACTATATATAAAATAGATAACTAATAAGGACCTACTGTACAGCACAGGGAACTCTAGTCAATATTCTCTAATGACCTATATGGTAAAAGAATCTAAAAAAGTGTGGATATATGTATATGTATAACTGGTTCACTTTGCTGTACAACTGAAACTAACATAACATTGTAAGTCAACTATACTCCAATGAAAATTTTTAAAAATTAAAAAAATAATAAATAAAAAATAAAAACAAAGAATATAGTCAATATAATAGCCTTTGCAAAAATACCTAAAGCTGTGCCTGGCACAATTCTTGGTCTGCAGTGAATACCAATAATACAATTTATTACCTTCCTCTTTTCTAGTAAGGATGAAATAAAGGTTGGAAAGTGCTGTGAATGGAGGATGGTGAGTGACATATATATTGTAAGGCAAAATGCCAGCAGCTCTGCTTACTCTCCTTTGAGGATTTTGTTCCCCCAATGCACATGTGGAAAAATATTTTCCTTAGAATAGCAAATGCAGATTCCTCAGTATATACAAATATGTTTCTGACCACAATAATCCACAACATACTTAAGCAAGTATCACAGCAAGAACAGAAAACTTTGTGAAAGATTGCCAACTAGAGAAGGGCAATAAACTTAGTTACAATCAGAGTTTACAACTTTGCAGAAGAGAAACCACCAGAGTTATGTGTCTTTGTCCTTAAATTGACATTAGAATAAGCTTATTATTAATACAGTGGGATATCATCACCCACTCACACACATTATCATATACACACAAGGAGGTGCACACACATATCCATTATAATTTTCCTCCTTCAATTTATTTTGAAATAGGATATGGCAATTCTATTTTTCTGAAAGGGCCACAGCAATATTTCTGGACCCACATGCTCCTCCAGGAACTTGCCACTCCCTATGGTGAGTTGGAATCTATTTCCCCTTCTCTTGATTCTGTGTAGACCTTGTGACTTTGTGATAAGGAGAATAGGGCAAAAGAGATACCGTGTAACTCTGAGTCCAAGTCTTAAAGATTCATGGCAACTGCCTGGAGTTCTCTCTCTTTCTGTCTGTGCCTGTCTCTCTCTGTCTCTGTCTCTCTGTCGCATGCACACACACCTTTGGATAATTTCTCCTTCTGCCTTTGGGGTCTTTCAGTTAAGACCCCAGAACTCTGGAACAGAAAAAGAAGTTATCCTTGTACCCAGTCCAAATTCTTGACATGCAAAATCCATGATCATAATAAATGGTTGTTTTACACCACTTAGTTTGGGGGTAATTTATTTTATAATTAAGTAATCATAGCAGAGGCAATGGGAGTTGTGGCTTATATATATTTCAACTATTTCTGTGCTTAGAAGCCTACCTAAAAAGGGTTGTGGCCTTTTTCACACTGAAAAATGCAATGCATACTCTGAAAAGAAAGGCAATAGTCTAAATGGCCACAGAGGGTGACTCTGTGGTTGAACTCATGGCAACCTGAGGACTACGAGATTATAGAAATCATTAACCTAAAATTGACCCAGTTCACAAGTTCTGATCAATGCTGCCTTGACATGATTTTATCCAGGCTCCACGTAATATCAGACCTGAGAAATGTGCCCTGGTTGATTTTCAAGAATTGCTTGCTGCTGGAATTTCTACGAAGTTTAAACAAAACTTCTTTCTATGGTAGAAAGGTTTATTTGAGGCTGGAAAAATTTTCAGCCAAATCCCATGCCCCTAACCATAGCCTCTCAATACCTTGCAGAGTTGATAAATGAGTCACAAGAACATGGGTTAACTTTTCTAAGGAAATATTTATCCTTGCTGCATGTTTGACCTCTGGTTTCCTAACTCTTTAGTCTTTCACTCAGGATGCCTAACCCCCTTGGATGGCCCAATATTACTTATTATTTAAAGTCTAACTAAAAGGTCAGTAAGTGGGCACCAATAACAGGTATCATTCTAGGTGTGTTAGCATCTATACTGGGCTCGTAAGGTCTGAGAACATCTTCCATTCCTCAGTTCTTCAGTGATTGGAAAGACAGCATGAATATATGGTAAGGCCATTGTCCTTTATTCTAATAAGGAATCTCCACTGCATATTCATTGCTAGTCTAACGAGCAATACAAAATAAATAAAAATATTTATTTTTATAAAATAAATATAAAATCCTATTCCTGGACCTCACTCTTAAATTGATGACCCCCAAATCTTATTTAATTGTTATTTTTCTCCCAAACAAAGAACTTTGTTCTGAATCCTTTTAATCATTTTATTCTGGTGAAAAATTTATCCTTGATAAAGTATTCTTCATTAACTCAGAAGCATTAAAAAAGTATATTATTCCTTTCTTCTATTGATTAGAGTCCAAAGTAACTCACTACAGTGTTTCAGGGTTGGAAAACTAGAAAAAATAATGATGCCATTATAATAAATAGGAAATTCTGAAGAGAGCTGATTTGAAAAAAAAAAAAAGCTGTGACTTAGCTTTACACACTTCATGTTTGAAACATACACAGAAATACAGAGTCATCCGGAAGAACCTGAAACTAAGGAAAAACTATACAGCCATAGTTGTAAGACTTGCCTCTACAGAAATAATAGATGAAATCATTAAAATGAGTCAGCTCTCTGAGTGTAGAGCAATAAGAATATCACTTACTTATGTATTAACTCATGAAATATTTCCAAATGTATTCAGTTCATTTAAACATGTTATTATTATTTAATTCTCTGTTTAGTTTTATCTGTTTATACATATCAACCTACCAGCACTATTCAAATCATTCTAGAGTTGCAGATGTGGTAGAAATGAATCATTGATTACAAAATATTTGTTACACAACAAAATCCACTAAGCTAAGAAAACTTTAATAAGCACTTTCAAATTCTCTCATTATTTTGAACTTCTGCTAAAACGACCAAAAGAAAAAAGATGCCCTGTATGTCGGGCACATATTCTGTGCAAAGGACTATCTTAGGCACTGGATATACAATGAAGAGAACCGCACCCTCCTGAAACTCATTTTTTATTGGTGATGGAGGAGGGTGAAGACATATACAATAAACAAACAACTACTCAAATATATAGCATGTCAGATGTTTCTATGTGGAGAAAAGTAAATTTGGGAAGAAGGATAAGGGAATGCTGGACAGAAGGTAGGAGTTACAATTTAAATAAGGAAAAGATTGCAAGCCTCACTGAGAAATGGCAACTGCACAGACCTGAAGGATAGGCGAAATCCCTGGGAGAAGAGTATCAGGCAGGGGGACAAAGAGAGCAAGGCCCTGGCATGGCAGATGCCCTGCATGTCAGAGGAACAAGGAGGGCAGAGTAGATAGAGGGAAGTAAGCCAGCAGTAGGCAGCAAGGGAAGGCAGAAGCGAAATAGGAAGGGGCAATCACAAAGACCTTTAAGGCCATTGTAAGGACCTCGACTTTTCCTTTTTGTGAGATGGGAAGCATTTAGGAGAATATGAGCAGAGGAGGGACATGCACTGTCTTCCATTCTAAAAGGATCCTTCTGGCTGCTGTGTTGAGACTAAATTTATAAGTGGAGACAAAGAGGTTAGTGTAATAATCCAGGCGTTATTAAAAGTAATTAGGGCAAGGTTATCTGTCAAGAGATGGTAAAAGGAAAACTAGAGGGATTTAATGATAGGTATTTGGAGGAGGATTATTATGAAAACTCAATAAATAAAAAGGAACAGTAAAATATTTTAGGATACATTTATAATAAAACTAGAACTAGTGGTCATAGTCAATATAAATTGTTGTTGTCTCATGAGGTTGGAGTAGAATATTATCTATGCTTCAACTAGAAAATAGATGCCTTGAGATGATAATAAATGCGCCATAAATATTTATTCATTTGAATCTGAAGTTGCAGCATATTAACATATGGATCCACCGGCCCTGTTGACCACGTGTTCATTCTCTACTGCCCTACAATTATTCATCCATTATTTAAAATTTTAAAAGAATCTACAATTAGAACTTCTCATGAAAATGCTATTTAATGTAAACCCTCACTAATAATTAGAACTTGTAGAGCTATAAATACTGAATCAATGATCAACAGGATGTTGTCAGTATGAAATATACACTATGGATGGAGATTTATTTTCTACTCTATCATGAAACAATTTTGAGTAAAACTGTTAGAAAAAAAGTATTTGGAGCTGACTGTTTAATAAGAATCAGTAATATTTACCAAACATTTTAACTATCACTTAGAAAATATGTTGTAAAAGTCTATCTTGAAAAGTTTTAATTATAGAGAGAGAGGGAGAGGGAGAGAAAAAGAGAGAGAGAGAAAAGAGAGGTTTTCCAGACTGAGCATGTTCTTATGTCCCTGGGCCAAATGAATTTTGAATTACCCGCTGCTTTGGATAATTTGTATCATCCAAAATTTTCACTGATATCAGTAATGATATGATTTTAGATGTAAACTAATCTGAAATTGGAGCTACACATTGGGGTGCATGTAACTCAGGGATTAACAGCCTATCTGTGTCTGTCTACCTGTGTACTCTAGAAGTATAGGAAAAGAAGGGAGCATAGTGGAAACAAACAAAAAGCTCCAGACACTAGGGAAGACCCTCCAGTCAAAAATACGTCCCTCACGAAGCCTGCCAAGAGAAATCCACTATGAAGTAGAAGTATCTCTTTCTAAATGCAAATAACCCCTGAGAAGATTAAGCACTGGCTTTGGGGTCACACATATCTGTACTTGAATCCTGGTTCTGCCATTTATTACTCATGTGACTTTGGAAAGCAGCTATTATTTATCAATTGATTTTTACAGAGACTTGCTCCCTTCAATACAGTGGAAAATACCAGCTGTTGTTGAGTAACTACAAATGGCTTCTTCCCCACTAAACTCTGCATTCTTCTTCAAATACTGACACCCATTCCACCCTCACACACTCATACACAGCCACACACAAGCAACAGTCTTTCCTGGGAGAGTTATAGCACTTTATTTCCAGATAGAAATCTTTCACTCATTATTTATTCATTTAGTCAATGAAAATTTACTGAGCATCTGCCACATGCCAGTCATTCAGTCAGTGTCCCTCAGGATACACCAGTACACAGAACAGAAAGTGGCTCCTATATTCATGGAGCTTATCTTTCAGTAGGTGATGCAGATGATAAATAATATGCATAATAAATAATTAAAGTCTATAGAATTTTAGAAGATGATAAGCGCCTTGAAAAAACAGAGTAAGTGGGATAGAGTACTGGGGAGTGTTCACTGTACATTAATTGGTTACAAAAGGTCTCCTTGAGAGAGTGGCATGTGAATACAGACTTGAAAAAGGCAAAAAAGCTTAAGGAATAGCCAAGAGGCCACTGTAAGTAAAGAGGGAGAGAGATGGAGCTAGGAATAGGGTTGAGTTAGACGTGGCTGTGCTAGATGCCCAGTGTGTGACCAGCGCAGTCACACAGGCCCCTGTACCCAGAAAGGCCCTGCGCTTCAGGCTGAAAGCTCCATGGCCACTTTCTTAAAACTATTAATAATTTTGTGGTTGAACCTGTGTTTTATGAGTGCATACTGATGAGACAGTGGAGCATTAGTAAGAGTCTGGAGCCTCAGTACATGCATGTTCCTGTCTTCCAGGGCCTCCTTGACTTCTCTGTCTATTCCCCTCCACCCTGGGAACCAGGTGGGGCCTGGATGGGGAGTGGGGAGGGTTGAGGTTGGACAGGCACATTCTGAGGTGTCTCCAGGTAGAGCACAGCAGTGGCCATCTGGTTCCCGTGCGTTCCATGGGTGACTTGGTAGGGAAAGCCTCTCACCCATCCCACATCTGGGTACCTATGGTATCTTGGTACAGAGTTTGCAGTACTCTTGCCTGCTGCCCAACTCTTGGCTGTAGCTGTGGATTGGGGCAGTGGGCCTGTGGGAAGGGGAGATGCCAGGGTGGGGTTTCCTGTTCCCAGCTGGCGAACAGGTTCTGGATCCTGCAGCTGATGGAAAGAAGGGAAAGGGAACCCAGGAGCTAGTGAGTATCATGAACACTCAGTAGTGGAGCAGGGATCCTGGGCACTGGTGAGGGCCTTCCCTTGCCCAAGGGAGTGCCACATTAAATAACAATTTAAAAACACCATGACAAGTTGAGAGGGACCATGGAAGAAAAAAAAAAACCCTATATTTCAGTACTTTAACGGAACTTAGAAATGTAGGTAAGGGGGCTCTGCATTTTCATTTTGCACTGAGCTTCACAAATTATGTAGCCAGTCCTGCAGACAGACAAGGGAGGGCCAGCTTATTTAGGACCTTACAGCCTCTTCATTTTAAGGACATTCTCTGAAAGTTTTTGAGAAGAGGTAGGGACACAGCATAATCTTTATATTTTTAAAGGATTCTGCTGTTGTTTTGAGATAGCCTAAAATGGGTCAGGAGGTCATTTCTAATCCAGGTGAGAGATGATGGAAACTCAGCGTAGGTAATGGTGGGGCTGGTGTCAGAATCAGGATAGAATTTGAAGGTGGGGCTGAGGTAATTTACTGATGGATTGGCTAGGTCCGTGAGTTACACAGGTATATGCAATTTCCAAAACTCAATGAGCTGTACACTTATGATCTGTGTATTTTATCATATGGAAACTATGTCTCAGTAAAAATTAAAGTAACAATAAAGGCACTGTGCAGGACAATTTTTATGATAAGCCCCCATGTGTGAAGAATATAAGGGGGGCTTTCTTGTTTAGATAAATACTCTTCTTTGTACGAAATAATAATTTCCAGAAGGATACACAAGATACAAATAGCAATGCTAACCTGTTCAGGGGTTGGTTGGATCATTAAATGAGCAGAAAAAGAGAATTATTTTCTGAAGACATTTTTATAATTTCTAAATATTTTAACCATGTAAAACATTACCTAATAAACTGATAAATGTATTTTAAATAGTTTATTCATTTGGTGCATATTTTGAAAGCTTCCACCATCCAGTGTAAAGAGAATACAATATTTCCATGCACATTTAACAACAAAAAATCAATCTCTGGTCTGGGCTAGCACCAGGTATTAGCAATCATGTTCTGTGGTGTTCTGACTCCATGAAATTCGTAGTGCCTACCCAGGACAAAAACAAAGAAAACATGCTTCTTTTTCACATGTCCCTTTTGAAAAAGGAGGCAAAGAGGCTTTAATCAAGTATAATAAGGCACAGGGGAATCAGAAAGCTGCATTCTGTCTTTGGCAAAAATCCAAAGAGGACAAATAAAGGAGCAATTTCTGAAGACTAATAGAACATGGACAGAAAGAACTATAATACGGAGCAATCACCACCCAAGGGAGAGAATATCTGACCTAAGTTAACAAAATCAGGCAGCATGTGCCAAGGCAAAGAATAACGGCACCATCAATTCTGCTTGGACCAAACATCTCGTCTCTCACCTGGGCCAACTGCAGTCATCTTCCCGTTGCTCTTCCCACACTCACACTTGCTTACTCTGACAGTTCACCACCACACAGAGGAATGTTTTAAAAATATAAGGCAAAACATTTTACTTTATTGCTTAAATCCACTCTGAAGTGTTAAATGGTCAACAGTGATCTAGTCCATGTCTATCTCTACATCGCCCATCTGAGGACACCTTCTTTTGCATCACCTCAGCACATGGCCCTAGTCATCTTTTTCTTGCCCCAGGATCATTGCACATGCTGTTACCTCTGTATCTAATGCTCTTCTTCCTACAATGTTTTTTTCCTGCTAACTCCCAATCACACTTCAGTTCTCAACCAATGTCATTTCCTCAGAAAGGTCTTCTATGACTTTCTTTTTTTTCTTTAAATTGAGGTATAGTTAATGTACAATATTATATAAGTTGCAGGTGTATGACATAGTGATTCACAAATATTAAAGGTTATATTCCATTTATAGTTATTATAAAACATTGGCCATATTCCGTGTTGTAAAATACATCCGTGTATCTTATTTTATACATAGTGGTTTGTACCTCTTAATTCCTTACTTCTATCTTGCCCTTCCTCCATTCCCTCTCCCCAGTGGGAACCATTGGTTTGTTCTCTATATCTGTGAGTCTGTTTCTTTTTTGTTATATTCACTAGGTTGTTTTATTTTTTAGATTCCACATATAAGTGATGTCATACAGTATTTGTTTTTCTCTGACTGACTTATTTCACTGAGCATAAAATCTTCCATGACTTTCTGATCTAAGCCGGTAGCCTCTGTTATAGTCTATTATTTTTACTTAATGATACTTATCAAAATTTATAATTTTATAATTACACATTTAGCTTCTGTCCCCTGAGGACACTGTTGACAGTACTGGTACAGGAAACTTGTCTGTTTCATTCACAGCTATTTATCAACACCTGGCTCAGTGCTTGACTTAGAAAAGAAGCCCAGTTAATAGTTGTTGAATGAATTATAACCAAGTATTAACCTTCCCTCCTTCCCTTGAAGAGTTTCCCTCATTTAGATGAATATTGTCCAATATGAGCCACGTAGGTAATATAAAATGTTCTAGCAGCCACAGTTCACAAGTACAAAATAACTGGTGAAATTAGTTTAATAATATATTTTATTTAACCCAATATATCAGGGGTCCACAAGCCCTAGGCTTTGGACAGGCCCCAGTCTGCACAGCAGGAGGCGAGTGGCGGGCAAGCAAGTGAAGCTTCATCTGCCGCTCCCCATCGCTCCCCATCGCCCGCATTACCGCCTGAACCATCCCCTCCATCCCCTCACCCCCAACTCCATCCATGGAAAAAATGTCTTCCACGAATCTGGTCCCTGGCGCCAAAAGGGTTGGGACCACTGCAACATATCAACGTACTGCCATTTTAACATGAAATCAATGACAAATATTTATGAGATAATTTGCATCTTTATTTTTACAGTAAGTCTCTGAAATTCTATGTGTGTTTTACACGTAAGAACATCTCAGCTTGAACTAGCCCAAAAGCCTTTGCAGCTAGTGGCTACCACATTGGACAGAGCAGGACCTAGAACCTTTGGGATGAAGAGTTTTGGTTCCCATATAGCTACAGTCCTTCACTTGACAGCTCCTTTTCTAACCACATGCTCCTCCCTACTGTTTCTGAGCCACCTCTCATTTCATGCCGGTCACTGAGCAGAATGTTGGAATATTGGTCCTCAATAATATGCAGTCAATCTCCCTTGGGCCTCAGGAAAGGGGAGTATGTGGGATGAGATGCTTTTCTTTTTCTTCCAAATCTTTCCCATACACCTCTATATAAGTTTATGTGTATGGGTCATCTTTAATGGAGAGGGAGAGAATTAAAATCAGGCTATAATAGGTTAAGTCAAAGTATGAGTTGACTAAAGAAAATTACCCATACAAAAGGGCAAATTTAATATTGCCTAATCATGACTGCCTACCATCCCATCTCAACCCTGGCAATTTAAGAGAAAAACAGACAAAAAGAGCAAATCCTTCAAAAAGATCCTCCTTGCATGCTTAAGTCAGACCCTGGCTCCACTTTCCTGACCTCGGTCTCACTATTATCTCTGAGAGTACTTCCTTCTTAGAGTCCACAGGGTGTCCACTTCCCTTTAGGAAAATTATACCCCCATGCCCAAGTTTAAAACAGTAGTTCTTGATAGAAAAAATACCCACTAAGGGTATTTGGAAGTTTGTGGGAGGTTTTTTGGTTGTCACCCATTTAGTGGGCAGAAGCTGAAGATGCTGAATTTCCTGCAACATATTGTTTGAAAATAATTGAAAGAATTGCCCCAATCTAGCAGATTTTCTGATGACTAACTGGAACTGGATATTTATGTAGACATGTAGGTAAAGAATGTATAGTTAGGGAGAAGAGACATTTTTAACTAAAAAGAGGAATACTATATTAAAAATGGTGACTGCTTATACTTGATAGTAGAAAACCAAAGAAAACAGTTTCTAAGTAATGCTTTGGCTTATAATCAAATTTTAAATGCGGTTTATATCAATGTTTGGTAAACCGCCCTTTTAAAAAAATTTTTGATAAAGTTTAGATTTCTGTCTCAGAAAAGATTAAAAAAAAAACCAAGAATAAGAACCATTCAATCAAATAGGCAGCTGGTGTGGGGTAGAGGGTAGGGAAGACCCAAACTGGTTAATTTTTGCATCGTACACACAAACATAAACACATCTCACTACTCTCTGGTTTTTCAACATTATTCTCTGGCATTAAGTGAACATACATGTAATTTCTGTTGTCCTTGAATGATCTGAAGCAATTATAAATAAATATAAAACATATTTGACACACACTGCAATCTTCCTATTGATTGCAATGGATGAGAAGTGTTTGTGTGTGTGTGTGTGTGTGTGTGTGTGTGTGTGTGTGTGTGTGTGAAATTTTAAGTGCTCTGTCAAAGCAAAGCACCTTTTTGTAGAGCAATTCCCACACCTGGATCATCCTGATCTCAACCAGTATATTTAAGAGGAACACCAAATTCACTTGCTAATTCAGTGAGGGTCAAAAGGGTGGGAAGGGAAAGAAGCAAGAGGGAAAAGGAGAAGAGGCATGTGGGAACTTCCTAAGTTATTTCTCTGATTTTGCCCACCAGGCACAGGCAAGAAAGGAGTCTAATATTCTGAATTCATCACAGTCCATGCTGCTCCAGATCACCATGAACTTTAAGCTAGAAAATACATATCTAATGACCAATAGGGTCGACTGGCTCCTTTACTGGCTTTCTGCAGGCAGGGGATCAGAGCATGGATGCAATGGTAATATCACCTGTGTGTGTCGAGCTTCTGTTGTACATCATGCTGCTGAGAGGGCAGGGACTGGAATTTGAAAAGAACATAAAGCAGCAGGACTTCAAGGCTCTGACTCCACAGAGCCTGCCAGCCATATGGCCGTCCCAATGCCCCAGTGCACACAAACGCATGCATGCACTAGCACATTTATTTCATGGGACCTTATTATTTCAGAGTTTCATTTCACTTTATGGGTATTGACAGAAACTGCAGTTGTCTACAACTTTTCAAATGTATTAAATTTGTTAAAGAAAATGTTGAGAACTATTAGCAAACCAGTGGGGTTTCATTGTTGTTGTTTAACATCTTTATTGGAGTATAATTGCTTCACAATGGTGAGTTAGTTTCTGCTTTATAAGAAAGCGAATCAGCTATAAAAGTTGGGTCTAAGTTATCAAAGAAAAGACAGTAAGCAGATAACTCAAGAGAGCCAGAATAAAAGACCATGAAAAGTGTCTTGGGATCATGGAAGCTTTGATGGTTAGAGTTAGGAAGGGGCTAAATATTAATGCTCTCTTTTTATGGCAAAACAACATGAAGCTCTAAGAAGTTAAAAGACTTGCCTGAGATACTCGGGACCATGAGAGGAAGACTGGCACTGATAGGACTAGGAAACTGGACCACGTTAGGACCAACCCCAGGCCCTGTCTGTCCGACCAGAAGATTCATGGACACTGAAGAGAACAACTAAACTTTCTGGAGAAAGAAACAGGAGACAATAAAGTTGCAGAGGTTGGGATTATAGTATACATTCCCTGTTTCTGTGATATGTGGATGATCTTTCACTATGACAGATGAAGTGGACTGATTAAAGTGCCCTAACATAAATGTTTACCAACCTATTTATTTTAAATAATCTTAAGCGATAGTAAACAGTTTCAAGAGTATTTAGGAAATTTTAAAATAATATCAATTATAACAGAATAACATATTTGTGTGGTGCTTAGCTCATTCAGACCATGATGTTTGCAATTCTATTAGTAAATAATGGTTCAGTGTTCTCTGTGAAACACACACTTATTTTTTTACAAAATTCTTCCAATTTGCTGCATTTACCTCATTGCTCTTTCTTAAAGAAATGTAAGAATACACAAGTATGCGTAAGATTATTAGGAAAGAATATAAGAAATCCACTGTGCCATCTCTAGTGTGATAGAACATCTGGATTAAATAAAAATACATCCTGTCCTATTTGCAAAAGAAGATCCCATACACTTTACCTGTCTCCACAAGTTTGTAAAATTCATGATGACCTAAAAGTTCCTTTATAAAACCAATACGATAGATACAGTCGTATAGAATAAAGACAATTTTTAAATGTGTGAATCCTACACCTTTAAGACTTCCAAGTGTTGAAACTTGGTATATAATATTTATCAAATTTCTGATGCGCCTCGGTGTCCAAAGTTTCTAAAGGGCTACATCTTCATAATTTAAATTAATAATGAGATTTGGAAGTGTCTAGGCCATATAATCTTTGATATTATTTCTTTAAGAACTACCAAACAACCTTCCAAGTTTCATAGGCTAGCGATATTTTTTCCTTATTTCTATTTATATAAAACCTTGAGAACAAATCTCCATTTACATTTACTACAAGTCATACTCCTTGTTCATCTGGGAGGCATGGAACATAACAGAACATATGTTCAGAATTTTGCAAGAAAAGGAAATTGTAAATATGGCAATCAAACTATAAAAATGCAGCTAAAAAAACCTCCTTTTCTGAATTTTAGTTTCACAGAGAGACTAGCTATTTGGGTGGTGTTAGGGAGGCTATGTTATTTTGTGCCTTCCAAAAAAGGTAATTTATGCTGAGTAATCATTTCCCTCTTTCTCTACCCAGCAAAAAAATAAGATAGTTTTCTTTTGTAGTTTATGTATCTCCAAATTTTTATGATAAATATTATTTTGAATATATGGATATATATTTCATGCCCCAGTTAAACAAACAGGTTGACTTAGAAAAATAAATGTTGGACAAGGAAAGCAACAATCCAACTGACAACCTGCACTCAAGAAGGCTTGTCATGCATTTCTGCCCATCTTTTCTGCAGAAAGTGTGGGAATTTTCCCTAAGGTAACCTGATCATATGAGACAGTAAGTTAGGTGCTTAAATTCTTTAATTTTGAGATGAAAGTGAATAAATGGCTTTGTAAATACTGGGCAACACAGAGCTTCTGCGAGGCCTAACCCAGAGCTTCTTAGAGGGTAGCTGTCAGTCAGTTAACAAGCCTGAAGTATCAGAATCACTTGAGACTTAAAACACTTATTTCCTTTTTTAAAAAACACTTATTTCTTTATTTCACAAGAATCAAAGTTTGAAGGTGAAGCTACAGAATCCTTATTATATAGAACACGCTATTATTTTATTATTTATTATTATTTACAGAATACTCTCTTGTTGTAATTATCATGTCTACTAGTGTTGGAGAATATTAGACCAGAGCAATAATCGGGAATTTAGACACTTGTGGCCAACTTACAAAGCAACACACTTAAGATCCTTCAGTGCAAAACCTGACAAGTTAATTTGTATAACTGTCTCACACAAAAAATATATGCACTTTCATGTGTCTTACAATATCTTTTTTTTCCTATCCTGAGATTTCACCTTCAAAGAAATGGTATGCAGTGTCTCATTAGAGTAATGTCAATTGTATAAAAGTGAAAAGCATGACTCAAGATTACAAAATTGTAGGAGTTGAATCAACCGCTACCCAAAGTTCCTCTATTCACAGGTACATAAAGTATATATACGTTAAAAGACCTCAAACTATACCTGCTTCTGATATGCTCAATGACAAGTTCTTTATAGATCTGTACCTGTGAGAGTAGAGGTTAGATGTTCAAAGCCTTAATTAAATACATGCAAGAATTTAATTAGGGGACAAAGAAGGAAATAAGAAAAAAGATGTGGTGTTTGGAGATTCTGAAAATTATAAATGCCTGATGTTTGACCTAATTATAGTCGATCCTAGAACAAAATATAAACACCTGTTAGTAAGGGTCCCATATAAATATAAGTGTTTCTCTCCTATGGTGTCATCAAATCCTTGGTCAACTAGCCCATTCAAAGCACGTCAGTCTAGATACCTCGGTTTTATAAATATCTCTTAAAATAAACTTTTGAAATAGAATATTTTAGATATAATACTTCCAAAATCTGTTAATGAGTATTTTACCACATTTAATTCTGAAAGTAGATATGTGTATAAGCCTTTGCTTTTGCATGATATTATATGGAGAGGGATAGAGTGATCTACTCAGGATTTTCTGAGGAATTAAGGACTATCTGCCCCAAAGCACATAGTTCTATCCTGCTGATGCTCTTCTCTGGCCTGTCAGTCTGTAATACAACTCAATACGTATAAACTTAATAACTGTAGTCTTGAGTATATAACTAATAAAACTGCAGACAATCTCAGTATTAAACCTATCATTTTCTTTCTTTCTTTCTGTGGATGTATATGCATATGCATGAGTAAGCAAGTGTGTGTGTGTGTGTGTGTGTGTGTCCTGTGTAGTAGTTCTCTCTCCTGCCTTATGGGTTGGCACTTCTGCTGGCAGTATGCATAACTTTTTGCAGAAACTCTCTAATCTAAAAGCTTCGTTAGAATTACACACAAGATAGAAAGATAATCCTCTTATAGTCCTGGCTTTATGATTTTTATACAGATGAGGAAATTGAAGCTTTAAGAGTTAATTAGTGTAAAGTTGGAACATAAGCCTGGGTTGTCTGACTCAAGCACTGGGTTTCTTATCCACTTGGATTTACTGCCTCTTCTACAGCAGAGGGCTGGGGTGTGGATGACAACATTTTACATGTAATTGTGATGTTCAGCACATTTTGAAAACAACTGAAAGTGATTTCAAGTGAGGTGTGGAAAGGGTCTCCTCTGAATTATAGACAGGCATTTAGTGGGGGTTTTTAAATTTTTTATTTTATTTTTGTTTTGGCCATGCTGCACAGCATGTGGGATCTTAGTTCCCTGACCAGGGATCAAACCTGTGCCCCTTGCATTAGAAGCATGGAGTCTTAACCACTGGACCACCAGGGAAGTCCCCATTTAGTGAGTTTTTAAAAGTTAATATTTGTTTTGTGACATTTGCTTTGCTTTGTTCTTTTATCTTGCTTGTGTCCAAATAGATTTGCTTGTGAAATAGTACCTCTGAGTCTAGAATCCTGTCCACAAGTCTGAATAATTGGAATTAGAGAATATAAGGAGGCTATAAGGAGCATCTGGTTATGTTTTCTGTAGAAACAGTCTCCCAAATGGCATCCACATGGTTCATGACAGAACTAAATAGAACCTTAAACTGATGAGTTGATCAGAAGGAAAAGAAATTAACATATACTGTAAAATTATGATGTCTCAGGAAACATATATTGTACATCATTTAAATCTCTCTTAACCTCAGTTTCCTCATCTATTAACTGAGAATAACATTTTCCACCTCAAGAAATTATCAAGAGTAAATCTAAAAAAAATTTTTAATTAAAAAAGAGTAAATCTGGGCTTCCCTGGTGGTGCAGTGGTTGGGAGTCCACCTGCCGATGCAGGGGACGCGGGTTCGTGCCCCGGTCCGGGAGGATCCCACATGCCGCGGAGCGGCTGGGCCCGTGAGCCATGGCCGCTGAGCCTGCGCGTCCGCAGCCTGTGCTCCGCAACGGGAGAGGCCACAACAGTGAGGGGCCCGCGTACCGCAAAAAAAAAAAAAAAAAAAAAAAAAAAAGAGTAAATCTACCCCGAGGTCCTGCTATACTCCATGTGAATTATTCATCAGTAGTACACTGGAGGTATTGATTGCAAAAAAAAAAGTCTTCCCAATTCATGTATTTTCATGGGCCATTGATACTCAGGCCACTTTGTTCTAAATAAAGAGAAGGTATAGAATAATTTGAAATTTGGCTGATTTAAAAATAAATGTATTTTGGCATGGTTTGTGCATTCTATTTCAAAACAAGATAAAGCAAAATATAGGTATAAGAGCCTCTTCATTTGTGATTCTCTCCATTTTGGCATTTGGTCAGGTACTATTAACATTGTTAAAAGCAATCGTAACTCAAAAAGCATCTAATGACAATCCATTGCACTTCTTCTACCAACTCACAGTGAGCCATTTATCATCATGATTAGCAGTTCCAGGTACTTTCAGGAACTATAATACTTGTCTGATCCTTCATTCAGAATTTGAGTTAATTTCTGCCATCTAATACTACTAAATGTCACTGAATAAAAGGAAACATTATGTCCAACTATTGCATGAAAAGCAAGAAAAATGATAAATGTTTCCATAGCTACAGGTTTGAAAGGAACAGAACATGCTGAGATGTAAACCAGAATAAAAGTGGCAAAGTACATTGGACACCCTAAGTTTTTTCCTCTAAAAGCAAATAAGGTAAAGTAAAGTACAAATGGCTAATAGGCAGTCAGGACACTATTGTCTTAACCAGTGGATTCAAGAAAGTGTAGAGGAGGTAGGCACAGAGTGATGAAAGATTGCATGCACACACACACACACACACATACACACACACACACACACACACACACACACACCCTATCAAATTCATGTTTGCACCAAAAAACCTCTCAGAAAATAAGTACCAAGTGATATCTTAACAGGAAGAGACCATCAAAGGGGAAAAGTTAGAGTCTTGCCCTCTTTCTGTTGATTGTTGATATTTTGAGGTCTCTAGCATTATGGGGACATAATTAATACAAGTATCATCTCCTTAGCACCAACTGCCAGACCACCTTTCTTCTCTACTTGAAGAACCCAGTTTTTCCCTTCAGCACGGACCTACTGAGATCTCATCAAGTCAAAACTAGAGCACGGACTACTTTGGGATGGTTTTGCCCACAGAATGCCCTGTAATAGCTCACATAGCCCCCTAAAAAAGAGATGAGATGAGGATGGACTGTAGGATGTATGGACTGTATGGATGCACTGTAAGCAAGCTTAGAGCAAGTGATAGTTTAACTCAATTTTCATTTCTCTATAACTATTACATAATATATATGCAGACTTACAGCAAAATGGAGGAAAATGTCCCCAAATGGAAAACCTGAGTTCCAATAAGTAATGGTGAACAAAATAAAAAAAATATATATTTGTGAGATCTAAAAAGTCTTTATAAAAGAATAACAATTCTTTTTAATGAGGTTTAAAATAAGGGCAGAAACATAATACTAAACTGCAATAACTCAAGCTAGCCAGGGTTAATCTAAGATAAAGTATTCTAAGTCCCTGTATTATTTGTGAGTGTGAGTAGGTTGGTTATGATATTGGTTGATTCATAGTTTGTTATATTAAATATGTACATTACAATTTCAAGGGTAAACACTAATCGAACAGGAATAAATGTATAACGTTTAAACTCATAGATGGAGAACAAATGACAATAGTAAACAAACAGGTAAATTCAAAATATGAAAGTAAAGTCAGGGAAGAAAAGAAAAAGAAGCATGGAAAAAGTGAGATGCGTTAAAAGTACACCATAAGTGAAAAGAAGACAAATGTTAGTAATTATAACAAGTGTAATACACTAAGGTTAATAGTTAAAAAGCAGAGATTGTGAAACTGTACTTTTAATCCAGGTATAGTCTTTTTCAGGAACCATTCACAAAATATAAGGGCATAGAGGGCTAAAAAGGAAAAAGATGGGGAAAATGTATCCGTGAAAAACTAACCAAAATAAGGCTAGAGTAGTTACATTAATATAAAATAAAAATGAACTTTAAGATAAAAGCAACACTAAGATTGGGAGTGTTACTGCCTAATGATAAACTATTTAATTTACCAAGAAGATAAAACACGTTTAAACTTATAACCACTTAAAGCGTCCAATTCTATTTTATAAAGCCAGGAGAAATGCAGAGAGAAGTTTACAAATCCAACATCATATGGTAGCTTTCAATATATTTCTTTCAATTTTTATAGATGAAGCAGGCCAAAATACAGAGGAGCTGAAAACACAACTAAATAGCTTGATATTATTTATTTACTTCTACATGTATTTATTGAACTCTTACTATGTGTCAGGTACTATGTTCTAGTTGGTGCTTCTTAATCATATTTAGGACATATAATAAACTAGAATAATTTAACATTTTGAAAAGCGATATTATATGCAAAGATCAGTATAATAAATACAAATGATAATAAATACAGTTGGAAATTGAGACTTCCCAATAACTCAAATATTTAACAAACAAAAAGAACACAAATAGAAATTTTAAAATACTTAGAATTTAGAACTGTATGACAATAAAATGGAATATCAAAGCCAAATGTTGGTTCTTTGAAATGACTAACAAAATTGGCAAGCTTCTATTGAGATTGATTGAGGAGAAAACAAAAGAACATTAATAAAAATTAATAAAACAATTAATTCAGCTATAAAACTCTTTATAAAGATCGATTAGAACATAGTCAAGAAAACACAGAATGACCGAATCACATTTTTTAAATTTACTACTTTGGCCTTTCACAAGCGCAAAAAAGAAATAAAGTAGGATAGTCTTCAAAAATTGAAGCAGGGGGGCTTCCCTGGTGGCGCAGTGGTTGAGAGTCCGCCTGCCGATGCAGGGGATACGGGTTCGTGCCCCGGTTCGGGAAGATCCCACGTGCCGCGGAGCGGCTAGGCCCGTGAGCCATGAAAAAAAAAAAAAGAAAAAAAATCGGGGCAAGGTAAGGGGAAGTGAAGCATAGTTCTTGCTACTTATATTCTGACATAGCATTAAGTCTTGGTAGCTCTTTCAATCACCACCACTAATAGGGGATGCGGGTAGAAGGATGGTGATGGAATAATCAAATATAATTTGTAAATATGGCAGACACTGCTAGTCCCCATATCTCCTTTAATAACAAAACCCCTGAATTTTAGATGAGCACATAATCATTCAGAGTTAAGACTGAATTTCTCAATATTCCTTGCAGCCAGATGTGAATACGTGGCTAAGTTCTGACCAACTGGATAAAAAAGGAAGAGATCCGTTGCCTTAATTCTTTTCTTCCCCCTTTCTGGTAACTAGTATGTAGACATGATGGTGGGAATTGGAGCATCTAGAACTATGAAATGGAAGACACACTTTACTGGACCAGAAAGATACAGGGAATCTTTCCATCCAACACGATCAAGTTGCTATAGCAGAAATGAATCACATACCCAGTCTTTTATGTGAGAGGGAAAAATAAAAAGTACTTTCACTTTGATAAAGCCATGATAGTTTGGCTTTTCTCAGTTATAGCAACTCAACTTGTATTCTAATTATCATAGCATCTTACCAGTCTATTGTGGATTTTTCAACTACCAAATACAGACAAGAGTTTGGCTAAACATTCAATAGTAACAAATACTGGAAGGAAAATTAACAATTCATTAAGTTATGGATAAGTTGAAATATATATGGTATTGAAGTATTTTGTTGGTTTGTTTAATGAAACTATGATATATTTTATTTTAAAAATATATTGATAATATGCTTAAATTTCCTTCCACAGGTAAAAATTTCATACATCATATACTGGAATCTGTTGATATCTTTTGTAATAACATAAAATCAAAGTATAAAACACATAAATGGATGATTACTTTTCCTATATAACTATAAATATATTCTAGTTAGAATTTTCCAAGTGTTCTTCCCTGCTACATGTGAGCTTCAGATCATTTTGTTCCATTAAAATATACATACATTAAAAACTCTGTGACTAATACTTACTCTTTTACACTATATCATTATCTCACAATCTTATAGAAGAGTTGATGTTTGTGTCAGTGAAAACAGAAAGGGAACATATCTGAAATCATTTAATATATAGAATGTAAACATCCTAATTGGTCACTACAAGTCTATTTTAATGTACTTGCAAGGATGTCTTAAAGCTGATTCAATTTCTATTCAGTCATTGTTACATTGGAATTACATTGTTTTGCCCCTTTGCTTATATTACAGTTTTTTCTAAACTTTATCAAAACTAATAAATTGCATTGCCCAACTTTTTGCTCTATGCATTCCTATGGAATATGTAGGGAAAGCTCATGATCAATTCATATCAGTATTTTTTAACCTAGACACCAGGGGGTTATGTAAGTCTGCTGATAACATCCAGGTTTTAGGAATAAATATGTAGAGGCTGGGAATAAAAACAAATGCCACTGCTTGTCTGTCTTAGAATATATGACTTTCAGAGCAATGAACAAAAACCAAAAGTTAAGCTCTGAGAAAATAAAAAAATCAATAATTCTCTTTAGGAAGAACATATATAAGCTATATAAGCTCAAAAAAGCAAAAGTAGTAATAATTGTGTTGGAACTAAAGTTAACATATGAAAACAAACCTAATATTGAAGAGAGAGAAAAGATGTATTGATGTATTTGAAAGGTTTTGTTTAATTTACAGAGCTTTTGTATATTAAATGTATGAAAACCAGTGAATTTGCATGTTAGTACCTTATTTTAATAGGATTTAATAACTATACTTTTGTATGGGTACTGTCATTGTTAGACATCTGTGTAGATATGAGTTTAAAAATACATGGGGGACTTCCCTGGTGGCGCAGTGGTTGGGGGTCTGCCTGCCGATGCAGGGGACGCGGTTTCGTGCCCCGGTCCGGGAGGATCCCGCATGCCGTGGAGCGGCTGGGCCCATGGGCCGTGGCCGCTGAGCCTGCAAGTCCGGAGTCTGTGCTCCGCAACGGGAGGGGCCGTGGCGGTGAGGGGCCCGCATAACGCAAAAAAAAAAAAAGATAAAAATACATTGGGCAGTTAAACAAAGGGTTGCTATAAATAATACTTATCAGATCCATATGGCTAAATTTAAATCTAGATGTAACTTGCCCAGTGAAAAGTGCATTAGTACCACTAAGCTGTTATTTTTAAGAGAAATCATTGGCAATTCAAACTCCCTTCAAAATAAATTGTGACAATTCAATTTATTTCCAAATAGGTAATATACCTGGTATAAAATGCAAAAGGTACAAAAAATCTTATAAAATCTTTATCCTTTCCTGTCACCAGCCATCCACTTTTCCTGTCTAGAGGCAACCACTGTTACTACATTATATGTTCTTCAGATCTATATATATTCTTGTTTTCACAGTAATAGTAGCATATCATACCTTGTCTCTGTGCCTTGTTTTTATTTCTATTTTTTGAGTGAGACTATCTTGGGGATATGTCTGTATTAGCACTCATGGAACAACTGCATAGTATTCATAGTAAATGTATGTACTAAGCATCATTTAACCAATTCCCATTATTAATGGGCCCTTGTGTTGTTTTTGAAATTCTGCTACTACAAAAAATATTGCAATAAATGTTCCCTATTCTATGTTTCTATCTTTATCTATTTATCTATCTATCTATCTATCTTTTCTCACATTCTATCTGAAATACAAATACCTAGAATTGGAATGATTGAGTCCAAATTATGTTCATGTTTAACTTTAAAAAATAATGTTATATTTTTCTTCTTAGTTGTGGTTATTTACCTTTCCACCAGAAATAGATGAGACTTCCTTTTCCCCACTACCCCTCTCTTAAAAGCAGTGCAATGTCAAACATTCTCATCTTTGCCAATATGCTAAGTCAAAAATTGGGATCTCCCTATAATTAGTTATACTTTATTTTTATGAGTATTACAATTAATATGCTTAAGAGTCATTTATATTTTCTTTTCTTTTTTATACACCTTACCCATTTTTTAATTGGGAAAATAGCATTTTATCTTATTGATTTGTAAGAACTCTTTCTATTGATACAATAAGGGAGTTCTCTCTCTTACTGTAATGTGAGTTAAGTCTAAACCTGGACTGAGCATTAACCACATATGAGGAAAGAAAAAAGGCATTTTCCAAGATGAAAGGACTCAGAAATTTCATATACACCCATGCACCTTTTTTTCAGGAAGTTATGAGAAGATTTGCTTTACCAAGATGAGGCCATCAAATAAGAAAGAGAGAGAATAAAACTCAGTGAACAAGAGATTTACTTTGAAAGAAAACAAGAGGAAATTCCCAAAAAGGTGAAAGAAAAGCCCAGGGAAGTCATTCTGCAGTTAGCTTATTGCATAGGAAACAACTCAAATTGGTGCGGAATGTCAGGGACAACAGGGAGAATATTTTGGAAGAAAGTGGACCTAGCAGATCATCTGGTGTGTTTGGTCCCAGTAAGAAATCCCTCCAGACAGCTTGTGGATCAATCAGCAATAGTTACAACAAGACTTCAACAACTGAAAAAATCAAGGCCCTTTTTTTCTCTGAGAGAAGAAAATGTTGTACAAGAAAAGAAACAATATAATGATATAATAGGTGATTGAGCTAAAAGTTGATTTACAATTGAAATGAATATAGATTTAACAAAAATGTGAAATGAACATATTAAGAGGATAGAAAAGAAGTGTTTGTATGTGCATATGTGTGTATAAATCGTTATATTCGGTTAAGTAGGAGGTCAACAAATCATGCCAAATGTCAATATCAACAAATGTCCATATACATATTTTACTTAGAAAAATAACAATAAGTTCAGGGGAAATTATTTGAAATAGAGTTGAAATTGGTTGCTTCCTAGAGAGAAGAAATTAGGAATAAGAAGGTAAGATAGGAAATTGCTCCTTTGCTTTTAAAACCCTTATACTATTTCACTTTTAAGCAATGTATATGTGTTATTTTGATAAAAATTCAAATTACAAAACTAAAGCTGAAAGAATAGTAACAATTTTTTAAAGAGAGAAAGATATGGGAACTGGAAGCTGATTATGCAGCTTAAAGGATATCTTATTGGTTAGAGAAGTGACCATGTTTATAGGCAAAGTGGAAAGACCTATTGGAGAAAGTAAATCATAAAGAAGGGATAAGTTATGAAACAAATACACAGATTAATCACGTTAAAAAGCCACAGAATTTACATAGTGATACTCTAAGGGCCGAATAGGAACCAAAGCACAAAACACAATCTACCCGTAGATTGTGAGAAAACCATAATTCAAAAAGGGTCATGTACCACAATGTTCACTGCAGCTCTATTTACAATAGCCAGGACATGCAAGCAACCTAAGAGTCCATCGACAGATGAATGGATAAAGATGTGGCACATATATACAATGGGATATTACTCAGCCATAAAAAGAAACGAAATTGAGTTATTTGTAGTGAGGTGGATGGACCTAGAGTCTGTCATACAGAGTGAAGTAAGCCAGAAAGAGAAAAACAAATACCGTATGCTAACACATATATTTGGAATCTAAAAAAAAATGGTCATGAAGAACCTAGGGCCAGGACGGGAATAAAGACGCAGACCTACTAGAGAATGGACTTGAGGACATGGGGAGGGGGAAGGGTAAGCTGGGACAAAGTGAGAGAGTGGCAATGGACATATATACACTACCAAACGTAAAATAGATAGCTAGTGGGAAGCAGCCGCATAGCACAGAGAGATCAGCTTGGTGTTTTGTGACCGCCTAGAGGCGTGGGATAGGGAGGGTGGGAGGGAGGGAGATGCAAGAGGGAAGAGATATGGGGATATATGTACATGTATAGCTGATTCACTTTGTTATAAAGCAGAAACTAACCCACCATTGTAAAGCAATTATACTCCAATAAAGATGAAAAAAGAAAACACAATCTAAATTTACTAATTTATTAATCATTTGTATGCTTGTCACATAAAATTATGTGCATACATTACTTTCTGGTTTACTTCATACCAGGAACAAGGATCTGTTTTTGCTTTAAAACAACTGGAAGAGATTGGATTTATGAAATAAAAGGTGAAATTTGAAATTCTAAGATTTTTGAAATGTAAACTCAGCTTCTGCAATAAAACTTTTGTTTTAAATTTTGTTTGAAATTTAAGGAGAGAACTATTTATTAATTTGTAACTGTTTTCTACTACTCTGAAATTAGTCACCACCCCTAATGGATTCTGTGTGAAAGTAAGCACAGTACTGGTTGTCTATTAAAAATTGGGACATTTTTACATAATGTTTTGTCTACAATTCTCTTTTCAAGACAATAATTTATTAAACAGACATAAGCAGCCCTCATTAGTGGTCACTAGCATATTATCTTTGTGTTTACTGAACAAGAAAGAATATTCCTTGTGCTTCTGCTTGCCTTTTTTGTTTCTCACACTAATTACTGATTTTGGATATTACTATGGTGCTAAGAATAAAAAATTAAATAAGCAAATTATTATATCAGATCTTACCCATTAATATAGACACAACTGTGTCTGACTATTTATGAATAATGACAATTTAAAAACACATACAAATATATGACTAAATATCTTTTATTTTATAGCTACAGCTATAGCTATATCTTTTATTTTATCTCTCCTCAGCATACTTATTTACACAAAGTTGAATTTCTGTTTGTTTCTCTCCTGTTTCAGTTAGATAATTCTTGCTTCTTTCAAGGAATAGCAAATGAACTGGTTTCAAGTGTGATGTGCAGGAGAAGTAAAGACATGTGTAATAGCTCTGGTAAGACTACTGCCTCAGCCCAGTGTCTTGGCATATCTGAAGAACAACAAATGAGGAGTACAATCAACTGAGTTATCTAGATACAATCTTTAAAAGTCAATGACCAAAAAAAAAAAAATGTTGTCTGTACTCAATGAGCATAATGTAGGCAAAATGATTGACTTTTGAAATATACTAGTCAATTCAAACAATAAAACCTAATCAAAAACTGTGATATTACCTACTATTATCTGAAAGCCTATGTGGGATGCATGTGACCAGATGATGTCTATTTCCCTGAGAAAGCAAAACAACCAGGAAGGAGTAGTTTGTGCAATGACATCAGTATTTCAAACATAATAGTTCTCTACATGTCTCCATTCTCTCACATAAGTACAGGGCTGGATTTCAACTCAGATTGTTTTAAGTGTTCTCTTACTGTGAAATACTTTTAGTTTCTTTTCAAGACAAATGAAAGGAAATGTGAACTCAGATTTTAGGAAAAAGATTCCCATTTTTATTACTACTCATCGCAGGTCAGCACTTGACTCCAACTATTATTGACATGGATGGTGGCTATAAAAATCCCAAAGACTAATAGGTATCCTGTGAGAGGAAATTTCTAATTTGAACGTCCAATCTGTTTATTAGAACTGATGGTTGTTCAGACATTGCCACTAGTATCTAGTATCTGACATTTATTGGATCCCTCATGGGTGAAGGGTGAATCAGAGAGCACTTCTCATATGTGCAAAACATGTAAAGCCATGCAAGACACTGGAAATGGAAGTTGTTATAGATGAGAATAATGTAGATGATTATAGATGAGAAGCAGGTCTAGAAAAATTACCAGGGTTATACTGTAAGCTATCTTCACTGACTCAGAAAATGTTTAGAACAACTGGTTGAGTCCTGTGATAGTCATTTCCTATTAGACTTTATGTACATTCAGAGCAGTAGTTCTTGACCCTGGCTGCACACTGGAATCATAGGTACAATTGTGAGGCCCTGGTCTCACCCAGGCCAGTCAGAATCTCTGGAGGTGAAGCCCTGGGAGCTATTTATTTCTCAACTCCCCAAGTAAGTCCTATATACATACAGATTGAGAATGCTGATTTTGAAAAATGTTTAATTAACAAGATATTTTGAATAGTACATATTAAAACAAGCCAAGATATCACATTCTCTCAGATTAGTAAAGGTTTTAATTTGAATTAAGTGTATATTTTCACATTTAATATTAGACATATTTTACAATAAAATAACTTATATAGGCAAAACTTCCCTTCATAAATCAGGGAAAGGACTCTGAATTGTGAGAAGCTCTATCCTAGCCTACTTTTATCAGTCAGGATAGAATAGCTTTTGTTAAGGTAACAAACAATCCAACATTCCAGTGGCTTAAAACAGCACCATTGATTTCCTGCTCAGCTACATGTTTATCGGTTGGCACGGGGGCTTTGTTCACCGAATCACTCAGTGACCCGGGTTGACAGAAAATCCCACTGAGACAAGCTTCCATGATCACAGAGGCTAAGAGAAGAATGTGGCTGTGTAGTGGCTCTTATGTTATATCCAGAAAGTGAACCACATATCAGTTCTTCTTACGTGTCCTTGGTCTAAGCAAGTTACACGGGTGTAGCTGGTTTCAAGCATATGAAAGACTGAAGTCCTCCCAAGAATTTAGAACAAGAGATGACATTTATGAACACTTCTGAGTACTACCTTACTACTCTAACTAGTCCCACATCCCACAGCGGGTAGCTAACAGAAATGCAGAGTGCAGTCTCCAGAAAATAGCGTTCCACACATATCTGCTAAACACCTAATAAGCACCAGGTATTGAGGATAAAAATACATGGAAGCTGAGGGGATATCAAACAGAAGGGATGGTATGTGCAAAAGCCCTTGGCAGATGTATTTTGAAGAACAACCTTATGCAGAAACAATGAAGATGGAGAGGTAGTAAGGAGCCCAGGGCTTGGTAAGTTCTTTTAGAGATATGTATTTCATTATTATTATCATAGCTATCATATATTGAGCACATACCAGGTTCCAGACAAATTTCTTAAGCAATTTATGTATTTTAAGTTACTTAATCCTTACAATGATCCTATGAAGTGTGTGCTAGTGTTATTTTCTTTTTTTAGGTGATGAGATTGAGGCATTGAGAGAGAAAACAACTTCTCGAGGTAGTGACCTCATAAGTGGCAGAGGTAGGATTGAAACTAGATTGTCTGGACCCTGAGTCTTAATGTTTAACCATACAGTGTGTGGTTAAGAATGGTAGGATTTTAGATCTGGAAGTGGCCTAAGAATTACTCAATTCAAGATTTTCATGTCACAGGTAACATAGCTACTCGTGGGTTTTTCGATTGCACATTCAGTCCCTTTACTGGTAAAGTTTTGTTAATTTTTGAAGCTATTAGGAAACAATTGCCTTCCTATAATTAATCTGGAGGTCAAAAGGTGATAAGAGTCAGCCTCAGTGCACGTCCTTCAAGGTTACCTACCAGCTGTGCCCTATACAGGGACACCTGGTTGAATGTGTAAGCTGAGGCAGAACCGAACCGGTGTTCTGCTTGCCAAGATCTGTGACCTAGGCTATTAAAGCCAGTGCAAAGGATGCCTTTTTCTAATTTTAACAAAGCAGAGTTTCTCAACCTCGGTGCTCTTGACATTTCCAGCCAGATTGTTCTTTGTTGTGGAGGGCTATCCTACACATTATAAGCATCCCTAGTCTCTATTTACTAGCTGTTAGTAACATCCTCTCATCCCCAATTATGAAGCATAATGTCTCCAGACACTGCCAAACGTCCCTGAGGTATGTGTGTGTGGGGAGAGAGGGGCATAATTGCCCTGGGTTGAAAACCACTGCTAATAGAGGCATGATCTGCTCACTAGGCTGTACACCCCTGGGACGCTCTCTCCCTGCAGAGCTTGTACTTTTGTCTGAATGCAAGATTTCTGTAAGAGCTGACAAGGAAATTATCTCTTTTAAAAATTTCTGTTGGCTGCTTCTTAACCCAACCTGCAGCAGTAGCACTAACTAACCCCTGGTCCGGGAAGATCCCACATGCCACAGAGAAACTAAGCCTGTGTGCCACAACTACTGAGCCTGTGCTCGAGAGCCCGCGAGCCACAACTACTGAAGCCCACGCGCCTAGAGCCCGCACTCGGCAACAAGAGAGGCCACCACAACGAGAGGCCTGTGCACCACAGCGAGGAGTGGCCCCTGCTCGCCGCAACTAGAGAAAGCCCACGGGCAGCAACGAAGACCCAATGCAGTCAAAAATAAATAAATTTATTAAAAGGAAAATAGGCATCTGGAAAATTAAATAAATTCAAAGAGAACCTTCTCTTGGTCTTAATGATGAACATCACTCTTGATAAACACTACAAGACTTAACAGGATGGAATCGTTTAAGAATATTAGCAAGAATGTTCTTTACAGCTATGATTGCAATACTGAAGTACTGAAAAACCATTCTTTACAGCTGTGATTGCAATACTGAAGTACTGAAAAACCACCTAAATTCCCATTAATAAAGAAGTGGTTAGGTAAAATGTGGTGCATTCTTACTATGTAAAATGAAGTATCCATTTAAAAAGAAACATGGATACATTAATTGATGGAATGTGAATTGAAAAGGCAAGTTACCGAACAATGTACATAATCTGATCCCATTTATGTTTAAAGTATACATTATGTGTGTGCTCATGGAAATGTAAAGGAAAATGTCTGTGAAGGGAAGTGAGATTGGGAGAGAATGAAATGTGGTGGTGTGTGTGTGTGTGTGTGTGTGTGTGTGTGTGTTTCAACACATCATACTGCTCAGTTTTTGTATCTAAAATACAGTAACAAAATTTCATTAAACATGTTGAACAGCATCTTTGTGTGCCAGAAGGCCGTATTTAGCTTTGTGAAATAATAATTATTTTAATGTTTAATAAAACATAAGCTTTAACTTTTTCTTCCTATGAAGGAAATGGACATTCAATCATTATAATTAACCAAAGGATATTTTCAAGAGTTATAGTTTTCAGAAGATGGTTTATTGCGGAGTGGCACTTTACCTTTCTTTTGCTAACAAAAATGCATTTTTCTTACCAAAATTATGAGGATGTGGGAATTTTATTGTATTTTATTTCAATTCCAGATAATTTTTAAGATATTATTTTGACAAATATGAGGTCAGTCTCTAAGTGAAGATAGAATTGACCAGCATAGAGTAATAGTGTATACAGTCTTCAATACTAGACAAAGAAGATTCAAATTGAGCTTAAAAAATATGATCAAAACTACATATTAAACAAAATGGATACATATATTATTTATCTTTTAGTGAATTATGATTGCCTAGGAGGTGGGCATAGATAAATTATAAAAATTTTCTTCTAATTCCATCATCAAGTACTATTTTTGCAGAATTTTAAAAGTATGCTAATTAGTACCACAGTGCTTGGACAGATTATTTTTAAAATAATAAAGCAGTTTCAATAGTAAGGCTCATTCAAGCTTAAATTTTTTAAAGCAGGAGAAAAGCTTCTTTTCTTTTGGATGCTTTATTTAATCTTGAACAAAAATAGCTAATCGGGCTTCCCTGGTGGTGCAGTGGTTGAGAGTCCGCCTGCCGATGCAGGGGACACGGGTTCGTGCCCCAGTCCAGGAAGATCCCACATGCCGCAGAGCAGCTGGGCCCGTGAGCCATGGCTGCTGAGCCTGCGCATCCGGAGCCTGTGCTCCGCAACGGGAGAGGCCACAACAGTGAGAGGCCCGCGTACCGCAAAAAAAAAAAAAAAAAAAAAAGCTCATCATTTTCTAGATTTTATTCATCTGGGCTTTCTCTGCACTTGGTAGTCAGTTGAGTCATCTGGCTTCTCCCTATTCATGGAGGGCTATGGAAAAACTACTCCCTGAGACTGTGTGATGTTCTCTATCCCTTTTTTTCTCTTTTTAGCTCCATCTTGTTAGCTTTGTTAGCCTTGAAAACGCAATACTACGGCTATGTGTATGTTTGTCTTCTTGGATAACTCAAGTATACAACTGGGAAAACAAAGTTCACACATTCTTTTTCTACTTCAATTAACAACTATATTATAAACTGACAGATAACTAATGAAAAATAAGGGGTTATGAAAACATAATAGCTCAACTGAATGGGTTGCAATTAAAAGCTTATCAATGCCCACTTTCATCATTCTGTGGTGCTCTGAAACCTCTAGAATATAATTACTATTTCATACAATTCACAGCTTCTAAGTGAATTTTTGCATTACATCAATGGGCAAAAATTAATTAACAATCAACAACAGACTGCATAGGAATGTCTTGTTTACACAAAGATTATTGTTTAACTCAACTTTAGAAAAATAATTACCTGCTACACACGAGGGAGAATTTTACATTGTTATAGAGACCTCCACATGAATGACTTTTTGAGTGAATTATTGTTAAACAAACTGTTGGAGGGTTGAAAACCCTTGTCCTACATGTAATAGAAATTAGGAGAGTTAATGGATATTCTGCTTAGAATTCTGGAGAGGAATACAGTATGTATGGTTCTACTGCTGTAATGAAGAATGTGTTGAATTTTCACTGCAGTAGCTTGGCACAGTGTTATCACTCTATTTGTTAAATAACATCTCTTCTCTAAAGAGAACCAAAGAACTGTTATTATTATTTATTGTCCCTAAACCTCTTAATTACTCTATATTATGTAATCAGATTATTTTTTTAAAAAGTATTGCCTCCTTAAGGTGGAACTATTTTTATGATAGGCAAATATAACCTAGTTCAAATTTATAGACTGCCAAATTTTGTACACTATTTTCCCAAGTATGCATCAAAGAACCAAACTAAATTTGGAGTATGGCAGGGAGTCGATAGATATAGACAGTGAGAGAGACGATACATAACTAGAATGCTGACTAGGTAGACAGACCTTTCTACTTTCTTCAAGACAGCACCCTCGACCTAAGAAGCATAATTAAAGATGCAATCATACAAAAAATCACAGGTTTATAATTGCACATTTGTATAACTTCTCCCCCTGCTATATCTAGAGAAATAAAAATTGTTAAGCACTGTATCATTGACATATACATGAAAAAGAACACGCTATATTGTAATTAATCCTTCAGTACTGTTAATCTTTTAATCTAGTTCTTAAACATTTGGCAATTGAATCTTTCTGTTTGAATTTATGAACTCAATATCTTATGGCTAATGTCTTCAGGAACTTTAAAACTGAAAAACAATATCGATATTTTCTTAAACATTGATCTTTGAAGTAGTTGGGTGTAAATCTGATTCGCCTGTGAATCTGAAGTATTTCATTCCATGAATTTATAAAATCTCAAAACTGTACTTACTCTTTTTTGAAATTATGGGATCCTCTAAAGCTTTACCTTTGAACTTGTAAGATATTGTGTTCCATGTGTATCTCACAAATGACTCTCAAAGTTGTAGTCAGAGTTAGTAAAATTTGTCCTCTGAGCCTTGACATATGTGGAAATAGTTGTATAGTAGTCATAGCACCATTCAGGCTCTGTCTAGATGCTCTGTGGCAGAAGTATTAGAAAATAATTCTGACCTTGAGTTCAACCAATCAGCCACAACTAATCTACGTGACAATATAATTATAGGCATCCATGAGTATTAGTTGCTTCAATTACAACACCATGTAGATATGCCAAGGCTGACTAGTTTGATAAAAACCTACAGAGAAAAATACTGGAAAACTGGCTCCAAATGGGAAGACAGCTTCACTCACTTAACTTCTGCTTAGCTTTTTGTTTTGTACCAAATCCTCACAACTAATTTATAATTTTTTCATAGATAATAGAATCAAATTCTTCACTAAAAACCAATTGAAATTGTAGCTAGCACTTGTCTTGATCTACAAGGCTTGTCATTGGAGATTAATTTAAATTCATCTGATTCACTGTATTCTCTAAAAAGTCATGCAGATTTTAACCAGGAACGCTCTTGTCTTCAAGATGTTGGTAAATGGATTTCTATAATCCATAGCTATCACTTTTTCTTATTTTAATGCTACATAAATCAAATCCATAAGGGTCTTTCAACCTTTCTCTCTCTTTCTCTTTCATCGTCTCCTTCTGTCTCTCTCAATATAGGACATTTAGTGGTAACAAATAAAGAATATGACTAGATCCATGTATCTGCATAGATTTAACTACAAAATACATTAAAATCTTGTTTCCCTTTCTTAATCACCCTAGAAAAATCCTCATTGGGCCAAAACAATCTAGAGGTTTAACTATTCCATCATCACCAAAAGCTGAGTATTTATTGTTCACTATGTGCTAAATATTTTTAAGCTCTCCTGATTATATACAAAAAGGAAGGTTATTAAAGGTTTTATGAAGGAAATTACAATCTAGATAGGAAAACTGTACAAGTATACAGGTGACAATTAGCACAAAATGTGGCCCTGCTTGGAAGTAACTAAGAAATTGTTTTTAATTTTTCATAATTTTTCTCAAAGCCACTACAGAAACCTTCTGTTTTCTAAAAAAGGAGTTCTCCTAACCTTACGTTAAACTCATCTTCTTTTATTTTATGTCATTCAGTATCAACAGAACTAGCCTCTCCAGAGGCATCAGGTCCTGGCTGGAGTGGGGGAAAGCACAGCCTGTGTGCCTTGTTGATGTAATTGTAAGGAGACTGACATGTCTCCTAACTTTAGGTACCACAGCCATGGGCTTCCAAGAGTTCTGTTGTCTTTTCTTAGGCTCTTGTTAACAGGAGTTCTATATTTTTGATGTTCCTGAGAAGTTTCCCTTTAAGGTACTCATATTTCTTATTGAGTTCTTATTCTTTAATACAGAGGTTTTCAAACTTTAGTCTACATACACATCCCTGAAGAGTTTGTTCAAAACATTGATTGACAGCCTCTAACCCACAAAGATTCAACAGTGACTAGAAGGAATAGGAATCTGCTTTTTTAAACAAGTATTTCTTGTGATTCTTATGTAGCTGTCTTTCAGATCATGCTTTGAGACATACAGCTTTAGAAACTTCGATACTGAATTTTTAATGTGATGTTTCTAATTTGAGGAGCCATTGTTGACTGTTTCTCCATCCATGGCTTTAACATGTCCTACCTCAAATCCTATTACCTGTTTGTGCAACTACACACATTCATACAATCAGAATAGAAACTTAAATCGCACTCAGATTGAAAACACTAAGGATGCCCAGTATCTAGTGATCTCAGAGAGATTGTCAGGGAGAAGCCCATAAGGATGGATTCACGGCGGGTGGAGGGAGACAATGCAGACATTCAGAAAGAGCCCACTGTACCAGAAAGTGAATAGAGCACTTCTCACAGCAGTGGTCAGTACCTGTCACATCAAAAACATTCAGAGTGGTATTTTGCACCTTATCTTACTTTTGCTTTCTAAAAATTTATAGAATTTTTTATCATTAATCTGTATCCAACTCCTCCCAAACAGGGTAAGTTTCAAGGGAACCTTCACTTTCTTATTCATTGCTATATCTTCCAGTGCTTAGAAATGCACATAGTATATAGTATTTGGGAAAAATGTTGAATGGCTTAACATTAATAAGTAGTAAGGATTTTGAATGCTGACCAAAATAACAGATGTTTAGTGTTATAATGGACACTTAGTGTATAATCACTTACTACAACTATCCATTCAAAAGTTGAATCATCTCTCACCAATGTCTTTTCCTATCATCATTTCTCCAAGGGCATCAACCCATTACTTGCTGATGAAACCTATTTCATGTTTGGAATTTCTGACTACTAGATAGGTCTTTCTTCTAGTTAGTAGATCTCTATCTCCTGGTACATGGTACACACTGGCCCTAGTTCTGCCTCTTAGATCAGCACTCACACCCCTGGCATGTCTCTCTACAGCATCTGTTCACATCTTGGAAGCTGGCTATTAAGGTCTATCATCCCTCACCCTCAAAACTATGCCTCCCCAATTATTTTAATCACTCTTTATAAAACATGGTTAACATTTTGAAATCACCCTTGTGACTTGCTTCTAGAACTGCTCATTTGTTGATATTTATCTAAAATCCAGGCAGCCAGAATTTGAAAAAGTGATGCAGGTATGGTCTGAGAATTACTTTGAGTAGATTGGGATTCTCACTACCCACTTCAGACATCCTGCTTATGTTAATGCAGCTTACAATTGCATTAGCTTTATTTGCTTACTTTTTCTCCATCAAAGCTATAATATAGAATCATATTTAGCTAATTGTTAATTAAAATTAATTTTTAACCCCCCTCTTGTGGACTATAACTGCTTCTAAGTATTTGTGAGATAATCTTATATATAGATGTATTTAAAATATATAAATCTTTGCCTGCAAGAGCAAATTTTTTTTAAGAAACACAATATTTTAAAATATTACCTAAAGGCTATTCAACCCATCTATTTCTTTAGATACTCCACAGGCTATTCCCAGATTAATTCTGGTCATCAGTAGACTGCATTTGTGGATTTCTTATGCTGAATTGAATTTTAGTGCCAATGCCATTGTCTGCTACAAAGAACTCTGTATGTAACTCATGGTTACATTTTTTGTTTGTTTCTTTGTCTTTTAAAAAATTTTTATTGGAGTATAGTTGCTTTACAATGTCGTGCTAGTTTCTACTGTACAACAAAGTGAATCAGCTGTACATATACATACATCCCCTCTTTTTTGGATTCCCTTCCCATTTAGGTCACCACAGAGCACTGAGTAGAGTTCCCTATGCTATACAGTAGGTTCTCATTAGTTATCTATTTTATACATAGTATCAATAGTGTATATATGTCAATCACAATCTCCCAATTCATCCCACCCCCCTTCCCCCTTGGTATCCATACATTTGTTCTCTACATCTGTTTCTCTATTTCTGCTTTGCAAGTAAGATCATCTGTACCTTTTTTTATAGATTCCACATATATATGTTAATATATGCTATTTGCTTTTCTCTTTCTGACTTACTTCACTCTGTATGAGTCTCTAGGTCCATCCATGTCTCTACAGATGACCCAATTTTGTTCCTTTTTATGGCTGAGTAATATTCCGTTATATATATATATACCACATCTTGTTTAATGGATTCATTTTTTAAAGATGTTATTGAAGATATCATTTATTACATTGCACAGCCCCTTCTTTTAGATGAAACTTGAATTTATTTGGGAGGGGAGTGCTTGATACTTAGAATAGTTACTCTGCTTATTAATTATCTTTATTTTGCCTTATAACTGATTTCTGTCATTGTGGAACTGATTATATTTCCATTTTCCCATTGGCTGTTAGAAAGTTTATTATCAAATTTATAGCTGAATTTTAACAAATGAAGGAATTTCACCACATGCATTTGTAATGCTGGCCTAGTTCCTGGTTCCATTTCCTGTCCTTATCTTTTTTCTCCAATTCTCCCCTATTATTAGAGTAAACTGCCTCTGGAACCCTGTGTCTCATCACCTCAGCCCATCTCTGATTTCAGCTGTAGCTTCAGTAAACACTTCCTAGGAAATTTAGAATCTCCTGGTGCCACACATCTTTCTTCTTGCTGCCCTGGGGTCTTTCTGAAGGCTAGAGATTGATTTGAAGGTAGATATGATTGACCTAAGTCAGCTGAAACAAAGAGAATTTCAGGATTTTGATTTGAGGGCTGGGATGAAGATATTCCCTCTGCTGGATACAAACCATGGAAGATTAGAGCTCTTGGTGGTTCACTTTGATCTCAAGGTGAGTCAATATTAGTACGAAGTCAATAATACGGAAGAATAATAAAATGATACAAACAAATAATGACCTTTGTGACTTTCCTGAGATACTATACTTACCCTCATATAAAGCTACACTTATCTACAATTTCATATTTTCTATGTGGCTTATCCAGTTAGAACTGGATTTTCTGATATTTTACCAAAAGGTATCTTGGTTGTACCCTTTAAACCTAGGTAACTTCATCGTCACAATGGAGATATAAATTGAGCAAAGATGATAAAATTATGAGAATTCTGTAAAGGTAATAAATATAATGAATGTAACACAGTGTTTAGCGCAGACTAACTCCTCAATAAATATTAAATATATCGATTAGTATAAAATAGTCCCATTACTTGAAATTCCATATAAGATTCATAATATTCAAACTGACCTCTGTCCAGATCTCTTTCCCGAATTGCTGATACACATAATTAGCTGTCTATTGCATGTTCCTCCTTAGAAAAAAAAAAAAAACATAAGATCTTAAATTTAGATAGTCCAGAACTATTCCTTTAATTACTTCACCCACTAACTTTCCCCCACCCTTATAATTATCCACCTCAGTAAGCAGCAATAACATATACCCATTTGACAAGGACAAAACTTAGGATTATCGTTATTTCTTCCATATACATCTTTATTCAGGTCCAAACTCTCAGCAAGTTCTCATGTTTCTACAGACAATATCTACCTCAATATTCACTTCTATTTACCTTTTTAGCCACCTTCCTAGTCCATAAGTTACCACAAATTTTTGCCCAGACTATGGCAATAGCTATCAACCTACTTAGTCTTTTCAAGCAGCCAAAGGAATCTCTTAAGAATATGAGCTCATGCTACAAACCTGCTTAAAAAGCCATCAGTAGTTTTCCACAACTGGTGTGGAATTCAAACAGAGGCAGAGATTGCGATGACTTGTCTATAAGCAAGAATCACCAAAGATTGTCAGCAAACACTTACAAGACAGCCTTAACACTTCCCTCAGCTTGACTAAACTTTAGACAGGTTTATTCCTGACTATAGGCCCCTGGCCTCTCTTTCCTTAGAGCGTTTACTTTAGTCTCAGTCTCTGTGGAAGAGTAGGAGCCTAACTTTGATGTGCCAATTAACAAACACAGATGGCTTCATCATACTGACCAACCTCTCCACCTAATGGCCTCTAGTACAGCTCCACTAGGTCATCCCAGGGCTTAAAAGTTCTCCTGCCTTTTGTTTCAGCAGAGTTGCATTCTTCCTTTTTTTTTTTTTTTTTTTGGTTCATTCACTCATTCGTTCAATCACTGTCCACTGGTCAATGTCAGACACTGCACTGGGCACTAGGGATACAGCAATTAACACAAAAGTTTAGTTAGGAAAATAGACATACAACAAAAACACAATAATTGCTATAAAAATACAGGTGTGAGACTTAATGGTGACCCACTACTAAGGTTATCCCTATAATAATGTCACTCTCACTAATTTGGGAGAGAAGGAGGTGGGATCACAGCCACCACTCAGGAATTCAGTAGAGTTGTATTCATTCTATCATTTCTACTGAAATAGTCCTGACTCCTATTGCAAGTCTTGAAAAAAGTCTTCTTGCCTATTTAACTGTCCACTGTGTGAATGAAAAATATTGTCTGCCACATCAGTAAACAAAGGATGTGCAGCCATCAAGTCATTACAGCCGCCCCCAACGGTGCACCCTGAGGGGCTCAGGATGAGAAAGGACAGGATACCGGCCCTAGATAGCTAAGATACGTATCAAAGGAATGATTTCAATGAGCCCAAACTCCTGCATCTTCCCATACATAGAAAAGTGCTAAATTCATTAACTTGAGATGTCTTGTTTTCTTTGATTGACAGTAATGTTTTGAAGTTCTGAATACCTGGTCTTTCTGGCAAAAACTCCTCTATATCCTGGATCCTCCCTTACCTCTTCAGAGCAGTCCCTCAGAGCTATCTGAGAGGCTGCGGCCCTGGCATTAAGTCCTCAGTATGTCTGCCAAATAAAACATAATTCTCAACTTTTAGGTTGTACATTATTTTCAGTAGATGGGTGCAATTTGTCATTGACAACACCATAAGGGTAGGAAGGAAGGATCCTCACGTAGAGACTTTAAAGAGAGCATGACCCTGATGACACACCTGATTTCAGATTTCTAGCCTCCACAATTGTGAGATAATAAACTTCTGTTGTTTTAAACCACTCAGTTTGTCATTCTGTCTTAGGGCAGACATAGGAAATAAATACAATGTAAATATGTAGACTATTTCTAATGATAAACTATTTTCCAAGTAGATTATGAGAAGGCTTCACAATATCTTATATTGATTAAGGAATTACTTCCTGTTTTTATCACCGTCAAATATATACATATATGTATATATAACATTTGAAATCTATGAGAATTATATAAACTGTATTCTTACACTATTTTAAATGGTACTTAATTATAAACCAACAACTCAAGGGAACATTTGAAGACTTGACCCTTTTTAATTAAAGTTTTAAAATAAGACTTTAATACTGACATTATATTGAGAGGTATTTACAAAATGTTTTACTACGTGACTTATCCACATGACAACTATACATCTATAGTTCCTAAATTTTCTGTGATCATTTGGCAAATCCCCTAGAAATTGCCTGATATTATATTATACCCTTGACATTATATTATACCCATCACCTTTCTAACAAAATTTAAAAAAAAAGTTTCTTAAAGTTCACTGATGATCAAAGATAAATTTGAATTATTTGAACCCCAAACCAAGGTCTGAATTATTATTCAGACCCCAAACCAAGGTCCTCAAGAAATATTCAATTTTTAACATTTTTCTTTAATTATAGTCCATCTTGTAGTCACTGTTGAGTTCTGTTCATGTTTTGTGCACAACTTAAGAGACTATGGGGAAGTAGAAAATGGGCCTATAGTCTCCATTGGGAAAGTGGTAATTGGCCTCTAGTGCATCATTGTTGACACTGACATCCTCATGTTTCAAGCTTACAGTGGTCCCTTGAACTCTAATGCCTTTCTATATCTCTGGTACACATGGCACTTTTGTTCTCTGCCTTCTCTTCTGCCATCTTCCCAATTGTTCCACAGGGCATCTTTTAGATCCTAATAAGCTTAAGACCCATTGGCAACATAGTCAACCTCTTCCCAAGATCTCAGAATCACTCCTTTCTATTTCTCTTAAAATGTACTCTTCTTTTCCCTCCTTTTCTGAAACATCTTAGCATCATGTTTTTTAGTTAGTCCACACTTTAGAAAACAAGAAGTTAAAAAAGGAAGAGTTTGTATAAAATTCTCATCATGTCCTTGCCTTAAGGAAAATTTTCTTAAAATGCCCTGACAACCTTCTTAAAATGGGAGAGGGACAAAAAAAAAAAAAAAAAAAAAAAAAAGGGAGAGGGGGAAAAAATAAAGAAAAAATTCATAAATTAATATTCCAGTAATTATCCTATCTCAAAGTTTTTTTTTTTAATTTTCTTTAAAATTTTATTTATTTATGTATTTATTTATTTATTTTTGGCTGTGTTGGGTCTTTGTTGCTGCCCAGGCTTTCTCTAGTTGCAGCGAATGGGGGCTACTCTTCTTTGTGGTGTGAGGGCTTCTCATTGCAGTGGCTTCTCTTGCTGCATAGCATGGGCTCTAGGTGCGTGGGCTTCACTAGCTATGGTCTGCAGGCTTCAGTAGCTGTGGCTCACGGGGTCTAGATCGTAGGCTCGGTAGTTGTGGTGCACAGGCTTAGATGCTCTGCGGCATGTGGGATCTTCCCGGACCAGGGCTCAAACCTGTGTCCCCTGCATTGGCAGGCAGATTCCCAACAACTGCGCCACCAGGGAAGTCCCTCAAAGTTTTAATGAGGAATGATAACATCCAACAACAGAATGAGGAAAAGAGAACATATGACAAGGGGCTGGGGAAAAGAGATAGAAATGTTATAGAAAGAAAAGATGCTCTTGTACCAAAATCTCAAAATGTTCTCTATATTCTCTACATATGTAGTGAATACGTTGAAATGTTTAGGATAGATGGATGGTTTTAAAATACAAAGATAGGTACCTGGATAGTTTAGAAAACAAATGTCATGCATGAACACACACTCGCACAACACACATATATGTGCATCCAATTAAATATTCTTTTAAATATTTAGATAAGACAGGGAATTGTAAGCAATTAATGAAAAATGCTGTCTTCTGTTGGAGGTTGTAGATCTGGTTGTTTTAATAAAAATTGGAGAAAACTCATCTTAAGCTAATTTTCATACACTTATGTTTTAACTTAAACAATGTTCCAATGTTCTAATTTGACTTCCTTAAAAATATTGTAACAAGAATACAAAAATCTTTTTCTAAACAACAACATATAGAGAAATAGTATATGGTTCCATTTAGTCTTATTAAGATTGCCATATTACACTGACTAATTTTCTCTGAATCTGATAAAGCATATAATCTAATTCTGTCAAAGTTTTATTATTATAATCACTGTGATTAGCAGATTTGTGGAGGTTAGTAATTCTTGAGCACAGAATTTAGAATGTAGGAAATAAGCTTGACCAGGTCAAGGGATTTACAACTCAGGAACTCTATTACTTTATAATGAGCAATTTGTTTTTACAGATAGAATATTAGATATGAAGGGAGTCAAGAGTCATACATCTGTTATTTTAAACACAATACTCACTAAATCAATTGATAATTAGATAGTCACTGCCTTTACTTAAATGATAATTATTTACACTCTTTGGGGACTGAAACTTTGACACAAATACATGTAAATAATAGTTGTTACCTGAGTTTTCCATAGTATGAACACTTCAGAGAATGTTAGAAGTCTACCGCAACCTCTCTCTTCCTTTTATCTCCCTCCACTGGATGTGGGTTTATTAAAACTATCCTTTAGAGCAGGGTGTAGAGAAGAAAGGGCCCTTCACTACTTATGAACCTTAAATTTTTTTCTTAAATAACTTTATTTCTCTGAAAGATAAATGAGAGCAGATTATGTTCCAGCTGGTCAATGAGTGGTACCGAAGTGTGGGTATCTCCCCTGAAGTCTCTGAGTCTTCCTAATAATTGCTGTCAGGACCCCAATGCTACAGTCACTGCTGCAGCACAGGAGGTGGGGTGAGGTTGTGGATTAAGTCAAAATACCAAGATCTTGCAGGCATCCCAGTTAAGTATGGCAGCTCCTTTGATTCATTTAAGTGAGCTTCACCTCTCAGGGATGTAGGGAGATAGGGTTAAGAGAAATCTCTGGATCACAGTATTTCATTTCCCTTTTTTCCTGGGTGTGTGGAACCCTCTCCCTCAGCAGAGGCTTCATTAAGAACTAAATCCAGCTCTAAGTGCATTTTGTGGATTCCAATTTTTTTTTTATTTTGTTTTTGTGGGTTGTGAAGTCCCTACCACCATTTTAATAGAACTCTGGGTGGGAGGTCCCACTCTATGACATTTTCTGCCAGAATCCTCCAAAGTCCTCAACATTCTAGGATGAGGTGGTATAGGTTTTAAGTTTCCTCTGGATGTCCCCTGCCACTTCCCCTGACTTCCAGACAATCAGGTCAAAAGAACTAGGGCATTTGTTACTTTGCTTTTTCTCATCCCTAAAAGAGATCATTAATTACACACACTCTCATTTATAATACGTAAAACGCTCACCTCTTAAGGGAAATAATATGAAAAGTTTATTAATCTCTGAGATAATTTTGATACATTTTGTTATACAAATCTCACGAAGTATACATTATGAGTTTTAAAGTATATTTACATAATTTCTTGTTTTTATATGTTTCTATCTGTATTATCTATGGAAAGGAACTCATTAGTACCAGCAAAAATGAGAGAGATTAACACAAAGTACTCATGAGAGAAATTAAATAAAATGCAGGGACATAGTATGTTAATGGACTGGAACACTGAATCTCACTAAGACATCAGTCTTCTCCAAGTTATCTATAGATTCAATACATTGCCTATAAAAATCCCAGAAGAATGTTTGTGTTTGTGTTTATGTAGAAATTAAAGTGCTGATTCAGAAATTTATATAGAAACTCCAAGAAAACAGAATAGCTAAGGCAATATGAAAGAAGAACAAAGCTGAGGACTTAAAATACTGGCTATGGAGATAATATAAAGTGACAGTATTGGCAAGAAGAGATAAATAGATAAGTGGAACAAAATAGATGAGAAACAAACTTATACATACAGAATCACCTGGTTGATGTCAATGTCATCACTGCAAATCATTAAAAAGTGGTCTTTTCAATAAATAGGGTTGACACAATTTGACATCCATCTTGAAAAATATACCTTGACTCTTATCTCACCTCAAACACAAAAATGAAATTCAAAGTGGATCACAACAACTAAACGTAAAAGCTGAAACCATAAAACTTCTAGAAGGAAACATAGGAGAATATCTTCGTGGCACTGAGACAAAGATTTCTTAAACAGGAAAAAAAAATTAACCAGAAAATAAAAGATTGAACATTAGATTTCATTTAAATAATGGATTTCAATTAGTCTGACAAAGTACCCACACCCAGAATATGAAAAGCACTCCTACAAGTTAATAAGAAAATCCATACAACACCGGAAATGAATGGCCAAAGATCCAGGCAGGCACTTCACAAAAGAAGATATCCAAATAACCCCTAAACATATAAAAAGTACTCAACACCATTTGTCATCAGCGAAATGCAAGCTAAAATCACATGGACATACTAGTATAGACTGGCTAAAATTAAACAGATGGACAATGAAGAATGTGGAACAATTCAGACGCTTATACATGTTGGTGGGAGTATATATTTATATAACCGTTTTGGAAAATGGCAATATCTACCCAAACTAAATATATACCAACCCTTTGACTCAACAATTCCATGCCTGGGCATATATCCAACAAAAATGAGTGTCGTATTCATCAAAAGACTTGTGTGAGGTGTTCATGACAAGTATTATCCATAGTGACCAAAAACTAGGAACAATCCAAATGTCATTCAATAATAAATGGGATAAATATACCATGTTATATTCACACAACAGAACAGTACACAGTAAAAATTAAATTTAATTTAAACTTAAACAACATCCTACATATATTGTGTTGCATAAAAACCTAGACTCAGAAGAGTACATATTGTATGATTCCATTTCTATGAACTTCAGGGATGGGCAAACTGACTTACAGTTTGGGATATAAGGTGAAAGTCGATTGGGAGGGACACGATAGAGCCTTTTGGGTGCTGGGAATATTCTATATTAGAATTTGACTTAGTAATGGCATAAATGTATACATATGTAAAAATCCACTGAAATGTACACTTAAAATGTTTTATGTCTCAATTTTTTTTTAAATAACAGAGCATTGGAATAGAGCTCAAAAAAATTCTCAGCACGGAGAGTAGGACAAGTAAACGTCTTAGGAGAGCCATATGATTCCCTCCTGTTTCAGTCTCTGAGTTCTTATCCCTTGGCTGTGCCTTCTCACCAAATAAGTCTTGAGGTGCGATTCTTTCTCCTTTGCTCTTCCCATGAGTTCTGGTCTATTGCTTGGCTTCCTGTCTTTCAGTTTTCCTATTGGTGTATCTGGTGTATCTTGACTAATAACCTGATCACTGAGTCAATCTCTGTGGAGACTAGGCATCATTCCATTTCACGAAGCTTACAACTCCCTCTGGACTTCGGTAGGTTCATTCCTCCCACTTAAGAAAGTTATCCCCTTTCCTCTCACTCATCTACACCTATTACTTCCTATCACCCTCTGAAATGTCACTGCTAACAGGGTATGCTTCCATCTCTAATATTTTTTGTATTGCATCCATAATGCATAATGAACACTTTGTTTGATACTCCAGATATCCCACTGGCTCACTCTGACCTTATTCAGATTTCTACTCAAATGCTTTTGGTTTTTCCCTAAAACCTTACTTAACAGTTGCAACCTCGCAACTCTCCTTCTGCCCTTACCCTACTTTATTTTTCTCTCTGGTACTTTCACATGCACACGCATGAAAACTGACACAGGAAAATACTCATCAACATAAAAATGACTAGAACAGTAAATATTTAATGAATGAATGAATACTAGAAAATTCCTAATTTTGTGCACAGCACAATGTTGTGATTTATTACTTTGTGTGTTTTAGTTGCTAATGTTTATGTGTATGTGTTGTAGTTAAACAGACTTTAAATTTATTATTAACTCATTTACTGAGGTGTTATTTTCTGGGTTAGTTGAATATTCTCCACATACCACTGTTAAGTCATCTGGTAATATTTTCCTTTAATGTATAATTAACAATAAATCTATGGATTAAAATCTATTTACTTAACTTCTTTTCAATTTATCAAACCAATGGAGGCCTTGTGAAGACCAGACCAGTGAAAAACATATTCCTTGCCTACAATGAAATAGAGGTGACTTGAAGAAGACCCAAAATTGTATTCAAATTAACAATATGCTTGAAATCATAAAGTAAGCGTGAAGGAATTCAGAGAAAGCTAATATTGATACAAATATGATATACAGTTGTATAATCAGAGGTGAGATCTTAGAAACTTAGAGTTGTCTAAAAATTCATGTATATGTGAAACAGTATTGAAAGTAGTGGAACCACTATCAGATAATTATTTTTTCCCATAAGGTATTTTATTGCCTTTTATTATTATTTGTTTTGTATCCTTCAATTTTTCTGGACAATATATTTCCTTTGTTTTACTAAGCAATTTCTTGATTATATATTTACTACCAAGGCCATTTAAATAATTCTATTTATGAGACATAATTAAAATTCCTATTTTTCCATGAAAAGTAAAATTAAACTCTGACAAATCCGAATAATAATTATAGCTCAAACAACTCAGGATTAGTCTAGTCATACAGAAGCTGGAACAAGTTAGTTGAGAATCAAGAACAGTTTAGTTTCTTAAAGATCTCCAAATTCTAATATAAATGAACAATTTGGTGTAAGAAGAAAAAACAGGGTAAAAATTCTCTGCATGACCTCCAGTATTTCTATAGCCTTCTTGAAAATAAAGAATGCACTCATATATGCTATTGTAGCAAATATTCTTATTAGCACTGGTATTTTAACAATTAAAATCATTGTTATCAGTCCCTGCAGATGTGTGAAAAGTTTACTGTCTAAATGGCACCATAAGGTGAAACTGAATAATGCAACAATAAAAATGAAGGCAGGTTAATTAAAATGAAACCCATGAAGATTTGTCTATGAGAGACATCCTATTTCATACTGTAAGTCAAATTCTTTTTCTCTCCTTCCCCACATTTCCACATTTTAAAGCTTACAGTTTGAAACAAAATTTTATAATAAACTCGAGTAAAGAATTACCCTTCAAGACATATCAATATACGTGAGCTTTTAAAAAATTCCACTTATCTTTTTTTCTGTTTTAAGGAAGTGCATTTAAATTATTCCAAACAGTACATTATGAAGGAGAGCAATCAGCCCAGCCAAGCTGAAGAGAGGAATGAATTTGCCCGAGAAATAAAAGGAAGAGAGCAACTAAAAATGAAATATTTCGTGTTATTTAAATTGCAAATGTAGTTATTTTTTATCAATGTCTCCAATACCATTTTGGCAGCTTTGAATAAATGATGAAAGTAGCATCTTTTTCTTGCCACTGTTATCAACAGTTTAGACAGTGCAATTAATTTCTCTGAGGTGCATGAGGATTTTTTTTTTCCTTCAAAATTCTGGCAGCTGATTTTTTTTTAAGTGGTCAGGGTTTCTTTCCACCTACTTGGTGGTATATCTGATAATTGCATAAAAATGATTGTGTTTATGGGGGGAAAAATCAAGATTAGTACCAGAAGAATAATGACTTTCTGTAGAGAATTAATAAACATGTCATTTTCTACCATTTCCTTCATTTTATACTGAAAGTTTGAGCTTGTATTCAGTATTCAGCTTCTTGAAAAGGAGATTTTCAAATGCTGTAATTTTTTGAAGTGACTTCTAAAATAAACTGTTACTAAATATTTTCAGGTTGTTTGTAATCCGGGCCCCCCTATGTTTAAACCTCTTGACTATGACAGGAGCCTTTAACTCAGTTTTTCCAAAGCACAATATGCCATAAATATGCCTTTCACTGTCATTTGAACTAAGCAGTATAAACTTGGAACTGAGTCTGGTTCAAAGCTATTCGTATAATTCCATTAGGTAAATAAAGTTGAGTTTGTATCTCTTGGCCTCATGAGAGAGTGATTATTTTCATTGTTATTTTACTGCCCATCTTCTTGCTGGGGCAATATACTTCTCAGGGGAAGGCCCCCTCCACTTAGTTCCACCCACGGGCCCTAAGGAGAAGTCCTGACAGACTGATTAGATCCTAGAGACCAGATTAGCTGGGGAGCCAATCTCCAGTGTCTGGAGAGAGATTTTCAAAGAAAAAAAAGACCTCTCTCTTCCGGATCAGAGATTCACCTGAAACTAAGAATCTAGGCTAGCCTGCGACATTTATTTCTTCTCGTGTTTCTCCCCTGTTGGGGCAGCCAGAGTTGGACAGTTCAGACATAAGAAAGCCCACAGCAGGCAGCTTGGGCTGGCTAATCCACAGACCAAGGAGCAAATGCTTGCATTCTGGCTCTGGACCTGGCCTCTGTCCTCTGACTCCAGTCAGTGTGACTTCTGAGATTTAGGATGGAGCTTTTGAGCAAAAGGAAGCACAATTTAACAGATTTCACTCATAATAAAATGTCATGCTGGGTTTTTTGTTTCTATTGTGCATGTCTTTCAGAGATCTGGTGTGGTTAAGTGGCTGCCCCACATCACTGGATTACATCAGTAATCCAGTATTTGTAGGGGCTCCAGAGGAATGGCCTCCTAATCTTTCTTAGCCCCCAGAAAAGTGGCATTTGGCATTTTTTTGTAATAGCTTATTAAGAATATTCCTTTAGAGTGTATTTTCACCATACTTTTGATATATGCTCTTATCTACACATGTAAATGTCAATATTTTTAGAACAAGGTTTGATGCAAACTAAAATATAGTTATAAGCAAGTATGTGCCAGAAATTTCTAACTTAAGAAGAAACCCGTATTTACTAATTTTACGAGCTCTAGCGAAAACTGATTTTCTCTGAAAAAATATTCCATAGCTCCCCACCCTAATTGGTCTCTCCATCCATCCTCTGCTCTCCTATAACAATCTTTAAAAAGTCATTTTATTTGGCAATTAATTGTATGTGCCTTGTGATACTTCTTTAGTTTATGTATTAACTGTTATTTGGAAATTGTCATTTTCCTTGTGTTTTCTAAAATATATCCAAATATATTGTGAGAGTTTAGAGGGCACAGATTTTTTAAAATTCTGTGATAGTAATGATCATGGTTAAAGTGTATTGAGCTCTTACTACATGCCAGGTATTGTTCCATGTGTTCTACATATATCAGCACATGGGGTTTGCACCACAAATCTGTGAGGTTAGCACCATTATTATCAACTTGTCATGAATGTGAAAGTCAAGTAACAGCTAGTAAGTGGTTGAGTTGTATTTGCCCTAGCCCCTAATATTTTCTCCAAAAGACTTATTTTCATAAGTAAATATTTTTATATACAGAAAATACTGAATTTGAACCCACTGAGAGGACAATGAAGCTGTCAACCACCTCAAATATGACGACATTTATGAGTTTGCAATCCAAAGAGCTTTCACGTCTCTACCTTTACATGGAAGAGAAAAACACTCTTCTGTTAAAAAGAACCATAAATATGGAACATAAGAGCTGGATGAAATACAAAATTTTCTAGTCTTTGGGACCTACTCATTTTTCCAGTTACAGTCATTGACGGGAGAGCAGGACTCTGGTCAGAGTCTTTTCAATTTAGTCTAAGTAGAATTCCCAGGAAATATTTTTATTGTGTTACCCTACCAGGACAGGCTGTTAGTAAATGAATTTATAAAACAAAGTTTCCTTCACAAAGGTCTTAGTAGCAAGAATTTAACAAGATTTGCTGAGTACACCATGAGTAATAGATTTCAGAAGGTCAACAAAACCAACATTTTTATTGTGTACTATATGGTATTATATTTCATCAATTCTTTGGTTTCTATGTGGTAACCTTTCAAAAACTTTTTGGAGCACTTTCTTAAAACCACTTACTGAATTTAGATATAATCTCATAGAGCTCTGTATCACTTTTTCTTTATGATGAGATCCAAAATATTCTTTGATTAGCATGGTTTTCTAAAGCATAACTCAAATAAATACAGGGTAAAGCATTCTTGACATTTCAATATAGCTTATTCTTCATTTTCCAGTCATTTATCTAAAACTACTTTCAACTTTAATTATATATATTTGACTTGTGATCATTTGTTTAGATGAACCTGAAGGTAATCTGTTTTCAGGAAATTCTGGCATATATTGAAATCTTTTGCTCACCTTATTCCCTCCAACTGATCATTAATTCATCCATTCGTTCAACTGTCAAACATTCATTAAAAGAATATATTATATACTAAACATTGTACCAGGATCTAAAGATATTTTGCTGAGCAAAACAAACATAGTATCTTGCCCTCGGTCCAGTTAGGAAGCCAGACATTAATGGAGAAACTACACCAATATATAAATTTTAACCATGATCAGTTATATGAATCAAAATATATTGGTAACTATGAAACCGTATAGGAGATGTGTACTAGCTCTCTAATGGGGTAGGGAGGGGTAAGATGTTGGAAGAGTCCTACCTAATGAATTTATGTTTGAAGTAGTTACACAGACAAATAGATAAAAACAGATGAAAAGAGCATCCTAGGCAGAGGAAATAGAATGTGCAAATGTCCTGAGGGAGAGCACATGTAATCTGGAGAAACTGAAATACACTCAATTTAGCAGAGGAATAGAAAGCAAAATATAGAGTGACACAAGAAGAGGCAAGAGAGTAATCTGACATGGGCCAGATTACATAAAATGTTAAAGATTCTATTAAAGATGCCAGTGTTTATCATAAAATAATGCACTCACTACAACTTTCAAGTTGAAAAGATGGTATATCAGAATTGCATTTTGAAAAGATCATAGCAACTACATTGTGGAGATCGGATTGGGAGTGGACTAAGAGTAGATGTAAACAAACTCAATTAAGAATATCCTGCAGGAGACCTTCAAGATGGTGGAGGAGTGAGACGTGGAGATCACCTTCCTCCTCACAAATACATCAGAAAGACATCTTCATGTGGAGCAACTCCTACAGAACACCTACTGAACGCTGGCAGAAGACTCAGACCTCCCAAAAGGCAAGAAACTCCCCACGTACCAGGGTAGGGCAAAGAAAAAAAAATAAACAGAGACAAAAGAATAGGGACGGGACCTGCACCAGTGGGAGGGAGCTGTGAAGGAGGAAAGGTTTCCACACACTAGGAAGCCCCTTCGCGGGCGGAGGTTGCGGGTGGCGGGGGGGGAAGCTTCGGTGCCACAAAGGAGAGCACAGCAACAGGGGTGCGGAGGGCAAAGCGGGGAGATTCCCGCACAGAGGATCGGTGCCAACCAGCACTCACCAGCCCGAGAGATTTGTCTGCTCACCCGCCAGGGCAGGTGGGGCTGGGACCTGAGGCTCGGGCTTCAGAGGTCGGATCGAAGGGAGAGGACTGGGGTTGGCAGCGTGAACACAGCCTGAAGGGGGCTAGTGCGCCACAGCTAGCCGGGAGGGAGTCCGGGGAAAAGTATGGAGCTGCCGAAAAGGCAAGAGACCATTGTTTCAGGGTGCGCGAGGAGATGGGATTAAGAGCACTGCCTACAGGAGCTCCAGAGACAGGCGTGAGCCACGGCTATCAGCGCGGACCCCAGAGACGGGCATAAGACGCTAAGGCTGCTGCTGCCGCCACCAAGAAGCCTGTGTGAGAGCACAGGTCACTCTCCACACCGCCCCTCCTGGGAGCCTGTGCAGCCCGCCACTGCCAGGGTCCCGGGATCCAGGGACAACTTCCCCGGGAGAATGCACAGCGCGCCTCGGGCTGGAGCAATGTCACGCCGGCCTCTGCCGCCGCAGGCTCGCTCCGCATCCGTACCCCATCCTCCACCCGGCCTGAGTGAGCCAGAGCCCCCGAATCAGCGGCTCCTTTAACCCCGTCCTGTCTGAGCGAAGACAGACGCCCTCAGGCGACCTACACGCAAAGGCGGGGCCAAATCTAAAGCTGAACCCCGGGAGCTGTGTGAACACAGAAGAGAAAGGGAACTCTCTCTCAGCAGCCTCAGGAGCAGCGGATTAAAGCTCCACAATCAACTTGATGTACCCTGCATCTGTGGAATACCTGAAGAGACAAAAAATCATCCCAAAATTGAGGTGATGGACTTTGGGAGCAACTGTAGACTTGGGGATTCCTTTCTGCATCTAACTTGTTTCTGTTCTCATGTTTATCTTAGTTTGGTATTTACAATTTATTATCATTGGTAGATTTGTTTATTGATTTGGTCACTCTCTTCCATTTATTTTTATATAGAATAGATATACATTTTTTTCCTTTGTTTCTTTTGCTGAGTGTGTATATGTATACTTTTGTGTGATTCTGTCTGTACAGCTTTGCTTTTACCATTTATCCTAGGGTTCTGTCTGTCCATTTTTTTGTTTGTTTGTTTCTTAGTATAGTTTTTAGCACTTGTTATTATTGGTGGATTTGTTTTCTGGTTTGATTCCTCTCTTCTATCTTTTTTTTTTTCTTTATTTAACTACTTTTAAATTTTTTATTTTAATAACAACTTTATTTCACTTTATTTTTTTCTTTCTTTCTTTTTTTCTCCCTTTTCTTCTGAACCATGTGGCTGGCAGGGTCTTTTTGCTATGGTCAGGTGTCAGGCTTCTGAGGTGGGAGAGCCAAGTTTAGGACATTGGACCACCAGAGACTTCCCACCTCCATGTAATATCAAAAGGTGAAAGCTCTCCAGGAGATCTCTATCTCAATGCTAAGACCCAGCTCCAGTCAACGACCAGCAAGCAACAGTGCTGGACACCCTGTGCCAAACAACTAGCAAGACAGGATCACAACCCCACCCATTAGCAGAGAGGGTGCTTAAAATCATAATACGGTCACAGACAACCCAAAACATACCACCGGACATGGTCCTGCCCACCAGAAAGACAAGGTCCTGCCTCATCTACCAGAAAACAGGAACCAGTCCCCTCCCCAGGAAGCCTACACAAGCCATTGAACCAACATTAACCACTGGGGGCAGACACCAAAAACAATGGGAACTATCAACCTGCAGTGTGCAAAAAGGAGACCCCAAACACAGTAAGTTAATCAAAATGAGAAGAAAGACAAACACACAGCAGGTGAAGGAGCAAGGTAAAAACCCACCAGACCAAACAAATGAGGAGGAAATAGGCAGTCTACCTGAAAATGAATTCTGAGTAATGACAGTAAAGATGATCCAAAATCTTGGAAACAGAATGGAGAAAATACAACAAACCTTTAAAAAGAAATAGAAAAACTAAACAGCAAACAAACAATGAGGAACAGCACAATAAATGAAATTAAAAATTCTCTAGAAGGAATCAACAACAGAATAACTGAGGCAGATGAACAGATAAGTGACCTGGAAGATAAAATAGTGGAAATAACTACTGCAGAGCAGAATAAAGAAAAACGAATGAAAAGAATCAAGGAGAGTCTGAGAGACTTACGGGACAACATTAAATACACCAACATTCGAATTACAGGAGTGCCAGAAGAAGAAGAGAAAAAGAAAGGGACTGAGAAAATATTAGACGAGATTATAGTTGAAAACTTCCCTAATATGGGAACGGAAAAATCACTCAAGTCCAGGAAGCGCAGAGTCCCATACAGGATAAATCCAAGGAAAAATACACAAAGACACATATTAATCAAACTATCAAAAATTAAATACAAAGAAAAAATATTAAAAGCAGCAAGGGAAAAAAACCAAATAACATACAAGGGAATTCCCATAAGGTTAGCAGCTGATCTTTCAGCAGAAATTCTGCAAGGCAGAAGGGAATTGCAGGACATAGTTAACGTGATGAAAGGGAAAAACCTACAACCAAACCTACTCTACCCAGCAAAGACCTAATTCAGATTCAAGAGAGAAATTAAAAACGTTACAGACAAGCAAAAGCTAAAAGAATTCAGCACCACCAAACCAGCTTTACAACAAATGCTAAAGGAACTTCTCTAAGCAGGATACACAAGAGAAGGAAAAGACCTACAATAACAAACCCAAAACAAGTAAGAAAATGGTAATAGGAACATACATATCGATAAATACCTTAGATGTAAATGGATTAAATGCTCCAACCAAAAGACGTAGACTGGCTGAATGCATACAAAAACAAGACCAGTATATATGCTGTCTACAAGAGACCCACTTCAGACCAAGGGACACATACAGACTGAAAGTGAGGGGATGGAAAAAGATATTCCATGCAAGTGGAAATCAAAAGAAAGCTTGAGTAGCAATACTCATATCGGACAAAATAGACGTTAAAATAAAGACTACTACAACAGACAAAGAAGGACGCTACATAATGATCGAGGGTTCAATCCAAGAGGAAGATATAACAATTGTAAATATTTATGCACCCAACAAAGGAGCACCTCAATACATAAGGCAAATACTAACAGCCATAAAAGGGGAAATCGACAGTAACACAATCATAGTAGGAGACTTTAACACCCCACTTTCACCAATGGACAGATCATCCAAAATGAAAATAAATAAGGAAACGCAGCTTTAAATGATATATTAAACAAGATGGACTTAATTGATATTTATAAGACATTCCATCCAAAAAAAACAGAATACACTTTCTTCTCAAGGGCTCATGGAACATTCTCCAGGATAGATCATATCTTGGGTCACAAATCAAGCCTTGGTAAATTTAAGAAAATTGAAATTGGATCAAGTATCTTTTCCAAACACAATGCTACGAGACTAGATATCAATTACAGGAAAAAATGTGTAAAAAATACAAATACATAGAGGCTAAACAATACACTACTAAATAACCAAGAGATCACTGAAGAAATCAAAGAGGAGATGAAAAAATACCTAGAAAGAAATGACAATGAAAACACTATCACCCAAAACCTATGTGATGAAGGAAAAGCAGTACTGAAATGGAAGTATATAGCAATACAATCCTACCTCAATAAACAAGAAACATCTCAAATAAACAACGAAACCTTACACCTAAAGCAATTAGAGAAAGAAAAACAAAATAAACCCCCAAAGTTAGCAGAAGGAAAGAAATCATAAAGATCAGATCAGAAATAAAGGAAAAAGAAATGCAGGAAACAGTAGCAAAGATCAATGAAACTAAAAGCTGGTTCTTTGAGAAGATAAACAAAACTGATCAACCATTAGCCAGACTTATCAAGAAGAAAGGGGAGAAGACTCAAATCAATACAATTAGAAATGAAAAAGAAGTAACAACTGACACTGCAAAAATATAAAGGATCATGAGAGATTACTACAAGCAACTATATGCCAATAAAATGGACAACCTGGAAGAAACAGACAAATTCTTAGAAAAGCACAACCTTCCGAGACTGAACTGGGAAGAAATAGAAAATATAAACAGACCAATCACAAGCACTGAAATTGAGACTGTGATTAAAAATCTTCCAACAAACAAAAGCCCAGGACCAGATGGCTTCACAGGCGAATTCTATCAAACATTAGGGAAAAGCTAACAACTATCCTTCCCAAACTCTTCCAAAATATAGCAGAGGGAAGAACACTCCAAAACTCATTCTACAAGGCCACCATCACCCTGATACCAAAACCAGACAAAGATGTCACAAAGAAAGAAAACTACAGGTCAATATCACGGAAGATCATAGATGCAAAAATCCCCAACAAAATACTAGCAAACAGAATCCAGCAGCACATTAAAAGGATCATACACCACGATCAAGTGGGGTTTATCCCAGGAATGCAAGGATTCTTCATTATACCCAAATCAATCAATGTGATAAACCATAATAACAAATTGAAGGAGAAAAAACATATGATCATCTCAATAGATGCAGAAAAAGCTTTCTACAAAATTCAACACCCATTTATGATAAAAACTGTCCAGAAAGTAGGCATAGAGGGAACTTACCTCAACATAATAAAGGTCATATATGACAAACCCACAACCAACAACGTTCTCAATGGTGAAAAACTGAAACTGTTTCCTCTAAGATCAGAAAGAAGACAAGGATGCCCACTCTCACTGCTATTATTCAACATAGTTTTGGAAGTTTTAGCTACAGCAATCAGAGAAGAAAAAGAAATAAAAGGAGTCCAAATAAGAAAAGAAGAATAAAACTGTCACTGTTTGCAGATGTCATGATACTATACATAGAGACTCCTAAAGATGCTACCAGAAAACTACTAGAGCTAATCAGTGAATCTAGTAAAGTAGCAGTATACAAAATTAATGCACAGAAACTCTTGCATTCCTATATATGAACGATGAAAAATCTGAAATAGAAATTAAGGAAGCCCTTCCATTTACCATTGCAACAAAAAGAATAAAATACCTAGGTTGAAACCTACCTAAGCAGACAAAGACCTGTATGCAGAAAAGTATAAGACACTGATGAAAGAAATTAAAGATGATAGAAACAGATGGAGAGATATACCATGTTCTTGGATTAGAATAATCAACATTGTGAAAATGACTATACTACCCAAAGCAATCTACTGATTCAATGCATTCCCTATCTAATTACCAGTGGCATTTTTCACAGAACTAGAACAAAAAATTTCACAATTTTTATGGAAACACAAAATACCCCGAATAGCCAAAGCAATCTTGAGAAAGGAAAATGGAGCTGGACGAATCAGGCTCCCGTGCTTCAGACTATACTACAAAGCTACAGTAATCAAGACAGTGTGGTACTGGCAAAAAAACAGAAATATAGATCAATGGAACAGGACAGAAAGCCCAGAGATAAACCCACACACATATGGTCACCTTATCTTTGATAAAGGAGGCAAGAATATACAATGGAGAAAAGACAGCCTCTTCAACAAGTGGTGCTGAGAAAACTGGACAGCTACATGTAAAAGAATGAAATTAGAACACTCCCTAACACCATACACAAAAATAAACTGAAAATGTATTAAAGACCTAAATGTAAGGCCAGACATTATAAAACTCTTAGAGGGAAGATAGGCAGAATGCTCTATGACATAAATCACAGCAAGATCCTTTTTGACCCACCTCCTAGTGAAATGGAAATAAAAACAAAAATAAACAAATGGGACCTAATGAAACTTAAAGGTTTTGCACAGCAAAGGCAACCATAAACAAGATGAAAAGACAACCCTCAGAATGGGTGAAAATATTTACAAATGAAGGAACTGACAAAGGATTAATCTCCAATTTTACAAGCAGCTCATGCAGCTCAATGTCAAAACACAAACAACCCAATCCAAAAATGGGCAGAGGACCTAAATAGACATTTTTCTAATGAAGATATACAGGTTGCCAATAAACACATGAAAGAATGCTGAACATCACTAATCATTAGAGAAATGCAAATCAAAACCACAATGAGGTATCACCTCACACCAATCAGAATGGCCATCATCAAAAAATCTACAAACAATAAATGCTGGAGAGGATGTGGAGAAAAGGGAACCCTCTTGCACTGTTGGTGGGAATGTAAATTGATACAGCCACTATGGAGAATAGTATGGAGGTTCCTTAAATAACTAAAAATAGAACTAGCATACTACCCAGCAATCCCACTACTGGGCATATACCCTGAGAAAACCATAATTCAAAAAGAGTCATGTACCACAATGTTCATTGCAGCTCTATTTACAATAGCCAGGACTGGAAGCAACCTAAATGTCCATCAACAGATGAATGGCTAAAGAAGATGTGGCACATATATACAATGGAATATTTCTCAGCCATATAAAGAAATCAAATTGAGTGATTTGTAGTGAGATGGGTGGACCTAGATTCTGTGATACAGAATGAAGTAAGTCAGAAAGAGAAAAAAAATACCATATGCTAACACATATATATGGAATCTAAAAAAAAAAAAGTTCTGGAGCACCTAGGGGCAGGACAGGAATAAAGACACAGTCTTAGATGCACACGGGGAGGGGAAGGGGAAGCTGGGACGAAGTGAGAGAGTGGCATGGACATATATACACTACCAAATGTAAAACAGACAGCTAGTGGGAAGCAGCTTCATAGTACAGGGAGATTAGCTCAGTGTTTTGTGACCACCTGGGAGGGTGGGAGGGAGATGCAAGAGGGAGGAGATATGGGGATATATGTATACATATAGCTGATTCACTTTGTTATAAGGCAGAAACTAACACACCAGTGTAAAGTAATTATACTCCAATAAAGATGTTAAAAAAAGAGAATATCCTGCAATAATCCAGGTGAAAGACGAGAGAGTCCTAGATTAGAGTAGTGTTCAAGAGGGGATTAGAAAGGTAAAGACATAATGTATTTTCTATGATAAAGTAAGAATATAATTTTAAGGTTGCTTCTGATTTCCTGCTTCAGAAACCAGTCAGGTAATGGAGCTACATTCTATGATAAGGGACAAGGGAAAATAATTTGGTCATGCAGATGCCTTTGAAACATGCAAATGGTGAAGAAAGGTGTTTATAAGTCTTAGAGCTCAGAAGAGAGATCTAGGCTAGAGATAGAATTTGAGTCATCAGTGTGCGACTAAAATTGTAAAAAGTAGTAGAGGAATCAAGGACCAGGATTAGAGGGATACTAATTCTCCAAACGTGGGTAAAAGAAGATGGTTATCCAATCTTATCAATTTTTTTGGAAATATATCTCAAATCCATCTTCTTTTCACCACTCTCACTTTGGCTACTCTTGTTTAGAATTTTATTCACTCTACCAAGATAGTGCCGGTGTCTCCTAACGGACATTCCTACCTTAGAAGCAACACTTTACATTCCATCTTTCACACAGTGAGTGTCAGCATATCTGCTTAAAATCCTTCCATATTCCTTAATTTCTAGAGAATAAAGACAGTCTCTAAATTCAGCACACAACACCATTCCTTCAAAATCAGGTCCTTGACTCTGTTTTGGTATTTATTTCTTATCACCAGATCTGTTTAAATTTGGGGGATGCAGAAGAGAATCAGCCAAGTATCTGCTCTCATGCAGCTCACAGATTAGCAGATTTAGGTCCTGGTAGATTCTCAGTGAAGGTTTATTGAATGAATGACGGATTCTGTAGCTACCTCCCCCAAAGCAAGGAGTTGAACATATCACTGTTGCTTCTCAAAAAACATTCAGCCATTTCTAAGGCACTGTTGTCTGCCAACTGAGTACGAGTGGAAATGGAAGTTTTTGAACTCTTCTTTAGCACAGGAAAACAACCTAAAATACATATACAGTCAGAAATTCATTTAATATAATTCATCATTTTCATGTCCAGAATTTTGTAATATGGATAAAGTAGCATTAGCAGAGGGATGGTTTTTTCAGCATCTCTCCTGAGTTCCGAGCTCTCAGGCTCCTCTAGGTAAACTGGAGCCATAAAGTATAAAAGTAATGACACCAAGCCGTATAAAGAGATATTCCTTCATTTACCATGTTGAATGAGGCTTTAAAAAAATGACAACTGTCAATGAAGGCATGTGAGTGTGTTTCTACTCTATAAAGGAAACAAAGCCTCAAGGGTCATTTCCTTATCAAAAACATATTCAGGAAATGTATTAATGGCTTTGTAGATGTAATGTTTCCAGGTGAAAAATTGGCTGCAAATACAGATACAGTTAACTTTAAAAAGATGCCTCTTGTAAATTGATCAAAGTTAAATCACATGTAGATAAAAGTCACTGTTATGATCGTGTTCGCTAGCAACTTAGGGCTCCAGATTTCTCTTTCAGAATGCATTCCCAGCTGTTTCAAGCTGGTTTATGATTGCTGTTTTTGTTGATACCATTGACATTCCATTTTATATTTTATTTTCACTTTGTGTTAAAAAACGATACCTGAATTTCTTTTACGCTGTTTAACTTCCTACTTTTCAATTCAAGACTTTGAGGGCAGTTGGCAGTTTCAGTGAAAAACAGTACAATCTAACTGACTCATTTCTTCTCATTTATCCAATTGAGATGAAATCACCAGTCTAGCAGAATATACATTCTTAAAATGCACACCAGTATTTGCAGAAAGAAAGTAGTTTATCACCTGAGAGTAAGATTGTGCATAAAAGACAATTACATTTTAAACATCTCCCCTACCATCCTCATTTCATCTCCTTCAACCATACCAAATTCTTCATTTTTAAACAAATGCCTTTCTTTTCTAATTCTTTAAGAAAATAGAGGTTACTTTTCACTAATAGGTTCTCCTGTTTCAACATATTCTTTAACTGCATTTTCTATTAATTATCTAGACTGGGTGACTTCACCCTGCCCCCAACCCTTGACTAATTTCTTAGACAAATTTTGCTACCTGGACCTTCAATCCTTGCATGATTGGTGACCTGAGACACTGGCATCTAATCAAACTTTACTTGTGGTATTTAAATTGGAGGACTGGAACAAGAATTCTTTTTCTTTAATCAGCATTCAATCAAAATATTTTTATTGCTACCTATCAATATAATATTAAAATTATGGTAAATGTGCCCACTCTCTGTTCAAATCATAGTTGGAAACCATTGTTTTAGTAGGCTATTACTATTATTGGGAAAGTGTATTAGATACATGGGATATCTTACATGCACGCCTAATTAGGACTCAGAAATATCCCATTAATGAAGCATCATAAAGAGGGATATAAAAATGAATTAATTATCATTTTAGATGTCTATGCAGACAAATTAATTCCATAAAGCTAATAACATTTATGGTTTATCCCAGAGTTTTTCATGAACACCAATTCATTAATCTATTTTTTGCATCTTTAAAATATATATTTCCTTAAAATATTTTAACTGAACTTGTTTATACAGATGAAGCATAAAAATGCATTTGAATGCTGTTAACTTCTTGACATAGACTTGACTAATTATTTTAAAATCTAGATGACAAAAATATCTTAGTGTTTTATTTCACAATACTTTTGCAATACATTTAAATTTACGTAATGCTAAATTATATTTATGGAAAGAATACAATAATTAAATATAATTTATAACTTTTTTCTAATATCATATAATAAAATTACTTGAATGAGTGTTTAAAATTATGTAGAATGATATCCAGAGTTTGAGAAATACAATAGTCAATTATCCAAAACAAAATTAATCAGAAATATAATTTACACACCTGATTTTACGAACTTAAAAAGGTTATCTCTAATGTTTAGGTTTTTATTCTCAGATTTACATGAACTAGAATAATCACCAACCAACAGCCAGGTTAATCGCATCACATTGTGAGGTATCCTGTTGTTCTTAAGCAGGAATGATATTAAAAAACCAAATAATGTGAAGGCAGGTATTCAAAGACAAACAATTACAGAGATATTCAAATTATAGGGAATATGCAATGTTGATTTGAATTAGCAAACAGAAGTGGGTGTCTTTTTCCAAATATCCATTATTGCTAATAAGGAGAGAAGTGAAGAGTATTGAAGCTCCACTAATCAGGAGTTGTCAACGGTGGGTCAAAAGAACTAAATGATGGAGGCAAATTTTATACACTTAGTAATAAGTAGGAGATTATTATGTATGATTTTATCTTAATTGGTTTTTAGAATTAATTGGGTGGTAACAAAAGCTGGCATAAAGCTTTTCATTTGAATAGAACAATTAAAAACGCTAAAAGGCTTTGGAGTTGATGATAACCACTCTACTGGATTAACTCTTAGCTATAAAATCAGAAGAGATTTATTATTTATCTCAAAATTGAGTTAATGTTAATGACTAATGTATATTACTTAGTGGGAACATTTCTACTTTTCAAAGCATGTTTCTTTGGTCAAGGTCAAGTCTGTATAAAATTGATATAATAGTAAGTGACTTCCATGACTACATTTTTTCTCATTTACATCAAAATTGGAAAATATATAATGAAAGTAACAGGACATAGTATTTATTACCCTATACCCCAAGAACTGAACTCTTTTTCTTTGTCATCTATAATAACTGCCGTGCTAAGAATAATATTGGGCTTAAATTAGAAATAACAACCACTTCTATATTTACATGACTTAATAAGGTTAAAATTGTATATCTCAGTCTTTCCTAAATTTAATTTCTGAAAATTTTAAGTTATTCTTTAATGTAGTAGTTAAAACAGAAATATGAGTTCTAACCTTGGCATTTGTTATAAATAAAATACTTTGAGATGAATCCTAGTTTGTCAGTAACTAAGGGATAGAGTTCACTTTCAATCACATTAACATTAAGCCTGATCATTTGTTTCTAGAATCTTAAATGCTAAGGAAAGTATTATGGCTATAGAATAATATTTATTAAGAAATTATATATATATAAATATTTATAGTACTGATGCAACGATATGTATTTTTAGACTTATGTTTAACTGGTTAGTATTCAATAAGAACCATTAAATCTTCTCCTAACTTTTATCAACTAATTTCTTATCAGATATTACAAACTCACTTTTTCCACATTTTATCTTACTAGTGTCTAGAAAGTGTCAATGTTTTGTATGTCACCAGATTGTTAAGCAGATTATTTAGAACAAATGATAAATGCTTTGGGTACTTACATAAATGAAATGAAAGGATTAGTCTAGATTTTGTTTTACTTTGATACACAATGTAGATTCTGTTTCCTATAAAGATATAAAATAAAAAATCAAGATATTCTAAAGTGAAAAATGTTTGCTTTAAATTGAGTGTGGGGGGGGACTTCAAGATGGCAGAGGAGTAAGACATGGAGATCACCTTCCTCCCCACAAATACATCAGAAATACATCTACATGTGGAACAACTCCTATAGAACACCTACTGAACGCTGGCAGAAGAACTCAGACCTCCCAAAAGGCAAGAAAATCCCCACGTACCAGGGTAGGGCAAAAGAAAAAAAGAGACAAAAGAATAGGGATGGGACCTGCACCTCTGGGAGGGAGCTGTGAAGGAGGAAAAGTTTCCACACACTAGGAAGCCCCTTCACTTGCAGAGACTGGGGGTGGGCGGGGGGAAGCTTTGGAGCCATGGAGGAGAGCGGAGCAACAGGGGTGCAGAGGGCAAAGCAGAGAGATTCCCGCATAGAGGACTGGTGCCAACCATCACTCACCAGCCCGAGATGCTTGTCTGCTCACCCGCTGGGATGGGCGGGGGCTGGGAGCTGAGGCTCGGGCTTTGGAGGTCAGATCCCAGGGAGAGGACTGGGGTTGGCTGCATGAACAAAGCCTGAAGGGGGCTAGTGCACCACAGCTAGCCAGGAGGGAGTATGGGAAAAAGTCTGGATCTGCCGAAGAGATATGAGACCATTGTTTCAGGGTGCACGAGGAGAGGGGATTCAGAGCACTGCCTAAATGAGCTCCAGAGATGGGTGCGAGCCACGGCTATCACAGCAGACACCAGAGACAGGCATGAAACACTAACGCTGCTGCTGCAGCCACCAAGAATCCTGTGTGCTGGTACAGGTCACTATCCATACCTCCCCTCCCGGGAGCCTGTGCAGCACGCCACTGCCGGGGTCCCGTGATCCAGGGTCAACTTCGCAGGGAGAACACACGGCATGCCTCAGGCTGTTACAACTTCACAGTGGCTTCTGCTGCCACAGGCTCGCCCCACATTCCAATTATAACTACCATACTTCTCCCTCCCCCTGGCATGAGTGAACCAGAGTCCTCTAATCAGCCGCTGCTTTAACATTGTCCTGTCTGGGAAGGAACAGAAACCTGAGGGCAACCTATAAGTAGAGGTGGGCCAAAACAAAAGGTGAACCCCAGGAGCTGTGTGAACAAAGAAGAGAAAGGGAAATATCTCGTGCAGCCTCAGGAGCAGCAGATTAAAACCCCACAATCAACTTAAGGTATGCTGCAGCTGTGGAATACCTGAATAGACAATGAATGAATCCAAAATTGAGGCTCTGGACTTTCTAAGCAACTGTAGACTTGGGGTTTGCTGCCTGTGACTGACTTGTTTCTGATTTTTAGATTTATCTTAGTATAGTTTTTAGTGCTTGTTGTCATTCATGGATCTTCTTTCCTTTTTAACTTATATTTTAATAATTTTTTTCCTTTTTAAATTGTAAATGTGCAGGGAGTCCCATACAGGATAAATCCAAGGAGAAATATGCCAAGACACGTATTAATCAAATGATCAAAAATTAAATACAAAGAAAAAATATTAAAAGCATCAAGGGAATAACAACAAAAACATACAAGGGAAATCCCATTAGCTCAACAGCTGATCTTTCAGCAGAAACTCTGCAAGCCAGAAGGGAGTTGCAGGACATATTTAAAGTGATGAAAGGGAAAAACCTCCAACCAAGATTACTCCACCCAGCAGGGATCTCATTAAGATTCGATAGAGAAATTAAAACCTTTACAAACTAGACAAAGCTAAGAAAATTCATCACCATCAAACCAGCTTTACAACAAATGCTAAAGGAACTTCTCTAGGCAGGAAACACAAGACAAGGAAAAGACCCACAATAAGAAACCACAAACATGGTAATAGGAACATACATATCAATAACTACCTTAAATGTAAATGGATTAAATGCTCCAACCAAAAGACATAGACTGGCTGAATGGATACAAAAACAAGACCCATATATATGCTGTCTACAAGAGAGCCACTTCAGACCTAGGGACACATACAGACTGAAAGTGAGGGGTTGGAAAAAGATATTCCATGCAAATGTAAATCAAAAGAAAGCTGGAGTAGCAATTCTCATATCAGACAAAATAGACTTTAAAATAAACACTATTACAAGAGACAAAGAAGGACACTGCATAATGACCAAGGGATGAATCCAAGAAGAAGATGTAACAATTGTAAATATTTATGCACCCAACATAGGAGCACCTCAATACATAAGGCAAATGCTAACAGTCATAAAAGGGGAAATCGACAGTAACACAGTCATATTAGGGGACTTTAACACCCTACTTTCACCAAAGGACAGATCATCCAAAATGAAAATAAAAAAAGGAAACACAAGCTTTAAATGGCACATTAGTTATGTTGAGCATCCTTTCATGTGTTTGTGGGCAATCTGTATATCTTCTTTGGAGGAATGTCTGTTTAGGTCATCTGCCCATTTTTGGATTGGGTTGTTTGTTTTTTAAAATTGAGCTGCATGAGATGCTTGTAAACTTTGGAGATTAATCCTTTGTCATTTGCTTCATTTGAAAATATTTTCAGCCATTCTGGGGGTTGCCTTTTCATCTTGTTTATGTTTTCCTTTGCTGTGCAAAAGCTTTTAAGTTTCATTTGGTCTCATTTGTTTATTTTTGTTTTTATTTCCATTTCTCTAGGAGGTGGGTCAAAAAGGATCTTGCTGTGATTTATGTCATAGAGTGTTCTGCCTATGTTTTCCTCTAAGAGTTTTATAGTGTCTGGCCCTACATTTAGGTATTTAATCCATTTTGAGTTGTTGTTGGGAATATAAATTGATACAGCCACTATGGCAAACAGTATGGAGGTTCCTTAAATAACTAAAAATAGAATTCCCATACAACCCAGCAATCCCACTACTGGGCATATACCCTGAGGAAACCATAATTCAAAAAGAGTCATGTAGGGCTTCCCTGGTGGCGCAGTGGTTGAGAGTCCGCCTGCTGATGCAGGGGACACAGGTTCGTGCCCCGGTCCGGGAAGATCCCACATGCCGCAGAGCAGCTGGGCCCGTGAGCCATGGCTGCTGAGCCTGTGCGTCTGGAGCCTGTGCTCTGCAACGGGAGAGGCCACAACAGTGAGAGGCCCGTGTACCGAAAAAAAAAAAAGAACGAAAAAAAAAAAAGAGTCGTGTATCACAATGTTCATTGCAATAGTCAGGAAATGGAAACAACCTAAGTGTCCATAGACAGATGAATGGATAATGAGATGTGGCACATATATACAATGGAATATTACTCAGCCATAAAAAGAAACGAAATTGAGTTATTTGTAGTGAGGTGGATGGACCTAGAGTCTGTCATACAGAGTGAAGTAAGTCAGAAAGAGAAAAACAAATACTGTATGCTAACACATATAAATGGAATCTAAAAGAAAATGGTCATAAAGAACCTAGGAGCAGGACAGGAATAAAATCGCAGACCTACTAGATAACGGACTTGAGGACACGGGGAGGGGGAAGGGTAAGTTGGGATGAAGTGAGAGGGTGGCATGGATATATATACATTACCAAATGTAAAATAGATAGCTAGTGGGAAACAGCTGGATAGCTCAGGGAGACTAGCTCAATGCTTTGTGACCACCTAGAGGGGTGGGATAGGGAGGGTGGGAGGGAGACGCAAGAGGGAGGAGATATGAAGATATATGTATATGTATAGCTGATTCACTTTGTTATAAAGTAGAAACTAACACACCATTGTAAAACAATTATACTCCAATAAAGAGGCTAAAAAAAATGACACATTAGACAAGATGGGCTTAATTGATATTTATAGAACATTCCATCCAAAAACAACAGAATATACTTTCTTCTCAAGTGCTCATGGAACGTACTCCAGGATAGATCATATCTTGAGTCACAAAAGAAGCCTTGGTAAATTTAAGAAAATTGAAATCATATCAAGTATCTTTTCTGACTCCAACGCTGTGAGAAAAGATATCAATTCCAGGAAAAAAACTGTAGTAAGTACAAAGACATGGAGGCTAAACTATACACTACTAAATAACCAGGAGATCACTGAAGAAATCAAAGAGGAAATCAAAAAATACCTAGAAAGAAATGACAATGAAAATACTATCACCCAAAACCTATGGGATTCAGCAAAAGCAGTTCTGAAAGGGAAGTTTATAGCAATACAATCCTACCTCAAGAAACAAGAAAAATCTCAAATAAACAACCTAACCTTAAGCTAAAGCAATTAGAGAAAGAAGAACAAAAAATCTCCAAAGTTACCGAAGGAAAGAAATCATAAAGATCAGATCAGAAATAAATGAAAAAGAAATGAAGGAAACAATAGCCAAAGATCAATGAAACTAAACGCTGGTTCTTTGAGAAGATAAAATTGATAAACCATTAGCCAGACTCATCAAGAAAAAAAGGGAGAAGACTCAAATCAACAGAATTAGAAATGAAAAAGGAGAAGTAACAACTAACCCTGCAGAAATACAAAGAAACATGATGGATTACTACAAGCAACTATATGCCAATAAAATGGACAACCTGGAAGAAATGGACAAATTCTTAAAAAAGCACAACCTTCCGAGACTGAACCAGGAAGAAACAGAAAATATAAACAGCCCAATCTCAAGCACTGAAATTGAGACTGTGATTAAAAATCTTCCAACAAACAGAAGCCCAGGACCAGATGGCTTCACAGGCAAATTCTATCAAACATTTAGAGAAGAGCTAACAGCTATCCATCTCAAACTCTTCCAAAATATAGCAGAGGGAGGAATATTCCTTAACTCATTCATCAAGGCCACCATCACCCTCATACCAAAACCAGACAAAGATGTCACAAAGAAAGAACACTACAGGCCAATATCACTGATGAACATAGATGCAAAAATCCTCAACAAGATACTAGCAAACAGAATCCAAGAGCACATTAAAAGGATCATACACCATGGTCAAGTGGGGTTTATCCCAGGAATGCAAGGATTCTTCAATATACAGAAATCAATCAACATGATACACCATATTAACAAACTGAAGAATGAAAACCATATGATCATCCCAATAGATGCAGATAAAGCTTTCGACAAAATTCAACACCCATTTATGATAAAAATTCTCCAGAGAGTAGGCAAAGAGGGAACTTACCTCAACATAATAAAGGTCATATATGACAAACCAACAGCCAACATTGTCCTCAATGGAGAAAAACTGAAACCATTTCCTCTAAGATCAGAAACAAGACAAGGATGCCCACTCTCACCACTATTATTCAACATAGTTTTGGAAGTGTTAGCTACAGCAATCAGAGAAGAAAAAGAAATAAAAGGAATCCAACTCAGAAAAGAAGAGGTAAAAGTGTCACTGTTTGCAGATGTCATGATACTATACATAGAGAATCCTAAAGATGCTACCAGAAAACTACTAGAGCTAATCAATGAATCTGGTAAAGTAGCAGGATAAATATTAATGCACAGAAATCTCTTGCATTCCTATACACTAATGATTAAAAATCTTGAAGAGAAATTAAGGAATCCCTCCCACTTATCACTGCACCAAAAAGAATAAAATACCTAGGAATAAACCTACCTAAGGATACAAAAGACCTGTTTGCAGAAAAGTATAAGACACTGAAGAAAAAAATTAAAGATGATACAAATGGATGGAGAGATATATCATGTTCTCAGATTGGAAGAATCAACATTGTGAAAATGACTATACTACCCAAAGCAATCTACAGCTTCAGTGCAATCCCTATCAAACTACCAATGGCATTTTTCACAGAACTAGAACAGAAAATTTCACAATTTTTATGGAAACAGAAAAGACCCCGAATAGCCAAAGCAATCTTGAGAAAGAAAAATGTAGCTGGAGGAATCAGGCTCCTGTACTTCAGACTATACTACAAAGCTACAGTAATCAAGACAGTGTGGTACTGGCACAAAAACGGAAATATAGGTCAATGGAACAGGACAGAAGTCCCAGAGATAAACCCACATATATATGGTCACCTTATCTTTGATAAAGGAGGCAAGAATATACAATGGAGAAAAGACAGCCTCTTCAATAAGTAGTGGGAAAACTGGACAGCTACATGTAAAAAAATGAAATTAGAACACTTCCTAACACCATACACAAAAATAAACTCAAAATGGATTAAAGACCTAAATGTAAGGCCAGACACTATAAAACTCTTAGAGCAAAACAAAGGAAGAACACTCTTTGACATAAATCATAGCAAGATCCTTTTTGACTCACTTCCTAGAGACATGGAAATAAAAACAAAAATAAACAAATGGGACCTAATGAAACTTAAAAGCTTTTGCACAGCAAAGGAAACCATAAACAAGATGAAGAGATAACCCTCAGAATGGGGGTTCTGAAAATATTTGCAAACAAAGCAACTGACAAAGGATTACTCTCCATAATATACAAGCAGCTCATGCAGCTCAATATCAAAAAGACAAACAACCCAATCCAAAAATGGGCAGAAGATCTAAACAGACATTTCTCCTAAAAAGATATACAGATTGCCAGCAAACAAATGAAAGGATGCTCAACATCACTAATCATTAGAGAATTGCAAATCGAAACTACAGTGAGGTAGCACCTCACACCTTTCACAATGGCCATCATCAAATACTCTACAAACAATAAATGCTTGAGAGGGTGTGGAGAAAAGGGTACCCTCTTGCGTTGTTGGTGGGAATGTAAACTGATACAGCCACTATGAAGAATAGTACGGTGGTTCCTTAAATAACTAAAAATAGAACTACCATATGACCCAGCAATCCCACTACTGGGCCTATACCCTTATAAAACCATAATTCAAAAACAGTCATGTACCACAATGTTCATTGCAGCACTATTTACAAAAGCCAGGTCATGGAAGCTACCTAGGTGTCCATCGACAGATGAATGGATAAAGAAGATGTGACACATATATACAATGGCTATTATTCTGCCATAAAAAGAAATGAAATTGAGTTATTTGTAGTGAGGTGAATGGACCTAGATTCTGTCATACAGAGTGAAGTAAATGAGAAAGAGAAAAACAAATACCGTATGCTAACACATATATATGGAGTCTAAAAGAAAAAAATGGTTCTGATGAACCTAGGGGCACGACAGGAATAAGGACACAGACGTAGAGAATGGACCTGAGGACATGGGGAGGGAGAAGGGTAAACTGGGACGAAGTGGGAGAGTAGCATTGACATATATACACTACCAATTGTAAAACAGACAGCTAGCTAGTGGGAAGCAACTACATAGCACAGGGAGATCAGCTCAGTGCTTTGTGACCACCTAGAGGGGTGGGATAGGGAGGGTGGGAGGGAGGGAGATGCAAGAGGGAAGAGATATGGGGACATATGTATATGTATATGTATAACTGATTCACTTTGCTATAAAGCAGAAACTAACACAACAGTGTAAAGCAGCTATACTGCAATAAAGATGTCAACAAAAAAACAAAAATTAAGTACATTGACTGTAGATCTTACTTCTTTAAAATAGGTTAGCTAAATATGTTTCTTACATAAATTAACACTCCTCAATTATATTTGTAATGAATTAATTATTCATGCAAGTAAATTTACTTTATACTCACTCTAACAAAATATTAGGTTCCAACAGTAATTTAGAGTATATCTAAGCAGATCGAAATAATAAATAAAGCAAGAGAATGAGTGGACAGAATGAAACAACAGAAAGTATGTTATCTCAAGCAGAATTGCCTGTTTGAAGCCTCTTCCAAAGTGGTAAGATTTAGTATTCACCAGGAGTGTTTTTTTTTTTCACATTTTCATAGTCGTTCAGCAGTCTATGACAAGCTCTTTGTGGCTAAGGAAATTTAAAACTACTTTGAAATTCTCTGAGCAACTCACAGGTCCCATCAAAATATACTGCCATAGTATCAACAAATGTTGAAAAATTATGCCTTTAACATTGTGCCAAGAAATCTAGGCAGCGTCTTTCTTTCATTATCAAGCAGAGTTCTACACTGCCTGCCGCTGGGCTAGGCAATTCCAGAGATATTTCTCATACAACTGCTTACTGCGAAAGTTTTTAGACCAGAAAATACTTACTTTTCTCACCCTGGGGAAGAAACTTGGTGTAAGCAGAAAAAGTAGTATGCAAAAGCAGGAGAACTGTCTCTGCCATTAACCAACGAATGATGGAAACTCTGCAGCATTTGGTCTTTATATCCAGAAAATGATGGGAGTACATTGTGGCATCTCTGATGTCTCATAGCACTCAAAGCATGAGTCTACCTTTACAGTCAGTTAAATGTCCAGTTCTTATTATAAGCAGTGTGACCAAAATTTGACTGTATTACGCATCTCACACAACCTTATTCTAAGCTGAACAGTCTATTAAAAGGAACAAATTGTGGGGTGGCTGAGAAGTAAAGAAGTGAAGAACGCAAGGTTTATATCCAGCTGCCTCTGGACATCTTGGATTGTTCAGGTCCCTCAAATTAAGCACTCCTAATCTCCTATAGATCTGATCCTTTCCAGTGTCCTCCTGTCAAAGAATAACAAATACCACTATCCAAACTTTGAAAACCAAAAATCTCTCCTTTGATTCCCAAATTTAATCCATCACTAAATCCTGTCTGGTTTAGCTGCTAAAATCATTCAATTTTGTCCACTTCTCTCATCTCCCATCTATTATAACCTCTTTCTTAGAAGACAATAATAGCTTCTTAAATTGCCTACAATTCGATTTCCCCTGACAAACTTGCCTCTGTTCTACAGCCATCAAGTTCATCTCAAAATGTGCCTTCTGGTCATACTACTCCACTCCTCAATGTTGAAGAAAATCCTTCTGTGACTTCCCATTGCTCTTATGATAAAGCTAAACTAACACAGTGCTATCCAGTAGAACTTTCTGCAATAATGGAAATGTCCCCTGAACTCTCCAGTATGGTGACCACTAGCCACAAACGGCAATTGAGCACACGAAATGTGGCTAGCTCAACTGAGGAACTCAATTCTTAATTCTATTTAGTTTTAATTACTTTAAATCCAAATTTAAATAATCACACCAGTCAAAGGCATCTATGTGGAGCTCTGTAGCTCAAAATATGGCCCCTGCATTGTCTGGTCTCTACCTATTCTCTAGCCTTTTCCTATACCAAGCTCCCTACCCTCTCATTCACTCCTTCTTTAAGTTTCGCAAATTCATTTTGCTCCCAGTTGACTCAAGAAACCTTTGCAAATATTATGCCCTCTGTTGGGAGAACTCTTCCCATCCTTTTTCTCCTAGTTAACACCTACTCATCTTTCAGAAGATCCAAGAATGAAAATCATTTCCTTAGGGAAGCCTTCCCCAGCACCTAATGAGTCCGATTTTAAATGTGCTTAACTCTTCTTCATTGTCCTTGTCATAGTTTCAGTCTTATATTTATGTATTTGGTTACTTACATAAAACTAGCCTGTTAGATCAACGAAGCCATGGACCACTGTCACCCAGCAATTACTCTAGTGCTTAGTATGTAGCAGGTACTCCATAAGTATTAATTGCATCAGAGAGTGATTATTTTTTATTATGCTGTAGCCCCCCAAAATTTAATTTGATTTGGATTTTTCTGGTATTATCTTTGGCCAATCTTTGTGTAAATATTAAGCATACAAAATAGCAACTAAAGAAAGTTTATCCAATTGCCAGCCTCTTCTCAGACCAACAAGGGAATGGAACTTGAGAGCTTCCTTGGTATTTACAGATACGGAAATCATTGAACATCTGAGCTAAAAGCTCAAGCAAACAGTGATTATTAGTATCCAATTTACCCATAGCAGCCTCAACTACATTCAGGCTGACAAATTTGTGAAGAAAACTTTCATAACTTTCACCAGCAATCTGAGCTGCACAAATCCCTGTGCTCTTTATATCTTAATTTAATCCCTCTTGAAGTCATTTGTTCCGTAACTGGCATTTTAATCTCCTTGTGTGCTTCTGGTTGTCCCCGTTTCACACTTGTTATCAGCATACTCTTCTGCAGCTTAATGCCGTCACAGAGCCTTGCAGAGTTTTACCGTAACTTAAGATTCTTAAACTCTTTTTCAAGGATCTTCGAGTTTTAATCTTTTTCTTCATAGTGACAGGCTCAAACCTAATTCCATGAATACATCTTGCACTTTTGAGGGGACAGGTTTATAGGGCAATCTGTGCATTCATCCAGCTTGCCTCCCACCTTGAAGACAAAGAAGCTGTCTCTCTGAGTTCTTTAAAGGGCATGTAATACAGACTAGTGTACTCTGCATTTAGGTGACTGTCCATACAAAATGGTTCTGTAATCTACTCATTATAATTCCATAAAACATAAAAGAGTTTCCCATAAACTTTACAACAAATCTCTTAAATTAAATGATATGTATGTGAAAGTATGCGGAGAACATTCACCTTGGGCCCCTCTCAATATAACAAGGGCCATAGATATGGATGCATCACGGTATGGGGCCCAAAGTATGTATTTCTAAACCATGACATACAGAGCTGCAAATAGTATGCTAATATCTAACATTCTGAATCTCATCACATCAATTATAATGTGAAAATATTAATACTTACTCGGAATTTACTAATAATGAACTGGTGCCGTTTAAGTGCCTACTTCTAGAATACTGGGCAAATATTAAACTATTTCCCTTCCTATTCCCTTTTATTATTATTTATCAAGGCCTTGCTTCCAGGGATTCTTGAGGTTATCTACATAGGTTCTGGCCTTTCATCACCAGCTGAAAGCAATGATGACTTAGTCCTTCAGTATCTTCAGCCTACCAGCCCTTATTATTTAGCATTACTTTTTTTGACCAAATCCAAGTACTCAGTGTAGCTGGATTTCAGACAACAAGCCTACTGTGTTGACCACATACTCTTCAACGTCTTTGTGTCAGGTTAACTCTAACTGTTCTGCATTACCTTGCCTATCATTCCAATTCCCTCTTGCCACTGGACCACCAACGCCTACATGACTAGAACCACTAACTAGCTCTTTCAGTGCTTTTGTCCTTAGGAGGTACGTCCTACTCACTCTATCCCCAAACACTGCTCTTTAAATGGATGGGTGGCCTGGAACCTCATTCCTGTCCTCCACTGAATTTCAAGCCTTGAGTATCATTTTGACTTCCTCCACTATATTACATCTTTGTAGATAACAAACCCAGCCGACCCACAGCTAAATTTGCCATTGTACGTGAGATTGTTTGGCTGCCATTGCAAAGGTCAGCCACTATAGCTGGTTAATTAATCTGCCACTTTCATCCTTGTGTTTTTCTCCTCAACTGCAAGGGCTCATGCTTCTGACATCAGTGCCTATCCCTCCAACCTAAAATAAATATCCTGTTAGGATGAAATCCTTTATGCAAACACTGAGAAATCAGAAGAAAATAAGTCCTAGTTGAGAAAATCTGAGGAAAAAATTCTTTTCCAGTAAAATATAACCACTGACCATAGGTAGATGAAATCATGATAGAAAAATAATAATAAAGCAATAATAATTGTTAAAACCTCACTTTTGAAGCTAAGGAAAAGAAGTTTAACTTGCAGGCAGATCTTATAAAAGAAACTAAAACTGCATAGAGTTCCACTTTCCCCAACACCCAGCCAGACTCCCAGCTCAGAAATCCTTATCAAAGGCAAAGTTTCTATTTTCTGTATTAACCTAATGACACCTGAACACCAACTGACCCAAAAAATCTGGAGAACACAGTCTCCTTAGTCTAATAGCTTTTTTAGGTTAAATGTCTGTCGTCTTTAGTGGTGGGCAACACATGCTCAGCAGCAGGCATCTGCTAACGTGGTTCCCTCCAGAATGCTAAGAGCACTAAGGGAATAGCTCAAAATGTAAGATGGAGGCTCCCAGCCAGTTCTGTGTTCATCCAGTTTCTCCTGATTTACCTTTAAATTCTTGAAACTTAAAGCAATTCATTGTAAAATCTGTTCTATCTTCCTCTTGTGTTCAAATCTGTTATCCTTCAGACTATCATTTTGATGAAAGCATTCTACTCCCTTTGTAGACTTCAAGAATGTCCTTAATATTATGTAACAACCTGAATGGTAAAATAATTTGAAAAAGAATAGATACATGTATATGTATAACTGAATCACTTTGCTGTATACCTGAAACTATCACAACACTGTTAATCAACTATACTCCAATATAAAATAAAAAGTTAAAAGAAAAAAAGAATTTCCTGAGACTCTTGACTTAAAACCAATGGAAGTTTTATAGATCCATTTTCAGTCAACTCAGGACCAGAAAGACAGATGTTAATGATTGTCTGTCTCTAGCTGATTTGGCCATTTCTAATTAGATTCTCAAAAAAGGCATAATATAATGATGTATAGGTCATATTTCATTACAGTGATTATAATGATAAGCAATCCAAAGATAATTATACTATTCAATATAACCAAATGTTAGAACAACCATGTTAGAAACAGCCATGCTTAAGAATTTATAGTAAAAGAAGTTTTACTCACTGTACTTTTCTCATCAAAATTTAAATTAAAAAGGTTCTGAGGAGAAAGGCTTTTTTGGCACAAGATCTATTCCGCCTATTTTAATAAATATATAAGTAAGTCAATGCTAGTCTTATTATTGATATATCTGTTAAATACTCTGTTTCTTCTCATAAATTCAACTTCATCATTGAATAAGCAACTGTGATTAAGAAGGGAAAATAGTTTCAAGTAAATAAAAACCTCCCAAAATCTTTTTCCTATTTTAATCCAGTTAATTTTCTTTCTCTATGTATGTATGTTTCCCCCAAATTTGAATGATATAGAGTATTATTATTAATCTTTTTTTCATTATTTCATGGCAAACAATTTCCTAAGATATTATGAATTCTTTAAAACACTGATTTAAAGATATTTAATGAATGAATTATATTATCTGAAATGGTGATGCTACCAAATTTATACTCCACTATTGTATATTTTGGTTACTTCTTAATTACCCTTTACTATAAAAAAAAATTCAGTGAAACTGCTGTACAAACATTTTTTCTAAATTATTATTTCCTTCAGGCAGATCTCTAGAAGCAGAATTAGTATTAATTCCACTTGATGTAAATAGTATTTTTATAATTCTTAATATATAATGAAAAATTGCTCTCCAGAAAATTTGTACCAATTTACACTTCTACCAATACCAGAATCTGGTATCTGTCAATACCAGACTGGTAAAATATTTGTAGTTTTATTGCATTTTAATACGAACCATATTTAATATGGTTTAAACACAAAGGAATATTGATAGATATGTCTAGTTACCTCAGTTGCTTACAAGAACCAAGGTTTACTTCTTATTCATGCTACAAGTCTATCCTGGTTGACTACAGCTTTTCTGGATGTTTTCACTCCAGAACATCACAGAATTAATGCTGAGGAAAAAGAGACAAAGCTGGCTTCTAGAATGCCCTCTGCACCCATATTTCATTGGCCAAATCTATTCATATGGTAAGACACGAGTTAAAGGAATGGGATGCTGTAATTTCGCAGCCGAGAAAGGCATCATGTAATACAAGTCTACAACTTGTAAATCAACTTTAAAATTTTTAATTAAGTCCCAAGGAAGATCCCATTTCACTTTTGAACCCATAAATTAATTTAGCAGGAAACAGAATATTTACAATATTCTGTCTTCTCATCTAGAAACACAGTTCTCTTCATTTATTCAAATCTTTTTCTCAAAACTCTCAACTTTTTTTTTTTTTTATAGTCAAGAAGCACAAATACAGTTTAATGTTGATGACAATTGTATTCAAGTCTGGGCAGATACACAGATGCAACAGGGGAGGTGAGAAGCGTCTGGTCTGAGGGAGGAGACACGGCCAGGGCTGATTACAAGATCAAAAGGGAAGCATCATGTATGGTGTAGGGTAACCCTCTGAGATATGGTGGCAAACAAGTGACAATAGTACATAGTCACAGGAAAAAAGTTTCATTAGGGGAAATTTCCAAAGCCAGTATTGACTGAGCTGCTTTTAATTTTTTTTTTAATTTTAATAGTCTTAAGAGAATTATTCATTTTATTGAGTTATTATAATAAGTTTTAGACATTTTAATGCAAAAATGAATTGAAAAAATTTTTCAATTATAATTTCAATTGCTTTAATGATGGTGTATGGAAGAAGTCATTTAAAAATATTGATATTGTATATGCCATTTGGCTGGAAGTTCCCTTTGATTCTAAGGAATTTTAAATAATCCCCTAGGGTTGTGCTGTTCAATGTAGTAGCCACTTGCCACATTTGGTTATTTAAATTTAAATTAATTTTAAATTAAATTAAATATTCAGTTCCTTGGTTGTGCATGCCACATTTCAAATGCTTACCAGTCATATATAGTTAATACCTACTGCTGTGGACAGCCACTAGCTGAACCTTTCCAGCACTGTAGAAAGTTCTATTGGAGGGTTTCCTTGTTATAGAACCCTATTATCTGTCCATAATGTTAAACTTTTCTTTCTTTCTTATAGTTGTGATTTTCCTAATTTCTCTTTTGTGTTCCATCACTTTGACCACAACTTTAAGCAAAATGTTAATTATTGATGGTGATAGAGGTTGTGCATGAATTATTAATTTTCTGTTTTTGTTAGCTGGAAACAAACCATCACCCTAGAGTGCCAGCCACACATGCCTGTCAATATTCTACCCAAATCATTACCACTACCATTCATTGTTCTTCTATTTTCTAGTAGTAGAAGACAGTACTTTCTAATAGAAAATACACTACTTGGAAATAGTATAGAAAGAAACATGACAGAAGAGAAAAGAAGTGTCTGTGAAAGTGGTATTCTAGTTGTCCCAAATATTAGTACCTAAGCAGTGGAGAAATATCATCATTTTTTGACAGGTACAGACAGTGGGTCTCAATGCAGGCAGGAAGTTGAGAAGGAATGAGACATTCTACTTCCTACTCTCAAGCAAAGCATGGGCACTGGACATAGACTACAATTCTTAGTGAAACCCCATAGATTGTATCATCAGTGATTTATCCTCTGACAGTTTTATCATCCTAAATTATAGCATTATATTTTCTTAATTTTAAGGTGTCTTGGATTTTCACTTCCTTCTGTGTATTACTAGATCATTTTCAGTTCAAGATAATGACAAGCTTTATCAGAGTTCACTAGCTGAACACCACATTGAACCAGAAGCTCATATTAACTTAATATCATATTCTCAGAACTTCCCTTTACTCACATTTTTTTGTAGATAAATGGACTTGTGGACCTATAAGATATGTTGTCGACAATAAAGCTAAGAGCTAATGACTGCCATTTATTTAACCTTGATATGTGTGCAAAACTCTTTATTAAGCTTTTACGTCATACTTCTGATAGTTTAAACATAATAATGTCACTAAATACCAACCTATTTTAAGGAAAATCACCCTCAGGGAGATTTAGTAATTTTCCCAAAGTGACAGCAGTAGTAGCTGAAGAAGCAGGAATTTGAAAATAAATCTATGTAACTCAAAAGATATTATTTTTTATCAATAAAAAGAAGTAAGGAGAAAGGTTACAGAGTCATTCTCCTTTACTTCCTGAAACATCACTCTAAGACAGATACTATTATTTCTATATCTGTAGAATACGTAGATGTGAGGAAACTGGGGCTCTGAGAATTTAAGTAATTTATCAGATGATTGTCCTAGTAAGCAGCAAAGCCAATGTTTAAAAGCAAGTCTGCCTGGCTCCAAAGCCCATGCTCTTAAACTAATTTACCATATAAATGTAACCAGGGGAACTGACATCTCCTCTTGAGGTTTCAACTCTATACATGTGTAATTAAGAGAACTTTGGTTAAGTTCTAGTTTTGTTATTAATGGATACCATAATTCTGAATAGCCATTTCAAGTTTGTGGTGACTTACTGAGAAAATGAAGGCTCCAGAGGTAGTACTATCTAAAATCTGTGCTTGGTCTAACAGATCATTACTCTAAAATTTACCAGCTTACTTTTGCAATCATAACTTATTCCAACTGTGATACCTTCAGTTTAGAAATGTGTATATACTAACTGAATGTAAACAATAGCTATTGTCGAGACTGCAAATTTGACAAAATATATCATTAAACAAAAGAGATGCTGAGTAATAGAGTTATCAGTTATCACAGTCCACCTAGGTATGCAATTCACATTCACATTTTCATGAGTTTCATGATAAAACCTTGAAAAAAAACCTGACTGTTCCAGCTGAATGATCTCCTCTATGCCAACAGTTTTCCTGACACAGAAGTTACTTTCTATGTTTTAAAATGATATCACATCTTCTATTCTTTAGAACCTAATCTCTCAGTGACCATGGTCAAGAATTGATGAATGGTCCAATAGAGAATTACATGGTATTTAGCTTTACTGGAAAGATATGACATTTCAAGTTTAGGATGATTCATCACATGGTTAATAAGTCGAGTTTTTCTGTGAGATGTTAGTTTTTGCAAGAAATATAATGGAGCTATCACTGGTACATCTGGAGGTGGGCTAGAGTCTGCCTGCCACTCTGGAGTGGCTACGTGAAAGAATTGGCATGTGTCCAAACCATCTATTGGGCAAAAACTTCTGAATTTCATGCAAGTGCTGCTTTGGAACATCCTGATGTACTCCTGTTAGTGCTCTCCTGCTGGCCTAGAGAGCCCTATGCCCTGATAATCAGTGAAAGCATTAAGCATTAAGGGGTCTTACTGATCAACAAACCTTTGGTTGTTTCTAAAACTTGTGCTCGAACCCATCAACATTTGTCAGGGTTCACTCCCTACTGTTTAGGATTCACACCCTACACAAGATACTTTTTCTTGTATGCTGCCCATCCATTTAGCTCTTTAAGAGAGGTTAATAAAAGAGAAGCAGGATCTGTGCACTTTGTTTACCTGTCTAATTAGAGAAGACTCACCCACACAGGAGACCCTTGGCACTGAACCACGGTAACAGGTGGTAGTCACGGCTGGGAAGGAAGATTGGGTTTTGTATCCATTATTTGGTGCTCACAAAGTAGGCTTCAAATTAAGGAACTATAAAACGGTCAAAAATAAGCACAGACTACATTCTAAATCCTGGTTATGATTCAGAATGATGCTAATTTCTCAAAAGTTTATCTCTGTGATTTACTTTCACATGGAAAACATCCTCCTTTCATGAAGCTAAACCCGTGGCTTCCCCGGTTTCAGAGAAATCTTTCGAGAAGAGATCATCCAGGAGGAGATGGGCAATTGCTTAAATGGCCTCGACGCTCCTATGACTTTCAGTTCTCTTGTGACCTTCTCACTCTCTTTCCCGTAGCCTGTCCTAAGCCAGACCCTGGACAGGGCCCAATTTCCCTTTGCAGAACTGAAACAAGCAGGGTTTTTCAAAAATGACTTCAATAAGAAAGGGGAGAAAACAAAATTTAAATAAAGAAAATATAATAACAAAAACAGTCCAGTTAATAAAAAACATGTTTTTCTTTATACCATAGTTATTTCGTATCACTTACTAGGTTTGAAACCAGGTACAGAACTCCTTCCAATAATTCAGATTGCCTCTCAAGATGTGACTCCCAATAATGAGTTCTTTTGAGTAGAAGGCATTTATTTTTATATACTACTACTTGATGGAGTCTTGATTATAATTTATAACTTTTCCACTGCTATCTCATTATGTATTTTCATCTATAGGGTCATTCTATGTATAACAAGAATAGTTGTACTCGAGAAATATGATAAAAGAATTCTGCAAACCAAATATACCTCTATCACTGGCTATTTATAGTGCCTAAAATTTTCCAACTTTCTAATCAGCATAAGGTACTGAAAGCTCTTTATAAAATAAAATACATCATTTGTTCTAGTTCACTGAGCCCTTGCTGACAATGAATATTAAATATTAAACTGCAAGCCATTGGAAAATGCTCTGCTAGATGCCAAATAAGAAGCCTGTCATTTCAGTTGTGCCATAAACTGAAAACACAGAACCAAATTAAAAAAAAAAAAAAAATCTGGAAGTATTGGGAGAATATACTAAAAGTATTTGGTGGAAATTTATATTTCAAAATTAATTGTGCAACACCAAAAAGGAGTCATGAATTGTTAATAATCTCATGACAGCAAACTCTAAGTTAATTATAAGTTCAGCATGAGTCAACAGTGTGAAGGGCGTCTCAGGAAGGGAATGTGGTCTTGGAGTGACTGAACAATGTCATTCTCAGTTTGGACAGGATAGTGGTTCACCTCACTAAAGTCTACACTGGATAGGGCATGCTCAAAGTGTTTGATTTTGTAAGCCATGTTGTTAGAAGTTGAGCATGGCAAATATCAACTAGGGAATGGTGACAAAATGCATGAAGGTTCCAGAAGCTCTTCATTGTTACGGATTGAATAGAGCTGAAAAAGTGGTCAGAAAGATGAGAGGTTTGAACCCTATTGTTTTATGTTAGAGTTGAGCAGTTTGGGGCAAGTCGTTTTACCCCTTTAATGCCCAGTTTCTTTACCTATAAAACTGGTATAATGGTATCCACTCCTTCATAAGGTCGTTGTGCAGGTCAAATGAGATCATTTAAGTGAATGCATTATGTAAGTTGTAACATGCTATGCAAACACATGAGAAATAGTTAATCCAGTTCTGAACATAAAATAACACACTGTGTAAGAAGGAGAAGCTTGTTATTTATGATTTCATAGGGTTAGGGGCACGAGCAGAAGTGAAAATGAAGCAGATTTGGCTTAATAGATGAAAGAACATAATAATGACTGATAATGTATCAACAGCATCATCGGTTGCCTCAAAAAAGTAGTAAGCTTCCTCTCTTAGGAAGAATTCAGGGAGAAACTGGATAAAACCTTGGGGAGGTTGTGAAATAATTTACTGAATGGCCTATAAAAACCTTTCCTGGTGAAAGAGTCTACCAGTCTGGTGAGGTTTTGTTACAGCCCCAATATGCAGTTCCAGATCACTCAGTTAAGGACAACTGTACATTTGATACTACCTGTAATGTCAATTGGAGGCACTAGCACTTACTAAGCACCAAACATATTCCAGTGAGCCTAGACCATTTATATACATACTTTTCATGTTAACCATGTATTGCAAAGTGAGAAACAGAATTTCTTTTTAAGACCTCTCTCTCCTACCCAGGATATAATATAGCTGATAACAGAACAAGAAGTAGAAATTTGTTATCCAAAATACTGCTTCTCATTTCTTGTGCCTACACAACACTTTCCAATCTTGCCCCCAAGGCAGTGCTAACAAATGCAAGATTATGTGGACCAATACTGTAAAGAGGAAAGTGAGTCAACATAAGCAACAGCAAGCAGAGTAGTTATAAAAAAAAAAAAAAATTCTATGCCACCCAGCAAATTATTACCCTGTGAAATTCGCAGTCTTAATAAACTTGCCTGGCTCTTTAAATAGAAAAAGAGCTCAATTCCGTTTCTGACAAACTGTATCAGTGATTCTACTTGGAGAAATAAGAGTAATCAAATCTCATGCTTCAGAAAATAAGCTCAACACTGTAGGGATCGGGAAGATATATGCTTTCCCTTCGTAATGCTATACCGCTTGACAATTGGCTCAGAGAAAAGAAGACGGCAACTGGGGCTTCTTTGCTTGTTTCAATGCCTCAGCATCATTTAGGCTAACGGCCTTGAAGGGTGAGGGCCCAAAAGGGCAAGGACAAATGCCAGCTTCCTTAATATGAAATCCAGCAGAGGGTTTATTCTCCTTGTTGGTTGGGGCTCCCATGTTTCTGGAATGTGTGAGAACAGATGCATTCTCTAGAAACAAATGGATTGCCACTGGGGGCAAAGAATGTGATTTCTTTTTATGCACACAAACACATAACACTTGTTTATTTTACTAATCCAGTTTTCTCTGTCAACTCATTTCTAGTTCAGTTAAGAGAAATGAGGAAAATGCTACAAAGGATAAATCTTCATTCATCTCTGGGTCTATTTGGAAGCCAACTTGTGAGCCCACTAACTTACTCAGTGGTGACTCGCAGGGGATGAAAGTGCTAAAGGGGACATCCATGCATCCTTGTGAGTTACAGCCTCATTTTTAATGGTACAGGACAAAGAAATAGCAACAGATGGTCATTGTAAATCCTTCTATTTTTCAGACTCAGCTTTCAAAGGGTGGAGATTATCAGATAATTTAAAGCTGTTGAGTTCAAATGAGAGAAGTGGCAAGGTGAGTGCTTTTATGGTTTTTAGAGCCCTCTCTTTAGAAAGAAAAGATGACCTGCTAGAATCCCCCTGGTGAGTAGGCACAAGTAAATAGGACTGTTAGAGGTGAGAAAGAGAATTTTTAAATGTGCTGACATAGATCTGCAAGGTTGTTTATGCTGGTGTATTTTTTTCTTTTTTGCGGTACGCGGGCCTCTCACTGTTGTGGCCTCTCCCGTTGCGGAGCACAGGCTCCGGACGCGCAGGCTCAGCGGCATGGGGGATCTTCCCGGACTGGGGCACGAACCCGTGTCCCCTGCATCAGCAGGCGGACTCCCAACCACTGCGCCACCAGGGAAGCCCTATGCTGGTGTAGTTTTGAAAGAAAGCAAGACTTGATACATAGGCATCCATCCATAAATACATAAGAAAGATTAAGGAGACCGGAAAGGAATGACTGAAAGGCTTAAAAAGGTCTTTCTAATAGTTGCCACATGTCTACATATCCCCAGAACCAGCAAGACTCACATGGGCACAGTTGGGACTGTTTCTGAAAACTACAAGATGTACTATATTTAGCAAACTTCCTGTTTAAGGCGATTTCCTATTCCAAATGTTATAGATGGAGGCTGACCTCTTCACTAGGTAAAAAGCATTTATAAAACATCTCGGGCTTCCCTGGTGGCGCGGTGGTCGGGAGTCCACCTGCCGATGCAGGGGACACGGGTTCGTGCCCCGGTCCGGGAAGATCCCACATGCTGCAGAGCGGCTGCGCCCGTGAGCCATGGCCGCTGAGCCTGCGCGTCCGGAGCCTGTGCTCCGCAACGGGAGAGGCCACAACAGTGAGAGGCCCGCGTACCACAAAAAAAAAAAAAAAAGCAGTTGACAGATCAAAGAGGATAATGGAAGAGTGGATAAATCAAAAAGAATAGGCAGCATTTCCAAGGTATATAATACATATGAAGATTTTCTCCTAGCCAGTTAGTCAGGGCATTCTACAAAATAGCAATAAGCAATAATAAAATCCATGAGCAATAACAGACATATGCACACTGCTACAATTCCAGGAAGAAATGATGGTGTATCTGTGTCTGGTGACTTTCTGTGAGGCATATGGTGACAGCCATATGCAGAGATGACATGGCTAATTGGCTCTTATGCTGTCTTTCTGGAGTGTGAATCCCAGACATGACAGAAAGCCTGCCCAGAGTCATCAACCTCACTCCCCTCCACTTCTAAGGGTCCATGTGAGGATAAAGGATAGAGTCACAAAAAGGTACATTTATGCTTTCAACACATATTAATTGAATGGCACTATGCTAGTGAAGACAACAGCAAGCACAGCATGGTTTTATTCTCCTGGGGTCCTCAAGCCTGTGTAAGACAAGCATTTATCAAATAGCCACCAAGTGTTATTACTGCTGTGCTAGAGAAGTAAAGGGCGCTGTAAGGTGAGTCTTCCGTGATGAAAGAAGAGCAGGTGCCAAGCCCTGAAGGCAAGAGTGGAATAAAAATGGTCAACTGAAAGTGGTGCAGCTCTAATAATTTTGACAATCTGGATTTCAAAATCACTCCAAAATTTCAAGGAAAATAAGAAACGAAAGCACGAACTCTATCTTCAATAAAATGAGGAAACATTTGTAAATCCAAATCACGATATTTGATAAAAACAGATTAAATTATTGTGATAGACTCATCAGAAAAAAAGGGAAGTCAAACTTCAGTTTCCCTAGAGGAAGAATCAAATGTGCTGTCAGATGATTTACCCTGGAGAACCTTCCCAAATATACAGTAAATCTATGAATGTGAGGTGAACTACAGTGATTGAAAATAGGACTCATAAAGGAATATCTGTGTAAGAATCATTTAAACCCTCAGGTTACCTCCCAGACACTAAGTAGACAAGTGACTTCTCTCCCAGTGTGTATCTCAAAGGAGACATAAACCAGAGATTCTCAACTCCCAAGACATATACTAAAGTCAAGAGAAAGAAAAAAAAATAGAAGATTATTTATTCAGGATAACAAACATTTGACTAATAGGAATTTCAAAACGAGAGAGCAAAAGAGACTGAGGTGATGACAGTATTACTGAGAAAGGAAATTTTCCCTAGCCTGAAGGAAAGAAGTTTCCTGATTGAACAGACTCACTGAAAGCTCTGTACAATGAACAAAAAATAACCCACAGTGAGTCACTCTTACTGAAATCTTGATATACCTGGGATATATCTTGATATACCTGGGATATATAAAAGCTTCCAGAATGAAATGCAGGACATAGTTCTGGATATTGTCAAACGTTTACCTCAAATTAGATTTCGAAGTGTAGAAATAATCCTGTAACAAGTGTCTCTAAAAAGGAAACATCGCTCAACATGGTAGAAAGCTCTAAAATTTTCATTATGTAATTCATTGTGAGGAGAGAAGGAAAATAAAATTTAAAAAAGCAATGTGAATGAACAATCATTTTACAGATGAGTTTGAGTTATAAAAGGAAATAAGCCATACAAAAAGAGAAATACCATAATTAGAAAAAAATAAATGCAAGGAATATTACAAGATATTAAGAATATCAGAAAATGGTCACATATTAAATAAGATGTTAAAAAGTGCTAAGAAAAATTAAGAGTGTAGAGTAATCCATGATTTATTGGAATAAGCAGAAAGTATATTCACATACTATGCTGATTTTGGAAACACTTTGCTATCTTCAAATGGATAAGGTAAGGCAAATCAGAGAAGCCTAGTTTTAAAAGAAGAAATCTACTCCACACATCAGTTAATTTCCTCATTTGTAAAATGAGGATATTTCATGTGGTTGTTGTGAGAATTAAATGAATTAATACATGTAAAATATTTCAAAAAAATCTGACATGTAGTAAGCATTCAGTGAGTTTAGTAATCATTTGATTTTAATTTTTATTATTATCTCATATATTTTCTCTGTGAATTCCAAAATCTACTCACACCTGACATGGATTCACCACAAGATACTCAGTGGTTCAGTAGTGACCTAGCAGGAAAGGGGAAAATGAGTAAGATGGGGGTTAGGGGAAAGTTAGTTTTCAGAGAATGGAAGATTGGATGACAGTATTTCAATTTACTATATCCAGTGGAATCTGGCAAATTCAGGTTCAACTTATACCATGACTATATGTAGGGGAATATTGGTAGTGATGATGCATAGGGCCAAGCAAGGATGATTGACATGTTCTTTTTTTATTTGGAGTTGGATATTGGGCATATAGTTGCTGGGAAGCAGGATGGACCCACGGCATGGATTAGGTTGCAGCAGCCAGGTAAGATTTGCCCATCCAGCAGAAACAGGGAAAGAGGACACAAGGCAGAAGTCCAGGCACTTGGACTGGATTCACTGTGAAGTCTTTACGTTAATTTTCAAACCCACCCACCTGTGAAGTTAGGGTTATAGCATGCTGCTAAGGTTCAGAATATACTCAGGAACTGGTAGAGATGAGCTGTGGGAGACTTCCCCAGGTTGAGGAAGACAGAAGAAAGAAAGTGGTGCTCAAAACTCAGAATTGATCCTACCGAGTTTTCTCATGAGCCAACTTTCCCAAAATATGTATTCACCTCTCATTCAGTCAAAGTAATGCACTTAACATTATGTGGACTTCAAAAAGAAATTTAAACAATCAAAGAAAATATTGCAAATGTGGAAATATAGTTTTTTTGAAAAGTAAAAGAGAAAATTCAAGAGCCTGTTAAAATTATTAGAATTATTTAAAAGGTAGGTTTAAAAAAACTACCAATAATAACACACTAAAAATAGATAATAAAATATTTAATTCCTTATAACCACGAAAGTTATAAGATGCTCAAGAATAAATTTAACAAGAAAATTATAGAGTGCAAAGGAAGAAAACTTAATGAAGGATGTAAAATGACATCTCTACAAATGGAAGAATATTTTATTTTCTTAAATTAAAAGAAATAATATAAAAATGTTATTATCCTCCAAATTAATATGCAAATTTGTTATAATTTCAAATAAAATCCCAACTGGATTTTTAAAATTGTAAAATTATTTTAAGCTTGGGAAAGCATAATAATTATCTGATAATAAACAAGGCAACTATTTTGGGAAAGGGGCATTGACTTACCCTAACACTTACTATTATAGAATAACTAGAACAACTAAAAAATTTCTGGAAGTATCATAGGAACAGACAAATATATAAGCAAATATAGAGTCCAGAAATAAAGCCCAGGATATCTGGGAGTTTAACATATGAAAATTTTATGACTTCAATTCAAAAGCAATTAAAAAAAAATGCTGGCACAAGTTGATGACCATGAAGCAGGATATATCTTTGGACATTTTCTTCACACCATAAACAAAAAGAAATTTTAGCCTTACAAAACTTTTCATATAAAAGTGTAAAATAATAAAGTCTTGAAGAAGAGTAAGGAGAATAAATGTATAATCCAGTGGTTGGTCAGCACTTCTTAATCAAGGTTGGAAACTCAGAAACCAAAGTAAATAAATAAAATAAAAGCAACTTGATTCCCTTAATTGTAAATAATTGAAGCATAAGGTAAAGTATACCAAAAACCTAGTCAAAGATAAATTATAATTTGATGAAAATATTTACCAGACATTTGACAAATTTAACATATTCAATAAAGGTAATCAATCCAACAAAAAATAGCCAAATATTCAAATACGAAATTCACAGATTAAGTCCAAATAGCCAATAAATATATGAAAAGGTTTTTATCTCACTAGTACTTAGGGGGAAGTAAATTTTAAATTCATAATGAGATTATTGAAAATTTGATTGTATAGTATTAAAAGAATGAAACAACTATGGCTGGTGGTTACCTAGAGACAATACTCTGCTCACACTTGCTGGTGGAAATAAATTGTTGCAAATATAAGAGAAGCAATTTGTCAATAGCTATTTAAATGAACAGTAAGCATGCTATTCGATACAGCAACTTTGCTCCTGAGAGTCAGTCTCATGGAAATCAAAGGACTAGTATGCAAGGATATGAAAATCTTTGTTGTACCGTTTATTATTATGTGTATGAAAACATAACAAAATAGAAGTCTGTCTTTAACAGTGTGTTTAAATAAACGTTATAATCATAACATAGAATCTTAAGCAGCCTTTTTCATATATTAACATAGTAACACAGGGATTACCATGATATGATTTTCACTGAAGGACATGTAATATGATCACATTTGGGTAAAATCAACAGTCATTTGAAAATTCTATATGACTATTCGTGTTGCTATTCTGTGCTATTAGCATAAGACCTAGGGTCTCAGTAATGGCATCCTCACTCTTCCCTTTGGCTTTTGAGTACCTTGTCTTTCCTACATTTTTACAACTTATGATGGATGCTCTACTGACAGCTACATAACTCAGCTTTGATTTTGATATCTGCCCATTAAAAAATTATCTCAAATGAGAATACAAGAAAAATCATTAAGAATATGATAATATCCTAAAAGAGTATCATGACCATAAGGGCGTGTAGCTGATTAAAATAATTGTCTAAGCTCAAGAAAATGATATGTAAGGAAATTCTTGAAAGGTATATGCAATAGCGGATCAGGGTAGATAATATTTGAGAACTGGGGGTGAAAGAATTTTTGGAGATTGGAAAATATCCTCATTTTTAAAAACAAACATACACAACTACATAAAGAATTATGTCTAGAAAATATAAACAAGTAAACGTATCCATCCCTAGAAAGTTTTAAATGGATTGTTTTTAAATGACTGAAAATGTTTACTGTATTGAATTATTAGAAGATAGCAATGGACCATTGAGAATAAATGATATAAAACTAAACTCATTTCCTAACATTAGTAAGTCAAAGGAATCCTGAAGATGGAGTGTGTTCATTTTCTCCAAAAATTTTACAAAGCCTATCATGATATTCTTGTGGTCAAGGTGGAAAAATGTTGCAGAATGGTAATCCTGTTAAATAGATATCAAATCTTTGAAATAATCATTTCAAAAGGGTTAATTAATGGATCCATGAAAACTTAAGTGATGTTTCTGTGTTTTCTCACAGGACACAGTTCTTGTTCCTACCTGTCCCTAACATTAATTATCATTGTATATAAAAACATGGAATATATGTTTATCAGTGTTATAAATAACATAAAACCTGGAGTGATACATAGTACATTAGTTGGGTATGAATGGAAAAGATTTCTATTGCCAAATTATGGAGGTCATAATGGGTACATATAAAGCTCCAGGTATGGTTTGATAGAATTAACTTCATATGTCTAAGAGAGAAGAAACCTAACCTAAACACAGTTACTAAGAGAAAAAATAAACTGAGATCATTAATTGATAATTTGAATAAATTAACCTTCAAAGTCTGAGGCTAAACAGCATGTAAAACATACCATGGTTAAATGTGACTTTATTGGCATGTCATCCAATAAAAACAGTGCTGGCTATAAAGGAAATTTCAAGTTGTACAACTTGTCCAAGACTTCCATTCTTGAACAACTCTTGTTTGCTCATAATATCCATACCCAAATCTGTTTTTTTTTTTTTTAATCACGTTTAGTGGCTCTGCATTTCTGTTTAATAATACTGCATGCCCTTGTTTCCCATGTCTACCCAGATCCTGAATATCTGTGACCAGACACCAAGCCTGGAAAACTCTATGTAGGATGCTTGAAAACACAAATGGAAGCAAAATATTTACTCACTGGAGCCAGTGAAGGCAGTAGTAATCTCACTGATATTATACTTGTAATATTATTTTTCTGTTCTGAGAACCGTACTATAGTAAATAGGAAATAGAAATAAGTAAACAGAAGGATAAAATATCTGGAAACCGTATCATTTAAGGAATGATAGAATCAGAGTGAAATTTTATGAGAAAACCACCTTAAAAAGTAGTGAATGTCCTATGATCAAAGAATTCAAATGACATTTGGGTAACCATCACACAAAATACAGTATAAAATGTTACTGTTCTGTGTGGAAGGTTAGACTTTGTTCCAGTCTAATATTTTTTTCTATTTTCTCTTTGTTACAACAATAGAGGACATAAATTAACTTTTACCTATTATTTTCAGTGTTCTTAACAGTGTATTGAATGGGGTAATGACAATCTATCAAAAATGTCTTTCTGAGCCTAAGCCAGGTTGCTGTATGTCTGGCTGAGTTCTCCTATTACAGAGACTTGTGTTGTAAAATAAATGTTGTCAGCAATCCATTGTGCTTCCTAAAAATGTATTAGTACATCACCCACTATACTGCCTAACACATCACAAGTAACAGAAACCCAATTCAAACTTGCTTAAGAGGGAAAGAAAGAGGGAGAATTATGCTCATTTTACCATTTTTCATTAAAAGTGGTATAATAGTGACATTTAATTTTGTTATTCTTTCTATATTAGCTGCAATTTTTACATACAGAAAGAATCGTTATCAACTTATGGTTATCCTGAGGTATATTTATACTGAAAAGGTGGGATAAATGCTTGATCCTTGCTCTTTATTTACAAATTTTGTACTTTTTTTCATAGATCTTGTACATATTTTGTTAGATTTATATCTAAGTATTTCATGTTTTGGGGTGCTAATGTAAACGATACTGTGTTTTTAATTTCAAATTCCACTTGTTTATTACTAGCATAGAAGTAAGTGATTGACTTTTACATATTAACCTTGCATCCTGCAACTTTGCTATAGTTTCTTATTAGGTCCAGGAAGGTTGTGTGTGTGTCTTTCAGATTTTCTCATAGATGATCTTGTCTTCTGCCAACAAACGCAATTTTACTTCTTCCTTCACATTCTGTATATCCTTTTTTTTCCCTTTTGGTGTCTTACTGCATTAGCTAGGACTTCCAGTATGATAATGAAAAGCACTGGTGAGAGAGGACATCTTTGCCTTGTTCCCCATCTTAACAGAAGAACTGCCAGTTTCAATTCTTTAAGTACGATGTTAGTTGTAGATTTTTTTGTCAATGTTCATTATCAAATTGAGGAAGTTCCCCTCTATTCCTAGTTTACTGAGAGTTTCTGTCATGGATAGTATTCTATTTTGTCAAGTGTATTTTCTGCATCTATTGATATTATCGTGTGATTTTTCTTCTGTAGTCTATTGACATGATACATTAATTGATTTTCAAATGTTGAGCCAGCCTTGCATATCTGGGATAAATCCCACTTCTTTGTAGAATATAATTATTTTTATACACTGTTGGATTCTATCTGCTAATATTTTCTTGAGGATTCCTGTGTATATGTTCAAGATACATATGAATCTGTAGTTTTCATTTCTTATAACATTTTTGTGTGGTTTGGGATTAGGATAATGACAGATAGCCTCGGAGAATGAGTTAGGAAGTAATCCTTCCACTTCTGTTTTCTGAAAGAGATTGTAGAGAATCGATATACTTTCTTTCTTAAATGTTTGGTAAAATTCACCAGTGAACCTTGTTTTATTCTTTGTTTGTTTAAAGAAAGTTTTTACTATTGATTTAATGTCTTTAATAGATATATGCCTATCTGGGTTGTCTGTTTATTCTCATTTGAGTTTTGGCAGATTATGTCTTTCAAGGAACTGGTCCAGTTCATCTAGGTTATCAAATCTGTATAGAGTATTCCCTTTTTATCCTTTTAAAGTCCATGGGATCTAAAGTGGAATTTAAACTCACAAAAGTGTAGAGACATCCCCAAAGACTGGGACTTCCCTGGAGATGTTATCTCTCAGGCTTGACTACACTGAGACTCCAGCAATTCATTGATTGTAGTTCAGGTTTTCCAAGCCCAGTAGTGGTTCCCACAGAGATGGGCTTCTGCTCCAATAAGGTGTGATTATCTGTATCTGCCTGTCTGTCTGTCCACCTTTGGCATCAGAGGTTTGCCCTATGACCTCACTTCTCTGATGGATCTAAAAATCTTGTTGATTTTTTAGTTTGTTCAACTTGTTGTTAGGATGGAGTGACAACTTCTATGTTTCTTGAATGACCAGAAATCAGAAGTGCCAATTATCTTTTAAAATCTTATTTATAAAATAAGTAGTTTTAATCCTACTTATATACTTTATATATTTGTATAACATTTCTTTGCATAGATTCAAATTTCCATCTGTTGTCATTTTTATTTTTCCTGAAAGATTTCCTTTTACATTTCTTGTAGTGCTGGTCTGGTGTGATTAATTCTTTTATCTTTTATATGTCTTTAAATATCTTTATTTTGCTTTCATTTTTGAAAGGTATTTTCACTGTGTTTAGAATTCTAGGTTGACAGGTTAAGTGTTTTAAAGATGTTCCTCCACTGTCTTTTACCTTGCATTAAAAATCCAACAAATGATCACAATACATCAAACAGTGGTATAAATTCGGATTGATTACATCCTCAGAAGATAATGATTTATTCATTTCTTAGGCTTCCACCCTGGAGGAAGGGTACTGATATTGAAAACAGAAACCACATGTGCAAAGTGGACCGTACTATGTCTAATAAGAGAGATATGTTTAAGAAACCCAACTATGAAGTATGTCACAGAATAGCTAAACTCAAATAGTTGTAGTATTAACTCATTCAGCCTTAGCTCCAAGACTAAGATCATAGATAAACTGATCTCATGGTAACTTCACATAATCTGAATGTGCCAGCAACCTGCTTAGTTTACAACTTATCAACAATTCCTTAGGCCCCCAAGCCCTTTATGTATCCTTCCATAAATTCTCCCATTCTAAGATATCTCATACCTCTGGAGTGCATTTCTTTTCATGTAGCAAGCTCAATAAACCTAGCTTTATTTATTCATTTAAATATATGTAATACTAAAATTCTTAGTCCCTAGTTGTGGTGGACTCAATAATGGGCCCCAACAAGATCTATGTCCTACTCCCTGTGAGCACATTACCGTGCATAGCAAAAGAGACTTTGCAGATGTGACTAAATTAAGGATTTTGAGATGGAAAAATTATCCAGGCAAGCCCATAATAATCACAAGGATCCTTATAAGAAAGAGGCAAGAGAGTCTTACACGGAGAGAAGGCAATGTGATACTGGAAGCGGAGGAACAGAAAGGTACTTTGGAAATTGCTGTGCTGTTGGCTTTGAACATGGAGCATGTGGCCATGAGCCCAAGAATGTAGGTGGCCTCTAGAACTAGAAAAGGCAAGGAAAGACATTCTTCCCTGGAACCTCCAGAAGGAAGCAGCCTTGTGAACTTACTTTAGAATTCTGACCTCCAGAACTATAATACATTTGTGTGGTTTTTAAGCCTCTAAATTTGTGGTGATTTGATGCAACAGCAATAAGAAACTAATACGCTAAAGACATTAAGATGATTTCTTACCTGTGTGTGTGTTTGCACATGTGCACATACTTTCAGAATCAACATGCCAATGTTATAATATTAATAACAACATGATTACACAATCAGTTTAAGGATTATTTTGCAGTTTGTCTAATCTTAGGATATAAATCTCATGGTGGATATATAATTCCTTATTTTAAAATTTTATTTAAAGTTTCTCTGTATATTTAAGCCACTAATGTCCTACAGAGTTAGATTTACTTGCTTCATTTTGTTACAATTTTTTTTTTTTTTTGCGGTATGCATGCCTCTCACCGCTGCGGCCTCTCCCATTGCGAAGCACAGGCCCCGGACGCGCAGGCCCAGCGGCCGTGGCTCACAGGCCCAGCCACTCCGCGGCATGCGGGATCCTCCCGGACCGGGGCACGAACCCGTGTCCCCTGCATCGGCAGGCGGACTCTCAACCACTGCGCCACCAGGGAAGCCCACGACTCCTTTTATCCCTATCCTTTTTTAGTCATCCACAGAGCATTTACGCCTATTGGTATAGTAAATGTAAATGCATGAAAACTGATTACACGGTTTGACATGTCATTCAGCCTAACAGATAATCTGTAGAATGGGAGATATGCTGGCCTCAACAGAGTTCAGAGTGAAGAAATAGGATCTCATCTATTTCACAAAGAAGGCTATTTCTTGTTTTTACTTTATAAGATTAATTATTTTTACCTCTCCCAGTGTCAACAAACTCTCGATTTTTTAATACCTCCCATCCTGCCCAGGCCCCTACTTTTTAACAGTAAAAGAGGGAGTGGAGTGTCCTTTGCAATGATTGTTTGGATTCTACTCTAATTTCTCTCTTTTAAAAAATTTGTTTTCTTTTCTCTTTCTTATACATAGGTGTTTGTTCACAATTAAGCAAAATAAATAATTTATTATCTATATGAAAGTCTGAACACAAATACATTTTCTTTCCTCATTTTGTATATTCTACAATAATATAATTTACCATGCTATCCAGGCTTAGAACTGTGAATCAACGGCAGCATCGCCTACCATATAAATGTGTACTATGGGCTATTATTTATTTTACACATACATGTATTTAATCTCTACATAATAGATATTTTTTTCCAGTTTTACAGATGATACAACTGAGAATCAGAGAAATTAGAAAATTAAACAGTTTGAACAAATTTGCTGAGATATCAAGTAGTAGAGTCAGAATTCAGACAAATGTCTCTTAGGCTCTTAAGGCAATAATTGTGCCACTTCACTAGGCTTTTTCAGTTCAAATTTGTAATCATAAAATTCAGTTTATTTTTCTGTAACAATACCTTCATTAAAAAAGAATAAACCTTTCAATTCATTTTATGTTTAGAGACAGTTCAATGGTTAACAGTACATGCTCTGGAAGCAAACTGTTGGGTTCAAATTTCAGCTCTGCTAAATGTGTTCAACTTTGACCAAATTATTTATAATTCACGCAGGATATCCTTGCATATATTATGGTTTTAAGGTTGAATGTTTTTATTCAAGCAATTATCTCTTTATCTTACATTCTTACTATTTTTCCCATGAATTATGTCAAAACTCTATTGCTATCCCTGCCTCTGGTCTCAACCTGACATCCTTGGACAAAATAATCTTCTACAAGACACAAATACAATATCAGTGTTTGAATTTTTATTTGAATGATTTCTGACCTCTATTAATAGAGACTCTGGGGATTATATCTGATCTTTAATTCTTCACCCAGGGCCAGGATAGAGGGATGAGTAACAGTCAAAGTTTAGTGAAAAAAAGTAGATAACAACTCATCTCCTGCACTACTGCACTCAACTTCTGCAAGGCAGCCCACCACCCCTTCCCAACAGAAGACTTATCATCTTGGGAACATTCCTATATATTTTTTGTTTTCTTACAGAAAATAAAGGAAAAAACTCTCTTCACAGCATGTGGCTTTTAATTATCACTTTTATTTATTCTTTAAACTATAGCTATACTATATTAGTATAGCTATACTAAGTATACAGTATATACTAAACTATAGCTATACTTTTTTTTTTTTTTTTTTTTTTTTTGCGGTACGCGGGCCTCTCACTGCTGTGGCCTCTCCCGTTGCGGAGTACAGGCTCCGGACGCACAGGCTCAGCGGCCATGGCTCACGGGCCCAGCCGCTCCGCGGCACGTGGGATCCTCCCGGACCGGGGCACGAACCCGAGTCCCCTGAATTGGCAGGCAGACTCCCAACCACTGCGCCACCAGGGAAGCCCCTGTACTAATATTTTTAACACTTCTGGTATTTAAAGTAAACTGCTCCCAGAAGCAGGAAACTTATTGTAAGTAGATAATTTTCCTGGCTATCTAACTTCTGAAAAAAATTTTAATGAAAAAATATTGTATCTTTTCACAGAACTACTAAGGAAGATTTATTTCTTCAAGAAAAAATTAAAATCCCTTTAACCTCTCTTCTAAGACCCTCTGTAATCTTGCCCCATATGAATGGTTAATACAATCTTTCAGTGCTCTCTCTTCTCAACTCTTCATTGTAACCTAAGCAATTCCACTCACTTTACCTTACAAGATCTTTGCTTTATTGCTACATTTGTGCCTAAACCTGTGATTCAACTATTCTCATATATTACCTTGTACTTCTTACATGTCTATATTTTATTACCCTAAATGTTTTGTAAACTCCTTTAGGAGACTTCCTGAGAGAAATGTGTGGAGACTGCTTCATATATGCATACTGCTTTGAATATAGTATATACTCAATTAATAGTTGTTAATGATTGAATTCATAAATACACCAATGAATATGTTGAACATATTGTATCTTCTCATTATCTACTGATCATTTATATGTAAAATATAAGACTTTTGAATCCTCTCAACTTTTATGTGTTCTTTTGAACTCTCTCAAATTTTATGTATCCAACTGTCATGGAAGGATGATTGCATGTCAGAAATACAAAGGCCCCTCTATTCATACAGTACTGATACAAAGCCCAGTGTGCAGCAAACTACTAAATTTTCTGAAACATTTCTAGTCTATTGCTTTTCCATTTGCTCTAAACTGATAGAAGAATCTCTTCATAATATGTCGCTGAAATTCTCTTTTCAGCTTATTTCTTGTGACTACATGGTGCCTACTTTTCTCCTCCTTCCTCCTAATTTTTTCCACACCTCTAACCAAAAACAGACATACTCCCCATTTACAGGACTGCAAGAAGCCTGTGCCCTACATACAAAAAAAATCACTTGCGCTCTGCATTATAGCCAACATCCCATTGCCTATATCCTCAAAATGCTCATGGCTGTTCCAATGCGTAAGGACAGGAGGAGAAGTGTGAGAGCTGGAGACTCAGCATCATAACAAATTTCCATTACATACAGTCTTCAGTATATTTTACAAAAATGGTAGCCCATATGATCAAAACCCAGAGCCCTGAAAGGGGCTCGCGCAAGTGAGGGACCCAAAGCTTCAACTCCATTTGCTTTAATATAATTTGCCCCTGGTCCTAGAGGTCAAGTGAGAGGTCCTGAGTGGAGATACAGATGTGGTGGTTCTGACATACAAAGCATACACATTACCATGAGTTGAGACAAGATGCTAAAGGTGTGGGTGTGAATCTCGGTAGAGGATTGAAGAGGAGCAAGTACTAAGCCCAGGGGGCGGGGAGAAGTCTCCAAAATTAAGATGTAGGAGAGATGAGGAAAAATGGGCCAAGAGGAGTCAGGAGAAAGTAATGAGAATGTGTGAAAAACAACCTGACAGTCAAGTAAAGAAGGTTCTTTAAGGAGAAGGAACATGTGTGTCAAAGGCTGGTCACAAATCAAGCAAGAGGGGAACTGATTCTTGTCCATTGGATTTAGCAAAGCAGAAGTCGCTAGTGTTGAGTGCAGTTTCAGTGAAGTGGTTGGGGACTACAGCTCGCTTGGAGCTTGTTGAAGACACAACGTGGGGAGATGAATCAGAGAGAGTGAGAGGAAAGGTAGGCATGGAGTGGCTTCAAGAAAAGGTTTCATTTCTAAAAGGAGGAGTGGAGAAATAGCAGCATGTTTTTATGCTTGCAAGAATGACCTAGTAAACGGGGAAATGGTGATGTAGAAGAAGAGAGAGGACAGCTACTAGAATAATGTCTTCTTTGATTTGAGAAGGGATATGATCTAGTGCCCACAGAGAGGACAGACTTTGCATATGACCATGGATAGTTCATTTACGAAAGTAGACAGTATGGCAGAGCACGTGGATGTACATTCTGGTAGATGACTTGATATGGTGACGGTGGCCTTGGCATTATCTTTGTTTCAGAGTCCACAAAAGAGCAAGCTGATCAGCTGACAGAGAAGGTGAGTTAGCAGGTGTTGGAAATTTGAGGAGAGAAGGTGGTGACAGCTGTCTAGGAGACTGGGAATATCAGTAGACTAGGGAAACAGGGATTCTTGTGTCTGTGCTCCATAGAAGTTTGCACTAACCCTTATTTTAGCAATTTTTATAGTGCTTTGCAAGTGTGTTGTTTGTCTTCCTCATCAGAGTGTGAATTTCTCCAGGGCAAGAATAATCGTTGTTAGTTTTCTGTCTGCTACAGCATTTCTCAGCCTTTTTAGTCCAGAAAAAAAAAAAAAGGATGCACTTACTCATGTGCTTTGTTAAATACTTCATAATCCATCAGAGTATAATCTATAAAAAAGTTGACTCACAAGTTGTACACCTGAAACTAATAAAATATTGTAAATCAACTACACTTCAAAAAACAAACAAAAAACAACAAAAGAGCTCCATTGTAATACTAGCTTCTGTGGACTCCAATATAAGGAGAATCTACCTTGAATTCTAACAGAAAAGTATAGAATGTCTTTCTTCTAACCACTGTTTTATCTATAAAAGAGACTGTTAAATGCTTAAAATTGAAATGTAATGTTAGATAGAAAGCAGTAAAAACATGCTGCTATCTTATAAAATCACCCCTGGAAGTTGGTTGCACTTACTAATTTCCTTCTCTTTTAAACACTGATGGCAAAATATATTGATATATAACATTTCTGCTAAAACCCAACAATAGTACTCAATTTTTACATTTTTATAAAGATAAGGCAGAAAAAGTCACAATTTCAACTCTCGAATCTATAAGGCAGTATAAAATTAGAAAGAAAAAGCCTTTTGATTACATTTTCGTAATAGGAAAATTTTCAGTACCACTAGTGATTGTATGAGAAGAAGATAGGGAGTGGCTGGGAGCACAAAATCAGGAAGTCGACTTCTGAGTTTGAATCCTGGCTCTGCCACTAAGCAGCAGTCTAAGTCCTCAGGGTAAAAGAATAATAATATCTATGTCAGAGGATTAGTAAATTAATTAATTAATTAATTTAAGTGAATAAATATATGTCAAATGTTTGAAATAGTGCCAGGCACAATATAGGTGTTAAATAATGCAAACTATCATATAATTATCAAAGACTTAAAGATTATACCAATAATTCAAAGTAAAAATTCTCATTTCTTCAAATCATCAAAATGCACATACTCTGGGGAAAACATCCTTTTGAAAACATCTGCAAATAACCATCCTCTCAGTTAGCTACACAGTTATTCTACTTGGAACTCCCTTCACTATCATCCTGTCTTGTGTTGAAATCTCCCTTATGCCGAATTCCCTGTTTTGTGCATACCACATCTTCCTCATGCCTGGTTCACACCTTAGTAAGGATGGAACATTTCTCACCAGCTTTCTAAGAAAGCACACATAGGAAGTAAATGTTTTAAATTCTTGCACTCTTTCAAACACCTTTATTCTCTGTTTACTCTTGAGTGGAAATTTGGCTAGGTGTAGGACTGGGTTGGAAATTATTTTCAGAATTCTGTTAGCATTGCTCCGTAATCTTTTAGCTTCCAGCTTTCCTGTAATTATGGAAACATGACCCTGGCATGTAACTTGATCTTTTATAGACTATCCCTTATCTACCTCTGGAAAATCTGAGAGCCTCCAATGTTCCAACGTCGCCAATGATCTGAGATTTCAAAATGGGTTTTATTCATTGGCACTGAGTTGTCTGTTTTAACCTAAGAATCCATGTGATTGGTTTCTGGGCATTTTCTTTTAACATTTCTTTGATATTTTCCTCCTCTCTCTTTTTTCCATTTATTCTAGAACTCTTACTAGTAGCATGTAAGCCTGCCAGATCCTCTAATTGTCTTGTATTTTTTAACTTATTGTCCATTTCTTTGCCTTTTATTCCACTTCTTCAATTCAAAAATGTACTGAATTTTTAATTTCTATGTTGTTTTTAATTCTAAGGGCTTTAAAAAATTTTCCAATTATTCATTTTGACATATAATTCTTATATACATGTAAAATCAATTTTTGTCTTGTTTCTCTGAAAATATTGATTATAGATTTATTGATATTTTATTCTCTTTCTAGTATTGTCTGTGTTCCCTGAGGTATATTTTTCTGGTTTTCTTTTTTCTTCTTATGAGGGAGGTTAAATCCTATATTTCATATTAGAGGATTTCCTCAAATATCTGCTTGTTCTTGCTGTCCATTCATATTAAAGACTAAAGCTCTGTTAAAATTAAATATAAAATGGAGAATAGACTTGAAAATTCGCTGAGCAGATAAAACCATTTAAGCTACATAAGCTTGTTTTATAAACATAAGCAAAACTTAACTTTTTTCTTGTGAATGCTTCTGATAATCATAAAGGAAACTTGAATCATTTTCATAAAACTGGTATAAGATATTCACTTTTAACCAATCTCAGGCCATCTGGGAACCCTCATTGTAATAGTCAATCATTGTAAAAGTTAAACAACTTCCTCATTTTCATGTTATAAGCCATCCTGTAACATCATGCCCCTGAGCTTCATGTCAGTTTGGAGTTTGAAAACTCTTACTAAATACTATTTTATTAGTCTAGTGGTTTTAATTTTGTTATTTCTGGATTTTTGACTAAAAATGACCGGACATTCTATAAGTAGTGATGGGAATCATTAGATGCTGGGCTTCACCATGGGAAATTAGGTGAGCACCAAATTATCGCATTCAGGTACCCAGTAAATATCGGTATCTGGAAGCTAAAATGTTTCTCCAGGGAGAAATCTTCCACCTTTTCTATTGGGATATAGAAATCTGGCTATAAGCATTCCGGAAGACACCCAGAGGAGGGATCTGGAGGTCTCCAATCACTGTGTAGGTTTACTATGCCTGTAATTAGTCTAATATCTCATTCTCTTTAGCTTGGTACCAGAGAAAATGAATCTCATTTCTTGGTAAAGTGGAGGAGGAAAGAGCCTGGTTAAGTTAGGATGGGTAGCAGAGCAGGCTCACATTTTCTCAGTTAATTCCTATCAATTAATCACGATCCACCAGAGCCACTTCTTCAGGGAAGACTTCGATTTACTTCCTCAGCTCCACAGTGTAGGTTAAGTCTCTCTCTCTTACGGGCTCTCAGAATACTGGGGATCTTTACAGTAAAGCACACTTCACTGTTAACTATAGATTTAAGTGTGATATATGAACATATAGACACAGATTTAGATGGTTTTCAATCCAGAATTCCTTTAGTTCAAACTTGAAACAAGGTCAGTGGATCGGTACCGACATAAACAAGAATATTTTCACTTTCAGTTTTTCCCCACAGAATCTCTAAGTGTATTGCAAGTCTATTTTCTCAAGACGGGGGCAGGTTTCATAATACTGTTGGTGATAACTGCTCTAAGACCAACGGTGGTGTGAGGAAGCAGTGGGAGTATAGCTGTCCCCACCCCTGAAAACGCTGCGCCAGTGGAGAAGCACTACGGTCAGGATTTGCATCATACGTCATCCCTGCCCTGGAATTCAATGAAGCAGGTGACAGCAAGTAAGAACAAGAGCTCCATCATTTTAGAGGTGAACACAGGCAGTCCTGCCCTTACCTCCTAGTGATTTAAAAATAAATAAATGAATACACTTTATTTTTATAACAATTTCACTTTCACAGCAAAATGGAGCAGATGGTACTGAGGTTCCCCGGCACCTCTGCCCCTACATACTCACTGCCTCCCTCACCAGCTTCCTACACCAGAGTCTCACATTTGTTACAATGACACATCATAATTACCCAAAGTCGAAGGTTTATGTAGGGTTCACTCTTGGTGTTCTATACCTTATGGTTTTGAAAAATGTGTAATAGCATGTATCCACCATTATAGTGCCATGCAGTACAGTTACACTGCCTTTAAAATCCTTTGTGCTCTACCTGTGCATCCCACCTAACCCCCTACCCCTTGGTACCCATTCATCTTTCTACTGTCACTTTAGTTTGGCCTTTTCCAGAATGTCATATGGTTGGAATCATACAGTATGTAGCCTTGTAATATTGGCTTCTTTCACTTAGTACTCTGTATTTAAAGTTCCTCCATGTCTTTTCATGGCTTGATGGTTCATTTACTTTCAATACTGAATAATATTCCATTGTCTGGATGTACCACAATTTATTCATCCATCCACGTACTGAAGGATACCTTTGCTGCTTCTAATTTTTGGCAGTTACAAATAAGGCTTCTACAAATATCCATGTGCAGGTTTTTGTGTGAACGTAAGTTTTCCACTCCTCTGAGCAAATACCAAGGAATACAATTGCTGGATCATAAAGTATATGTTTAGCTTTGTAAGAAACTGCCAAACTGTTTTCCAAGGTAACTGTACCATTTTGCATCCCCACCAGCAATGAATGAGAGTTCCTGTTGTTCCATGTCCTCACTGGTATTGGTATCATTTTGGATTTTGGCCACTCTGATAGTTGTGTAGTGGTATTTCATCGTTTTAATGTGCAATTCCCTAAAGATATATAATGTTGAACATATTTTTATATGCTTATTTGACATCCATATATCTTCTCTGGTGAAGTGTCTGCTTAGGTCTTTTGCTCATTTTCTGATCGAAATTTTGTTTTCTGATAATTGATTTAAGGGTAATTTGTATATTTTGGAAAGCAGTCCTTTATCAGATATGTGTTTAGCAAATATTTTCTCTCAGCTTGTGGCTTGTCTTCTCATTCTCTGTACAGTACCTTTTGCAGAGCAGAAGTTTTTAGCTTTAATGTAGTCCAGCTTACCAATTATTTCCTTCATGGATCATGGCCTTTGTTATCGCATCCAAAAAGCCATCACCTACATGCACCCCAATGTTCATAACAGCACTATTTATAATAGCCAAGACATGGAAGCAACCTAAATGTCCATCGACAGATGAATGGATAAAGAAGATGTGGTACATATATACAATGGAATATTACTCAGCCATAAAAAGGAATGAAATAATGCCATTTGCAGCAATATGAATGGACCTAGAGATTATCATACTACGTGAAGTTAAGTCAGAGAAAGACAATCACCATATGATATCACTTATATGTGGAGCCTAAAAGAATGATACAAATGAACTTACTTACAAAACAGAAACAGACTCAGACACAGAAAACAAACTTACGGTTACCAAAGGGGAAAGGGGAAAGGGGAAGGGAGGGAAAATTAGGAGTTTGGGACTAGCAGATACAAACTACAATATATAAAATAGATATGCAACAAGGTCTTACTTTATAGCATAGGGAACTATATTCAATAACTTGTAATAAACTATAATGGAAAAGAAAAACATTAAAAAATAAAAAGTAAAAGCCATCCTTGTGCCCAATGTCATCTAGATTTTCTCCTAAGTTGTCTTCTAGTAATTTTATAATTTTGTACTTTCCATTTAGTACTATGAACTATTTGAGTTAACATTAATAAAGAGTGTAAATTTTGTACCTAGATTCATTTGTGTGTGTGCGTGCATGCGTACACATGGACGTCCAGTATTATTCTAGCATCATTTGTTGAAAAGACCATTTTTTCTCCACTGTGTTGCCTTTGCTCCTTTGTGAAAATCAGTTGACTATATTTATGCAGGTCTATTTCTGGGCTTTTTATTCTATTTCATTGATCTGTCTATTCTTTGCCCATACTACACTGTCTTGATGAGTGAGGCTTTATAGTAATGTCTTATTGCATTAGCTAGGACTTCCAGAATGATGCTGAAAATCTACAGGAGGAACATCCTTGCCTTGATCCTGATCTTAGTGGGAAAGCTTCTAGTTTCTCACCATTAGGTATGATGTTAGATGTAGGTTTTTTGCAGATGTTTGTTACCAAGTTGAGGAAGTTCCCATCTATTCTTAGTTTGCTGAGAGTTTTTATCAGGGATGGGTGTTGTATTTTGTCAAATGCCTTTTCTGTATCTATTGATATGATTATGCGGTTTTTCTTTTTTACCTTGCTGGTGCAATGGATTATGATCAACTGATTTCCAAATGTTGAACCAACCTTGAATATCTGGGATAAATTCTACTTTTCCATGGTATACAATTATTTCTATACTTTGTTAGATTCTATTTGCTAATATTTTGAGGGTTATTGCATATATTCATGGGAGATATAAGTCTGTAGTTTTCATTTTCTACAATGTCTTTGTCTGGTTTTGGTATTAGGGTAATGCTGGCCTCATGAATGTATCAGGAAGTATTCCTTTTGCTTCTATCTTCTGGAAGAGATTGTAGAGAACTGGTATAATTCCTTCCTTAAATGTTTGGTAGAATTTACCAGTGAACCCATCTGACCTGGTGCTTTCTCTTGTGGAATGTTATTATCTATTGATTTAGTATCCAAACCATAGTAAGACCTCAGCAAAAATCTGTTTAATCATTGTGAACCAACTTGTGAAATCTGTTGCTGGGGTAACTTGACCTAGAGCATGTTGATCAAATAGCTAATTATTCTAAACAAGTTAGTGTATATAAATTAGTTAAAATACATTTGCAGCATTCACAAGTGCTAAGATTTAGCAAGTGACCAGGCTGCTGTCTGTGACTCTATGTGTAAAGTTCTAGCCTTGGGAGTCATGCCACAGCAGCTTTGTTGAAAGTATTATTTGTTATGAAGATTACAGAACCAGAGATTCTTGCTATGTCATTCTGTTTTTTCCTAGAAAAATATAAAACAACAAAAAAGTAGCTTTGACTACAAAGCAAGAAATATATAATAATAATGTTTACATTAGTAAGTTCAGGTCTTATTTTAAGTTTATTATAGGAAATATCTGAATAAGAGTTTTTGCTTGGAATAGTGTTAGATATCCTGTCTATTAACAGAAAAGTTCTGGTAGGTAAATGGAGGAAGACAATAGCGATGGAAGAATGGCAATTTTCATCATGTCACAAGAACCTGGAAAATGGAGGTGGTTAGCTACAGAGAGGATTACTCTACAAGTAATGGAGTTAAAAGTGTAAAAGAAAAACAAAACATTTCTTTCAGAAAAGGTGAAATTCGAGGAGCCAACCTAAATAGGAGTCCAAATGTCTGAAGCTGTCCATGTATATAAAATGTTTGTAAAGAAGTATAATATTACTTATTCTCTATTGGAAAAAATATATATTTAAAGATGGTTTTACAGGGCTTCCCTGGTGGCGCAGTGGTTGAGAGTCTGCCTGCCAATGCAGGGGACGCAGGTTCGTGCCCCGGTCCAGGACGATCCCACATGCTGCGGAGCGGCTGGGCCAGTGAGCCATGGCCGCTGAGCCTGCGTGTCCAGAGCTTGTGTTCCGCAACCGGAGAGGCCGCAGCAGTGAGAGGCCCGCGTACCGCAAAAAAAAAAAAAAAAAGATGGTTTTACAAAAGCCGGAACGCCATTCTCATATTTTGACCCAGAAAATTATTTCCAATAAAAAAATATATTAGGCATGGAAATTTATATATAAGGAGGTTCATCAGAGTGTTATTTAAATGAGTAAAATGGTGGAAAAACTTTAAGTAACCAACAATGTAAGATTGGACTATACATTCTAAACAATTTAATCCCATAATACAGCACAAGCATTAAATATCATGCTGGAGAATAATACTAGTGACAACGAAAAATATCCATGATGTTAAATGGAAAGCCTTGAAAATACGCACGGTGTGACCCACCTCCTAGAGAAATGGAAATAAAAATAAACAAATGGGACCTAATGAAACTTAAAATCTTTTGCACAGCAAAAGAAACCATGAACAAGACCAAAAGACAACCCTCACAATGGGAGAAAATATTTGCAAATGAAGCAACTGACAAAGAATTAATCTCCAAAATTTACAAGCAGCTCATGCAGTCAATAACAAAAAAACAAACAACCCAATCCAAAAATGGGCAGAAGACCTAAATAGACATTTCTCCAAAGAAAATATACAGATTGCCAACAAACACATCAAAGGATGCTCAACATCATTAATCATTAGAGAAATGCAAATCAAAACTACAATGAGATATCATCTCACACCAGTCAGAATGGCCATCATCAAAAAATCTAGAAACAATAAATGCTGGAGAGGGTGTGGAGAAAAGGGAACACTCTTGCACTGCTGGTGGGAATGTGAATTGGTACAGCCACTATGGAGAACTGTATGGAGGTTCCTTAAAAAACTACAAATAGAACTACCATATGATCCAGCAATCCCATTACTGGGCATATACCCTGAGAAAACCATAATTCAAAAAGAGTCATGTACCAGAATGTTCATTGCAGCTCTATTTACAATAGCCAGGTCATGGAAGCAACCTAAGTGTCCATCAACAGATGAATGGATAAAGAAGATGTGGCACATATATACAATAGAATATTACTCAGCCATAAAAAGAAATGAAATTCAGTTATTTGTAGTGAGGTGGATGGACCTAGAGTCTGTCATACAGAGTGAAGTAAGCCAGAAAGAGAAAAACAAATACCGTATGCTAACACATATATATGGAATCTAAGGGAAAAAAAAAAAGGTCATGAAGAACTTAGGGGCAAGAAGGGAATAAAGACACAGACCTACTAGAGAATAGACTTGAGGATATGGGAGGGGGAAGGGTAAGCTGGGACAAAGTGAGAGAGTGGCAATGGACATATATACACTACCAAACGTAAAATAGATAGCTAGTGGGAAGCAGCCGCATAGCACAGGGAGATCAGCTAGGTGCTTTGTGACCACTTAGAGGGGTGGGATAGGGAGGGTGGGAGGGAGGGAGACGCAAGAGGGAAGAGATATGGGAACATATGTATATGTATATGTATAACTGATTCACTCTGTTATAAAGCAGAAACTAACACACCATTGTAAAGCAATTATACTCCAATAAAGATGTTAAAAAAATATGCACGGTGTGATCACATATAAATGCAATCACACACACACTCAAAGAAAAGGCAGGAAGTATATACACAAGTATACTAGTGATTTTCATTTTAGTAATATAGCATTCTATAATTTTAGTTTTTCACAATGAGCAGATACTTTTGTAACAAGAAAAAAAGTAATGTGACATAAATACGCTGTTCAGCGGTGTTTGGAAAAGAATTTAAACCCTTCATCTGCCACACAACGAATCAGTTGCACAAACTGGAATAACGTTGACAGAAATGATAAACCTGAGTAGAGGCCTCAAAGGCAGATAGTAGAGCGGTGTTATCCACCTAACTTACTTAGGCCGGATCAATTTTATCACAGAATTCCAAGGGAGATTCAATTTCAGATCAAAGTTATATTGCTTCTACCCCAGAGATTTCTGCTTATCAGTTGCAGAATAATTAGGGATTTGAATCCAAAACTCCAGGTTCACAGAGAAAGGAAAGGAGAATATGTAAGCAAACACGGGAGAACAGATCTTCTTATCATCACCCTATGCAACCAGAATACCAAAATTTTAAGAATAAAGTTATAAAAACAAAGCTACGGTTGATTATTTTACCACGTAACTTTTCACAAGTTATCAAAATAGTGAAGATCATCTATCATTCAACTTAATTGTAATTTTACATTTAGAAACATAAAATGAACAAGGGCAACATACTTCATTGTATTCTTATCCCAGGAACATATGCTTCTAATGCAGTCAATTGATAAGAGAAAAGAAGTTATTTAGAAAAGATAAAATATTTTCCAGAAACTTTCTAAATATGATTTTTCCCCACACATCAATGTATTCATTCATTTATTCACAAACTTTAACCAACAATGATGTTCCAGGTGCTATATGAAGTGCAAAGGGTGATAACAGTACTTAGCTTATAGGATTTCCATGAATATCACATGAAATCCCATATGTAAATTTCTTACTACAGGGTGGGACCAATAGTAAGAGCTCAATACATGTTAGCTATTATATTCTACTACTACTACTAAACCTCACCTTCTAAAATTAGTATTCTTGTAAAGGATGGAAAGTACTATAGGTTGTCGTTTTTCCCCAAGCCACTTGCTGTATTGTGCTATAAGTGAGCTTTTCTTAAAACAATCCTGGATATCTCCATATGATTCAAAAGTTGATGGTGTAATGATTATATGAACAAAGTAGCCCTCCAAATAGGTTGCCTAAATGATGTTAAAATGTTAAACTATTAAATTACAAACTAAAATGCCCCAAGCCAATCAATAATTAACATCATTTCACTGCCTTTAAACATTAAATTATGAAATTTCACCTACTTAATATGCTGACAGTCCCAAAGATATAGATTTGATAAGGAAAATAGAGGGAAGAGAGTGTTTTTCTAAGTCGCAAAACTCAAATGTGATTAATGAACCACTCCAATCATTTGGTGCCTCAGCAAGGTGTGCATTTTCAGAAGACATTACCAAGTCCTAGACTGTGTTTCTATGAGTCTGCACACTGAGAGGCAAACCTTCTAGCGTTTCAATGTAGTGATGTGAGAACACAGGACAATTTTCTAAGCTTCTACAAGCATAATAAAATCATGGAAGTTTAGTGCTAGATAATACCCTCTTCACAACACACTGCTTTGCCCATCCACATTTTATTTCAGATGTTTCAGATGGTCTCATTTTAAATGATTCATGAAAAGGTGATTGAGGGACTTTCCTTGGTTTCCTCAGGCTAGTAAGCATACCTAATAGAAAATGTTTCTGAAATTGCCTTGCTCATCTATGCTAATATATTTAACAGATAATCTATAAATAAGTACTTTGAAATGACTTTAATATTACCTAGATCATTTATTGAATGCCTATAAAACAATTAAAGTTATTAGGAAAATATACATAAAAGCATGATTAGGGTATTAGCTGTAACTTTTTTGGTATGTTTTAAATTTTTCACAATATTATTTTATAGAAATAAAGTGGGTAATAGCTAAAGCAAGTATAGCTAAATGTTGATAGTTTTTTTAAGCTAGATGAAAGGTGTATTTTTCTATTCTTTATCTATCCTCTACTCATATTTTAAAAAATATTTTCAAAATTGTTTTACTGGAGTATTTCAAAGCAAAATGCATATACCATGTCAACTCAGTCAGAAATATTCTGTATGTTTCTCAAAAACACAGATAATTTTCTTAAATAATCCAATATCATTATCACACTTAACAAATTTAAAATGTGCCTTAATATTATCTAATAACTAACCTACTTTCAAGTTACTTCAATTGCCCTTAAATAGTCAACTCATTCAAACTAGGATTGAGACAAGTTATACTCACTACATTCGATTCTTATGCTCATTTTTGTATTTTAAGTGTCTATCAATCTACAACAGCTTTTCTTTTTCTGTTTTGCATATCTGTTGTTATTTCTGTATGCAATATTCCTCTTTTAGAAACCACATTAGATGTCCAATGAATATCCCACATAACCGTGTTTGAGATTGCTTCCTTGATATGTCATTTAACTAGTCCCTTTAGTCCCTGAATTTCCTGTCAGTCTGATTTGATTCATTTTCTTTTTATTTTGTTTTGTTGACATAATAATACTGTGTAGGATCTGCAGCTCATTTGATATTAATTCTATCAGTAGGCACATACTGTCTGGCTTTCTCACTGCATGTTAGTGATGTCTAGTGATGCTAAAATTGTTTCACGAGTTCAAGAGGTGAAGACTATGTCAAGTTAAAGTTCCCAATCAAACTTTACTAATGGTTTTACTATCCATTGACTACTTGCCTGGATCAGTTTTTTCATTACCGATGAAAATGGTAATTTTCCAATTTTATCATTCCTTCTGCATTTATTAGAATTATTATGTATAGAAGAACTTTCCCTAATTCATTCAAACTATTTGGTTACCCATACGATCCTTTTCATCAGCTTTTTAAAAATTTTTTTCAGTGTTTCCTTTTGCAAATTTAAGTAAATAAAGTGTACATATTTTGATCTTCCATTTCTTACATGAAACTTTCTCTACTATACACACTGCTGTGTACACATATGTTAGCTATCACTCTATATGGAATCTAAAAACAACAACAAAAAATGGTCGTGAAGAACCTAGGGGCAGGACGGGAATAAAGACACAGACCTACTAGAGAATGGACTTGAGGACACGGGGAGGGGGAAGGGTAAGCTGCGACAAAGTGAGAGAGTGGCATGGACATATATACACTACCAAATGTAACACCGATAGCTAGTGGGAAGCAGCCACATAGCACAGGGAGATCAGCTCCGTGCTTTGTGACCACCTGTGAGAGTGGGAGAGAGACACAAGAGGGAGGAGATATGGGGATATATGTATACATATAGCTGATTCACTTTGTTATACAGCAGAAACTAACACACCAGTGTAAAGCAATTGTACTCCAATAAAGATGTTAAAAAAAAGAAAATTAAAAGAATAAATTGGTGGGCACAGATTGTCCTAATTCTTTTTCGCAGCTTCATAATTCATTGTGGTATGTACCATTATTTATGCAACCCACACCCTGTTAATGGACATATGGTTTATTCCTAATTTTTTGCTATTACAAATAATTGCAACAAATAATATTATATACAAGCTATTTTGTGGTTTGCTAATCTACCTTTGGGATAGATTCTAGAAGTGGAATTGTCTGGTCCAATATTTGATATCACTTTGCTAAACATTGCCAAAATACCTTCTAAAGGAGTTGTAACACTTTGCATTCTTGCTAGCAATGTATGAGACTAGTTCACTACATACTCACCAGCTTGGTATGAGACTTTTTGTTTTGTTTTGTTTTGTTTTGTTTTTTTCCAGTCTGAGTGGTAAGAAATAGTATCTCAGTGGTGTTTTATTTATTTTTCTCTTTTTATGAGTGAACTTAAACATTCTTCCATGTCATTAAACATTCATGTCATTTGCAAATTGTATATTAAATTGCTGGATTATATTTCCTTCTCATTACAGAAGTTTTTTACATTTTAGAGATATTAATTATTTGCAATATAAATTACAAATTCCTAGTTTACCATTTGTCTTTTGACATTTTTCTATTCATTTCTTTGGTTTATTTAATTAAATGCATTATTCCCTTTTCACTATTACTTATCAATTTTGAATCATAATTAGGAAGGTTTAATTACAGCCAGGCATTTCACCTCTGCTTTCTTCTAATACCTGTATAATTTTGTTTTCTTGTATTTATATAACTGATCCATTTGAGACTTACCGTCTTATACAATGTAATGTATGGGTCTATATTTATTTTATTTTATTTCCTGAATGGAAATGTTTGTCATAATCCATTGATTTAAAAGATTAACTTATCCTCACTGATTTTCTATGTCAACTTTTCATAAATTATCAAATTCACTTTGGACTATTTCTGAAATTTCCCTACTGGTTTATTAGTCCATCTGTTCATTCCCTATTTTAGTCTTAAAGGCCTTATCATATATATAATATTTATTAATATCATAACATGTTTTACAAATTAATTATTTATCCTTGTTTAACTTTTCCAACTTTATTGAGATATAACTGACCAATAAAATTGTATATATTTAAATTGTACAATGTGATGATTTCATATACATATACATTGTCAAATATTTACTACAATTAAGTTAATTAACCCATCTAACACTTCACATAGTTACCTTTTGTGTATGCGTGTGGTGAGTTATTAATTTCAGTCATCATGTTCTACACTAGATTCTCAGAACTAATTCATCTTATAACTGAAATTTTGTCCCCTTTGACCAATAGCTCCCCATCTCCCCCATCCTGCAGTCCCTGTCAACCATCATTCTACTCTCTGCTTCTATGAATTTAACTTTCTTACTTTATTTATTTATTCATTTTAGGTTCCACATGTAAGAGATATACAGTATCTGTCTTTCTCTGGCTTATTTCACTTAGCATAATACCTTCCAGGTTCATCCACGTTGTTACAAATGCTAGGATTTCCTTCTTTTTTATGGCTGGACAGTACTCCATTGTGTGTGTGTCATATCAGATTCTTGATAATTCTTCACTTTGTACTTGCATTTGCCTGATGTGTCTTTGGCCATCCTCTTTTAGAAGTAATTCTAGGTGTAGTGATCTAGACCCTTCTAAACACCTTTTGAAGTGTTCTGAAGTAATTTTTGTACCTGCACATGTATGAACTTTACTGATGAATGTTGGAAAAATCAGTACTTTCATGCAATCTCTCTCATAACCATCTGTGCTCAACTTCTGATTCTTGGTTTTGAAAGTCATATCAATGTACTTCTAGCTAATATGCACAATCAATGGGTTAGGCTGTCCTTCAACGTCAAGATCTGGTAGTCTGGTCTTTTTTTTTTTTGCGGTACGTGGGCCTCTCACTGTCGTGGCCTCTCCCGTTGCGGAGCACAGACTCCGGATGTGCAGGCTTAGCGGCCATGGCTCACAGGCCCAGCTGCTCCGCGGCATGTGGGATCTTCCCGGACCGGGGCATGAACCCACGTCCCCTGCATCAGCAGGCGGACTCTCAACCACTGCGCCACCAGGGAAGCCCGGTAGTCTGGTCTTTTTATAGGAAGTCATTCAGGACTGTTTCTAATTCAGAAAGAGTGGCACCTGGGACTCTACCCTCTAGAGGGAGATAAAGTGGTAACCAAGTGCAGTATTTCTCACAGCAAATAGTGATCATAGTGGAAAATTCAAAAATAACTCATGGATATTGTTCAAGTAATTACTTTTAGTAAACATATGGATCAAGTTGGATGTGGGAATAATTTCCCCTTTTGTTGCTGTGTCACTTCAGCTTTTAATCTAATCAAATGCTTTATATGAATATTACAAATAGAGGCAAACTTTTTGAATTTGTTTGAAAGTTGTCCTACAACCAACAACTTTTTGTACTTGTTTCTATATTTAAACACTCCATTAATAATGGAGGGATGAATCTACTGCAGACCTACACCTGCTTGGCCAGCTCTGCCACTGCCATTGTGTCCATTTTAGCCTGTGACTACAGTAGGTCTCCTTCCTACTCCCATACATTTATTTTTAAACTTTCTGAATCACTTTGTTTTTGATGTGTCTCTTGGAGGGCACAATTTTGCATTTCAATATATTTGCAAATATGATTTTTTTCCTTTTGTTAGGTGGGTTATTCTTATTTACATTTTTTTAAAAAAATGATGGCTTGGTCTTTAACTTTGTTATATTGTTTCATTACATATATATATATATATATATAATCTTTATATAAAATTTTATATTACTGTTGACCATTAAACAATGCAGGGCTTAGGGATGCCCACCCTGTCTACCCCTTGTAGTAGACAATCTCAATATAATTTCACAGTCAACCGTCCATATCCACAGTTCTGCATTCACAGATTCAACCAACTGCAAACAGTGCAGTGCTGTTGTATTTATTGAAAAAATAATAACGTATAAGTGGACCCAGGCAGTTCAAACGCGTGTTATTCAAGAGTTAATTGTAGTTGATTTTTTTTTTAGAGAGCTATTTTTATCATGGATAGTTTGCATTTTTTCCAAGTTGTATTTTGATACTCATATCCTTATATAAATTCCTTAACCAACCCTTCCTTAGATGCTATATATTACCATCTTACCATAAACAGCAGTCTTTCTACCCTCCCTCTTTCCCTCCACTCTCCAATTTTAGTCACTAGTGTTATCTCAGTTTATTTTTAAAGAAAAGATAACACATTCTGCCTTCTCTTTCTCATTCTTATAGTTTAAGTCCCCCATAAATATACTCAGTGCTCACCCAAACTTTATCATTTTATGGTTACCAGAAATTTGTTCTCTACTAGGTTTCTCAGGGGAGGATCATTTGAAAAACACTTCTCAAGTTTTTCAAAATTCAAAAGTATCTGTATATGGCCTTCATTCTGGAAGAACAGTTTGTCAGTATATAAAATACTTGGCTAACATTCCCTTTCCTTGTATATCTTAAAAATACCATCGTATGGTCTTAAGTTCACATTTTAGTGTAATAAAATATTACAGTCAAGTCTGATGCTATTCTGACTTATTTTCTCTTTTAAGTGATGCTTTTCCCAGATTCCCAAATAATTATTTTTCATTATATTTAAAGTGTAATAGTTATTTTAGGAATTATCTCAGCTTTGAATATTCTGAATAGAATTTCCAAGGTAGAGAGTGTACCTTTGTAACATGCAATTCAAACTTTCTTCTTTTAAGAAAGCTTCCAGAATTATAGTTTTAACTATTTACTATGTTTCATTGCTTTGCATTTCCTCTTCACAGACTCCTCTAGGTATACATTGTGTCTCTCTGCATATTTTTTATGTCTATTACATTTTCTTCAAACCATCCTTGATTCTATTCTTTTGTTGTTGCTTATTTTATTTTCATTCCCTCCCTATGATTTCTTCAATGTATATCTACTTCAGATTACTATTTAGAGTTAGTTTTTGAAGTTTGTTCTATTTTCTTTTTTAAAAAAATTTTCCCGGGCTTCCCTGGTGGCGTAGTGGTTGAGAGTCCACCTGCCGATGCAGGGGACATGGGTTCCTGCCCCGGTCCGGGAGGATCCCACATGCCGCGGAGAGGCTGGGCCCGTGAGCCATCGCCGCTGAGCCTGTGCTCCGCAACGGGAGAGGCCACAACAATGAGAGGCCCGCGTACAAAATAAAAGATAGAAGGAAACAGCAGTGGAATTGATTATTGTGATGATCATTAATGTGGAACTGTGTCTGCCCCAATTTTTGAATGCTTCCTCACATATGGCAAAGTTTAATAAATGCTCATATTTTTAGCTACAAGTCAGCATATCTTACTGACCTTGCTTTTTCCCCACCAACACTAACAAATACAGGACCCAATTTTTGTGTTTTGCAAGTAACAGCACTTTTCTATGAGTTTAGTAGCAAGATGCTGGAGAATCTGCTTGACTTAAAAAAATATATTGACAAATCTAGAGTTGTGTGACTAATAAGGATAAGGTGTTCATTCATTCATTTCTCCAGTTGCTTCACATCTGGTGTTCTTGTTATTCCACTTCAACAAGATTCTTCCTCACCTAATTTTATTACAGCTCATATGGGGATGCTAGGATTTACAAGCCGGCCTGATGAGATGCAGAAGCTGCCACTTCATTGAGAAATAAAAAGTAGAATTTCCTATCCTTTCTAATTTGTTGAGCTCTGATGAACTTAGTCTGGTCTGTTCATCATATATATAATGAAAGTGCTAGTAAAAAATAGAAAACATCGCTCTAAAGAGCAAGTGTTTTGGAGGGGCAACATCAAAATTTGAATTCTAGCTCTAGAAATAATAAGCTGCATGGCCTTGAAACTTAATTTCTCTAATTCTATTTACTTTTCTGGAAAAGTCAGTAAAATGATGTGTATCTTGCAAAGTACTTCTATCAAATAAGATTAACAGTATAGTTCCCAATCCACAGTATTACTGAATAAATGTTTCATTTCAACTTCTCTCGTCTTCACCTTCCTAGTGTTAGTAATGTTACTGTGTGGCCTGAGATGGCTCTCATCTACTTCTGCTTCAAATTCCAATGACTCCTCCACTTTATGGTATGTGAGGAGGGACACGGAAATGGAGACTGAGCGGGGGTGACAGTTGATTTACTGGTCAAAGCAGTTTACTGATCAACTACTTGCTCTATGTATCCTTCAGAAACTGTGTTTGGCTTCTGGTAACAGAGACGTGAATACCATGTCTTAAATCAGGGTATTACTCTAGAAAAATCCAGATTTAGACAGATCAAAGCTATTAGAAGTCGTCAAAAGCCATGAGGGACCTAGACTCCTTTTTTTTCTCCTCTGCTATCCTTAGTGCATTGCTTCCTTCCTCAAAGTTACACAGACTCTTCCTTCTAGAGCTCCATCTATCATATCTAGTGTTTCAGGCAGAAAAAAATGGGAAGGGTGAAGAGATAAATGGACTTCCCTGACGCCCCAACCAATAACTTTTCTTCATATCTCATTGACATCCCTAACTGCAAGAGAGGCTGGAAAAATAATTTTTGAGTCCAGTGTATTAGCACCCCTTTATTAAATTAACATTCTGTTAATAAAAAAAAGAAAAATAAGTAATAAATAAAGAACTAGTAGTCTCTGTAGCATTGTTTCAGCTCAAGAAATTTTATCCTCACTCTCAGAAGGCAGAATAAAAACAGAATATGGGAAAGTAGCGCTAAGGGAGCATGTCCTTCAGTGGTAGCATATAATATAGCATCTAGGGAGATATAAGATGGAGGAAATGGGTGGAATCAGGGAGAACCAAACCTGGAGTAAACCTTTAAGTAACAATGCTAAAACTTTCAGGAAACAAACAAAACCTCTCACACTTAAGATCTTCCTGTTTTGTTAAATTGAGCAAAGTCTCTAAATTACCAGCAAGGAGGTAAGATTTTTTTCTTAAAAGTACTTTATAGCACTGTTTTACATCAGCACCTCCACAGACCTCCTTTGCAATATCCCAACTACTGGTGAGTCTCTAACCAAGCAGTAGGTCCAAAGCACAAAGCCAAATAGAAGACAAGATGCTATTAGGAGAACACTGTGGGTATACAAAAAGCATTGAGGAAAGCAGGGTAGAATGGTAGAGATGTGAGTTAGTTCTATTAAACAGAAAGTACAAACCTCTTTTAGGAACATTTATTTCAGAAAAAGATAGGGAAGGTACATGAAAATTCAGTGTTATGTGGATAGAAAAATATACTTACTTTAAAAATCAATGGATGGTTTAATAGGCAAGTATAACAAAAATTTTATTAGACAGATAAGTTATGAACATTTTAAAGAGTTCAGAAACTTTTTTTTTAAATCTTTAAGAAAGCTCACGGTCATGTTTTCACAAATTCAAGTATTGCAGGCCAAATACCAGGTGGTAAAATTCCATCTGACTCAATACATGCTCAGGTGTTAACTCCAAGGTAGTTTATGACCAGATTTAAAGAGCAGGAAAGAGACTGTTCTACATTTCTAATCATTATCAAAAATTACATATGGCATTTGAGTTTCAAGGAAATAACAGGGTATCATCTAATACCATTTCTTAGAAAATGAAAGATTATGTATTTGCCAAGTACAGTCCAAATGTCTCTTTTATCACCACATATTTTGTCAACTGTGACCCTGGCAAGCTTCACTCTATTTTTTAAGGACACTTAAAAAATGTGCTTCAATCATTTGCAGTTAATTATAAGACTAACATGATAAATAATGGCTTCAAACTTGATGCCAAATTATAGATGGGAATGGGAAATGTGGTAGCCCGTGTTGAAATACTGAGTGTTAACAAGTACAGCCGTCCTGAGGATAACATCTTGATAAGGAAGGACAACTATAAGGGTGTGAGCTTGCACAGAGGAATAAATTGCCAGTCATTTTCTAAATACGGAAGTTTTCTTGGAGACATACTGTTTAAACCATTGGAAAAGGAAATTGAAGCACATCGCTCAGAAGTTAAAGGTTTGACATACCATACCTTTTAGACTCTTTCTTGACTCAGAGCCTTTGCCTAAGATGTTCCTTCCCTTGAAACATTACTTCTCACCTCTGCTTGCTACCTCCTCTTTATCATAAAGGTAATAAGTGGGATGTCCATTCTTTGCACAAGCACAGCACTTACTATGGCCTTTATCCCATTATAATCATATTATCTATTTATTTATATTTATTCATATGTCTTCCCCAATATCCCATATCCTTAAGAGTAGTAGTACGACATTAGTTGTTATTCTATCTCGGCTCCTATTCTAATGCCTGGTAGCCCTGAAGAAATACTTGCTTAATGGATGAATGAAAATAATGAATATCAGAAGCAGTTAAACATGTGTTAAAGTTTATACAGCTGAATTCAAGTTCTCCCAAATCCCACATCCTCATAATCCTTTTCTGAGAAGGGCTGTACCAAACTGAAATGTTATTTGGGAATCACTGCTCCTTGTCACAAAAGATGCATCTGAGAGAAATTTGGTTCTGAAAATCACAAGTTTCCCACATTTCTCCTGTCTCACCAAAGATCAAAATGTTTTCTTTCAGTCACCATTTTATTTTCCTTCAGGGGAGAATCCTACCCAATTTTCCACATATGTCACCAGTTTAGGATTTTGATGTATCTAACAGCATACAGGATTTGCAAATAGAAGCTCTAGTGTGCTGGTCTTCCATCTATTTTTTGAAGCAAAACCATGGGTGGTATGGGGCAGATTTTGTTCAGGCTTTGAGAATGTGGCCATCTGCGTCAGAACTTTTAAAGGATATTATTAAGGGTGATATATACAAGCACCCTTATAAGAACAGATTACATAGAGTGCTAAAGGTGGAAGAAAGGAAGAGAACAAACTCTTGTGTTGATTCTGAGCTGTGTCCTAGGCATTGTGTTGGATACTTTATTACAATGTAGTAGTTAAGAATATAGTCTCTGGAATCAGACTGCCAAGGTTCAAATTTATCTTCGATACTTACTAGATAGGTGACTTTGGAAAAATTCCTTAATCACCATTGTATTTACAGATCTGAGCCTTACTGTCCATCTTCATCTGTAAAATGGACAGAGATATAGCTCATACATTGTACGATTTGGGAAAGTAGTAATGATACATGTGTTATTTAAGGAAAGTCTTAGAATAATGTCTGGCACAGAGAAGGTGCTATATGTGTGTTTGTTTAAATAATTATTATTCAAACTCAGATCATTTTGTTTTCTAAAATTTCTACAGTGGGAAGTTTGGATTTCCTGTCCAACTGCCTAAGTGAAATGGCAAATACATATTTTACTTTTAAGAAATCAGGAAACTCCAAAAGTCTCATGATTGATTTGAAGAAACAAACCAAAAAGCCAGGCTATTTGTGTAAGCACTCATTACTGACGGAAAGCATGTGGGCACGTTCTGTCTCTCAGGTAATAGTCATGTGTATAAACTGAATAGCATCAACAACTTTTTGAGTGAGATTTCTTATCCAAATTGAGTTTTGAAAAATATTGGGTAGAAAATGAAGGAGAAGACGATTGAGGAGTTGGAGTATAATCAATCAATAGTCAAGTAAGAGGACACACTCCAGAGGTGCCTTTTGTGAAAACTGTAATCAAGGAAACATTCTTCTGTCATCTAAACGTATCCACCCAAGTGCAGAGTACATTTGACAGTGATGAAAATAAGGATTACTCTCTGGAATAAATCTATTTAAGCAGCTACAAAGAATATCAAGACAAGGAAGGCAGTTTCTGATACAATCAAAACAAAGTTACTATTGAAGATTGGAAAGAGCAATTGAAAAGGCTGCTACATTCCTGATATTTTGAACTAAACAAGTTTTATGTCTATACACCCTGATCCCTTTTTTACAGGCAGTACATCAAAACAGTCCACTTTGTCACTGTGCATAATTTTACAAGACATGCTGTAGAGTGAGGGAAAATACTCAAATACTTATTTAGTGTTTCCTGGTCCATGGTCACAATTTTCAAAATTAGATCAGTGATTCCTTGTTCTGGTGGTTTTAAAATGATCTTCCAGCCACTGAAATAAAGCCTGTGATATCAAATAAGAAAATAAATAAAATCTTTACAGACTTTATATTATATTAATTAGTAGATTAGGTTTTCCAAGGGAGGTCTTTGCTGATGTAAATAGTCAGATTCCAGCCAAACGGGATACAGCTTCTGTTGACCAGTAGGTGTCAATAATCTTTGGATCCTTTTGAAAATTCAATTTAAAAATTCAGTTTACTTTTGTGGAAAAAAAAAAAGTGAGCTGAGAGTCAGACTTCATAAAACTAATTGGATTCAATTTCAAGATATAAAATAGCACCAGAACCAAAAATATTCATGTTAGAAGTTAAAGACTTTGGAAAATTGTATGCAGTTTAACACTCCCCAGCAGATTGGTCCTGGGCTTAGCTCTAATGGTAAATAACATAAATGGTTTAGTTTTTGCTCTAGTTTCTACCAACATTACAGACAGAATGAAATAATGCATCATGAAGTACATGGTATAGTGCCTGGCACTTAAAAGGTACCTAGTGGCAAGACAGGAATAAAGACGCAGATCTACTAGAGAATGGATTTGAGGACACGGGGAGGGGGAAGGGTAAGCTGGGACAAAGTGAGAGAGTGGCATGGACACATATACACTCCCAAATGTAAAATAGATAGCTAGTGGGAAGCAGCCGCATAGCACAGGGAGATCAGCTCGGTGCTTTGTGACCACCTAGAGGGGTGGGAGACAGAGGGTGGGAGGGAGGGAGATGCAAGCTGGAAGAGATATGGGGATATATGTATATGTATAACTGATTCACTTTGTTATAAAGCAGAAACTAACACACCGCTGTAAAGCAATTATACTCCAATAAAGATGTTTAAAAAAAGGAACTAATGATTTGCTGTTTCTGAATGTGTCATATCTACATGATCATGTCCTCTGATAAGATATATACTTAGATCCCTATATTCATGATCTAATTCATACTTATACATCTCTTTGAGCAAAAATATGACAATTATTTAGGTCTTTAATTTACAGAGGAGAACAGTTGATTATACACTGATGCCAACAGAATTCTTTTTCCTGGTGTTTATAGATGAGGGTGAAAGGTTTATTGTGACACAATTATTTACTCCTTCTCTGATCTACTGAAGGCTAAGAGGCGTGTTTCCTTTCTTTCGACTTAAGCATGTTCCAATAGAATCTTTAATTCAATAAAAAGTCAATATATTATTACGGTTGTACATTTTTTGAATTTACAATGAAAATAAATTTGCCTGAAATTAACGTTAAAATCACCTTGCTCGGGCTTCCGTGGTGGCGCAGTGGTTAAGAATCTGCCTGCCAATGCAGGGGACATGGGTTCAAGCCTTGGTCTGGGAAGATCCCACATGCCTGGAGCAACTAAGCCCTTGAGCCACAACTACTGAGCCTGCGCGTCTGGAGCCTGTGCTCCACAACAGTGAGAGGCCCGCGCACCGCGATGAAGAGTGGCCCTCACCGCAACTGGAGAAAAGTCCTCGCACAGCAACGAAAACCGAACACAGCCAAAAATAAATAAGTAAATTAAAAAAAAAAATCACCTTGCTCTATCATCGATGACAACTCAGGATGGCAGATATAGAATACCTGCCATTTCTGGGGAGAACCTTGTTCTGAGTTCAGCTGGTTTTTATTTAGTGAGAAATTTGAAACCATTCTTACACAAATTTTTGCATCACTAGATACCAAAATAATAGCAGATAGGATAAGTATCGAAAGTATACGTAGCAAAAAATGAGATGATAGTTATACAAAAGTTTTTTTCATTAAAAGATAAAATGATTCTTCCCATTTAGCAAAATCACAAAGAAATACATTCTCCAAAATTTCTTACAAAAATATTAATCTTAGAAATTTTCTGGAACAAAATTTGTTCCTCTTTGGGAATCATGATGCCTATTGATACAGCAAATGCTATGAGTATATAGTTTTAACTTTTGTGACACAAAATAGTCAAAACTTTTTTTGTAAATCACAGAACTATTTCTTATTCAACAGATAGCATCATACTCAATGTCAAGAAGCTAAAAGCTTTTCCTCTAAGATCAGGAACGTAGAGAGTAATCTTCTTGACACTGATTTTTTTTTGGATTTGACAACAAAAGAAAATGCAGCAAAAGCAAAGATCAACAAGTGGGACTATACCAAACTAAACTGCTTCTGCTCTGCACAGCAAAGGAAACAGTTAACAAAATGAAAGGGCAACCTACTGAATGTGAGAAAACATTTGCAAACCATCTATCTGATAAGGGGTTACTATCCAAAATATTTAAAGAACTCATACAACTCGACAGTAAAAAAGAAAAAAAAAATCCAACCGATCCAATTAAAAAAAAAGGCAGAGGATCTAAATAGACATCTTTCCAAAGAAGTCATTCAAACTGCCAACAGGTGTTTGTGCTCAACATCATGAATCATCAGGGAAATACAAATCGAAGTTACAATGAGATATCACCTAACATCTGTAGAATGGCTGTCATCAAAAAGACAAGAGATAACAAGCATTGCCAAGCATGTGGAGTAAAGGAACTCTTGTGCACTGTTAATGGGAATATAAATCGGCACAGCCACTATGGAAAACAGTATGGAAGTTCCCCAAGAAATTAAAAATACCATATGATCTAGCAATTCCAATTTAGCAATTCCAATTCTTGGTAAATATCCAAAAGACATGAAATCACTATCTCAAAAAAGATAGTTCCATCCCTGTGTTCATTGCAATATTCCTTACAATAGCCAAGACATGGAAAGAACCTAAGTGCCCACTGATGGAAGAATGGATAAAGAAAATGTGAGATATATATATATATATATATATATATATATATATATATATATATATATAAAGGAATAGTAATGCATGATCTCACTTATGTACGAAACCTGAAAAACTGAACTCATAGAAACAGAGAACACATTGGTGGTTGCCAAAGGTGGGGACCGGGAAGAGGAGAAAATGTGTGAAGGGGGTCAAAAGGTAGAGCCTTCCAGTTATAAAATGAATAAGTTCTGGGTATGAAATGTACAGCATATTGACTACAGTTAACAATAAAGTATTGCATATTTGAAAGCTGCTAAGTGAATGGATATTAAAACGTTCTCATCGGGCTTCCCTGGTGGCGCAGTGGTTGAGAGTCCGCCTGCCGATGCAGGGGACACGGGTTCGTGCCCCGGTCTCAGAAGATCCCACATGCCGCGGAGCGGCTGGGCCCGTGAGCCATGGCCGCTGGGCCTGCGCGTCCGGAGCCTGTGCTCTACAACGGAAGAGGCCACAACAGTGAGAGGCCCGCGTACAGAAAAAGAAGAAAAAAAAAAAAAAGTTCTCATCAAAACAAAAGAAAAATGTAAACAAATGATATGAAGGATACACTCTGGTATGCACTGAGGAATGTTTTTAATATAATTAAAATAAAAAAGAACAATTAACTCCCTCCATATGTTATTATGATCACAGTCAGTGAACCCAGAGATTTAATTCAAAAGACACCACATAAATTCTCAAGTCTGTCTGGATTATGGGGAGCATGGCATGAGGATGCAAAGATGAAGGAGCATCTCAGTTTACCATTAAACTGTATGTTTAGGATTGATCAAATACAGAGATTATGAAATTTCTCAGAGCATCAAAAATGTGTTTACTGCAAAAATCATACATTTCATTCTCACTCAGCACTAAACATTTTCTTGGAAATAACTATAATTCACTACAAAGTCTGAGTTAATAATTTCCCTAGGAGCTATTTTGAAGTTTTGCTTTTTTACTAAAATAGTCTTCCTAACATGATAGCATTGGCACAGATACTTCTTTTTTTACTCCCCCCATTACCACACCTCCACCTCATTCCTTGGCTATAAATCCTCACTTCTTATATTCCAAATTGAGCTCAGTTCTATAATGAGGTCTCTTTTCCCTTACAGTAATAGTTCCTGAATCAAATCTACTTTGACCACTTTATCTATCATCCAGCTCTGGTTTTTCTTTGACATTCCCCTTGTAGTTATCTTGTGTTCTAGTCACACTGAATTATTTTCCACTTCTCAGAACATGTGCTGCTTTTTCATACCTCCCTGCTTCTACACCTGCCTAGGAATGTCCTTCTTTCACATGTCTGCCTCGTTGACGCCTAATTATTCTTCAAGATCAAGCTTACATCATTTATTAGCCAAGTCCCTTCTTTCCACTCCTAAAAGCACCACCACAGCTCAGGCCCTTGAAATTTCTTGGCTGGGTGGCTGCCAGCAATCTACATTCTCCAGGTCTCCAGCATTGATGCCCTTCAAATCCATCTTCCACTCACCAATTTATTTAAAACACAGATTTCAGCATCTTGTCCTTTGAATACTTTAACTAAAAACATTATTGAGAAATAATTGACCTATAACATTGTATTAGTTTAAGCTGTAAAATATAAAGGTTCCATATATGTATATATTGCAAAATGATTACTGCAGTAAGTTCACTTAACATCTATCACCACACAGTTACAAGTTTTTTCTTGTGATGAGAACTTTTAAAATCTACTTCCTTAGCAACTTTCAAATATACAATACAGTATCATTAACAATAGGCATCATTCTGTACTTTATATCCCCAGGACTTATTTTATAAACTGGAAGGCTATACCTTTTGACCACCTTTACCCAGTTAGCCTCTCCCCTCCATTTTAATTCTTATTTTTAAAATTTATTTTTTATTGAGGTAACATAGCTTTATAATATTATAGGTCTCATGTACACAACACTATATTTCTACTTCTGTATACACTACAGCATACTCACCACTAAAAATTTAGTTTCTATCCATCACCATGCAGTTGATCCCCTTTATGCACTTTGCCCTCACCCAGCCACTTTTTCTCCATAATCACTATTCTGTTCAATGTATCTACATGTTCGTTTTTCTTTGGTTTGTTCATTTATTTTGGTTTTTGTTTGTTTGTTATATTCCACAAATATATAAGTGAAATCATATAGTATTTTTCTTTCTCTGACTTATTTCACTTAGCATAATACCCTCAAGTTCCATCCATGTTATCAAAATGGAAAGACTGCATCTTTTCATGGCTGAGTAGTATTCCATAGTAGTATATACATACCATATCTTCTTTAGCCATTCACCCTTTCATGGGCATGTAGGTTATTTCCATATATTGGCTATCATAAATAATGTCCTGATGAATATAAGGGTGCTTGTATCTTTTTGAATTAGTGTTTTTGCATTCTTTGGATAAATTCTCATAAGTGGGATAACTGGACTACATGGTAGCTCATTCTTAATATTTTGAGGAATCTCCATACTGTCCTCCATATTGGCTGCATCAATTTACATTCCTACTAACAGCGTATGAGGTTCCTTTTTCTCTACATCCACACCAACACTTGTTTCTTGCCTTCTTGATAATAGCCATTCTAACAGGTATGAATCTTATTGTGGTTTTGATTTGCACTTCCCTAATAATCAGTAATAAACATTTTTTCATGCGCCAGTTGGCCATCTGTATGTCTTCTTTGGAAGAACATCTACTCAGTTCCTCTGCCCATTATTTAATTGGTTTGTTTTTTGTTGTTGAGTCGTATGAGTTCTTCATATTTTGGATATTAACTCCTTATCAGATACATAATTTGCAAATATCCTCTCCTATTTGGTAGGTTTTCTTTTTGTTTTGTTGATGGTTTCCTTTGCTAGCACAGAAAACTTATTTTTCTTTTTATGTGTATAGTTATATTGAAAATTGAAATCATTATACTAAAAGCTGTCTAGAAAACTTTTTCTCCTCAGGTGTAAAATATTTTATACTGTAAATCTTACCACCTGTCTTAACTTCAAGCAAAATCAGTTATTATCAATGAAATAAAAATGAATACCTTACATTCATTTTAAAGTACACTGTACCTTGTAGTCACTGGTTGAAGGGAAAATACACTCTTGTAATTCATATAAACAAGATCACAAAGTATATAGTCCTTTGTGTCTTGTTTCTTTTGGTCAACATAGTATTTTTAGCCCCATTCACATTGGTTGTATATATCAGTAGTTCATTTCTTTTACTTCTGAGGAATATTGAATTATATAAATATATAACAATCTGTTAATCCATTTTCTTGTTGATGGTCACTCAGATCATTTCCAATATTAGGCTATTATGAAAAATCTGCTACAAACATATATAGACAAATATGTAGACATAGGTATAGGTTTTTTTAGACATTCTTTATTAGTTTGAGGATGTTTCCCTCTATTAACAGTTTGCACATACTGTTTATCATGAATGAACGTTGAACTGTTTTCAAATGGTTTTCTACACCTATTGATATGGGTTTATAATTTTTTCCCAGTAATGTGATAACTTGTACTGATTAATATTCAAATTTTAAACCAAACTTGCATTGCTAAATTAATCCTCCCTTGGTATTAAGCATTATCATTTTCAAAAAAATTGCTGCACTTTATTTCCTAATATTTTGTTAAGTATTTTCTTATTTATGTTCATAAGGGATATGAATCTTTAATTTTCTCTTGTAATATCTTTGTGAGGTTGTGGTATCAGGGTTATCCAGGTTTCATAAAATGAAAGTTTTTCTTCTCTTTTTTCTGAAAGAGTTTCTGGAAGGTCTGTATTATTACTTATTTGAGTGTTTAAAAAGAAAATTCACCAGTAAAATAATCTGTACCTAGGATATTTTTATAAAAATATTTTATAATGAATTTAACCATTTAACATATATTGAGGCATTTAGTTTTTCTATTTCTGCTGCATTTTTTGTAATTTCAATGACTGTAAATTTCATCCAAGTTATTTATTACCATAAAGTTATTTATAACATTATCTTATTATATTTATAATGCCTCTAGAATTTATAACGATATCCCCTCTTACCATTTCTGTTATTATTAATTTGTGTTTTCTTTTATCTTTCATCTCTATCTAAAAATGTATGCCACTTTCACCTTTAAAAGGTATTTTGAATCTGTCTGCATCTCTTGATCACCCTGTCACTGTTTTCACATGGCCCTCTTCCGTATGTGTCTGTGTCTTTTCCTCTTATGACATTAGCCATTGGATCTAGGGCCCACCCTAATCCAGTATGACCTCATTTTTTTTTTTAACATCTTTCTTGGAGTATAATTGCTTTAAAATGGTGTGTTAGTTTCTGCTTTATAACAAAGTGAACCAGCTATACATATACATATATCCCCATATCCCCTCCCTCTTGTGTCCCCTCCCATCCTCCCTATCCCACCCCTCTAGGTTGACCTCATATTAATTACATGTGCAAAGACACTATTTTCAAATAGGGTCACATTCTGAGGTTCCAGGTGGGCATGAATTTGGGGAAGGTACTGTTCAACTCACTACACATATATTTTACGCTTTTGGAATATAATAATTACTATATTCACAGAAATCCTACTATATTTTATAATTGATATATTCTTTTTTTGCAAATTGTACAATATCAGTTAATAAGTTACAATTTTCCCATCTAACACTTTTATATCACTTATGTGTTGTTTATCGTTGGCAGTACTGTTTCTCTTGTGCTGTTTTATGGTCGAATTTCACCAAATGACTAAAAGGACTTAAAACTGTTTTAGTGAAGATATTACAAAGTTATCAATGTACATGTCTGAACTCAGAGTAACATTATAGATGCAAATAGTCAAAAAGAGCTTGTTACGGAATGTGATTCTATTGGTGTTAGATCAAATAAACCTGAAAGAGTGCTGAGAAAATAATAAGTGGTGCTGGGAAAACTGGACAGCTACATGTAAAAGAATGAAATTAGAACACTCCCTAATACCATACACAAAAATAAACTCAAAATGGATTAAAGACCTAAATGTAAGGCCAGACACTCTAAAAGTCTTAGAGAAAAATGTAGGCAGAACACTCTGTGACATAAATCACAGCAAGATCCTTTTTGACCCACCTCCTAGAGAAATGGAAATAAAAACAAAAATAAACAAATGGGACCTAATGAAACTTAAAAGCTTTTGCACAGCAAAGGAAACCATAAAAAAGATGAAAAGACAACCTTCAGAATGGGAGAAAATATTTGCAAACAAAGCGACTGACAAAGGATTAATCTCCAAAATTTACAAGCAGCTCATGCAGCTCAATAACAAAAAAACAAAGAACCCAATCCAAAAATTGGCAGAAGACCTAAATAGACATTTCTCCAAAGAAGATATACAGATTTTCAACAAACACGTGAAAGAATGCTCAACATCACTAATCATTAAAGAAATGAAAATCTAAACTACAATGAGGTATCACCTCACACCAGTCAGAATGGCCATCATCAAAAAATCTACAAACAATAAATGCTGGAGAGGGTGTGGAGAAAAGGGAACCCTCTTGCACTGCTGGTGGGAATATAAACTGATACAGCCATTATGGAGAACAGTATGGAGGTTCCTTAAATAACTAAAAATAGAACTAGCATACTACCCAGCAATCCCACTACTGGGCATATACCCTGAGAAAACCATAATTCAAAGAGTCATGTATCACAATGTTCATTGCAATAGCCAGGAAATGGAAGCAACCTAAGTGTCCATCGGCAAATGAATGGATAAAGAAGATGTGGCACATATATACAATGGAATACTAGTCAGCCATAAAAAGAAACGAAATTGAGTTATTTGTAGTGAGGTGGATGGACCTAGAGACTGTCATACAGAGTGAAGCAAGTCAGAAAGAGAAAAACAAATACCGTATGGTAACACATATATATGGAATCTAAAAAAAAAAAAAAAAATGGTTCTGAAGAAACTACGGGCAGGACAGGAATAAAGACGCAGATGTAGAGAATGGACTTGAGGTCACGGGGAGGGGTCAGGGTAAGCTGGGACGAAGTGAGAGAGTGGCATGACTTATATATACTACCAAATGTAAAATAGATAGCTAGTGGGAAGCAGCTGCGTAGCACAGGGAGATTAGCTCGGTGCTTTGTGACCACCTAGGGGGTGGGATAGGGAGGGTGGGAGGAAGACATAAGAGGGAGGAGATATGGGGATGTGTATATATGTATAGCTGATTCACTTTGTTGTAAAGCAGAAACTAACACACCATTGTGAAGCAATTATACTCCAATAAAGATCTTAAAAAAAAAAAAAAGACTTGGCCAGAGAAATAAATAAACCTGAAAAGATGTTTATTTTTCAACAAAATCTAAAACAAAATTGCCAATTGGAAGATGAATTTTTGAAAACTGGATTTCATTGTCCTACTGATACATTTTCCCCTAATCCTTCATCAGTAAAGATAGAATTTTAAAAGTTTCACTTTCTAAAATAAATATATATGAAGTTCATAAAACCAGATATAATGCTAATGACATATGTTCAAAATACAGAAAAAGTTCTTGGCAAAATCCTTCTATGAAATAGCACTATAGAATTTTGCTCAACATCAGCTTTGTATAATGGGGAAAGAAATCACCACCCCATGGATAACTAATATGTTGTTTGCTTCCCAGGATCGCTGATGGATAAAGGTAGAACCATTTCTTGGCATTGATTCAGTGTGTGTATATATGTGTGTGTATATATATATATACACACATATATATACACACACATATATACACACATATATATATATAAACAGATACTATATATAGTATCTGTTTGTTACTGAAAAGGTTTTCTGCAGGACAAAAAGTGTTTTTAATAACTTTTTTCACATAATGCAAACTGGAAAAAGTAATGTAGATGAGTGCCACATGGAATGGAATTAATAAATGTATTTTAAAATGTTGTAATCCTTACATGGCTTCATTCAGAGAAAATAGTAGCTGGTCAACAATATGACTGAGGATTTTATTTAAATATGGAATAATACAGTAAATACTAGGAGTATAATCAAACTGTGGTCATCAAGGATACATTGTTGCTTTGTGCTATGCAGAGAAATGGCAGCAAGCACAGATTTTACTTCCACTGAGTGTAGAACACAGCTGTCAAGGGAAAGATACTTGCATGAGCTTTCGAAATAAGGAACAGATTTTAAAATATTTATGTATACCTCAATAATGTCAAGAAAGATAATTTATAAAATTTTAAGTCACTTTTCTAAGTGATGTGTCAGTATCTCAAATAGTGTGAAAAAAAATTATGATTTTTAAAATTGAGATTAGGGAAAGAGTATTTTTTAAGACCCAATTTTAGTGCAAATTGCTGAGACATTGAATTTTCTCCCCTAGACTCGAAATTTTCACTTGTCAGAGAAATTAATTAATGGCATATTACTCTTGAGAATATTCGACACCACATGCAAGTGATACACTAGAACAATAGAAAACTTTCCACAGCTAAATGAATCGAGGCCTCACTGACTTCTCTCACCCAAGTTAAATATGAAAACTTGTAGTTTTTACTTTTGAAATTCTTATCCCCTTAGTTTACAGTGGTTTTCAGTGTAAAATCTCGTCTTGGTTTCTTGTCAATCTGAATATCTAGAACTATCTGTCAGACATATGAAACACTCATCATCATTCTTATCAGCTAGTGATTATGTGTCATAAGTTTCTAACTTGTATAACAACCAGTAGAAATAAGTATGACTGGATAGGAAACCTGAGCTATAGTTCAGGCTAGATACCATTAAGCTTAGTACAGATAACTTTAGTGTAAGGGTCTAAATAATATCTCATCACTCTGATATTCATCATTAATCTTACTATCATTTAACTTTAAATATATTTCTAACATTTAAGATTATGAGGATTTTTATTTACAAAAAAATGTTTGAGAAACTCTAATTTAAAGGGAAAAATATAGGCAGAAAATAATAAAATGTAATAGAATGTGCAAAAGTGTTATAAATTAGAATGTGCAAAAAGTTGTATATCTAATTGTCAGGGTCCCGCAAGCTAATGAGATAATTTAAATTACAGAAAAACAGAATAAACATTTTAATCATGAAATTGTTTATATCAATCATTAAGTGAGTAAATAAAAGCAGCAGGGATCCATCAGCTGGAAAATTCATTTGCTTCATTAAAACCTACTTTTCCAGAGTGACCATGGGAAATCTTCGATGTTTTTCCATACTCAGAGCTGATTTTTCTCTGTTAAGTCTGTAGCCAGTATGATGTCTTGCAAACAGTTAAAACCATTTTGTCAGCTCTCTTCAATCAAATCACACTTGTTCCGTCTCTCTACTATTGGTTTTGTTACTCAGATATCTTGGAGTGGTATCACTTCAAGCCCTTGTTTCTTGGCATCCAGCAATTGCTAGTCTTGCTGAAACTCCTTCAGAAGCAAAACTATACTCAATCATCAGAGGGAGAAGCCTTCGCTTTAAACACTATGTCACATCTAGTTTCTGTTTTCCTAGTACTTTGTGCTAGGAAAAGAATGAGACATTCTTTTGTTTCCATGATATTTTCCATTGACGTTGCTCCTGTATATAAAAATCTGATTTTTTTTCCTTTAATCCACAGTAGAATATTATTATTTTTACAAAATTATATTGAACATAGTTGAGTTTCATTGATTACATTCTGGTGCTTTAGCACATGCATTCAGATCTCAAACATATTGTGGGGGATTTTTAGCTCCATATTTTCTTAAATTTAGGGAGAACAATAAAACTTAGTTAAGCTAAAGTTATAATTGTTATAGATTATGATAAATTAGTAAGTCTTTTAGGAAGGCCCAGGAGGGATATAAATTCTAAATGGTCTCAAAGAAGAAAAGTGAGAGTGGAAGGAATAAACATTCCAGGTTGGTGAAGAAGAATACAAGAGATTATTGAACAATACGGAAAAGCAATTATGCAGGGATGAGGATTGGTCTGTTGAGACAGGGGAGAAATATGCCATTCAACTACAAAAGAGGTATGACCTATACCTCTTTGATTTAATCTTATCAGGCTGAGTTCTCTAATCAAGGTTTATCCTGATATTGCAAATTGAATTAGATACTTGGAAACTATGTGTTATGGCTCTAGCATATGAACTTACTTTATGAGAAGAAATGATCCAAAATGAGCATTACCACAATAATGAAGATTTCACTTTTTTTTTCTATATTCATGAGAGATATTAGTTTGCATTTATCCTTTCTTGTAATGTCTTTATCTGCTTTTCATATCAGGGTTATGCTGGCTTCTTGGAATGCCTTAGGAAGTGTTCCCTCTCTTATTTTCTGGAAGGATTTGTATAGAATTAGTATTATTTCTTCCTTAGAAAACTGATAGAATACACCAGTTAAACCATCTAGTAATGGTGTTTCTTTTTGGAAGGTTATTAATTATTGATAAAATTTCTTTAATAGATATAGGCCTGTTTAGATTATCTGTTTTTCCCTGTGTGAGTTTGGGTATGTTGTGTTCTTCAAGGAATTGGTCAATTTCATCTATTATTTTTATTACAGTATATTTTTTATTATATGTATATTTATGCTTTTATGTTTTTCTTCTTTTGCTCAGTGTTATATGCCCAAGTGTCTGGAATGCATTTATTTATTTGTTTATTTAGCTTAAACCAATTAATTAATTCACATACAAGTATGAAACAGCACCTAACTCAAATGGGCCTATCATGTGGGGCTTTAGAGTATTTTGTTGTTGTTTATTTTCACCTATGAAAGGTCAGTGACTGGCCACTAATAAGTCATTGAATGATAAAGTTAATGTTCTGTCAATATTGATAACACGATTTTTGCCTCATCAATCTTATGAGATTTGCATTCACAATCCAATCATTATTATTTAAACATACAATAATCACTGACTTTAAACCAGTAAGAAGAAATACACATGAATATTTGCAGTGATATCTACTTTGTGCAACTTGGTGTCGGAGGTAGAACAGTGAAGGAAATAGTATTTTTCTAATAGCATCATGTACACAATTTCTTCCAGAAAAACACATTTCCATGTACTTGCTGATATTATTATCTCAGATGCTGCAAATAAATCTAGTATTTACAAATCTAACTATCATTTGACCAAAAGATATTTATTTTTTACAGATCAGTGTGAACTTATTCATGAAGAGAAATGAAATGTATTAGACTGACAGTAGAACACAAATGAGTGACCATGTATTATAATACAGTCATGGAATCTAGGCTTATTTACCACCACTATTCTGTTTTTATAGTGCAATATGTGCAGATCATTTTCTCTTTAATGTCATCAGATGTAGACCCATATATTCATTTGCTGTCATCAAGTTTTTAAAATTGTGCATATATATATATATATATATATGTATTAGTCTGAATTAACAGATGTATCATCACCTCCAAATATGAGACAGTTGACTAATGCCAATAACATCAGTTACTAACCAGAAATTATGTGCTCTTCTATTTTCTAAAATGTTTTTCAAAGTAATTTACTTTCTTTTTACTCAAAGTCTAAAATGATACAAACTTTCTCAATAATACTTCCTCTTTTTAACTTCATCTCTGCTGTCAATATCACCACACTTTGTGTACTTACATTTAATATCTGAAGTCAGAATTGGACATTTGTATCTTGACTACTCTCATTTTTTAATTTAATTTTTATATTTTGTGTACAATTTTTCAAAGGTTACACTCCATTTACAGTTATTACAAAATATTGGCTATATTCCCTGTACAGTATAACACATCCTTGAGCCTGTCTTACACCCAAGAGTTTGTACCTCCCATTCCCCCACCCCTATATTGCCCCACCTCCCCTCTCAGCACTGGTAACCACAAGTTTGCTCTCTATTTCTGTGTCTGCTTCTTTTGTGTTATATTCATTAGTTTGTTGTATTTTTAAGATTCCACATATAAGTGATATCATACAATATTTGTCTTTCTCTGACATTTCAGGGAACATAATGCCCTCCAAGTCCATCCATGTTGTTGCAAATGGCAAAATTTCATTCTTTTTTATGGCTGAGTGGCATTCCATTGTATATACATATACCACAGTTTCTTTATCCATTCATCTGTTGATGGATACTTAGGCTGCTTCCATATCTTGGCAATTGTAAATAATGCTGCTATAAACACTGGGGTGCATGTATTTTTCAATCAATGACCATACCAACTATAGTACTTAATTAAATTATGTTTTAATTATGTGAATTTTAAGCTTCATATATTGTCCTATAGTTACATGGATTTTAGATCTAAAACAAACAACATACTATATTTTTTTAAATCTCAAACCAATTTTACTATGGCATTCCACCATTGGATTCCACCAACTGGCAGGTTCAAATGATTTGTTTAAACACATCATAACTGGCATCTGAATAAATCGATGACAGTCTTTATCAAAGTATATTTATTGATTATGGAATTTCAAAGCTTGTTTCAGTACATTCAAGTCTAATCTAAGAAGGTTTAGTTTTTATTTTTAATCTAATGCTGCTGCTTGTTTGTTGCTTCATAACCTCCTGGGGAGCTTTCCTGGGTGTAATCTGAAACCAACCTGTAACAGAAGGGCAGGTGAGAGACCAAAGAAAGAGGCAGGCTATTCCAGTTTGATAAGGTGGGGCAGGGTTGGTTTTTGTTTGTTTGTTTTTCTGTATAGTTGATTTGCAATATTGTGTCAGTTTCAGGTGCACAGCAAAGTGATTCAGCTATATGTATATATATATTTCAGATTATTAAGTTTATTAAGAAAGAGAACTTAGGAGTCTTATCTTGGTGGCCACAACATGAGCAGATTTCTGCACTGGCTAACCAGATTGTTAAAAATTTATATAGAGGATTTAATTGGGTTCAATCACATACCCAGTTCAGACAGTCTCAATGCCATATTACTTTCTCAAGGCTGTATACTTGGATCAACTTCTGGAAACTTGGACGCCAAGTGAAATGCACATTTCAAGGACAGGGGAGGAGGTAGAAAGCCTCCAACTGCCTCAGTCCAGTTTGATGGTAAAATGGCAGTCACGTCTTTTTGATGTCTTCCTCCAACATTGTTGAAATAACTACTTTTATACTCAGGAAATCTGCTGCCATCTTTCTTCCAAATTCTTCCCTAGATCAGACTCATTTCTCGAGTCTTTCAAACTTCTCATTTCACCAGAGGATGAGAAGAATGTATAAGCTGATTAAACGCAAAAAGAGTCCAAAGAACACTTTACCCTTGATGTTTAAATACTTGAGCTCAAATTCCTATGACGCAAATGTGGTATGAGTTTTAACTAGTAATAAGTTGCAAAGTTAGGATGAAAAGAGAGAGTTGTCTAAGGATATTCCTAAACTGACACCTCTAGCATGTCACTGAGTATCTTTTTAAAATTTATTTTAAAGAAAGTATACTTCGGTCCCTTCTCATTTTACTTTCTGAATATTGAAATTTAATATTCTTATCATTTTATAGTTTTCTATTTTTATGTGCTTATATTTGTTTCTCTTACAGACTGCCCTATTTTTACAAAGAAGATTGATTTTATATAAACCTTATTCTTGACTTTTTCTGATGTTATTTTTTTTTAATTTAATTTAATTTTTATTGAAGCATAGTTGGTTTACAATACTGTATTAGTTTCAGGGGTACAGCAAAGTGATTCAGTTAAATATATACGTATATATTTTTCAGATTATTTTCCATTATAGGTTATTACAAGATATTGAATATATCAATAGTTCCCTGTGCTATACAGTAAATCCTTGTTGCATATCTATTTTATGTATAGCAGTTTGCATCTGTTAGTCCCATACTCCTAATTTACCCCTCCCGCCTTCCCTTTCCTCTTTGGTAACCATAACTTTATTTTCTATGTCTGTGAGTCTGTTTCTGTTTTGTGTGTAGATTCATTTGCATTTTTTTAAATTCTACATATAAGGGATATCAAATAATATTTGTCTTTCTCTGTCTGATTCTCTAGTTCCATCCATGTTGCTGCAAATGACAATATTTTACTCTTTTTATGGCTGAGTAATATTCCATTGTATATATATACCACATCTTCTTTATCCATTCATCTGTTGATGGACACTTGAGTTGTTTCCATGTCTTGCCTATTATAAATAATGCTGCTGTGAACATTGGGGTGCATGTATCTTTTCTAATTAGAATTTTCATCTTTTCCAGGTATTTACCCAGGGGTGGGATTGCTGGATCATATGGTCTATTTCCAGCTTTTTAAGGAACCTCTATACTGTTTTCCATAGTGGCTACACCAATTCACATTCCCACCAACAGTGTTGCAGGGTGCCCTTTTCTGTTTTTATATGAACTTGAAAAATTTATTTAACCTATCTCAAACTTAACATGGTGACCATAATTCCCATTCTGTATACCTCATGGGACTTCTTTTGCACATCATACCAGATAAAATGTAAGAAAGCCCTTTATAAAATATATAAGGTGCTATATAAAATAAAAGCAATATCAGCTTCTTTCTAGATACATTCTTTTCTAACACAAACCTAAGAACAGGAGCAGGTAAGATGATATTTAAAATTATTTTACAATGAACTAATGATATAATATCAGTGCCAAGATAACAGAATATATCTGGAAATCTATATAAATGAAAAATTCTTCCGTTTTATAAAGTTTTCAACTAATTTTAACTCAAATTGACTTCAACAGTTTTGCAAAAATTATAGATGGCATCTCTTAATAAAAACAGAATTTTCTAATCCAAATGATCCTCAGATGCTGTAATCAAGCACCTTCATTTTACATATGAGCAACTAGAGATCCAAAAGCATTAACTAACTTGCACACATTCAACGTCATTACTAGAACCCACTTTTCCTAGCTTACATATTAGTGCTTTTTTCACTGTATCACTGGTCATTTGATTGAAAGCCTGAGAAGGCTGCTTTGAAAGTCAGAGGGCAATAAATCTAGCTCATCTCTACACATTTGAAAGTCAACTTTTAATTTATTGCCAAATGCATGAGCTAAATTTTTCCCAGCGTAATGTATAGATTAGTATGAATCTGCTATCCTAGGATACCTGAACAATTAGATTGGATTAAATTTGAGCAGACTTGAAATTATTCTAAAAATAATATCATTAGCTCCATACATCTTTGTGCTATTTCTTGTTATGTAATGCATTTCATTCTAGCAACAGTTAATGTAGAAAGAGATACTGAAAAATTGTGGGCTAGTAAAAGTTTTACAGATAATTGAGTTTTAAAAATTTATCCATAACATTGACTTGAAGCTACAGAGCTCTTCTGAGAAGTTTTATGTGGGATTTTTAAAAATCTTCCTGATTATGTTTAAATTTTTTAGCACAGAAGATTGCACTGTTCTCCCCTATTTCAGGAAACCTCCCCCCTCCAAACACACTCCTAGAGATTTATTAATCTGATGCCTCATTTTCAGACATAATGAAAATTAAAACACACACACACACACACACACACACACACACACACACACACACACACACACACACACACACACACACACACACACACAACAAAGCTCATGCTACCATTATTGTCCTTAGGCTTTTGGGGATAACAACCAAAGCTCAGAGGTAGATAATTGCAGACACTTCTCCCCATGACAGCAAACCAAAATCCAGACCAGAATTTTCATCACTAAAGAATGCTGACCTGGAAAGTATATGGAGGGGGACATAGAACATTTAAAATATCAAGGGCCCACTCATCCTTTATTCTAGCAGTGGCTGAACTAATAAAAGTCAAGGGTTATTGAAAATATATCTTTCCATCACTAGTATTTTTCTGTAGCAGTTATCACCACTGGGCCTAAGGGCTTTGACAAAGGAGCTTTTTAACATGAAAGCAGAAAGAAACAAGCCCTAGAGCTAAGCTGGTTGGAGGCCCAAATGGTGCTTTTTAAAAATAAGCTTGGAGAGCATTAAGCATCTCTGAGCAAGCACCTCCTTCCCCTCAGGATCACAGATACTACTTTTAGATAAGAAGGCTCTGCAAACAGCCATTCTGTACCCCTCAGGATTCCCCAGTTCCTAGTGAGGATGGCTCCCAGAGGAAATGGAGGGGGAGAAATAAATAGACTCAGAAGAGGAAATGAAAAATGTAATAATCATTAGAGTAAAGCTGGGGTAGTTAATGAAAACTGGAGATTAAATTTCCCATTTGAAACCTGGCTATTTTCAATGTATTTCTCAAACATTCTATTTGCAACTATGAAAGAAGAGGAATCAAGTTATCAATATTTCCATTTGTTTTTACATTTCATCATGATGTTTTAAAGTGGTAGACTGCAAATCAGCAGGATCAAGGTTAGTATAAAGAACTATAGGCCTGACCTTTAGTATAAAGAACTACAGGCCTGAACAATAATGAGCAAGGTCAGAAGAAAGCATGTGTTCTCATGAGGTGGTGGCATCCTCACACAGTGATGGCTCCTGCTTTTTAATTTTTAATTAATAGATCAGGGTTTCTTGAGAAAAATTCTTATGCTTGCAGTTATCTTGTGAACAGGTAACTGATTCATGGTCCACTTCAGCACCCTCATAGAATGCTAAAAGTCACAATAATTTATTTTCTTTCTATTTTTATCATCTTTATCTATTCAATATTGTTCTGAATGATTTTTATTCAATGCCTATCATGTGCCAGGTCTGTATTCAGATGTCCTGAAATCTGGGACTCTCAATAATTGCATGCAACCTTTAGGAGAGTAGGTTTATTTATCACATAAATCTTTGGCTCTAATAGAATCAACTTTAGTTTTTCATGTAATTACCTTTTCTAAAAGCAAATACTATCTATTCCATAACCTGTGTAAACACCGCACATGTTAATTAGTATAGGCAGTGTGTAGTGATGAATTAAAACATCTCAACAGGAGGGACATATGGAATTCCCTTTCCGAGAGAACCCATTGGTTAGTTGCTAGACAGGAATTTCTATGATTGCCTCCTTATGTATTATAGTCACATCAACCTCCCACTGATATTAATGCAAGTCTTAGAATTAGAGGTAAAGATGCTTCCAATTACAGAGACAAATCGCTCACTGTTTAAATAACACCACAGGCTACTATTAAGCATTTAACAAAACAAAATAACTATGTAAAATCAGAGTAACAAACATCAAACTAAGGTACAAACAATTTCATCCACATATTTCTGTGGAAGAATAGCATACAGAAAAGCCTTGAGCTCTCATTTCCATGTATTATGGATACTATACACTTAGTATATTTTTTTGAAGTCAGAACTAACACATATTGATTATATATTATTTGCTAGGCCTTGTGGTAGATAAATACATTACCTCATTTAATCCCAGCAATTACCCAACGAAGCTGATATTATCATCTTTATTTGTGGATGAAGGTTATGAAACCTAGAAAATATGTGTAACTTGCCCAAGTTCACAAAGATAGTAAGGCTCAAAGCAGGTTTGAAATCTAGGACTGTCTCAACGCAAAGCTTCATGATCTTTTCTTCATGTCATGCCAGTTAGAGTATTTCTTAATCTCAGATTAACACGGTATGTGATATAATGGTTAAATCTAATTATTTCCAGTGTTTATAAATATGAACTCTTGTTTGTATAAGACAAACAAGTTTGTATAAGTTAAATTAATTACATATTTAACTTAAGTATAAGTTAAATTAATTATTTTATATGCAAGAAACACTGTTTATCTCTGAATATTTTCAGTTACTTTTTTTAATAAGTATTTTCTACAAGCAATTATCAGGTTTTAAATGACTCATATTCATTTTATTACAATCATTATATCTTTAAGTGTTAATTATTTGCTTTAGTAATTTCCAAATGAAACTTTAGAATTTCTAAGAAACAAAAAATTGTGACATGGGACTATTTATTAGCATGTGAGTTGTCTTTAGTAAATATTGTTCATATGGTAATGCATTTGTCTTACATATGGTAATTATTATTAGCTGCACCTTCATTTGTGCAAGTGAGAAAGCAAAAATTCATTTTGAACAACAGATGAATTCCAAAATGATTAACTTTATAAATTATTATTAGTTTAAAAAATCAAATATTATTCATTTAAAATGTATATTTCAAGTAGTTCCTGGATTTTCTTTGTTTACAAGCTTAACTATTGCATTTAAATATCTGTTTATTTTAAAGATTTCTAAACTTTTTGTGTCCAAAAAGTTTTCCCTACACAGACATTGTAATTTGGCCTCCAAAAATATAAAGTCATTAAAAAACCATTTTATTATATGAAAGGATGAAAAAGAAAGATAATGTGAGTGAATCTGGGGAAAATTAGGTATTTCCATATAGTACTGGTGAGCAACTTGAATAAAGGGATTGAGTTATTATTTACCAAAAGTCTTAAAAGTGGGAAGGCCTCATCTATCAATTTTATTTCTATAAGGCATTATTCAAAAAAGCATGCATAGATGCAAGGACATGAATACTTACTGGAAAATTGTGAATAATACTGAAAAAGTCTGGACACTTCCTAAACATCCTTCAGTAGGCACTGGGAAAAGATTTTTGTGTATCAAAGGATACTATCAAGACAATCCATATAAGGGGAGAAAATATTTTCAAATCATATATCTGATAAAGGTTTAATACCTGGAATATATAAAGAGCTCTTAGAACTCAACAACAAAAAGACAAAAAAAAACAATTCAAAATGAGCAAAGAACTTGAATGGACATTTCTCAAAAAAATGTAAATGGCCAATCAGTACATGAAAAGATCTTAACATCCTTAGTTACTAGGGAAACGCAAATCAAAACCATAATAAGATACTACTTTACAACTGCTAAGAAGGCTATAATTTAAGGTGGAAAAAAAGGAAAATAACAAGTATTGAAGAGGATGTGGAGAAAATTGTAACCCTTGTGCATTGCTGAGGGAAATATGGAATGGTGCAGTCACTGTGAAAATAGTTTCTGAAAAAGTTAAACATAGAATCACTATGTGATCCAGTAATTCCACTCCTATGTATATACCCAAAAGATTTGAACTCAAACAGATACTTGTAGGCCAATGTTCATAGCAGCATTTTCCATAACAACCAAAACAAAGAAACACTCCAAGGGTTTATCAACAGATGACTAGATAAACAAAACATGGGGCATATATATGCAGTGGAATACTATTCAGCCATAAAATGGAATGAAGCTTTGATACATGCTACAACAGAGATGAAACTTGAAAATATTATGCTAAATGAATTAAGATAAACACAAAATAAGAAATACTGTATGATTCCACTTATATGTATTATCTAGAACAGGCAAAGTGATAGAGACAGAAAGAAGATTAAAGGTTACCAGGGGCTGTGGTTAATGGAGAATGGGAAGTTACTGCTTAAGGGGTACATAGTTTCTGTTTGGAGTGATGAGAATGTTCTAGGAATAGATGATGATGATGGTTACACAACATTTTGAATGTGATTATTGCCACTGAACTGTATACATTAAAGTAGTTAAAATGACAACTTGTGCTATATATATTTTACCACAAAAAAAGAAGACTGTGTGTTCAATATTCTGAATTCATCAATTATTTTTACACAAACATTAAATATTGAAGTAGATTTAAATTTATTTTTTACAAAAGATCACAATGTATTTGTGAGGGAACAAAATCCTCAAAACTCAGTACACATAGTATGATTACATCTCAATAAATAAATGTGGATGGTGTATTTCCATGTATTTGAATGAATGTTGTGGGGTGTGTGTGTGCGTGTGTGTGTGTGTGTGTGTGTGTGTGAGCTAGAGAGGGGGGAGAGGGAGGGAGAAATAGTAACACTGCATACATAGTGGTTAAAATAAAGCTGAGATTTCAGATAATTGTTTCTTCTTTTCTAAACTCTGACGCTGTTCTCTTATTTTTATATACAGAAAAATTTAAGAAGTAAGTTATTTCCATTTTCAAAAAAAGAGAAAACAGCAACATCAAAAGGTGGAAGAGATTAAAAAAAAGAGAGAGAAGGGAAGAGGACAGAAGTAGTGGAAAAAGGAGGAGGAAAAATGCTGAGGCCAGCTTATTGCTTTTGACTTAAGTTAGAGTTCAATTCTTTATGAAAGAAAAAGGTCTTAGCACTCTAAGACACAGAGGAAAAAAAAAAGGAAAGACCAACTCCTGTGCTTGCATTTGTTTCCCTTCTATTAAATGCTTTCCATCCAATCTTTCCTCCAGGACCCTTGCAGTGAGGATTTCTGTCCGTTGAAGTTATAGGGCTAGTCATGACATAAGTAAAATTGTGAAATTTTCAAGAAAATAATTCAATTTTAGTAGACCTATACTTATATTCTTCCATTTCATACATGTTGCATACATATGTGTACCAGTGACTTGTTGGAAAAAATAACAATTATTTACTGTGATGTGTGTTGATCACCAAGCATGCACTGATATATTCCACTTTCTATCTGGGCACATGGCAGGATGGCACTTCCTTGGCTGTGGGAAGTTAATGTGACCATGTGATTTGCATTAGTAAATGAGATATAAATAGAAGAGTCATGTATCACTTCCAACTGGAATCCTTAGAGTCAGCACATCATTTGCCATGTTTGCCTGTCATGCTCTGACAATAGTGGAAACACTGAGGTGCAGCCTCCCTCAACCTGACTACCTGACAGATGAAAACAGGTCAAAGCCCCTACCTGATTCATGACCGACAGGTGGCATGAGTGAGAAATCGATCTTTACTGTTCTAACTCACTGAGATGCAAGGGTTGTTTGTTACTGCAGCATAACCCCACTTATTCAAAAAATAGATTGGCAAAGAGCATTTCCAAGATCTCACATTCAAAAGAAGAAATTCATTGAGCAAATATTTCTTGAATACTTGCTTCATGCCAGTCATGGGTCCCAGCTAGGTGATAAACTCAAGGAACAATACCCAGTTTTGTGGAGTTTACATTTGAATGTGGAAAACAGACAACAAACATAATACATGTAAAAACATATGCTATTCCAGAAGATGGTATTACTATGGAGAAAAGCATTAGAGCAGGATAAGAGGGATCAAGAATGACAGGAGGGGCTTCCCTGGTGGCGCAGTGGTTGAGAGTCTGCCTGCCGATGCAGGGGACACGGGTTCATGCCCCGGTCCGGGAAGATCCCACATGCCGCAGAGCGGCTGGGCCCGTGAGCCATGGCCCCTGAGCCTGCGCGTCCGGAGCCTGTGCTCCACAACGGGAGAGGCCACAATAGTGAGAGGCTCACGTACCGCAAAAAAAAAAAAAAAGAATGACAGGAAATCAGGTGAGTTTAACTTCTAGAGAGGGTGTTTTACGTAGACCTCAGTGAGAAATGACATTTGCGGGAAAACTTGGAGGTGAGCACACTAACTTCAAGTGACTCAAGCTGAAGTTGGGCAGTGAACTGGTTTCCATGCCTACTCAGAATGAAAAAAAATCATTGAGAATGTTACTGGAAAATAATCTCAGTAGATGCTGGGTTGCTATGTGAATTCTTTGTGTATACATAATCCCATTTTCTTTTTAATGTTAAACTGTTAATTCTAGATTCTTAGCTGAACTAAAAATAAAATCCATATGCTTATGTGTAAAAACTGTGACAATACATTTTCATTTCATTCATCATTGCTTCCTCTGGGCCATGAATTGGAGAAGGTTGTAGAAATCATAGAGGGTTCAAAGGACTCACTTTAAAGATTTGAAAACAGCATTCACAGTGAAATGCTGAGGGGATTGAAAATCGTTTGTCATCTCTAAGAATGTGTGCGTGTATTTGTATATAATGCATATGTATAGACCATCCACATATAGGCATACTTGTTCATGAATCTACATATCACTGAATATTTTAATGCCATTTGCCATATAATTTCTTGGCCATATACAAGAGAGAGTCATGTTGCAGTTGGCTATGTCTATGGTTAGCTGAAGTTTCCACCTACTATTTCTGGACTTAAACTACAGCACGGTCAGTTCTCTGATGAAAAACTAATTGCATTAGCTTGGCTGACCCTATAGATATTCTAGAGGAATGGCTCAAGAGCTATGTGAACCATTATTCCTCTAGATTCCTCTAGCTAGATTCTTCTAGCTCTGTATTAAGTTAAAACCACACACTGACCTATGAAAACCTTGGATAAATGCCTTCCTAGAAATATGACCTAAGAATCTACCCTTGGCATAAGTAGCTTTGTATACCGAAAGAGTGGTGAAATAACTGTGCAATTTTGCAATCACAAACATTTCCAACTCTTCAGTAATGCAAATCCTAGTTCATGGATTTGAGTTGCTAAACTTCTTCCTTCATCAGTAAAGGGTCAGAAAATATGAAGTGAAAGGGTAAAAACAGAAGTACAACACTCGGACCATCCTTTTCCTCATTCATATAAATTCAGGTAGTCACTATTCAAGGCAGGTGTTAAGGCCAGCCCCAAATTAGATTTATATACATATGAATCTGGTGAGAGATCAACTAGGGGTATTCAGTAAAATTCTGTTTACTTTATATTGAATGCCTGCTCTCAGGGACTAAACACTGGGAGTCACAATACCTAACACTTGGGTTAATCGTGCCACAGTACTGGAAATTCAAGCAAAATAATATTTTGACTGTAAACTGTGGACACCATTGTACCTCTCTGAGTAACTCTGTTAAACATTTTTTTTCCTTTCAAATCCATTCCTGCGGATAAATCAGAAAGGGTAGTGTGAAGGGGAAAAGAACCATTGAACTGAGGCTTTGTCCTTGGCTTTTCATTGCTCAACTGGGAGAAAACAGCTACCAGAGAGGGCTGCAACCTTACTCTGCCATATCGTTCAGAATGTCAGCCACAGATTACCCGTGACAAGTATTTAATTCTTTGTCTCACCAGGGACAATGTGCAACCTTCTGCTGGAAGTGAGGTGTTTCATTTCATTTTAAAGCTGCCAACAATAGTTGTCTTTTTGGCCTTGCAGTAAGCTTTCTTTCGATTTAGTATTCCCACCTTCTTCCTCTAAAAGGTAAAAAATAATTCCCTTTCTACTGATTTCCATGCTAACTCCTTTCAAAAGTCTCTGACATACATGATTCTTCCCTCCGTAACAGTGCCTTTTCTTGTTTTCCCACAGAAGGCCACATAGAGCATTTCTGCCTTTGTTTTTGCCAGCTGAACAGAATAAAACATTAGGATGCAATGATTAAAGAGGCAGATCAAATGTGTTTTCGTTATTGGGCTTCTGCTGAGAAGGAAATATAGATTAGAGCGAATGTAGGTAAGCAATTTTTATAGGTGATATACTGAAAACACAAATTACATCCTAGTAATAGCTGATATGTACGTTAATTAGAAGATTCATTCTACCACTAAGAAGAGTATATTTGCAGACTCAAATGTTGCCTCATGCCATTTTCCAGATCATTGACAACTCAGTATGCCTCTGTACCTGGGCCATGACATAGTCACACAACAGTACAGATTAAACTTCCAATTCCTCCAAATGGTATCCATCTTGATTGAATTTGAAACACATCATAATGTTTATTAAAAATCAGAAATATCTAAAGTATTCTCAGTTTTATTTCATTTTTACATGATGTATACTCTCTTATTCAAATGGATTAAAGCATTATTTTTAAAATGTGGGAATATATAAATATTTGATATCTATATATTTTATTATGTTATGAATTTGGCCTATTGAGACTTTAGAAAAAAATGTTATTCCATTTCTCTCTTAAACAGGTTCTTACTGTTGCAGACACAGTGAATAATGAAAAAGTTAAAAATTGTTATTTTTAAACAGAAAAGAAGGTATATATGAAGGAACTGGATAAATTAAAAAAAATAATTTGGTCTTAAAAACTGTAAAATCTGTGTAGACAATAAAAAGTAGACTAGAGAAAGATTTTTTGATGCTATAGATGTAAGCTATCTACACACAGGAAAATTAACAATGCATATAAAATAATTAATAGTTTTCAGGTCATTATAGCAATTCAAATTTAGATATTTTCCAACATGGATGAATGAGGTCAAGTTTATTCAAATCTGTTTAAACATTCTAAGTTACTGCCTTCAGTTCAGTAAGAGGCTTTACCTCAGATATAAACTCTCCTTTGTATATGAATGTATGTATATATAACTTATTTTGGTTTCCTCTTACAACATGATTTTTTAAATTATGATAGATTTTAGAAAATAAGTATGGGAAACTGAGGTTTTTTTAACTTTAATTCTTGTGCTTACAGATTTAGAAGTATTGTTTCTTTAATGTCATGTGCACTTTATTTCTCCATGTATTCTGTTTATTCCTTACATAATGAATTGCCTGTGGGCATATGGAAAGCTTCAATAAACTGCATATAATGAGCTCATTTGAAATTTGCCATAAGTCCAGGGACAGTCATTTTCAAATTTGCCTTCTCTGTAAAAAATTTTGCACGAAGTGTGAAGAGACATTATTTTCTGTTAGGCTCTGACTGTATTCCTGACCCAACCATGCCAGCAAGATATATGCTGGAAAATATTATGGCATTTGTAATAATGTTTTCAAGTGGAACATATCCCTATGGGACATATTTTATGTGTGCTGTAGGTATTGCGAAGAAAAGCATTCAGGGGGCATGTTACTCAAGTGAAGCTGTCGCCAGGTAATAGAGTACTACAGTACTTGGGTGAAATGACACAGATAGACTTATTTCATTTTCCAGTGGAACATTTTAAACTGGCTTGCTCTTAAGAGTCAGTAAATTGTCTAAGCAGGGGAAACAAGTGGCAAGGCTGATAAAATCATAAATAGCTTTTCCATTATTGCTGAAACTCTAATTTTCTTGCTTATTGCTTGAGTTGATAAAACAAATAAAAGAAGGACTCTCAGAAAGAGATTTCTTTAATATGCAAAATGAATTTCAATGTACTCTCCTGCTGGTATTTTTATGGAAAACCTGACTACATGGTACACATGGAATGTAGAAATCTGCATTTAGATAGAAATATTATAAAATGCATGGCATGGTACAAAGTCAGTCTTTAATGGAGATGACAAAGTGCTGAGTTATACGGTTGAGTGGAAAGACAGCATGCATATAGGTTTTCACGTCTTTGGTAACCAAGTGCCAGGTTTGCCCAGGAGAGTACTACATTATTTTGAATTTTTGACAAATATTGATGAGGAAAAAAAATATACCAGATGGGTAAGCCCTTCTCCAAGTGAAAATTCTTGTGCTGTCTATAAGATATGCTTGCAATGTAAAATTTTTCTTAATTTTTCCTCAAATATTTCTGGGGAATAGTGAAGACTGATTTTGTAGAAAGGTATTTCATTATACTTAGGTGAATTTGACTAGGAAGAACTGAGTGATGTTTCATGGTTATGTTAAAACAACTGAAGTCAAACATTCGTGATTCTCTTACCACAACTGATTTTGGGGGGTGACCTCAGGAATTTCACAGTCCCTCAGTGGCTCAGCTATTCTATCTGTAAATGTAAAGTTAAGGTTGCCTCTTGGAAACTATTCCACAGGGCTCGAGAAAGGACTAATGAGTTGACATTTTGTAGACATTTGCAAACGTCAAATAAGCATTTCTTTGTGCTGTTAGAATTCAGTCTTATTATCAAGCACATGTAAGAGTAGCTATTATAAGAATGAGAAATGAACTAGTGGTATAGAGATTATAAATTGTTGAAATAAATATGATTAAAATCATAATAAGCAGAAGAGATCATAATGATTTGAACTATTTTATATAAAACCATTTTTGTAATATTACTATATTTGAATACCTCTAATGAGTTCGTAACAGATAGAAAAAAATCAATGACACAAACATGGAAGGATGAAAACTGTGCACCTGTGCTCTTGTCAAAAACCTCACACACATAAAGAAAAGGATAAAAGACTGTATAATTCCACAGGAACAAAGATAACAGGATGAGCTGACAGTGACAAAATTTCAGAAGCCGGAAAGCACATGTAAAAGTGATAGCTGATTAAGCAAACTGAAGAAAGCTGAAACTTAGGTCTGGAGACGCTGAAGCAGGGAGTTAAGCTGACTGCCACCAGAAAACCCCAGAAGGCTCAAAAATTACTCCACTGAAGTGTCCAGGTGGCGCTAGAAGTAGGACTGGCTGGAAAGCTGTGTACTAAGCATTTAGATGCTCAGAGCCCCTTCCTCACAAGACAGAGTTGTGGTGGGTGGCTACTGAAGAGATGGGAGCTGAGGAACTGAAACACAAAGCTTGCTGGACGTGGGAGAGTTTTACTGAAAACTCAGCGAGAAAGCACAGGCCTACAAGTGGTAAAATCTTCAAAGAACTACACTTTTCATAGTAAAAATCCAATAACTCTGAAATTGAAACATTAAGAACCGTATTATAAGCTTGTTATTTGGAAATATGGAGAGGATTACCAGAAAAAAATAATTAAAAATCAAAATGGCTAAAAGAGGTAAGAGCCTATGGTATATAGGACTTGCAGGGAAGGAGAAACTGGTCTATTTCTTAGTAAGCTCGTAGAATTATTTGGCTTTTAAAACTATCTCCAACATAAAAAGTAAAAATTAAATTAAAATGAAGAGTTGATGGCAAGCTTGTAAAAAGAATACACACACTAAGCCAAGTACGGATAAAAAGAACAGCATGTTGGTATGTTCATCAATGAGCTTTTTTTTTTTAATCACAGAATCTAAATGACCTGGCAAAACATTTTAGTAATCAAAGTGTAAATGAATCTCTTAGTAGTTAGAAAGTGTATTTTTCTTGTTCACCATTCTTTTCTGTCACTTTTCCCTTGAGCATTTATTCACTTATCTTTTAAATGCCTCTTTTAGCCCATTTTTATAATGGGATATACTCTGAGTGATTTGACTTAACTCTGAGTTTGCTCCTTAACTCAGCTTCAAAACAAAAGAGATCATGACAAGAAAGGCAATTTTAGGGCAAGCACAACACATGATTAGGTTCACAGTTCCCATATAAATAAAAACATTGCTTTAACAACACAGTTTCCTGAAGTTAAACACTGAAAAAAAAAGGTAACAAAAGATTTACAGAATTAAATTTAAGGGATAGAGCTTGATGGCACTGACTTTTCAGTAAAGCTTAAAATAAATAAATAAGATAATAAGATACCTTAAAAACATTTGCTTTCCAAATTTCAATCTCTTTGGAAATATAGCTCTTGGATCAATCATTTTGACCAAAGAGGGCAGTATTACAGAATTATTGCAAAGTGTTTTAGCGACCATTATAGGAATGCTTTTCACAAGCGGCCGAATGCAGGGTTTTTTATCATTTTTTTGATATAATCTAAGTCATATTTAATTAACTCTTAAGAGCCTTTGACTACTGTTCCAAATATGTCTTTCTGCAAAAATCACCAGAAGTACTTCAGAACATATCCATATTCACTTTTACAGAGTTTGACCACTGAAAGTAATGGAGACGTTGTTAAGTGGCACATTCTGGGCTTGCCATGGATCCCTGACTCTCCAGAGGTTAATGGGTGACTATATATGCTACTTGAATTATCAGATATAATATCCTACCATACATGCCATCAACTGGGAAGGCACATCTAGGCACTAGAGGCTAATGGCCATTATTTTACTCTGCTTTCAACTTTAAATATTATTTTCAAGTATCATTTGCTTTACTGACGTTAACTGTTATAGACTTGAATAACAGCATTTTTTCCTGCTGCTTTCATTCTCTACGCAGGAAAACCAAATGGAGTCTTTTTCTCTTTTATTGAAATGCTCTCGTAAAAACAACAGCAATTAAGTTGTGTATGTCTAAAACATTCAGATTTTGTAAAAGGAAATTTGAAAGAATTGCTCATATTAAAAACAATATAAAAAACTATCTTCATTAGCTGGTTTTATTCTTTAGATATGAATCTAATGTGTTAAAAATATACAATGTACTGAAAGGATTTCACAGTTATTTAAAACAAAAATAGGATAAAGATTATGAAGACTTATGAAGCATACTATGAAATTAAATGATGAAGCATCCTAACGAATCTTTGACTCTGCACATCTTCCATAGGCATGTTTCACAGAGTAAGCATGGCATCATCCCTATATCTCCCCAGATAAAAGGAAAGGATAAAAATGACAGATCGACCAGGTTTAATATTATAGGCATTTGCAACTGAGCAGCCTGGCATCCTGTTTAAACTACTCAGTCTTCAACTCTCAGAGTTCATTATATCATCCTGCTCTTCAACTAAACCGCTGATCATGTTAATGCCAAACACTATCTCAATCTATTATGAAAATTTTGTTCCCTCTAATTGTCATTGGGTCTTACGTGATTAAGGAAAGCAGAATGCTCATCCATTCCTCCACTGTTCATATTTAATAACATAAAAACGCTCTGGAGTTTCCTACATCACCTTAAATATGAAAAAATATTAGAATAATGAGACTTCTTGTTGAGGGAATGAGTAGGTCTTAAAACGTTTGATTTCTTCTACAACATAACTTCTTTCATAACTTGCCACAGGATTTCTTTTAAATGTTTAGGTTCATTAGTATGAGGATGAGTCTTTAGATGTAATCTAATAATAAGATGATTTTTTAAACCAAAGCTCTTTAACCTATTTCATTAAATTTCCTTTCCTGTTAATGCAGAAGTTCAGTAATAATTAGGACTGTGATGGATTAATGATTGATAATTTTTCAAGTTAATATTGGCAAGCTGCAGTCAGAGATGTTCACTACTGCTATTCATCCCTGCTCTCTGGCATATTGAACATAAGCAAACTTGCTTCCCTTCCCTCTGTTTAAGGGGCTGGAAGGTATTGACTTGGACCTGCAGCCTGCTCATTTCTGTGATTGATGTATTTCCACTTAAATAGTGCGGATTCTTTTTGCAGTTTGTGTTGCTGTTGAGAATAGATTTAAAGAAGATCTGACATATCATTAATCCTTCAGCTCCTATTTTAGATTATGAACATAGCAAAAATCACTATAATGGAGGGAAATAACATTTGTTTAACCAGTACAACTCTACACTCAAGACAAATTCTAAATAGGTTAAGATATTTTTTTAAATAGATGTCTATTATTTTACTCCAAAAGTAAAAGTCAGCTAACATGTTTCAGGCACCTATGAGTAATCCATGGAAATTAAGGATTTTAAAGATAAACATTAACCAAATTAAAAAAAATCTCCACTTTATCACAGTTGGGATTTTGTCTTATAAGCAAGAGGAAACCATAAATATTTTGTTTTTATTTGTTTTAAGCATGGCAGGTATACTACTAAATCTATTTTTTAAATTATGATGCTGCTTGTTCCATGTATGATGGATTGGAATATGAGATGCTAAAGGCAGAAAGACCAGCTAGAAGGCCATTACCATGTTCCAGGTGAGAGGTGGAGAGTGGTGCTGAAAAATGGTGAGGTGTTGAACTACACTGGCAGCTGTGGAGAAGCAGAGATGGATTTGGATGAAAGGGAGTTTGGAGTCATAGAAACAGTACTTAGAAACCAAATAATTATTTGCCCATGAATTTATGTGGATGGATCAGGGACGAGGGTTGGCAGGAAAAGCTTGAGGAGGGAAAGGAAGGTGTTAAGGGTGACTGATCAAACTACTTGGAGCCGGTAAGGGAATGATGATACCCAACAGCAGTCACACCAAATGCAAACAATGTCTACCTGTTCTTTTAAGAAAAGAGACGTGGGTTTTCTTGTTTGTGTGTTTTCTGCATGGAAACACAAGTGCATAAAATAAATCAACAATTGTGGAATACAACTTTGTGCCAGGAACTGGGCAGAACTGATAATACAAAGTTGTTTACGGCCTGTTTTCTTCCCTAAAAAAAAAGAAGGTACTAAAATCAAGGACATAGATACCGTAAAAAGATCATCTTAAAATAATTGCTCTTTTATATATATATATATGTATATATATATATACACACACACACACATATATATATACACATACATATATATACATCTATATACATACATATATACACACACATATATATACATACATATATATATTCACTAAGTTTTTAGTTGTAAATAGAAAAAGAAGGCAACTTAACCTAAATGTGCATCAGAATAATTAGAAGGTGTAAAGTAAAAGTGTCTATACCTTTATTTTTTTAAATCTCTCTACCCCTCACCACTGTCATTAATATTTGGCTTATATATTTCCAGAACTTTCCCTGCCTAAGTTGATTCTTAAAAAGGGAGGATAAATTTTGCGCCTAGGCAGTAATGATACACCCAGAAACTTTCCTAATTCAATTAATCACAACTCCTCCTAAATTTTAAAGTAGTCATTTTGTTTGGGACCTGTTTGCACAGGCTATGTTGCTAACCTCTATTAGTGAGTAGAAACCTAACTTTTATTTCGTAAAATTACTGGACCAGAATACTTTCCATGCTCCCTAACCATGTCTTAGGCACCAGCAATATATTTTATTTTATTACAAGTATATTCTGCCCAACAAAAACCCAGGTATGACCACGTTAGGATATCTATTTGTGGACTTCCATCGTTTAGGTTAATGCATCATTGCACTGTAATAGAAGACAGCACCCCCTCCATCTTGAGCAACATAAACTATATGAATTTTTTGTGTGCAATTTAATCTTTGGGAATGTTTGCCCTCCGCAGAGCACTTTACAGCAGGAAACGCCACCTATTTATAGCTTAACACATTTCAATACGTAATTTGAAACAACTGAAACAGTACAAATGAGTTTTACAAAAAGGTTAATTTTTTTTTTTTTTTTTTTTTTTTGTGGTACGCAGGCCTCTCACTGTTGTGGCCTCTCCCGTTGTGGAGCACAGGCTCCGGATGCGCAGGCTCCGCGGCATGTGGGATCTTCCCAGACCGGGGCACGAACCCGTGTCCTCTGCATCAGCAGGCGGACTCTCAACCACTGCGCCACCAGGGAAGCCCTTTTCTTTCCATTTTTTATCTCCAAATTATTTAAGCCAAAATCATTTTGGTATTTCCAATATTTTCAATAGGGAGAATGCTCTCTAGCCAATGTTCAGTGGATATCTGGATTTAGGTGTTAATAACAAGAGGCATACCTGGACTCCAACCTTGAACCACTGTAATTACTGCCAATAATAGTAAGTGAGTTGTGCCTTAGTAAGCACCCTGAAAAGTATTTGCTGTCTAGGTGGCTATTATAAAAGTGCTTTTATTAGTTGATATCAACCAGTCCTTGAGATAACTCAGCATTAATAGGGACCAATCAAAAGTAGTCTTATAATATTAGATACACATCTGGGTCTTTTAAAATTGTCATTAACTCTAGCTTGTCATCCCATAGATCCATATATATATGTACGTACATATGTATGTGTATATATATACATATACCTTAAATTTTTAATTCTATTATACATTTATGTCCTTTCTATCAACAAAATTTAACTTCCATCTTTTGAGTCTAATATAGACCTACGAGAACTTGGCATATATAATAATGTGCCAAGTTTAAATGTATTTTCTTAGTGATTTAATAATTATCTGAAAGAGCACAAAATATCCATTGATATTATTATGGATGTGGGAATAAAAGGTATATCAGCCAGTTTACCTGCAATAAAGGTACAGTAGCTGGACCAAAATTATTCTGGGTGCTTAAATATCCAATATCTTGCTCAAAGAGAGTGGCCAATTTAACTGTTAACTTTTTCACTTAAAATAGTTATTGAGAATCACTTAGGTACCAATCATTGAGTTAGACACTGCAGATATGATTACAGCCCTCTTCTGATTTAAAGCCCAACTCAGGATACAAGCAAGTAAAGATATAGTTGGAATTCAGTGTGATAGGGTTTTGAACAGTGAGTAAGACAGTATGTAAACAGTTGGGACTGACTCAGTTTTGGGGATTCAGGAAGTCTCCCTAGTGGTAGAACATACAACCAGAGTTCCTAAAGAAAGAGACCTGGGGTATGTATGTATCAGAGTCCTATAGAATACAAAAGGAGATTGTAGAAAATTTGCATATTTATCAGTAGTTCAACATGACATACACACAGAATGACTGAGAATGGGAATGAGGAAAATAATAAAAGAGATGAAATAAGAAGAATTAATATCAGCTCCTATTGGACCTAACACTAGAAGATAAGCACATTTAGTGTAATTTAGTAAATATCTGCTCTTCACTAAGTATCTAAGAACACGATACATTAATTATCCATTTGATCAATACTAGAGTACGTCTAAGAGACAAATATATTCATGTGCTCCACGTGGACAAAGACATTACGTCATTTATGCTTCAAATTTTCTCTGTTTGGGGTTTCTCAAATTTAAAAGTAATTCCTGTTTGTTTAAAAAATCAGTAAATGTGCATAATGGCAAAGTTAAACATTTCCTCCCCATATGGATACATCTTTCTCATGGATCATACACAAGACTATAGGCACAAATATAGGAGTTATACTTACTTGACTTGATTTTTTTCATTTCATATCTCATAGACATTCATATATCAGCACATATAGATTTATTTTGATCTTTTATTCATGCTGTGTTTTTTAATGAAGAATTTTTTATTCTTTTTCTTGATCTCATAACTCCAATTCCTACTCTTTACCTACATTCTCCTCCCTTCGATTCAAATAACATGTTAATCTGTGTATCTGCACGAGGTGTATGACTAGTTTAATCTAATGGGTTGAATTAAGCGAGCAAATGAATGGATTTTTAATTCTTTATATTATTTTGTTGTAAAGTGGTATAATATTAGTGTTTATATATGTTTTATTTGTCCAGCAACTTTCAAATATAAGATTCAAAATGAATTTATATGTCAATTTTACTTTGTCAACTTTAAAGTATATATATATCATACTGGATATATATACTATATATATATGTATACATATATATAAATGCTTTATAAAGTAAGGTTGACATATAGATATTCATTTTGAGTATTATATTTGAAAATCTATGGACAAATAAAATATATATGAAACACTAATACCATTTTATAAATAAAATTATACAATTAAAATATAATATATAAATATATATTAGAAAAAATAACATGAATAATAGTGTCTCCTCTCAGATCACTAAGCTATATTAATACATATGTGTGTATGCATTTACCTTAGTGTAATTTTTCTTTGGTATATTGATTTTCTTGAGAATAGTATTCTGTGGTAGGATTTTAATATTTACTTCACAGCTCTTATTCCCCTGATGAAAGTGTTCTGAAGACTTAATCAATGCTGAAAGCAGATATAATACACTTGCAGTCTATTCAAATTAACACTTCCTTCTCTCTTTGACTTTTGGGCTAATTATACTCATGATCCTTCTCTCTATGGACACCCTGAACTCAGCAGTTCTGAGTGAATAGGTTTGTTTCACTTTTCTCTTTTTGATTTTCTGGATAAATTTTCTTTTTCCATTTTTCTGACATTTTTTAAAAACATAGCTATAAAATGTTAATATCACCTTACTTTTAAAGCAGTTATTGTTAATGAGGATACTATATAAGAAACTTAAAAATCACAGGGTTTTAATAAAATTCAAATGTACTTCTATATCAGTGTTGTAGAAACTGACTCATTTTCATCAAGTGCAATATTGCGTTCATTGGCACTATTATTTTCAACTAAGAATTTGCTTATTCTTTTTTTTCCAGTTGGCCTCTTTATCTAATAATTATACTTCCATTCTCCAAATTTAAGAAGTTGTTAAAAAGCCTCAGCGATTAAGAAAAATTTCCACTGCAAAAGAAACATATTATCATTATAAACCTTGTAACACTAATATCTGTAATAAGGTAATAACACCAACAAATATTTGCATATCTTTTTATTATGGTGTAAAGTGCCAATTCATTATGTCAGCAGATCCAAATAACAATCAGTAATGTGGAAAATCAAGGACATTTGCAGATATTAAAACTAGGAGTCACAGACATTAAAGTCCCCAAAATAACTATTTAATAAGAGAGAAAATTTTACAACATAATATCCAAATCCCCAGGAATTTTTCCAGATAATTTCAAAATTCACCAAACCCTTTGCCTATCATAGTTTTCTCTGAGGAAAACTTTTACATCTTCCCTAGTGAATCTCTTAACTTTATGACCAATTATGAAATCACAATAACCATATATAGGACCAATCAATGTACACTTAAGATAACTAGAGAGAGAGAGAGAGAGCGCGAGAGCGAGTGCACTTACTGTGTGGCAAGTACTGTTCTAGCAGCCAGAGAATTTTTTTTTTTTTTTTTTTTGCGGTACGCGGGCCTCTCACTGTTGTGGCCTCTCCCGTTGTGGAGCACAGGCTCCGGATGCGCGGGCTCAGCGGCCATGGCTCACGGGCCCAGCCGCTCCGCGGCATGTGGGATCTTCCCGGACTGGGGCACAAACCCGCGTCCCCTGCATAGGCAGGCGGACTCTCAACCACTGCGCCACCAGGGAAGCCCCAGAGAATTTTTTAAATGAAGTTCTTATACGCAGGAAAGTGACAATCTACTGGAGCAGGTAGATCCATAAGAAAATAATTTCGTACATGTTATAGTAATTTAGGAGTCTGACAGAGAAATGTACCTTCCATGGACTTTTTTAGAAGTGCAAGTGAATTCAAAAGGAAGAACTTTCTGAGGGATAAAAGACAGAAAAATCATTCTTTTAGTTTGGCAATCTATCACAGCTAACATAGCCATACACCTTATCAGTTACTAATTAGTATCTAAAACAACAGGCATAAACTGGGACTGTCCTGTGTAAACCCAGACTCATGATGGTCCTAGGTTCTCTCCAGAGAGAAAGATTATAGTATAAATATGATTTACAAAGAGCAATACTATTGTATTTCTTCTCAGAAGTCACTCTGCCATCCCTATCCCATGTATCATGTAATGTTATCATACTGCTCATTTATTCAAGACAAAAAAACTAGGGATCATTCTAGGCCTTCCCTATCTGTTTGATACCCCCAATTGTGATATAAATCATCTAAAACATATCTGTTCTTCTGTTCCCTCTCTCCGTCACCATTGCCACTACTCTGAATGAGGTCTTGTTATCTCATGCCTAGACTTTCTCAGTGCCTGCTAATCAGTCTCCTCTCCTTCAGCTCTGCCCATTATTCTCCATGAGGATCCAGATTAAATTACCTACAGTCCATAAGTGGTCATGGCATTCACTGGGACTGCAGGTTCAGTGCATATTTATCGGCTGGCACATAGGGCCTTTCCTGATTTGCCCCACTCATCAGTTTTGCCTTCTAACTTGCTGCTTCTTTCTCACTCTTTATACTCCAGAGACTTAACATATCCCCAAATACAGACACATTTTTCCCCCCACCTTTGAACTTTTCTATATGCTGCTTCCTCTGCCTAGAATTTCTCTCTCTTCCTTGTCTTCTTAGAGACCTTCGAAACCCTATCAAAGGTCAGGGGGCTTCGCTGGTAGCACAGTGGTTAAGAATCCACCTGCCAAGGGAGGGGACATGGGTTTGAGCCCTGGTCCAGGAAGATCCCACATGCTGTGGAGCAACTAAGCCTGTGTGCCACGACTACTGAGCCTGCGCTCTAGAGCCCGCAAGCCACAACTACTGTTTGCATGTCACAACTGCTAAAGCCTGCACACCTACAGCCCATGCTCCGCAACGAGAAGCCACCACAATAAGAAGCAGCAATGAAGACCCAACACAACCAATTAATTAATTATAAAAACAAAGGCCAATTAATCTTTCTCTTTTTCTTTGATAATCATAAATAAGAGTAAAACACTTCCTGTTCTTTGCTGCCATATAAATTGTATAAACATCTATGTCTGCACTCATTGTACTATAATTCTTTTGTTAATTTGTATGTCTCTACTTGATTGTCAGCTGTGAGTACAGGGAGGGCAGAACCATGCCCTTTTCTTCATTGAATCCCAAACTACTGGATAGTAATTAGCACAGAGCAGGCCATCAGTATATGTGATTAATTTTATTCACTGTCAAAACAAGGTGGTATGCATGCAGTGATGTGGCTTATTTGTCAATCAACAATAATAAACAGGCTCAATTCAGGAAATTATGCAAATGTTTTTTATCCACAGGTAGAGGTATCCTCACATCATTTTTTCTATGAAAATACATTTAAGAAAAGATGATTAACAGCATTAACTAAATATACCTGATCTCATGGTAATTTTGAAGATCCTTTTTTTTTTAATAGAACTCTCTGCAGAGCAGCAGCATATAGATAATTTCTTCCCAACTATAAACAAAAGCCTAGGTCACTTACTATTCTTGGTTTTTAGCTTACTCTTTTGTGTAACATGAATGAATATTTGCTCTCTCACCCCTAAGCAGAGGCATTGGACATAAAAGTCCTCATTTTTAATACTAATAATCCAAGATGGCACAGGGGTGGGTAGCAGGGAGACACTGCAGAGAGGAGAAAGGAGGTATTTCAAAATAATTTATAGCAACTTTACATCAGATTTATTTCAAAATTGGAATCAGATGTATAATTAATCCATTACATATTTATTATTTGTTCAGAATAAAAGAAAATCCTATGAGGCCCTTTCTAGTTTCCTTGGGTAGATTAATTGTATAATGTCTAGAACGTACCTTGAAATATTTAGGGATTGGACTAGTATGTATGTGAGTCACTGTGATTTAACTGCAAAAAAATGAAACTGCTGTACAAAACATAAATTTAACTTCCCCATGAAGCTAACAGGTTTCCAATCTATTATGGAAAATTCTACAATTTTTGATTTGAGACTAGAGGAGGACTGCTGTTTTCACAAGTAAGGCTGAGAAGTATAATAAGTTTGTTTTCTACTGTTTGCCAAACCTACAAGCTGACTCCACAGACTGCATGACTGAAAATGCGTTTATGGCATGAGATCCCTTGGGATAACTGTGAAAGCCAAATTCATCATTCTTAGCTGAGACTAGGAACCACAGAGGGCATCAATAGCACCTCTGTCTTTGAAGAAAAAAATTCACTGTAGAAATGAAAGGCAGGGAGTCACCTTTGGACCTTGAAAAGTCTGAAAGAAATTCTGAAAATCATATGCTCTACTGGTCTCTAACGAAAACAGATCAAAAATAACCAAACTGTGGTTATTCTATATCTACAGGAAACTCTTACTAAATTAATGAAAATCCAAAGTTTATATTGAATTACATCACTTTAGGATATTGTTTAGAAGTTGAAGAAAAGAATTAGAAAATGTGCCCTTGACTATGTCTCTCTAATACACCAAAATGAAATATACTCAAAGCCATAAATGCAAGAAGGCAGCCTAATGTTCATGTCAAGGTATTTTGATGTTGAGTCATATGGAATTTTGGTGATCACATACTCTATGAGCTAATGATTTATTTTTTCTTTCCTTTCTTTTCAATTACAAGACACATTGCAATTGTCTCCCCACAGTCCTGGTTTATTTACAGTAGCCGAAAATTGAAAAACAACCAAAAAATGTGCATCAAATGGTGAATGGATATACTAATAGTGGTACATCCATACAATGGAAAACTTACTCAGCTATAAAATAAAAGAACTACTGATATCTGCAGCAACATGAGTGACGTTCAAGAAAGAATATAGATAGAAAAATATATTTGAAGAAAAAGTGAATGAATATTTCTCAAATTTAGTTAACTTAAACCTACAGATTTTTAATAAGTTCAGTTTATCTTAAGTAGGATAATCTGAAGAAAACAACACCTTGACATATCGTGAACAAATCACTTAATATAAAGGTAAAGAGAAAATGTTAAAAGTATACAAATAGAAATGACACATTGCATACATGGTTGCTTATGTAGAAGACAAAGTTAAAAAATAAACTTCTCATCATAATCATTGTGGATATGAAGACAATTGTTAAACAACTTTAAGGTGCTAACAGAAAAAAAAACCAAAACTTTTCACCCAAAATTGTATAACCAACAAAATTATCCTTCAAAAAATGAAGACATCTTAAAGAAAAAAAAAAAAAACCAACTGGTAGAATTTATTACCAGCAGACCTGCAGTAAAAGAAATGTCAAAGGAAATTTTAAAGGCCAAAATAAAGTGATACCAAATAGAAACTCAGGTCTATAGAAAGGAATGGAATTATCAGAAAGATATGTGGATAAATATTGAGATTATCTACAGTTGTAAATTAATTAATAAGGCAAGAAAGAAGCATCAAATATATCTATCTAGCACCCCTTTCACTGGTCTTTATTTCCATATCTTTTCCAGAGTGTATTTTTCTCCAGCCTAATACATTCACTTGGGGATAAACCTCAAAATGTAACTGTATAAGCCTTTATCAATTTCTTCAAATACTGTTTGTTTTACAATCACTAACTTCCTTAACTAAATGGTAAAAGATGAAACAGGCATTTTCTTTAAAAATGTGTGTAAACATATATTTAAATAAATATGTAATATATAACATTATAATAATGTATAATATGTAAACATATATATCAGGAAATTACAAAAAAAACACTTTTGTTTCTATTAACTTTTTAAAATAGTCTGTAGGCATTTAAGACAAAGGTATTGAAAAAGCCCAAATTATATTTAGGCAAGTCCTATAGGAATGGAAAATCTCTAAAAGAAATCCTTCAGTGTCAGGTTTCAGTCTATCCTAAATCGAATTTAGAAAGTATATGAAGTGCAAGGCACATAAGAATATATAGTCAGGCCTTTTGTATCCATGAGTTCAACCAACCTAGGATTTCTATCTGCAGTTGGTTGAATCCCCAGATGCATTTCCCACAGATACAGAGATACGGAGGGGCAACTGTACTATGCCATTTTATATAAGGGACTTGAGCATCTGAGGATTTTGATATACATGGGGGTCCTGGAATGAATCCCCTATGGATACCAAGGAGATTGTATTCCTCATAGTCATATCATATTAATTACATTACATATACAATATATAATATATTATGTAATTATAATAATCTTTTTACCTAGTCAGAAAATTTCTGCAAGTATTAGACACTCATTTCTGAAGAAGAATCTAACTTAAAGAGACTGACTAGCATCTAAGCTCACTTTAAAGAGAAAATAGTAACTCTTGAATGTGAATCTTACAGTAAGGCTGATTATGAAGGATTGGCCTAAATTTTGATACCAAGCACCAAATGGTACTATAGACTAAAACTAATAATTTTCCTCCTCTACTATCATTCATTCTTATTCCCTATGTCTCTTTTTAAAATGTTCAAATAATTTCCTTAATTTCTTTATATAGACATGATGATAATAACAGTAATTTTTATAATCCAATTCTTCTCTAAGTACATTAAAGTTTAATGTAGCCTGGCAATGCAATTCTAGCAAAAACATAATTTGCATAAAACATGAGGCAGCACGAAGCAGAGTTATTCAGAAAGGTTTCAGGCTTCCAATGTTAACACTCACAATTTAATTCTAAGCCATGAAAACACACACACAAGCTTACAATTCCAAATTAATGAAAGTTTCAATGTTTTGGTGGTGTATAAGTCATACATCTTCTTTCTATCTAGATACATCCAACTGTTTAGATATCAGTTATGTGAGTGTATATGACTGTAGAGTCTGCCAAACCCGACACTGTTTAGGCATGTGCAGACCAGCATCTTCATGAATCTCAAAATGTAGTATACTCTTCATATGTTTTATAGTAAAGGTACCTTAACATTAAAATAACTCCCATATTATTAAATGTAGTTCTAATGAATTCAGCCATCTCACATATATATAGGGAATTTGCAATTTTCTGTATTAATGTAATTATGATCAGTCACCAACTGCCTCTTGCTTTATCCATAGCAAATTATATGTAGAAGAGAGGATGCTGTCCTTGAGGAATTCTACTTTATTTTAAGACATAGGATCTGAAAAACAAAAGGAGTGAAATGCAGGATGGGACACGCCATTTCTTGGGAATAAGAGACCTCTCATTTCCTGCTAGGGCCTGATGAATCATGCAATCACATAAACAGAACAGAGACGGTAAATGAATTATAACACAAGAACAGTTACGAATGAGCTGTTTCTCCCCTCACAGATTAAGTGTAACAAATGTAAACTTCAAACACGTTTAAACTTGCTCAGCTGTTATTTTACTTTATGTATTTGTTTATTGTTTGATTAGTTTGTTAGTTGGAAAGGTAATTAGGTTGGTATTTATTAGTTTTTTTTTTTAATAAAACTATAATCCACATGGGAAATCAGTCACTTTCAAAACTACAGTCTTGCTTTCCTCTCATACAAGTCACCTATGTCTATCACAAACCTAATTCTGAACTATGACAGAATGGAATGAGTCAGCAAAATCTGCTTACACCTCTCATTTTACTCCCAAGGCTTAATTTCCCAAATTCAGAAATATATCGGTGACGAATAAAAACAATGCTGTATCATCTGTTTGGTTCTCCCAACTCACTCCTACCCTAGAACCAAGGCTCACTGTGTTGTTCAGGAGTTAACCAGTACACGAAGCAAGGAGTGGTCATATTTATGCCTCAAACAACTCAGTGGAACTCCTTGCAGATATGCAACATTTTGGATCCATTATTCAGTTGAGATAGCAACTAATTGAAACCCCCCTCCTTTTTTTTTTTTTCCAGATTTGATTGTGTTTTATCTGTCTCCTGCTGCTTCATCTTGGTTATCCCTGGGCAAGACTGGAGGGAAAGATTTATACTTGCCCAAATGGAAAGAGAGAGCTTAGGAAGTTTCATCCAAGCCTGTATTTCTATAAAATCTACTGCCATTACCTGTAGAAGAACAGATCACTACAATACAAAGCCAATAGTTACAATTTGCATAAGAAAACATTGTAATGTCAAAGAAAAGTTATAGCATAAAATAAAAAGAGACACAATGAGCTTCTCAGAAATGATCCTTTCTTTCGCGAGTCTCAAGAGGATCGCCTTTGGTGAGAATACGTGCTGATATCCTGTATCAGCTCACCCTGTACAAGTGGATGTAAACTGCACACAAAGGGAAAGCCAATTTTATTGTAAATGTTTTCATCGTTGTGATTGACTCACAAGAGGTCCATTTTCTTGTGGGTCCCAAAGGATGGCAGTCACGCAGCGTTGTGTAAGCACTCATTACTGCGCAAGAGATGCCACATAAACCTTCCATCTCAAACAACAGATTCTATGGTATAAACATGTTTCTTTAAACAAGCACTTTAAACCAAAGATAAGCTGTAGTTACAGCAGGAATGAAGACATTTCTTATAAAGACTATTAACATAGGCACCAAGGCAGACTTCATTTTATCTATGTATTTTTGAGTGCTTACTCTGTGCTAAGTGATTTAAATGAATAATCTCATAACTGGTACCAGAACAGAATTGATGCATAGTGTCTCTGACTAAATTCTGGGCTCTTGTTCAAAGGCACTGCAATCTCTTTAGCATTGATAGTTTTCAGCCCCAAATCAAGATTTCCTGAACTCTTATTTTTTATATTATCTGCAAGTTTAGCCTCATTCCAAACTCCAGGGTTCTTGCTTCTAGTTACTGGAAATTTAATAATAATTCATGTTGTGAGTTTTAGAAAAATATTAGGCCTTGGTGGGTTTCACAGTGTGGGCATCAATGAAGTCTGATGCCTGCACACAGTTATCTCCCAAAAGGTGAACCTCTACCATTGTGTGAACAGTAACACAATAATAGTGGGGAACTTTAACACCTCACTTACACTAATGGACAGGTCATCCAAACAGAAAATTAATAAGGAAACACAAGCTTTAAGTGACACAGTAGACCAGATAGATTTAAGTGATATTTATGGGACATTCCTTCCAAAAACAGCAGATTACACTTTCTTCTCAAGTGCGCACGGAACATTCTCCAGGATAGATCATATCTCAGGTCACAAATCAAGCCTCAGTAAATTTAAGAAAATTCATATCTCAGGTCACAAATCAAGCCTCAGTAAATTTAAGAAAATTGAGATCATATCAAGCATCTTTTCTGACCACAGTGCTATGAGATTAGAAATCAATTACAGGGAAAAAAACGTAAAAAACACAGACACATTGACGCTAAACAATACGTTACTAAATAACCAAGACATCATTGAAGAAATCAAAGAGGAAATTGAAAAATACCTAGAGACAAATGACAATGAAAACACGACGATCCAAAACCTATGGGATGCAGCAAAAGCAGTTCTAAGAGGGAAGTTTATAGCTATACAAGCCTACCTCAAGAAACAAGAAAAATCTCAAATAAACAATCTAACCTTATACCTAAAGGAACTAGAGAAAGAAGAAACAAAACTCAAAGTTAGCAGAAGAAGAGAAATCATAAAGATGAGAGCAGAAATAAATGAAATAGAAACAAAGAAAACAATAGCAAAGATCAATAAAACTAAAAGGTGGTTCTTTGAGAAGATAAACAAAATTGATAAACCATTACCCAGCTTCATAAAGAAAAAGAGGGAGAGGACTCAAATCAATAAAATTAGAAATGAAAAAGGAGAAGTTACAACAGACACCACAGAAATACAAAGCATCCTAAGAGACGATTACAAGCAACTCTATGCCAATAAAATAGACAGCCTGGAAGAAACGGACAAATTCTTAGAGAAGTATAACCTCCCAAGACTGAACCAGGAAGAAATAGAAAATATGAACAGACCAGTCACAAGTAATGACATTGAAACTGTGATTAAAAATCTTCCAACAAACAAAATCCAGGACCAGATGGCTTCACAGGTGAATTCTATCAAACATTTGGAGAAGAGCTAACACCCATCCTTCTCAGACTCTTCCAAAAATATGCAGAGGAAGGAACACTCCCAAACTCATTCTATGATGCCACCATCACCCTGATACCAAAACCAGACAAAGATACTACAAAAAAGGAAATTACAGACCAGTATCACTGATGAATATAGATGCAAAAATCCTCAACAAAATACTATCAAACAGAATCCAACAATGCAAACCCTATCAAATTACCAATGGCATTTTTTACAGAACTAGAACAAAAAATCTTAAAATTTGTATGGAGACACAAAAGACCCCGAATAGCCACAGCAGAGATAAACCCACACACCTATGGTCAGCTAATCTATGACAAAAGAGGCAAGGATATAAAATGGAGAAAAGACAGTGTCTTCAATAAGTGATGCTGGGAAAACTGGACAGCTACATGTAAAAGAATAAAATTAGAACACTCCCTAACACCATGCACAAAAATAAACTCAAAATGGATTAGAGATCTAAATGTAATACCGGACACTATAAAACTCTTAGAGGAAAACATAGGAAGAACACTCTGACATAAATCACAGCAAGATCTTTTTTTGATCCACCTCCTAGAGTAATGGAAATAAAAACAGAAATAAACAAATGGGACCTAATGAAACTTAAAAGCTTTTGCACAGCAAAGGAAACCATAAACAAGACAAAAAGATAACCCTCAGAATGGGAGAAAATATTTGCAAATGAAGCAACTGACAAAGGATTAATCTCCAAAATATATAAACAGCTCATGCAGCTCAATATTAGAAAAACAAACAACCCAATCTAAAAATGGGCAGAAGACCTAAATAGACTTTTTCTCCAAAGAAGACATATAGATGGCATGAAGCATATGAAAAGCTGCTCAACATCACTAATTATTAGAGAAATGCAAATCAAAACTACAATGAGGTATCACCTCACACCAGTCAGAATGGGCATCATCAGAAAATCTACAAACAACAAATGCTGGAGAGGGTGTGAGAAAAGGGAACCGTCTTGCACTGTTGGTGGGAATGTAAATTGATACAGCCACTATGGAGAACAGTATGGAGGTTCCTTAAAAAACTAAAAATAGAATTACCATATGACCCAGCAATCCCACTACTGGGCATATACGCAGAGAAAACCATAATTCAAAAAGACACATGCACCCCAATGTTCATTGCAGCACTATTTAAAATAGCCAGGTCATGGAAGCAACCTAAATGCCCATCGACAGATGAATGGATAAGAAGATGTGGTACATATATACAATGGAATATTTCTCAGCCATAAAAATGAATGAAATTGGGTAATTTGTAGAGACATGGATGGATCTAGAGACTGTCATACAGAGTGAAGTAAGTCAGAAAGGGAAAAACAAATATCGTATATTAACGGATATACGTGGAACCTAGAAAAATGGCACAGATGAACCGGTTTGTAGGGCAGAAATTGAGACACTGATGTAGAGAACAAAACATATGGACACCAAGGGGAGATAGCAGTGGTGGGTGGGGGTGGTGGTGTGATGAACTGGGAGATTGGGATTGACAGGTATACACTGATGTGTATCAAATGGATGACTAATAAGAACCTGCCGTATAAAAAAAAAAGGAAAAAAATAAAAATGTGGTTATTTATCATTAATTACCATATTAATCTCTGTTTTCTCTCCTCTCACTACCATTCATACTCTTCCCCTTTTCAGCCATCACAAATTTTGGGGACACTTCATTTTATAAACCACTCTATGTCCTTAGTGTCTGCCCAGGTCATTTTTCCCCTGTCTTCTCTGGCTTTCTGCTGAGATCATTAGGCCAGAGATTTCCAAACTGTTTTGATCTGTGGTGCCTTTAGTATCTCAGGTTTTTTTGTTTTTTGCTTTTTTTTCCACAAAAAGCCTGAGCCAAATGAAATACCTAAGAGTTCTATTTAGTAAGAAATTAGACCCAAATAATTTAATGTGTTTAGATTCTAACAATTTAGTAGCCGTTAGAAAAAATGATAAAAATAAATTTAAAAGATAATATTTTATTTCATTTTTAAATAACCATGATTACTTGCTAAGGGGATGTGTATATCTGAGCTCTGTGAAATTTCTCCAACCATGGAGTTATATTGTGCAATTCCACCTTCATTTCTTGCTCTACATTTTTTAAAGCAATATTTTATATTTATCACAACAACCACTGAAAACTTAGCTTTACAAAGATATGACATCATTGAAAGGAAGGCAGCACAATCGAATGTTGAAACTATGAACTACCTTGAGTTAGTAATTCACACAGTGTCCTATAGATATTGCTGCATTTTTCTTAAAAATTTAAAATATTGTGTAGGATCCTGTGAGTTCACTGGAGCACCTCAGTACTTATTTTGAAAACTGCAGATCTAGGCATTCCAAAGGTGACTTTCTCCCAAACCTTTCACACGCAATCAGTAATCAAGACTCGTCCATTCCACAATTTCCATGTCATTTATTTATTCTTTCTTCTGTATATCTACAGCCACTTCATTACTTCATCACTTGCACTTGGACTGCTGGATAAGATTTCTAACTTCTACCCCAAGTTTCCAAACTCCAATTTATTTTCCATCTTTCTTCCAGGCTTTCTATTTAAAAATCCAATTCTGATTGTGTCATTATTTGACATTGAAATACTTCAAGCCTCCTTTGCTTTCATGTTTTTGCCCCTGTGAACTCTTAACACTCCCTATTTTCTCATCCTCTCTTTCAGGTGTACTTAGCTGTTTACAAAGCCCCATGCTCTTGCTTACTTCATTGACGCCTGTTACTGCTTTGTCCTAATAGAAATCTCTACAGTCCTTTATCTAACTGGTCAGTGCCTGTATAGTTTTCAAACATTAGCCCTAACATCATTTTCCTGATGTTGGCAGTTCTTATTGTGCCTCACTTGTCTGTACCAATATCACAGTGAATACCTTTATAGGAACACTTTCAAAACATATGATAATGTTTAGCATAATAACTAGCACTTATATTTGGCCCAGTAAATATTTGCTGAAATAATGAAATACAAATGAATAAATACATGTCAATTTAGTTAATGGAGCAATGTTATGCAAACCTTGTCAGAAACCTAAAATAGAATGAAGCTGTCTTCTAGAATGAGTTCCCAGAGAAGTTGACCAATTCTTTTGGGGAAAGCTGCCATAATACATTTAGCATAAAACCAAGCAAGCTTGATAACATGGTGCATCCTCTGAAAGCAAAACTCAGTTATATGCAGATGTTCACAATTCAAGCTTTGACTCCATTTTCATTTCATCTTGCCCTATCTATGCTATTGGTAAGCCAACCCAGTCTGTTGCTGCTGCAATAGTACACCCCAGTACTCTAATTTTTCAACAAAGGATGCTATTCTGTAAGGTGGTGCCGTGGTAAAGATTTATTTTTCCTCTAAAAGAAAGGCTCTAAACCAACAGGATAAGAGTCCTAGAGTTATCTGAGAACCATTGTTCCTATGCCATGGTCTCTGAATGACAGGTAAAATCTAGAAATCAGTGAATCAGAAACCTAAGGGAACTTTAGATACCGAGCTTTCAGAGACTGCAAGAGCAAAAATTAACCCTAACCAAGCGTACCTCCACTAAGGTAAATAAACACCACTGAGTATCACAAAGGAAATTCTGCTCTTTGAGCCTCGGTAGAAGAACATAGCAATGAACTGCTACTCATACAATCCACCCAACCAAGAAATTATTTAAAATTCTTGCTTCCTTGTTTATGGGAATTGAGTATGTGGTAAGACATGATTACACCATCATATGGGCCATATATTTGATGGTCTCAAACTCCTACTAGCATCATCTTGGCAAATCAATGAAATTATAAAATATTAATCACTTAAAATGGTTCAATTATTTTTTCACCACATTAGTCAAAGTTTTAATACTCTTTCAATTGGAAAAAGAAAGATGAGCTTTGTGGAACTCCTATGGAATCACCATGGGAATTTTTTCCTGGTACCTCTACATCCAGATTGTCAAGTTGAAGTCCTAAGGAATAAATCAGAAAGTTTAAAAAAAAAAACACCTTCCAATTATAACTAGGCACATCAGATGTCTGATTAGGAAAACTGATTTTTGATGTATGTCACCACTTTCAAGTTGATGTATTTCCCACATGCCTATGAATGAGATTTTTCATCATTCGGTAATAAAGGGGGCAACTAATCACCTAGCACAAAATCCGAGGATGCGTATAGCAACACTTTCTATTACTATTTTAGAAAACATGCAGAATAAGTAGATGAGTACAGCTATGAGCCAACTGACACTCAAAAATAAAGAAAGAAAAAGAAAAGAAAAGAAGGAAGGAAGAGAGGGAGGAAGGGAAAGAAGATGGGAGGAAGGAGGGAGGAAGGAAGGAAGAAAGGAAGGAAGGAAGAAAGGGAGGGAAGGAATGAAGGAAGAAAGCAAGAAAGAAAGGAAGGGGGACTTCCCTGGTGGTCCAGTGGTAAAGAATCCGCCTTACAATGCAGGGGACGTGGGTTCCATCCCTGGTCAGGGAACTAAGATCCCATATGCCGCAGAGCAACTAAGCCCATGTGCCACAGCTACTGAGCTCGCATGCCTCAGCTAGAGCCCGCGAGCCGCAAGCTACAGAGCTCACATGCCCTGGAGCCTGCACGACACAACTTGAGAGAGAAAAACCCACACGCCATAACTAGAGAGAAGCCCACGTGCCGCAACGAAAGATCCTGTATGCTGCAACTAAGACCCAATGCAGCCAAAAATAAATAAAATAAATAAATTTTAAAAAGGAAGGAAGAAAGAAAGAAAAAAGGGTATTGGTAGTTTTTCACATTTGTGGACTGCTGTTAGTATCAGTGTCTTTTCTTAGATGCTCTCTCCAAGGAATATTCAGAAAAATGAAAGTACTTTTTTTGAATTGCCAGTTCCTGAAGAGGCTTCCAAGAAACTTGAATGATGCTTCCCTCCTGGGTACACTGCCACACAGTCAGCCAAATGGAACACTTGGCTATATAAGCTTGGTTAGAAGTACTATGTCTCACAAAATGGTTAAAAGATCCAGTCTTAAGTTTTTCAGATCATTAACTTATTCATTCAACTATTTATTCATGTTGTTTAGTCAACATTGGAGAATCTTTTCTGTGCAAAGCGTTGACTCAGGAGCAACCTCTGACTCTAAAAACCATTCAGACCCCAGGGAAACACATCACATCTCATGCCCTGTCTTCAAAACCAAAGTCCACCATGTCTGAAAGCTATGAAGATTTGTGTGTTATGCTGCTGGCAGTTTTAGAGGAGATAGACATTGTTTTGGAGTGTGGGGGGCATTTAAAAGGCATATGAATTTAGGTAAGAGAAACAATTTTATTTGAATTGATTCATATTTCAATATTCCTCCCAGTGATGAACGTTGATGCTCCAATGTGAAATAAGGAAAAAAATTCCCAGCCTTCCTTTCCCATAGGGAACAGACATTGGAATTAGATTCCACCCATCAGACACTGCCTGGAATTCAGAAAACATCTGGTTAAGAAAACAGGGCAAGCAGGGCATGCACTTTTCTGGCAAAGGGACAGTGGTAAAGGCAGTGTGTTTCTGGGGTCAGTGGTGTCCATGACAGCAATATGTCAAGAATGTTGCATCATGGCACTTAATTCAATGGTGACAGTGCTCCATGTTCTGCAGTATGGTTTTGGGCACTGCCCCTGAAATAGCAGCCTAGAGTTTATCTCTTCAGCTCTTTTAACATTTCTGTAAGTGTAAGATTTATGTCATGTTTAACCATGGTAGAAGTATGAGTTTAGAAAAAGGAACTGACTTGCAAATATTGTGAACATTTTCAATTTTACCAGATTCTAGCAAATAGCTTCCTAAAGTTGCAATACACCAGTTTATGAGAATAATCTTTCCCACCACTGCTTTAGCATCATAGATATTTATATTTTTTCAAAACTGATAAGTAAATATATCCTATTTTTACTTCAATTTGTATTTTTTTGACTATCAATGAAATTGAATATAGTCTCATGTGTTTACTGTGCATCCATATTTTCTTTTCTTTAAAATGATTATTCATATACTCTACCACTTTTTCTATCGAACTGTGTACACATTTATTAATAATATTCATTATATATTTGGAACAATACAAATATACACATATAATATGTATGTATATGTATTATATATAGTATTCTCTCCCTTTGGTGTCTGCATGATAACTTTGTTAGCGTCATCTTTTGCACAACAGATGTTGTTGTTGTTTAATAAATACATGTTATCAACTTTTTTTTGCAAAATTTATTTTGTCCCTTGTTTAAGAAATTCTTCTCTAAGCAGAAGTAATGAAATATTTTTCTATATTTTCTTCTGATAGTTATAAATTTTATTTTCCCTTTGAACACTTCAAGTATTTGAAGTATATTTTGTGTATGGAATGAGATTGGGATATAATTTTATATTTTCCTCATGGATAGCTAATGGTAAGAACTGTGAAGGGTTTGAAATTTTACCCTATAAACAAGCTAAAATGTTAGCCAACAATGTTTTATAGCTGTCAGTAGAAGATATGAGATTTCTGGGTCAATAATGACAGATAGTTTATTAATCACAGCAATAGCAGTAGCCAGATTATCATGTTTTTTGCCCCAATTCCCTGAGCCCCAATTTCCACAAGGAAAGTTGAAGAGAACAAGATGACACCTGCACCTATGCTGTGGGTTGTGCTATAAAAAAGGAACTCCTGAGCTAAAGAAAACCAAACCTTTTATAATAGGTGGTAAGGATGCTTGCCTTTTGCTCTAGAGAGAGACTCTATGTCTATCTTCCGAGTCTGTTGACGACAAAAATATCCTATAAAATAAAGATTGGAGCAAAGGGCAATAAGATGGAAGAAACACAAGTGACCTATGGGGACTTGTCTCCCAACAGCCAATTGTCCCAACAATGTTTTCCTACAGAGACCTCACCTCTTTTATTAAAAATTCCAATATATAATCAATTTACCTTTCATTGAGTCAATGAAACAGATAAATATATGTATCCTTGGCTATCATGTTGTATGGATTTATATGTTATAAATAATTTAGGCTCATATCATTTTAATTAAAATCTCTTGTTGAAACCTCTATATCTAGTAGTGGAAATCTATTACCCTTTTGGTTTGTCTTTTTAAATATTTTTAGTTCTTTGTGAAAATATACCCTTCTATATTTATTTTATTTTGTCAAGGTTCTTGAAAGAAACCTAATAGGGTTTTGTTGGAAAGACATTAAATGTAAAAATTAATTTGGAGAAAATTTATAATTTTAAAATGATGGGTGCTGCCATCAACACAAGATACCTCTATATTTATTTTGGTTTTCCTCCACAGTCTTTAAAATGTTTTGTCAGCCATCTTAATTAGTGAGTTTGATCTATTATACTTAATCTCATTTCACCTTTCCATATTTCTTGCCATCTGTTATATTCATCATTGTCTTTCATCCTAATTTTTTTCATTCTGTTTGAAGTTTAGTTTAGCTTATTTTCATTTTTGCATTGCTATGCTCATATTAGTTTGCATATTAAATTTATTTTTCAAGCTATATCTAGTAATAATCATATCCATAGCCTCTCCATGAATAGGAGTTTAATCTCAGTGTAGTTTTACTATTCCAACCACTCTTGCCATCTTTCTCATAAATATCACTTTGAATTTTAGTGCAAACTTTTTATTTTCAAGGACAAAAATAACTTTTACTCATTTATTTGCTCACTGTTCTTTCCCATAAATCACTACCTACTCTCAGATTCAATTTTCCTTTGTAATGGATTATATCCTCTGTTTTTTTTAAGACAATTTTTTTTAGAGCTATTTTAGGTTTACAACAAAATTGAGTGGAAGTACAGCGATTTCCCCTGCTCTCACACATGCATAGCCTCCCCATTGTCAAGATCATTCTCCAGAATGGTACATATTTTCACCAAAAATGAACCTATATTGGCACATCATAATCACCCCAAATCCAGTTTACCTTAAGGTTCACTGTTGGTGTTTTACATTCTATGAGTTTGGACAAAATCATAATGACATATATCCATTGTTATAATAACATACAGAATATTTTCACTGTCCTAAAAATCCTTGTGTTCTGCCTGTTCATCTCTACCCTCAACCCGTGACAACCACTAATCTTTTTACTGTCACTATACTTTTGCCTTTTCCAGAATATCATACAGTTGGAATCATACAGTATATCGCCTTTTCAGATGAGCTTCTTTCACTTAGTAATATGCATTTAAACTTTCTCCATTTTTTTTCATGTCTTGATTGCTCATTTCCTTTTAGTGCTGTGTAATATTCTATTGCCTGGGTGTACCACAGTTCATTAACCCTTTCATGTAGGGCATATTTGATGCTTCCAGGTTTTGACAATTAGGAATAGAGCTGCTATAAATATCCGTGTGCAGGTTTTTGTGTAGACATAAGTTTTCAGCTTTTTTGGATAAATATCAAAGGAGTGATATTGCTGGATTGTATGATAAGACTATATTTATTTTGTAAGAAACCACCAAACTGTTTTCCAAAGTGGCTGTACCATTTTGCATTCCTACTAGTTACAAATTAGAGGTATGTTTACCCACACCCTCACCAGCATATGGTGTTGTCAGTGTTCCAGATTTGGGCTATTCTGATAGGTGTGTAATGGTATCTCATTTTAATTTGCATTTCCCTGATGATATTTGATGTGGAGAATCTCTTCATATACTTATTTGTCATCCATATATCTTCTTTGGCAAGTTGTTTTAAGTTATTTGTCCTATTTTTTAACTGAGTTATTTATTTTCTTATTGTTGAGTTTTAGGAGTTCTTTGTATATTTCAGATAACAGTCCTTTATTAGACGTGTCTTTTGCAAATATTTTCTCCCAATCTATGGGAGAAATTGTTTTCTCATTCTTTTGATCTTGTCTTTCACAGAGCAAATATTTTTAATTTCAATGAATTCTGGCTTATCAATTATTTCTTTCTTGCCTCATGCCTTTGGTGTTTTATCTAAAAAGGCATCACCATACTCAAAGTCATCTAGGTTTGCTCCTATATTTTCCTCTAGGAGTTTTACTGTTTTACATTTAGGCCTATGATCCATTTTGAGTTAATTTTGGTGAAGGGTATAAAGTCTGTGTCTAGATTCACTTTCTGTATGTGATGTCCAGTTGTTCCAGCACCATTTATTGAAAATACTATCTTTTCTCTGTTGCACTGCCTTTGCTCCTTTGTCAAAGATCAGTTGACTATATTTATGCGGATCTATTTCTGGGCTCTCTATTCTGTTTCATTGATTGATCTATTTGTCTTTCCTTTTACCATTACCACATTGCCTTGATGACTGTAGCTTTACACTAAGTCTTAAAGATGTGTAGCACAGTCTTCCAACTTTGTTCCTGTTTGTTAATATTGTGTTGACTATTCTAGATCTTTTGCCTCTCCATATAAACTTTAGAATCAGTTTATCAGTATCCATAAAAATAATTTTTCTGAGATTTTGATTGAGATTGCATTGAATCTATGGATCCAGTTGAGAAGAACTGAAAAATTGATAATGTTTAGTCTTTATTATGAATAGAGAATATCTCTCCATTTATTTAGTTCTTTAATTTGGTTTTTCTTTTATTTCATTTGTGTTTTGTAGTTTTCCTCTGAGAGACCTTGTAGATCTTTTTGTTAGATTTATATCTAAGTATTTCTTTTTCTTTTTGGTGCTAATGTAAATGGGATTATATTTTTAATTTCAAGTTTCACTACTTGTTCATTGTTGGTATATAGGAAAGACATTCACTTTTTTATATTAACCCTGTATCCTGCAACCTTCCTATAATTACTTATTAGTTCCAGGTGGGTTTTTTTGGTTGTTGAATCTTTCAGATTTTCTACACAATCATGTCATCTGTGAACAAAGACAGCTTTATATCTTTCTTCCCAATCTGTACATCTTTTATTTCCTTTTCTTGCCTTATTGCATTAGCAAGAACTTCCAGTATGATGTTGATATCCTTATCTTATACCTAATCTGAGTGGAAAGCTTTGAGTTTCTTGTCATTAAGTGTGACGTTAGCTGTATATTTTTTGTAGATTATCTTTATCAAGTTGAGAACGAGTCCTATTCTCAGTTTACTGAGAATTTTTATCATAAGTGGGTACTGGATTTTGTCAAATGCTGTTTCTGCATCTATTAACATGATCATGTGATTTTTCTTTTTAAATCTGTTGATATGATAGATTGAATTATTGATTTTTTTTTTTTTTTTTTTTGCAGTACACTGGCCTCTCACTGCTGTGGCCTCTCCCATTGCAGAGCACAGGCTCTGGATGTGCAGGCTCAGCGGCCATGGCTCATGGGCCTAGCCGCTCTGCAGCATGTGGGATCTTCCCGGACCGGGGCACGAACCTGTGTCTCCTGCATTGGCAGGCGGACTCTCAACCACTGTGCCACCAGGGAAGCCCTGAATTATTGATTTTTGAATGTTAAACCCTGGTTTTTTCAAAGAAAGTTTGAGGATGGTATATGTTTTGAGTCTTTGTTGATCATATAATGTGTTTTTACACTCTCAAATGAATAACAGTTTTTTTCTGGATGAAGTATTCTAGATGTAAATTCATTTCCCTCTGGTACTTGAAAGATATTGTTCCATCATCCTCTTGCATCCAGTGTTGGTGAAGAAAAATCTGAAGACTCTGATTTGTGTTTCTTTAAAGATAGTACATGTCTATAATGTGAATGGCACTGCCTTAGATATGGTGATCCTTTTCATTTTGCCACCTGAAAGCCTTAAGCAAAACTATAAGATATAAGCAAAAGTCAAACCAGGCACCAAAGAAAGATTCATAAAAAGGAAGCAGACTCGGAAGAATGCTTTATGCCTCTCACACTTCTCCATTTTCCCTACTAGAATATGGCTACAAGATAAGGGAAGAATATCTGTGGATAAGAGAGAGAGGAAACAAACAAACAGAATCTGGGACTTTGTCACATTGCTGTATGAGCACTGGACTATCTAATTTTTCCAGGTTACTCTCTTTCAATTACATAATGCAACCAGGTTCAATTCTTAGCCCTGTTTGCAGTTTTCCCAGTCACGCCCTACCCCTGGTTGCACAGCATACCTCAGTGTTCTGGATGGGGCAAGAAAGAAGTGGGTCTCTTTGGCAGTGTCCTGTACAGCTGGGAATACCAGACTCTTTCTCACAAGCTCTCTTATTCCCCCATGGGAGAAATCATGGTCTGAGAAGGTCTCTCTTGGCACTGAGCCGTGCAACCTTGGAGGAGGAATGATATGGATAAAGTGAGACTGTTCCTCTTCCCTTCTTCAATGTGTTCAATAACAGATTGTTTTTGCTCCAAAGGTGTTCTGGAACTTCTCTGCTAGATTCCTACACTTCCACAAAGGCTCTCTTGTCTGTGGGTGATTGTCTGATTTGTGTTCTTTGGGGAGAAGATTGTAGAAAATTCTTATTCCACTATGGTGGTGACATCATTCCCAGAACTTCTCTATTTTTTCAAACAGTGCTTCAATACCATGCTTTCTATTTTCACTTCTGGAGGTCTTTTGTTTTCCTTTTTATTGAACTATGGTTTTATACAATATTATATTAGTTTCAGTGTACAACATAGTGATTTGACTTTTATTTATATTATGAATTGATCACCACAAGTCTAGTAACCATCTGTCACTATAAAAGTTATTAAAATATTACGGCCTATAATACCTATGCTGTGCCTTACATCCCCATGACTTATGTATTTTATAACTGGAAGTCTGTATCTCTTGCTCCCTTTCTATTTTGGCCCCTCCCCTCTTGGTGACTACCAGTTTGTTCTCTGTATCTATGAATTTGTTTAGTTTTCTTTGTTCTTCTGTTTTGATTTTTTAGATTTAATATGTAAGTGAAATCATACAGTATTTGTCTTTCTCTGAATTATTTCACTTAGCATAATACCCTCAAGGTCTATACATGTTGTCACAAATGGCAATATTTCATTCATTTTATGGTTGATGATTATTCCATTTTATATATATATATATATATATATATATTTTTTTTTGATCCATTCGTCTGTTGATGGACACTTAGATTGCTTCCATATCTTGGCTATTATAAGTAATGCTGCAATAAGCATAGGGGTGCATATATCTTTTTGAATTAATATTTTATATTTTTGAATAAAAATCCAGAAGTAAAATTACTGGATCATACGGAAGCTCTATTTTAAATTTTTTGCAGAATCTCTATACTGTTTTCCATTATGGCTGCACTGATTTATAATCCCACCAACAATGCCCAATGGTTCCCTTCTCTTCACATCCTTGCCAACATTTGTTATTTGTCGTCTTTTTGACGATAGACATTCTGACAGGTGTGAGGTGACATCTTACTGTGGTGTTGATTTGCTTTTCCCTGATGATTAGTGATGTTGAGCATCTTTTCATGTACTTGTTGGCCATGTGTATGTCTTCTTTGGAAAACTATCTAGTCTGGTCTTCTGCTCATTTTTTAATTCAGTTGTTTGTTTGTTTGATATTGAGTTGTTTGACTTCTTTACATATTTTGGATATTAACCCCTTATCAAATATGTCATTTGCAAATGCCTTCTCCCATTCAGAAGGTTGCCTTTTCATTTGTTGATGGTTTCCTTCACTGTGTAAAACTTTAATTTGATTGGGTCCCATTTGTTTATTTTTTTCTTTTGTTTCTTTTGACTGAGGAGATAGATCCAAAAGAATACTGCTAAGACTATGTTAAAGAGCATACTGTCTATGTTTTCTTCTAGGAGTTTTATGGTTCCAGGTCTTACACTTAAGTCTTTAATGTATTTTGAGTTTATTTTTGTATATGGTATAAGAAAGTAGTCCAGTTTCATTCTTTTGCATGTAGCTGTCCAGTTTTCCCACCACCATTTATTGAAAAGACTGTCTTTTCCCCACTGTATATTCTTTGTTTCTTTGTTGTAAATTAATTGACCATATAAGTATAGGTTTATTTTCGGGGCTCTCTATTAATCACATTTAGGTATCTCTTGCTCATTCTTTCCTTACTTTTTATTTTGTTTATACTTTTGACCTCTTTATCCCTTTTTCCTACATTCTAGACTGATTCCACAGACCACTCTTTAAAATGTTAATTCAGTCATTTGCTCCCTCTATTCTGCTATTTAGCCTCTCCATTGAATTTTTAAAACAATTAAAATTTGCATTTCCCAAATTTCTAGAAGTTGTTTCTACAACAACATAATCTCATTTATTTCTATGAGGATATGGAATTTTACTTATTTACAGCCTTTTTCTGGTTGTTATATAAGTCTATTTCCTCAGGTATAAGTTCTTTAGTTTGTTATCTCTCTTTCATTATATTGTTTATACACAAATTTCTGGCAATTTCATTTTTTGATCTCATCTGTGTAATGTATTACCTACTATACTGGCAGCTCCAACTGTTGGAACACTCTGCTTGTAAAAGGGGAGAAATCAGCTGCTGAGGTTTATTCTATCATTACTAAGATCAGTGTGTGCCCAGTACACTGGCAGCGAATCTTCTAGGCTTATATACTACCCACTTTTCCATGCAACTGTAAACTACCTGGAACACTCTTCTGCACTTTTTTATTTCAATGGCATCTACTACTTAAACCAGAACAATCATTTCATAGTTTCTGCCAAAAGGAATGATGTCCAGAAAGTTAATCTCTCTTGTTCATCCTGCTTAATTACCTCAAACAATTGCATTCTTGCTAACTGCTTCTATCACATTGAGCTTTTTGATGCCACTTCCATGAATAAAACTTAAAAGGCAGTTCTTTCACTGAAATAGACACTAAAAAGACAGTAGAAAAGATCAGTGAAACTAAGAGCTGATTCTTTGAAAAGGTAAAATTGACCAACTATTAGCTAGGCTCACTAAGAATCAAAAAAGAAGGCCCTGATAAATAAAATCTGATATGAAAGAGAAGTAACAACAGATACCACAGAAATATCACAAAGTATTATAATAGAATATTATGAAAAGCTATACACTAACAAACTGGACAACCTAGAAGAAATGGACAAATTCTTAGAATCATACTAACTTCCAAGACTGAATCAGGAAAAAAACAGAAAATCTAAATGGACATATCACCAGAACAGAAATTGAAGCAGTAACAAATAAGCTACCAAGAAACAAGTGTTCAGGACCAGATGGCTTCACAGGTCAATTCTACAACATTCAAAGAAGATTTAGTGCCCATCCTCCTCAAACTATTCCAAAAAAACTGAAGAGAAGGGAACACTTCCTAACTCATTGTATGAGGCCAACATACCAAAAAAGAAAATTACAGGCCAATATCTCTGATGAACATAGAGGCAAAAATCCTCAACAAAACATTGGCAAACCAAATTCAACAATACATAAAAAAGATCATACACCATGATAAAGTGAGATTTATTCCATGTAAGCAAGGATGGTTCAACATCCACAAATGAATCTATGTGATACGCCACATCAAGAAAATGAAGGGGAAATATCATATGAACATCTCAGTAGATGCAGAAAAGGCATTTGACAAGAATCAGCACTTGTTTATAAAAATTCTCAATAAAGTGGGTATAGAAGGAATATAACTCAACATAATAAAGACTACATATGAGAAACCCACAGCTAACATCATACTCAATGGTGAAAAACTGAAAGATAAGTTACAAAAAAAGGATGCACACTCTCACTGCTCTTATTCAACATGGTATTAGAAGTCCTAACCAGAGCAATTAGGCAAGGAGAAAAAGGCATCCAAATTGAACAGAAAGAAGTAAAACTGTCACTATTGATAGATGATGTGATTTTATATATAGAAAACCCTAAAGACTCCACCAAAACACTATTAGAAATAATAAATGAAAATATTAAAGTGGCTGGACACAAAATCAATATGCAATAATTTGTTGCATTTCTATATGCTAACAATGAGCTAACAGAAGGAGAAATAAAGAATCAATACCATTTACAATTGAGACAAAAAGAATAAAATACCTAGTAATAAATTTAAACGAGGAGGTGAAAGACCTGTACACTGAAAACTATAAGACATTGTTGAAATTAAATAAAATACAAATAAATGGAAAGATATTCCATGCTCATGGATTAGGAGATTAATATAGTCAAGATGTCCTTTCACAAAAGACTCCAAATAGCCATAGCAATCCTAAGAAAAAAGAACAAAGATGGAGGTATCACACTCCTTTATTGCAAATAAGAGAAAAAACTAAAATTTATTTAATTAAGCTATATTTGTTTGAATTCAAAGGGATTTTAAACTCCATTTGCTACTGCATCCGTTTGCTATACAGATTTTTTTTTTTTATTTGTGAGAAAGTTTGGGGTTACTTTCCTCAAAATACACTATTTTATGCACACAATTTCATAAATGTAATAATTTTAAGTGAAGAAATTTGCACCAATACCACTGTTGTGATAAAATTATAACTTCACAGCCTTTAAATCATAATCATGGTTTTTGTACACTATTCAAAACTCAGTTTAGCCATGACCTACTCTTGATCTTCCTAATAGCCCTTGGATACCACCTTCCATCATTTTCCTTAACAGATTTTGACTTAAAAATCTATTTCTGTGACTTTCACCCCAATAAGACCTTGAGTCAACAGAGGACAGAAAGTATCTTATTGACCCTGGTACCCTAGTTTCTGGCACAAGTGTGCCCAAACTGTGCTCCAGAAAAGGAAAAAAAAATTGTATGCTACAATGAAAAGAATTTTCACAAGGTAAAAAATAATCATTAAATTTAAGTGAAAAAATGTATGATGTCTATGACATATTTTTTCTTAGATTCCGTATATATGTGTTAGCATACTGTATTTGTCTTTCTCTTTCTGACTTACTTCACTCTGTATGACAGACTCTAGGTCCATCCACCTCACTACAAATAACTCAATTTCATTTCTTTTTATGGCTGAGTAATATTCCATTGTATATATGTGCCACATCTTCTTTATCCATTCATAGATAGCTAGTGGGAAGCAGCTGCATAGCACAGGGAGATCAGCTCGGTGCTTTGTGACCACCTAGAGGGGTGGGATAGGGAGGGTAGGAGGGAAGGAGACGCAATGAGGGAAGAGATATGGGAACATATGTATATGTATAACTGATTCACTTTGTTATAAAGCAGAAACTAACACACCATTGTAAAGCAATTATACTCCAATAAAGATGTAAAAAAAAAAAGTATGATGTCTAACATATATTTTACTTTCATTTGGGTCTAAAAACTGATCGTGGTAACAAATGTTTGATCCTCTTTCATGAGAAGATAAATACTCTGTCACATCTCTCCTTCCACTGTTACAGAATTTGTAATCATTGTATGTGTAAACCACTATGAATATATGGTATGGAACTTGTTCTCATGTTTATCTTTGTCAGAGGATAATGAATTACTCTTTTCAAATGCATTGCTTAAGAAGGAAAAAATTAGAACTAAAATAATTTTTAAAATCCTGATTCCTTGTAAATGCAATAAACTAACAGGAATAAATGTAAGGCTATTTAGGGCATGAAATAAGATCATCAATTTTATAAGCTAACATTCATTTTCTTGAGGTATCAGCTTCATCTCACAGGTATTTATAAATACCTGGTGATTAGTAGAATATATAAAGCTAAGCCTTAGGTTACTTTATGTAGTCTGAACCTAGTTCTTTGGGCAAATAAAATAAAAATATTCCCAGTAACTCATTTGAGGTAAACATGGCTTTCCAATCAATCAACAGGAATCAATACGCACAAGAACTGTAGTAAAATGAACTTTTGATTGCTTGAACAAATCCCAAGTACCTAAGATTCAGGCCCAGAAAGTATATTTCCGAAGACTAATTGGCATAGGAATATTTTAATGACATTGTCAAAATTCTCTTGTTACCCATACTAATGTAATCAGATTTGTGTTTTCTATTTGTTGAATTAAATGTGTTTAACCCTGATGAGGAGTAAAATTTTATAAGAGGAATTTGAAGACCACATCCATACATAGAGCTTAATATTAGTAAATTGAAAGGAATATCCATTTTGTCCTTGTCATCAATAAATGTATCTCCTCCATAATGTCCTGGGCAGATGGTGAATCATTCTTCAAGGGAGCAAACCTTGCTTCCTTCAAAAACAACCTAATCAATTGTTGAGCTTTTTTTTTTTTGGTTCTTTTTTTTTTGCGGTATGCGGGCCTGTCACTGTTGTGGCCTCTCCCGTTGCGGAGCACAGGCTCCGGACGCGCAGGCTCAGCGGCCATGGCTCACAGGCCCAGACACTCCGCGGCATGTGGGATCTTCCCGGACCGGGGCACGAACCCGTGTCCCCTGCATCGGCAGGCAGACTCTCAACCACTGTGCCACCAGGGAAGCCCCTAAAACTTGCCTTCTTATAAATTCTATCCATTGACCTCTTCTCTAGGAACTTCTGAATCCACTCTTACTTCTACAATAAGCCCCTATTTTAAAAAATAGGTTTCATATCCCTTTCTGTCCTGTCTTTTAAAAACCATACTTCATGAACTATGGCTTCAAAACAATCTCATACTTCATGAACTATAGCTTCTAAACACTTAATCTCATATATTTTGTACACACACGTATGCAAACTCTCACACAATTTATTTGTGGCTCGGATGCAGTGTGAACTTGTTCAAAGCTATAATTTTTAAATAAATAAGGGACAAAATACCCCTTATTTATCTAAGCTCATGATTACTAGATTTTTCACTATAATTTACAATACTTTATAAAAAGGACTTTGTAATTTTCCAATTTGTATCTTTAGTTGGTTGATTCTTTAATATACGGCAAATTAAAATAGCTAACCTTGGCTGTAACCCAAGACTTACAATGTGTCACTTTTGTAGAATCTTAGAGTATAAGTGATAAATTAAATTATTTATCCCCCCCTTTTTTCTCTCTTTTTTTTTTGGTAAAACTGGAAAAGTTCGAAATAGAATTTTGATTATTTTTCAGCTAGGCTCCTATGTATGAAGTATGGTGAGAGTAAACCTAAGGTTTTTTAAGTCACCCATGACACCCTTCTACCTTTTCTAAAACAAATTCTTTCTAGCCATTGTGAACAACTGAAGTCCTTTCTTTGCAGTTGTTTTCTCCTCACTCCTTCCCTTAACAGTCACCTATTTTTTACATGCTCTCTGCCCTTTTTCTCCCTCAACAAAGGCTAGTCTCAAAACAAAACATCATGCTCTTTATATTGAGATACATATTGCTGATAAGGTTTCACCACGATCCTTCTGATCAATAGGTGATTTATATGTACATTACTGGAAAATACTACGTACAAATATTGGAAAATACTACTCCAGCCTCCTTCCAGATTTTACTTCCATTTTGTAATATCCGGTCTCTTCCTTGACAGTATTTCTGAATAAAAATGCCCATGTTCCTTTTATTTATTAGAAAAATCCTTCTCATTACCTAAACTATCTTCCTGAATATATCATTACTCTCCTGCATTTTCCTACCAGATGTTTTGATAGAATTGCTCTATACAGGATACTTCCAGAAAGGCTTTAACTTGGACTTCTGTCATCCCTGCTGCTTCCAATAACAAAATTAATTACAAAATTTCATGTAATTTTGTACGTCCTGGCCCTCCTCTCTTACTCTACTCAACTGACTGCAGCAGACACAGCTGGTTGTCCACCTAGCATCTTTTTCCTTATTCTTCCTTGAGAACAGAAATCTGATTTCATAAAGAAGTCCAGCCCTACTTCAAAGAAAGGTGATCCCATGCCCAAATCAGGCAGGAGAACTTAGTTCATCTAAGTTCATATAGTAGTTCTATTCTGCCTCATCTAGAAGCAATGGGCATATGACCCAATTCTGGCCAAAGAAAAGTGTGTGGATTTAAGAATCACTTTCCTCACTCATTATAACCTCACTCCTTTTGACCCTGGATATTAATATTTTGCGGTGTTAAACATGGAACTAATATAATCATCCTGGAACCAAGGGAAGAGCTAGTGTCTCAAAAGTGAAGTCAGTAGAGTGAATATAGAAAGAGAAGAAACAATCTGGAGTCTTGATGCCAAAACTGATATAACTTATCTTGCTCTCAACCATATTAGAAAGTTTTATTTTACACCTTATGGGGCCTTATCATACCTTAATTTGTGTCACAGTTCTGCATAACTCTCTTCTGTCCTTTAATACATTGTAAGCTATTTGAGGACAGTATCTGCATTGTAATGACATTTGTATACCTTTTGGTATATAGCATAGTGTCTTACATGAAGTAGATATTCAGGGTATGCTTGTTGGTTAAATAAATGAGTATTCCTCTGCTTCTCAGTGTATCATCTTAGCTCATAGTACATTTTCTGGGTTTTCCTTAATTTTAAGATTGTTTTAATACCAAATAGCATGATGACCTACCTGGACTATAGTTTTACTTTGAATGAGCTAGATAAAGCACCCAGTTCCAATGCTGAAGGCAAAATAGCTAGGTATAATCTTACAGTTACGAAAAATAACCAAAAAGGATGAAAATGTTATATTTTGGGGGAATAAAGAGCTGCCTAAGTAGTACGCATAGTATTCCCCATGGTGAAAAATTTCAAAATTGCCAGTGATTCACATTTGGCACATGGGAAACATGTGACATTTCATAATGTTTCCATATTTTCTCTTCTATCACTAGCTCATGGTTATGGACACAACACCAAATCATGAAATCATTCATCTAAGAAAGGACAATGAGAAATGTTTCCCTATTACCATTGGCTAATTTCATTAATCTACTCAGAGGCATGTGCATATGTGAGATAACATACTCTGCAAGTCCCAATGCTTCAGAAGCATTCATTTTTGTAATTCAGATCTAATTACATAATTATTAAATTTAATGCTGGATTTACAAACACTGTTAAGTAACAATACCTACATTTTTCTAAAGCATTACTTTTGTTCCTCGGGAATGAAAAGTCGCTGATTAAAATCTCTTCATGTTGGTTCCATGTCCTGGCTATTGTAAATGGTGCTGCAATGAACATTGTGGTCATGTCTCTTTTTGAATTATGGTTTTCTCAGGGTATATGCCCAGTAGTGGGATTGATGGGTCGTATGGTAGTTCTATTTTTAGTTTTTAAAGGAACCTCCATAAGCAGCTGCATAGCACAGGGAGATCATCTCTGTGCTTTGCAGATGACCTAGAGGGGTGGGATAGGGAGGATGGGAGGGAGGCTCAAGAGGGAGGGGATATGGGGACATGTGAGCGCATATGGCTGATTCGCTTTGTTGTGCAACAGAAACTAACACAGTATTGTGAAGTAAAAAAAAAGAAAATCTCTTCATGTACATTTCCCAGTAAGCCATACGAGCATTCGGTTTGATACGAGGAAAGCTGTTTGTTTGTTTTTTTTAAGCCTCTCAATGTTTGGGGCCACCTGTCAGCCAATCCCAGGTAGAAGCAGTGCCTGATTAAACTGCTCTCTCTAGAACCATTCGGACAATTTCATTATTGCTTCAGTTTATGATAGCAGAGCCAGCCATGCTGCATTGCAGAAAGTCCTGACAACTTAGAGAAAGCCCATTTGGGCACATAGGACATAGGTTTAGAAATTGTGCACAGTTGCAAAGTTTTGATTACATGAATTATACATGAGGGGTGACCAGCCATTTATGCTCGATGATGTTAGCCAATCAGTACAGGTGCAGGAAAGAAAGTAGATTGGGAGAGAGCAAAATTATAACTCAGAAAAGCACTTTCTTTTGGCTCTACCAACTCAATGCATGACATTGTAAATCCTGGCTGAATGCATTACACCACTTATTAAAATTTTTCAGGTAGACTAGGAATTTCAATAAATAGAGGAGAGTAGAAAAGAGAATGAAATTTACAAGCCTCTGCTTGCAAATTACTGCATACATCGATGGGTTCTATAGGTGAACATAAACAGGGTCTCTGAAAGCTCACCTTGTTACTTTTCTAAAGACAGCTCTCCTCCTTGCACCAAATATCTCTCTATTCTGTTACCGGTTCATTTTATTAAAGCATGGGGGTCTGCTTTCTTCTTTTGATTTCTACTTTAGTTGACTCTAAAGAGTTTCAAATGTTTATGAAAGAAAGAAGCAACAATATTTGTACATGATTCAGATGATTTATACATTATTTTTGTTGATAAAAAGAGAATCTTGAGTTAGTATAAATAAGATACTACTTGTATCTAAATTTTTAACTATAAAGTTTAATAGGGATAAGAAATTAATTTTGATAAAATATATAGTATAAATTGTAATGAAAAAGAATCACAACAAAAAGGAGAGTTGTTCTTCTTTTTCACCTCCTATCCTTCATTTACATATGAATAGAAAAATGCTGCTTTTCTTTCTACCCTTTTATTATTTAACAGGGGCTTTCATATCAATTCCTATTATTCCTGGGTTAAGAAGCACATTGCATGAGATTGTAAGATAACTGAGATCTACTTTAAAAAACAAACCACTTTCTTACCAACAGGACAGCAATGAGGCTGCTCCTAGAGAAGAATGTTTCAGGGTCACCATTAAATAAATACGAAAGGCTGCTGCCTTCAGGACAGAAGGAAGCAGAGGAAGTCAGCAGGGGAAAGATGTATATTTGTCAGCTTTGACAGTTTGCTTTATAGTGGACCCACCTCCTCTTTAAAGTAATTCCCATTCAGTTTATGGTAGATTGGTATACAATGAGGTCAGGCACAGCAAATCAATTCTGATATGATTGCATTTTAGCCATAGTCATATTTCTCCTGGAAATCTTGCCAGAATCAGCTATTCATTTCATAGGAGCATTGATTTCCCTACCCTTACTCTCTTACTCTAGTCCATCTTCCATTCAGCAGGGCTCCTCCTTTAAGGAAAATCATGTAGGTCCCAAACAATCTCCCTGCAGGGTGACTGTGTGAGCAGACACATAGACAGGTACCTTTATTTAATGGCTTTGACCACTGCATAGTCTTCGTTGGTGGCTTCCCAGCGTAAGTTGTATAGGTACTTTTGCCCTTATGTCATCTTGATATTAGCCCATGGACTACTGCTATGATTAATGCTGTGTTTTCCCCTTTCACGTAAAGAAATGGGCAAGTAGGGAAGAGAAGGAAAACACACCTAACACCTTTTCCTACTCAGTCTTCCTTTCCTAGTATTCAGCTCCCTTTTACTCTGAGCTGCCAATTATTACTTTCTCTCCTCCCAAACACCAGAATCCAACCACCTTCTATTATTCTTAGAAGGTCTCACAGTCTATTTTTAAGTTGAAAAAATCCATCAATTTCCCCAGATATCTGTGGGGTCTCAAGATTAAGTTACACAGAGAGACCCAGAAACCCATGCTTATCACCATCACGGCAGGACATGCAATCACTGTATTCTTCTAATGCTTTCCCTTGTTTTGGTAGATTCTATCCTTGTTTAGCAAGCATTCACTCATTTCCTGCAAACCTTGTCTCCATGGAAAGAAAATCCTCCTTGCCCCACTGATACTGGGTTTGGCTATGTGATTTTCTTTGTTCAATGGGATGATAGTGTACATGACAAGACTCAAAATATGATATGCCTTTAGGCAAACATTCTTGGGCTCTGGTATTTTGCCACGAGAAGAGCTTCCCTCAGATTGCTTCTGCCTCTTTCAGTTCTACCTACAGAATGAATTTACTTGAACGGACATGGGCTCAAACACAGGCTCTCAAACCAAAGTAACCTCACCCCAGTCTGAAGTAGAGATATTCTAGGTGAATCACAGATCTATGACTAAGAAGTAAGTGCTTATTTTTATGTGCCACAAAGATTTTGTGGTGGTTTGTTATGCAACAACAACTGATTAACACATAATTGGTCCTAGGAGCATGGTTCTGCAAAAATTAAAAACTAAAATTAATGGCAGTGATTTTGGGAATTGGCAGGCTGGTAAAGAAATTGTTAAATGCAGTTGAGGAGAATGCTCTGTGTAATGTAGTGGCAAAACATTTGGTAACGCTAGCAGTAATGAAGTAAAAAGAAAATGTATGCGCTGAATTGGCAGTGTTGAACCAGGCAGTTTTGAGGCACTATTTTGAAAGTGTATATCACGTACCTTAGTGTGAGGGTTAACTTTATGTGTCAGCTTGACGGATGCCCAGATAGCTGGTAATTTACTTCTGGGTGTGTCTGTAAGGGTGCTTCTGCAAGAGATTAGCATTTGATTCAGTTGACTAGGTAAAGACATCCACTTCACCAGTGTGGGTAGTATCATGCAATCAGCTGGAAGCCCAAACAGAAAATAAAAGGTGAAAAAGGGAGAATTCTCTCTCTCTTCTTGTGATAGCACATCCATTTTCTCCTGCCTTTGGACATCAGAGCTCCTGGTTCTCAGAACTGCAGAACTGAGGATTTACACCATCGACTTTTCTGGGTCTCCAGTCTTTCAACACAGACTGAATTATACCACCAGCTTTCCTCTTTGCCCAGCTTGCAGACGGCAGGTAGTGGGATTTCTGTCTCCAAAACTGTATGACCCAATTCCTATAACAAATCTCCTCTTCTATGTATGTATGTATGTATGTATCTATCCATCCTATCAGTTATGTTACTTAGGAGAGCCCTGACTAATACAATTAGTTAAGACCCAAGAAAAAGATGAGCTCAGAAAGGAGCTGACCTGTTGGCAAGCAGAGTTCAGAGGAAATAAAAACAGCCCAGAATTTACAGAACTGAAAAATGGAACTGGTGCTAAGGCAATGATGAAATTAAGAGTGTATCTGCAAAACTTTAGACCTCTAAAAGAATTAAGGTGATTGTAGAAGATTCTTTCAGCTGGCCCAATGTGCTTTTAGAAAGTTTGATAGCAGCAAAATTAAATACACCAAATTACTGGTAAGTAAATCTAAAAAGAAAGACAAGTCTGGAAAGTAATTGTGGGTATAGCTTTGAGCAAATAAATTTGCTGGAAACTAATGAGTAAAACACATACAACGTTTTTGAAAGAGCTATGATGGAAAAAGTACAAGCAGCCAGATTAAAAGAAACAGAGATTATATAAAGTATAAAAAGAAGACTGGCTCCCAAATTTCTAGATGCAGAAAGAGGCTGAAAAGCTGTGCATTCACCAATGAGTGACGTATTTCCCAATACTTTCTTTAGAAATGACCAAGGGAAATGATAAAACTGAAGCAGTCCCCAGAAAGTGAATCCAAGAACTGTGGAAAACCATGGACTGGAAAGCCACTTTGAGGAATTTAATTGGTGACTGATCAAGGAAACTTCCCTAACAGGAGAACAACCTGGTAGCATTTACTTGGCCAAATTTTAGAATTTTTATGTATCAGCGAATGCTACATGCTCACCTTTTTGGATGGGATTGTTAATGAAGTTACAATCAGTTCCATTATTTTATGCCCCAGTTCCATTATTTTATGTTGGGTATATAGGGAATACATAACTTGTTTTTAGTTCATTGTTTCAGAGGAGCAAAATCTGGTTTCAGAGGGAGCAAAATCTTGGCCCAGTATAAATCACAAGATCCTAGACTTCGAGCTTGATGCCATGATTGAATGAAACTTTTCAATGAGATTTTGGCATATTCTTTTTAAGGAGATAGTGAGTAACTCTGCATGAAGAAAGGAAGTGAATACCTATGAATAAGAGGGCACACTGTGAAAATTAGATTACTTTTCAGCATATATTCATTCCTGCCCCTCGCCCCACCATGAATACAGGGCTGTATTTATTTGCCTAACTGATAATGGCTTAGATATACACCATTGCGTTGGCCAGTAAGATACTAATGGATGTGATGCAAGTGAGGTTTTTCATGTGCATCAGTGAATGTACTCTAGAGATCATTATGAGAAGAGCTTCCTCTGGACATCTGTTGTTCCTTTATCTGGGTTCCCAAATGCAGACACATGGAAGAAAAGTGAACCCCCTTTGTAACCAAGCTAAGCTGGATCCACAGTCTGAAACAGGTGCCCTGGCTAAACCTTATATACACAGCTGAAGCAAATCTACCCAAATGAGTAGCAGATACATGAACAAGAAATAAATGCTTATTATTGTATATCACTGAGATTTTTTTTTTTTATTATTTCTTACACAGAGGAACTGGGCTGATATGCCTTGCCTATCCAGATTCTAGACTTGCCTAGCTTTCCTCATTAAAATATTTCTTTGATGATTCCTGTGCTAATGACACAGAGTATTAATTTGTCAATGAAATAGATCTTGTCTCTTGCAGTTTATTAGTTCCTATCTACTCAGATATTGTGTTATTTTCCCTGTACAAGAGAACATAAAATAATTCATTTACTTATGCAGTCCTTTATGTACATGTTGGCATATTAACACAATAATCATTCAACTCTCTAACCTTCTGTCTCAAAAATAGTCCCCAGGATAATCGTTAATTTTCTATACAAAATATATTTTGACCAAATAGCATGTGCAATATACATGAAGAAATGCTTCCCAACTTCACCCATGGCTTATTACATAGAAAACATTTAAAAATATCTTTTGAATGAATTACTGAGTGACTTATATGAATTAATACGCTGATGTTGTGTACCTGTAAACAAATATAGAAGGGTATGGGTGACTTTTCAGTGAATGTGCACTTCAGCATATTCACAATATATTTTCTCTATTTTTATTGAAAATTTATCAGTGTCATAAGTCTCTAACACACACACATATATGAAACTCTGAGTCAGTGATCTAGAAAATGTCTTTTATAAAAGAAAAATCATAGTTTTGTAAATTGTGAGTATATTATCTGCATGAAGAAAAGCTCTTAGCTCCCAATAAGGAATATGACCCTTTCATGCAAACGTGTTCTGCCTCTATACACACCACCGAACAATAAACAGTAGAGTCAACCAACTATATGTTCAGATCCCTGAATGACGCTTGACTAAATTTTTTTACTTTGTCAATTGCATGGATTAGATTCATGTACGTATAGCCACAGATATTCATAAATTACAGACCTTTCCTCTTGACACTATGATTGACAAACGGTAAATATTTTGTTTGTGCTTTCACACACACTCACAGAGCAAAACCAGAAACTCTAGGGCTGTTACTTTTCAAGACCTCAATGTCTATTTTTATTCAATTATCTATATGTTATGAACTGAATTGTGTCCCTGCCCCCAAATTCATATGTTAAAGCACTACTCCTCAATGAGATTGTATTTAGAAACAGGGTTTTTAGGAGGTATTTAAGATTAAATGAGGTCATGAGAGTGGGATCCTAATCTGATAGGATTAGTGACCTTAGAAAGAGGGAGAGACAGAGTTGTCCATGTATACACACTAAGGAAAGGCCATAGGAATATACAGTGAGAAAGAAGCTGACTGCAACCCAAGGAGCCCTTACCAGCCACCAAATCTGCTGGCACCTTGATCTTGGATTTTCTAGACTTCAGAACCGTGAGAAACCAATTTCTGTTGTTTAAGCCACCCAGTCTGTGTCTTTTGTTGTTGTTGATGTTGTTGTTATGGCAATGTGGACAAAAAATGTTGCCTGCTACTCCAGTAGACTATGAATGTTACCCTCCATCACCATCAAGCCATAGCCACTGCAGCCACACACCCCCACCCATGGTGCACCCAGAGGGGAATTCAGGATGGAAAATAAAAAACAACAAGAGGATGCTGGCCCTAGATAGTTAAGATGAATATCTAAGGAATAATTTCAATGAGCCCAGACTTTTGCATCTTCCCAAACATAGAAAAGCGCTAAAATTATTAACTTAAGATGTCTGCTTTTTGTGATTTGCAGTAATCTTTTGATGTTCGACTCCATGTTTGGTTTTTTTCCTGCAAAAACTCCTATATATCCTGGCTTCTCCCTAACCTCTTTGGAGCAGTTCCTCTGAGCTGAGAAGCTGTCTTCCAGGCTATACTCCTCAGTAAGGTCCCCAAATAAAACTTAACTCACAACTTTTAGGTTGTTCATTTTTCTTCAGTCAACAGCAGCCTGAGCTGAGTAAAACATAAGTAAATTACCACATGAATTTTCTTAAAAAGTTTAAAATGGACTTCTTTAATATTAATAATTAAATGCACATGGAATCCCCTTTAAAAGATACCACTTAAAGAAAGTTAAGTTAAAAATTTAAGCTTCTAAGAGATGACAGTTGTATTGGACTATTATATAGAATTATTTATAAACATTTGGAAAAGTCAAAATCTAAGAAAACAAGGTTGATAATGTTTGCCTTACAGGAAAGCACCATATCTAAAGATTAAAAGTATTGTGACCCAGTACTGTGCATTCATATTAGAGGGAGGCAGCAACATATTTCTGTAACATTGCGAGTTTTTTTGAACTGACAAAATATGTATTTGAACTAGGAAGTTGGATGACTAACATTTTCTTGCCTTTGAATTTAGTTAACCTAATCAGTCAAGAAGTAGTTATTAAGTGTGTATTGTGTGTTAGTATTACTCCAAATTCAGCAGTGAATAAGATAGGCAAGGTCTCCATTCTCATGACTTTTATATCCTACGGGGTTCGATATAAAAATAATCAGTGAGAGTCAGAGCAGACTAAGATGCAACATAGGAGCCTCCGGAGTTTCCTTCTTCTCAGGAACACACCAAATGTACAGCTACCCATGGAGCAAGTCTCTCAGAAAGAGATCCAGAAACTAGCTGAGTGACTCCTACACATCAGATAAATGAGAAAATACCCACATCAAAACACAAAGGAGAGGCTGAGACACTCTTGTCAAAATCTCCACCCATGGCATAGCACCATACAATCAGAAAGGAACACCTGACTCCCAGCTTCTCTCCGAGGAGCAAAGGGCTTGGACCTTACATCTAGTGCCCTAACTTTTAAGACTCCCACTGGAGGAATGGGCCCCCCCCACCAACAGCTCTGAAAGCTAACGACTTGTGTCCACAAGACCCACAAGACTTCAGCAAACAAAGAAGCACATCTTAACAAATTCACTAGCACTCACTGCACCTATCCCCCTAGGGCTCAGCCCAGAGGAAGCAGATAAAAATACCCATCTCCCACTTTTTCCCTGAAATGGGTTTATCTGCATACTTTAAAAGCTGCCTGAGAGCCAGTCTTCTAATTTAGCATGCACTAGCGGGGTGGCTACTTCTGTCAGGGAAGCTGATTTTTTGGATTTGACCCCAAAAGCAAAGGCAACAAAAGCAAAAATAAACAAGTGGGACATTATCAAACTAAAAAGTTTCTGCACAGCAAAAGAAACCATCAACAAAGTGAAAAAACAGTGTAATGGGAGAAAATATTTCCAAACCACATATCTCATAAGGAGTTAATATCTAAAACATACAAGGAACTCAATAGCAACTCAATAGCAAAAAAACCCAAAACACACAAAAAAACCCAAATAACCTAATTAATAAAATAGGCAAAGGACCTGAACTGATTTTCCAATAAAGACATACACATGCCAACAGGTACGGGAAAAGGTGCTCAATATCACTAATCATCAGGAAAATGTAAGTCAAAACTACAGTGAGATACCACCTCACACATTAGAATGGTGGTCACCAAAAAGACAAGAGATAACATATATTGCAAGGATGTGGAGAAAAGTAAACCTTTGTGCACTGTTGGTGGGAATGTAAACTGGTACAGTCACTATGGAAAACAATATAAAGATTTTTCAAGAAACTAAAAACAGAACTACCATATAATTCACAATTCCACTTCTAAGTGTATATCCAAAGAAAATGAAATCACTATCTTGAAGAGATATCTGTACTCCCATTTTCTTTACAGCATTATTCACAATAGCCAATAGCCAAGGTATGTAAACAACCTGTGTCTATCAACAAATGAATGGACAAAGAAAATGTGATACACACACACAGAGAGACACACACACACACTGGGATATTAGTTAACCTTAAAAACCAAGAAAATCCTGTCATTTATGACAAAATGAATGAACATGGAAAGCACTATGCTAAGTGAAATAAGCCAGGCAGAGAAAGACAAATACTGTTTACTATTACTTATATGTAGAATCTAAAAAAGTCAAACTCATAGAAGACACAGAGTAGAACAGTTATTGCCAGAGACTAGGAGGTGAGGGAAATGGGAAAAGGCTGGTAAAAAAAGTAACACCTTCAGTTATAAGACGGATAAAATCTGAGGATCTAATGTATAACATGGTTACTCTAGTTGATAATACTGTATTGTAAAATTGAAATTTTCTAAGACATTAGAACTTAAGTGTTCTCACCAAAAGAAAGAAAAAAGAAAAAAGGTAAACATGTGAGATGATTGGTGTGTTAATTAACTCAAGGGTAGAAATCCTTTCACAATGTATACATATGCCAAATCATCACATTGTACCCTTTAAATATATTATAATTTTATTTGGAAATTGTACCTCAGTAAAGCTAAAAAAAAGAAAAGAAAGTAAGTCAAAGAGATAGCAAGAGATTGAATAGCTACTTTATATTGCGTGACATTTAACCTGAGATCTGAACAAAAAGGAAGAGAAAATCATGCGAAATTGAGAGGAAGGGCAATCCCAGCTGGGACAAAAGATGGTACATAATGAGTTTGGATCATTCAAAAAATACTTAGAAGATCACTGTGGCTGGAGTAATTTGAGCTAGGAATTAGAATAGTACAAAGTGAGGCTGGAGACATAGGTGATGACTAAATCATGCATCTCTTTATAAACAACGAAAGAAGTTTGAATTTTATTGTAAGTAAGTTAGAAAGATATTACATGTTTTAAAATATGGAAATGACATAATGTACTTTATTTACATTCAAGAGCATTTTCCATCCAGTATATACAATAAATAATAAAAAGGAATGATTAGAGGAAGATAAACAGTTTGGAAGCCATTGGATTGTCTAAGCAAGTGATAAAGTTGATCTTGCACTAAGGAGTCCTGTAGATGGTGAAAAAGTCTGAAGATGCCTGCAAGTTGAGTAACTGCAGTAGTATTCTAAGAGCCAGAGTAGGTGAGTTGTTGTTTAGAAGACATTGGTCATAGAACTGATACTTAAAATTGTGTTTTCAGAAGAGTGGCTGTTTCTAAAACGACAGGATCAAAGGTTTGAACCAGAGAGTAGGACTAGTTGTAGGTGAGGAAATTAAGAACTGGAAATATCTTCATTTTATTTTATATGCAAGGTTATGACTCAATTCCAGTATTAATACCTTATCAATACCTACAGGAAGAATGACCACATATAAGAAAAATTGTTTAAATTAATTAACAAATTCTAACCTTTAGATAATGGCACCATTAAGCACAACCTAAAATGAAAACAGCCAAACAGAATATGAGCAATTTCGGGACAACAGACACTAAAGCAAATAGTATTTGTGTTCATAATAATAATGTTTTGAGATCTGAATGAATTACTCACATAATCTTATCAATAAGAAATAGAGTGTAATGTAAGAAAGGGAAACATATGGAGAGGAACTTATTATTGTATAATTCTTTTTCTGTATATAATAAAATGTTTTATTTTGCATATATTATATGATATTTTAAATAAAAATAGTGGTGAGTAGATGCTTGGGATACCAGTTATCAGAGCCCAAAGAGATGTATTATGAACATCTCACCTACATTTACCATCTAGGGGTGATAACCACTACCTAAATTCAGGACATGTGAAATTCATGTCTTATCATTTGAGAGTCTAAATTAGCAATTCAATGTAATATAAAGTGATTCAAATATCACAGTGGAGAATTAAAGCACTGGATTCAATATAATCATGGAATTCCACAAATTTATGAAGTCTATGAGAATTTAAAATGCATTTCTTGGTTATAGAACATGAGCCATCTATTTTCTTCTCTACATTTGTCTCCACTTTATGATGGAGTGAGAATTGATAGTAAGCATTTTTCTTATAAATCAAAAAATAATAAAAGATCTATACAAATCTCTGACTCCAACATACATTAGCTGTGCTTTTCCCAGGTGGCTGAATTGAGTATTTCAACTTGTATAGGGAAAAATATGCCCATCAGACGGAATTGCTTGGACACACTGCTTCAATCAGTTAACTGAATTTTTTGCTATAATACAGTAAGTCTGGTGGACATTTTATAGGAAAAACACTTCAACAATAACTTTTATTTCCCCTAGATTCCTTTGGTGCAAGAAAGACAAAACTTTGTGTGTGTGTGTTTCTTTTCAAATGCTAAATAATTGTTAACTATGATAGAAAACTTAGTGGTTTCAACTTGTCTTTTCTGCATCTTTACATGTTTTCAGTTAGAACCTGTTTACTCTGGCTCAGCGTATTTTACCTTAAACTAAAGCTTATTTGACTTAAATGTTAGCTGATGATACTGGGGTCTGTCATTAAATTCTTCAGAGACCAAAATGTAATGGTACATTTAGTATTCAATATGATTATAATTGAAGAAGACATATTTAAAGATATTGGAATTAATTTTGCCAAAATTGTAAAATGTCCATATGACCTAATAAGCTTTTATTTTACTTAAAGACTGCAGGTTACATTTTTAAAAATTATAATTGGCTATTCTCCAAAAAGTATAATGATTGCAGAGGACCTCCACTGTCTAAATGATTTCCTGATTATTTTATTTCTGTCCTGTTCTTAAATATTCTTTCAACTACTAATTGCTTTGTTAAGAACACTAGCATTTTCTTATTTCTGAAGCTTTCTCTAGTTACAGTTTCATACACAACATTTGTTAAAAGGATTATAAAATTCAAAAAGAATTAAAAATATAAAAATATATTTTATCTGTATGTAAAATATTTATTATCATGTAAACAACATATTTTGTTAAATTATGAGTACTGATATTTTAGCTAGCAAATGAGTATGTTACTCTTTTGAGTCACATCATTTCATCTAGACACATTAAGTAGATGAAGTCTAATAAAAAATACCATTTGATTATAACCTCTCTGGTATGTCCTCAAATTTTTACTGATGTTAAACATAAAAACTAAGGATGTTATACTTAACAGTTACAGAAGTAAAGGGCTTCCCTAGGGAAAAAAGTTTCAGTGAAATTTTTAGATTACAGTGGGATATGGAAGTTTCCATCTTCCCCAGATCTTTTGCTCATTTAAAAATATACTCCAGGGCTTCCCTGGTGGTGCAGTGGTTGAGAGTCTGCCTGCCGATGCAGGGGACGCGGTTTCGTGTCCCGGTCCGGGAAGATCCCACATGCCGCGGAGCAGCTAGGCCCATGAGCCATGGCTGCTGAGCCTGCGCGTCCGGAGCCTGTGCTCCGCAACGGGATATATATATATATATATATATATATATATATATATATATTCCACCACACAAATTTTTAGTTGAAATTAACCAGAGGAAAACTAGATATCAGGAATCAGGGACTATATAAAGAAAGATATAAAAGTTAGTTAGATATAAAAGTTAGTTATCTTCAAATATGGAATGTCATCATAAAGCACAGGAATAGATATATCACTTCAATTGATAAAAGTTACCAAGAAGAAAGATCTCTAAGCACTCTAACAGAGAACATCCTCACAAGACAACAGTGTAATTTCACTGCCTCTAGAGGATACCTTTGCTGAATTAAAACCTTATCAAGCTTAAAACCATAGCTGATTTGTGCTACAGTTTCTATGTTTCTGTACATCCTCGCACAATTATTCTTGTAAAAAATTTGCTATGATTTCATCCATGATTATCAAACTTACAGGTAATATTTACATAATACCTCAGCTGATGGTGGAAATCCAATTTTTGCTAAGAGGTTTAAATAGAGATCCAGAAGGTAAATATTCTAGACCAGGGCTTGGCAAACTAGGATCTGTATGCAAACCCAGCTCACTGCCTGTTTTTAAAATAATCCATGAGCTAATAATGGCTTCTATGTCTTGAGTGGTAAAAAAAAAAATAAAAATAAGAATACTATTTCATGATGTAAAAATTATACAAAATTCAAAATCCAGTGCTCAAAAATAAAATTTCATTGTAACATCATCACACTCATGCATTTCTGTATTGTCTATGGTTGATTTCTTGCTACAGTGACAGAGCTGAGTAGTTTTAAGAGAGACTCTGTGGCCCATAAGGCCTAAAATATTTACTATCTGGACTTGTACAAAAAGATTACCCACTTCCATTCTAAACTACTAGAGGACATTAGTCTGTATTCTCTGGAGTAGTAATTACCAATGTAAATAATAGTATTAATAATATATTTACTGTTATGTGGATTCCAGGAAGGAGAAAGAATTCTCAAATATTTTTGCCAGTCCAAAGGAGTCATCACACCCTGAAGTCTGATAATCGCTACCACAGATTCGAATAATATCTGAAACTCTCCACACAACCCTCCACACTGAGGTCTTTTCTGGTATTTCCTGTCACAGAGAACCATCCAACAAGTTGTGCAGGCCAGGGATGTAGAAGTTTTGCTTGTCGCCTCCCTCTCCCTCACATACATTAACAGAGCCTATCAAATTTACCTCCTGCATCTCATGTATCTGTCCACATCTCTCCATCCCCATTATTATGTTCCTAGCCTGAGCACTCATGTGCCTGAACTATGACAACTAACTGCCTTTTAACTAGTTTCCCGACATTAATATTTGAAAATGCATGCTTTAGGGAAAAAAGTGGCATAAGCTCACTATAAAAGAGAGAAGTACAAAGAAAGTAAAGCCAGAATTGGTGAGTCTTAAATATTTATTTGAACAGGTCAAATTTCAACCTATTATTCTATCATGCTGTGTTCCTTCCTGATCTCTTTAATTTCATTGCCATCATCCCTTGGTTGGCTTTATTTCGTTATCAAGTAATATATCTTTCAAGAATAACTCAAGGGAAGACATCTTTTCTGAGTTTCATGAATTTTAGGATTATGCCTTGAAAGAAAACTAAGCTGAGCATGATATGCTTAAATTATCCAGTGTTGTCTCTTGGCATCTTATGAAGTATGAAAAAAATCTTCAGCTTTCTGTACATGTGCTTTTTATTATTATCATTATCATTAACCTTTAAGTTCTAAATCTCACAACGTATGCTTTGGTACTGCCTTTTCTGAATCAAATTTTGTGGGACAGGAATCACCTTTATGATAGGAAAGGCAGTTTTATCATCCATTTATCATTTTCCACATGCTGTATTTTCTTACTGAGAACACAAATTATACATCTGTTGATTTCCTTTGTATGTCTTCCGGAAATACTATTTCTTCTAATACTATTTATTTTTTTATTTTTGTGATTTTTCTCGGTTCTCTGATTTATCACTGTGCTTTAAGCCAGATTCATTCTACTTTTCATTATCTCTGAACTTTTCTTTAACTCTACAATGGTTTTGTTTTTCCCTTCCATTTCTTCCTCCTCAGGTATGTCAGTTCCCTTTGATTCTTTTTTGTTGGCCTGGAATCTCTTCTTTAAACTCTTCTTTGAACTCCCATAAAACAGGCACAAACATACACATTTTCACAATTGCTACAAAGTGTAGAGAACCACATTCCAGACCTCTTCTGATTCTAAAACTAAAACTTGTTAGATGTTACTTTCATCTTCCTTTCTTTCCAATTGCAGTTTGTTGTTATTGTCAAATGTTTATATGCTTCTGCTATTGTTTGCTTATTGTATTTGTTTTAGTTTTATTGACAGCATCTCTGCACAGGTCTTGCATTTGTTCCTTTCTGTATTGTGACTGGTAGCATTCAGCAGAGTCTGAAATACGGTGAGAGTCAGGAGACTCTCCTGGGGCTATCAATAATTTCAAGTCCTTGATGAACCACTCTCCCAAAATCTGCTGTATTCTTTTTGGTTGGGTACAATTTTCCACTCTGATTTTGGAGGTGGCAGTTTGAAGTTCCTTTATTCATACTCTCTGGGTTTTAATCTCCTAATCCCATGCCCCTTCCCCTCCCACCTTTCAAACATCTTCCCTCTTTCAGGCTCTCTCACCAGGAGGGGCAGGTTATTAGATGATAAAGGTGTCCTCTCACTTTCCCATCCCTTGCCACTGTCCACTCTGAGACCTGGAACCGGCAGTGTCAGGGACTCTCCCTACTTTGCCTTTGATCCATCCAAACCCTTTGATCTTTTTTTCTATTAATCAAGGGAATATTGGATAAGCCTTTCAGAGATATGGCACTTTCTATAAAAGATGTACGTATTCAACCTGAGGTTGTAGTTTGTGTTAGCTCTCAACATGCTGCCTTGTTGTGGACCATTTTTTATTATAGATGTTGTTCAAAATTTGTTGTCATCCTTACTATTTCATACTTATGCACACAAACACGCACACAGACACACACACTTTTTTCTTTCTATGTGTTTCAATAAATAAAAATACTTTATTCCACCAACTTTAACCCTAAATCTACACATTTTAATTTTCTCCTCCAATTTATTGTCTCTATGGGCCAAAGCAATCTTTGCAAAATGCTAATGCTACTACTCATCCCGCTTTGTAAAACCCTCCAAAGAATTACACTTCTCTTAGACAAACACTAACATTGGTAACAAAGCCTACATATCACCGCATGATCTGTGTCCTATCTCCCCATCCTCACCTTGCAGGTTAGCTCCCTTTCTACAGTTCAGATGTACTGGCTTTCTCTGCTGTTCTCATTTGCCTCAAGGCCTGGTGCATACTGATGCTTAACAGAATGTGCTTTTCACTAGTAACCCACAACTTTGCTAAATTAACAGCACTTATGACTCAGAGATCAGAGCTACTTTCTTTAGAAAAATGTCTGACCTCCCCACCCTATCCTTACTATATGCAGTATTTGCCTCTTTTTTTCAAAACACTAAATCAGAGTTAGGACATTATATGCTTATTCATTAAATGAATGATTGAATGAGAAAAATGAATGACAGAAAAATACCTTGACAATTATATTTTACCATCTAAAACGGTTGATGGAAGAATTTTAAGTAATATAAAGCAATATTCATTTAACAATTATCCATTAATTTGTTTTGATACAATTCTTCATTCACTAAGATCTATATTATATGCTGCTTTAGCAATTTTGCTTGATTTCTTCTGAAAATGATTCTCATATACTCTTTGCTCCTGTGCTCACACACTTTCTGTCACCCCCTCAGTCCCCCCACGTATATATACAGATACATATATATACCCATAATTATATGTGTATATATGTATGCATATATGTGTGTGTGTAACTTAACTTACAATGAACTAGAAAACCTTATCACACAAACACTCGTAAGGATCTTAAGAGCATAGGAAACTTATGATAAGTTCTAGACCCTGATTCTTAGGACCCCAAACAAGGCCACATATCTGAATTCACATGCCTTATAAACTATGTAAGCATCAGACTAGCATGTTCAGTTTTCAATATGATATTTTCTCAAAGTTAATAATTCATTTTATTGCAAAACATACATTATCCATTCCAGGCTACATACATCTGGTAACTATTACTTCTTTCAGATCAAAACTTAATATCAACAATATTTTAAAAAGAGTGTAAAAATCTATATAGAAAATATTTCAGATGCCAATCTATCTTTAGATTCAATTTATGAAAAAAATCAGCGTTAGTTTGAATGCTAGGATCAGAATACTACCCCTATTCTTACACTGCTTTCTCCCTTATGTTGCAAAGTTATGAACAATACACATTAAAAACCAATGAATCATCAATTGGAATATTAGTGCCAAATTGCATTAGCTGCATCTACTTTCTTGCTCACCCAACAACAAAGCCCTTGAGAATGGCATTTCTTAAGCATTATAGGCCATCTTAGCCTTCCACATGTCCCATCATTTGCTGTTCACCAAACAATTTTGCTTCCTTTGACTATTTTCATCTTTGACTGCATCACCCTCTTTGATGCAGTTCTGAATTTAAAAGCTATGTGACTGAATTTTCAAAAATAAAAAGTTTAAAAAATCTTAGCCTTTAATGTAATTTAAACTAATTTCACGTGTTGAAAACATTTACACACAACCATTTATTTAATAAATAGCTGTCATCTTTCTACCCATACGGTTCACTGCACACTAGCTGTGCTCTCTAAAGCAAGAGGGGAACCTGATCAGGAAAAGCTAGAAAGCATCCCATGGGTCTTTGCCAGTTTCTCTCCTCTCTAACGTCCACTGCCGTTTAATCCAGCACTCTTTCTCTCTTTCCTATTTAACAAATACTGCTTTCAGCTGCTGCCAGATTTCTAACAAAAATCTCACAAAAAGCAATCATCTCAACTCACTGAGAGGTATCTGACTTACAAATCAATTGTCGGGACAATAAGCCTTTACTATACCTATTACAATAAATGCCCTGAATGATGAACACAAAGTTATTGGTGGATGTGGGTCATATATGGTTCCTCCCTTCCATGCTCAAGGCTGTCCTGCCGTCCTCTGGGCATCTCAGCCTGTTCTCTCATCCCTTCCTTGTGAGGCAAGGCTCATCTTTTCCTCACCCCACCTTTGAATCTGAGCCCACCATGGAAAGAACTCTGCAAATTCACTTACCATTCTGGGGCCTTTCTGTTGTTTTCCTTCTTAAGACATTTCTCAGAACCCTTTGATGTTCTACTTGCTCTCCTTTCTCTTTCTTAGTCTCTGTTCCAGACTGATAGATCTCACACCCCACCTTCACACCTGCCAACACACCCCTTCTTAGACATATAATTATTAAATGTTTTCTGTCATCAAGGCAGCTGGCATCTTTGAGCAGTAGTCAAAATCTGGCATGTGGAAAGTCTTGGGACAGACAATTGGGGGGCGGAAAGAAAGGGAATTGAAGTTTCCTCTTAATATTGGTTATTCATATTTCTACAAGAGAAATTGCTTTATTTGAAAGTCGAGAAGACATAAAAAGTTAATGATTTGGCCTAATGGATGTAAGGGTTAACTTCATTATTTTGTTTGTTGAATTGAAACGTTCTTTTCTTTTTTTTCAATTTTAAAAAGACTATTTTTAGAGCAGTTCTAGGTTTAAAGCAAAATTGAGCAGAAAGTACACAAAATTCCCATATACTCCCTCCCCCCAACAAATGCACAACCTTCCCCATTAGCAACATCCTTCATCACAGTGGTACATTTGTTACAATCCATGAACCTACATAAATACAACATTACCACCCAAAGCCCACGGTTTACATTTGGGTTAACCCTTGGTACTGTGCATTCTATGGGCCTTGAGAAATATTTGGTGACATGTGTCCACCAATGTAATATCATACAGAGTAGTTTCACCACCCTAACAATTCTCTATGTTCTGCCTATTCATACCTCCTTCCCATCCTACTCCTTCGCAACCACTGATCTTTTTACTGTCACTTTAGTTTTGCCTTTTCCAGAATGTCATATCGTTGGAATCATTCAATATGTAACCTTTTTCAGTTTGGCTTCTTTCACTTAGTAATATGGATTTAAGGTTCCACCATATCTTTTCTTAGCTTAATAGCTTATTTCTTTTTAATGCTGAATAATATTTCAATGTCTGGGTATATCACAGTTTATTCATCTATTCACCTATTGAAGGATATCTTGGTTGCTTCCAAGTTTGGACAATTATGAATAAAGCTTCTATAAATATCTGTGTGCAGGTTTTTATGTAGACATAAATTAAAGAAACTGAACTCCTTTAAGTAAATACCAAGGAGCCTGATTGCTGGATCATATGGTAAGAGTATTTTTAGTTTTGTAAGAAAAAGACAATCTGTATTCCAAATTGCTATAATATTTTGCTTTCCTGCTAACGATGAATGAGAGTTCCTGTTGCTCCACATCCTCACCAGCATTTGGTGTTGTTAGGTTTCTGGATTTGGGCCATTCTGGTAGGTGTGTAGTGGTATCTCTTTGTTGTTTTAATTTGCGTTTCCCTGATGACATATGATATAGGACATCTTTTCTTTTTTTTTTTTTTTGCGGTACGTGAAATCACTGTTGTGGCCTCTCCTGTTGCAGAGCACAGGCTCCGGATGCGCAGGCTCAGCGGCCATGGCCCACGGGCCCAGCCATTCCGCAGCATGTGGGATCTTCCCGGACCGGGGCACGAACCCGTGTCCCCTGCATCGGAAGGAGGACTCTCAACCACTGCGCCACCGGGGAAGCCCAGGACATCTTTTCATATACTTATTTGCCATCTGTTTATCTTCTTTGGTGAGGTATTTGTTAGTCTTTGGCTTATTTTTTAATTGTGTTGTTTGTTTTCTTATTATCAAGTTTTAAGAGTTCTTTATGTATTATGGATAACAATCCCTTATCAAATGTGTCTTGCAAATATCTTCTCCTAGTCTCTTATTTGTCTTATTATTTTCCTTGGAATTGTTTCTCACAGAGAAGTTAATAATTTTAATGAAGTTTAACTTATCAATTATTTACTTCACGGATTGTGCCTGTGGTATTGTATCTAAACGGTCATCTGCATACTCAAGGACATCTACGTTTTCTCCTATGTTATTTTCTAAGAGTTTTATAGTTTTACACTTCACCTTTTGGTCTGTGATTTATTTTCAGTTGTTTTTGTGAAGTGTGTATGGTCTGTGTCTAGGTTAATTTTTTTGTATGTGAATATCCAGTTGTTTTAGCACCATTAGCTGAAGCTCTCTGTTCTGTTTCATGGATCAATTTGTGTATTCTTTTATCATGACCACATTGTCTTCATTACTGTAGCTTTATAGTAAGTCTTTAAGTTGTGTGATGTCAGCTTCTTTTGTTCTACTCCTTCAATATTGTGTTGACTATTCTGGGTCTTTCAACTCTCCACATAAACTTTAGAATAAGTTTATCAATACCCACAAAATAACTTCCTGGGATTTTTAGTGGTATTTAATTGATCAACTTTATTTTTACTAACTAAAAGGATATTAACTTTTACCTAATGAAAATCTAGTGATGGAGATTCACACAGTTTATAATTAGAAAATGAGACTCAAATACAATTATTCTGAGGTAAGAGAGACTTCCCAATGGTTTCCAAATTTGTCCTGTAACTGTATACATGAGCTGTTAATTCATAAGTTTAGCCTAGGAAAGGAAAACTGGAAAATAATTCCAGGAAAACACCGACACAAAGAAAACACCAAAGCTCTCTTCCTGTCCTTGGACCCCCTCCACAATTTCAAAAACAACTTGAATCATGAGGAAGTTTGCTATATTACACAAAGATTACTGCAGCAATGCACTTAAATGACTGCGGATTTCATCCATAACTCGAAAGATACTGCAATATAGCCACATTAGCAATAAGCAGCGTATGTACTGAGATACCCTAATGAGGACCAAGAGAAACATTATGGAAATCCAAGACAAAATTCCAGACTGGAAATCCAGACAAAATTCCAGATGAATACTAATGCAAAATTTAAATAATAATGGCCCATTAATGGAACCAACATATACAGTCATATTTGTAACCATGCTAATTTAAATACTTCAAAGGATTATAATTTTTATTGCAATGAGGTATAGCATTTTAGGTTTAGTATTTTTTTAAAACAATTAATCAGCCACCAAGAGTGGCCTTGTTAAACAAAAGGTGGTGCACAGAAGAAATTATTTTGTTGTTATCCTTTTGTTTCCTTTATTAACATATAACTCTGCTTTGGCATAAATCTGTTCTTGTGTTCTCTTTAAGATTTATCTCTAAATATCATATTTTAGTATCACAAATCACAGACACAGAAATCAGCATCTTTTCTTTTTTTTAGCACAGTGACTATATTTCGTAACAGCAGAGCAGCATGCAATTCAAATGTAAAGAAGATAAACACAGTATGTTTTAGAATTTAGCTTATACGAAAGTTACCTCTTTCCACATTAACAAAGAATAATTTTGAAGTAACATAGGAAAAAAATGACTTTCAATTAAGCCTAAAACATACACAAATCAAGTCTAATTAGTCCAGTCCTCTAAATATGATCTGCAATTATGAGATAAATCTACCCACAGAGATTTATTAAACCTTATCATTTTTGAACTGGAACTTCAATGAGCCTACTTTAGCTGCACCCTGCAGTGACTGGCAAAGTTTGCTAATCCTTCTGGTCCCTCAGGTGCACTTTCCAAACAAAATTCTATGAAAAAAAGATTTTGTGTTAACTATTTTTGCCGCTAGAACTAGCTTTCATCAGCTATCCTCACTTTTTGTTTTCCTGTCCTTTATTTCTGCTCTTCCGTTTTCTTGCTAATGACAACTGGAAATAAACAGTGGTGGCTCTATATTTATTTAACAGAGGCAGGAGTTTATTGCTTCTGACATTCATCTAAAGCAATCACAAAGGATGAGGTTGTGCAGAAGCACAAAATGGTCATGTAGGAACCGACAGAGGTAGCAAAAGCGTGGTTCTGAGCAAACCCACTACGCTGCATTCGTGATTACACTGGTCCCTGGATGGCACAAATCATGAAAAAGCAACATTAACCTGAAGTAATATGCTGCCCAGAGAAATGATCTTGAGAAAGAGAGTTTCATGCACGTGATAGAAACAACTGTTGGTTAGTTCATCTTGTCCCCAAAGCATAATCTTCCTAAAACTTTGCCAAATGCTTTGTTCATATTTGCTTTCATTAGCCAGGGAATGTTTTCCTTGATTTTAACAATATTACCAAGAAAAAGGATCTTTCTTTGCTTAACACTGGGATTTTTCTATTAATGAAGTCATTAAGTTGTAGCTGGCTCAATATCACAAAGGACCCTTTTTCCTCTTTAGCAGATAAAAATGATCTTCCTGGTTTATTTTTAACAAGACATGTTCTTCTAGTTGTTTTGTTGGCTGCTGTGATGCAAATGTTTAGATACACTGACATGTCATCACTTCTTTCCTGTGAACTGTTCACCAGCTAACGAGTAGAAGTTAACGAAGCCAATTTAGGTAGTCCATATGCTGATCATGTGGTAACCTCGATTTCATTCATAACATAAACTCAAAAACTGACCACAGGTAAGTAAATAAATCATTAGGTTAAGAACATGTGTCGTCAACAAAAGCACTAAACTACTAATTAGCTGAGATATCACTCGATGTTTGCCAACTTCAGCAATGGCTCACACATTTATGGTTGTGTGTGCTAGTACTTCTGTTAACACCAGTCGGGTGTACTTCACATCTCCTCTATTACATTATAAGCTTTATCTGGGTAAGAATCTGGCATTTGATTTTTAGGCAAGAAATATAACATTAGCACATAATGCACACAGGGTGGCTGTCCAACAAATCTAGTTGCAGGGAGTGATGATGATTTTGACAAAGATAATATTAAAGACTTGCAGACTAACATTTTTATTTCTCTCTGTCATTACCTGGCTAAATGTTACATCAGAAATTTCTACATTTTTTCCGATACACTTAGATGGTTATAACCTAGGAGACTAGCTGTAAATTCTGTTCACATTTTGTCCTCCTCTGCCAAAGTTCTATTAGTTTAAAAGTGGGAACATGTAATAGATGCTACAGATGCTGAAGATTTTGATGTCTGCTATTACTGGTATATATTGATTGATTACCTTGGACAGTTTTGCCAGCATTTTAAGTCTGATAGCATACAAAATTTTAGAACAGTAGAGTGCTTAAGGAATATTCACTTCATAAACTACTGGGTTAGAAAAATGACCATCTTGATTGTTCAGTATTTTTTGCTGTGTATCACGCACATTTCACAATTCCATGTAAAAATCTAATCTGGATTTTATATTTGATTCAATTAAATTAACAAACATTTATTGATTACCTTGTATAGGCATTGTGCTAGGAAATGGAAATAGTGAAGATAGCAAATGGAAATAACAGATAATTACATGAAAGCAAAGTAAAACCTCCGTGAAGGCAACAACCTAGCTTGTTGTATTCATTATTGTATCCTTGGTACCTACAGACATGTCTTCTCTGATGCTGTCCCAGGAGTTGCTCTCTCCCTTGGAATATTCACTCTCTCCTTTTTCTACCCTCCTGCTTAACACATGAATGGAAAGTAAAGGAACCTATTTTGACTTACCATGTATGTAGCCCTCAAAGCCCATCTTATTCCACTATTGTGCTTATTCTATTTGTAAAGGAAATACACACACACAGTGTCACAAAATGATATGCAGTCAATGTATTAGTGGTATATACTTTAAGATGCTACGTGAGCAGAGAAAAGGCAGTATTGGATTCTGCCTGGGAAATGGGTACAGAAGGTATCACAAAGACAGTGAGCTGTATCTAGTAAGTGTGTATAATCCAGATGTTTCACAGCATTATAGCCCAGATTACATGTGGGGAGCCCTGGGAAATGAGGTTGGAAGGGGGGGAAACAACCAGATCATTACTACTCTTCCATGTCCTGTTCAGATATATCAAGTTTACCCTTTAGTGTATGGAAAGGTATCGAGGGGTTTTGATAAGGAAGCAGTACGAACAGTATTTTATTTTACGAAGAACATCTTCTCAGAGGTATTGGAAGGAATCACACGGAGAGGGTGTAGAACCACGGAGACTAGTTTCACTACTCTTACTATATTGCAGATGAGAAGTGACGAGGGCCTGAACCAAGGGAGTGACAAAAGGATGAAAGCAGGAAATAAAATATTTATTAGTCAGATAGACTAGGCAAGATGTGATGACTGACTATATGCAGAGAATGAAGGACAGAGAAGCGTCTGAGTATCACTGAGGTCAGAGCAAATGAGCGGACAGTAGTTTCCCTTACAGCAATAGGAAATGCAGAAGGAGGGATTAATAGTGAATACTTATACTAAACAATATTTCTGAGCATGTTGTTCTACAAATATATTCAATGGGGATTATAGGCTGCTCTTACTTTCCTTTGGGTTTTATCACTTCCTTATTGGATACTGCCTCCTATTGAAGACCAATATTTCACAGCTTGTACATTCTAGCTGTCATCTGAAAGCTTCTGCCATTATCCTGACCAGCAAGGACTGCAATGCAGACATGGGCTATTTACCTTATCGTCATCTTTAAAAAAATATGTTAACCAGGTTAAAAATGTTAACAGGTGAACTGACTTAGCTAATTTAATTTGTTTTGCCCTAACATATTTTTCTAAAGGCTCGAAATTAGGACATATAAGGGAGTATAGCTGGAAGAATTACCACAAAGAGATAATAGCAGGTGGTATTGACTAAAATATAACCAAACAGAAAATCAAAGAAATTTGGTGTTTGTACTGGGTTGAATAGTGTCCCCCTAAAATTCATGTCTACCGAGAACCTTAAATGTGACTTTATTTGGAAGTAGGATCCTGGGAGATGTAAGCAGTTAAATTGAGAAGCGGTCATATTCAATTGGAATAGGCCCTAATTGAATGACTAGTGCCTTTATAAGAGGAGAAAACAGAGACACACAGGGAGAACACTAAATGATGATGGATGCAAAAATTGGAGCAATGTGTCTCCAGGCAAAGGAACGCTAAGGATGGCTAGCTATCACCAGAAGCCAGGAAGAGACAAGGAAGGATCTTTCTAAAGCCTTCAGGGAGTTCATGGCTCTGTTATCATCCTGATTTCAGATTTCTAGCTTCCATAGCTTTGAGAGAATAAATTTCTGGTTTTAACCATCCAGTTTGCTGTAGTTTTTATGGCAGCCTTAAGAAACTAATACAATTTCTATAATATATACATATAATATTTGTCTCACCTAATTCCAAAATAGATTTGAAGGAAGTGACAATAAACTCATATATAAAATACAACTATTGAACAAAAAGTCAATTAGGTGTTAGAATTGTAATTTTGGAGTTGAATGGAAGATTGGAGATCCTCACATTCAGGAGAAGTTACATTCTGAATACAAGAACACTGGCTAGCAATTCTGCACTGTAAGCTCTTTCCCTACTCTTTTCAGTAACAAGAAACAGACAGAAAAACCAAGCAGGGGCCTCCCTGCTGGCGCAGTGGTTAAGAATCCACCTGCCAATGCAGGGGACATGGGTTCGATCCCTGGTCTGGGAAGATCCCACATGCCGAACAGCAACTAAGCCCGTGCGCCACAACTACTGAGCCTGCGCTCTAGGGCCCGCGTGCCACAGCTACTGAGCCCACATGCTGCAACTGCTGAAGCCCGGGAGCCTAGAGCCCGTGCTCTGCAACAAGAGAAGCCACTACAATGAGAAGCCCGCACACTGCAACAAAGACCGAAACACAGCCAAAAATAAATAAATAGAGTAGTATTAAAAAAAAAAAACAAGCAAACAAAAAAGAAAACCACTGAAGTACGAAGTAAAAGAGAGAAACTATGTTTGCACAAAACATGGCCAATGTAGATATGTTTCATTGTCAGACAACAGGACATACCCACCTTTGTCTGGAGAGGCTGGATTTTTCCTGACAATAAATTTTAAAAGAAATCCATTTAGCATAGGGACAAGCAACCTATATACTTCGATGGCTCCTATAACTGTATAGGACAGAACAATCATTGGTGTTCATGGACATGACCCTGAGTCATCAAGAAAAGGTTCCATTCAATGTATTCTGTTTCACAAAGCAGGGGCTGTCTAATACATTTATAAAGTGGATATAAATGAGCCTGAAAGAGATGACTGACAGTTTTAGTCATGCCTCATGTCAGTGGGAAGAGAATTGGCAATATGACAGAGGATATTCAATGGGGTAAGGAGGGGCAATATGACAGCTGGATGGAGAGAGGTAGTAGGGGCTGCAGACTGATGGAGAAGGGAGAGTGGCCAACAGGACAGAGACTGGAAGTGACTCTTTGCCAGAAAAAAAGAATATTGTAGAGAAGAGAAAGATGGCAATACCTTGTCAAGCTAGGGAATGGGAGCAGTGGAAGGGTGGAGGAATGGCAACACAGACAGAAAAGTTTTATTTATTTCCTAGTTACCACCACTAAGTGTGTAAGCAGTATTCCTATCTACCATTTAGTACTTTCTATGTAACAGCCATGATGCTAAGCTTTTTAGATAGATTATCTCCTTTAATCTTTAAAACAAGCCAGGGATGTGAACATCATTATGCCCATTTTATGGAGGTCAGGAAACTTGTCCAAAACCACATAACTAGTAAACGGTGGGGACAATATTGAAGGCCAGGCCTCACTGAGTACAAACGTTATATCTTAACCATTTCCTTCTAAAGTCAGTGAATTTCAGAGTAACTCAGAGAGTCAAGCAAACAGCTGTGAATGCCATAGAGATGATGCACTTACCTATGAATCTTGCAAGGTTGTATCTGTACCTGAATCCTTACAGAAGACTACAGAGGTAGAAAGGTAGAGAGAAAACCTCTAGGAAAGCTGAATCAGATAAACATCCTTCTAATTCATCATTAGAGGAAGTGACAGATATACTAATGAATGAGAGTTTAGTGGCAGGGGGTAATTACTATTTCCAAATGCCATTTACTGAATTATTTTAATATTACATCAATTTCATGTTACTTTCTATTAATTATTTTTCCCAAAATTCTGGTGCTTACCTACTTTTTTTTTTGAGTAGGCCACATCCGTCTTTTATTTCAGATATTTTTTTGCCAATGTCTGACTAAAGGTCTCAGGTCAAAGTATTTTCTTACACTAAGCATCAGCTAGGGGTTCTGGGAAGTTGGAGCCTGCATCTCAGACACACAAACTTTAAAATAATGCCTAGAGTAACAAGTATCAACCATCCTAGAAGACTGTCATGTGCCATCAAGGGCTGTGTCCCAGGAAATTTGGGGGTGGGTGCTCTGACAGATGTATTATACACTTTAGAGCGATTTCTATTAAAAATGGCTTAAATATGGCTTAACAGGAATAGGGGCCGCTTTCTTTCCGAACATTTACTCCCAGATGATAGCAAGTGAATAGGCATCACTAAATAAGCTGAGTGAAATTACACTGTCATCGAAATATTTATGAATCTATATTTATACATTTTCATCCACATCAGTTTAAAGAATAAAGTCAATATATTGTTTAAAAGGAAAAAATGCTAAAATAATAAAATGCAAATGATTCTAATACATACACTTAAGAAATAAAAAGATCAGTTACATATGAGTCAGGTTCTAAAACACAATGATTAAATGTTATCTGTGCCCTTCAAACATGTGAAGTTGCTTGATGTATTTCTCATGTGGTGTGGATAGTTTAACATGATAGAAATCATGGGGCAAATTCTGAGGTACCCTAGATTTACCTGTTTAGAAAACAAATGCACTTGTAAATCCACACTCTTAATAGAGAATTATACGGCTCAAAGTATTTGGTTTTCATATTTATATTGAATGACTTACCTAGGGAATCACTAAACCCTCCCCACACTTAGCCTAATAAAGAGTCAGAAAGTTCCACAAGCAACGATCTTCATACTTCGTTTAGTGTTGGGCTCACATGGCATGAAGGACGGTCATTGTGTGGCTGGGGGGAGGGGGTAGGATGAGTGGTCCTCCTTGACAGAATGACCTTGTTTAATGCCCTCCGTGCCATTCACTCCTCCATTCTTGATCAGCCAGTTCCATTTATCATTCTAATTAGGCAGCATCTTGCCAGCTCAATCAGCCTCAATTACTTTAGGCCTCATTAGTGACTGACATCCTGTAACAACTGCATCTTTGAAGGAGCAAGGTCAGATAAAGAAGTTGAATACATAGAGAGCAAGCACATTCATTTCTCTATACACGAAGATTTTAGTTTTGGCAAGACATTCATAAGATATTTCAACTTTTTAACCTACAGATTATAGCCCTCCAATCAAAAACACTTTGTTCTAATTTAGCATCATCTCAATGCTCTCAAAAGTTGATGTCTCAATCTCTGGCCAGAGAATTTCAAACAATATTTACGTTTACAGGTAGCAGTCATCCATCATTGAAATGAATTCTCCAAAGATGAATTTTGCTTCATATAAGGTGATTTGGCAAAATAAAACAGAAAGAAGAAAAAACTCCTTCAGAATTGGTGAACAGTGGGGGAGATTTTCACCATTTCCATTTACTCAAAGTTAGAAAAACACATGTAACATCAATACTTGGAAGAACTATTTATGATATGATATTAAGTGAAAATTACAAAGTTTAACAACAAATATAGCTATGTAAAATATGGATACATACGGCCAAGTTCTAGACAGTAATGTAAAAACATGTTAAACTGGTAGGATTATTATCATTTTATTTTGTTTTGGTTGTATAAGTTTAGCATTTTTAAACTTTTTTTTTAAGGTTTTCTTATTTTTTTAAGTGCAGATCAGGAACACTGTATCAACGTAAGAATTTTCTTGTTTTTCTTTTTAGTTTCAAAATCCTGTAAATAATCTGCAATTTGTTTCCTAAAGTGGAAGAAAGTTAATGGAACATTGCATGATTCCATTTGACAATCTGTAAATAAATCTGTACTATGCGCCAGGCACCAGTGATTTGAGTTTATATAAAACAAAATCTTTGCTTTCTTGGGGAACACCGGTTAAAAGGGAAGACAGATTGATAAACAAGTAATTATCATGTAAAACGATACATCCAACAATACTGCCTTTACAGAACACTGAGGAAGAGACACCTAAGTCTGTCCAAGGTGACCATAGAGAAAGTGAAATTTACAGAAACTTTCAGATACACAGGTGTTTAAAAGTTAGAGAGAGGAAGTGGAAAAGAACTGGGAAGAAGAGCAGTCCCAGCATGGGAAGGAGATGGCAAGGAGAGGAATAGGGTGGGGTATTGGCCCAGCCGTAGCAGTGAGGGGTAGAGTGGCTGGCCAGAAGCTTGGAACAGCAGCCAGGCAGGAAGGACCTTGAATGGGGACAGGGAAGCCCATATGTCCTGGGCTTTGCCCTTGAGAGTAGACAACCTCATTAATTAGCTACAGAAATCGAGTACTGAGGTTCTAACCTTTGCTTTTCAAGCTTTCACTTGTCTTCCTTGCTTCATCTGCCATCAGCTTACTAACCTCTTAGCTGTAGCCTAGGTTTCTAGGGTCCAGATATTTCATTTGTTCCACATACTTTGAATAAAGCTCTATAACTGGTTCTCAGCCCTGGTCTTGACTCCCCTGATTCTGCTTCCAGATGGCTGCCATGCCCCAGTAGAGGCCCCCCAGTTCTCTTTCCCTAGGTCAGCCAGAACCTGTTTTTCAGTTCACAGATGTTGTGATGTTTTTAAAGAAAATTATACCACTCAACGAGACTGTATATTGTTTAACTGGATTCAACATCAGCAAATAAAATCTAAAATATATTCCAACAATGAGGTTAAATAATGTTAAAAAATGTTATTATAAATCCACTACAGTATTCCATAGAGACACTGTTCAAAACTTTCTTTTTCAGCAATTGTAATTGATATTTTTTAAGAAAAGAGTCATCAGGAAAATTGTTATGCTTACAGAACAGAAATGAAGTATATTGGCAAGTTGATAAATAGATTTTTTCTAAGAATAAAATTCAAATATGAGAATTTGTAGAAACTTTCACTTTTCCTATCAAAAGAATTAAACATGCTTTCAGGTTTCTTCCAACAAATGAGTCACAATATGCAATGTGCACTTATGATTATTGGAAAATTATCCTACAGTAAAAATTATCTCACATGCCTGGACAAATTCCCTTTGAGAAGCTAGAAATATCTAAGAGACATGTTATCCTTTTCAACTATCAAAAACAAGACATTCCATGTACGAAGAAATGACTTCAAAGTATTGTTTAGTGACCTGAATAATATTAGCTCAGTTTAATATTTAACCTCTTGTACTTGGAAAATTAAGCAAGAAAATGTGTTGCTAGGTATTCCCTATTTGTCAAACAGATAAGCAGGCTACCTGGTTACATCACAGCACTGCAGAAACTAGAGTGTTCTTACAGGTAATGTGAACTGTTTCCTTTTTGGCTTCTGTTTATCCCTCTCAAGCCGTGAGTAAGATTTGGGTGCTGGCAAAAGAGAGCAGGTTTTATTTGCAGCCACACTCTTCTATGCCTCGCTCTGCTCTCTTCCTCATTTACCTAAATTCTGAATCCACTCTGGGAGTGTATGGCTTTAATTGCAGCTATTGTTTTTCATCTTCAGCAGGATCTATGAAGCGCAGCTACATTTCTCCTAAGTTCTTGCTAACCATTACTCAATCTCCATCCTTTGTAATGTAACAGTCATTTTTTCCCTCCTGCCATGAATTGATTAATGTGATACCCACTCTTAAACTGTGCTTCTGAGAGCACTCGGTATGTGTAACCTAGTATACATCAGATAAAAAAAAGCTTACCGTACCACTCATTTGCAACACTACTTTTGGTCCTGGCTGAGAAAATACACTGGAACAGATCCAGCGGTGTGTACAAATCAATTCTGTTCACACCCCTGAAAAGCTGCCTATTCCTGCCAGCTTGAGCTGTTGGCAGATGGAAGGTTGTGTGTGAAAACTTCTGCAGTTGTTTGTACCACTCCTAAGAAATATAAAGAGAATTACAGCAAAGAATAGTGGGAAAAGTTTCAGCTTCATGCACTACTGCTCCTGCTAAAACCTTTGTTTTTAACATGGATACATAACAACCTACAAAACTACCTAGACAAATCTGGATCTACCGCAGGACTTTAATTTTTCTTTTTAATTTGTTTTTGTGCTTAAGGGGTTATAATTTGTTTTAATATATAGAAAATTTCACAACCCTTTCTGAATATCTCAAAGATTGAAGTACAGAGAATATAAAGAATTTACGAAGTATGAACTGCTATACACAAGCTTAAATACTTGACAGTTTGCATCCCACCTCCGTGTGTTACCTCTAGTAATAGAGAAGAATAGCGGATACCAAAATTTCCTTGAGTTGTTATGGCACGTTTGTATATTTGGAAAATCTTTTTTGCCCATATTTCTGCCAACACATACTTCTCAATTAAGAACTGAAAAAAAGGTACTACTATAAATTCAAAGACAGTGTAAGCCAATTAGCCAAAAAATACTTAGTGGGCACCAAAGTCCATAATCCTCATGGGTATCTTTAGAGCTTTGAAAGAAGCCTCTAGGTAATACTACTGTTGTTGCTTATATACAGTAAATTTTTTTCTCTGACGTGATTTAAGCAATATTTTAAATATTTTGATTCTTGGAAGAACAAGTATATCGCTATCAACAAAACTAAGTGTCTGATGTATTTGTTCCATAGTCCAGAAATCTAATAAAGATAGTCATTCAGAGCGTTGAAGGCAAATTACCCCAAATGAAGAGTTGGCACACAAACTTCACCTCCCATGCCAACTCTCATCAACCAGTTGTGGCTCCCCAGAACAGCACATGGAGCAGAATTCCCAGGCCTTACCGAGGTTCAGCTGAAAAAAGCCTTGATTTCTTACTGATTTCTGACAGTAGCATGGGCGGGACAGTTGCCAAAGGTCTCTCGTCTACACATTTTTAAAAGGATACACCTTCACAGGACAAAGTGAACAAAAAGTACAATGGGGATCAGAGACTAAGAAGAGTAAACACAACATGGAGCATGGAAATTAAAGAAAGCCTGTACAAGCAGCCAGAAGACATATAAGAATATTGGTTGGTAACCTGAGTTTATACCCTAAGTGCCAGAAATGAAAATCCTTTGCTCTGTTATATATGCTGTGTCATGATTAATCAGCTGATACACAAGTCAGCCCTCAAATACGTAATAGTCATCTGCTGATTGAAGGGTGTGGGAGCTGCCCACATATATGTGATTGACTTGCTCTTTGGAGGAGAGCAATATTAAAGGTTACTTTTTAATCATGGCCTATTCTAAAGTCAACGAGACAGGAAATATTACCAGTATTATGTAGAGGTACAAGATCATATTTCTGGATTCCTGAAGCAGAAAGTGTCTCAGCAAAGTTTATTTTTAATTTGGATCAAACACTACTCCAATTTTGGAAGCAGTAGCAAGAAGAATAATTATCATGGGAAAATTTAGAGTCCTGAGTCAGAAACACCAGGGAAATCCCGCCCAATCTATTCTAAGTGCAATTCTATTTTCTCCAGCCCAGAGAACACCGCTTTATTAGTCAGCGTTGTCCAGAGAAACAGAAACCATAGGAAATATAGATAGATGATAGATAGATAGATAGATAGATAGGGAGATAGGGTTTTTTTTTTTTTCTTTAAGGAATTGGTCTATGGGATTATAGAGTCTGGAAAGTACAAAATCTGCAGGGTGGATTGTCAGGCTAGAGATCCAGGAAGAGCTAATGTTGCAGTTAAAGTATAAACGTCCCCTGCTGCAGAATTTTCCTCTTGCTTGGGGGAGGTCAGTCTTTCGTTCTATTCAACTGATTGGATGAGGCCTGCCACATTATGAAGGACAATCTGCTTTACTCAAAGTCCACCAGTTTAAATGCTGGTTTCATCCAAAAACACCCTCACAGAAACATCCAAAATAATATTTGACCACATATCTGGGTACAATGACTCAAACAAGTTGACACATAAAATTAACCATCACAACCACTAACCAAAGAGAGATAAGAAAAAACAAAATTCCAAAAACTGATATATCGCTACTACATGAAGGCATCACGAAAGCCTGGAACTTATCATCTCCCCTGCTTGAGGCTTCAATTAAATTAATTACATCAAGTATTTATTGCACATTATGAAAGACTGTTTTTCATAAAAGTGATCACAACGATATCTGCCATTCCTCATGCTCTTTTGCAATGTGACCTTGATATTTCCCCGTGAAGGGAAGGGGTCTAATTCCCTTCTCTTTGAATCTGAGTGGTTTTTTGTGATTCAGTTGTAACCAATAGAATCCAGTGGCAGTGACACTGCATGCCTTCTGAAGGCAAGTCAGACAAGACAAATAACCAAGCTCCAACCTTGGTCATTTGAACACTCACTCTCAGGTCTCTTCCCCTCATAGCTGCCATACTTTGAGAAGCCAAAGACACAAGGAGAAACCAAGTGGGGTCTCAGGTCTGAAGTCATAGCTAAGCCCATACTTTGAGTCATCCTATCTCAGATGCAAGAGATATGAGTGCAGTAGCCTCTGATGACTTCGGCCCTCAGCCATTCCAGTCAGCCGTTGGTGTGCTCCCAGTCGAGTCCCTGGACAACATGCAGGAGGGAGAAGCCATCCCCACTACAATCTATCCAAATTCCTAACCACAGAATACGTGAGCATAATAAAATGGTCATTGCTTTATGCTACTGAGTTTGGGATATTTTGTCAAACCACAGAGATAACCAGACCAAGAGACTGCTATGTGTAGGCAATATACTAAGCACCATGAAAGATAAAAAGTAAAATAAACTTAAGTTATTGATGATCTAGCTAGGAGTTAAAAATATAAAGATATATAAAGAAGATATCTCTTTTTTATTCCAAAAAGAGACAAGTTCCTAAGCCTGAAAGGTACACTCTTACTAAGTGACATGCACAATATCAGTATAATATCAATAGTAATATTTTTAAACATAATACTTTCTTTAAAAAATAAACATAAACACAGTTTATTTGATTTTTAAAACACTGATCACTGGTTGTGTGCCCTCTATGTCTTTTTGAAGTCCTCTGTTGACATTTTTCTACATTGTATGAAAGTAACCCTAAAACCGTCAGAGGCGATGGCTACCCACAGCTACTACCACCAGGGGAGTAAGTGGGAAGAGAATCAGGGGGGTTTCTTCTTCTTTCCCAATGCCAGGGGAGGTGGGGGAGCAGGAGGCCCTCAAGCAGAATATTTCAATAATTCATTTTTCTATTTCATGTCCTTCATCTTCTAATAGAATGGAATTTTTTTAAAATCTGTACAGAGAGCACCTTATATTATAAATCTTGTTTCACTAGGTTGTAAACTCCTAAATGACAGGAGGTCTGTCTTTATCCTCCCCATGTTTTGAATAGTGTCTTATATCTTGACCTCTCAAATATTAAATCAGTCAAGTCTTGGAACAAAGGGTATTCGAAAATCATTTTTTTCATAACATACAGGATGTTTCTGCTTCCACATGAAGATAATGAAAGGTCTTAATCATATCACAGGTGCCAACTTTTCATTTTCCTGGTGAGTGCCCTGGTACTAAATCCAAATCAAGTCCTTATTGCAGTGAAGTTAAGTTGCTAGGATGACCAGAGTAGCAGGTCATCTCAGGCATCGTCTCCCATCTCCCACAGAGTGGAAGATTGCTCCATAAACCATGTTCCTTGATGCTTATCCAATCCTATATGAAGTGATGAAAATAATGGTCTAACAGTCTTTTCTTTAAGAAGTATTTCAAGATTTTCAGTCTAGGCTTTCAAAGTCTAAAGGACAGAACTCAGACAACTCTAACTAAAATTTGAGGAGTCAGTAAATTGCAAATGCAGAGTCAAGAACATATTAAGGTAAATGAAGCAATTTGGTCACTCTTAGTTATGGAGACAAACAACAGAGGGACAACCTTGCCACTAAGAGAGGTCTCTAGATGATTATCTGACCTTCCTCTAAGATTTTAGAACACCTTTTCTTGTAGGCACGTAGGAAAGTATCTAATTAGAAATCTCCTAACCACAAAAGAAAGAGAGAGAGAGTGTTTGTGTGTGTGTGTGCGCACATGTGTGTTATGGACACATACTTCTATTTATCATTTTTAAGAAACATAAAAGAATTGGGAATACAAATATATATACAATACCCAGAAGAAAAAAAAAAGTGAAAAATAAGATATACCACTTAAAATGTATCATCTAGTAATACAGAAAAGTTTAGACAAATGAATTCCACGTACATATTTTTAAATCAAATTATAGGTGTTTGAACCAAGACTGAGTGTGTATGATGTACCAGATCACATATGAAAAATTTCAAAATTGTAGTTCAAATGTTAATTAATAGTTTCTTCAACATAAAAGTATTCATATAATAAGAGCATTTGAACAGGCAGGGTTGTCTAAATAATTTGCAGGGTTTTCATTTTAAAATGAAAATCAGGGCCTTTTGTTCAAAAATCAGGAAAAAAGCTCTTTCATTTTTCCACAGTTTCTCTCTCAACCTATTATGATGTCTCTTATTTATCTTTAAATAAATAGATTAATAAAATATGCATATATAAATCATAGAATATCTATTTATATATTTATTTAATGTCACACACCCTCGGTCATGGGGACACCTGCAGGCTGACTGCACACCCTACACCAAGTACCTTGCACTGTGATTCCATCCCTCCCCATGTCTGGCCCCCAGCCTGCACCTGGGGTGGAAGGTGGCAAAGAATCCATGCTGGTAAGATCCAGGCCTCTGTACATACTCCTTTTCACATTCACTTATAAAACACAAGTTCAAAGATATAATTACTAAGAATTTCAAGATAGTGATTGTAGAGCAACAGACTCTAAGCACACAGTCCTGAAGGTAGCCCTATTAACAGGAAACGTAGAAAACACATCCTTTAAATTTATGATGTTTTAAATGTAGTTTAATATTATACCTTATTACTTCTAAGGTTTAGAACCTTAGAACCTTTGTTCTTTCTTATAATTTAGAGTATTTTTTCTATTTTAAGATTTTGGTTTTTGTTTAATTTTTATTTGGGAGGATTTTCTCTTCTACAATAAACTTCTTTAAAATAAAGGGCTATGATGGCTTTTGTAATGGGTCAACATGACTAGGTTGAATCCAACTTCTCTTCCATGTATGCTTCTAGTTAAGGTGGGCTGCTGGAGAACTCTTGATATATGGGAGATTTGGATGGCACATGTGAGCCAGCAGTCATGCTGGAGCTTGTACATGTTGGTGATTTTCTCTGGTTCATGCAGTTCACAGAAGGCAAGTGGCCAGACTACAACTAACTTAAAACTTCAACATTAGGCACAAGACAACAGCTTCACAGAAGCTGCTTGATCAGCCCCTACAATTGAGTAAGGTCAAATCCCTATAACAAATTATATACTCTATGATAATCACATGTATACATATATATATATATATACACACACATATATATATGTGTATATATATATATATACACACACAATTTTTGTCCACAAAAGCACATTTGTATATAATTGCATACAATTATAATTGTCTCTATATACACATGTATATATAAATTGTAATTGTGTGTGTGTGTGTGTGTGTGTGTGTGTGTGTGTGTGTGTGTATTCTGCTTCTCTGGTGGAATCCCGACTAATACAAATCCCAGAATGTAAATAAACATTCTGTGATTTACAAGCAAACTAAATACACTTCCTAGGAAATTTATGGTTTGTTTATAAATGTTGAGATGATTTTAAATAAAATTTGAAAAGTGGTTCTGTTTCTTACTGTTAGACCTTACTTCTACAGTCGTTAGGTCCAGATGGTTCTAAGCATGCTACCTGCGTTGGCCTTCTCCAGCCCTGCTCTTCAATTCCACCTCACATGAACTCACTGTGTGCTAGCCATACTCAGAATCCTCCCTTGTACACACCCACATCTCTTTGACCTAGAAATCTTAACTCCAGCTACCACAACAAAAGACTTTACAGTAGCATTCTAAGTAATACATATATATGATACCAAACTGTACAGGTATAAAGAGTTTCTCTCTTCTAGTACCCATAATCCCCTAACCCAAGAAGAAGATTATGAGACACCAGGATATGATAAGAAAAAGAGCTAGTCTCAAGAGAGTTGTGTATTCCAACCATATGAATAGATTAATTTATAGTAAAAGGCCCTTTCTACATCTGCAAAAGGTACTTAAACTTTGTGGGATATTTCATCCTTTTTATATAGTTATTTTCAATTCCTTCATAAGTATCGATTGTCAGCATTTTATAATATATCAAAAGAAAGAGCTTATAGACAAGCATTGTGATATTTTTCTGAGAAATGTAGAATTCCCAGGTTGACTGGACAGGCAGGTAATCGATTTTAATTTTCTACATTTATTTCTTAAGTTATTTTCAGTCATTTTATGTCTGTTATTTCTCTAAGACACATTAGTAAACTCTCTGTGAACACACAAAATGAAGTTGCCCCTTGTCCTCTGAAAACACCTCCAAAAATGAAGGATGATTATTAAAAAAACAGTTGATGTATTTGCATTTTTGTTTTTATTTCTTTCATTTCAACAAAGTTACAGGCTTACTTTCAAATTCATATCTATTTGCAAATGAGATGCTGCCTTGTGTTTTACAAGGTCTTTCTCCAAACTGTGTGGTCCCTAAGGCTTTCTTTGTGGGAAGCCCAAAGATCTCATACTCTCTTGAACAGTCTCTAGAACTTTATGGGACATCCCTTCTTTTTCTCTTGATTAATATGTATAATTTGAATATGCATGTAATATTTTTAAACGTAATACTAAACGTAATATGCATGTTTTTCGTGCATATTCAATACATTTTCGTGCTATAAGGCTTCAATCTCTGTATGTAAAACAAACATTCATTTTCCAGGTCTTTTTGGTCCTGTCTCAACTTTTAAGAATTTCTGTCCCTGAGTTTACTATGACCAATTTATATGTTGGGTTACCAGTTTATTTGTATCCTGACATGGCCCACAAAGGCCCTGACATAAGAGTAAGCAAAACATATGCAATAAAAGATAAGTAAGAATAAATGTCAGTGACCAAAAAATATACAATAAATTGTAGCAGTCCATGACAAGAGGAGGGAAAAACACAAACATTCAAGCAATAAAAATATCCAGATTGCTTTACTGAAATATAAAATTTTACATTGAGCTTCTTATAAAACAAAGTATAAAGTGAAAACAAAATAAACAATGTAATAATTCTAACTTTGCGTGGACGTGCGGAGAGATATACATATACACGCATGTACTTATACAGGTTATAAGTGAAATCAAAGCATTTCACAAGCAATTGCTCTTGAACTCCATGTAGTACTAATTTAGGGGACTGATGCACTGAATGCATTTTCAAAAATACAATATATTCAGAAGCTATTTCTAGTAGCTTCTTTCAAAGAGAGTTTAGAGTATAGCACTCAAACACACCTCACTGAAAACAAGGTTTCAAGAAACCAAAAGAAAGGTATAATTTCCAAGCATTAAATCACTGAGTTTATTGACACATGTAATATTTGTCCACCAAATCGCAAGCGTGGAAGTATTTTATTCATGAAATTGGTGGAAAAGACACCTTTTGTGATCTGTAAATGCAAAATGGAGATTGCATGCACTTGAAGCTCAACATTTATGACATTTCCAACTGCATCCTAAACTCAAACTTGTTCCTAACATCTACCTTCAAGCAATTCCATCAGAGCAACTAATACATGGAGGGCTCTGTCAGTCAACCAACCTGTAAGTGCACTAAAGCTGGTTCATTAGGCGAAAATCATAAAGAAAGAAATTTTGTAATAATGTAGCCAAAAGGTTTATAGGCTCAGATTCTTTGAGTTCTACTTCTGTCTAAAAATTGAAGTTTAAGTATTTGCATGTTAAAAAAATTTATTTTAGATCTTTGAAGAAGAGTTATGACCATCCTGAGGTGGACTCTCATCATGGTAATCAGATCCATTTCAAATACATTTTTTTCTGTACATGCAACTTTACATTTTTTGTAACCCTCAATTATTCCTTAAGACTTCAGTTATAAATGTCTGTTTAAATCATACTCTATTTCTTAAATATCTTCTCCAGTGTTTATGTGTAGGAGTATTTTCAATGCTTTTCACTTTGTACTCTTTTTACTTTGTACTTTACACTTTTTACTTATGTACTCTCATCGCATTTCTAGATCACTGGGCTTTTGTGATTTGGTATATGGACTTTGTGCCCCTGCACTGAACACTAAGCAAGACAGCATTTGCAAATTTAGTTTTCACTCCATTAAAGTGAGTTCTATGGAAGACACATGTCTGATCATTTGAATCTTGCCATGTAATACAATTAACATGTATTACAAAATGATGGATATAAAATCAAGGTTTCCAAGGATTATTACAGTTTGAGCTCATCAATCCTGGGTCAGAAGCTAGGCCAAGACCCTTGTTCAATCTTGGTAAGTTACTGGTATTTCAAGTTGTCAACTACACTGAGGATAGTTTGTTGGTCAAGATCAAGTAACTACTTTTGTGACTGACCACATCATCACTCATCCCCTTAATTTTCCCTGTGAATGTGTGTGAAGAAGGGGTGGAGAAAGGAGGAAAGCACTAGATCCTTAATCTTGTCCATTAAACATAACGGGATATTTTATAAGGCTTAAAATTTCTTTCCATAGTGAGACATACACAATGACATACAGATAGACAAAAGGCTATTATTCACAACTCCAAAGGAAAGAAGGCTACTACATAAGGGCTACTACATAAGGGCACAGAGTTTTGTACCTGCGACAAGGTAACAGCAAGCTGGATCTGTAGGGGACTGATGTATGGCAAACAAGTGGGGATTAGCTAGGTTTGGTGGGCTACAGATTGGTTAATTTGAGTAATTTCTCAGCTCCAGGGCATAGGGGCTGTCCACAGCTGTCTTATACCTGGGCCTGGGGTGACTATGGTGGTTTACAGTGGCCTCTGAGTACAGGGAAGTGGTTGAGGTGTAGACAATCAGCTGCTCAAGAAGGGAAACTGACCAGCCTCTGGTCACAGCTTTAAAACTGGGTCAAGACAGCATTTAAGAAAAAATTATATTACAGAGTCACTACAGATTTTCTTAACCATGTCTTGAGGATATAATTCAACCTTTGTAGAATAAATGCTCTATTTCTCTCCTGGTCCTCCTGACTCACAAGGTGCCTCCTGCAGCTTGGCCTCTGTATGTTGGCCTCTGTCCTTGTTGTGTTCACAGTTGGAACAACCCCTGGTCTATTTTGGCCCTGCCAAAGCTGGTCATCTTAAACCTCTGATGGAGACACCTCTGAGCCTTGACTGCACCCTTCCCTCCACCAAACCCCATTAATCCATTGCTGGAACTCTTACATTGTTTCTGCTGTTGGGCAACTGCTCTCAAACTTAGCTTTACATTATCATTACCTGGGACGTTTCTGAAACTGGTGCTCTGACCCTCAACCCAGACAATAAAATCAGAATCTATTTTGGGGAAAGGGACCCAGGATTTAAATATGCATATAGGATTGAGATCATTGCACCCAGGTGGCTGTGACATAAGTCAGGCAATTATTTCTTAGTTACCATCTATGCCATTCCTAGGGTCCATAAGAGCATTTTCAGATTGTCTCTCTACCTTGCTAGAGTCAACAAAGACCAAGAGAGGATCAAGGTGGAAGGTGATATCATGTGCATCATCTCTTCATTTAAGCCTTCAAGATACAATTTCTACTTTTCTGTGTGTGGGGTGGAGAGCGGTGGGGAAGAGGTCAAGAAGGAATTCGTGGAGCGTTCATGTCTGCATCAGGGAGTGCACATTCCCCATGGCCCACCTCAACTGTGTACTGGGAGCCTGAATTTCACCACCGAGTCTCTTTTCATCCAAACCAGAATAAAGTTCCTAGTAAACAGCCTATCATTGTCCTACCTACCAAGACTGACACCCTACAAGTTTTCAAAAGAAACCTGAGTATCGCCATCCATCCACTCTCAGGATTGATTCCCCTAAAACCAAAAACCATTTTCTTTTGTTCTCATCATAGTCTCTCAAGTCTTCTATCTGACACTATACTATTCTTTCAGACAACAAACTTGGCACACGAACACATTAAACCCTTTGTATGTGGTGGGCTCTGAAGACACAGTGTTGAATAAGATAGACTGTAGGTTCATGTTAACCTGCAAATTCCAGTATGTAAGATACACTTTTCTGTTCTATAATTCAATTGCACAACTATGCCTAGTTGTTCCAAGTATGCAGCTTGTCTGTTCATCTTCTTAATAGGGTCGGTTGCAGAGCCAAAGGTTTTAATTTTGATGAAATTCAATACATTGATTTCCTCTTTATACTTCCATGATTTGGGTGACAAGTCTAAAAACTGTTTGCCTAGACTTAGATTTTGAATATTTTCTCCTATGTTTTTTCTAAAAGTCTCACAGTATTACATTTTAATCTCTGATGCATTTTGAAATGATTTTTCTATAGGATATAAGACTTAGTCTAAGGTTTGCTTATTTATTTGTAAACTGCTTATGTGACCAAGGATTAATATCTAGAATGCACTAAAAACTCTCAAAACTCAATAGTAAAATATCAGCAATCCGACTAGATTGGCAAAGGACATGGAGAGACATTTCACCGAAAAGGATAGGCAGATAGTAAATAAGCATTTTTTAAAGTCTTTTAAGTCATTTTTAAATGTCTTTTATAGTTAAAACTCTTTAATATTCCCATTCTACCTCCAATAAAAATAAGTATATTGGAAAAAGCGCTTAGGATTGACTGCTAATGGTTGCAGGGTTTCTTTAGTGGGGGACAATAATGTACCAAAATTAGATTGTGGTGATGGATGCAGTATACTGTAAATATACTTTTAAACGCCATTAAATTCTTGTTATGGACTGAATGTATGCCCCCCACCCACAAATTCATATGTTGAAATCTAATTTCCAGTGTGATAGTATCTGGAGGTGAGGCCTTTATCAGGTAATTAGGTCATGAGCTTGAAGCCCTCGGGAGTGGGATTCATACCTGTGTAAGAAGAGGCCAGGAGGCTTCCCTGGTGGCGCAGTGGTTGAGAGTCTGCCTGCCGATGCAGGGGATACGGGTTTGTGCCCCGGTCTGGGAAGATCCCACATGCCGCGGAGCGTCTGGGCCCGTGAGCCATGGCCGCTGAGCATGCGCGTCCGGAGCCTGTGCTCCTCAATGGGAGAAGCCACAATAGTGGAGGCCCGCGTACCGCAAAAAAAAAAAAAAAAAAAAAAGAGGCCAGAGATAGACCTGAGCAAGAAGCCAGAACGCCAGGCCCTGCTGCCCCCAAGGCGCTGTCCCAGGCAACCTCATCCAGCACTTCCACCAGCTGGCAGCCCTAGACCGGGCCCCCAAGCTGTGCGGACGCCCCCCTCCCACTCAGACAAGGGCTTGCAGAGCCCCCACCCAGGGGGCCTTGGCCCCTGTGCCCAAAGGCAGCACAGGTACTGCTGCCTGTGCGACATCAAGTTCAGAAGCCTGTCCCCCTTCATCGCCCACAAGAACGATTACTGTTCCTTGCACGCGGCCCAGCACGTGCAGTGAGTGCTGCCACGCTACAGACAGAGGCTGCACAGCCGACTCTGCAGGGGCTGCCCCAGCCCAGGACCGCTGGGCACTCTGGCTCCTGAGAAATGCTCCAGGCACAGGCAGGGGGCAGCACCCACCTGGACCCTTGGCACTTAATAAAGAAGTTCAGTTTGATGGAAAAAAAAAAGGTGAGGGCAGAGAGCCCTTCCAACATGTGAGATGTAGGCGGTCGGCAGTCTGTACCCCAGAAGTGGGTAGTCACCAGATTCCAACCATGTTGGCACTGTGATCTTGGACTTCCAGGCTCCAGAACTGTGAGAAATAAATTTCTGTTGTTTATAAGCCACCCAGTCCATGGCATTCTGTTGTAGCAGCCCAAGCTTAGTAACAACTGTGTACTTTAAATGGTGAATTGCATGGAAAAAAATTATCTTTTTAAAATAAAGCTATTTAGGAAAATGTATAGATAGAGCAAAAAATAAAGGATTAATCTAGTGCTTGGGAAGATGATGTCAAATTCACAAGTGACAGAAGGAAAACCCTTATCTTTCTTATTCAGTGCTCCACTCAAGAGAATGATGTTAAATGTTAACTTTTGTCCCAAATTAAGGAAGGATAATATGGCCTCTGTGTATTTTAAGGGAGTCCAAGACGCCAGGGTTCAGCTAAATTATCTCCCATTTAATCCGCCAGAAATTATGGAGAATTGGAGGGTGGAGAAGCAGTTTTAGAGACAGATACTCATACAAAATTGTCAAAAGTGCCCTAGCTAGGGTGGAAAAAAAAAATCAGTTGGACATATTTGTGTGGGTCTATATTGGGGTCTCTAGTCTGTTACATTGATCTTTGTGTTTACCCTTCAACCAGTACTTTACAGCTTTGATCAGTGTAGCCATAGAATAAGTCTTAAAATCAGGTGATTGATTCCTTCCACTTGATTCTTATTTTTCAAATTGTTTTAGCTATCCTATTTCCTTTGTTATTTTAAAATAATCTTGTCTTTATCTACAAAAATTCTTGATGAGATTTTGATAGGAATTGTGCTAAGCTTATATATCAGTTTGGGGAGTAGGGCCATCTTTCTTCTGTTGAATCTTCCAATCCACAAGGACAATGTATCTCTCCATGTATTTAGATTTCCTATGATTTCTCTCATTAGCATTGTATAGTGTTCACCATAGAGGTCCTGTGCATGTCTTGTTAAATTTACACCTTAGTAATTCATTTGATTAAGCAATTATAAATAGTGTTTCATTTTTTAAAATTTTGGTATCTATGTGTTTACTGTTAGTATATAGAAATATATTTTATTTTTATATGTAGACCTTATATCATGTAACCTTGCTGAATGCACTTATTAGTTCTAGGAACTTTAGATTCCTTGAGATTTTCTACACCATCATGTCACCAGCAAATAGATGGAGTTTGTTTTTTCCTTTCCCATCTCTGTGTCTTTTATAACCTTTTCTTGCTTTCTTGCCCAGGCTAGAACTTCCAGTACTATGCTGATAGAAGTGATGAGAGTAAACACCCTTGCCTTGTTCCCTATCTTAAGGGGAAATCATTTAGTATGATGTTAGCTGTAAGTTTTTTAGAGATGTTGTTTATAAAGTAGAGATTGTCCTCTATTCCAAGTCTTCTGAGAATTTTCTTATACTTTAAAAAATTACCTTTGAGTATGTACACATATTGATAACTATGTTTTCCTCTTTGGTAATGTAGAATATTCACAAGTGGGAGTATCCATTTATAACATTATTTATAACAGCTTCCTAAAAGTTTGTCTTCCAGAAATCTTACCTTTGTTTATCCTGTTGCCTGCAAAACTAACTTAGAGTTTCTCATTTGCTTTAAGGTATTTTTACCCCAAGATGATCCCTATTAATATACGTATGTCTTGCCTGAGATGGCAGATATATGAATCAATGAGTGCCATTAAATACATCACCATGGATTTGTTGATTACCTTATACAGAGTTTGAAGGGCTAAAAAGATATTAGAAAGTAATCATTGTGAGGGAGATATGGGATAACTGCAGAGGAAAATGAAGGAGCTATTCTGAAACGACCAGAGGCCTGATAAAGAAGGATTGATAGGAGAAAACCTAGATGACCTTGGGTATGGTGATAACTTTTTAGACACAACATCAAAGACATGATCCCATGATAAGCTGGAATTCATTAAAATTAGTATCTTCTGCTCTGTAAAAGATGGTGTCAAGAAAATGAGAGAACAAGCCACAGACTAAGAGAAAAAATATTTACAAACAACATACTTGATAAAGGACTGCTATCCAATATATATTAAAAAACTCTTAAAACTCAACAATAAGAAAACAAACCACGCTATTCAAAAATGGGCCAAAGACCTTAACAGGACCTCACCAAAGAAGATATACAGATGGCAAATGAGCACATGAAAAGGTGCCACACATCATATGTCATCAAGGAAATGCAAATTAAAACAAGACACTGCTACACATCTATTAGAGTGGCCCAAATCTGGAAGACAACACCAAATGCTGGTGATGATGCAGAGCAACAAGAACTCTCATTCACTGCTGGTAGGAATGCAAAATTTTACAGCTACTTTGGAAGACAGTTTCATGGTTTCTTACAACACTAATACTCTTACCATGCAATTCAGCAACCACACTCCTTGGTATTTACACACAGGAGTTGGGAACTTATGTCCACACAAAACTTGCACACAGATATCCATATCAGCTTTATTCATAATTGCCAAAACTTGGAAGTAAACAAGATGTCCTTCAATCAGTGAATGGATAAACTTCAGCACATCCAGACAACAGAATATTATTCCGCCCTCAAAAGAAATGAACTATCAAGCCATGAAAAGACATGAAAGAACTTTAAATGTATATTAGTAAGTGATAGAAGCCCAATTGGAATGGCTACATACTACATTACACTCTGGAACAGGCAAAACTATGGAGACAGTTCAAAGATCATAGGTTGACAGGAATGGGGAGAGCAGAGATTAAGAGATGGAGCACAGAGGATTTTTAAGGCAGTGAAAATACTCTGTATGATATCATAATGATGGACACATATCATTATACATTTGTCAAAACCCATAGAATGCACCACACCAAGAGTGGAACCCTAATATAAACTCTGGACTCTGAGTGAGGATGATGTGCCAATATAGGTTCATCAGTTATAACACATGTACCAATCTGGTGGGGGGGTGTTGACAATTTGGAAGTCTATGCATGGTGGGGGAAATCTCTGTACCTTCCCCTCAATTTTTGGTGAATCTTAAACTGCTATAAAAATGATATTAATATTAAAAAAAGAAGAAGAAAGAGAAGCAAAAGGGAGAAAAGGTGTGCTGAATGAAGAAGTCAACTGGGGGAGGCAAAGGCACTATTCAGTTGCTCGGTGGCTTTGCCTGGGCCATCAGAGTTCACTTATTCCCTGTCTCCCTCCAGAGTATATGCTGTAAGAATAGGAAACTTTAGATATATATGTTTTTACTTATTTCTTTATATTAAAGATTTTAGGTCCTTATTGTCACTCATATGTATCACTTTGGTACTTTACTGATTATCTTTTTGTGTCATTCTCCATGCTAAGTATATTTTCTCTTTTAATATTATTTCACAATACAACATGAATTTTAAAAATCTCAAGACAGCCACACCACCACAGCATGTTAAAGATAAAGTGCTTCCAGGACACAACATGTGGCGTAACTGTATATATAAGTAACAGTGAATTGAATCTATTACATGTTTTGATCCTGACTCACTTGGCAATGTTCCTATAAAGTCGGCCTAAATATCCTGGAGAGTAATGCTTGCTAATGAAAGCAAAGAGGCAGAGGCTGAATGAAAGTAAGTGCTATAAATACTGGATGCTTGTGATTAAACATGCTGAGGTGTGCCAGGAAGATTTAAGTCCCACCAATTATCAGGAGCTTGGACCAAATGAGGTATCTGTTCAGTTATGGCTTGACTCAGAGAGTCAATCCTTTTTTTTTTTTTTTTAATGTTATACAGAGTTCAATAGCTTTAAAAATAGATATGTTTGGCCTCTAATGATTAATTCAGTATTTTGTTGAATAAACTCCCATTTGTTTCTCTATTCAGTAAAAGAAGAAAACATCTGGAATTAATTTGGTGTTCAGTAAAGTTGTACTATTTGTTTGTTTGTGTGTGTTTTTAATAGTTTACCTCCATGCTAGTCTTTCTAACCTAATCATGAACGTGGCACCTTGCAAATAAATTATCTGGAAGAAAGGTATCTCTAAAATGGCTCTATCTGTCAAGAGGAAAACCGTGTCACTGTAAAACCTTTTGAAAGATCTCCTTATATGGGAGGTGTAATGATTCTTTTAAGCATCACAGACGGGATCAAGGGACTTTGGAGCCCAGGGCAAAGTATGACAGGAGGAAAGAATGGCCAGAGTTAGAAGATCTTACATCCCGGACAAATCTGTTAAGTGAGGATGTGAACTTTCTAGATACTTTGCAACCTGGGTATTGGAAGGGCACCAAAGGTTTTCCATGCTGCCTCATAACCCTTACAAAGCTGGAATCAAAGGAGTCTACACCTCATCGCTGTTTTCTCTATAATTATGCCACTACTATTTCATTTACAGCAAGGGATAGCTTCATGGGAATGTACATATTTCATAAGGCCATATTGATAAATGATGCTAATAGAATCTGTACATTTAATCAGCAGGTATATATTTATCACCTACTATAAAGAAAGCACCATGCTAAGGACAAAGGATTATTTTTTATATAATTGACCTAACCCTTGCCCTCAAGGAGCTTATAACTAGCAAGAGGAAAGGAACTATAGACAAATAATACATAACAAAATTTTCAATAAGGAATATGTATATATACTCATATACATATATACACACAATCATACATTCACATGCATGAATATACACATAAAATAGGGCTTCAGAAGGAAAGGAATATTACATTCTCCCAATAAGCTTTAAGTGAATGAATTAATTAGTGCTCTAGATGTCATTTTTATTTAATAATTAAAGTAAAATGATAAACTATCTTCTATCCTCCAGGTTTTACTTTACTGTAAAACAAACCAAAACCAGAGTCCCCAGTAACCTGTAGCAAAATCCATGTGTTGGTTATCACTATGGTCCTCAACAAAAACTACCTTCCGATAAGTAGTTTGGGCTGTCAACCATGGAGACAGTGACTGTGGATTGCTGGGACCAAACCAAGTTCCACAGCCAGAGCCACCCTCTGAGACCTGGATTTCAGGGCAAACCTTTTTCCCATACAGCTTGAGATGCCATTATCCCAGTTCATCAGGTGGTGAGATATCAGATGTAAATTCTAGGTTCTGCATAACATTAAGGAATGCTTACTGAGTGAAGTTCTCAAAGTACTTGTAGTATTCCACGACAGAACAAATAATACGTTATCTTCTTGTGCCCAGGTAACTCTCTGTACTTGGGAAAATAAAAGTGCTATGTCTCCCTATGTACCCAAAATGTTATTATAAGTGGTATTGGAAAAAATATTGTGGATGGATGGCTAGCAGAGTTAATGACCTTGATCAATAAGTCCATCATGAAATAAATCTTCTCACTCTTTAAAACGGTTACATTTTAAATAAATTATATGGTTACCCCAACTATAAGTGACTCATATCTCACACCACAAAAAAACCTATATTATACTTGTGCTTTCTGGGGCATAATCCTATGCTAATAGTATGCTCTACTGAACAGATTCCTAAAGGATTACCTAGGTTTATTGATTACTTCTCATTTGTTTATCATGGTGGAAAAGAATAAATAAGAATCCTAATTGATCAGCAGCTTTCCATAAAGCACTGTTTTATTAAACCAAGAGATAACAGGGTTTCCCTGCTTCAGTTTATTGTACAACTATAGACCTCCTCCCACTGAGTTGCTGAAATGTGTTTCATGGCACACTCAGGTCTTTTAAATGTGTAATTTAGGAATATATTCAACAAACATTAATAAGCACTTACTATATTCCAAGCATGGTACTAAGTATTAACAATTAAAAAATAAATCGGGCTTCCCTGGTGCCGCAGTGGTTGAGAATCTGCCTGCTAATGCAGGGGACATGGGTTCGAGCCCTGGTCTGGGAAGATCCCACATGCCGCGGAGCAACTGGGCCCGTGAGCCACCACTACTGAGCCTGCGCGTCTGGAGCCTGTGCTCCGCAACAAGAGAGGCCGCGATAGTGAGAGGCCCGCGCACCGCGACGAAGCGTGGCTCTCGCTTGCCACAACTAGAGAAAGCCCTCGCACAGAAACGAAGACCCAACACAGCAAAAATAAATAAATTAATTAATAAACTCCTACGCCCAACATCTTTAAAAAAAAAAAGGCGCTTCTATGAAATGTATTAAAATATATATAAATAAATAAATCATGGTAACTACTATATGTATAGTGTTTAGTATATGCTGAACAATTTACTAAGCGTTTTATATGTATGTTTATTTAATCTTCATCACAAATTTATGAAGTAGGTATCAGAATTCTCTGCCCTTCCCATGGGAGAAAACTAAGACACAGAGGATTTTGCTAAATAATCCCAAGTCAGAGAGCTGGTAAATAGCAAACCTGGGCTTGAACCAGTTTAAGTATGACCTAGTCCCTACCCTAGACAAGGCCTACAGATTTATTACAAAAGAGATCGAATTATTAAAAAGTATTTCTGATAACTTTCTAATTGATTGTGAAACATCATTGCTATTACCTGTGGTTTTGGATTCCTCTATAACTGTCAGGTATGACAAAGGGATCAGAACACACACATTGATTTTAGTTGGTGGGCTTCTGATGGCCAGTGTTAGAGGAGGAGTGAGGCTAAGAAGTCTGGAATTCTAAGTGTTTTATAGCTCTTAGCTAAGACATCTTCAGGAAAACAAGAAGCAAACAGGATATTGACCTGTCCAGGTTATGCTGCAGAAAGAAAATTTCTTTAGGGCTTCATAAAAATTCTAGGACTTTTCCAGTATTTAAATATATGGTTCTGTGCAGTATTATCACAATTTTAAAGCTTGTGAAACACATAGTGACTAAGAAAAGAAATTAAGTGAAAGTAAAATTGTTGATGTGAATAAACAGTCATTGGCAAGGAGCCTGTGTGGTGGGTGTGGCCTCAGCCTGGGCAATGAACTTGAAAGCTCAGCTACTGGGCATTTCCGGAGGTCTGCCAGGTTCATTCTCAAGGTCTCCACACCAACTGAGCAGGATTAATTCCTGGTGGAAATTCCCAGCAACAATCTCAATCCTGAGCTCTGGATTAATTTAACTGCCTGCTTCATACTCCTCCCTGAATGTCCCACAGATCCTCCAACTCAAAGTGTCCCAAGCCAGAATCACAACTTTCCCTGCTTCCTTTCCCAATGCTCCTACCTCAATCTGTTCTTCTATGTCCCCCATGTTTAAAAGCACCAAAATCTATCCAGTTAATCCAAACCTGAGTCAGGTCCCAAATCTAAAGTCTTCAAAGATTTTTCCCCCTCTATCCCCATCAGTTTCTTTCAGCATCGTCTCCTACTAAATCTGTCCCTCTTCATCATCACTACCTTAAATTATTGTAGGACCCTAGTATCTTTGACTCTAACTGTTGCAATATGTTCTTGACTTGTGTACTTGACTCCAGATATGCCCCTTTACAGATACATTTTCCATGCTGTCTCAATTATGCCCCTGGTAAAATTCTGATCTTATTACGTTATTCCCCTCCCAAAGTCCCTCAGACAGGTTGTTTCACTTCTCTGGAAAGAACCAACACTTGCATACATGATATATAGGTTGGGGTTCTGCTTTCTTTTTACAGCTTCTCCTCTATAAAGACCTACGAGTCCCTCTGGGCTCTGGAAAGAGTGAAAATGCTGAACTTAATCTAACCAAAAATGTACTTTATGTGTTTCTGTTTCTCTTTTCGAATTATTTCTAATGAAATTCCCTTTCCCTCCTGCTGGCCTGGCTACTTCCTATTATTTTCTTCAAGAATAAAATAAAATTATGTACCTCAAAGAAAACTGAAGGATCTGAGATAATTAGAAACATAACTTTTAGTTAGTAATGGTCAAAACAGGTGAAAATAAGAAAAAAAGAGAATGGTTTTATTTTAAGGACAATAGAATGGGAGCAAAAACATTTTTATTTATTTAATGATGACTATAGGAATATAAAGCAGTGAACTTAGTCTAATTGTTTAAAATAGAATGGGAAATTCAGGGAGTAGTTTGACATAATATGTGAGATAATTATATCCTGGTTATGTTTTAAATAATGATTCTTATATTTTAAATATAGAGTATTTATGGGTGAAATGATAAGAAGCCTGGGATTTACATCAAAATAATCCAGTGCAAGAGTGGAAGTAATTGTAGGTAGGAAAGGAAATGAACTGAGAATAGTTTAAACTGAGAGAGAAGCACATGGAGGTAGATTATACTATTCTCTGTTTTATAAGTTTTTTCCATTTATTCATGACAAGAAGCTTTTTTTTTTAAAGACACTTGAAAATAGTACTAATAGCATGGTAGAGAAATAAAAAAGGAAGAAGTACTTACTATATAGAAATTAATGGATGTCTAGTGTGTACAGATGGTAAGATATATTTACAAAGGTGAATTAAAAGATACAAAATACCTCCAAAGGAAGAAGTTTAAAAAAAAATGAAAGTAAAGTTGATGAAAGTCTTTATTAAGTATTATAATAAATGAACACTAAACAAAGCAAAATAAAAACAATTCAGATATCTGTGTAAATGCATGTGTGTGCAGGGCTGTGTGAGGGTGAAGGGAAGGAGGTGGAAAAGAAACAAATACGTTTCAATGAAAAAAACAAAAACCTAAATGCAAGCCATTGGTTTTGGAGACCTGCAGAACATTTTCTCACTGTAGAGGAAGGAAATGCCCAGATGCCTGGGGTTAACACCTAAAGGTGTGCTCCATGCCTTGGAAAAATCCCATTGCCTCATCTAACAGGGACAGGTCCTGGGGCACACTACTCTAAAAATATGATAAATCCTAGAATTGAATTTTCCTTCTGAAAGGTTTGCATATGGCAATTTTCAAAATTGGGCCTGAGATGTTCCTTTAGCATTCAAGCATCCTTAAGATTTTGGTGCACTTACACAGTGCACATAATTAAAGGTGGTATTTACTGATTGATCTTCACTAAGACTCTAGAGAGACTGACAAAGGTACCATCTCTACCCATCCCCCAGACCCCTGCTCCAACCTGCCCTGCCTTGGAGAACACAATATTAAAGGAGCTATTCTTTACCTCTGCTTATTGATTTCATCTAATTTTCATACTGTCACTCATGATAGATACAGTTAATTTTGCTGTTCTGTATGTATATTGGATATTGTCATTTATACCATTAATCACATGCATAATTGTCATAAGAACAGAAATGCCTTTTCTTAGACATTTCATTCTAAACTATAATTATCCAGACATCTGGCTGTTAATGGCATTGAATCCTAATTACTTCAAAATGAAGCCATTATTCATAAACTTAGAGCCTGTACTACACGTGTTTACAGAAAGTAGATGGGACAATATTATAAAATTTATTATCTAGAGTAGGGCTCATTTTCTAGAAGCTGATTTAACTGTTCAGCTCCTTAGTATTTCTTTGTCCAACCTCATTAACATATGATAAAGTTTACCAGGTCCTATGTGGTCTAAAGAATAACAGTAGAAATCGTCCCTCCCTGAAAACTGACGTTCAGAACTGCCTGACAAACTACATGGTTAATGACAAATGCCCTCATAACACAAACTGAGCCACTAGTAAAATGACATCTTCCATTATGATTATTTTTTCTGGATTTAACGCAAGATAAATCATGTCAGAGAAGTGTACCAACATATTATTTCTCAAATAATTTGTGATTTAATAATGAGTCATAACCTAATTATTACATTTCCATGGTGCTTTATACTTTTCAGAGTATTTTCACATCCTTTATCATATTTTATCTTAAAAATTTTACTTATATGGTATTTACCTATTTAAAGTTCTTTTCACATGACCAACACCAGCAAAATCTCTACACATTCCTTATCAATTTCTGATGAACCTAGTACTCACAAATGCCTATTTGCTTTTGTCTATTCTCTTCCTTTTCATTTTTAAAGATTAAGAAATAAACATATGTAGATTGGCCCAAAACAAAATGTGTTTAAACTGAAAATAATAATAATGATAATTAATCGTTCTTTCTTGTTTTTCTATCTTTTTCACATTTATCAACATCTGTGTTTATGCCAACTCAATGAATGTCCCAGGAAGGTATCCACTTTCTTTTCTTTTCAAGTCTTAAAGTCACTCATAAATTGGAATTTTGTGTTGATTTTAAAGAGCATTTCTTGAGTAAATATTCCAAATAATTTATGTACCTTCTTGTTCTTTCTGTTGTCAAATCCATCAATATCGTATTCAAGTCTATCAACCTATGTAAAGCTCCTCTGATATTTCTGTGTGAAATACTTTACTAGTTTCCACCTTAATGTTTAATCTCCATTTCATTATTATTTATATATGATTTAACCATGTTGCACTCTTCTGTTTTCGAACTTCTCTCTTTGGGGCATGAAGAAAATAGGCACTCTCCTAATTTGGTAGGTGAGTGAAAATTGGTATAAACACTCTGGAACATCATTTGTCAACTTACGCTAAGAAATTTTGGCTTATTCACTGAAAAGAAATAATCCATAATGCAAACAAAGACTTAAGCAGGAGAAGATTCATCACATCATTATTATTTTTGAACATGAAGCATTTTATAATCTGGAAGGAGCTATGTGACATAGGCTATTACCAATGTATAGTGATACCGTTGGTGGATAAGAGTGTGTGCCACTCTCTGGGGGTGCCTGTGTTCAAAGCTCCACTCTGCTACAGGCCAGCAGCATGACACACATGGTAAGAAAACTCTCTAAATCTCCATTTATCATGGACATGATAAAGCAACTACTTCACAAAGTTGTTGAGAGAATCAAAAGAATATAAACAAAAGCTTTTAACACACTGCCTGGTACATAGTAAGTGTTCAGTAAATGCTAGCTACTAAAATTGCGTTTTTAGTTGGTTTTGTTTTTTGGTTTTCTTTTCAATTTTATTAAGAAATAATTGACATATATCACTGTAAACATGTAAGATATACAGCATAACGGTTGACGTATTGTGAGATGATTAACACAATAAGTTTAGTTAGCATCCATCATCTCATATAGATATAATTAAAAGAAAAAGAAAAAAAATTCCTTGTAATGAGAACTCTTAGGCTTTATTCTCTTAACAACCTTCTTATATAGTCATCATGCTGTACACTACATTCCTAGTCATTATTTATCTTACAACTATACGTTTATATCTTTGACCACCTTCCTCTAATTCTCCCTCCTCCAACCACACCTCTGGTAACCAAAAACCTGATCTCTCTTTCTATAAATTTGGGTGATTTTTGCTTTTTGGATTCTATATATAAGTGAGATCATACAGTATTTACCCTTCTCTGTCTGACTTACTTCACTTAGCATAATGCCCTCAGGAGCCATCAAGTGTTACTGCAAATAGCAGGATTTCCTCATTTTTTAATGGCTGAATAATACTCATATATATATATGTATTACATATATATTACAATTTCGTTATCCATTCATAAGTTTTGATGGACCTGGGTTGTTTCCATGTCTTGGCTGTTGTAAATAATGTTGCTGTGAACATGGAGGTGCAGATATCTTTTTGAGTGAGTGTTTTCATTTGCTTTGCATATATTCCCAGAAGTGAAATTGCTGGATTATATGGTAATTCTCTTTTTAATCTTTTGAGGATCCACCGTACTGTTTTCCATAGTGGCTGTACCACTGTCTACAGTTTACAATCCCACCCACAGTGCACAAGGATTCCCTTTTCTCCACATTCTCACCAGCATTTTTTATCTCTTCTCTTTTTTGGTGATGGCCATTCTAACAGGCAGAAGGTGACATCTTACTGTGTTTCTGACTTGCATTTTCCTAACTACTAGTGATTTGAGCATCTTTTCATGTATCTATATCATTATTTTTAATAGAGAATATTTGAAAACCACCCACATATCCTATACTATTTAAAAACGTGAAAAAGTAATTTACACAATGAATATAAAGAATCTCTTCAAAGCAATGCAGATCCATTTTTTATTATTGTTCTTATGGCTTCTTATTGTTATCCTTGCTTCTTCCACTGCCACCGCCATGCTTCAAGGTCTCCATGAGATCTGCTCAACTTTCCTGACTTCAGAATTCCTAATTTTTTAAGAATAACTGAAAGAAATGAGTCAAGTAGCCTTCAGCTTCCCCACTATCATATTTAATTAGGTAGTTATGCCCACTCTTTGCATGCCTCTCCTGCCAAGTCAGAGAATTTGATAAAATATCATCACCTCAGTCACTCTGCATGAGAAATATTTCAAGTCAGCTGCACTTGTGGAGACTTTATTAGATATAGATAAAGGTCTTATAAAATTAATCTTTTTGTCCATTTTCTTATACTTGGTGGCTCTAAAATGTATATCATCAAATTTATTTTGATTATCCCTCTGTCGATATCTCACCATTGGGGGAGTAGTAGGTGCTCGCAGGACTAATACACACAGACATATGGGATTTTGTGGGGCTGAGCCAATCAGATTACAGTGTATGGGCTTTAGACTCATATAGCCTGTATGTTCAATTTCCCAGCCCACCATGGTGTTTAATGAAGCTGTTTAAAGTTATGCTCATAAAAAGTATTATTTTTATTGAAAAGAAGGAAATGCTTTTGAGGAAATGGTATAGTAGAAAAGAGGGATACATAATTAAAATGCAGTTTGATCCTAACTATATAAGATAATATGCTCATTTGTTAGATACATACTAATATAGATTTTCCCTAATGAAGGAGAATCTTGCCCTGAGGATTAAAATATATGGGGAGATTTTTTAAGCTATCCAATCCACCACTCCCTACAAATGAAAGATTTATAGCAGTTACTATTAAAGACTCCATTTCTTCCAGCCCTCTTCCTCCACACATGCACACACACATACGCACACACAAATGCACAAGCATATGTTTTGAAACTCACTGGACAACTGAAGTTATTGATGGGAGAGTCTTTAAACATGTAAATTGTTAGAGGCAAAAAATATGATAGAGAATAATTGCTCAGAAATCCTGAGTGGTTAACTCTGGGTAGTGAGATATGAGTAACTTTTCTTTGTAAGCCTTATTGTTCATATTTTCTGTAATAAATGTGTAATTTTAGAATCAGAAAAGAAGTTTATGTATTATTTTTTAAAACTTACTTTAAGCAGAGCACTTGTGTTTCAAAATGAACTGGCAGAATCTGATATCTGCTCTCAATTTCTCCCATTTTAAAAATTTTATTAAGGTTGAAATACAAAAGAACTAATATTTGATTCTGCATTGATAATATCTAACCTTCCTCTTCCTCCTGGCAGTCTTGAAAGCTGGCCACTGAGTTATGATCTGTCATAGGCCACGAGCACACATTGCCAGGGGGAAATATGTTCTCCAGTGGAAGACGTAGTATTAATAACAGTAGTAGTGGTAGTAGTAGTAGTAACACTTACTGAGTGTTAATTCTTTTCCAGGCACTGTTCTCATTGTTTTATGTATATTAATGCATGGAGTCCTCACATCTCTGTGAGGTAGATACTCCTTTTGTTTTTTAGTAAGGAAGCAAACTGAGGCACAGAGAAATTAAATAACCTGCTCAAGTTCACCCATTGAATGAATGGTAGAGCCCAGAGTTGAGGCCATGTGGACCAATTCCAGAATCCACTCTATTAATTCTATGCTTAAAGAAATAATACATAATTCAACTGGCATCAGAAACTCCGTGATCCACTTTCACTTGATTTCTAACTAGATTAGTCCTTTCTAAGCATGGTTTCTGGCATATCGCAAGCTCTCATTAAAGAAATACAGACTATTTTTAATATTATTGTTATACTATTATTATTTTATCTTTTCATTATTTCACTTCTCAATATTATTTCCTATTTATTTTGTCTGTAAAGAATTTTCAGATGTCCATCTTTCACTTTACACAACTTTTGGATTTCTTTTTTTAATTTCTGTGAGATCCATAATCAACTGAATTTATTAATGCTTTTATTACATATAATAGGATTTCTTAACTTCCTTTTTTCCGTTATTTCTGGGGTTGGCTTCGGCATGAATGACAATGTACTTAAGAGGTACCAACACTGCAGCAGTCCAAAACCTAGAAGGAGAATACTTATGTGATCTTATCATTCACAATGTGACAGGTCAGTAATGTTGGTTAGAATCTATAATTATATTATGCAACAGATGGTATGTATGTCATTCTGGATAAATAATGTGAATTTCAACTTCTTAATAAATTCTTTAATATCACTCATCTTTTGACATTATAGTCGTTTTTTAGCAGCCTCATATTATTTGTCACTTATTTTGCTGTGTTTCCTTAGTGCTTCACTCATTCATTGTTTTATTCATTCATCTGTATTTATTATCTAACATATATCGAGGATTCACGAATTTGAGATGCAGCTCTAGCTTTCAAATATTATAGTTGTTAGAGAAGATAAACCCCCCAAAGTCAATTGCAACATAAGACAGTCTTTTACGGAAATAAAGAAAGGACACCTACTGGGCTTTGAGAGTGGGAGGAGGGGTGGTAAGAAAGACATATTCTCAAAAATCTGATACGTAAGAGTGTGCTTGAAAGTGTTGGAATTAGCAAAGAACAAGTGTGGATGTAAGTGCATATGCCTGTGTGCATGCATGTGTACATGCGTGTGAGAGTATGTGTGTGTATGGAGTTCACATTGTGGGGATGGAGGGAGAGAAAGAGAAGAAAAATTGAAGAGACAGGAAGAAGAATACCAAAAAAGAGAGAAAGCAGTCTGGGAGAGAGGTTGTTATGTGGTATCACAGCCTGTCCCTGCAACTGCAATAGTTCAGCATGAATACAACAAAGGACAAAGTCAAAACGGCTCGTAGAGATTAGATACCTTCAGTCTTTGACTTACACATTAATCCATTTAACAAATATGTAGTTTACTCCTGCAGTATTCCAAGGCTATTTCAGGTTCAGGGAATATAATAATCAACAAGGCAGGCTAAGTTGATGCCTAAAAACACCTGTATTCTAGTCATATAAATAATAAGCAAAAACTATATATAAGATGAAGAAAAATTTTATTTGTTATACAAATGCATTTTAACTTTGTGCTGAAGATACAGGAAGCCACTAGAGAGTTTTAAGTAAGGAGTTTGTGCAAGCCGATCTTCATTTAGCAAGGCCACTCTGGCATTACTCCGGACTGGACTGCAGGCAGGGCCAGTTAGTAGGTAACTACATTATTAGAGTTATGACAAGCATCTGAATTGAGGTACAGAGTGGAGATGGAGAAAAATGGGTGACGAAGAGAGAGGAGGTAAGGAACATGCCTGCTTTCTGGTATGGAATTTTAGGTGAATGGTGGTGGTCTCAAGACAGGAAATATGGAGATAACTGGTTGGGAGAGCTGGGTGGAGATGAGGAATTTAATTTTGGACATGTCGAGTGTGAGATTCTGGTGGAACTTGCAAGCAGAGCTGTCCAGTTGGCAGTTGAATGTACCTGTCTGAATACCAGGTCTGAGCTAAAAATATAAATTTATGCTTCTTCATCACGGGACAACAATAAAGACACAGGATGATATGTAATTATCAAGAAAGAATATTCAGAGTAAAAAGAAAACAGGGACCCAGGCACATCTCAGAATCAATACTATTAGTTTCTAACTAGGCGGGCATATCAAAAATACCTGCAAGCGATAAAATAATACAGATTATCAAGGCAACTTCAGACCATATAATAAGCATTTTTAGAGTTTGCACTTAGACTTCTGTTTACTTTTTTAAAGCTATATATGATCTACATGAGTTGATAACTTCTCTTTTTAAACAATTAAGAGATAAACATCAGTAGAAGATCCCACAAAAGATGAGAGAAATGAAGGAAAACAAGAGAAAGTGATACACATCATTAAAATACAGTTAATTGTATGTGTCTTCCTCCCTATACTGCTTTTTGAGGGCAAAATGTGCATCTCTGATAAGCACTCAGGGACACACGTCAAAGTGTTTAGTAAATATGTGTGTATAAACTATTCCACATGTAACTGCCTACAAACTCTCCCTTATTGGAGACCTGACTAAACCTGAGTTATTTGTTATTGGACTTTTTTGACTTGTTATTTGAGTTATTTGACTGAAGTATAACGCCATCCTCCCAATCAACTAACCTCAAAGATGAAAAAAATCTAGGACCTCACAAATGCATTTATTAAACCTACAGAACTCGTAATGTTCTTAAAAGAATCCTGTATTTGCATTATCAAATAGAAAATATACCTCCAATTATTTTTCTAAGATCACAAATAAATCTTGGAAATTAAGCTCCCTCTATGTGACCAACGCAACACCTTGTGTATTTCCGGCACCTAAACAAAGTAATTTAAATTGGTTCAATTATACTTGGTTTTACAAATTGACATTTAAACTCTGTACCTGTATCTTACTATGAATGTTTTTCATTAAAACCACACTTTTATTGCCTTGGATAAATAAGGCAATGTATGGTCATCTGTGGAACTATCTGCACGGTTAGAATCCCTTCCCTGTCCCCCAATCCATCTTCAAAGCCGTTGCGTGAGCGCCCACTTTACTGTGAGCCCCCTCTCTCCTGGCTACAATTGCTTGGACCAAGGGCAGGCATTTGCTCTAAGCAGAGCCAATGAGTCCCTGCTGTAAATTTTTAGATATAGAACCAAGAGAAAACACAATCTCTTTCTGTTGTGTAGGGCTGAGATATAAATTTTCAGGAAAAATAGTGGTCAGAGTTTCCATAAGAAGAAAACCACTCTTCAGCAAGAGAGAACATGGAAGGAAACAGAGAAGAAGCAGAGTCTAGATATAAATGGATGTCATCAATCTTCAAACCTAGTTCTATTAGTTCCAAAGGCTAGATGCATCTCTACCCTTCCTATATCTTGATTGATCCAAATTTTCTCTTAGACTATCTAATATATTATCAGCATTTCAATAATCTCATCCTTTTGCTTAAGCCAGTTCAAACTGTGTGTCTGTGACTTACAGGTAAACAGTGCTCTTGATCCATTTTTTAAAAATTTACTGTTATATCTAATACATAATTATGTGAAGTTGTTCTAGTAAATTTATATCCTGTGTTTTTTGCATGTTTTCCATTGTATGTTAGAGAATATGGAATTTGAACTTATTTCTCCAGGATGTGGTACTATTTCTGTCATGATGGCCACTATACTCAGTCTGAGTTAGCCCCTTGGATAGCATAAAAAGAGTCATTAAAAGGCCCCTGGTAGACAGATGCCTATTACATAAATGTGACATTGAGGCTGTTTTAAAGTATTATTATTTAGTATTCCTTTTAATGACTGTTGTTTCACTTATTTATTGATTACAGTAGCTGTAGTTTAAAGTCTGGGCCCCTGGCTTCTTGCTCTCCACACATCTCACTCAATTTCTGTTTATAGCATCATTTAATGGGTGCTCTTATGTGGCATTTTTGGCTACAGCTTTTAATTAAAAGAACATCTTTATGACATTTAAATTTGAAATTAGGAAGACTAACTGTAGTGCTTTTATTATATAACATTTTCTTTTATAATGTCTTATTTCGATTGTCTAATCAACCTAAATTTCCACTTAAACAGCCTGTAAATAGGAACACAGAAGTAATTAGATATTTTTGAAAGAAAATAAATTTAACAGATAAACATCTTAAAATTCAAAAAGAAGGATAGGTTATTCCCAGTTATAGATATCTCATGAAGCCAGGAAAACAGGAAAGTGTGAAGGTATTACAGATTAAATAATAAGCTTGTTTTTAGCATATGTTTTGTTATTAAAAGCCTTGAAATAATATCGTGTCTTTCAGACTTTCATGCATGTCACAAATTTTAAATATTTTGCAAAGTCTACTTGATATTTCTATCACAATTTTTTAAATTTAAATATTTAATAATATCCATGGTATTTCCTCAATAACTTGAACTGTTTTGTACATTCTTTTCTAAGTGGAGAGATTCATTAAGCCAAGACTTGGCACAGAGCTGAATAGAAACTGCAGAGAGAAGGGAAATTGGAATTGACAGTGAGACTGAATTTTAACATTTAATGGAGTCCTATTTTAAGTGTTAGTTTCTGGCTTGAAAATACTGCAAGGAAGTCTCTGGCCAATAGGACAATCCATTTTCAACAGAAGATTTTCTTCCTACTTCAACAATGGAATTAGGCTGTACCTCATGACCTAACCCCATAAACAGACACAGTGGTATTACCGCTTACCTCCCTTCTACCTCAGAATGTAAAATATCCTATTTATCATGTAACACCTGCCTCCCATCTTTGCCCTTGATATCATTTCCTCCTATTTTCCCAGATACCACACCTCTCTAGTTAATTGAGCTTCTCCAGTATCTTCAACCTTTTTTCCTATTGGCACTTTGACAGCAGCTTTTAAACATTTCATGTCTCTCCTATCTTTCTATTATCAATATATACGTTTTATTTTTCTAATTGATGTTACTGAGATACAGTAAAATGCACTCATTTTAAGTGTGTACTTTGATGTATTTTGATAATCAAGATATAGAACATTTCCATCACAACAGAAAGTGTTATCATGCCCTTTTGCAGTCAATAACTCTTCCAACCCCCTCTACCGAAAGCAGCCACTGATTTGCTTTGTCACAATAAATTAGTTTTGCCTGTTCTAAAATTCCATATTATATATATGAAATCATATGCTATACATGGCTCCTTTTGCTCAGTATATTATTTTTGAGATGTATTCATGTTGTGCATATCAATAGTTGATTCCTTTTTAATTAATGAATAGTGTTCCATTATATAGCTATACCACAATTTGTCTTATAGTTTTAGCTTTTATATTTAGGCCTATGATTGATTTTATGTTAATTTTTATGGATAACGTAAGGTCAGATTTGAAGTTCATTCTTTTTTCAAAAAGATTACAAATTGTCACAGGAGCATTGGTTGAGAAGATTTTCCTTTCTTCACTGAATTACCCTCTTATCTTTGTCAAAAATTAATTAATCTTATATGCACGAATCTATTTCTAGATTTTCAATTCTTTTTTATTTACTATGTGGATAGTATAGCAACACCTTAATTACTGCAGTTATATAATGAGTCTTAAAATCTAGTAATGTGAGTCCTCTAACTTTGCTCTTCTTCCTTTTACAAAACTGTTTTACTTATTGTTGATTTTTAAAATTTTTACATAAATTTTAGAATATGCATAAATGATTTATCAAAAAATTTACTGAACATTTTAATGGGACTGCATGAAATCTACAGATCAATTTGGGAGGAAAAAAACATCTTACCAGTATTGAATTTTCCAATGCAATAACAAAATATATCTTCTATTTCTTTAGATCTTTTTAAAATTATAAATGAAACTATTTAATTAAAATTCCAATTGCTTCTTACATAAAAAATATAATGGACTTTTGTATAATGACCTTGCATCCTGCCATACTGCTAAACTCACTTATTAGTTCTAGTAATTTTTTTGTATATTTCTTACGCGTTTTTATATATGTACTCATACATACTCGTATCATCTGCAAATAAAGACAATTTCATTTCTTCCTTTTTAATCTGTATAATGTTTCTTTTTCTTATCTTATTACACTAGTTTGGACTTCCTGTAGAATATTAAATAGCAGTGGTAAGAGTGGACATCCTTGCTTTGTACTTGATCTTAGGAGAGAAGTGTTTCAGTCCTTCAAAATTAAGTTTGATGATAACTATAGGTTTTTCATAGATGTCCTTTAATAGTCTGAGGAAGTTCTCCCCCCATCCCTAGGTTTGCTGAGAGCTTTTATCATCAATTGCTAAATATTATTAAATATTCTGCATTTATTGAGAAGATCATAGGATTGTTTTCTTTTATGCTGTTAATATGGTGAATCACATTCACTGATTTTCAAAAGTAGAATCAAATTTGCCTTTCTGGGTTGAACACTACATGTTCATCATAAGTTGTCCTTTCTATCTATTTCTGCTGGAATTGTACGGTTAATACTTTCCTTTGGCTTCCATGGCATTATCCTTTTCCTATTATCATCATGGTTTCCTATTCCTCTTTCTCATGGTTTTCCATGTCATTCACTCTCCTTATTCTATGCTCTTCCTGGATTATCTCATCTATATTCATGATTTTAATTATCAGCTACATGACAATGGTTCCTCAAATTATATCTTCTACAAGCTGTGAATCCATATCCTACCTCCTGCTACTCTTTATCTAGTTGTCCTACGTGTATCACAGTCTGAACATGCCCAGAATCTAATGTTTCCTTTATATTCGTCTTTGCCAAAGGGTCTTACCCATATGATTTTCTAATCTTACTTGATATCACCACTACAACTCAATGTCACAAAATGAAATCTGACATTCAGCCACAACTGTTTCCTCTATTTTACCCTCAGCATCTAAATAAGTTGTCTTATTTAATCTCAAATAGGTCTTAATTATTCCACTCCATTTATGTTCAGACCTTTTTTTTCTATTTCATACTGCAGTAGCTCCTTAATTCTTTTCCCAATTCCATGTTACACCAATCAAATGATTCAGAATGATATTAAGTATAACTTCCTTAATTATAACCTTTAATGGCTCCCCACTGTTTACTCATTAAAATCTAAACTTTCTAGAGGGACCTTCAAAAAGGCAGAGGAGTAAGACGAGGAGATCACATTCCTCCCCACAAATACATCAGAAATACATCTACATGGGGAAAAACTCCTACAGAACACCTACTGAACGCTTGCAGAAGACCTCAGACTTCCCAAAAGGCAAGAAACTCCCCACTTACCTGGGTAGGGCAAAAGAAAAAACAGAGACAAAAGAATAGGGATGGGAGCAGCACCTCGGGGAGGGAGCTGTGAGGAGCTGTGAAGGAGGAAAGGTTTCCACACACTAGGAAGTCCCTCCATGGGCGGAGACGAGGGGTGGGTGGGGGGTAAACTTCAGAGCCACGGAGCAGAGCACAGCAACAGGGGTGCAAAGGGCAAAGCAGAGAGATCCCCGCACAGAGAATGGAAGCCGACCAGCACTCACCGGCCCTAGAGGCTTGTCTGCTCACCCACCAGGAAGGGTGAGGGCTGGGAGCTGAGGCTCGGGCTTCGGAAGTCAAATCCCAAGGAGAGGACTGGGGTTGGCTACGTCAACACAGCCTGAAGGGGGCAAGTGAGCCACAGCTAGTGGGGAGGGAGTCCGGGGAAAAGTCTGGACCTGCCTAAGAGGAAAGAGACCATTGTTTCGGGGTGTGCGAGGAGAGGGGATTCAGAACACTGCCTAAACTAGCTCCAGTGATGGGCGCGAGCCGCGGCTATCAGCGCAGACATCAGAGACGGGCGTGAGACGCTAAGGCAGCTGTTGCAGCCACCAAGAGGCCTGTGTGCGAGCACAGGTCACTATCCACACCTCCCCTCCCTGGAGCCTGTGCAGCCCGCCACTGCCAGAGTCCCGTGATCCAGGGACAACTTCCCTGGGAGAATGCACGGCACGCCTCAGGCTGGTGCAATGTCACGCCGGCCTATGCCACTGCAGGCTCGCCCCACATCCGTACCCCTCCCTCCCCCTGGCCTGAGTGAGCCAGAGCCCCCGAATCAGCTGCTCCTTTAACACTGTAATGTCTGAGCGAAGAACAGACACCCTCAGGTGACCTACACGCAGAGGCGGGTGCAAATCCAAATCTGAACCCTGGGAGCTGTGCGAACAAAGAAGAGAAAGGGAAATCTCTCCCAGCAGCCTCAGGAGCAGCAGATTAAATCTCCACAGTCAACTTGATGTACCCTGAATCTGTGGAATACCTGAATAGACAATGAATCATCCCAAAATTGAGGCGGTGGACTTTGGCAGCAAGTGTAGACTTGGGGTTTGCTTTCTGCATCTAATTTGTTTCCGGTTTTATGTTTACCTTAGTTTAGTATTTAGAGTTTATTGCCATTGGTAGATTTGTTTATTGATTTGGTAGCTCTCTTCCTCCTTTTTTTTTTCTTTTTATAGATAGATATATTATTTTTCCTTTTTCTCCCTTTGCAACTATGTATGTGTATGCTTCTTTGTGTGATTTTGCCTGTATAGCTATGCTTTCACCTAGGGTTTGTCCTAGGGTTCTGTCTGCCTGCTTTTTTTCTTTTCTTTTTTTTTTTTTTTTTTTTTAGTATAGTTTAGTTACTACTATACTATAGTTTTTCTTAGTATAGTTTTTAGTGCTTGATATCATTGGTGGATTTGTTTTTTGGTTTGGTTGCTCTCTTCTTTATTTTTCTTTTGGTTTTTCATTTTCATTTTTTTATTACTTTTTAATTTTTTATTTTAATAACATTATTTTATTTATTTATTTATTTTCTTTCTTTCTTTTTTCCTCAATTTTCTTCTGAGCCCTGTGGCTGGCAAGGACTTGGTGCTCGAGCAAGGTATCAGGACTGTGCTTCTGAGATGGGAGAGCCAAGTTCAGGACACTGGTCCACAAAGACCTCCCGGGTCCACATAATATCAAACAGCAAAAGCTCTCCCAGAGATGTCCATCTCAATGCTAAGACCCAGCTCCACTCAACAACCAGCAAGCTACAGTGCTGGACACCCCAGGCCGAACAACTAGCAGGACAGGAACACAACGCCACACATTACCAGAGAGGCTACCTAAAATCATAATACGGTCACAGACACCGCAAAACACACCACTGGATGAGGTCCTGCCCACCAGAAAGACAAGACCCAACCTCACCCACCAGAACACAGGCACCAGACCCATCAACGAGGAAAACTACAAAACCGACTGAACCAATCTTAGCCACTGGGGGCAGACACTAAAAACAACAGGAACTACAAACATGCAGCCTGCGAAATGGAGACCCCAAACACAGTAAGCTAAGCAAAATGAGAAGGCACAGAAACACACAGCAGATGAAGGAACAAGGGAAAAACCCACTAGACCAAACAAATGAAGAGGAAATAGAGAGTCTACCTGAAAAAGAAATCAGAATAATGATAGTGAAGATGATCCAAAATCTTGGAAACAGAAAGAAGAAAATACAAGAAACATTTAACAAGGGCCTAGAAAAACTAAAGAGCAAACAAACAATGATGAACAACACAATAAATGAAATTAAAAATTCTCTAGATGGGATCAATAGCAGAATAACTGAAGCAGACAAACAGATAAGTGACCTGGAAGATAAAATACTGAAAATAACTACCACAGAGCAGAATAAAGAAAAAATAATGAAAAGAATTGGGGACAATCTCACAGACATCTGGGACAATATTAAACACACTAACATTTGAACTAAAGGGGTCCCAGAATAAGAAGAGAAAAACAAAGGGACTGAGAAAATATTTGAAGAGCTTATAGTTGAAAACTTCCCTAACAGGGGAAAGGAAATAGTTAATCAAGTCCAGGAAGCACAGAGAGTCCCTTACAGGATAAATCCAAAGAGAAACACGCCAAGACACATATTAATCAAACCCTCAAAAATTAAATACAAAGAAAAAATATTAAAAGCAGCAAGGGAAAAACAGCAAGTAACATACAAGGGAATCCCCATAAGATTAACAGCTAATCATTCAGCAGAAACTCTGCAAGCCAAAAGGGAGTGGCAGCACATATTTAAAGTGATGAAGGAGAAAAACCTGCAACCAAGATTACTCTACCCAGCAAGGATCTCATTCAGATTTGATGGAGAAATTAAAACCTTTACAGACAAGAAAAGCTAAAAGAATTCAACACCACCAACCAGCTTTACAACAAATACTAAAGGAACTTCTCTACACAGGAAACACAAGAGAAGGAAAAGACCTACAATCACAAACCCAAAACAATTAAGAAAATGGGAATAGGGACATACATATCAATAATTACCTTAAATGTAAATGGATTAAATGCTCCAACCAAAAGACACAGACTGGCTGAATGGATACAAAAACAAACCTGTATATATGCTGTCTACAAGACCCACTTCAGACCGAGGGACACCTACAGACTGAAAGTGAGGGGATGGAAAAAGATATTCCATGCAAATGGAAATCAAAAGAAAGCTGGAGTAGCAATTCTCATATCAGACAAAATAGACTTTAAAATAAAGACTATTACAAGAGACAAAGAAGGACACTACATAATTATCAAGGGATTGATCCAAGAAGAAGATACAACAGTTGTAAATATTTATACACCCAACATAGGAGCACCTCAATACACAAGGCAAATACTAACAGCCATAAAAGGGGAAATTGACAGTAACACAATCATAGTAGGGGTCTTTAACACCCCACTTTCACCAATGGACAGATCATCCAAAATGAAAACAAATAAGGAAAAACAAGCTTTAAATGAAACATTAAACAAGATGGACTTAATTGATATTTATAGGACATTCCATCCAAAACCAACAGAATACACCTTCTCAAGTGCTTGTGGAACATTCTCCAGGATAGACCATATCTTGGGTCACAAATCAAGCATTGGTAAATTTAAGAAAATTGAAATCGTATCAAGTATCTTTTCCGAACACAGTGCTATGAGACTAGATATCAATTACAGAAAAAATCTGTAAAAAATACAAGTACATGGAGGCTAAACAATACACTACTTAATAACCAAGAGATCACTGAAGAAATCAAAGAGGAAATCAAAAAATACCTAGAAACAAATGAAAATACGATGAAAACAAAACATATGGGATGCAGCAAAAGCAGTTCTAAGAGGGAAGTTTATAGCAATACAATCCTACCTTTAGAAACAAGAAACATCTCAAATAAACAACCTAATCTTACACATAAAGCAATCAGAGAAAAAAGAACAAAAAAAACCCAAAGGTAGCAGAAGGAAAGAAATCAAAAGATCAGATCAGAAATAAATGAAAAAGAAATGAAGGAAATGATAGCATAGATCAATAAAACTAAAAGCTGGTTCTTTGAGAAGATAAAATTGATACACCAGACTCATCAAGAAAAAAAGGGAGAAGACTCAAATCAATAGAATTAGAAATGAAAAAGGAGAAGTAACAACTGACACTGCAGAAATACAAAGAATCATGAAAGATTACTACAAACAACACTATGCCAGTAAAATGGACAACCTGGAAGAAATGGACAAATTCTTAGAAATGCACAATCTTCCACAACTGAACCAGGAAGAAACAGAAAATATGGACAGACCAATCACAAGCACTGAAATTGAAACTGATTAAAAATCTTGCAACAATCAAAAGCCCAGGACCAGATGGCTCCACAGGTGAATTCTATCAAACATTTAGAGAAGAACTAACACCTATCCTTCTCAAACTCCTCCAAAATATAGCAGAGGGAGGAACACTCGCAAACTCATTCTATGAGGCCACCATCACCCTGATACCAAAACCAGACAAGGATGTCACAAAGAAAGAAAACTACAGGCCAATATCACTGATGAACATACAAGTAAAAATCCTCAACAAAATACTAGCAAACAGAATCCAACAGCACATTAAAAGGATCATACACCATGATCAAGTGGGGTTTACCCGAGGAATGCAAGATTCTTCACTATATGCAAATCAATCAATGTGATACACCACATTAACAAACTGAAGGAGAAAAACCATATGATCATCTCAATAGATGCAGAGAAAGCTTTCAACAAAATTCAACACCAATTTATGATAAAAACCCTGCAGAAAGTAGGCATAGAGGCAACTTTCCTCAACATAATAAAGGCCATATATGACAAACCCACAGCCAACATCGTACTCAATGGTGAAATACTGAAACCATTTCCACTAAGATCAGGAACAAGACAAGGTTGTCCACTCTCACCAGTATTATTCAACATAGTTTTGGAAGTTTTAGCCACAGCAATTACAGAAGAAAAAGAAATAAAAGGAATCCAAATCGGAAAAGAAGTAAAGCTGTCACTGTTTGCAGATGACATGATACTAGACATAGAGAATCCTAAAGATGCTACCAGAAAACTACTAGAGCTAATCAATGAATTTGGTAAAGTAGTAGGATACACAATTAATGCACAGAAATCTCTGGCATTCCTATATACCAATGATGAAAAATCTGAAAGTGATTAAGAAAACACTCCCATTTACCACTGCAACAAAAAGAATAAAATATCTAGGAATAAACCTGCCTAAGGAGACAAAAGACCTGTATGCAGAATATTATAAGACACTGATGAAAGAAGTTAAAGATGATACAAATAGTTGGAGAGATATACCATGTTCTTGGATTGGAAGAATCAACATTGTGAAAATGACTCTACTACCCAAAGCAATCTACAGATTCAATGCAATCCCTATCAAACAACCACTGGCATTTTTCACAGAACTAGAACAAAAAATTTCACAATTTGTGTATGGAAACGCAAAAGACCCCGAATAGCCAAAGCAATCTTGAGAACGAAAAACGGAGCTGGAGGAATCAGGCTCCCTTAGTTCAGACTATAGTACAAAGCTACAGTAATCAAGACAGTATGCTACTGGCACAAAAACAGAAAGATCAATGGAACAGGATAGAAAGCCCAGAGATGAACCCATGCACATATGGTCACCTTATCTTTGATAAAGGAGACACAAATATACAGTGGAGAAAAGACAGCCTCTTCAATAAGTGGTGCTGGGAAAACTGGACAGCTACATGTAAAAGTATGAAATTAGAACACTCCCTAACACCATACACAAAAATAAACTCAAAATGGATTAAAGACCTAAATGTAAGACTAGACACTGTAAAACTTTTAGAGGAAAACACAGGCAGAACACTCTTTGACATAAATCACAGCAAGATCCTTTTTGACCCACCTCCTAGCGAAATGGAAATAAAAACAAAAATAAACAAATGGGACCTAATGAAACTTAAAAGCTTTGGCACAGCAAAGGAAACCATAAACAAGACCAAAAGACAGCCCTCAGAATGGGAGAAAATATTTGCCAATGAAGCAACTGACAAAGGATTAATCTCCAAAATTTACAAGCAGCTCATGCAGCTTAATATCAAAAAAACAAACAACCCAATCCAAAACTGGGCAGAAGACCTAAATAGACATTTCTCCAAAGAAGTTATACAGATTGCCAACAAACACATGAAAGAATGTTCAACATCACTAATCACTAGGGAAATGCAAATGAAAACTACAGTGAGGTATCACCTCACACTGGTCAGAATAGCCATCATCAGAAAATCTACAGAAACTAAATGCTGGAGAGGGTGTGGAGAAAAAGGAACTCTTGCACTGTTGGTGGGAATGTAAGTTGATACAGCCACTATGGAGAACAGTATGGAAGTTCCTTAAAAAACTAAAGATAGAACTACCATATGACCCAGCAATCCCACTACTGGGCATATACCCTGAGAAAACCATAAATCAAAAAGAGTCATGTGGCACAATGTTTACTGCAGCTCTATTTACAATAGACAGGAGGTGGAAGCAACCTAAGTGTCCATTGACAGATGAATGGATAAAGAATATGTGGCACATATATACAGTGGAATATTACTCAGCCTTAAAAAGAAATGAAATTGAGTTATTTGTAGTGAGTTGGATGGACCTAAAGTCTGTCATACAGAGTGAAGTAAGTCAGAAAGCGAAAAACAAATACCATATCCGAACACATATATATTTAATCTAAAAAAAAAAAAAGAACCAAGGGGCAGGACATGAATAAAGAAACAGATGTAGAGAATGGACTTGTGGACACGGGGAGGGGGAAGGGTAAGCTGGGACAAAGTGAGAGAGTGGTATGGACATATATAGACTATCAAATGTAAAACAGATAGCTAGTGGGAAGCAGCCGCATAGCACAGGGAAATCAGCTCAGTGCTTCATGACCACCTAGAGGGGTCAGATAGGGAAGGTGGGAGGGAGACGCAAGAGGAATGGGATATGGGGATATATGTATCTGTACAGCTGATTCACTTTATTATAAAGCAGAAACTAACACACCATTGTAAAGCAATTATACCCCAATAAAGGTGTTAAAAAAAAGTTTAAAAAAATAAAATCTAAAATCTAAACTTTCTAATATAATATACAAGTCTGTTTGTTACCTGGCTTTTTTTTTGCCAAACTCTCATTTCAATATTCTTTGCATCATGTTATACTAAAGCCACACAGAATTACTTGAAAATTCCTGAATACATTCAATTTTTTAATATTTTCAGCTCCAGCTCATTGCTTGTCACTCCATAAGGCAGTCAGAATACATAACATCCAGAAAGCTTTCTTTTCCTCTGCCCCTTAAGTCTACTTTGGGTGAGTTGTTTCTACTCTGAGCCCTCAAGGCACCTTGGAGACCTGCATTATTGTACTTATCACCTTGTACTTAAAGTACCTATTATATGTGCCTATATTCTCCAAGTGAATATACTCTCTAAAGAGTAAGAATCTTCTCATTCTCCTTTCTATATTTAATTCACCTTTCTATCCCTGTACCTGGCACAAAATATGTGTTGAACTGAATTGAAGCTCAGAGTCCAATCTGAAAGTTGAATTTCTTCTTAGAAGAATGAAATGTAATGCAAGAAAAAGAATGCTACTCTGTGACTCAGACCACCGTACATTGAGAGCTAAACATTAATTCAAAGAGAAATAAGTGGAAGCTGATATTTGCCATGTTTATGGGAAAGGAGCATGTCTCCTTCCAATACATTGAAAAAGATTTATTATTTACTCTGAATTTTGAAAAACAACACAAGCGAAAACTAGTACAAAATTAATACAAGGAAGCAAAACCTCTGCGTTGGCTGGTATGGCATAAAACTACTGTGGTCACTGAAGGTTATGTGGATCCTGAGCAGAGTGTAGCAAGACTGGATAGATCAGAAAGGTGTCTGATCCAGACTTAGCTAAAAAGTTTTTCACCAATTTTATAACTGATAACTACAGTACATGTTATTTGCTAGGTTTTATAAATGATTCATGTTTAATTTAATAATAGTTGGTATATGATTCTCATTCTAGAGTGTGCATATAGTCATTCAGAATGTACCCTGTTTTTTCTTCAAAAGTCAATGGATCCATCATCCCTAACAAAGCGTTAACAAAGCTTACTTCTTCCTGATTGGGAACTATGTCTGGCTCCCAAGCCTGTTCCTTATTCTTGGGTGTCTTCAGGTATACAGTGTGAGGTCTGATAAAGAGATACTGAAAGTAGTCCAACATCCTCTTTTTGCTCTCCTCTTTAGCTTTGGCTATTGTTAAAAATTCTTTCTGTAAAGAATTTTGACACTGGAATGTTACAGAATTTCAGAGGTAAGAAGAGAAAGAGAGAATCTAAACTTTGGCTGCACGCTTCTAGTCCATGGACTGAATGCAGGTAGCAGAGAGTGTGGTTTTGTTTCGTTTTCTTTGCTTATCTGTTTGTTTGGGGCCACACATTTTAATGCTTTTATACTGGATATATAGTTTTCATTTGTCTGCAGTTCTCAGGACTTGCTATTGTCTTACACAGGGTTATTTCTGTTATTTTACTTACGAAAATTACCTGCATTATTTATTAAGTCATTTCCATGTAGGATTTCAGGTATAAGCTCATTCATTGTCTCTTTTTAAGGAAACTGAGTGACAAAAGGAATGTAAATTGCCTGATTTTACACACCTGATCAATGACAGCTTCAGTCTGATACTGAAGTTCTTCTGGACCTCAGACCCAGGCAGTTTCCAATGTGATTTTCTGTCTCGGGGCTCATGGTCTTTTAGTTCTATGAGATGGTAAGGGGAGGGGGTGATATGACAACAAAAGTCAGCTGAGAGAGAAGTGCAAACTTCGGAAACAATTTGAATGCATGTACCTGAGTGTGCGGGTGTGGATGGAGTTAAATCTGTGTATGAGAGTGGAAATGGGACGTGTAATTTCTGGAAATGAGTTTCAAAGCTGTGCCAATAAACAATATGAATTTAAGGAGACTGATCAAGGACTACACTCAATGAAGGTGATTTAGGCTGCCGGTTAAGTAATGAAATTTGGATCATACAAGAAAATCCGCAAACACTGACAATTTATCATCTAAGGCACATACTAAGAGTAAGGGCAGGAGTAAAGAGAATGAAAACAGAAAGAAACAAAGAGAGATCATCAATTCAACTGCCGTGTTTGAAGGTGAGAAATATATGCTTTTTCTGGATTTCAAAAAATATGGCCTTTGGCCAGCTCTCGGCTGCAATGCTATCTTCAGCTGAGTTTTTTATTATGGATTTGTTTGGAAACTTGCTACAGTGGCACTTTGCTATAATTTGCCCTGCCTTCAACAAAAGAATTACATTCAGCTCTCATCTAGCTACCTTTTCATGCAGATTCGTGATGAATTGTTTCTTGCCTCTGGAGGATTCTGTGACATTAAAACAGTGCCCTGTTCAGAATGTGCTTCGGAAGAGCAATCAAAACCAAACTGAGACTCTGAAGCTCACATTAGTTAGCACATTTGATGTAGAGTTCTATTCTCAGCGTACCTTGAAATACCTTTTACAGTTAGTAAGTGCCATGAGTAGAAACACCAGGGATGATGTACTCCAATGTCACTGCAGTTATCCACAAAGGACAGGAACCCCATGAAAATTTTTTTTAAAATCAACAAACATATATTTGGTAAGATAGAAATTTAAATTCTAGAACTGGGTCTCATCTCCAAATTTTACATCAAAGTAACTCCAGGTTATTATGGAAACCCACATAATGGAACATTATATAGCTATTCAAAATCATGTTAAAAATTGTGAAAACACTAAAATAGCATAAAAAGAAGCAAGCTAAATACAACACATTCTCAGTTTTTTACTATATAAAGATTTTTTTTAATATTAATATTTCTTGGGTGGTAGCATAATGATAATTTTATATTTCTAATATTCCCTTGTATTTTTAAATGTTCAATAATGCTAATGTATTACTTTTGTGTCCAAAAATTATTTTAATTAATTTTTGTTTTCTTGCTTCACCATCAGGCTTATGTTTGATTCATCAGCATGCTGGCAGCCCTGTAGGAAGCCCCTGAATCAGTTCCCTGCTCCCCATAATTCACAGATGAAAGCTTGGTAGGAGTCATATATTTCTTTGTGGTAACCTTTGAGAGAAACCACAAATCAGAACTGATCCTGATCAGTTCTTAACTGTTCTCTATTGGAAAGTGGAAGGAGAGGGAATTGAGAGTTGTAACCATGGCATGGGACACCTAGTTAGGACTTAAAATTCAAGTGGCAGCATCTACTCTTTTAACAAGAATTAGCCTTGTAGGGCAAGCAATGAAAAGTTCACTGATTTTTTTTTTTTTTTTAAGAGTTGTAAAGACTTACTATGGTTTAGAAAAAACTCTTATAGAATAACCAAAAGAACAGGCCAAGTTCCCTACCCTCCCCTTAAAAAATGAATCAATAAGAAACAAAACTAAGACCAAGCTGAAATTATTCTACTGTAAGTAATTTTAAATGCTGGAGGTGCAGGTTCTTGAAAATCTTTACATCATTGCAAAAGGATGTTCACATGAATTAGGCTTAAAGATAAGTTATATGCAAAAAGAAAAGGATGAGAGAATATCTGAACAAATTCATACTGAAAATAAATTGGGCTGAACTGGAAATAACCTCTACATCCTTTTAAAATGCTCAGTCCAATAAGTACTATATCTGGATAAAAAGCTTTTACCAGTAGCTACAGAAAAGTTTCTGGGTGGATGACCTAATAGGGATATACAGGAGAAAATGCAGGATTTTTTAAAATTAAATGTGTCCTATTTCTTTGCTTAAAGCTGGCCAGTAATAAAGTGGCTTGCCATTTAAGTGGAATAGTGGAATGAATGTATTCTTATGATATGATGGAGTTTTGTGAAAGAAAAAAATTATTAATAATATATAGAATCAAAACCAGTTATTTTTAAATTAAAAATGGAAATACCATTTTACTCCATATTTTCATATTTATATATATTTTAAAATATTTAAATTCATAATTTTACATGTCATTTTAAAATGTCATTTTATTTACATTTTCACCTGAGTTAGGAAAACCACATACATATATATGTACGATACTCTTCAGAAATGACAGTTTTCCGCTTCTATATTCTAGATTGTCAAATTATGCCTAATACAGAATTCTCTATGCTTTTATCTCTCTTTTTTGCACAATTTTATGATGCTAGATGATGAGCAGTCCAGAGACTGGTGTGATTCAAGATTGACAGATTCCTCTAAACATCAATGTGGAAAATGCAATGAAGTGTGCAGATCTCCTATGAAGGTGCCATTTGAAGCTTAGTGTGAGGCTACATGTGTACCTAAACACATTTTTCTTCTCCCTAATTAAATGATATATTCACATCATTTATGTGTGTAAAGAAATTACCCCATTGAAATATACATATGTACATATACATATACATGTGAAATATACATTTTCAGGAGGAAAATACACCAATACCCATTCATTTACTTAGCAACCATTTTGAGCATTTACAACGGGTCAACTGCAAGTGTAATTCTGGCCCAAATAAGAAGAAGATATAACAGTTAAAGAGGAAGACGACAAATGCTGATTTTGCCAATTTTCCCTGAATACAGAATTACATTTTCAGATGCAAGGGTGGTGAAGAAGAGCCTGGAAGATCAGAAAACAGTGACTAGTCCAGTGTGAGCCAATGGCAGATAGATGTAAAGGGATGCAAGATAATGGAGAGTGGAGAATAGTAGTGGATCAGATTAACAAAGTAAGTGGGACCTGATTATGGAACTGACCAATGAACATGGGCCAGCTTACCAGATTTTCTAGCTGCCATATCTCACATCCTGAGTCTTGATAAAATGACTCAACTAAGAACAGGAGAAATGCTACCCTGAGTGATATGTATGATCTGTTGAGCAGAACATTAGTTTTCTATCAGAGCATCTATGGAGTTATGATGGAGAGGTATGTCAGTATTTTTGATACTAAACTCAGACTCAAGAATATCTGCAAACAGGCTTCCCTGGTGGCGCAATGGTTGAGAATCTGCCTGCCAATGCAGGGGATACGGGTTCGAGCCCTGGTCTGGGAAGATCCCACATGCTGCGGAGCAACTAGGCCCGTGTGCCACAACTACTGAGCCTGCGCATCTGGAGCCTGTGCTCCGCAACAAGAGAGGCCACGATAGTGAGAGGCCCACGCACCGTGATGAAGAGTGGCCCCTGCTCGCTGCAACTAGAGAAAGCCCTCGCACATAAACGAAGACCCAACACACCCAAAAATAAATAAATAAATAAATTTATTTAAAAAAAAAATCTGCAAACAATTCTTACCTCCTTAAAATCTCATCAAGGTTAAGTCAACATGAGTTACTAAAACCTCTTTGAAGTCACTGATATATTCTTCTCAAACCTTCTCAAAGAAAATGAAGTTCCATGGGTTTACGACCTGAATCGTAAAATAATACTTCATTTCATTTATTCTAAGTCAGCATTCAGGCATCAAAAATTATCTCCTAGTTCTAGTATTCTGAGACTTACTCTCCAGTTATTTTCATTATTTTATAGCCATTGATCATAAATAACTCCATTCTAAAATACTAAGGAGTAACCTCCGATAACTATCCACGGTGTGTGGTTACGGTTAACTTGCAGCTGGATAGCTGGACTTGAGTAACTCTATGCTTAGCTTTGGATATGGCCAGATAAAGATGAGATATGATAGATATATACTCTGTTATTTAAAGTTCAAAACTTCCCTGGAAGTATTCTATACTAGCTTGTTTGCAATGTTTAGGCTATATAGCTTGATGGCTTGTATGTGGTTTCATTGGTTACTCAGCCCACTTTTAGCTGTCATTAGCAGATTCCAAAAAAAAAAAAAAACATGCAGGAAACTAGTGCATGAGCTCTCTCAAAATTAAAATGTCTCTCACGTATCTTGGATAATTCATAATCCAAAGACAAAGCATATTCAACCTGTGTGACTGAGAGGGCCCTGGGGAGCTGCCTCTGGAAACCTTGGACTATTCAAAAACTATCTATGCTTTCTTTTTCCGGCTGTATCATGTATTTTATCTTTATTAATGTCTTATGTAAGTATGCCTTATTTGGTCACATGAGAACTTCCAAATATACAAACTTCTGTAGTCATTGCATTCACCCATATCTTTCAGCCCAACCAAGGTATTGGATATTCTCATACTTTTCCACCCAAATAATTTTTGCACAGTAGAGAACCTCAGAAATTTTAAGGTAGATAGTGAATGTTCCTTTGATATCTTGTGCTTATTTATAAAGTTATAAATTATGTTACTTCCCCTAAAATACCAAAATGAGATACTTTTGAGAAAACGTGTACATTTATGGGTTTCTTATATCCTCAGAAACCATTCCCCAATCTTATTATGCCTCTTGCAAATCTGAATAGGATGATTAACCATCCTGATTTGACCTGGAATGAGGGGTTCCTGAGACATGGAAATTCCAGTGCTGAAACTGGGAAAGTACTAGCCAAAATGATACCAGTCACCCTAGATCATTTTTTTTTTATTTAACATCTTTATTGGCATAAAATTGCTTTACAATGTTGCATTAGTTTCTGTTGTATAACAAAGTGCATCAGCTATACGTAAACATATATCCCCCTATACCCTCCCTCTTGTATCTCACTCTCACCCTTCCTATCCCACCCATCTAGGTGGGCACAAAGCACCAAGCTGATCTCCCTGTGCTATGCAGCTGCTTCCCACTAGCTATCTGTTTTATATTTGGTAGTGTATATATGGAAATGCTACTCTCTCACTTCATCCCAGCTACCCTTCCCCTGCCGCGTGTCAAGTCCATTCCCTACGTCTGCGTCTCTTTTCCTGTCCTGCCCCTAAGTTCATCAAAACCATTTTTTCTTTTAGATTCCATATATATGTGTTAGCATACGGTTTTTTTTCTATTTCTGACTTACTTCATCCTGTATGACAGACTCTAGGTCCATCCATCTCACTAGAAATAACTCAATTTCATTTCTTTTTATAGCTGAGTAATATTCCATTGTATATATGTGCCACATCTTCTTTATCCATTCATTTGTCAGTGGACACGTTGGTTGCTTCCATGTCCTGGCTACTGTAAATAGAGCTGCAATGAACATTGTGGTACATGACTCTTTTTGAATTACAGTTTTCTCAGTGTATATGCCCAGTAGTGGGATTGCTGGGTCATATGGTAGTTTTAGTTTATTAAAGAACCTCCATGCTGTTCTCCATAGTGGCTGTATCAACTTACATGCCCAACAACAGGGCAAGAGGGTTCCCTTTCCTCCACACCCTCTCTAGCATTTATTTTTTGTAGCTTTTTGATGATGGCCATTTTGACCGGTGTGAGGTGATACCTCATTGTGCTTTTGATTTTCATTTCTCTGATGATTAGTGATGTTGAGAATCCTTTCATGTGTTTGTTGGCAATCTGTATATCTTCTTTGGAGAAATATCTATTTAGCTCTTCTGCCCAGTTTTGGATTGGGTTGTTTTTTTTTTTTTTTTTTGCGATACTCGGTCCTCTCAGCGCTGCGGTCCCTCCCGCTGCGGAGCACAGGCTCCGGACGCGCAGGCTCAGCAGCCATGGCTCACGGGCCCAGCCGCTCCGCGTCATGTGGGATCTTCCCGGACCCGGGCACGAACCCGTGTCCCCTGCATCGGCAGGTGGATTCTCAACCACTGTGCCGCCAGGGAAGACCTGTTGGAAGATTTTTAATCACAGTTTCAATATCAGTGCTTGTGATTGGTCTGTGTATATTTTCTAGTTTTCCTTGTTCAGTCTCAGAAGGTTGTGCTTTTCTAAGAATTTGTCCATTTCTTCCAGGTTGTCCATTTTATTAGCATAGAGGTGTTTGTAGTAGTCTCTCATGATGCTTTGTATTTCTGCAGTTTCCATTGTAACTTCTCCTTTTTCATTTCTAGCTGTATTCGCGTCTTCTCCCTTTATTCCTTGATGAGTCTGGATAGTGGTTTATCAATTTTGTTTATCTTCTCAAATAACCAGCATTTAGTTTTCTTGATCTTTGCTATAGTTTCCATTATTTTTTTCATTTATTTCTCATCTGATCTTTATGATTTCTCTCTTTCCGCTGACTGTGGGGTTTTTTGTTCTTCCTTCTCTAATTGCTTTAGATGTAAGGTTAGGTTGTTTATTTCAGATGTTTCTTGTTTCTTTAGGTAGGATTGTATTGCTATAAAGTACCCTCTTAGAATTGGTTTTGCTGCATCTGGTTTTGGGCTGTCGTGTTTTCACTGTCATTTGTTTCTAGGTATTTTTTGATTTCCTCTTTGATTTCTTCAGTGATCTCTTGGTTACTGAGTAGCGTACTGTTTAGCCTCCATGTGTATGTATTTTTTAGTTTTTTTTCCTGTAATTGATATCTATTCTCATAGCGTTGTGGCTGGAAAAGATACTTGATATGAATTCAATTTTCTTAAATTTACCAAGGCTTGATTTGTGACCCAAGATATGATCTATCTGGGAGAATGTTCCATGAGCACTTGAGAAAAGTGTATTCTGTTGATTTTGGATGGAATGTCCTAAAAATATCAATTAAATCCATCTTGTTTAATGTGTCATTTAAATTTATGTTTCCTTATTTATTTTCAATCTGGATGATCTGTCCATTGGTGAAAGTGGGGTGTCAAAGCCCCTACTATGACTATGTTACTGTCAATTTCCCCTCTTATGGTTGTTAGCATTTGCCTTATGTATTGAGGTGCTCCTATGTTGGTGTATAAATATTTACAACGGTTATATCTTCTTCTTGGCTTGTTCCCTTGATAATTATGTAGTGTCCTTCTTTATCTCTTGTAATAGTCTTTATTTTAAAGTCTATTTTGTCTGATATGAGAATTGCTACTCCAGCACTCTTCTGAAAGAAAGAAAAGAGTTTTGCACTAAAAACTCTACTAAGGTAAACATAAAAATCAGGAACAAGTCAGTCGCAGACAGCAAACCCCAAGTCTACTGTTGCTCCCAAAGTCCACCACCTCAATTTGGGATGATTCATCTTCTACACAGGTATTCCACAGATGTAGGGTACATCAAGTTGATTGTGGGGAATTAATCCACTGCTCCTGAGGCTGCACAGAGAAATTTCCCTTTCTCTTCTTTGTTCTCACAGCTCCTGGGGTTCAGCTTTGGTTTTGGGCCCACCTCTGCATGTAGGTTGCCCTCAGGTATCTGTTCCCCTCCCAGACAGGAGGGGGTTAAAGCAGTGGCTGATTTACAGGGCTCTGGCTCACTCATGGGAGGGGAGTGTGGAGGGGCCAGTATGGTAGTTATAATAGGAATGCCGGGCAAGCCTGTGGTGGCAGAGGCCTGCATGACCTTCCAGGGAAGTTGTCCTGAATTACGGGACCCTGGCTTTTGGGGGCTGCACAGGCTCCCAGGGTGGGGTGTGGATTGTGACCTGTGCTTGCACAAAGGACCCTTGGTGGCTGCAGCAGCAGCTTTAGTATTTCATGCCTGTCTCTGGGGTCTGAGCTAATAGCTGTGACTCGCGCCCATCTCTGGAGCTGGTTTAGTTGGTGCTCTGCCTTCTGTGGGCAGACAGGGAAAAAATCCCCTCCTCGTGCACCCTGAAACAATGGTCTCTTACCTCTTAAGCAGGTCCAGACTTTTTCCCAGACTCCCTCCCAGCTAGCTGGGGTGCACTAGCTCCCTTCAGGCTGTGTTCACGCAGCCAACCCCAGTCCTCTCCCTGGGATCTGACCTCTGAAGCCCGAGCCTCAGCTCCCAGCCCCCACCCACCTAGCGGGTGAGCAGATAAGCCTCTCAGGCTGGTGAGTGCTGGTTGGCACCAATCCTCTGTGTGGGAATCTCCCCGCTTTGCCCTCTGTACCCCTGTTGCTGTGCTCTCCTCCATGGCTCTGAAGCTTCCCCCCACCCACCCCCCATCTCCGCCAGTGACGGGGCTTCCTAGTGTGTGGAAACTTTTCCTCCTTCACAACTCCCTCCCAGAGGTGCATGTTCCATCTCTATTCTTCTGTGTCTGTTTTTCCTTTTTTCTTTTGCCCTACCCAGGTATGTGGGGAGTTTCTTGTCTCCTGGGAAGTCTGAGGTCTTCTGCCAGCTTTCAGTAGGTGTTCTGTAGGAGTTGTTCCACATGTAGATGTATTTTTGATATATTTGTGGGGAAGAAGGTGATCTCCATGTCTTTCTCCTCCACCATCTTGAAGGTCCCCCAACCCTAAGATCTTAGACCTGTATGACTGGACCTTAAATGGTGACTTTTTATTTTCCCATAAGTTTTCCCCCAAAAGTTATATTTATTGCAGCAACGGTTCACGTTTTCTGGGAACACATTTACCCCACTGAAAATGAAGTTGCTTATAATGATCACTGCTCGATTTGGCTGTCTTCAGGTTGCTAAGAGTTTGCTTGTAAAAATTTTCAAAAGTACCAGAGTCATGAAAGAGCATCATATCATAAGTCAAAGACTACAAAGGGCTTAGATTTGATTCTTGAATCCACCATAAAACTGTAACATTGCTTTCACTTGGAAAACCCATTCCCCTCTCTGGGTTCATTTATTTATTTTTTTAAAAGATTTTTTATTTTTTGATGTGGACCATTTTTACAGTCTTTATTCAATTTATTACAATATTGCTTCTGTTTTATGCTGTGGTTTTTTGGCCACGAGGCATGTGGGATCTTAGCTTCCCAACCAGGGATCGAACCCACACGGCATGCATTAGAAGGTGAAGTCTTAACCACTGGACCACCAGGGAAGTCCCTCTGGGTTCTTTTATTTATTCAACAAGTGTTTATTAATCCACTTCATTCCAACATTGTGTTAGCTACTTGGAGGGAGCAGGGAGATCAATGAGTAAAGTAGTCATAGCCTTACACTTCTGGCTTATATGCAAGTGGACAAAGCTCTTTAAAGCCCCATGAAGCTTTAAAGTTTGATGGCTACAATTATTCCGTTGTGTAACAGACTGGCCTTGCCCTTTGTTAATTATCCTTTTTTTATAGCCTCATACTCTCTTATGGAACCATGGTCTCAAGTAAAGCCTTTCTCATTTCTGAAATAACTGATTAAAGAAAGGAAAGATGCTTCTTCAGCTTTCTCTTTTTCAAAAATAAATATTTTATCTATGTGCTTAGAAATATTAAAAAAAAAATTTATTGACATTTGGTTTGAGATTATAACTTTGAGATGATCATCTTGGAAGGAGTACTGGGTGAACATGTTTACAGCCATTGCCGAAAATATTATATTTAATGAAGCTAAGGAAATCTATATACCAATACAGTTTTCCAAAGGGAAATCAGGATTTAAATTTACATATTTTCTAATAAAAGGTCAAATATTTGAACTTAATTCTCTTGCCCTCTAAATCAGGAATTCTTCTTATTGTTTCTAAACCAAAAATTCAGAAAGGCACAGCAAACCTTATACTCTCACTGTTAGCACTATTTAGACACTACATTTTAAGGAAACAATATTGAGTTGGTGAGCTAACCTTTAAGGCACTGAAACCCACAGGAAATTCAACAACTAGCTGAATGCAATGAAAGCTGATAAAAGTTCTGTCTCAGTTTCCTAGGATGGGCTTGGATTTGATATGACGACAACATAACTTAAAACCAAGCAGAGCAATGACACACCTGTGTTCAAGAGCTCTGAATTACTGTATCTAGAACTACAACTTTTCAGCTATTTATGCACTTCTGTGTCTCTAAGTAACATCTATCATGTAGCAAGACTAGAAATTTGTTCTGGTGTTGACTATTCAAGAAACAAATCTTGTCTTCCCTACGATAATATGCTGCAGAATGGAAAAATAAATATGCTGATTGAACTGCTTTTTTCATTCAACTGTGAATGTGTGCATCTTTCTCTATAAGCATAACCTTTCCCTTTTGTGCTATTTTCTCTGCACCTCGAATTATAATGTGCACATTCCCTCTTTGGGTAACTGAACATGCAGGTGACCAAATACCATATGTTAATTAGGAGAACCATGTTACTCAAGTGAAAACATCATTCCAAAGTGTCAAACTCAGGTCTCTTAGACAATAAATAACCAAATAGTAGCTGTGTGGTTTTGTATTCATCTTTTTTATGTATGAACATAACCTTAAAAATGCATTATCTGTTTTTCTGCAACCATACAAAGTTTTAATACTCTCTTGCAGTGACATGACAAACCAACTCTCAGGTTGTCTAAACCCAAGACTGAAAGGTATTGAAAGATTTTGTGAAGGAGTCCAATTTAAACAAATCCAAGAGCCCAGGAGCAAAATAATGCAATGTGTCTTCCATTTTACTCATTCAAATGAAACCTACTATAGCCTATGGATTTGTTGAAACAAATTACACTAACTCATGCAATTTTTCATTTAACCTGCATTAACTGTTTCACATACTTTACAGAATGACAATACTCTGTACTTTGGGCACAAATCCAGATTTTTACTAAAAAAAAAATGAAGGGAAAAAAAAAGGTACAAGGATGCATCAACACCAACATGAATATGGAGTCAGGATATTAAAATTCATGAAGTCCTGTCAACTGAACTGATGCAAACTCTATTGGCCCGAAATACACGATGACACTGCAAGCCAGCAAAGATGAAAACAGCTCATGAAAGCTTTTTCTGATGCTCTTTCATTCCTCTGAATATCAAATAAGCTGCCTTTCTCCAGGTAGGAGCCACATGCAGATTCGCCATTCTGTAAAGTTAGGCCAGAGCTGTTTTTTCAAAAACAAGGGTTTTCCATCCCTCTGCTGTCCCTCTTACTCTCTTCTCAGCATGCTCCCTGTCTATGGAACAGAAGAATTCTCTGAACCATGATCGTATTTTCTCAGACAAGCAATGTCCTCTCTTGTCGCTTGACTTGAATTGAAAACAAACAAGCCCCATGGATACCTTCGTATTCAGACTCAGTAAAAAGCTCCTTTAAAATATTGTCTCAGGGACTATTCCAAAGAGCTCTGACTGGTTTTGCCATAACAAGGAAGGCAGCTGTAATGCACTCTGGGAATGAGCTAGAAGATACACCAGCCTGCTAGAAGAAGTCTGACAAGCCCGTAGGTCAAGATCTAATAAAACCTGGCTACGACTGTTAGTAGTTTAAACTGGAGAGTTTCTGAAGTTTTGCAAATTAAATAGGACACGTCAATTTCTTCTAATTTGTAAATTAAACAGGACAAGGAAATGCTTTGAAATCGTGGGCTCTGTCACCCACATTTTCTCAGTCATCAATCATGATGAATCTTTTCATTAAAGCTCTTACAATATGTGATCTATTCTTAAATACAGTTTGAAAAGAATCTTGAAAAATTCCTTGCAATCAAAGACCATGTCTTCTGTGGATTCAGTGAACGATTTAGCATTTGGCTGGCACAATGCAAGTTTAATTATGATCACAAGAATGATGTGTAGATCCAAGAGGGACCTTGGGAGGTCAAAAGTCGAAGACCCACCTCGAGGCTATATGGCTGCTAAGCCTTCTCCGGAGCTGAGAATTTATCTTATTTAAAAGAGCTCTTTAAAAGAAAATCTCATGGCTTTTCACTTACTCCTTAAATTATATAACCTGTCTAGGTTAGAAATTTTCTTCCTTTAACACCTATTCTTTTATTATGGCTTAAACACTTCATTCTCTACAATAGAGTGCTGCCCAGTAGAACTTTCTGCAAAAATGATGTGCTCTATTTCTGTGTGTTTAACACAGTAATCACTAGCTACATGTGACTGTTGAACACTTGAGTTGTGGCTAATGCAACTGAGGAACTAAATTTAGAATCTTGTTTAAGTTTAATTAATTTTAAATTGAATTTAAATAGCCACATATGGCTGATGCCTGGTTTATTGGTAATTCTAGAGGTTGTGTTCATCATTGTTTTAGTTGAGAATACTCCCTTTATTTTTTCATTTGTTCAACAGATATTTACAGCGGATACCCTTGGTGTAGTCTGTGACAGGCACAGTTCCAGCTGGAAGCAATACAGTAGTGTATAAAAGAGAAAGGGACCCTATCACAGAGAACTTAATTCTACTAGAAACACCAATAAATACAATAAAGGAAAACAGCAGGGCAATGTGATGAATAGTAACTAGCCAGTTGTTAGAATTACTATTTTAGATGGAATCCTAATGATGGCTGTGGTGATGAAGAGTAAAGGCAATCAAGAGAGTTAGAATATTCTGGAACATATTTTTTAGATAAAAACTGATAAATGAGTATGAGAGATGATAGAAAAAGAGAAATTAAGAAGAATTCTTTGGAGTTCAGCTTCAACAACTCTTTGGATGAGATGGAGAAAACTGAGCCAGGTGTAGGTTGATGAGGGTGAAATCGGGAGTTCCATCTTGAATATGTTATCATTTAGAGGCCAAATGGAGAGATGACGTGGGAAATAAGATACAAATATGGCACTGGTTCTGCAGATATCCATCAGAAATCCTCAACAGAGTTGGTATTTAAATCCACAGAGCAGGAAAGAATCATTTAAGGAAAAAGTGCAGATAAAGAGGTCAAAATAGTTACTGACAGGACAGGAGAGGATCATCTTGAATCCTTCTCTAGGGTTTACTTACTTTAGACTATTCTCACAGAGCCTATTCTGAATTTTAAGCATTGTACAGCTAGGACCTGAAATCTATCAAATGCACAGTTCTAGACATTTCAGCCAAATCAAATTATCTGCAGCTCAGCAAATACATTATGTTGTTTCAGATGTCAATATCTTTACACATATTGTTCCTTGGCCTAAAGTTCAATCTTGTCGCCTACACTTTTCCATTACTAATCATCTGGATATTTCAACTATCCTTCAAGAATTAATTTAATGGATCCTTCCCTGATCCTTCCCTCCTTTGTGCTGTCTTATGACTGATTCTGTTCTTGCCATTATTTATTTTCAAGTCAGCCTCCCCAAAATAATGTCAACTCCTTAAGGATAGCCATGTTGTCTTATTCATCTTTACATCTCTAGTAACTAGCACAGCTTTGTTTATTCAGGGGCAATAGAATGATCACTACTCCAAAAACATGAGCTTTTTCTTCTAAGTTCTGCCTCACAGTAAGAGAATTCTCTTCCAGCCCAGTATAGGCAATATCACCTATATTTTCTCCTCTGAACCACTTGGAGTCACCTTTCCTGTTGGTAGGTTTACCAAAAACATAATTAAGATTCCTAATCTACTCTTCTCAAACAAAGTGATAAATTGTTTTTCATCTTAGAAGATTGTGTTCCTGTTCTGTACATATCAGTAATAGTTAAGATCCTAGGCAAATATTTGAGATTTCCTTAAACAAATGGTTTTCAAACATTCATAACAAAACTCATACTCATAATAAACCTGTTTTAAATGCTTATTTCCCAGATCCACCTCTCCAAATTCTGACTCTGTATGTCTGAGGTAAATTTTAAGAATCCGTATTTTCAATTAGCATCTCAAGAGGTGCTGATACAGTAGAAATTTTGTGACATTTTGAGGAAAGTTTAAGGGTTTCCAAAAGCAGTCCCATTCCCCATTTGAGCCTACAGGCACCCCTAACAAATACACAGAAACAGTTGTATTAAATTCTAGATTATTTAGAAAACAGTTTAAAAAGTTTTTAATTACCAGAAATATTTTTGCTTAATTCCATTTTAGAGAGGGCTGGGTAAAAATATACTTTTTGTCCCCATTATTGCTGTCCCGGTATCTTATCATACATATATTTAGAACAGTGAAATTATGGAGAAATTAGAAGGAAAGCTGTTTGTCCTATTTTTCATACTATTCTACAGGCACCTTTCTGAAGTCTATATAACATACATCACTTTTCTCATTTTCTTCTCAAGACTTTTCTTTCTATGTACAGTTTATTTACAGTAGCTCTATATCTAGGCAATCAAGGAAAGGAGTTTATTTAGCTCTATCTGTTAAAAAGCCAAATAAACCTGGAAAAATCACGTAGCAAGTGATAATCATATGGGGGTGCCAGAGGTGAGCAAAAGCAGCTGAAATTTCTGTCATTCGGTCAACAAGGCTGATTCAGTGGTCCTGGCTAGTGCTATAGGAATCCCTTCCTCAAATCTCCACTTGTGTTCCACCCAAAGTTGTATATTTGCACAATACAAAGAGACCTCCCCAACTCAGGATGACCTGTCTTTGTTCAAAAGGATACAATTAAATATCCTCTGTGTAAACCTCTCTATGACAGTAACCAACATTTTTAAATGAGATCTTTTTATAAACAACTCATCCTCTCAAAAGTAAAATTCAGATACCAAGAGATATCAGTGGGAGACTCTGCGTATTACCTGAATGGCAGTGACTGAGGTTGTTGTCAACAGTGTAGTTTCAAGAAGATAAATCCAGAGGCTCCATCTTTATCAGCAACTGAACCATTAATTCACACGGTTCTAAAGATGATCTCTATGCATTTTTGGGACTGCAGGATCTCCCCATCTGTAGTCCAATAACTACAACCATATTAAAACATCTGATCAATAGACCAAAGCTAAATAGGGCCCCATGAGGGAATTTCTTTTTGCCAGAAATGTTTGAATCTTTTCATAAGTGGTGGGCCCCCAAAACTGCCAAAGTATTTACCCTAATTAACTCCTCAAGTATAGCTCCCTCAGTATGAATTCAAAGTATATTCTACCCTATCTTCTAAAAGGGAAATCCTCTAATTTCCCCAAATTACTATCCCATTAGTCAGCTGGCCAATCCTTTTAAACTTTGTGCTAGGACTCTTTCCAACAAATTTCCAAATTGAGGTTTTAAGTCTAATATCCTTTCAAAGAAGTGAACAGATGTTTTAGGCACAACTACTCTACAAATCACTGTCTTGCTTTGGTCCATCTAGCTGTAAAAACAGAAAACATGAGACTTTTCAGTGATATTTCAGTATCTCAAAACATGTTAATTCTAGAGAAATGACTTTGGGATAAATGTATAATCTTGATTCTTTTATAACTAAAATCATTCACATTAAATGCTGCAAAATTTTGCTACTGGTAAACAGAATAAAAGTTTGAGGAATTCTTCATGGAGAGTATGTACCGAAAAAAATGTACCTTTTTTCGGGGCCACAAGATGGTGAAGGATTTTCATTGGGGGTGAGGGGCATTCCCAGCAGAGAGCCAAGGTACAAAATTAAGAAACTGAAAAAATAAATGTGCTTGTTAACCTAGAAGTAGCTGTGCGTTTTCTATCATATTCTATGATTATTTAAAAGAAACAGAAGATAAAGCTGAAAATGTGAGTCTAAACTAGATTACGAAAAACCTTTAGTTAAATAAGTACTGTGGATTTTATTCTTCAGGCAATGGGAAACTTGAAGATGTATGAGAATGTGAGTTGCTGATTCCCTCATCCAGTCTCACTCAATTCTGGAGATGCAAAATAATCATGATTGAGATAGGAAAAGTATACTGTTACCATTAGCAGGAAGGTAAGTGTAGTACAGAGTGAAAACTCACAGGCTCTGAGCGTGACTACCGCTTTGCATTCTGATACTGTCATATATTCGATGTATGACTTTGGGCAAGGTAATTAACATCCCTGCACTTCATTTTCCTCATGTGTAAAAAAAGAAATAATAATGATACATTATGTAAAATAGCATCTTATCAAGATTAAATAGCATTTTCAGCACTGCTTATCGGTAGTGCTTAGAACAGCACCTAATACATAGCAATCACTCAATGTCAGTTATTATTATTACTATTACTTTGTAAGCACTGTTCTATATGATATATATAGGCTATCTGATATTATCCACAGTATAAGCCACACAATAAATTGACATAGTAATCTAATATTAACTATTCAATAAATAAATCCACACAACAATCCTCATTTTACAGCAGAGGTCATTGAGACTCAATGATGTTAAAATAATTTTACACAGTTGCACACTTGTTAGGTTAGAGATCCAAGATTCCAATTTGGTCATCTGACTTTAGAATCTGTGCTCCTCTTCACTACTTTCTTCTGCTTTGAGTAACTCTATTAGTTAAACTAGATTAGCATAATGAGAGAGAAAAGCATTTCACCAATCTTCTCCTCAAGATGAAGAATTACATGGCATTAGCTGGGTCCATGATAGCATCATTTTAGATGTTCCATTAGCCAAACACTTTACTTTCCATACACACATACACACACATCAACCCCAGATTCTCAATAATAAGTATATTTGACTTGAGCTCTTTGTATCTCCAAAGATTGAATTTCAAAAAGTCTACATCTGATCATCCATCAACTTGACACCTCCCTTTACCTTTCTACTCCAGTTCCTGCTCTCTAATCAATAGAAGTGGCATGATTAGGGCTGCACTTTAAACAGATTGTTCTGGTATCAGGAGGCTGGTTGTATTGAAGTAAGAAGAGACTAGAAAAAAGAGCCCAGTTCAGAAGCAGTTTAGGAGGAAAAACAAGGGCCTGAACTTAGGGAATTTTAACAGAAGTATTTTTTTTTTAAAGAAAAAAAGGAACTAGGTATTACAGAGTTAAAACTGAAGGAACCTGACAGCTAATTCTATGGGGAAGGTAAGTGGGAGGGAGGACACTTTGATCCATGATGACCAGGACAATATAAATGCTGTGAATTAGGTGTTATGTGGTGCCTTAAGATGCTATAAGGTATAAGAGGGCACATACAAAGGCAGCCTAAAAAACCTAAACCCAGACAGAGAAGAGAATTAATTACAATGTTTTCTTGAGTTCTGTGTTTCATTACCTTGATTAAATGCTATAAAATTTCAGCTCTGGACCAAAGCTTTTAGCCTCTTTTTCTTCAGTTCCTCAAATTCTAATAACCTCCATATAGTACTAATTGCTGCCTCCTCATGTTCCTGCCTCTGACAATATGAATCAAAATTTCAAACTTCTTAGCAATTTTCTAGTACTGCCTGTTATTCCGAGCAAAACAAAAGATAAATGTAAAAAAGTGGGAAGATAATAAATTTGATTTTGAATATATCTAATTGAACTATTAAGGGTACAGTCCAAATATGAGTCTACGAGATTCAGTAGAAAAAAACAAAGATATATATATTTGGGGGTCATCTAAATAAGGAGGATTGCTTAGCTACAAAAATAAATAAAGATACCAAGAGAGAAGTATTTAGAAGGGAAGAGAACTGGCACAAGAATAGAATGCAAAGGAATGCCTAAATTTAGAGGGAAACAATACAGGGAAAGTTACCCAGAAAGAACACTGGAGAGACAGGAGAATAACCAGGAGAACTGCTCTGGTCTCACAGAAGCAGGGAAGTGGAGATGGCCAACAACATATCATATTCAGAGGATCATAGGAGATAAGTAATATTTTGACTTGCCATGTCCCCATCTTCAGAAAAGAGCACTTCCTCCTTTGCTTCTTTCAATTAGAGAGAACTTTCAATTAGTGTGGAGAAGAAACTGTATTTCCAATACTAATTGTGGTTCCAACTGGGGTCGTTGGTTCTAGTACCATGTCTACCCTCTCCTGAAACACAAGGGTTCTAGAATCCCAAGCTGGGTCAGACATGGTACTTCAGCCGATGACCACAATTACTGGGACTCAAATTTGGAACCAGAGTCCAATCATTTAGACCCCTTCCTGTATGACTGGGAGGAAAAGATGAGGACAAATTAAGATTGACAAAGCTGTGAAAATCTGAGCTTGGAACTTAGAACTAATGGTTTAGTCTCCCACAATTTGGAGGATTTAGTCCATGGTGGGATATTCAGAGGAAGAGTAAAGAGATATGGAGGAGAAAGTCCTGACAGAGCTCAAATCTCAGAGGGCTTTAATACTGCCCTCATTCCTGCTCTCTCAAGACTGACTTTTTACCACTTTATTTTAATTTGCACACTTCCCTAGAATCACTCTAATAAATGCTACTTGTTCCTTTGTTCAATCTCTTTATAGTAAGGGTTCTGCCACTAACAACCAAGAATCCTGACTAAAGCACAGAGCAGGAAGCAGAAGGACTGAGAAGAAGGGGTTAGACTTTGTTTGTAACTTGTAGTTCATAGATAGCCTGAAGGAAATTGGAATCAGTGAACTGCTGGCAACAGAAAATAGATGTCAAAGGGTTAGAGACCGAAGGATGGGGAAGAAAGGCAGTCATTGAAGGTGGGCTAGACTACTGACAAGTGTAAAAAGAAGGAAATGAGCAGTAACTTTAAAGAGTAGCAGGTTTATGAGTATAGAAGAATGTACCCTCTCTTACTATATATGGGTAATTCTTACTGTATAAACAAATGGATATTTTATTATGAAGTGGTTGTTATATTATGATTTAAAAGGGTACACGGGTTCTCTTCAGGAACTTTCCTTGGCATTTTCCAGTATATGAAAACAAGATCAACCATCCCTGTACAGTTATAAATTTTTGAAAAAGCTTTGGTTTTACTGGCATTTTTTAATGATTCCATTTCTGTTTTGAAATGTATTTATTAAAGTTGCTTTTGAAAATGTCAGTCATTTTCAGCTATGCCAAGGGAAGCCAAACAAAAGGCTTTCAGTTCATTTGGGGGTTATTTAAAAGGGAGCAATGGGGAGCTAATGACCACGGAAACCAATATAAGGCAGAACTTGCTGGTATAGATTTGGTTCTCTATCTCCCCGCCTGGAAATTCTCCTCTCAAAGCTATTCTTCTTCAAACTTGGAAACAGGTGGGAGGATGGGAGGAAGGAAAGGTTGTCTTTATAGGAAGTTTGTCCTCTGAGGGTGGACTAGAGTAGAGAAGAAGCTTTTGCATTTCAGTTCAGGGAAAGGGGAAGAAAGCTGTGAACAGTGTGAAAGTTTCCACTGCAGTTTACAAATATAACATGATGGTATCTACACAGACACATAATGTCCAATTTTATTTTTACAACATCCCTGTGAGAAGATCAGAGAAGATGTCCTCATCTCCTTGACATATATACACTACCAAATGTAAAATAGCTAGTGGGAAGCAGATGCATAGCGCAGGGAGATCAGCTCGGTGCTTTGTGACCACCTAGAGGGGTGGGATAGGGATGGTGGGAGGGAGACACAAGAGGGAGGGGATATGGGGATATATGTATACATATAGCTGGTTCACTTTGTTATACAGCAGAAACTAACACAACACTGTAAAGCAATTATACTCCAACAAAGATGTTAAAAAAAAGAGAGAGAGATAAGGTAAAGGAGGTTCAGAAATGTTTATGTGATTTGCCAAAGATCACTCAACAGCTAAGCAAGAGAGCCAAGAACCCCTCCCAGACCTACTGACACAAACTCCAGAGTGCATGCTCTCTCTTGCTTCTTCTGTGTCTAACTCTTTCAGCTGCTTCTCTACTGCAGTGAAGGCCATATTTTCAGTGAAATATTTAGTGAATCTTTTACTCTTGATTTCTTATAAAATTTTACAAAAACCTTGGGAGTGGATCTTCCTAAGTTTGGAATCCCCATCTATCTAACTCCCAGTGTTTGAGTTATATTCATTCCAATGCAGACAGTGTATTGTTGATAACTTTTTCCAGTTTAATGAAATCATAATAGTTACCAGAAGCAACAGATGACATTCAGCATGCACCTACTGCATGGTATTTTGAAAACATGATCTCATTTAATCATAGCAGCCCTGAGACATGGGCATTTGCTTCTCTTGGAAGAGGCCACTGAGCAGAGGACAAGATACAAGTCTGTGTCTGGATTAATCCACCAAACTACAGTGAAAATGATGTATTTGCAAAAATACTGGTCTGTAGATCAGACCTCAGCATTTTCTCATCAGAGCAACTTTCTTAACTTGCTATAAACTTCTCCATATGTAGATGATGCTGGATTTGTATTCAAAACATTATAGATCTTTAAAAGGTGAATGTGAGCCTTAGAGGAGAAGCCTCAGTTGTGTTAGCCAGATCTATTATCAGTGTCAAAGTCTCCTCTGGAACCAGTTTCCAAAACTACCTTTGTGAAAAATGAGGTAAATTATAGCATGCACCCTGCTGATGGAGGCTGAAGTTTCCGCCTCAAAGCTTCCAATCCTAGCTTTATGCTTTCAAAATATCATAAACTATGATTGTAGTACTCTAGCAAACTGGAAATAATTGTCAACAATGCTAGATGGTTTGAAGGAGGCTGTTGCTTAAAAAGTTCAAAGTGCTTTCTTCCCTCTGTGAAGAATGCTTGCCTTCCCTCCAGTAGTCATTCCTCATAAAATCAAGTGAATGGACATCTTGAAAACAGGCTCTCTCAAAGACAGCTACACCTTTGCCTCTGTCATGAAGCTGAAATGACCACTGTACTCTTTAATGGGATTTTCAGCCAATGGGAAGATTATCTGAAAGCCCAAACTAATAAACACCTGTCTCCTGCTTGTGACCTAGAAAGGACTTCCCTTTGGTAAGCAGGAAGAGTCTGTGGCTGCCATGTCACTGAAATTGCTTTGGAGGGTTGTCTTGATTATGATTTTGTGTGTGGAGGTGAGAACTGAACTCAATCTGCTGAGCAGCTCTCAACAATTGCCTTTTGGTACAATCAGTAAAGTTTGACATTCTGAAGCAATGCCTGCTCTTCTCTGTTAAAATAAGGTTAGTGTACATTTTACTTCATTTTTATGGAAGAGGAATGATATATTTCATACTACTTGAAAGAACGAACACTTGACTTCTTGATCTTATTGCTGCTGTTTTTAACTGTCAACCTATTGAGTTCCCAGCCCTGACAATCCAAAACCTAGAATGAAAAAGAAACAGAGCAGAACGCTCTTTAAAGTAGCTTCTAGCACACAGTTCTTTGAATAAAGATGTCTATGCTTGGTGGTATTACAAGAACTTGTAATAATTTTCCAAAAATGGCAGCTGGAGTGTTACCAGTGGTAACTGCACAAATCTGCACGACCTGATTTTGCTGATCACTACTCACATCTCGGAAACTGGGACACCTCCTGAGAAACAATTAATAATCTCCTTGCATGGAAATCAACACTGAATTCACAAATATTTAGTTATGTAAATTTTGCTCTAGATTATCCTAAACAACACATAATTTCTATAAGAAAGGATAAGCACCTTTCAATAACAAATGCTCTTTCCCTAAAATTGTATTTATTGTGTTATTCATTGAAATTGAATAATTTCACATCACTATAAGTAATATTAATCTGCCCTATATATCCCTCTAATTGCCATGGTATTTTATGTTTATGAAATGTTTAATCAATTAGAAAAGATATAATATTACTCTTAAGGCCATGCCTACCTTCATTAACCAGCTTAATCAGGCCCATAGATTTGATTAGATTAAGTCAATAACAAAAGTTGAACTAATAAAAAATGTTTACCAGTCAAAGGACTGTAGGTATCAAAATCAAATAAGAAGTAAAGCAGTCTATGGGCCACCATTTTAAAAAATAAATATTTTTCTGTGGAGTAACATTTATCTGTGAAAATGCACAAATTATAATGTATAACTCAATAAATTATCACAAAATGACACACCTTTGTAACCACATCCTAAGAAAATAAATGGAACATTAAAACACCATAAAAGACCCATAACTATCAGTACTGTTTTCAACATCATAGATTAATATTGTCTGTTTTGGGAATTTATATAAATGTAATCATACAGAAGTATCTATTTCTTTGCTTGATATTATATTTTTGAGATTATCCCTTGTGATACTTTTTATTGCAGCAAATCATTAATATTCACGCTGTATAATGTTACTACATGAACTATAGTACCATCTATGTATCCATTTTATTCTTGGTATCTACTTTATTTGTAGTGTTTGGCTATTAAAATTGACTCTACTATGATTATTTTTCCCTCCATTATTTTTAGACACATCTCTTCTGTATTTTCCTTTTATATATTGCTCTCTTTGGTTTGCTTATATTTTGTGTAGAATTTTTATAATTCATGAAAGATACTGGTATTTGATTTTCCTCCTGTAAATGCGCTTGTCAGCTTTTTTTGGTATATGTTCCTTCAAAAATTAAGTTTGGAAGTAATCTCTCTGTGATATCTGTAGGATCTCTAGTAATGCTACCTTTTAAATTATCCACATTAGTTATTTGTGTTTTCCCTCACTTTTTCATGAACAGTGTCACCAGTGTTTATCAATTTTAATCTGTCCTGAAGAATCAACTTTTGCTTTTATTGTATTTTGTTGCTTTTCTTTTTTTATTTGAAGTCTCCCACTATAATTGTGCATTTATATAATTCTTTTAATTCTGTCAATTTTGCTTTATATTTTCATACTATGTTTTATTAAGTACATATGAATTTAGAATGATAATATCTTCCTGGTCAATTTAACATTTTACCATTATGCAATGTGCCCTTCTATTTCTTTTTTTTTTTTTTTTTTTTTTTTTGGCGGTACGCGGGCCTCTCATTGTTGTGGCCTCTCCGATTGCGGAGCACAGGCTCCGGACGCGCAGACTCAGCGGCCATGGCTCACGGACCCAGCCGCTCCGCGGCATGTGGGATCTTCCCAGACCGGGGCACGAACCCATGTCCCCTGCATCGGCAGGCGGACTCTCAACCACTGCGCCACCAGGGAAGCCCTATTTCTATTATTTTTAACTTAAATTTTTTTTATTTGATATTAGTGTAGTTATAGAAACTTTCTCCTGCATCCCTTTACTTTGAAACTTTCTGTATCCTTCTGTACATTATATCTCTTACATGCAGCATATGGATAGAAGTTATTTGTTGTTTATATTAAGTCTGGCGCTCTGTCTTTTAATTGTAGTATACAGTTCATTTACATTTAATCAAAATGACAATAAATTTTGCTTTAAATTTACCGTATAATTTTTCCCCAAAGCGTATTAATCTAGACTTAATTGACAAAATAAAATATCTGTATTCACAGCTCCAAATATTTCACTTTCATTTCTGGTTTGGGGTTATGTATTGACTCATCCATTACAAGAAGCAAATAAAAGTGATATGTCTAGCACCCATGTTGAGCTCAGCAGCTTCAGATTTACCAACATTTTTACTCTTCTTACTGACCTTTATTTTTTCCTACATCTCAAAACTTCCATCTATGATTATTTTCCTTTTGCCTAGAGAACACTCTTGACTGTTTCCTTTGGTGCAGCACTCATGAAGATAATTTTTCTCAATCTTTATCCAAAACAATATTTTTATTTGTCTCTATTTTCTAAAGGCAATGTTCACTTAATATAGAATTATAGGTTGGAAATAATTTTCTTTCAGAGCTTTCAAGATATCATTCTATTACCTTCTAGTTTCCACTGTTTATCATGAGAAGGCAGGTGCCAATCTTATTCTTCCTATTTCAGAATTAATGTATCATTTTATTCTGATTATTTATTATGAGTGTCTCTTTGTTTTCTGCTTTAAGCAGTTTTTCTATGATGCATCTACATGTGATTTTCCTTTTGTTTACCATGCTTCCAGTTTGGAAGCTTCCCAATAACATAGCTCAGAGTCTTCCTTTACTTTTGTAAAATTCTCAATTTATCAACTAAAATCTTGCCATTTGACAAGGGTCTTATTTTTGGTGGGGCCTTGACTTTAATTGTAGCAGTTATTTTCTACAAATATGAACAAATGATTAACCATTACACTCCATTTACAACTCCACCTCCCTTTCACGCTTGCTACAGTAGCATGTGAATTCTAATAAGAGAAAAAAGGTTTAGTTAACTCAGCGGTTTTCAACCAAGGTAATATTTCCCCCTGAGAATATCTGGCAGTATCTGGAGACACTTTTATTTGTAACCCCTGGGGCAGTTCTACTGGCATCCAGTTGGTAGAGGCCAGGGATGCTGCTAAACATCTTACAATGCACAGGATAGGCCCTCACAACAAAGAATTTTGTGGCCCAAAAGGTCAAATGTGCTAGGTTTGAGAAACACTGAGTTAACTAGATTGATTTATAGACCAATATTTATACCTGGAATGTTTAACTACTGTATCTATTTAAATTCTAACTGGTAAACTATGGCTAAACATTACATTCTAATTAATATTACTTTACACATTTTCATATGCTACCATAGAGTCCAGAAGGACTTTCATTTATTATTCAGCAACAATAGCCATATATAGCCTATTCACATAAAAATATAAATCTCTCCTAAATATTCTCATGATTTTAAAAGCAAATTCTAACAATGCAAAGTTAATTTCATACCATTTTATAATTATTCATTCCATTATTTGTATTCAATACATCTTTTGGGGGGGTTTTCCCCCTTTCCATTACAGAGATTATATATCTCTTGGGAAGGAATTTGGTAGTGTATCCAGTTGGACTGTTACTGCACTAAAAGTTCCATTACCATCTTTATTTTAAACCTACATTATTTTTTTGTTACAAGAGCTGGGTTTAAGACAAAATCCTGTGTCTATGGAGATTCTAGCCAACACCCACACCCAACCAAATGACACTGTAGGAAGTGAAGATACAGGCAGGACACAATGAACATTTAAGAGGAAGATCCCACGCTGACCATATCTACCTCAGAGGATCTCATGGGTTGACTCTGAAGACATTTAGATATGCCTAATTTCCTCAGCAAGTACAAGAGTATTCAGATATTCTATCTTCCATACTTTCAAGCATGTTTGCTTAGCTGGCAGAAAAAAGAAGACTGAGTTTTTTCACCTGTGACCCTGAACTCTGGAGAGACCAATGAATTGACACACAGTTCTGAATTGACACTCTCCATATGCATAATATGTTAACTTAACTTTGCAATGCTTCTCTGCCAGCTGCACATCTGACCTGTTAAATGATAGCAATGGAAGATCAGTGGAATGAATGATGCAGAATTGACCTCCTGATATGTTCAAAGATTCTGACACAGAATTGATTCTTGTAGTCCTAATGCTTCCAAGGCTCAAGGTCAGTGTTGTAGATCCTTATTTTAGGACAACCTAGCAGCCAGTGAAACTACTTAGACTGCAATATCTGATCCAAATTTGTTCCTCGTCATTTTTTCCTGAAGATAAAGAAATAACACATTTAAGTTAAAAAGGGCATATTTTTTGCCAACCTATAAAGAACTGTTAGATGATTGAAAATATGACTCTGTTTATTGGCTAGATTCTCAAGTGACAAATGGAAGACCCCTGGGACATGTTAAATGTTAGCTCCATGACAGCAGGAGCATTGCTCTGTGCACAGCTGTACCTCTGGGTCTATCAGGTCCCCATGTATAGCAAGTGCTCAGTAACTAATGAAGGACTGCATAGTGTAGTAATTTCAGCAAGCATAGCACCATCTGTTATTTAATACATGTTTACTCTAGCTCTTAAAAGAATGTTGTTGATTGGTTTCTTTTCTGTTGTAACTTCTCCCAATATCTAGAACTATTTCCACATTCAATTGATAGCTAACAAATATCAAAGACTATATGATGAGATGACAGGCTGTCCACTCAAAACAGATTTTATCAGCCTAAATTTTTCTCTGTTAAAAACAAATATGATTTCAGCTGTGCCTGTTATCTACTGAGAAGCTCAAGCACAGTAAAAATAAATAAATAAAAATAAAAGATCTCTGAAACGTCTCCCATTGTCACTATACCTTTTATGACTGAAGACATATTCTTATCCTGCAAACTGATGAGCTGAATTTTATTAAGAGAGATTTGTGGTAAGACTCAGGAAGATTTGTGCAATATTCTCTCCGGTACTAAGGAAAGATCTTCCCATTCATCATCAATGGTTGATAGGAAGTGCTGTTTTAAAAACATTTCTGATGATGAATGAGCATATCCTTCTTTCATATTAAAATAAATATTAAAAAACAATCTTCTGAATCATGGAAGAAGTCTTTCAATACAGTTTAATCATGAAGAGCAGAAGTGAGATTAACAGAGGAACACTGTGTATGAAGGAGGTGTCCCATCGTGCTAGCAATATCCCACCCTTCTACAGTTATGAGAGGAAAGGACAAGTAAGTCCACATTTGGCAGTCTGACTAATACATTAATACTGTTGATCTTAAATGTATATTTCTGTGTCATACATATTAGGAAACAAGACGGGGAACGTTAAGTCTTAATTATCTTCATATGAAAAAAAGCCCCCAAGAAACATTGCAAACTCATTCCATTTTACAACTCTTTAGTACATAAGTATAGAAATTGGCGTTAAGTCCTTTTAAGAGTATGTGCACCAATCTGACTTATTTGAGCTTTGGGGCGGTCTGCTAAAAAGGCAATTTTTTTGAAACTGGGACTTGATCTTGATAAGTCCTTTTGTTACATAATTGAGGGAGGATAAATGAGTGGCCATAGGATGCTATTTAATGACTGTGAACGTTTTACATAGCCTGCATAAATGTCATTTTGAAATAGCTGTAACAATAGTGCTTCACTCAGTAGTTGGACCCTTAAAGCATTTCCATTAAATATCTCATTTGGAAAGAAAAAGTCAAGTTATTTTAAATCCTACTAGGCTACAATTAAGATGATGATTTCATCTTAGGGCAAAATATTGGCTGGAGTTTGGGGATGAATTAAATAAAACATAGACATAAGCTCCAAAATACTTTATCTTTCATTTGTATAAACTGCTTTTCATTTAGAAAATAACTTGTCAAGGCTTAATAGGTATATAAGATATAAAGTGTGGCTGTTTATCCAACAAATGTCGATGTTTAAAGTTAGAATTTTATCAATTCAGATTCATCGATATAACAATAATAGAAAATTCCACTAAGGGTGGCTTAATGTAGGGACTGGCATATTTTTTATGTAAAGGAGCAGACAGTTAATATTTTAGGCTTCGCAGTCCATATAGTCTCTGTCACAACCACCCAACTTGACTATTGTAGTGAAAGGAGTCCTAGACAATACAAAAATGAGTCTGGTAACTATGTTCCAATAAAACTTTATTTACAAAAATAGGTGGTGGATTGTATTAGCCTGCAGGTTGTCACTTGCCAACCCATGACTTAATCCATATGGAAATTTTTTTGTTTATTTAAAACTAAATTAGGGGAGTTGGTAGTTCAGTTTAGTCAGCAGCTCCAAGAGTGTGAGCATGGGTCTGACTGCCTCTGCTACTCTAGGCCTATTCCATATAATCCTAGAAACTTGATTCTGAAATGTCCGCTTCTAAACACAGAACGCATAAATGTTGTCAGAGTAGTGGGAGTAGGCCTTCTTCATGTGCTTTCCCTCTTTGGATAAGGAAGGAAAGAAACTCCCCAGAAGACCCATGTATTTCCCTTTTATGTCCTTAGTCACATGACTATCCTTAGGCCAATCATTGACAAAAGGGTAAGGAATAGGCATGATTAACTGAAAGTAATTTATTCCTTGGGGCTGATCTTATTACCACTGAAAAAGATGGAGATTCTGATACATGGATGAAGATAAAATGGCTGTTACACAGGCAATCAATACTTTACCACACACACAAGTAGGGAGGTTTGTCCTGTCTTATTTTGTTTTACCAGTTAAGATTTTAGATGGCTTTCAGATTTTGATACATAGATGGAAGAAATAAAAATGACTCCTTTGGGTCTTTTATCTTCCCCATTGAGGTTCTACTCCTGGTCTTGGGCTGCATACATTTTAGGCAGAGGATTTAATTTTGCTGGTCATCTGTCTATCTGAAAATTTGCAGCAAAGAATGGGAACATATTTCTATTGATCTTGATAGATGGGGGAAAGAAGTCTCTTTTTTTAGAGCCACACTCTCACAAGTTCTCTATGCTTAAGCATGGACAAATTAGAAAATCTAAGTACAGAGACCTAATTCTGGTCCGAAGAAAAATCACAATTAAAGATGTGCATCAGCCCAGTTGATGGCAAGTTTTGTCCTGCTGAGGTGTGGTCATGTCTGACAGTCAACAGAGTAGCTGCCAGGGCGGCTGTTTAAAACATATGGTCTCCAGAGAGAAAACATTTCCTAAAAGAAGAGAAATCAGGTACATGATGTGGTCAAAATAAACCCTTTGTTATTAAAAGGATTTTCTAGTCTAAACAAGACATAATGTATCTTATCGCTTGAGTTTATTCCTCAGTTTATGCTTGTATGGACACAAGAAGAGGGTCTAAAATTAAAAATGAAAGAATTATTTAATCTAAAACTAACTTGAAGTACAAGACAGCAAAGAGTGGAGAAAGTTATCTACCTGTTCCTGCTGAGAATGTAACCCATTCCTGGGAGTCCAAGGACTCCAAAGAGCATGGTAACACAGCAGAACCCGGATGCCCCAATTCATGAGCAAAGGTGTGAGCAGTGCCTGCCAGATACTGTGTCCAGATGAGGCAGCGATAGGGCTTGAAAGTGACCATGGTACCCAATTAAGCTGTTTAGTGCACAACAGAGGAAATGGTTCTCAGTGGGATGCAGGCCATGGGAGAAATACTGAGACACAGCTTCACAGCTATCTTAGGCCTTTGCAGCAGAGAAAAAGCTGAAGCAGAAGAGAAGAGAAATGTATATGCCATACAGGGCTAATTTGTGAGCACATGTGCCATCCCCAAGAACTTCAAAAATCTTGGGAGACTCTGTAGGAGAGAGAGGATGTGCACCTGAAAATGATACCAAAATACCACTTGTTGAAGCTAATGAGATCTTCGTTATAAGATTATACTGAATGGTCAGAGAAAGCACAAAATATTAGCATAAAATGAAGCTTAAAAAAGAGAGGTTCTGTCATTGACCCTTTTTTGGTCTTCTAATGATCTGCCTGTGTTATTCCAACACGACTGATTAAAAACATTTTCAAATAAGTCAAATTATTCATTACTTTTCATATAATACAGATATAATATATACAACCTAAAATAGTGTTCTAACTAGTAAACCCTACCCATATCTAGATTTGAAGGGTACTGAAATGTCTTCTTTCTCAAAAATGTTTTGGCCCTGGCCTTGCCAGGACCTGAAATTCTCAAAGCTATCCATTAACATTGACCATTGTGTACTTTCAGGTGCAAAGCCCTGTGTCTGGTCACTCTAATCTTATTACACACTCCACTGGGTTAAGGCACAGGAGGCCTCTATTAAAATGCAAAAGTTGCCTGGAAGAGATAAGACATTAAGCGATTACATGCCATTAGGACCTTCACTCATCAGATTAGTCTCAGTCACTCAAACAAAACCCTTGAGGGAACCAAACATGAACAAATAACAAATGCATTTCCATGGGGTAGCAGGAAAAGGGCACTTTATTTCTGAGGTAGTAAGTTTTCAGAATTAGCAGAAAACATTCTTCTTTCTGCGTTTGTCTTTCTGCTTTTGCCCAATTTTGATCGATACCTATCCAGAAATTCTTACTCTTTTCTTGTTTTATTTTCTAATATATACGTGAACACGTATATGCCCACACTCAGGTCAGAGTATGCAGTTAGACATTTTGTTTTAAGAACTCTTGAGCAATACAGAAGCTGGAGTTCAAGTCAACTTACAAGTTTTTTTTCTAGTTTTACAATTAATAACTAGCATGCTCATTTAACTATTCAGTTATTATTTATTGAATGGTTTGATGGCCTTTGAGATAAATGCTTTAAGCAGCAAAGCCAGGATTTGCACATTGATCTATCTGATGTTAAGGTATGAGGATTTTTTAAAAAATTAAAATCCATTTTTTAGCTGAAGGTAAAAAAATGAACCAGAAACAGAAAGCCTGAAGGTCTTTGCAACCTGCATTCCTGCAGGAGCCAAGGGATAGCAGCTTCATTTAAAGAGATGGGCTAGTGTCTGCCACATCTAGCTGGCTGCCTTCACTTATATTACCTGCCTTAACTAGACTCATAAACATGTCAATCTGCAGAATTTTAAAACATGTTATTTTAAAAAACCAGAAGCTTATAAATCAATAGAGCTAAACACTATTCAAAAGTATGGTCAGAGGATGAATAAAATGAGCTTAGTCTATTGGTCTACTGTTATAATAAATTCTTGTGAAGTAAGACCCATATTATGTTAGTGAAATTATTCTCAAATATTAATTCTAACCAAAAAGAAAAATAAAAAGAACCAAAAAAAGAGTGAAAATATAACAAAAAACTAACATTGAGAAAAATAATTGTATCACCCAGTATGATTTCATAGACATGAGTAGCTTGTTGCATAAAGTTTTACAAGGCCATCAGAAACTAAAAGAATTAATTCTTCACAACTTACTGCTGCCTATTTATAAGTTTTTGCAATATCCAGAATTACTGAAGTTCATTTTAAACCATACATATGTGTTAAAAGTTAGAAACAAGATATTCTATGTTAAATGTGTGTTTAAACAGATAAAATTTTAGTGTACACCAACAAGAGCAAGATCATTAAGTTGTGCCATATTAAAAAAAAAAGGTAGAAATTCTAGTCAGAGTAGTAAAGCAGTTGAATTCTGGCTCTCAGGGGAAATCATTTGCTTACTGTGAATGATAATCTTGTGTGTCAATAGGCATAGAGAAAGCTACACAGTATGAAAATAAGCTGTTAATTAAGTCAATTCAGTGAGGGGTAAAAATCAAACCAACTGGCTATCTGGCATCAGTTATTCAAATCAACCTGCTGATTGAAATTTTCACTTTTACTACCAGTTACCTTGGTATATTGTAGTCAGATTATAATTTCCTCAGTAGGGGCTGAATGAAGCCTCTCTCCACTATGAGTATGGGTCCAGAAACCAATCTACTGGAGCATATATGCTCAGAGAAGTTTCTAACAGGTTTCCCCAACACTAATTAACATTCAATAAAGAAGTAATAAATTTTACATAGAACTGCTCAAACAAAAGTGTCATTCATCCATCCACTTGCTCACTTGTTTATGTAACAAACATTGAGAACCCACTATGCTCCAGGCCTCTAGCCTTTCCTTCTTGGCACTTACAATCTAATGAAGAGACCTTTTCTCAACCCTTCAGAGAGCTGAAGACCACAGAAACTAAGTGGTCTGAAATCTAAGGAAAGAACAACAGGATGTAAGCACTGGCTCACCTGTGGCAGAGCACAGGAGTACAAGACACAAGGCATCATAGAAGTAGATAATAACAACTCATCTAAAATGTTTAACAAATTTATAAAAGCCAAATAGTGTGAAAGTGCAGAACCCACGGGAGCTCCAGGTATGAGACTAGTTTGCACCCATTCTCTGACCCTCATCTACAAACCTCTAATGAGTACTCATGAAGGGATTAGGAATAGAGCAGAAGATTTTCCATATACTCCAAAACTAGAAAAAAAAATGAATACTGGTACATGTAACAACACAGATGTATATCAAAAGCATTATGCTAAATGAAAGAACCCAAATTCATAAACTACATATTTTAAGATTTCAGGATATGATATCTGGGAGTAAGGCAAAGCTATAAGAAAAGAAATCAGTGGATGCCACAGGCAGTATACTGGGTGGGAGTCAAGAAGAATGACTGCAATGGAACATTGAGGAACTTCTGGGATCATGGAAGTGTTCTTTACTTGGTTGTTGTGGTCACATGTCCAAAAAAACAGCTCATAGAACTCTATGCCTTCATCAAAACTCATAAAACTAAAAATGGTGAATTTTATATGTTAATTTTTTCAGTAAACCTGGCTGTGAAGGAGGATTCCAGAATGAATTTCTTCACCCAGGTAATAACCATAGCTAATATTTTGGTTTACTTACTTTTATTTCTGTGTGTGTGTGAGTTACAGTCTATATACAATTTTGTATTCTGTACTTTATACTGAGAGCATTTTCTCAACTTTATCTTCCAAAATGTAATGTTTAAAGAAACTGGGTAGCATCAAATTTCACATCATAGAAAAAGAAGTGTACAGAAGTATTTTGTTAATTATTATTAAATGATATATGAAAAGTGTAAGAATCTAATTGCTGTGCACATTTTAGCTGATCATGTGCTCATTTTTCATCTACTCATTTTTTTTATTTGCTCAGTCATCCTAAAAACATGTATTGAGCATCACTGATAGAAAATAAAATGAAATTAAATGAGATTCATGTTCTCAAAGATGTAACTGAGTAGGGAGGACACAACCAATTCAAAGCTAATTATAATCTTGGCGACATATGTTACAATAGGGGTATAAAAAAGTGAAATTATTTATAATATTATTCATAAATTACTGTGAGACTTTCATGGTGAATCATTTAATACATTTAATCACCATTACGTTTCATTGTTTTTTAAATTTGCATTTATATGCCTACATTAATGAGATTTTCTTTGGTATAGTTATTCTGGTCACTCTTGCTTTGAAAATATTCTGTACAAACCTGCAGTGTGCAACTTTAACATTATGTCATTCATTAATTTTTTCATTTTTTCTAACAAAAATTCTTGCTCCTGAGTAGGTTTTCCCCTGGTTTGGAGACAAGATGACCATGAGCTAGAGGGATCCAACACTTGGAGGGAGGTGGTGCTTTCCATTTTCATCAAAGGTCAAGTCTTGTGACCAATAGTCTATTTTTAGCCCTTAATTAGCAATACAGAAACGACATTTTATTTCATGCCTTACTATGAAGTTTAAGTGCTCTCTTCAGCAATATGACTTATCAAAAGCCCGAACACACATAGAGTTCATCCATTACTCTGAATAATCTAGATCTTATCTCCAAATAAAGCTGTCCCAGAGACGGCACTGTGTTTGAACTACATTTGGTGGGCGGTGGGGGGAGGTCTCAGAATTTCACTGGGGGTCTTCAATTAACTTGCACTGCTTCCTCAACTGCCATGAAAAAAATACTGTAAGGACCAGAATGATGCTGAAGTACAGATTATTATAAAGTATTTTAAGGAACCTGCTTATACGAGTCAGCTAGGACTGCCATAACAAAATATCACAGACTGTGTGGCTTAAACAACAGAAATATATTTTCTCACAGTTCTGGAGGCTAGAAGTCCAAGATCAAAGTGTCTGCAAGTTCAGTTTCTTCTGAGACCTCTCACCTTGGCTTGTAGATGGCCAGCTTCTCATTGTGTCTTTATGTGATCTCTCCTCTGTGCATGGGAATATCTAGATCCAAATTTCCTTTTCTTATAAGGACACCAGTCATATTGGATTAGGGCCCAACCATATTATTTAACTTAATCACTTCTTTGAAGGTCTTATCTCCAAATATAGTCACATTCTGAGATACTGGGAGCTAGAACTTCTTCAACCTATGAATTTTGGGGGAATGCAATTCAGTCTATTACAGCAGTTATTACATTTACTAGAGAGATGCTACTGAAGAAAGTGCTCACTATATATTTTTATGAGCATGTATTACTGACTTCAAACAAAGTAATGTATTCTTCTCTCTGAGGAGGTGATAGGCTTTTCTTAGGAACACTGTGAATCATGTAACTGATCATCTTTTGAACTTTCCTTTGATCAACAGGAATTCTAGGCTCAACTTTAAGTAAATGCACTTTGCTTACTCCAAGGTCTCCATTTAAATTTCAACTTTTTTTCCAGATTTTGATCAATTCATTTTACCTGCTTTGTCAGAATCTTGATTCTTATCATTTTTGATCCATTTTATTGTAGGCAATATGAAATATGACATCCTGGGTGGCCAGATTAAATAGTTGAGACACTTATCAGCAGACCTTAAAAATGCCTAACATCTACATGACCACAGGCGACTACATCTGATTTTCCTTAGCTATGGCAAACCCCATGCACTTTAAGCAACAGCATGTCTAATGAAAGCGGCATTTCTGGGGTCTAGATGTCTCCTCTACTCCAGCAGATATTTATTGTCTTTTGATCACAAACTCCTCTCAAAAATATGAAAAGAAAAGTTACAAATTCTATTCCCTATCAAAAGACAGCACAGTGTGTGTGCTGATTAAGAGTTCAGACCTTGCAGCCAGACTTCTGGGTACAAATGCTGGCTTAACTGCTTAGTAGCTGTGATGCCCTGGGCGAGTTACATGAAAATTTTGTATGTCATTTTTTCATCTGTAATACGAAAATAGTGGGAACACTTATATCCTAAGGTTGTCATAAGGGTCAAGTGAATAAAAACTTACAAATGATTAGAACAGCTCCAAACAAATAGAAACTTCTCCATCACTGTTAAGTAATACCATCTCAGAAAAATACACTCCAAAATCTGCATGTGGTTTCAGAGTCTTCACAGATACCCTGAAGCTCTCCACTACTATGCAGTCCTGGGGTCCATGAACCCCGGCTAATAATGCCTGCTGTATGTATTTTGTCTTGAACAATAAATTCAGTTGAATTTAACTTACGAACATACAGTGTTTCTATTTTTGCTTTGGTATTTGTTGAGCCTCCATAGAATGTTTGACAGAGAAGTGCTGAAGTATCATTATATTGTTTTACGTTTTATTCCACTTTTTAAAAAAAGAAGTCAAAAGAATAAAAAGTGCAAATTGCATTGGACTGTAAAGTGCCATTTGGCCATGTTTTCTTCTGGGAAATGACATCAAACCCTCTCTCATCTTGTTCTTTCATAAACATTTAGTGAGCATCTCCTTTGCACAGGCAATCAGCTAGAGAGAGGGACAGAGAAAGTGTTCGCTCTTTCCAAGCTAAGACTCAATGTGAATTGTGAGCAGATCAATGAAACCACAGAAATCAGTATTGATTATGAAGATAATCAAAAGAATGGGCTAATTGGTCTTTGTGCTTGTTCCCCTAACACATATAGACAATCTCAGGTATCAGATTTCCAACTACAATTTCCTTACTTTATTCACCCAAAGATTCTTTAAAGATACAACTTGCATGCATTTTCATGCATGTCATTACCCAAAATAAATGGAAATATAAGAAATGTTAAACTAAATTCAGCTGGTTTTTGTTAACATAGAATTGTTTTTAATATCAGTTTTTTTCACAAACCAACATATCCACACAGTCTTAAAACTTGTGGACTGCATAAAAAATGAATTGGATGTACTTAATCTGAAGAGTAAAGAGGGAAAAATCCTTTACAAGGGAACTTATATTTTGTTATATAAAAGCTCTGCGTTCCTCTATAACTGTGTGTTCAAAGGACTCTCTAGTTTTCAAATAATTTTGCATTAACTTTGGTTCAACAGTGATGTTCTTTTCTTTGAAGCAGCTTGCCCAGAGCTCTTTAAGCCTTCTTGTGTAAATTAAAGAGAATGAAAAATAGCTAGCATGAGGCATCTTAGAGACCTTGACACTCCATCATTATTGCCACAAAAGTCCTCATTAAATTTAATTCATTAATGTGCCTGGTCTAAACTATTTTTTTCCTAAGAATAAAATATATGGAATACTTATTTTCTAAACCCAATTCACTAATATCTCATCAGTAAAAGACATCTTTAAATTTAGCTAGGTAACAAGGGTTTATAGAAATGTCAACAACTATGGAAGAATTTTCTACATAGGCACAGCCTTAGTCTTTCCTGCAATATGACTTTAGTAAGTACATCATATTTAGAATAATCTTATAAAATGTTAAAAATTTATTTATAATGAAACTTAGCAATGAGTTTAAGTAATTATTCCAAGGATCAATGCTAGTATTTTAGTAAATTATATAAATATCGTATAGTTCCTTATATTATTTGGGGAGAAAATGGTAATACATCAATGAGTTGAGGGAAATAACATTCACATTCATATTTTCACTGCAATGAATTCTAGAAAAAATTTAACTCAAATGAATCTTAATCATGGCTTTGATATTTCCTTAACATTTAACAATCTAGGTTCCTATGTAAACACACTGGACCACTGAAATTATATCTTCGAAAAAAATAGTCATACATATGCTAAGACAATCATTAGCAGAAAGAGAAAATAAAACAGGAATAAAAGAAGCTAATGAAAAAGTTAATTCTGAATAGAATAAAGGTGAAGACAAGCATGGAGGGAGGATGGCTTCATTTTAGCCTTTAGCACTAGGAAGAGATGAAAATATCAGGACACCAAGTAGATCTACGATTACAAAAACTGGAAGCTTAGCAAAATCAGAGGAGAGTCCATCAACAGATGAATGGGTAAATAAAATGTAGTATATACATACAATGAAATATTATTCAGACATAAAAAACAATGAAGTTCTGATACATGCTACAGTATTAATGAATCTTGAAGACATTATGTAAACTGAAATAGCCAGATACAAAAGGACAAATGTTTTATGATTCCACTTATCTGAAATATCTAGAATAGGCACATGCACAGAGACAGAAAGTAGATTACAGGTTACCAGTAACTTGTGTGAGGGAAGAATAGGAGTAATTATTTAATGAGTATAGAGTTTCTGTTTGGGTCGATGAAAATGCCAGGTTGATAGTAATGATAATTGTATAACATTGTGAGCATAATGAGTTCCACTGAATTGTACACTTAAAAATGTTTAAAATGGTAAAAATTTTATCTATTTTACCAAAATTTTTAAATATAGACATACCATACACACACACACACACACACACACAAACACACACACAACACAACCCTACAAGTCAAAAAACATCATAGAGATAATGCATATTACAAACTTAGCATGGAGATTGTGCATGTACCTGGCAGGTCATATGTATTCAATAAATGCCAATTATTTTTAAAGGGAAAAAAAAGGAATCCTAATCTTTAAAAAGATGGAGAACACAGGACTGGAACGTAAGTTTCTTGACAGTGTGAATTGTTTGCTTTCCAAACCCTCCACAGGGTAGAGCACAGAGCTTCCACTGGTAGATAGTTCGTATATGTTTGCTGAGTGACTAGTTGAACAAGCTTGGGTCTAGTTACCTTGAAGGGATGCATGTCACCTCTACTTTCATAAAGAAGTGACCTGGTAGTATAAGTTAAAGAATGGCACAGTCTTTGGTAACAAACAAATAAATAAATATTTTTAAATTAAAAAGGCAGGAGCGAGAGAGAGAAAACTGGAATTTCTATTTATGAAATTATAGAATGTTCCAGCTAGAAGCTGGAACTCTATTGTAAATTTAGTCTTTTACAGATGAGGAAATTGAAGGTGGGGAGGAAAATGAAATGAAAAAGAATGAAAAAGAAATGAAATGAAAATGAGTTAGCCAAGGCCAAGGAGATTCATGCAAACGTTGTCTGGCTTTAGTAGTACCATAAATTCAGAAAGCACAGTCTATGCTTCTCCTGAGCCTATTACAGTGCCTCATAATATTGCATGAAGTATCCAGTAACATTTATTAGTCAGTCATTTCTGGTATCTAACTATCTATGTGCTAAATGGATTATTATAACCACAGTGCAAATCAAAGGAAAGGCATAAGTGCAAATTTTCAATCCCTGTGCCTTCAGTTCATATTAGACAACATTAAAAATAGGAATCGCTATACAATCATGTGAACAAAGTTCATTTATCCTTCTGGTTTATAGATATGCTTTTTAAAAAGCAAAGTCACTAAGTGAAATTTGCAGTTTAAGAAAAAATATATTGTGGTAACCATCCTTTTCTAATGATACCTGTATCCTATGTTGGAATTAGTTGCTTAAAAGTATGCTAAACAAACAAATCAAATACCCCTAACAGGCCTTACCAGAGCTACTAAATAAACCATGAAGAAATATCATACAAGATAAACAAACCCAATTAGAAAAAGGACCAAAAAAACCTAAGTGCCGTGGATAAAAGTTAGAGACACAAGGTAGAATCAGGCAATATGTAGAGCACATTTCATTCTTCCAAGGACTCAGAACCAAGAGAATATAGCTTTTCTCTATAGTACTCTAATTTCAACAGAATATTTGAACTTTGTGACAATGATTATACATACTGTATTAGAAAATTATTAATTTTATCCTTAAATATTTTGATGAATTTTTCTTTTTTATACATGTAAATGTTATTATATTAGAGGGCAAATTTTTAACATGAGAATAGATTTTAAATTTTAATTTGCAATTACTCTAAAATATCATTTGACAAAAAGAAGTTTGTTTTACATAAGATTTTTTGGAAGAGATATTAATTTAAAAATGTTACATTTTATCAAAACTTATAAGTATCATTTATAAAAACTGCAGTATAAAAAAGCATACTCCTCTCAAAGGAAACTATAAACATTTTAGCTTTGCCTAAAGGGGATGGAATGAACAAAATGATTTTTCAATTATCTTATTAACCCCATGACTAAGTAAAATGATAGTGTATCTTCTTTAGATATTATCAATTACATGTCCCAATTTTTCCACGATTCCATTAATGTAATTATTTCACATACTTATAGATTAAGTTGATGTTGAAAAAAGCATATTATAAATTGCATTAATTATTTATTTCATTGACATTTATCATGTAGTTATTTTGTGTCATGCAGCAAAACCAGCATTTAATGGTGACTAGACCAATAATTACTATAAATACAATATAAAATTTCTTTTAAGTAATACAAGTCACAAATTCCAAGATTTTCTATTGTCTCATAAACAATATTTAGATCTTTATATAATATATATATATATATATATTCTCTCATTTCACTATTTTGTAAACCAAATCCCCCAAATTTTTTCAGAATAACAAATGTGACCTACCTCTATGACTGATTTATTAAGATCAAATTAACACCATTCATCTGAATCCTATAATTTTTTTTAACGGCAAATTATGTTAGGCATATAATGAATGTCCCGCACTGGGGTAGGTGCCAGGGAGACAAAGATGATATGAATGGTCCATGGTCTAATCTGCATTACAAGGAAGCTCACAGAATGGTGAAGAAAATTTTCATCTTTCCCTTCCTTAGCTGCAACTTTCCATAATCTGCCTGGAGTTACGTAGACTTCAAGTATGGAGTTCTGTCTGGTATTTTCTAATCACCCTAGTCTAGCACCTATGATGTTATCATTTCTTAGTCCTTGATATCTACTGATACTTCCCTGAAACTGACAATGAGTCAGCCACATTACAGAATGTGGCCTGATTTAAGATTCCAGCTGCTTCTCTCTCTGCCTTATGAAACAACCTGCTGCCATCAATAAACTAAGCTAAATGTCCTTGATATCCACTGCTTGCCCACACTTCCTCCTGGACCTGCCACTTACGTTTCAAGATACCAAGTCCATCAAACTGACCACAGCAGCATGCATTTCCTAGACCATAACCCTTTCTTATTTTTGACATCCCCTATCAGTCAGTCCTTTTCATGGCAGTTTTGGTGGGCGAAAGAAATGTTTCTCAGCTAGTCATTTCCTCCATAGGAGGAAATCCTACCCTGAATTAAATTTCTATCCTGGGTCTGAACACAAAGCTTCAAGAAACCCACCTTCTTTTTTCCTTTCCTGAATTTCTTTTATAATTGTTTTAAATAATAGTTAATGCTTACTTTTCAAAATAATACCTTTAACCTTTCCAAACCCGACATTTTATAGATGTGGTAAATAAAACTCAAAGCGGTTAAATGACTTTTCCAAGGTCACACTGCAAATTAATGCCAGAGGTAAGAATTTTTTGTCTTACCTCTAAGACTGATGTCACATGATCTGGAAGAAAGATCCAGTTAATGTATTCGCCAAAGTTTCTGAGTTCTACTACTTGGTGGGCAGAAGTTTGGCTTTTAACAAGGAATGATTATAAAAGATTATTCTCAATGTATCTAATTGATTATATTATTACTGATTCTATATCTCAGATGTATCTGACTTTTTCTAGGTTGCATTCAAGATAATATGCTTAACTCAGGCATTTGCTATATAAACGTCTGTGTATACATATGCACACGCACACACACACAAAGCATATAAATGAATGGCAAGTAAAAAGTCTTGGCTTCTCAGATGTTAAAATAATGGACATTCCCTAGCCACATCATCACTGTTGATTTGCTATAAAATAAAATAATTTATATTAGCCTTCTCCAAAAATTCACCAATTATAGGGCCCACTGAACATGTTTTAATAACAAATCTTAAAGAATCTATATAACCAAGTGGAAAAAAAATTATTTCTAAAACACAAGATCTGAATTCTGAACATGTAGCACTGGTTGGGGTATCTGACATCCATATGAAAGACGTTTCACCCAAAATATGCAGCTCATGCTGTGACAGTGACAGTGATGTGCACTGCGTAACATCAATTCAAGAGGAGAGGCCACAGCAGAGTGAAAAGGACCCCTCTCAACATGCATTTCATGGCACTAAGGAATCACTTAAGAACCCTGACTGGAAAGTGACTGAACAATAGGCCAGATGTGACACTTACTTTTTGGACGTTTAATGAAAAGAATCTAATAGGATGTCCTCCCATTTGGTTAAAATGGTATTTTCATCCATTTAACCATTTTGTATACCCCTAATATTGCCAATGCTTTATGTATATTCATTATAAGGTAACATATTCACCCAGAAACATTTGTTACCATGTTGGGAAATATTACTTTACCCACTTCTGTTCCCCTCCAAGAGGGTGCCATTTTTAGACACAGGCTGGTCAGATGCTGAACCAAATAATGAATGAACAGCACAGCCATTTTAGTCAATAGCAAGAGCTAAACTACATATTGCTTTTGCACTGTTGCTGACTGGTGGTTATCCATTAGTTAATGGTTATTCCAATATTATGAACTAATTTGTTTTATCAATAGTAGAGTCCCGTCCTTGTGCCCCATAAGCTCTCATATGGTAGTCACTTGCCACCATACCTTTAAAATCGCAGGAGTTATTCAGTCCTGGTTTGCACAGTAAGATTTATGCTTCTTGCGCAAGATTATGTAACTACCACTACTGGAGTAAAGCTTTATTAACCAAGTATCTCAAAGGAAGCACCCTTCTTGTCATATTCTTTTCAACTCCATGAAGCAGGCCAGAAAGAAAAATGACCTTTAAATATTTGGGGAAATTCTGTATTTTATTTAATCAATATTTATTATATGAATAAAGATGCAATCACTGGTAAAGCCCAACAGCCATGTTCTTACCTAGACCTAAGAAAACAGCTTTATAAAACTAAATCAAACAGAAAACCAAAATCTTTTGTCATTGTGAGCTGTGAAAATTGCCTTTGTGTGTCTATATGTATGTATGTGTATTTCCTTTTACCAACATCACTGTTTTCCTCAATGACATAGTCTTGGCCCTAATTGTACCATCATGTGAATTAAAGGGAACTCACTTTACACAAGTCTACAATCCTGATGGCTTTCATGATGGGAAGAATTTATTAATTTATTTATCACCTTATTTTCTTTGACATCTTTAATTTATCCCATTAATAATATTTTTTCATAGATTTGAAACATAAATGAATTTGGCAGAGTGGTGATTTTATGAGCACCTAATACCTGTTTTTCTATCTCTCAACAGATGTGTATTAGAAGAAAATGTTGATACCATGTCATCTCTAGTTCAGATTTATAGACAACAAAGCTCTATGTGGGGGAATTTTACAATCCGGCAGGTGGGATAAGCTTCTATACCAATAAATCTGGAAGGCTTCCAAGCCCTGTGGCTTAAAGAGAGTCTCAGAGAAGAGAAAATGCCCCCCAACAGCCCCATCATTAGCTTGCATTCACATTGTGGTTTTCTCTTACTTCCCTGCAATGATTGTGAAATAACTGGAAATAAGAGATAGCTCCTTGTCAGAAATGTTTTAGGGCCTTCTGTTGGAGAAGCAATCATCCACAAATCTTACAATTTGCTTTTCCACAAGTGAGAAAATTAGCAGGTGTGTTTGGAATTAAAGAGGAAACATAACTTCTGGCTGAAATTATCGCTTTACTAGTTTACCTAAATCATAGATTTTAGTTGAATCAAAATAACTTATTCTCCTTTTCACCCTTGGCAAGGGGCAAGAACAAAGACTAATTCAACTCACATCTCTTCTTTCCTAGCAGTTTGCAATTTATTTAATTTGATTAAGATAATTAGTTTTAAATTTGGAGTTAGACTATTGCAAAAAGCCATCTCTTAGTCATCTATAGCTCTTGTGTGATTACTTCCTTCTGCTGTGTGTTGCACATAGAAGACAGGACATTTATTGCTGTGGAGGGTTCTTTAAAATATGAGGTTTGGTCCTGAAAAATGATGGAAAAATTATTATTTTCACACAATTTGTGTTCCCACAAATTATTTCATACATAAATAAAATTTGAAGATGACCATTTTGATGGAAGTCACTATTATTCACTGTGATAAGGTAGAAGAGAATCCCATAACCCATCCCGCTTCCTTTCTACCCAGAATAAAACAAAAATTCCTTGATTTGCAGTTACAGTTGTTCACCTGTTCTGGTGTTTTGCAGATTACACCTTACGATTCTGGTTGACCTCTGCTTAATATGGTTTCCACTCCTGAGAGCTGCAATTATGATTGTGTTCTTAGGAGCTGTAACAACTCAATTCACCCCTACAAAATTCCTTCTGTGTTGAGACAGGATGAATATAAGCAGGAAGGGCAGAAGGGTTTTCTATCTTCCAGTACTAGGTGAAATAATTTGGAAGAAGGATTCCTGATATGGTTTTAATTAACCATGAAATCCTGAGGAACTCTCTTTCAAAGCCTAGAATGCTTGACTTCTCTGGGCAAGATTGTACTCTGATTATTTTTACTACAATGACATGGAAACTGCAAAATATCAAGAGCCCAACCAGAGTTGTAGACTCCCTTTAGTCAACATCAAATTCTGTTACAAGTTGAATCTAGGTATTACCAACACTGCCCCTGCCTATACTGGGATTGTTCAAAGGTGGGATTGTTCAATCTTTCAGAAGACCCTGGACTCCAGATAAGGTGTCACACATTGCATGATGGGGAGAAAAATTCATTAATTCATCCCTCCATCCTTCCAGCCATTCATTCATTCACTCAATGCTGTGTTCCTCTACATGCCAGGTACTCCTTTATAGACTGAGGATACAATAAGAAAAGAAAAGAAATAAACAGATAAATAAAGCTGTTGCCCTCATGGAGCCTACACTCTACTGAGAATAGGAAAATTATAAATGCATAAATACTTATGTCAGAATCTATGGAGAAGTGCAATGAAGAAAATGAGGTGACAGTGGGAACTGCCATTTTAGTTAGCACAGTCAGGGAAGACCATGGAGAGAAGGTGACATGTGACCCAAGGCCTGAAGGAAGTGAAGAGGCAAGAGACAAATCAGTCAAGCATTTGACTCGGATCAGTGACTCTAAGTACAGGCTGGAGACCGCCAGCAGAGGCATCACCCAGGAGCTTGTAAGAGATACAGAATCTCAGGCCCCACCCCAGACCTCCTGAACCAGAATTTGCATTTTTAACAGCATTCCTCATATGCACATTAATATTTGAGAAGACCAAACATAGTAAGGTAGTAGCCAAGTAGGACTGGAAAACAGATCTTCTAATTTCTAGCTTCTTTCTATCGTCTATTCTTCATTATTTACATTATAGATGCACATTTTCATCCCACTTAGTATAAAACAGACCAAAAGAAGACTATCTTATATGGATTATTTTTTATTCTATAAAGACATATTTTTTTAAGATGATAAGAAAAAGCTCATATTTATCTAAATGTCACAGCAGTCACTAGTAACATGGAACCCAGTCAAGTTCACTGCATTATACCCTAGAGTTGAGTCTGGAGTTTAATAATAGGAGCTGAGCTGCATTCACAGATGAGGCACAGGACTTTTCCTCCTCTGCCCTGCTTCTAGGCACAGGACCAAGTAGGAAAGTAGCAGTGACAGAGGAAATGGGAAGAGATGCATCTGTTGAGCTTTCTGCCGAGCTCCACAACAAGCCAGGCAGGCGGTGCACACGCTCCTGTGCCCTGGCAGGGAGCCTTGGAGCACCCACTCACCCCAGCCTACGGCCACTTTCTGCCCCCCCGGGGACTTACCCTGATACCCTACCCAACAATCTCTTCATCCTTGCTGAAGAGCAAGTTGGCACACTTTAATAATCATTTCCACCCTCTCAGAGCCAGGTCAGCTCACACGGAGCTGAGAATCTGAAGTTGAGTGACTCATCTTCCAGCATAAGTCATCCCTCAGGAAACACCATTTGCTGGCAGTTATTACAGTCCCAATTATCACTATGCTTAGAAAACTGACTCAGACCTTCTGCCAAAAAACAAAACCGCATTTAACAAGGCTAAAAAATTAAAATGATGAAAACAATTAAGCTTGCATACTAATTTATGAGAAAACAACTTGTGTCGTCCTTTTCCCTTTTCTTGCTCTGTTCTTTTGAAATGATTTCTCCAAATGCATTTTTCTAGAGTGGCTGCTCTTCAGAAATACATATGCCAGAGGGCATCTTATCAGTTCATTCTTTCTCTGTACATCTCAACAGATTTCCATCCTATAAGCACAATGCTCAAAGCTGCCATGCTGGTGTGTGGAGGTTACAGTCATATCAAGAATTTGGCGAAATTTCAGATTATTTACCATGGACTCCAAGTGTTCACTCATATGGAAAAATGAGTCCTTCAAAGGCTTCTAATATAAGCAAGAAGAAGGGAGGTAAATTACAGTAATTTTTCTCTAGATATGCCAGTGCTCTTTTCTGAAGGTATTTTTAAGATCTGTATATTGTTATATTAAAAGTACATTACAATTCTCTAATTTCTTTACCTCTTAGAAATTTTAAGTGAAGGATTTTTTGCCTTCTAGAGTAAAGGGAAAAGCACATAAACAACTGAGGAAGATGATGGAGTACCTGAGAAAGTAAATCACAGGTGCTGTCAGAGACACTGGGTGTTGATATTCTTCACTAGACTTTGATTCCCTATAGTTTTTCCCTGCCAGGTGTTCTGTGAGGTATGTATTCACTGTTACCCATCTCAACTCTCTATTTTTTAGCCCCTGCTTTGTGTCTGGCTTGTCAGCTACATAAGGCTCACCCATGAGAGTGCTGTGTTCCTCCCTTTGGCAATCAAGTCTCTGATAGTTTGTTATGGTACCCTTTCCTTAGTTGGAGAGTGGTAGACTATTAGAAACCCCTCGAGTCAATATGAACAAAAACTGACATTACTAAATTGCAGGTTCTACAATTCTTCACCACTGCCCCAGAGTGAATTCGAGTACTCTGCAACTTATAGATACGGAAGAAGACTGGAACATCCTTTAAAATCAAGTTAGCTTCTGGATGATACTTTTCTTTTTTATTTATTATTAGCATTATTTCTATTATACCTAATTCCAAAAGATGACTTAAAACATTTACATTGAACCACAAACATAATTAGATCATTAAATCATGGGAGGAAGAGAGACTTAGAACATACAAAGAAAAGGTTCTTAAGCTCTTATGAAAGTTTAATGAAAGCTGTGAATCTTCCCCTTAGAAAAATACAGATATGTACATTTTGACATCCAAGGTTAAAAACAAAAATAAAGCAAAATGCTCACTCACTGAAAAACTCCTCAAAACTCCTGCTTGAAGGAAATAAATAACCATGTGCCAAGACTAGAGGTTACAAACTCAACTGCCTAGGAGATCAGCATATAACAGAGCGAAGTGGGCCGGGGGGAATACAGTGAGAAGTCATGAGGCCTGAAGAGAAACAGACCAGAGCCTCAGCTCCTCAGCACCTGCCTTCTATTACCAGGTGGCAATGAGGCCTCAGTGCCACTGCCAGAGCTTCCAACTTTTCAGGAGAAAACCCAAGTCTAGATTTCTGTGTAAAATTTCTCAATGCCGAAGTTTTAGCAACTAATTCATATTTGTTTAAAATGCTATGCAGAAAAAACAACAACAACAAGCAAACAAAAAGAAACCACAGTTGTGGCTGAAAAGCAAGTGCCTGAAGCATTATATTCTGTGTTATTTAAAAAGAGACTTGCATTGTTCAGATAAGTTCTCACTAGAAAAACTGGTATCTTCTCATAGAAAGTTAACCACCTAAAGTGTCCTTGCCACTTCACCTATACAGGATGAAAACCACAGGAATATATAAAGATAAGGCCAAGACTTTCCTAAGGAGGCAGCTTTGGACCTGCTTAAACCTATGAAAACCGACATTACTAAGACAGTTTTCCAGAAAGCAGAAAATTTTGTCTTAAAAATTCCTGAGGGTAAGAGCTACAAATCAGTGGCTTCAACCTTAAAAGGCCTTGGTACGGCCACTACAGCACATTTATTCTTGAACAGACTTCATGGTGATTGGTCAACCAAGAGCAGCTAGCTGCTAAATGTTCCCCCAGCTGACTCTGTGAATTGAACCATGAAACGGAGTTATTTGAAACTGTCCATGCAAGTGAAGAAGAGCATCTGCATAAAACATCCATCTTGTCTCTATCACTAAAGACAATACTAAAGACTTCAGTCCGCTTGACTTGATGCAAATTACTAAGTAAACCTAATATGACTATATTTCTCAGAGTTTTCTATTCCCCTTCCAAATAGGTATGGACCCTTGATGGCATAGATCAAACCATCTTCTGAGGGTGCCTGGAAAATCAGGAGGAAGAGAGCCTGGATTCTGCTCAAAGTTCACCAATAGAGAGAGATGCAATGCAAACAAACTGTTGAAAAGCTTCCCCAGTATAACCCAATGCATGTCTGTGCCCTAAATGTTACTGTGCCATCAGGGAACAGTAAAACAAGAGATAAACTTCTATAGCCTAATAGCATCTCCTGTCCTGTTAGAATGGTACCATCATGTGGTTGGGCATTTATCTAACTACAAAATCTCCAAACTTGTTTTCCTGGCCCCTCTGGAAATTCTATAAGCTTTTTATTTCCATATAATGTACCCATTTGCTTAAACTAGCTAAAGCCAATTCTGTTCCAGCAAATCTGAGCTCTAACTGATAGAATACTAAGTGGAAAGGATTTTTCTTATGTTCTATAAGATAAGAATGTAGCATTCTAGGCACATGAGCTCCCAGCCTCACCAGAGTCCTCTGTCCCAAGAATGGCAAGCAAGCAGCAGAGCAACAAGACCAGAAAGGAACCTGCAGTTCCTTCAGTAACCACTGTTAGTTTGACTAATTGCCATTGGCCACTGGGCCCAGCTCAGTGCTTTGACTCAGGGAAAGACATGAGAATTTTTGCAGGATTCTGTCTGAGGGAAGGGGTGAGCAACAATGTCAAGATTGAATTTCTTCCTAGCTAAGCAAGAAGGGAGCTCTGAGCTAAGTTTAAATTGATACTGTTTTTAAATAAGAACTGTTATTATTTCTTACACTCCTGAGTTTATCAAAGTTCATAGCTATAATAACAATGATAATAATTGTAATCATATCACACTTGACAACACTGATATACAGCACATTTTGACTTACATAGCGCTTTCATTTATATGATCCAGATATCAGCTGCATTAGTGTCAGCATCCCTACAGAACACATAACACTTCTCATCTATATTTACTAGGTTAGTGCTGACCATCAAGCAGGTTGATCAAAGAGAAATTCAGATTAAAGAAGTGCGAGAAAGAGCTACTGAGCGTTCAGTCAAAGCAGAAGAAATGAACTAAGAGATTTGATTGAAAAGAAGTATAAAAACTCGAATATATTTCCAATACATAAGATTTCTGCAATATTCAGCACTAAGGAACAGTCTCCACTTGTTTTCTTAGATGCAAAATTGACAGTCTCCTAGCAGGAATATTATTCTCCCAGAGGAAGCTACGTTTTGAAAATCCTGTCAGTACTAATGGAGTGAGCTCAAAGCTCTTAGGTATTCTGATTTAAGTAGTAAGATTAGCTCCCTCAGATACAGACCCATATTTTCACATTAACCTAAGGTGGCATGTGGATGAGTAAGGAAAACTGTTTTATTTTTTATTTATTTTTTTATTATTTAATAGGAATTGCATTTATTGAGGCTTTTTAAAATTTTATTTTATTTATTTTTTATACAGCAAGTTCTTATTACTTGTCTATTTTATACAGATCAGTGTATACATGTCAATCACAATCTCCGAATTCATCCCACCACACCCACACCCACTTTCCCCCCTTGGTGTCCATACATTTGTTCTCTACATCTGTGTCTCTATTTCTGCCCTGCAAACAGGTTCATCTGTACCATTTATCTAGGTTCCACATATATGCGTTAATACACGATATTTGTTTTTCTCTTTCTGACTTACTTCACTCTGTATGACAGTCTCTAGGTCCATCCATGTCTCTACATATGACCCAATTTCATTCCTCTTTATGACTGAGCACTATTCCATTGTATATATGTACCACATCTTCTTTATCCATTCATCTGTCGATGGGCATTTAGGCTGCTTCCATGACCTGACTATTGTAAATAGTACTGCAATGAACATTGGGGTGCATGTGTCTTTTTGAATTATGGTTTTCTCTGGGTATATGTCCAGTAGTGGGATTGCTGGGTCATATGGTAATTCTGTTTTTAGTTTTTTAAGGAACCTTCATATTGTTCTCCATAGTGGCTGTATCAATTTACATTCCCACCAACAGTGCAAGAGGGTGCCCTTTTCTCCACACCCTCTCCAGCATTTGTTGTTTGTAGATTTTCTGATGATGCCCATTCTAACTGGTGTGAGGTGATACCTCATTGCAGTTTTGATTTGCATTTCTCTAATAATTAGTGATGTTGAGCAGCTCTTCACGTGCCTCTTAGCCATCTGTATGTCTTCTTTGGAGATATGTCTATTTAGGTCTTCTGCCCATTTTTGGATTGGGTTGTTTGTTTTTTTAATATTGAGCTGCATGAGCTGTTTATATATTTTGGAAATTAATCCTTTGTCCACTGATTCGTTTGCAAATACATTCTCCCATTCTGAGGATTGTCTTTTTGTTTTGCTTATACCTTCCTTGGCTGATCAAAAGCTTTTAAGTTTCATTAGGTTCCATCTGTTTATTTTTCTTTTTCTTTCCATTTCTCTAGGAGGTGGGTCAAAAAAGATCTTGCTGTGATTTATGTCAAAGGGTGTTCTTCCTATGCTTTCCTCTAAGAGTTTTATAGTGCCTGGTCTTACATTTAGCTTTTTAATCCATTTTGAGTTTATTTTTGTGTATGGTGTTAGGGAGTGTTCTAATTTCATACTTTTACATGTAGCTGTCCAGTTTTTCCAGCACCACTTATTGAAGAGACTGTCTTTTCTCCATTGTATATCCTTGCTTCCTTTGTCATAGATTAGTAGACCATAGGTGCGTGGGTTTATCTCTGGGCTTTCTATCCTGTTCCATTGATGTATATTTCTGTTTTTGTGCCAGTACCATATTGTCTTGATTACCGTAGCTTTGTAGTATAGTCTGAAGTCAGGGAGTCTGATTCCTGCAGCTCCATTTTTTTCCCTCAAGATTGCTTTGGCTATTCGGGGTCTTTTGTGTCTCCATACAAATTTTTAGATGTTTTGTTCTAGTTCTGTAAAAAATGCCATTGGTAATTTGATAGGGATAGCATTGAATCTGTAGATTGCTTTGGATAGTATAGTCATTTTCACAGTATTGACTGTTGCAATCCAAGAACATGGTATATCTCTCCATCTGTTTATGTCATCTTTGATTTCTTTCATCAGTGTTTCATAGTTTTTCTGAGTACAGGTCTTTTACCTCCTTAGGTAGGTTTATACCTAGGTATTTTATTCTTTTTGTTGCAATGGTGAATGGGATTGTTTCCTTAGTTTCTCTTCCTGATCTTTTGTTGTTAGTGTATAGGAATGGAAGATATTTCTGTGCATTAATTTTGTGTCCTGCAACTTTACCAAATTCATTGATTAGCCTTAGTAGTTCTCTGGTGGCAACTTAAGGATTCTCTATGTATAGTATAATGTCATCCGCAAACAGTGACAGTTTTACTTCTTCATTTCCAATATGTATTCCTTTTATTTCTTTTTCTTCTCTGATTGCCATGGCTAGGACTTCCAAAACTATGTTGAATAATAGTGGGGAAACTGGACATCCTTGTCTTGTTCCTGATCTTAGAGGAAATGCTTCAGTTTTTCACCATTGAGAATGATGTTTGCTGTAGGTCTGTCATATATGGCCTTTATTATGTTGAGGAACGTTCCCTCTATGCCCATTTTCTGGAGACTTTTTATCATAAATGGGTGTTGAATTTTGTCAAAAACTTCTTCTGCATCTATTGAGATGATCATATGGGGGTTTTTTTTCCTTCAATTTGTTAATACGGTGTATCACATGGATTGATTTCGTATACTGAAGAATCCTTGCATCCCTGGGACAAATCTCATTTGATCATGGTGTATGATCCTTTTAATGTGTTGTTGGATTCTGTTTGCTAGTATTTTGTTGAGGATTTTCACATGTACCTTCATCAGTGATATTGGTCAGTAATTTTCTTTTTTTGTAGTATCTTTGTCTGGTTTTGGTATCAGGGTGATTGTGGCCTCGCAGAATGAGTTTGGGAGTGTTCCTTCCTCTGCAATTTTTTGGAAGAGTTTGAGAAGGATGGGTGTTAGCCCTTCTCTAAATGTTTGGTAGAATTCACCTGTGATGCCATTTGGTCCTGGACTTTTGTTTGTTGGAAGATTTTTAATCACAGTTTCAATTTCATTACGTGTGATTGGTCTGTTCATATTTTCTATTTCTTCCTGGTTCAGTCTTGGGAGGTTATACCTTTCTAAGAAATTGTCCATTTCTTCCAGGTTGTCCATTTTATTGGCAGAGTTGCTTGTAGTAGTCTCTTAGGATGCTTTCATTTACGTGGTGTCTGTTGCAACTTCTCCTTTTTCATTTCTAATCTTATTGATTTGAGTCATCTCCCTCTATTTCTTCATGAGTCTGGCTAAAGGTTTATCAACTTTGTTTATCTTCTCAAAGAACCGGCTTTTAGTTTTATTGATCTTTGCTATTGTTGTCTTTGTTTCTATTTATTTCTTCCGATCTTTATGATTTCTTTCTTTCTACTAACTTTGGGTTTTGTTTGTTCTTCTTTCTCTAGTTCCCTTAGGTGTAAGATTAGATTGTTTATTTGAGATTTTTCTTGTTTCTTGAGGTAGGATTGTATTGCTATAAGCTTCCCTCTTAGAACTGCTTTTGCTGCATCCTATAGGTATTGGATTCTCATGTTTTCGTTGTCATTTGTTTCTAGGTATTTTTTGATTTCCTCTGTGATTTCCTCAATGATCTCTTGGTTATTAAGTAGTGTATTGTTTAGCCTCCATGTGTTTGTGTTTTTTCCTTCTTTTTCCCTGTAATTGATTTCTAATCTCACAGCATTGTGGTCAGAAAAGATGCTTGATATGATTTCAATTTTCTTAAATTTACCAAGACTTGATTTGTAACCCAAGATATGATCTATCCTGGAGAATGTTCTATGTGTCCTTGAGAAGAAAGTGTAATCTGCTGTTTTTGGATGGAATGTCCTATAAAAATCAATTAAATCTATCTTGTCTATTGTGTCATTTAAAGCTTGAGTTTCCTTACTAATTTTCTATTTGGATGATCGGTCCATTGGTGTAAGTGAGGGGTTAAAGTCCCCCACTATTTTGTGTTACTGTCAATTTCTTCTTTTATAGCTGTTAGCATTTGCATGGAGTATCTTTTTACAACCCCTCACTTTCAATCTGTATGTGTCCCTAGGTCTGAAGTGGGTCTCTTTCAGACAGCATATATATGGGTCTTGTTTTTGTATCCATTCAGTGAGCCTGTGTGTTTTGGTTGGAGCATTTAACCCATTCACATTTAAGGTAATTATTGATATGTATGTTCGTATTACCATTTTTTTAATTGTTTTGCGTTTATTTTTGTAGGTCCTTTTCTTCTCTTGTGTTTCCCACTTAGAGAAGATCCTTTAGCATTTGTTGTAGAGCTGGTCTGGTGGTGCTGAATTCTCTTAGCTTTTGCTTGTCTATACAGTTTTTGATTTCTCCGTCGAGTCTCAATAAAATTCTTGCTGGGTAGAGTAATCTTGGTTGTAGGTTCTTCCCTTTCATCACTTTAAATATATCGTGCCACTCTCTTCTGGACTGTAGAGTTTCTGCTGAGAAATCAGCTGTTAACCTTATGGGAGTGCCCTTGTTTGTTATTTGTTTTTTTTTCCCTCATTGCTTTCAGTAATTTTTCTTTGTCTTTAATTTTTGTCAATTTGATTACTATGTGTCTTGCCATGTTTCTCCTTGGGTTTATCCTGCCTGGGACTCTCTGCACTTCCTGGACTTGGGTGGCTATTTACTTTCCCATGTTAGGGAAGTTTTCGACTATAATCTCTTCAAATATTTTCTCAGGTCTTTTCTCTCTCTCTTCTCCTTCTGGGACCACTATAATGCGAATGTTGGTACGTTTAATGTTGTCCCAGTGGTCTCTTAGGCTGTTTTCATTTTTCTTTACTCTGTTCCATGGCAGTGAATTCCACCATTCTGTCTTCCAGGTCACTTCTCCATTCTTCTGCCTCAGTTATTCTGCTATTGATTTCTTCTAGTGTATTTTTCATTTCACTTATTGTATTGTTCATCTCTGTTTGTCTGTTCTTTAATTCTTTTAGGTGTTTGTTCTTTAATTCTTCTAGGTCTTTGTTAAACATTTCTTGCATCTTCTAGATCTTTGCTTCCATTCTTTTTCCAAGGTCCTGGATCATCTTCACTATCATTATTCTGAATTCTTTTTCTGGAAGGTTGCCTATCTTCCACTTCATTTAATTGTTTTTCTGGGGTTTTATCTTGCTCCTTCATCTGGTACATAGTCCTCTGCCTTTTCATTTTGTCTATCTTTCTGTGAATATGGTTTTCATTCCACAGGCTGCAGAATTGTAGTTCTTCTTGCTTCTGTTGTCTGCCCTCTGGTGGATGAGGCTGTCTAAGAGGCTTGTGCAAGCTTCCTGATGGGAGAAACTGATGGTGGGTAGATCTGGGTGTTGCTCTGGTAGCTAGAGCTCAGTAAAACTTTAATCCACTTGTCTGCTGATGGGTGGGACTCGGTTCCCTCCCTGTTGGTTGTTTATCCTGAGGCAATCCAGCACTGGAGCCTACTGGCTCTTTGGTGGGGTTAATGGTGGACTCTGGGAGGGCTCATGCCAAGGAGTACTTCCCAGAACTTCTGCTGCCAGTGTCCTTGTCCCCCGCGGTGAGCCACAGCCAACCCCCGCTTCTGCAGTAGACCCTCCAGCACTAGCAGGTTGGTCTGGTTCAGTCTCCTATGGGGTCATTCCTCCTTCCCCTGGATCCTGATGCACACACTACCTTGTGTGTGTCCTCCAAGAGTGGAGTCTCTGTTTCCCCCAGTCCTGTCAAAGTCCTGCAATCAAATCACTCTAGCCTTCAAAGTCTGATTCTCTAGGAATTCCTCCTCCCATTGCTGGACCCCCAGGTTGGGAAGCCTGATGTGGGGCTCAGAACCTTCACTCCAGCAGGTGGACTTCTGTGGTATAAGTGTTCTCCAGTTTGTGAGTCACCCACCGAGCTGTTATGAGATTTGATTTTATTGTGATTGAACCCCTCCTACCGTCTCATTGCAGCTTCTGCTTTGTCTTTGGATGTGGGGTATCTTTTTCGGTGAGTTCGAGTATCTTCCTGTCGTTGATTGTTCAGCAGTTAGTTGTGATTCTGGTACCCCTGCAAGAGGGAGTGAGTGCATGTTCTTCTACTCTGCCATATTGAACCAAGCTTAGGAAAACTGTTTTAAGGAAATGAATGAAGTTTTCTATAAGATCTCAGTGATACTGCTGAGTCCAGTCCAAATAAAAATGAGTCTAACACATAGAACACCACACGAGACTGGCAAATGTGTCTTTCCTAGTGATACCATTTTAAAATTTAATAAAAATGTATGTTTTTCAATAAAGCAATTTTACTTATTCAACAAATACTTACTAACATCTTATTGTTTTCCAGGTACTGTTCTTGCATACACACACACACACACACACACACACACACACAGACACCCCAAGTGGTGATAAGTTCTATAAAGAAAAGTAAAACAGGTAAAGGACTTAATAGGAATAGTTGTGAAGAATTTTGTATTAGGTAGGGTTTAGATAGTCAGGGAAGTTCTCTCTGGCCTTGCAGATGAGAGATTTTATCAGGGATCAGAATGAAGTGAAGGCATGAAACATAAAGATGTCTCAGAGAAAAGCATGGTAAGATGAGAGCACATCAAACGCAAAGGCCCTGAGGCCGTGTGCCTGGTGTCATTGAAGGACAGCACGAAGGCCAATGTGACTAGAGGTCAGTGATCAAGGTGAAGGTAGAAGATGAGGTCAGAGTGATAGCAGGAGCCAAACCATGTAGGTTGTGAGATGGTCTTTTGAATGAAGGAGTTGTATAGTGTGATTTGCATACTAAAGCATCAGTCAGGCTGCAGAGAAGATACTAGACAGCAGGAGCCTAAAGGGAAGCAGGCAGGTCAGTCAAAGCCTACTGCAACAATTAAATAAAGAGGTGCAGTAGTGGTGGAGATAGATAGATAGATATTTCAAAGATTAAAAAAAGAAAAAAACAGAATTTGCTGATTGATTGGATGTGAGAGTGCAAGAGAAAAGAAATTCAATGATGGCTCTAAGTTTTTTGACCTGAACATCTCCAAGCAGGCTGGAGTTGTTTACTTTCTGACTCAAGAAAGACTATAGGAGGATTGATGGCAGAAATTAAAAATTTCATCTTGGACATTTTACATTCGAAATGCTTATTAAATCTCCAAGAGAGATGTTAGAAGGTAATTGTATTTATAAGTCGAGAATTCAGGAGAGAGGTCAAGGCTGGAGCTACACCTCTTAGAGTTGAAGCATTTATGTGGCACCATGTGAAACCATGGGATGGTATAAGAACCCCTAGGCATCCCCGAAGTAGAAAATATAAATTCTTTTCAAGTGGACCCAGAGCATACACAACTGACCATATATTAAGTCACAAAGAAAACTTCAATAAGTTTCATAAGGTAGAAATAACACAAAAATATTCTCTAACTGCAGTGCAATTCAACTAGAAATTAAAAATAAACCTAGAAAGTCTTATCAAGGGACATTTTAAATGAATTGTTAAATAACTCTTGGATAAATGAAATGAACAAGTCATCCTTGAAGAAATGTCAGATTCTATGTCAAAGCCAGAGAAAGCAAAAGGATACCTCGTGCCAAGAAAGAAGTGAGGAATGTCAAAAAGACACCAAGGCAACATCAAGAAATTCCCACTGACAAATCTGAAATAATTTCACCATTTGAAAGAATAATGATGGTAAAGAGTTATAACTTATTGAATACAAAAAATGAAAAAAATTGTAATGATATTCAGAGAGGGAGGGGGTGATATCTAATCAGAACAATGCCAGTTAATCAATATTACAGAAATAATGAAATGGAAAAATCCCAATTTTATATCTATCAATGTAATAATTGATGGAGAAAAAGTTCATCAATAGATCCTAAACTCATCAGGTAAAAGATTTTGGCAATCAAGATGTTTACACACTCTCAGAGTATCACTCCATCAAATACTTATTAATTATAAAGAGGGAAAAGCTGTCTCTATAATGGAGGCATCTGGTAGACTCACCTTAACCCAAAGCTGATCAAACAAACTGGCATTATGTGTCTCTTGATTCATGGCAACAGGAATACATATCCCCTATAATATTCTTGTTTACCCTGAATCTAATAATTAGGAAACAATCAGACAAATCCAGATTGAGGAACATTCTACGAAACAATGTATTTGGAAGTTGTAATATCATGGAAAACAAACAAACAAAGGGCAAGGACTCTTGTACAATAAAGGAGAAAATAAATTTGAAAGCCAAAACCAATAAAGAATTTCTAATTGGAGTCTAGATTTAAAAATAAAACAGCTATAAAGGACATTTGGAGGATAATTGGAGCAATTTGAAAATGGACTGTATAACAGATAATATGGTATCATCTAAGTTCTGCATGTGATAGGGTTATTATGTTTATGTTAGAGAATACTCTTGTCCTGAGGACACTCATAATGAAGTACTTCATGAAAAATGAAATAGAAGGTAAGCACTTTGGAAAAAAAGGCTGAAATTCTTTCATTCCAAATGACTAAAACAAAAAAATGATTCTGTAGCAAAAATTGAAATTATCTAGCGGCTTAAGAGAGTGGGAGAGAAAATGGAATGGAGAAACGCAGCAGGAGCGCTGGACAGCACCAAGCAGCCTCAATGTTAGCTGTCAGTCCGTCATGAACTTAAGTGGACTAAACAGTTCTGCGTTTTTCTCCAGCCACATTCAGAGTTGAAGTGCAGGCAAAGAGTAAGAGGTTAAGTAAGTTTTACTTAACAAGGGCTGTGATTTCATCTGGTGGGTTTTGTCATGAAGAGCACAAGTGTATTATTAAAAGTTTATGAAAGGAAGGACTAATAATAGGGGCCACTGGAATGATGGGATAAAGGGCTATGGCTCTAGAGCATGCTTCTCAGTATAACTTCCTACTGGCTCTTTCTTCCAGACCAAGGAGCCTGCCTCTGAACCTCCCTAGGTAACGGGGAATCTACCTTTTCAATGTCTCTCCAAACTGGATGTCTCCTCTGTCGATATTATTTACCTCCTGTCTTCTTATCATTCATTCCATTCTTCATTTCACCCACAGAATAACTCCTCAAGAGCACAGACATGATCACATTACCCCTGCGATGTCAGGGGGTCAATGTCATACTCCTCTGCATAGACCACAGAGGCTTGACCTAGCATTCTCCAAACACACCTGCTGTTCAGTCAAACAAGGCTGCTTGCAGTCTCTACCACCACATCTCTCTACCCCTGTACATCTGCTCCTACTGTTACAGCTACCAATATTTTTCCCTATTTACGGCCTATTGAATACCTGCTCATCATTCCAGACTCAGATCAGATGCTAGTCCCTCCATGAGCTTCAAAGGGGACTCCTCTGTGACTCACCGTGATCATCAGCCAGAAATCTATAGAGGTAAGCCATGCTGTCCTCTGACCTCCCATAGTACTTGTACGTATCTCTACAATTTTTGTCTTGCTCTGTTTTTATTTTGTTGTATCTTTTTCAAGGGTTTTAACATCTGACAAAGCTGAATTTAAACTCTGACTCTGACACTTCTTATGTTTGTAAGAGAGAACATATTCCTTAACCTCTTAGTTCCTCAGTTACTTATCAGTTAAAAGAGAGATAGTAACACATACTGTCTCAGTTCCATCAGACAACAGAATTGAAGAGCACAAAAAGAAAAGATATCCCCAAACCATTTCCATGATGGGGCAGACTGTTTGCAGAGAACACGTGAGCAATAACTAACACTACCAATACCACCACTATAAAACCATTAACTAACTGACCAAAAAAATCTAGAAAAATGAATAAATAAAAGCAAAAACTGTAATTGTGTCCCTCTGAGGAGAATGAAATTTTTTGGAAAGTATACCATGTATAAATACGAACATGTAAAAGAGGTTTTGATGAGGTGCTGAACACAAAGAAAAATCTTGCCATTACTCGTTGAGTTTTTGTGTGCTGTATTGGGGTGTATTGGTAAGAGCAGATAGTGGTAAAAAAAAAAAAAAATAGTACCAAGTCTTCGTTGCATTACTGTCATCAATGACAACAAATGGATCTCAGCTCCCAATCTGCTGTCATGGGCTCAGAGCAGTTAGCCCTAGTGATTATCTAAGGTAATATTGTGTGCTGCATTTCCCTTGCTTTTAGTGGCAAAGCCTTTGATTTCACTCCAGTAGCACTAATTAATTATGCATTACAATTGCCAAGTAAGAGAAAGATTTTATCCTAAATTTACAGAGACATAAAAAAGGTTAAGTAACCTTATCAAGGTCACACAGCAGGTTATCCACAAAACCAGGCATAAGCCCTTTGAATATTCACCAGTGAGATATTTAATATTAAAAACAAGTTTTCCCAAAGTACTGTCAAATGTAATGAACACTGACTGCATTTTGTGTGTAGAATGAAAAATGAGAATGCTCTGAGGGAAAACAGTGAATGACTCACTGTTGGTTCTAGTTGAAAGAAAAACACTCGTTACAAATGTTCCTGTGTTTCAATCCACTTTCTAAAGAAATTCTGAAAACCTTCTGGCAATTTGTAAGGTTAAGACATCCCACTCTATTGTAAAATGGTCTACAGTCAAAAGAGCCCTCAGCTATACTCGGAGCCAAAAGACCTGGGTTTGAGTTCTGACTCCAATTACCACCTATGTGACCTTGGACAATCACTTATGCTCTCAGAGCATCAACTCCATTATCTATAAAAGTGAGAACAGTAAGACAATAACTACCAGTGTTACTGTGTGGGTTAAAAAGGATGACAGACGTGAAAACTGTGCAGATCGCAAACTGCTGTACATATAAAAGGTATTATTATGGGGAAAGAATACAAAAGCATTCTCTCAGTTAGAAAATGATACGTGTATAACTGCAACTTGGAATTTCACTTAGGTTCGAAGCAGAAAAAGCCCTGCCAAATGGAAATGGAGATGTGAAGTCATGAGTGTTTGGCTACTTTTAACTGCATTGGAGCAGTGTGCCCTTTTGGGTCTGAACAAATCTGTCCCTTACTCGTTGTCAGCCAGCCTAATATAATAAATCCTGAGGGATGTGCTAAACTCATTTGGCCAAGGTTTTCAGCCTGGGGCTAAAAATCTTGTGGAGCAAGCACTCTGGCCTCACAAAACCACTGTGGAGTCATTAGTGTCCATATTGAGCAGATCAGGCTCTGATTCAGGTTTTATCACAAGCAATACCTTTGATATATTTTTCATGTTCCTTGCATTAAACATTAATATTTGAATGTCACAATAAAGGGTGCAGTTTTTCATTAAGTAAATAAATAGGTGCCAAACTTGAGCAAGAAAAGAACCATTTTAAATCAGATTTCATACAGCCAGGAAAATAAACCAGTGTTGTCATTACGCTTAAGAACTGCAGATATGACTTATAGGGAGGAGATAAAAAGGTCAGACAAAGGGGATAAAAATTCTCAACATGCCAAGTAAAGAAAATCATGTCTTTTTTTTTTTTCCTCTGAAGCCTGTAATGCCATGGCTTCCTCTGAAGCTATGTCTTTTTTTTCCCTCTAATTCAGCCTACAGGTTAATCACAGCTAGAAAGATAGCTTAATTCATGCAAGAACCTCCAAGGTTTCCCATTGAAAACTGTATTGTTGTTTTCGCCTTCTAATAATTTTTTAAATTATATTAAAATTAAAAGCAGGGACATAAATGTAGCACATGTCATAAAATGTCTTCAGAAAAATAAAATTTTACATGTATTTTAGGAATAACCCATCATTCCCATATGGTAGCACTAAAATTTATTAAATGAATAACTCCATTTTTTAATGTTATTAAGCCTGAGTAACTTTTAATAACAACTTCTCTCCCGAAAGGAACACATAAAAGGGTTTGGGGTATTTTTTGGTTCTTGTTTTGGTCAGAAAATATAATCTATTTCATTAAACTGCCAAGTTCAGAAGCGAACAGAGCTTATTTCTATTAATATGATGGCACAAGCATAACTGAAGTACTCTGATTATTTTAGAGCAAAAGAGACAATTTTGCAATTTTCAGTGTAACTGAGTAACTGAGTAATTGCTTTCCCACTATAACTTGGATCTTAAATTGCTGAAAAGTTTTATATATTGATTAGATAGAGATACAGGTACACACACATACATAGAGAAGTAGAGCTAGAGATGATGGGGAAATAGGGTAGTGGAGAGTATATATGTGTGTGTTTTTCTAGGGAAAAAAAACAACAACATGTTGACCATAGCTATCACAAAATACCCATAGCAGTTTTAGCTGATGACTCATAGCTGAGAAAAAAATGGAAATATTTTTCAAAGGGAAATTGGATGGGTTGGAAGCTGTGGGCATGAGGTTCCAGGGGAAACAGTGACACACTGAAACAGACTTTGTTCCTGCGAAAACTCCCAGAACTGAAGGAACAGAGGTGGGGAGAGAGGTCTTGGCAGGTGAGAGAGGCATTTCTGGGACAGAATAAGTTCCATCTGGATCCACTGGATATGAAAGGTGTAAAGAAAAAAAATAGAGCTGAAAATGACCCTGGTGTTTGGAGTTTAGGATTTGCTGCATTTTTACTAACCCTCAGGTGATGTTGCTGGTCCAGGGATGACATTTGAAACAGTAAGGCTCTCACTAAACACAAAGAGTAAACTGTTCAAATAGGGTTCCTCGCGTTCAAGGGAATGAGTCTCAGAAACAGACAAGCCAAGGTGGTCTTTAAACTGACAGAGAAATAAGATTGTATCACGAAGTACAGCTTCGTTTGGTTTTGTTTCATGTTTTACCTTCCAGATGTGACTCAATAAGGAATACATGAATTCAATCTCAAACAAAAACTTTTTATTTAAAATGACTGTATTCAGTAGAAACTTAAGATATGATTTGGTGCACGTTATAACCTCAAAACCTTCAGTGCCAAATGAGAGGACATGGTGATGGCACATTCACAGATTCCCCTGAAGGAAGCTTGGTTTCCAGTCCCACTTTTGCCACCAGCTCTTTAGGCCTCCCACTCCTCACCCGTTAGCTGAAGAATCTGATCTAGAAGACTTTTATTTCTCTGTTTCATTTCCCCCACTGAATGTTGCACCTCTGTTAAATAATTCATCTGAATTGGCTTCTACCGGCCATTTAGGTGGGCACCTCTGCCCCTCCCTGGGGTGCTCATCTGGGAAAGGAAGGGACCAGATTTGGCTCCATTTTAAGCTCAGTGCTGAACCCTCACATACAACACCTTGTTCACTAATAGCTGTTCACCAAATGTGTACCTGACTAACCCCCAGCTCTTTCTATTATACCTTAATTTCAAAGCTGGCATCACTGTATACACTGTTATCTCTTTGTAAAAAAACATCTTACAGTGACCTGGATCAGTCCCTTTGCTGTGCAGCCATCTGTTCAGGGTGCACCCCTCTGCTGCACGGCAGGGGAGGGGCAGGGGATTGTCTCAGAACCAGGGCTAAGAGATGACCTGAAGCCTTGAGAAGTATATGCAATGATTCTGATTCTTCCAATATTTGCCTGCCTCTTTGTGGTTTATAATCTCAATGAGATCCAGATTCTGGCTTCTTGGAGCTTGTATCATCCAAGCGTCCAGATATTCTACTCTGATCTCTGGGCCTCAGGCATTAGCAGAGAAGTGAGCATGCATTGGGTCTCGGCTGAATACAATGGCAGCTGTGGATAAGGCCTTCCACGGACCCTTGTGTACCATGTACACTTGCGCACCATGAACCTGCTTCATGGCCACTTCCTCGCTCACAACGTTCCCTCCTGTAGGCCACACCTAGGTATCCCCGTTAACTGGAACCTAAGTGTTCCCTGCTATGAAAGGGACTTACTATGCAGACTTTTCTATATTCTTTCTTGCCCCCAACTAAAGTCGTTTTTAAGCAATATGTATTATTTCAATGAGTGCATGACTTTGTCATGTACCCCAAACACAGAATATACCTTTTGCTCTCTTTACTTTGCCTTTGTACCCAAAGCCACTTCTTTGTCTTTCCACTCCCTAAGTCTATCGCTGCTGTGCATCCCTGGTCTCCTGTCACAGTCTTCTGATGACTTAAGTTGTCCTAATGGCCTTCCTAAACACCGTCTGCAGTACAATCTGCTCCTCTTGGCACTCAAGCACCGCCAGCTTCTTTGGGTACATTCTGTTCATAATCCTTCCTGGCAGTGTTATTGTGCCCCAGTGTGCAGTGGCTGCCACCGTGAGAGAGGAGCTGTGTGAGGTACAGGAGGCTGCGCATCCACACTCCGGTCTGATGATCACCACACCCTCCCTACGGCGCGAACGGCTTGTGAAAGTGCCATCGGAACACACTGGCATGATTACGCACTTCTCATCTGAGAATCCAGCAAAGAGGCCTGGAGTGAGGCACAGCCAAATGGCTTTGCTCCTGGTAATACGATGACAAATTTATACCGCGGGTGCCAGGCCACTTCTAATGCTGCTCTTGGATGGAGAAGGTTTGAAAGCAATACCAACAACAACTTCTAGTCTACGATCAGTCAGGAGTAGCACGTACTGAGCACCCAGCCAACACAGATGCCCAGCTAACACCATAGGGCTTACCAATAAGGAGGACATAGTGCCTTTCCCAAAAGGAGTTCCCCACCATGAATAAATGTCTTCCAACACTTCCAAAGAACAAATACAGATTTTGTAATGCCATTCTTAATCATCATGATGAAGCCAAATGACCTTTATTTCTCCCTTTAATCATCCACTGATCTTTGCACCTCTATTAAATCATTCCTCCAAGCCAGCATTCTCTCAGCCATTTGTGTGGTTTCCTCCGTCCTCCAGGCTGTGCCAGTCTGGGAAAGGCAGGAACCATAACTGGGTTTTTTTGATGCTCAACCCCCAACCACCACATAGTCCTTTGCTCAGAGTAGGTGCTCACTAAGTGTGTGACTGACTAAATTCTAGCTCTAACATTCTATGACCACTTTAAATTGGTGAAGAGGGTCTGTTTCCTCCAATATCTCACCTTATATTTATAAATAGATAAATATCCACCAATAGATCTTGAAGGATTATATGAGAGTTGTGAAAAGTCTTAGGTATTATCTAATCCCATCCCAGGCCCCTTCTGATGAAGGAAAAGAAAGTACCAAAAGCCAAAGGAAGGTCTCAGGGTAACAAGGTTAACTGGTGGCAGATCCATGACCACAAATCTTTTCCAACCCAATTACTCTCCACACTCACCATGCTATGATCCCTCCAAGCTGGTTACCACTACTACGTCCATCAGGCTTCACTAAGCTCAGTTTGCTGGACTCCTAACTCAGAGATGTGCATAAAAGATGGTCATATTTCTTTCCTATTAACATGCTATCAGCATGCAAGGCTTATAAGGCACAAATCATAGACAGTTCTACCCTCACATTCCCAAGCATCTTAAGGTTATGATAAAAGAAAAGCAGTTTCTCTTCAATAAACAAAGGTCCATGATAAGGACTGGCCATTCAGAGAAAAGCCCTGGGCTGGGTCACTCTGCTTGGCATTACTCACCCTTCCAGTGGATGGCAGCTGTGGTGTCTTAGCTGGTGATTTGTTCAGCCTCGCAGTGACTGCTATCAGGCCAGTTGTTATGTCAGTGTCCGTAGAGGTGGCAAACAGTTTGCAAAACCCTTTCCTTCGGTCTAGTATGAATTCGATCAGTGAGCAGAATGACGAGGAGGGTGTTTAGGAGTGTCTCCTTTAGAAGAATCTGGTCACAAAAGCTACGAAAGTCTGTTTCAAATCTAAATAACAGGATAATGATGAATTTATACCATTGATTCTCAACCCTGCCTCCACAGTGAGAGTCCCCACAAGGTGACTTCGAAAAGTACCAATTCCTGGGTCCACTCCAGTCATTTAAGTCAGAATTTCTGGGAGGGCATTACCAGGTTTCAAAGCTCCCCAGGTGATCCTGATATGCAGCCAGAGCGAGATGGCTGAGTTATACATTTCTGATTCTTCTATGTTGATGCCCTAGTCGGGTGTCCTTTGTCTTTTTTTCCCCCCACCATCCAACAAGCCTGAGTTCTGAGAAAGTTACCTTTCAATAACAGAGGCTCCAAAAGCATTGAAGGGGCAAGGAAGTGGCTTGTGAGGAAGATAAGGTGAACATCCTCTGGGAAAGCATACCAGCATTTCATCAGGGAGGAAGAAGCAAAGAACACTTGTGTTGCTTGAAAAATTCCCCCCAATGTTTCACACTTCCAATCTCCCTGATGGTCACAGATGTTTCCCAAGATCTGTCTCTCCCTCCTTGGTAATATGGAAGGAACATCAAATTCCATCCCATCTCTCTCCAGGCTGTGATGCAGAAAAGTGTTAAATATGTCTCCTTTCTTTTTTCTTGATGCGCATCTTCAGATCAAATCCTGTCTTATTGTTTTTAGCCAAAGGCTGTTTCAGAGTTTACAGAGCAGAAGTCTTCTGTAGCCTGATCTTCCAAGTGAGTCACAGCTTGGGATTGATCACCTAAGTATGCCAAAAAAAAGTAACATTTTAGAGGCAATTTTTAAAATAAATCCTTACATATATTATATTGTCATATCTAAAACAACTTTAGCTTTGATTTTTGAACTGCCATTTCAAAAAGAGAGCCTCCTAAATTTATTTATCTGTCTGTGTTAGATGAGAAACAACTTACTTTTGTGAGTAAAGTACTGATCTAAAGTACATATTAGTTGTATTTTATATGAAAAATACCTGAATTGATCCAAGCAGACAAGTCAGGAAAACATATATACAAGACTTGTTCCATCAAGCCTCCAAATGTAGGCCCATTGGCTGGAGGAAGATGTTAGCTGGTCATAAAAATGTCTGTTTGGGAAGACTAATGCTGTCCAGAGAGACTAAGCTACTATGATCACTTTGGCTCTCCAGTCCCACACTTCTTTTTCTTTTTTAATTGAAGTATAGTTGATTTACAATGTCGTGTTAGGTTCAGGTGTACAGCACAGTGATTCAGATATATATATACATAAAGTATATATACTTTTCTAAGTTTTTTCCCTCATAGGTTATTACAAAATATTTAGTACAATTCCCTGTGCCTACAGTAGGACCTTGTTGGTTATCTATTTTATGTGTAGTAGTATGTATATGTTAATCCCGAACTCCTAATTTATCCCTCCCCAACCTTCCCCTTTGGTTACCCTAAGTTTGTTTTCTATCTCTTTGAGTCCCACTTTCTTCAGCTCTAGGGGAAAATACGTTACATGAAAAGAAAACGTCGGTCCTCCCACGGGGATCCGGCCTGAGGAGCACAGGCGGGAGTTTCGAGACTAGGGCGGCGCGAAAGGTAGGAGGTGTGGAGAATTTGGGGTTTCGAAAAAGCGTTTGCTGACTGATCCAAACAAAAGTGAGGCATGGCTTCCGGGAAGATGGCGGAAGAGCAAGACACGGAGATTACCTTCCTCTCCACAGATACACCAGAAATACATCTACACGTGGAACAACTCCTACAGAACACCTACTGAACGCTGGCAGAAGACCTCAGACCTCCCAAAAGGCAAGAAACCCCCACGTACCTGGGTAGGGCAAAAGAAACAACAGAGACAAAAGGGTAGGGACGGGACCTGCACCAGTGGGAGGGAGCTGTGAAGGAGGAAAGGTTTCCAAACACTAGGAAGCCCCTTGGCTGGCGGAGACTGAGGGTGGCGGAGTGGGAAAGCTTCGGAGCCGCGGAGGAGAGCGCAGCCACAGGGGTGCGCGGGACAAAGCCGAGAGATGGCCGCACAGAGGATCAGGGCCGACCGGCACTCACCAGCTGGAGATGCTTGTCTGCTCACCCGCCGGGGCGGGCAGGGCTGGGAGCTGAGGCTCGGGCTTCGGTCGGAGCGCCGGGAGAGGACTGGGGTTGGCGGCGTGAACACAGCCTGCAGGGGGTTAGTGCGCCACGGCTAGCCGGGAGGGAGTCCGGGGAAAAGTCTGGACCTGCCGAAGAGGCAAGAGACTTTTTCTTCCCTCTTTGTTTCCTGCTGCGCGAGGAGAGAGGATTAAGAGCGCTGCTTAAAGCAGCTCCAGACACGGGCGCGAGCCGCGGCTAAAAGCGCGGACCCGAGACGGGCATGAGACGCGAAGGCTGCTGCTGCCGCCACCAAAAAGCCTGTGTGCAAGCACAGGTCACTATCCACAACCCCCTTCCGGGGAGCCTGCGCAGCCCGCCACTGCCAAGGCCCCGGGAGCCAGGGACAACTCCCCCGGGAGAACGAACGGCACGCCTCAAGCTGGTGCAACGTCACGCCGGCCTCTGCCGCCGCAGGCCCGCCCCGCACGCCGTGCCCCTTCCTTCCCCCCCCACCCCCCACCGGCCTGAGTGAACCAAAGCCCCCGCATCAGCGGCTCCTTTAACCCCGTCCTGTCTGAGCGAAGAACAGACGCCCTCCGCCGACCTACACGCAGAGGCGGGGCCAAATCCAAAGCTGAGCCCCGGCAGCTGTGCGAACAAAGAAGAGAAAGAGAAATCTCTCCCAGCAGCCTCAGAAGCAGCTGATTAAAGCTCCACAATCAACTTGATATACCCTGCATCTGTGGAATACCTGAACAAACAACGAATCATCCCAAATTGAGGAGGTGGACTTTGAGAGCAAGATTTAGGATTTTTTCCCCTTTTCGTCTTTTTGTGAGTGTGTATGTGTATGCTTCTGTGTGAGATTTTGTCTGTATAGCTTTGCTTCCACCATTTGTCCTAGGGTTCTATCCGTCCGTTTTTTTGTTTTGTTTTGTTAATATTTTTTCTTAATAATTATTTTTTCATTTTAAAAACTTTGTTATATTTCATCTTACTTTATTTTATCTTCCTTCTTTCCTTTTTTCCTTCCTTCCCTCCTTCCTTCCTTCCTTCCTCCCTCCCTCCTTTCTTTCTTTCTTCTTTCTTTCTACTTCTACTAATTCTTTCTTTCTACTTTTTCTCCCTTGTACTCTGAGCCGTGTGGATGAAAGGCTCTTGGTGCTGCAGCCAGGAGGCAGTGCTGTGCCTCTGAGGTGGGAGAGCCAGCTTCAGGACACTGGTCCACAAGAGACCTCCCAGTTCCACAAAATATCAAACAGTGAAAATCTCCCAGAGACCTCCATCTCAACACCAGCACCCAGCTTCACTCAATGACCAGCAAGCTACAGTGCTGGACATCCTATGCCAAACAACTAGCAAGACAGGAACACAACCCCACCCATTAGCAGAGAAGCTGCTTAAAATCATAATAAGTCCACAGACACCCCAAAACACACCACCAGACGTGGACCTGCCCACCAGAAAGACAAGATCCAGCCTCATCCACTACACACAGGCACCAGTCCCCTCCACAAGGAAGCCTACACAATCCACTGAAATAACCTTAGCCACTGGGGACAGACACCAAAAACAACAGGAACTACGAACCTGCAGCCTGCAAAACGGAGACCCCCAAACACATTAAGATAAGCAAAATGAGAAGACAGAAAAACACACAGCAGATGAAGGAGCAAGATAAAAACGCACCAGACCTAACAAGTGAAGAGGAAACAGGCAGTCTACCTGAAGAAGAATTAAGTGTAATGATAGTAAAGATGATCCAAAATCTTGGAAATAGAATAGACAAAATGCAAGAAACATTTAACAAGGACCTAGAAGAACTAAAGATGAAACAAGCAACTATGAACAACACAATAAATGAAATTAAAAATACTCTAGATGGGATCAATAGCAGAATAACTGAGGCAGAAGAACGGATAAGTGACCTGGAATATAAAATAGTGGAAATAACTACTGCAGAGCAGAATAAAGAAAAAAGAACGAAAAGAACTGAGGACAGTCTCAGAGACCTCTGGAACAACATTAAACGCACCAACATTCGAATTATAGGGGTTCCAGAAGAAGAAGAGAAAAAGAAAGGGACTGAGAAAATATTTTAAGAGATTATAGTTGAAAACTTCCCTAATATGAGAAAGAAAATAGTTAATCAAATCCAGGAAGCACAGAGAGTCCCATACAAAATAAATCCAAGGAGAAATATGCCAAGACACATATTAATCAAACTGTCAAAAATTAAATACAAAGAAAACATATGAAAAGCAGCAAGGGAAAAACAACAAATAACACACAAGGGAATCTCCATAAGGTTAACAGCTGATCTCTCAGCAGAAACTCTGCAAGCCAGAAGGGAGTGGCAGCACGTATTTAAAGTGATTAAGGAGAAAAACCTGCAACCAAGATTACTCTACCCAGCAAGGATCTCATTCAGATTTGATGGAGAAATTAAAACCTTTACAGACAAGCAAAAGCTGAGAGAGTTCAGCACCACCAAACCAGCTTTACAACAACTGCTAAAGGAACTTCTCTAGGCAATAAACACAAGAGAAGGAAAAAACCTACAATAATGAACCCAAAACAATTAAGAAAATGGGAATGGGAACATACATATTGATAATTACCTTAAATGTAAATGGACTAAATGCTCCCACCAAAAGACACATATTGGCTGAATGGATACAAAAACAAGACCCATATATATGCTGTCTACAAGAGACCCACTTCAGACCTAGAGACACATACAGACTGAAAGTAAGGGGATGGAAAAAGATATTCCATACAAATGGAAACCAAAAGAAAGCTGGAGTAGCAATTCTCTTATCAGACAAAATAGCCTTTAAAATAAAGACTATTACAAGAGACAAAGAAGGACACTACATAATGATCAAGGGATCGATCCAAGAAGAAGATATAACAATTGTAAATATTTATGCACCCAACATAGGAGCACCTCAATACATAAGGCAAATACTAACAGCCATAAAAGGGGAAATCGACAGTAACACATTCATAGTAGGGGACTTTAACACCCCACTTTCACAAATGGACAGATCATCCAAAATGAAAATAAATAAAGAAACACAAGCTTTAAATGATACCTTAAACGAGATGGACTTAATTGATATTTATAGGGCACTCCATCCAAAAACAACAGAATACACATTTTTCTCAAGTGCTCATGGAACATTCTCCAGGATAGATCATATCTTGGGTCACAAATCAAGTCCTGGTAAATTTTAAAAAATTGAAATTGTATCAAGTATCTTTTCTGACCACAACGCTATGAGACTAGATATCAGTGACAGGAAAAGATCTGTAAAATATACAAACACATGGAGGCTAAAAAATACACTTCTGAATAACGAAGTAATCACTGAAGAAATCAAAGAGGAAATCAAAAAATACCTAGAAACAAATGACAACGGAGACACGACGACCCAAAACCTATGGGATGAAGCAAAAGCAGTTCTAAGAGGGAATTTATAGCAATACAAGCCCACCTTAAGAAACAGGAAACATCTCGAATAAACAACCTAACCGTACACCTAAAGCAATTAGAGAAAGAAGAACAAAAAAACCCAAAGTTAGCAGAAGGAAAGAAATCATAAAAATCAGATCAGGAATAAATGAAAAAGAAATGAAGGAAATGATAGCATAGATCAATGAAACTAAAAGCTGGCTCTTTGAGAAGATAAACAAAATAGATAAACCATTAGCCAGACTCATCAAAAAAAAAAACGGGAGAAGACTCACATCAATAGAATTAGGAATGAAAAAGGAGAAGTAACAACTGACACTGCAGAAATACAAAAGATCATGAGAGATTACTACAAGCAACTCTATGCCAATAAAATGGACAACCTGGAAGAAATGGACAAATTCTTAGAAATGCACAACCTGCCAAGATTGAATCAGGAAGAAATAGAAAATATGAACAGACCAATCACAAGCACTGAAATTGAGACTGTGATTAAAAATCTTCCAACAAACAAAAGCCCAGGACCAGATGGCTTCACAGGCGAATTCTATCAAACATTTAGAGAAGAGCTAACACCTATCCTTCTCAAACTCTTCCAAAATATAGCAGAGGGAGGAACACTCCCAAACTCATTCTACGAGGCCACCATCACCCTGATACCAAAACGAGACAAAGATGTCACAAAGAAAGAAAACTACAGGCCAATATCACTGATGAACATAGATGCAAAAATCCTCAACAGAATATTAGCAAACAGAATCCAACAGCACATTAAAAGTATCATACACTATGATCAAGTGGGGTTTATTCCAGGAATGCAAGGATTCTTCAATATATGCAAATCAATCGTGATACACCATATTAACAAATTGAACGAGAAAAACCATATGATCATCTCAACAGATTCAGAGAAAGCTTTCGACAAAATTCAACACCCATTTATGATAAAAACCCTGCAGAAAGTAGGCATAGGGGGAACTTTCCTCAACATAATAAAGGCCATATATGACAAACCCACAGCCAACATCATCTTCAATGGTGAAAAACTGAAAGCATTTCCACTAAGATCAGGAACAATACAAGGTTGCCCACACTCACCACTCTTATTCAACATAGTTTTGGAAGTTTTAGCCACAGCAATCAGAGAAGAAAAGGAAATAAAAGGAATCCAAATTGGAACAGAAGAAGTGAATCTGTCACTGTTTGCAGATGACATGATACTATACAGAGAGAATCCTAAAGATGCTACCAGAAAACTACTAGAGCTAATCAATGAATTTGGTAAAATAGCAGGATACAAAATTAATGCACAGAAATCTCTGGCATTCCTATACACTAATGATGAAAAATCTGAAAGTGAAATCAAGAAAACACTCCCATTTACCATTGCAACAAAAAGAATAAAATACCTAGGAATAAACCTACCTAGGGAGACAAAAGACCTGTATGCAGAAAATATAAGACACTGATGAAAGAAATTAAAGATGATACAAATAGATGGAGAGATATACCATGTTCTTGGATTGGAAGAATCAACATTGTGAAAATGACTCTACTACCTAAAGCAATCTACAGATTCAATGCAATCCCTATCAAAATACCACTGGCATTTGTCACAGAACTAGAAGAAAATACTTCACGATTTGTATGGAAACACAAAAGACCCCAAATAGCCAAAGCAATCTTGAGAAAGAAAAACGGAGCTGAAGGAATCAGGCTCCCTGACTGCAGACTATACTACAAAGCTACAGTAATCAAGACAGTATGGTACTGGCACAAAAACAGAAACATAGATCAATGGAACAGGGTAGATAGCCCAGAGATAAACCCACGCACATATGGTCACCTTATCTTTGATAAAGGAGACAGGAATGTACAGTGGAGAAAGGACAGCCTCTTCAATAACTGGTGCTGGGAAAACTGGACAGGTACATGTAAAAGTATGAGACTAGATCACTCCCTAACACCATACACAAAAATAAGCTCAAAATGGATTAAAGACCTAAATGTAAGGCCAGAAACTATCAAACTTTTAGAGGAAAACATAGGCAGAACACTCTATGACATAAATCACAGCAAGATCCTTTTTGACCCACCTCCTAGAGAAATGGAAATAACAACAAAAATAAACAAATGGCACCTAATGAAACTTAAAAGCTTTTGCACAGCAAAGGAAACCATAAACAAGACCAAAAGAGAACCCTCAGAATGGTAGAAAATATTTGCAAATGAAGCAACTGACAAAGGATTAATCTCCAAAATTTATAAGCAGCTCATGCAGCTCAGTATCAGAAAAACAAACAACGCAATCCAAAACTGGGCAGAAGACCTAAATAGACATTTCTCCAAAGAAGATATACAGACTGCCAACAAATACATGAAAGAATGCTCAACATCATTAATCATTAGAGAAATGCAAATCAAAACTACAATTAGATATCATCTCACACCAGTCAGAATGGCCATCACCAAAAAATCTAGAAACAATAAATGCTGGAGAGGGTGTGGAGAAAAGGGAACCCTCTTGCACTGTTGGTGGGAATGTAAATTGATACAGCCACTGTGGAGAACTGTATGGAGGTTCATTAAAAAACTACCAATAGAACTACCATATGATCCAGCAATCCCACTACTGGGCATATACCCTGAGAAAACCATAATTCAAAAAGAGTCATGTACCAAAATGTTCACTGCAGCTCTATTTACAATAGCCCGGATATGGAAACAACCTAAGTGTCCATCATCGGATGAATAGATAAAGAAGATGTGGCACGTATATACAATGGAATATTACTCAGCCATAAAAAGAAACGACATTGAGCTCTTTGTAATGAGGTGGATAGACCTAGAGTCTGTCATACAGAGTGAAGTAAGTAAGAAAGAGAAAGACAAATACCTTATGCTAACACATATATATGGAATTTAAGAAAAAAAAAATGTCATGAAGCACCTAGTGGTAAGACAGGAATAAAGACACAGACCTACTAGCGAATGGACTTGAGGATATGGGGAGGGGGAAGGGTAAGCTGTGACAAAGCGAGAGAGAGGCATGGACATACATACGCTACCAAATGTAAGGTAGATAGCTAGTGGGAAGCAGCCGCATAGCACAGGGAGATCAGCTCGGTGCTTTGTGACCACCTGAAGGGGTGGGATAGGGAGGGTGGGAGGGAGGGAGACGCAAGAGAGAAGAGATATGGGAACATATGGATATGTATAACTGATTCACTTTGTTATAAAGCAGAAACTAACACACCATTGTAAAGCAATTATACTCCAATAAAGATGTGAAAAAATAAAATAAAGGAGATTCAAATCTATAAAAAAAAATAAAAAGAAAAAAAAAGAAAATGTCAGTCTTGAAAAGAATTAAAATTATTGGTGCAACCATGGAAAGAAACATGCAGTTTAGGCACTCTCTTTAATAAAGAAAATCCCTGAACATTACCCCCTCAATTATCTGTCTTCAGTTAGTATGATTTTTGTCATGGGTTTATGATGAACCTTTAAAAAGGCAGGATACAAAGTAGAGATGTATATCTCCTTTTTTTAAAAAAAAACACAAAAAAGTAGAGTTAAATGTAATTTTAATCTGATTAAATTAGTTTTATTTGTTAAATAGTGCTTTAAGTATTAATAGGTTACTTTGATAAAAAAGGAAAACAAACTATTAAGAAAGTATTTTACTTAGTATAAGGAAATATTCCATTTAATTCAAAAACATATATACAGCATCTACCTGGAGACAGGTCTACCTGTAGACATAATGGAGCCTATACCTTTTTTAAGGAGTTTACATCAAGTGTCACTTCCTCAAGCAAAACTTCCAGCATCCTGTAGACCAGGTCAGGTCTCTGTGACACTCCCTCATAGCACCCTGCACTTCCCTTTTATAGCACTTCCCTTAACAGTCTCTTAATTTGTTTTAAAATGATGTCAATGTCTGTCTTCCTCAGAACATCAGCTTCCTCAGGATTTCACTGTGTTTTGTTCACTAATACATCCCCAAATCTTGAACAGTGACTGGGACAGAGAATATCCTCAATAAATGTTTGCCAAATGACTATACAAATGAACATCAATAAGTAACATAAAAGAAAGTAAGATGGAATGTAAGAGAGATAAGGTAAGAAAACAGAAAGATGGCTATGCATCTAATTGGTAAGATAAAGGAAAAATTCATCAAGTGGAAGACTTTTTTTTCAAAATCACATATTGTTGAATTGTTTCTCCACGGAAAGGCATGACTATTTTGAAGAGCTTTTTATTGTTTGTAATAAATAGCCTTATTTAAGTATGATAGACATACAATAAACTTCACATGCTTAAAGTGTACAATTTAATAAGTTTAATGTTTCACATATACCTGTGAAGCCATAACCCAAATTAAGTTATCCATCACCCCAAATAAGTGTTCTTGTGCCTCTTTATATCCTCATATCCTTCTCTTCCTGAGTCCCAGTCTCTAGACAACCACTGTCCTCCTTTCTGTCACTCTGGATTAATTTGCATTTTCTAGAATGTTATATGAATGGACTCATACAGTATATACATTTTTTGGGTCTGGCCTCTCTCACTCAGAATAATTATTTTAAAATTCACTGATAACATTGCCTTAATTTATTAATTTTTATTGCTGAATAGTATTACATTATGTGCCTACATCACAATTTCTTTATCCATTCACCTATTGACGGACATTTAGGCAGTTTTTGGTTACTGCCAATACAGTTGCCATCACATTCATACATAAGTCATTGTGTGGACATATGCTTTCATTTCTCTTGTATAAAAACCCAGGGGTAGAACAGCTGATGATATGGTATATATATGATCAAATTTTTAAGAAACAGTTTACTGAAATGGGTGTCTTTTTTTTATTGAAGTATAATTGCTTTACAATGTTGTGTTAGTTTCTGCTGTACAACGAAGTGAATCAGCTATATGTATACATATATCCCCTCCCTCTTAGACCTCCCTCCCACGCCCCTCCCCATCTCACCCATCTAGGTCATCACAGAGTACCGAGCTGAGCTCCCTGTGCTATACAGCAGGTTCCCACTAGCTATCTATTTTACACATGATAGTGTATATATGTCAATCCTAATCTCCCAATTCATCCCATCCTCCCCTCCCCCGCCATGTCCACATGTCCATTCTCTACGTCTGCGTCTGCATCTCTACTCCAGATGAACCTATTGGTTCATCTGTACCAGTTTTCTATATTCCATATATATGCGTTAATATGATATTTGTTTTACTCTTTCTGACTTATTTCACTCTGTATGACAGAGTCTAGGTCCATCCACCTCACTACAAATAACTCAATTTCATTTCTTTTTATGGCAGAGTAATATTCCATTGTATATATGTGCCACACCTTCTTTATCCATTCATCTGTCGATGGACATTTAGGTTGCTTCCATGTCCTGGCTATTGTAAATAGAGCTGCAATGAACATTGTGGTACATGACTGCTTTTGAATTATGGTTTTCTCAGGGTATATGCCCAGAAGTGGGATTGCTGGGTTATATGGCAGTTCTATTTTTAGTTTTTAAGGACCCTACATACTGTTCTCCATAGTGGCTGTATCAATTTATATTCCCAACAACAGTGCAGGAGGGTTCCCTTTTCACCACACCCTCTCCAGGATTTGTTTCTAGATTTTTTGATGATGGCCATTCTGACCAGTGTGAGATATTTCATTGCACTTTTGGTTTGCATTTCTCTAGTGATTAATGATGTTGAGCTTTGTTTCATGTGTTTGTTGGCAATCTGTATATATTCTTTGGAGAAATGTCTATTTAGGACTTCTGCCCAGTTTTGGATTGTATTGTTTTTCTGATATTGAGCTGCATGAGCTGCTTGTACATTTTGGAGATTAATACTTGGTCAGTTGCTTCATTTGCAAATACCTTCTCCCATTGTGAGGGCTGTCTTTTCGTCTTGTTTATGGTTTCCTTTGCTGTGCAAAAGGTTTGAAGTTTCATTAGGTCCCATTTGTTTATTTTTGTTTTTATTTCCATCTCTCTAGGACATGGGTCAAAAAGGATCTTGCTGTAATTTATGTCATGGAGTGTTCTGCCTATGTTTTCCTCTAAGAGTTTAATAGTGTCTTGCCTTACATTTAGGTCTTTAATCCATTTTGAGTTTATTTTTGTGTATGGTGTTAGGGAGTGTTCTAATTTCATTCCTTTACATGTAGCTGTCCAGTTTTCCCAGCACCACTTATTGAAGAGGCTGTCTTTTCTCCACTGTATGTTCTCTCCTTCTTTATCAAAGATAAGGTGACCATATGTGCGTGGGTTTATCTCTGAGCTATCTATCCTGTTCCATTTACCTACATTTCTGTTTTTGTGCCAGTACCATACTGTCTTGATAACTGTAGCTTTGTACTATAGTCTGAAGACAGGGAGCCTGATTCCTCAAGCTCCTTTTTTCTTTCTCGAGATTGCTTTGGCTATTCGGGGTCTTTTATGTTTCCATACAAATTGTGAGATTTTTTCCTTCTAGTTCTGTGACAAATGCCAGTGGTATTTTGATAGGGATTGCATTGAATCTGTAGATTGCTTTGGGTAGTAGAGTCGTTTTTCACAATGTTGATTCTTCCAATCCAACAACATGGTAAATCTCTCTATCTACCTGTGTCATCTTTAATTTCTTTCATCAGTATCTTATACTTTTCTGCATATAGGTCTCTTATATCCTTAGGTAGGATTATTCCTAGATATTTTATTCTTTTTGTTGCAATGGTGAATGGGAGTGTTTTCTTAATTTCACTTTCAGATTTTTCATCATTAGTGTATAGGAATGCCAGAGATTTCTGTGCATTAATTTCGTATCCTGCTACTTTACCAAATTCATTGATTAGCTCTAGTAGTTTTCTGGTAGCATCTTTAGGATTCTCTCTGTATAGTATCATGTCATCTGCAAACAGTGACAGCTTTACTTCTTCTTTTCCGATTTGGATTCCTTTTATTTATTTTTCTTTTACTTCTCTGACTGTTGTGGCTAAAACTTCCAAAATTATGTTGAAAAATAGTGGTGAGAGTGGACAACCTTGTCTTGTTCGTGATCTTAGTCGAAATGGTTTCAGTTTTTCACCACTGAGAACAATGTTAGCTGTGGGTTTGTCATATATGGCCTTTATTATGTTGAGGTAAGTTCTCTCTATGCCTACTTTCTGGAGAGTTTTTATCATAAATGGGTGTTGAATTTTGTCGAAAGCTTTCTCTGCATCTATTGAGATGATCATATGGTTTTTATCCTTCAATTTGTTAATATGGTTTATCACATTGATTGATTTGCATATATTGAAGAATCCTTGCATTCCTGGGATAAACCTCACTTGATCACGGTGTATGATCCTTTTAATGTACTCTTGGATTCTGTTACCTAGTATTTTGTTGAGGATTTTTGCATCATTTTCATCAGTGATATTGGCCTGTAATTTTCTTTGTGACATATTTGTCTGGTTTTGTTATCAGGGTGATCATGGCCTTGTAGAACGAGTTTGGGAGTGTTCCTTCATCTGCTATATTTTGGAAGAGTTTGAGAAGGATAGGTGTTAGCTCGTCTCTAAATGTTTAATACAATTCGCCTGTCAAGCCATCTCGTCCTGGGCCTTTGCTTGTTGGAAGGTTTTTAATCACAGTCTCAATTTCAGTGCTTGTGATTGGTCTGTGTGTATTTTCTATTTCTTCATTGTTCAGTCTCAGAAGCTTGTGCTTTTCTAAAAATTTGTCTGTTTCTTCCACGTTGTCCGTTTTACTGGCATATAGTTGCTTGCAGTAATCTCTCATAATCCCTAGTATTTCTACAGTGTCAGTTGTTACTTCTCCTTTTTCATTTCTAATTCTATTGATTTGAGTCTTCTCCCTTTTTTTCTTGATGAGTCTGGCTAATGGTTTATCAATTTTGTTTATCTTCTCAAAAAAACAGCTTTTAGTTTTATTGATCTTTGCTATCATTTCCTTCATTTCTGTTTCATTTATTTCTGATCTGACCTTTATGATTTCTATCCTTCTGCTAAATTTGGGTTTTTTTGTTCTTCTTTCTCTAATTGCTTTAGGTGTACGGTTAGGTTGTTTATTCGAGATGTTTCCTGTTTCTTAAGGTGGGCTTGTATTGCTATAAACTTCCCTCTTAGAACTGCTTTTGCTGCATCCCATAGGTTTTGGGTTGTTGTGTTTTCATTGTCATTTGTTTCTAGGTATTTTTTTATTTCCTCTTTGATCTCTTCAGTGATCTCTTGGTTATTTAGTAGTGTACTGTTTAGCCTCCATGTGTTTGTATTTTTTACAGTTTTTTTCCTGTCACTAATATCTAGTCTCATAGCGTTGTTGTCGGAGAGATACTTGATATGATTTCATTTTTTTTAAATTTACCAAGTCTTGATTTGTGACCCAAGGTATGATCATATCCTGGAGAATGTTTCATGAGCACTTGAGAAGAAACTGTATTCTGTTGTTTTTGGATGGAGTGTCCTATAAATATCAATTAAGTCCATCTTGTTTAATGTATCATTTAAAGCTTGTATTTCCTTATTTATTTTCATTTTGGATGATCTGTCCATTGGTGAAAGTGGGGTGTTAAAATCCCCTACTATGATTGTGTTACTGTCAATTTCCCCTTTTATGGCTGTTAGCATTTGCCTTACGTATTGAGGTGCTCCTATGTTGGTTTCATAAATATTTACAATTGTTATATCTTCTTCTTCGCCTAATCCCTTGATCACTATGTAGTGTCCTTCTTTGTCTCTTGTAATAGTCTTTAAAGTCTATTTTGTCTGATATGAGAATTGCTACTCCAGCTTTCTTTTGACTTCCATTTGCATGGACTATCTTTTTCCATCGCCTCACTTTTAGTCTGTATGTGTCTCTCGGACTGAAGTGGGTCTCTTGTAGACAGCATATATACGGGTCTTGTTTCTGTATCCATTCAGCCAGTCTATGTCTTTTGGTTGGAGCATTTAATCCATTTACAGTTAAGGTAATTATTGATATGTATGTTGCTATTACCATTTTCTTAACTGTTTTGAGTTTGTTATTGTAGCTCTTTTCCTTCTCTTGTGTTTCCTGCCTAGAGAAGTTCCTATAGCATTTGTTGTAAAGCTGGTTTGGTGGTGCTGAATTCTCTTAGCTTTTGCATGTCTGTAAAGGTTTTAATTTCTCCATAGAATCTGAATGAGATTCTTGCTGGGTAGAGTAATCTTTTTTTTTTGCGGTACACGGGCCTCTCACTGTTGTGGCCTCTCCCGTTGCGGAGCACAGGCTCCGGACGCACAGGCTCAGCGGCCATGACTCACGGGCCCAGACGCTCTGCGGCATGTGGGATCCTCCCGGACCGGGGCGTGAACCCGCATCCCCTGCATCGGTAGGCGGACTCTCAACCACCGCACCACCAGGGAATCCCTGGGTAGAGTAATCTTGATTGTAGGTTTTTCCATTTCATCACTTTAAATATGTCCTGCCACTCCCTTCTGGCTTGAAGAGTTTCTTCTGAGAGATCAGCTGTTAACCTTATGGGGTTTCCCTTATATGTTATTTGCTGGTTTTCCCTTGCTGCTTTTAATATTTTTTCTTTGTATTTAATTTTTGATAGTTTGATTAAGATGTGTCTTGCCATGTTTCTCCTTGGACTTATCCTGTATGGAACTCTCTGTACTTCCTGGACTTGACTATTTCCTTTCCCATATTTGGGAAGTTTTCAACTATAATCTCTTCAAATATTTTCTCAGTCCGTTTCTTTTTCTCTTCTTCTTCTGGGACCATTATAATTCGAATACTGGATGATTTAATATTGTTCCAGAGCTCTCTGAGACTATCCTCAATTCTTTTCATTCTTTTTTATTTATTCTGCTCTGCAGTAGTTATTTCCACTATTGTATATTCCCGGTCACTTATCCGTTCTTCTGCCTCACTTATTCTGCTATTCATTCCTTCTAGAGAGTTTTTAATTTCATTTATTGTGTTGTTCATCATTGTCTGTTTGCGCTTTAGTTCTTCTAGGTCCTTGTTAAACGTATCATGCTTTTTTCTCCATTCTATTTCCAAGATTTTGGATCATCTTTACTATCATTACACTTAATATTTTTTCAGGTAAACTGCCTATTTCCTCTTCATTTGTTTGGTCTGGTGGGTTTTTACCTTGCTCCTTCATCTCCTGTGTGTTTCTGTCTTCTCATTTTGCTTAACTTACTGTGTTTGGGGTCTCCTTTTTGCAGGCTGCCGGTTCGTAGTTCCCATTGTTTTTGGTGTCTGCCCCCAGTGGCTAACGTTAATTCAGTGGGCTCTGTAGGCTTCCTGTTGGAGGGAACTGGTGCCTGTGTTCTGGTGGATGAGGCTGGATCTTGTCTTTTTGGTGGGCAGGACTGAGTATAGTGGTGTGTTTTGGGGTGTCTGTGACCTTATGATTTTAGGCAGCCTCTCTGCTAATGGACGGGGTTGTGTTCCTGTCTTGCTAGTTGTTTGGCATAGGGTGTCCGGCACTGTAGCTTGCTGGTCGTTGAGTGGAGCTGGGTCTTCAAGTTGAGATGATGATCTCTGTGAGAGCTTTCGCCCTTTGATATTACGTGGAGCTTGGAGGTCTCTTGTGGTCCAATGCCCTGAACTCAGCTTTCCCACCTCAGAGGCACAGACCTGACATCCAGCCAGAGCACCAAGACCCTGTCAGCCAGATGGCTCAGAAGAAAAGGAAGAAGAAAAGAAAGAAAGAAGGAAAAAAATAAAATATATTTATTAAAATAAAAAATTTTTAAAATAAAAAAATTAAAAAGTATTAAAGAAAGAAGAAAGCAACCAAACCAAAAGGACAAATCCAACAATCATAACAAGTGCTAAAAACTATACTAAAAAAAACAAAAACCGGACAGACAACCCTAGGACAAATCGTAAAAGCAAAGCTATACAGGGCTTCCCTGGTGGCACAGTGGTTGAGAGTCCGCCTGCTGATGCAGGGGACACGGGTCTGTGCCCCGGTCCAGGAAGATCCCACATGCCGCGGAGCAGCTGGGCCTGTGAGCCATGGCCGCTGGGTCTGTGCGTCCGGAGCCTGTGCTCCGCAACGGGAGAGGCCACAACAGTGAGAGGCCTGCGTACCGCAAAAAAATAAATAAATAAATAAAAAGCTATACAGACAAAATCACACAAAGAAGCATCCACATACACACTCACAAAAAGAGAAAAAGGAAAAAATATATATACATTTTTTTTAAAAAAAAGGAGGAAGAGAGCAACCAAGTCAATAAACATATCTAGCAATGATAATAAACTCTAAATACTAAACTAAGCATAAAACCAGGAACAAATTAGATGCAGGAAGCAAACCACAAGCCTACAGTTGCTCCCCAAGTCCACCGCCTCAATTTTGGTATGATTGGTTGTCTATTCAGGTATTCCACAGATGCAGGGTACATCAAGTTGGTTGTGGCGATTCAATCTGCTGTTCCTGATTTCCCTTTCTCTTCTTTGTTCGCACAGCTCCTGGGGTTCACCTTTGGATTTGTACCCGGCTCCACGTGTAGGCCACCTAAGGGCGTCTGTTCTTCGCTCAGACAGGATGGGGTTAAAGGAGCAGCTGATAAGGGGGCTCTGGCTCACTCAGGCCGGGGGGAGGGAGGGGTACGGAGTGCGGGGCAAGCCTGCGGTGGCAGAGGCCAGCATGACGTTGCAACAGCCTGAGGCGCGCCATGTGTTCTCCCAGGGAAGTTGTCCCTGGATCACGGGACCCTGGCAGTGGCGGGCTGCACAGGCTCCCTGGAGGGGAGGTGTGGAGGTGACCTGTGCTCGCACACAGGCTTCTTGGTGGCGGCAGCAGCAGCCTTAGCGCCTCATGCCCGTCTCTGGGGTCCGTGCTTTTAGCCACGGCTCGCACCCGTCTCTGGAGCTCCTTTAAGCAGCACTCTTAATCCCCTCTCCTCGCGCACCAGGAAACAAAGAGGCAAGAAAAAGTCTCTTGTCTCTTCTGCAGGTCCAGACTTTTTCCCAGACTCCCTCCCGCGTATCTGTGGCGCACTAGCCCCTTCAGGCTGTGATCACACAGCCGACCCCAGTCCTCTCCCTGGGATCTAAGCTCCGAAGCCCGAGCCTCAGCTCCCAGCCCCCGCCTCCCACCTGGCGGGTGAGCAGACAAGCCTCTCGGGCTGGTGAGTGCTGGTCGGCACCGATTCTCTGTGCGGGAATCTCTCCACTTTGCCCTCTGCACCCCTGTTGCTGCGCTCTCCTCCGTGGCTCGGAAGCTTCCCCCCTCCGCCACCCTCAGTCTCCGCCCGCGAAGGGGCTTCCTAGTGTGTGGAAACCTTTCCTCCTTCACAGCTCCCTCCCACTGGTGCAGGTCCCGTCCCTATTCTTCTGTCTCTGTTTTTTCTTTTCTTTTGCCGAACCCAGATACGTGGGGAGTTTCTTGCCTTTTGGGAGGTCTGAGGTCTTCTGGCAGCATTCAGTAGGTGTTCTGTAGGAGTTGTTCCACGTGTAGATGTATTTCTGATGTATCTGTGGGGAGGAAGGTGACCTCCGTGTCTTAGTCCTCCGCCATCTTGAAAATCTCCTAATAGTGTCTTTTGAATAGCAGAAGTTTTTCATTTGATGAAGCCAGAGTGATGGCTTAAATAACTGCAGAAGCTGTAGAGAATCCTGCCTGACTAGGTAACTGGTTGCCTTTTGATTTACCAAAAGGAAGTGGAGTCATTGCTTCCAGAAATCATGTTCAAAAGCAAATAATTTGACTCTGTATCACTAGTCATCATGCTGTCCCCTCAGTTCTAATTTTCAAACTAGAAAAGTAGAGCAATAATATCTTGAAGGAGTTATAGCATGTACGCTTCCTGGGCCTGCACAACACCGTAGTATTAAGCACTCACTAAGTAAACAATCTGTCTCAGAAGACTTCTATCCACCCAAGTGTGCTACTGATTTTCAGCACCATCTCTCTGTGGGTTTAATGGTGATAATCCAATAAGGAATATGGCTTAGAAAGAAGTTGTTACCTTTGTAGTTCTGCAGACTTTATGTGGACTATAGAAAACCTATTCCCTGGGCATTTGGCTAATTGCACCCTGTCATCGAGGTTCGGGTATCCCTTTGTTTTTGCAAAATCACTTGGAATAAGCCATTAACTTTCTATTAGGCCACCATTAGTGGATTCAGTGTGTTGATCCTCTTCTGATAGAAAATTTATATGCAATAAATAATTTAACACTGAAATTTACATTACACAGAAATTTCCTGGTATGATATCAGGGATTATTATCTGGAACAAATTACAGGCAAAAAATAATAATAATAATTTGTACAATAGTCATACACCAAAGATAGGGTTTAGAAAATCAACATTAAACTAACAGACCATAAAATGACAGTAGGCAGTGTTAATTCAAAGGGAAAAATCACCAAGTGTCTTATTTAAACATTGACACAAAATAGTAATAAGTTATATTTGAAAAATCAGTATGTTTTTAAAATTAAAGAAAAGGCAACAAGAAGGAAAAAACTCACAAGGGCTTTTAAAAAAATTATTTGTGCCCCTTTAGCACAATTTCATTTCTTACTTGTGAATGGGAGAATCATTCTAGATAAAACAGGAGATTCAGCATTAAATATACACCAAATAATATGCAATAATCTATGTCAGAGAAAGAACAAGAACTTTGATGTTACCAGAAGAATAAAACACACATACCTTTCTAGACTTAGAAATATTATAGCTATATATTTTCATCTCAATATATTTCCTTTTCTAATAGAAATTTTACTAAAAATATCAACTATCATCAAAGGCAATATTTGATAATTTAGGTAGATTCCCAGAAATGTTTTCTAATCAATGGCTGCTACTTAAATACGAAAATGAGAGGAGGAAATGCATTATTGCAATATTAAGCAATTAAGAAATATTATCAAATTAGGGTGTCCAAAGAATGTTAAAAGTTGGCATAATAAAATTTTCCTCCCTGTCTTGGGTCAAGCATCACTATTTAATTCACAATACTTTAAAAATAACATCAATGTGATTTTCCTCTCAGCTTTCAACGAGAGTGTAAACAACACTTTCTCCTGGGCATACAGAATGGGGAAAAGAAATCTCTTTCTATTCCTACCAGAATCTAGTGCTAAGTTTGCCCAGAGCTGGCAGAGACTTTCGTGTCAAGTCTCAGAAGTCACCCACAGAACAAATTCCACAAACAAAAAAGCAATGTATCAGTATGTCAAAACAGAAGTTGTGGTGTGGTAGCTGTGTGACAGGAGTATGTCACCAGCATAGCATTTAAGGTATCTAGATTTCCGTCATCACCTATCATATCAGTTCACCACCCACAGCGTAACGAAGCCATGGGGGAAGACAGATTTATTTTCCCCTCGTCCTCCTCCAAACATGTTAGAACTAAAATAGAGCTGGGGGTGAGATTCTCTGGTGAGTGTCGACCCTTCTGACTGGAATAATGAAAACATCACAAAATCTGTAATTCACGGTCCTTTCCCTATAGCCCATTTTGAGTGAGACTTGGCAAGGGACACTTGAGATCTATGTGAGCTCTGTCAGGAAGGCCCTTTTGCAACTGAAGTATCAGTCTGGGCCAAGGCAGCAAAGAGCTGGCTCTGGTCCTTACATTTGGAAGGAAGTTAATGGTGGGAACTGGATGGCAGTCTCTCTGCTTCCATTAAATAGTAAGTATGAGTATCTTTCAGCAGACATTAAGACTGGTACAAATATCTCTGAAGTAGAGACATCAAATATCACCTAAGGGTGTCATGGGATGTCACATAGAGCCAAAAAGATAGTGTAGGGAGAAGACTTTGTAATATGTGACTGGTAGTAACAACCAACATTTTGGTGGGATTTGCAGTTTATAAGGCACTTTAACCTTCTTCTTCTGCAAAATAGGGTTTATAATATTACCCACATCGTAGGACTGCTGTGAGAACTGAATCAGTTAAAACTTGCAAAGAATCTGAAATAGTGCCTAGTACATACAATATTACGTATTTATTACACATGTTAACATTATTGCCGTCGTTACTATTAGTTGTTATACTCCCCTATAACTTTATTATCCCAACGTTACATATGAGAAAACTAAACTTTTCTAACTGTAGATTTTGTGTTCTTTCTGATACACCATACTGTTTTAACAATAGCTAACATTACTATTATCGCTAATACAGTTAGCACTTACACGGTGCTTAAATGTGCTGAGCCTTTCATATATGTTAGCCCTTTTAATTCTTGCTGCTATCAATATAGTCTTATCCGCATTTTAGTAAGGAAATGACAGAATCCCAAAGAACCTAAATAGGTTTACCGAAGTCATGCAGTTTAGCTAGGGATTGAACACAAGCCATGTTGCCTAAAACCTTAAACCCTTACTATTCTCACTATTGTCTCCTATTTTATTACAATCACTCCAGGATTTGTCGGTTTTTCAAATGAGTCATCAGTTGACACATGCATCAAATGGATGGGCCTTAGAAGACTTCATATTCTTTCTCTTGCCCCAGCCTGATCCAACAAGGAAGAAGCCATGGATCTCATGGTGCTATGCTTTCAAGTCAACTAGCCATCCTCAAAATATCAGTCCTACTCTTTGACGTGTAACTCTTAGTTTTGCTGGAGGCAGGCGGTGGAGAGGGTAGTTCTGTGCATTGTAGGACATTAAGGAGCAACCCCTAACCTGTATCCATTAGATAGAGCACACCATCATCCCATCCCACGGGTGACAGCCAAAAGTGTCCTCAGACAGTGACAAATGTCCCCTGGGGGACAAAATCGCCCCTTGCTGAGGATCACTGATCTAGAGTTCCTTGTTAAAAATGTTCACATCTCTTAGGAGATGACAGGCTTTATCCAATTATAAGGATTTAAACCCAGATTGTAAGGAAGAATTTGGTCCAGGTTAATTTCGGAAGGATGAGAAATGTCAGCTGGGACAAGACTGGCTGGAGGCCACAGAGATAAACTTCAGCTTAAATTAGTTCAACAAACATTCACCAAGTGCTGACCTGACTCTGGGCTATGCACTAGAGCCATAAGAAGAAAGCAGAACAGCCCCGACCCCAGGACCATCAGGCATCACCTCCTCCAAGTCTGCCTGAAGCCCTGCCACATCGACGCCTTCCTCAGATGGTTAATTCCTGTGATTTTTAGTTTGCTGACTCACCACTTCTTCTCCCTGACTGCAACTGTCTGGCAGATGGGAAATGGATTTAAACTTTTAGCAAAAAGGCACAGAGTAAAAAGCTATGTTCCCTGAGGTCACAGCGCTGGCTATCTAACCTCAAAAACATGGAACTCCACGTGGATAGAAGGAAAAAGTCCCTCTGAGACCAAAATTTTGGCAGTCTAAAAGTGTTTCACCTCCAAAGTTTACTTCAGCTATTTTAGGAGTTCTTTAGGGGTTTTTTTGTTTGTTTTTATTTCTGTTATTTTTTTCTCTATAATTTTTAATAAGCTTGGTTTTTTCATTGCCTTAGAGCCAGATTATATGAGTTCAAACCCTAACTCTGCCACTTACTATGTGTGTGCCCTTGGGCAGATTACTCAAACTCTCTGGGCCTCACTTTCATCTGAAAATTAAGAGAAACAACGGTACCAATATTATTAAGGTAATTGTGAAGATTAAAAAATCAGCTAATATTTATTAAACACTTAGAACAGTTTCTAGCACATAGAAAACATTTAATAAATGTTAGCAGTTACTCATTATTATTGTTATTATTAGCATTAATAAATATTAGCAGTTACTCTTATTGTTGTTATTAGCATCATTATTATTAATAGCTAGCATTCAGGCATCCATTGTGTGCACACCTCTGTGTTAGACATCTTAGATTTGTTATCTTTTTTCGTCTCCACAGAAATCCTATGATGTATTACTGTCTTCATATTGTAGATATAAAACTTGAGATTCAAAAAATAAATAATTTGCCCAAAGTAATGCAATTAGTAAATGGTGAATCCAGAAGCCCTCGGTCCCCAGATCAAAATAAGTTAATTAACAAGAATTAAGAATAGAGGAAAAGGTAGCAATTAGACATTGACCACAGGATGAGAAGGGCATTACACTTAATGGTTTAGAACAAAGTCTTCAGAGACGAGCATTTGGACAGGCTGAGTGTGTGGTGTCATTTGGACAGGCTTATTTCATAAATGGTTGATCTTTTGTCTAAGTTTTTGCCATCTAAAAGGACATACTTCTGTTCTTTTGAAATTTTAGTTATGACGGAGAATATGAGGTAAAAGATACTAAGCAAAGAGTTACAGAGATCCTTGGAAAAAACTTCATCTATTCTCCATTGAGTGTATGTATATAATCATCTCTGTTATGAGTTGAATTGTGTCTCTCAACATTCAAATGTTGAAGTCCTAACTGTCTTAGAATGTGACCTTATTGGAAAATAGGTTTATTGCAGATGTAATTAGTTAAATAAAGATGAGATCATACTGGAGTGGGCTGGGGGAATTTGGAGACAGACAGGCATAGAGAGGAAATGATATGAAGAGACATGCATACAAGTAGAAGACAGCCATCTACAAGCAAAGGAGAGAGGTCTGGAAGAAATCCTTCCCTCACAACCCTCAAAAAAACCCAACTCTGCCGACATCTTGATTTCAGACTTTTAGCCTCTAGAACTGTAAGACAATAAATGCCTCTTGTTTAACCCCCCAGTTTGCAGTACTTTATTACAACAGCCCTAGCAAACTAATACAATTACCACCTGTATGAGTGACAGAGACTAGGTTATATTGCAGTAACAGATGACACCCACAGGATCTTATTCCAACAAGAGTTATTTCTCTCTCACACAAACTCTGCAACTCTCCAGGGAGGCTGTCCTCTACGCAATGGTTCAGCATTTCAGGCTGTTTCCATCTTGTGACACCTTCAGTCCAACACACTACTTTAAGATTTTCCACAACATGGGAGAGAGCCCTGGAGGGTCTCACACAGCAATTAAACGTCATATCTGCCATTGCCCAGAACAGTTTTCCAAGTGTAAGGGAGATGATAAAGATAAGCATTCTGTGTCCAAGAAGAGCAAGAAAACAATAACACCCCCTTACCAACTACATGCTCAGTACTGGACACACCAAAGTTTAAAAAAACAGACATGGCTCTCACCCTTACATAAATTACAATATAAAGGCAGAAGCACAGTTGATACATAAAAAACAAATGCAGAAATAATTCAAAAGGCAATAAGTGCCTTGAAGGAAACAGGGTACTCGCAGGAAACAGGATGATGAATAACAAAGGCAGAGAGGTAGATATTCCCTCTGAGATGACATTCAAGATGAGACTGTTTGGATGAAAAAGAACCATCTACGCAAAGAGCAGGGAGAAGAGTGCTCCAAGAACAGGCTTTTTTACACATTATAATACCAAACACAAAGTGCTTACTGTGTGCCATGAGCTGTTCCATGTACTCTAAACATAAAAATATATTTAACCCCATTTTACAGATGAGGAAAGAGAAAGAGAGGTAAAGTGACTTTCCTTAGGTCACACAGCTAGTAAGCAAGAGAGCAAAGATTCAAACTCAAGCACTCTTGTTCCAGAGTCTATGTGCTTAACCACTATGCCTACCACCTATGGATATGAAGAGCTTGGCTTGTTTAAGGACCTTAACGAAAGACAGGATGAGGGAAGAGTGAAGAGAAAAATGGCTTGAAGGGTGTAGGAAAGTTTATCAACACGGACTAGTTCATGCAGGGCCTTATAGGTCCTTGCAAAAGTTTAAATTGTATCCTTAAGGGCAATTTGAAGTCACTTGAGCTTTAAGAAGAGCTGTAAAGTGAAAAAATTTACATTTTAAAAGACTGTTCTGAGAATTGTATTGGGTCTAGACTGAAATCTGGAAAGCCACTAGATAGCTAAAACTAGACCTTATATTAGTTTTCTATTGCTGCTGTGACAACTTAGCAAACTTTGGTGCTTAGATAACACAGATTTATAATTTTACAGTTCTATATGTCAGCATCTGACAGGCACCTCACTGGGCCAAGATCTAGTTGTAGAGTCCTTTCTGGAAGCTGTAGAGGAGAATCAGTTTCTTGCCTTTCTCATTTTCTAGAGGCTGCCTGCGTTCCTTGGCTCATGGCCCCCTTCCAACATCTTCAAAACCAGCAACTTCAGACCATCTGGCCAAGTACTTTTCATGCTGCCACCTTTCTGACTTTCTTCAGATTTCCCCTTCCACTTTTAATGACCCTTGTGATTACACTGGGCCCACCCTAATAATCCAATGTAATCTCTCTTTTTAAAATCAGCTGATAAACAACATTAATTTCATCTGCAACTTTAATTCCTTTTGCCATGTAAACTAACACATTAACAGGTTCCCAGGATTAGGCTGGAGACATCTTTGGAAGGTCATTATTCTGCCTACCACACTCCTAAGACTATCAAGAATGGTTTGACTTAATAAACCATGGTATAATCTTACAATGAATTTCTTGGCAACCATTAAAATCAAAAAAGTTTATGACATGGAAAGGTGACGTGGAAAGATTTATGTAATGAAGTGCTAGGTAATGTGAACTCCATCATCTCCCACAACTGGATTTCTTCCGGATGGTTAAGTCAATAAAGATAGGTAAGAAAATGTTTGCTTTATTTACACAGATTGTGAAAGTGCCAGCTGGAAAGAGCAGGCATGTCAGTATTCAGAATATCACCTATCTGGCACCTTTGACCTAAATCCTTTCCCACAGAACCTCAGTCTTTGTCCTCTGCACAGACTCCTCCCACATTCCGTTCTAGTTCCCTTCTCTCTCATAGTCTCAAGAATTTCAAGTCTGCCCATTCTTTCCTCCTGTACCATATCTTTGTTTCCATATAGCTTGTTGACCAAAATATACTTTTCTTAATGACCAAGTCATATTTTTTATTCTACTGATTTAACCCTTTCTGTTTTGCACACCAAAATATAAAATTTTAAATAATAGGTTCCCTGACATGTATGACCACCTACAGAACCACCTAGAAAGTGCACTTGCCAAAACATTCATCAGTCTATCAAAATCTCTTAATTGTAATATAATGTTTCCCTCTGATGAGGATCATCCATTAGGATCACCTGTTGCATGTCCTCCTAAATTTTAGCTCCCAATAAAAAGCTGTATTTCTCTATCTTCTTTATTCCAGACCAACATCAAAGTAAAAAGGGAGTTTACATCACAGCATTTGTAGTATGAAAATGTGTAAGTGTGCTTGGTTGTGTGTTGGTATGTGTGTGGATGTATGCATATGGGTGTGAATGCATTCAAGAGTCCACAAAGATAGGCACCCACTCCTGGTCAATATTTACCTCTAGGTGGGGAATATAAATGAGAATCAAGTATTATACCTTTCCTTGTTTCAAAATAAATATGCATTTAAAAGAGAGAAAAGTCATTTCCATTTATAAGTAACTGTGCATCTGAAGAGAATCGGAGGTAACTGGTTTATCCCATACCTTCTGTGTGTGACTCAACGTATTTCACGGCACCGCTAACAGACCCACACTCTGCTATCTCGGGGCCCCTGGTCATACTGGACTCTATCCTCAGGTGTGTGAGAAACACTGTCCCAGATTGAATAAATAAATAAATCGATGTTGAAAACTAATAAAATTAGCATCAACACATCAACAGGATACCAGCAGCACCCAAACTCAATAAAGGGAAAAGAGTCCATTTTTGCCTCATTCACTTTCTGAGGAAGACTGTTTGTACTTCATTGATTTTCCTCTCCTCATTAAATAATGTTCACCTGCTCATTTAATTTGAGGTTGTGGCGTTAGGGATTATACATCACTTTTTGTTTCTTTTCTGTACCCATTTTTCCCTTTGTTTCTTAACTCTTTAATGTACAATAACCATAACTTCCACCTAGCACCTAAAGCTGAAATGAAGTTCACCAAGGCTTAACAGAGCTTTTGATGTAGAGCCTGCAAAGTAATTTTAAAAACATATGTATGTACTAATAAGCTTCTTGACACGGCCTCTCCCTTTCTTCCAACTAGACAGCATTCCTAGTAATCCCTTAATTTCTTAGATAAAAATTAGGCACATGGACTTTTACATTTTAAGGAGTTTAGGGAAAGAAACTGGAGAGGCACACACACTGAAGCAACAAAATAAGCCAAGTTATACAGACTGCAAAAAAAGCGACATTTATTGTCCCTGCCATATGGTTACAAGAGTCTTCTTAGCAAACTGTACTTCATTTTTTGTAATCAGGAGAATCAGGCTTAGCTCAATAAATCTTATACCCACATTTTGTCCCAGTTATTTCTAGCTAAAAAATAAACTGATTTACCCTACTTCTTTTTAACATGTTTCACTCTTTCAAAAGGCAGTAAAAATGCTAGAGTAGCACAGATGTTATACTCATTTATTCCATAAAAATAATATTGTATTCCTCCTATGGGCCAGGTACTCTTCTAGGTATTGAGGACAAAACAAACAAGTAAACAAGAAACCCTGCCCCAAGGGAGATTGTGTTTGAGAGGGGAGAGACAAGGAATAAAAAAAAATATAGCTATAAATATATGGCTTTTATCTAGAAAAATGAAATGGGGAAAATAAAGCAGAGTTAAGGAGACAGGAAATGCCAAAGTTCAGGGGTAAGGTAAGAACAGATGTTACTTTTCCGTAGAATGGTCACTGGTAGGTTGGAACGTGGTTGGCTGATTTCCCTAACAGTGTTACTCTTTACCTATAAACACATTCACTCTTCGTCATTAAAAACTCCAAACTTAAATGTGTCTCTAAACTCCATTTCCTTGAACTTACCACCCATTGTCTCTCCTCGACTTCAAAGCCAGCTTTTATGAAGACAATCCACATGCAATTCATGCCCATTTCTTCACTTCCATTCAGTCTTAAAACCTCTGCAGTGTGACTGTCCCCACCTCACCAAGGAAGCTGCTCCAGCAGGATCATCGTGGCTCCCAACTGCCCAGCTGCCTCAGGCTCCTTTTACCTCTCTGTGGCATTACCATAACTTCCTCAGTGAAATTCTCTCTTCTACTCTCATACGTGTTCTCCTACTTCTCCCATCTTGCTAGATCATCTATCATCTTCTCCATGAACTAACCCTGGCCTCCCACACCACACCCAAAACAGAGGTAGAACTCTTTAATTTCTACCTTTAACTGTTTCTCCAACTCAAATTTGAATTTTTGAGTCCAAAATATTACTAATATAGCTAACACTAAGCATGTGACAGGTTGATTCACTATGATTTACATAAATTAAGTCATTTTATTATCACAATAACCCAAGAGATAAGTACTTCTATTATGCCCTGTTTACAGGTGAAAAGAACAAAAACAGAAGGGTATTATGAGTAAAGGGGATTTGAAAAACTGCTTGGTACTGGAGTCTGAAAAGGGACATCTGCTCTTCCCTAGATTAACCTACACCAGACACAGAGATGCTAGCAGTAAGGCCTGCTCCAAGAGCTTTATAGACTTAGACTCAGCCTTAGATGAGAGGGAAGTGAAGAATGCAAAGAGCCTGCAGGCACGCAGATCAGGAGAGAGTAAGAATGTAAAGCAGGAAGTTTCTATTTTACCGCCAAGATAAACATAAAATGATGGAAAGGAGCCTTATAAATATGGGTTTGATTAATTAATAAAATTTTTGAGACTATCACAATAACCACATGTCACGGTTGAAAGGATCTGAGTCCATGGATGAAGGTCTTCTATAATATCCTAAGCATCCCAGCTTCAATCACTCCAGTTATTGTGCTGGTATCTGTTTCTCATTTACTCTTACTCATTTGCCCTGGTTCTGTTTTATGGAGACAAAGATAAGACATCTAATCAACTCTCCCACATGAGAGTTCAAGATATTGCAGTCAATCGTAAACTAGTTCCGGCCTAGACTAGACGTCTCCAGTTTCTGCATGTGGGCTATGATTTCCTGCTTTCTCACTGTCCAGGCCTTTTCCTCTGGACCTCCACTCATCTGCCACTCATCTTCTCCTCCGTGGTATCCAAACCTGGACATAGTACTATAGTTTCATGGTCTCTCCAGTGCTGAGGCTAAAACTATTACTTCTGCATTGAAGAAAATAGTAGTCTTCTGTTAATGTAACTCACCATTTTACTTTGAGGAAGCAGCCACATGATACTGTTGCTTCATATTAAGCTTCTGGTTAATGAAAACCTCCGAGTTTTTGTTAGTTTTGTTTGTCTTTTTATGTCTGTCTGTTAATACTGCTACTGTCTAGCTGTGGCTTACCCAACTTCCACATGTCTAGTAGTTTGGGGTTTTTTTCCAAAAATGTATATAGAGCTACAGATTTACTCCTAAAGAATTTTATTTTACTATACTTACTCAATATTTCAGCCTATTGAAAGTCACTTAAATTTCTGACTCTGTCATACTGGTCATTCCTCCAGCATCATTTCTCCATTTGTTTATGAATAAGCTGAAAAATCACTCATCAATGCAGATACACCTTGAAATCCTTCTTTAACCAAGTTTATGTGACTCATTGAACCTAAAAGTTAAGAAATTGCATTTCTTATAAAGATTCCCTAAGTATCTCAGATGTCTCACTTTTCAGACTGGCCCACTCCTAATTAGTGTAAATTATTGAGGCTCTTCAGAAATTATATCAGTGCAATTTGTCTGCAATCTGTAAAGTGATTTGCCATTGCATCTGGTACTGACAGTTGGCAGCAAGTGTATTTCACTTTTAAATGGTCTGGTGACAGTTGATAACTGTCATTCAGTCAGATCCTGAGTACAGCTCCTGTCTTAAAGTGAGGCATACTCAAAGACGAGACAATGGAATTGGCCAACAGACTCTTGGATGTATCCAGAGGGGACCCAACAAATCATTTATTCTGGGTGTTACTCCTGGTATCACTGAGTACATATTAGTCTAAGGTATCAAACATTAAAATATAATAGATATTTTTAAAATCCATTCTTCATTAATAATCTAATTCTTATGTTTATTACTGTGACTTTTTGCTTCCCAAACACACTCCTGCTCATTTTGGAGGGACAGAAGCATTTTTTATCCTATATTGGTAATATTAAACCTCCTCCCAGAAGGGTTGGAGAAAAAGAGACAATTAGAATGAGGTTGGCAGAGGTACACATGGTCAGGATTTATGAAAGTATTAGTGGAAAACTGAGAGATCAGCTATCACCATTTGTTTTTAGAAATAACAGATGTTTTTTTGAGCATCATTTATGGCATATGATAGGAACTATGGAAGGCACTATGGACAATACATAAGTAAATAAGGTTATTCCCTGCACTCAAAGGGTTCCCAACCTAATGAAAAAAAAGAAGAGATAAACACTTGTTAATAACAGATGAAGAAAAATACAATAAATATAGCAATACACATTGCTATGTCTTTGGAAAAAAATAATAGAGAAGGTTCGTAGGGGGTTAATGTTATGAGTTGAGGTGGCTGAGATTGATTAACATTTTTAAGATGCAGATGAGAATGTTTTTCTGGGGGAGGAACTATTTGAGCAAGGGTTGGTGGGGATAGTTTAACTTCATGAAATGATAAATTACATGCGTAAGGAACAATAGAAACTGAAAATTTACATTCTCTAACATTTCTTCTTCAATCAATAAATTATTGATTAGAATTGAACAGACATTCACTCAGCTGTGATGACAACAAAAGGCCTAGAAGAAGAAATACTCTGCCCTCTAAACAGATTAAAACCCAGAAGAGACCAAAGAAATATATATGAAAAAAACATATGAGATGATAATTAAATAAAAACTTGTGCATTTGTATGGAACCTACAATATCAGTGCTGGAGTGAATGGCATGATTAATCCACATGGGGTTGAATTTTTTATATCTAAAATATATACAATTATTATATAATTATATATTTTAATATATATTAAGATTTTACTTACATATTTACATTGAAATTATTCCCAAAATTGGATTATAAGATACCTAATTTTAAATTCCTTGGAATCAGGTTCCTATAACATGGTTGTTATTTCATTATCTTTTTCTTAGAATGAAGAATTTATCCTCACTTTTATTCTACATATGAGTTTCTATAAAGCCTTTGTTTCAAGGAAAATATATAATGGGCTGGGACCTTTTATGTTCTGTGTTTCAAGAATTCTAATTGTTATTCAAGGGTTTCTTTAACGTTCTGTATAATGAAGAAGAGTATTACTCTTTAATCACTGCTTGATGGATTACAATCAGCATGTCTAGACAAAGTGAGTTCACGTTTTTCTCCCAAGAAAATTAGCAAGCAACAGATATGAAGGTTGTCCACTTTTCTTGCAAAGGATGCTTCAAGAGTTTCAGTAACTCAAGCTCTTGGAAGATGACACATCGATCGATAATAATCTTCCATGTTTAACTGATTTCAAGGTATCCTCTGCATGTACACAGTTACTACTACCAATGAGGCTGCTACCTTAGGTTTCCTTCAGACTTTAATATTTTTCTACTGATGGAAAGAATATTCAGTGTTTAAGGATCTGAAGAATAACCTATTTATGCTGAATAAACTGCTCCTTTAATATACTATTGTTTTGTTCTTAGCACTTAGCTTTAGTAATGCACTTAAGACAAATAAGTGAGATCATAGAGAAAAGTCGTACATGAATTTTATCTATACTGAACTTAGAAACCTCCTTGAATAGTATCTAAAAGGCAAATCAGTTACTCCCTCTCTTTTCATCCATGTGATTATTAAGATGCATATCTTTATGCAAGGACAGTGTAGGTGGTAAATATTTGCTCTCCCTAATATCTGAAGTTCTGCAAGATTTCATAATCTGGGAGAAGAAACAAACATATAAACAAAAAAAACACAATCCATTGCAGTGGATGCTTGTCATTGTAACAAATATCTCCAACTAGGAAACTTAGGAGGGACTTTATAGAGGAGATAAGATTTCAAATAAGTTTTGAAGAATGAGAAGCTGTTCATCAGGTGAATAGGGAGAAGGGTATATTTAAAGAAGATAAAAAGCATGTACAAAGCCAAGAAGGGATGACAAATCTTGGCATATTCAGAAGGGAACGGGTATCCTAGTGGTTTACGTGTCCTGATGTCTCAGTTCAGGCTGCTGTAAGAGAGTAAGTACAGTAGATTGGGTAGCTTAGAAACAACAGAATTTTTTTCCCTCTCATTTCTAGAGTCTGGAAATCCAAGATCAGGATGCCAGCATGGTTGGGCTTTGGTGAGTTATCTTCCAGGTTGCAAACAGCCACTTTCTCATGGTAACCTCACATATCAGAGAGTAGAGAGGGAAAGCAAGCTCTCCTGTTTCTCTTACTAGGGGCATTTATCCCAGTCATGAGAGTTCCACCCTCATGAACTCATCTAATTCTAATTACCTCCCTAAGGTCCCACCTCCTGATACCATCACACTCGGGGTCCGGTTTCAACATATGAATGGGGTGTGGGGGGACACAAATATTCACTTGCTTTGTAATATATACATATATCAAATCATTGTGCTGTACACCTTAAACTTACACAATGTTATATGTCAATTATATATCAATGAAACTGGAAGAAAAAAATCCACCTGCTAAAGAACTTAGAATTTATGCTACAAGCAGAGGGAAACCAGTAAAGGTTTTTAGAAAATAGGTATATACAGAGACAGGTGTATACAGAGAAAGAAATAAGGTGAAAGGTAGATGGAACAGATAATAGTACTTATACGCATATAGATATTTTACTTTCTTACAAAGATATTATGAATTTTTTACATCACACCTGCCATCTTAATCTTCTTTAACAGTCTTTTCACCTTGGTTCACACGATCCACGAAAGATAAATCTTGAAACAAACCGAAAGATCATTTGGTTCAATATTTTCATCTTCCATATAAAGAAATTGAATAATAAACCATCCTGATACTTGGTAGGTTACGACAAGCACCATTTTTTTAACTCATGAATCTATGGGTTGGCAGGTCTTCTGCACTGACTACTTATCTAGGCTGGGTCACTCATGGCTCCAGGGGGAGCCACCAGGATGAAGCGGGGCGGGGGGGGGGGGGTGCTGACTGGGCTAAGATCATTCACCTAGTACTATGGCTTATCTAATATCCACCTGGTCTCTCCACCAGAGCAGCCCAGGTTGGTGGCTGGGCTCCAAAAGAGCAGGAGAAACTGTGCAAGGCCTCTTGAGGCCCAGGCTTAAAACCAGTTCAACTTTGCTTCTCCCGTTCTGTTGAACAAAACTAGTGACAAGGCCAACTCAGATTCAAGGGGTAGAGAAATAGGCTCCACCTCCCATCTCTGGATGGAAGGAGATGCAAGGAACTATGGCACTTCTTTTAAAACCTACCTGCCAAACAGAAGTTTTATGACCAGCAGTGTTAGTTTCACTTTGAAGCATGTGAAACTACATGTCAGTCTAGCCACTGAAAAAAGCAGAAATTAACTTTCTCAGTTTAAATTGAGTTATATCCCTCCATTTTTTTCCTAGCACTCATCTCAATAACCCATATCCCTTTTAGCACTCAATTTTTTTAATACCGCACACAAATTAGTAAGAATATTCGTTTTCATGAATCATTATGCACTGCCATTAGTCATTATGCAGCTTTCACAAAGCTTGTGTCCACCAGAAATCTTAACACAGAGGAAGAACAGTCTTTGGATCTCTCCACAGCCACACAAACACAGACAGCCCTCCTGATTCCAAGGGTGTTCACTTGCAAATACAAGTAAGGGCATAAAAATATGAATTCAAACATAGTCTTCTTTTTTAAAAAACAGATTTGGATCACTTTAGTATATTTTTGGAAAACTTTGTTCACTTCATCTTCTTGGCATTTCATTATACTTTACGATCACAAAGTCTACTCTCCTGCAACAAAGCGAAATGTGGCTCTTTGAAATAAATGTTGTCATTAACAAGCCATGCCAGGCACGGTGACAGATTTGCAGCTATAATGAATAACATTTCCCACAAAGTTCTTCTGTCTGACAGAAAAGCTGTGATATTACTGCAGGCAACAGTGTTGAAAACGAAAAGACTGATTGATGCAAGTGGATAATTGAAACCTCAGTACTGTCATATGCGTGTCAGCCTAACAACCAAACTACTACTCTAAGATAATATTTATCATGATACAGCTTCTCTATGAATAGAAAAAGAAAACACATGTTGAAAAACATAGACTATATCCCGTGAAATATGATTTAGATGATGCCATTGTAGATGAGTCCATCAACAGCAATAAATTACACAGTGCTCAAACTTGCTCTAAAACTCTCATTGTAGTTGAAAATTAGTGTCTGCAATGATATCCAGTCAAAGGAGGCAATTAACTCTCTTTTAATAGAAAAGTGAATGATACATTTTGTAGTTCTGCAATTAACCTATAATTAACCTGTAATTAATCTGTAATTAACTTTGCAGTAAACCAGTATTAAAGTGGCTGGCACTGAAGAAGTAAACAGGATAAAACCTTGCTAAAACTTTCTTTTCAAATCATATTTCTTCATGTCTATTCGTTTATACCAGACTTTTAAATATTTGAAGTTCAGTATCTAAAGAGAGAATATACTAAATATATGTGTTCTTATAGAGAGAAATTATATAGAGAAGTGTAGGATGTATATTTTTGCCTGTGGTAACTCCTTCACATTCAACAGTTTAGAGGAGAAAATGGTATTACTATAGAGAGGCAAAGATTGTAACATGTGAATCACCTATTCACAAGGAAAAGACAAGAACCCTTAAGCCCCAGCTTTTCCGGCAAATCTGGAATCTTTGGAAATCAGTGCCATTCTTCTGGGTTTAAGTGTCTAGATAGATAGATAGATAGATAGATAGACAGATAGATAGATAGATAGATGGATGGATTACAGTAGTCATTAGGGTGACCAACTTGTCCCAGTTTGCCTGGGATGTTTCCTAGTTTTAAAACTGAAAGTTCTGCATCCAACCAAACAGAGATAGTTGGTCATTCTAATAACCATGAACATCTTGGGTACCACAGATTCTTTCAAAACTGTAATGAAAAGAGTGAACCCTTCCTTTAGAAAAATGTACATACTCACAAAATGTTCCATAAAATGTCAGAAGGTCATTGACCTGCTCATGAATTTCAGGTTAATAACCAATCTACTAGATTATCATTCCAGTTCTTTCCAGATGATACTGTGCCTGTGATTAGTGAGAGGATCTTCTGTGCTTGTCAATGTATAGTTTGCATTGCACTGAACAAATAAGGGGAAGGGAGGAATGAGTTTTGTCACCCAAGGCTTTATAATTCTAATAACATACAGAACAAGGAAAGTGACATTTTTCCAGTGAGTATAGTGGGGAAAATGGATGAAACAGAACAAAAATGGCCTTCAAAATACTTTTAATCAAATTTGCCTCATAGGTTTTGTTGTACTGTTAATGTCAAACATCTTCCAACCTTTCCACTCGATTTCTCATTTCCTGTTACACTGTCCATCAAAGTCTACATTCCTTAAAACATTTTCTTTTCTTTGATCAGTTATGTTCTTTTTATTTGCTTCTGTTTTACTTTAATTTTTCTCTAAGATGATGTTGTATGTCTAGGTGTTCTTTCCTTTTTTCCTAAATACTGTATTTTGTTTTTGTAGCATTACATTTTCATCTTCTTATTTATGTCCCTTTCCTTTTGACCTAACACTGCAAGAAGGTTATAGTATATTTAGAATTCTGGAAGGGTCTCACCGTTAGCACTAATATCTGAAAGCTCAGATTAAGCTCACAGTTCTGTAATTTCTTACCAGAATTCTGATTTTAAATTTTTATTTAGACTCTTTCTTACCCATAACAACATGGATATAAGTGAAATCCAAACTTCTTAATCAGGCAACCAAAGCCCTTAGGGTGCCTTCAATCTCCCACTGCTCTCCTAAGCTTTCCTGGTCAATTATCACCCCAAATTTGATGTACATTCACCTACTACACGCCACTGCCTCCAATGTTCCTCTATGTCCATTCTTTAAACACTGCATGTCCTTTAGGCTTGAACTCCTCTGTGGTTCGTTCTTTAAATTGAGCATCTACTATGTGCCAGGTACTGCTATAGAGAGAATCACAAAAAAAGAAAATATAAAAGAAAGAAATCCCTGTCTTTATAGAGCTTTTCATTCTGGGAGGAGAGATACTTAATAAACAGCAAACGTGATAAAGAAGTAAATTATGTAACACTTTTAGAATATGATAGCTGTTTGAAAAAACAAAAATCAGAGCAGAATAAGACAGCAATGTCAGAAGGCAAGCTGGCAGCTTTAATTTCTAATTAAAGAAATTTAATTCAATAAATAGGTGGTGGAGGCGTCCATGAAGAGTCAACCTTTGAACAAGATTTGGAGGAGGTGAGGCTGTGGACGTATCTGTCTGTAGATCTGTGCATTCTGGTGCCTTCCAGAGGTTAGAAATTGAGGATGCTTGCATCAGATGTTTTCAGAGAGAGGGATGGTTAGCCGAGCAGCTTTTCACGATCTTATCTAGCACTTTTCTAGGCTAGTTTTCACGACCTTGTCTAGCAGCAACATCTAGATTCTCACAGTTAGGCTGTAACTGTGCAGATGCATTTACTCTTCCTAGATGGCACCAAGCCGTCACTGATTTCTCCATCTTTCCAATATGAGGCCACCTTTGCCTGACTCACTGCTGAACCAATGGACTCAGTTACAATGTCACACGTACTGAAGGCTTTTAGGGACAGCCCCTCTTTCCTTGTCCTCCCCATTCCTCATCTCCAACCCTCAGTACCTCCTTAGCTCCCTTTGTCTCCCTTTATGTAGAAATCAATCACACTTTTTAAAATTAAGCTTTTATTTGTCTGTTTCACAGGTGTGGGGATGTGTTTTTTATCTTTGCATCCCTAGCCATGATGCTTGATAAATATTTATTCAGTGAATGAATGATGGAGGCCACCTAATATTTGCTTATGTTTATACATGTGAAAGTGAAATCCAAAACAGCTAAAAGATCTACCCCAGGTCAAGCAGGTAGTTAATAGCAGATCTAGAATAGACTACAGGTAAAACAAGATGGCATCAACAATTAGAAAAAGGTATATCTATGGCATAGCATTTCAATGAGTACAGAATGAGTTTTTCTACCATCAAAAATTATGTGTCCAAATAGTACAAGATTCTACTAAAATAAACCAGGTACTTATAGATATCATTCTCATTAACTGCTTTCATAAAAACACCTACCAGAGTGCTAAGAGAATGTGAGATCTTGAGAAAGTTAGCCTTCGCTCTCTAACTTACCTCATTTATCCTTAATTTATTCCTATGAGACCAGTTATTTGCAAGCCACCTACCCAACCCTTTCCTGAGGTACATGAGAAAATATCAGGTCAATATAATAATAACCCTCACCCCAGATATCAGCATGCTTTGAAACGATACCTAAATTTTCAGTTGAAATTTGAAGCCTCATGTTTCAGAAACTATATCTGCACTTCTGTGTATATGTAGAGAGTAACCAGACATTCTACCCATCACCTCTGTGCAATACCCTCCCGCTGCTGTCAAAGCCCAGAACATTGTCAACCGCTATCCCTGTGTATCTGAAATTTGTTTCTTATTTGCATTCTGTTAGCTTTTTTTACCTAGAGGTCTTGCCCTGGTCCCCTGGCTTTGAATTTCTGGAACAAACTTATTTTGCATTAAACAAATCTATAACCTCCATTTTTACACCAAGCCACTAGAGGGCCTACTGAAAGATGTCTCTTGATTCTCAATTCCCCAAGTGGACCAAATTAAATATGCTTTAGCTCTGCTTTGTTTCAATCTCTGATCATTGCCCCCCACCCCAAGGGCATTAAGTCAAAAGGATTAGCTCCTATCTGTGCTTAATTCAGTCTACCTATGTTATTACCTGCCACCCATCCAAAGTGAATCACAGCTCCACATTGGTTCTTCCCTGCACTATAAACTTTACCAATTTGTCTTAATGGAAAGCTGATGTTTTTTTCTTTCTTCAAGCCCAATATCCCTTCCCAACTCATGGTATAAATTTCTTAGGTAGGCAAATGAAACTAAGTCTAATTAATTTAAGGGAAAAGTAGGAATTTATTGGATAGTGGATGGTGATTCATAAAACTAAGGGAATAACTGAACAATAGCTTTCAGAATAAACAGGAACCAGGCAGCTCCTGGTATCTGACATCTGAATCTATGGCATTATCTCTTCAAGGCACCACTATCAGGATTAATCACTATGGTAGGAAGACTAATGTCCCCTCCCCTAAAGATATCTACACTCTAGTCCTTGGAACCTGTGAATATGCTATCTCACATGGCAAAAGGGACGTTGTAGTTGTGATTAAGAATATGCACCTTCAGACGAAGAGATTATCCTAGATATTCTGCCAGGTCCAATGTAATCACAAAAGTCCTTAAAAGCAGAGAACTTTTTCTGGCTGAGTTAGAAAGAGAGAGTTGTAATGATGGAATAAGGGTCAGATGGATGTGATCTTGCTGACTTTGAACATGGAGAAAGGGAGTCAAAAGCCACTGAATGAAGGCAGCCTCCAGAAGCTAGAAAGGGCAAGGAAGCAGAGTCTCCCCTGCAGCCAGAAAAGAACACAGCTTTGCCAGCACCTTGGTTTTAGCCCAATGAGACCTGTGTTAGACTTCTGACCTACAGAGCTATAAGGTAATACATTTGCGCTATTTTAAGCCACTAAACTTGTGGAAAGGTATTACAGTAGCAGTAGAAAACTAACACAATAAGATTTAAGAGAACTTACCTCAAATTCCAAAATAAAAGACAAATAACGCCTTTTACCTCTAACCCCTGCAGGGGATGGGGGGCTGGGAGACTGGGCTCGCACACTGAGAATTTTGGAGGCGCTATAAATCATATTTGGATGGTAGGCTATGACCCATTTACAGCATGTGGGAAAACACTGCCTGCTTGTCTCTGCTTACACTTTTTTTTTTTTAATTGAAGTACAGCTGACTTACAATGTTGTGTTAGTTTCAGGTGTACAGCAAACTGATTCAGATATTTTTTATATATATATATAATATATATATATTCTTTTTTTTTCTGCTTCTACCTTGTGACAGGAAAGAGACTGAACTAGAACAAAATGCTCATCATCCAATTATTTTTAAACTGAAATTAAATAAACATATTAGACTTTAGTTTAGGGTTTACGTTTGTACATAGGATAGTTATGTTGTTATATTGATGGTGAATTTTTGATATGGATGCAAAGATGTTATGAATATGGGCAGGCAAGGTCTGGGCTACAGGGCACAACTTTTGGTTTTTCTGTTCAGCACTGCCTCTCATATTGCAACCATCACCTTATTTTTTCCACTGAGGAGACAGTCCTCTCCTGTTTTAAGATGTCTCCAGACCTCTCAGTATACTGCTCTGCTCTCTCCTGGACAAGCAGTTTACACATGGCCCAGCTGGGACAAACAGACATGGACAACCTGGAACAGTTGTAGCTTAAGCAGAATATCACACAGCTGGAGAGCGGCTGAACTTAATTCATCTTAATGGCAAAACCCTGAAAAGGTTTTTCATCAGTTTCTCCTCCCAAGATCCCCAGAACTGCCTGGTTCCTGATCTTTCTCTAGGCTGAATTCTTAGCTAATTAATTCCATTTTTTAAATAAACAAGAGTTGTTTTTTTGTTACTTGCTGTTAATGAACTCTGACACTTGCTCAAACACTCACCTGAGCCATGCATAAAAGAGTCTATTTTGTCCAATTACTCCAGACCCATTCTTAATGAAGATTTCCCACCCTGGGGTGTACTATGGCAATTCACACACTGGGAAATACTTAACCACATGGGAAGTATCCTCTCTGGCATTTTGTCAGCCTTAATATTCGGTGGAATTCCTTGTGCCCTTTGGGAGGAGTTGTCCCATTTGTACCATCTTTGACATAATTTTTAGGGGGTATTTATTCGTCTTTGGAAACTCTTTGAAAATGGAGAATTATTGGGTGTCCACCTCCATATGCTGTCAGACCCCTCTCTCCCCTCCAGGTTACTCTTTACTCCCAACTCACTCCACTGAAGGAGTTGCAGCTCATCCAGTCATGGCTGTTACTGTTAGGAGACAGCAGTGGGTGACTTCTACTACCACAGATGCTTCCACGGTCACCAACACCTCACCACCAAGTTATCTAATTTATGAATTGCTGTTGGGAGCCATTATTTTAACAGCTTCAGTTTTGGGGAGCCACTCCACACCATTAACTACTAAGAATCTTCACTATTTCACCACTAGATAGAAGCCCTTTCCATGTTCCCCTAGCTTATACATGCCATGTGTCCAAAATTAACAGTAGGAGCTGGTCTCTGGGCTGCATTTCCTTGCCTGTCACTGGAGTTAAGGTGTCTTTGCTGGTACACAGCACTATGCATCCAAAGGTAGTGAGTAACTTGGATGTTGCTCCTCATTTTAACTGTAGAACTGTTATAACTATCTATTCTTGCCTCCCTCCCCGGCCAATGAGTGTCTTTAGATCCATCCTGAATATCAATAAACAAGGAGGTCAATTGATAACATTATACTAGTAGCACTGCATGCCTGACACAGGAAGCTCACATACCAGTTCATTCTTAATAGCACCTTGAGGTCTGGACTCCAGAAAATGCTACGATTGTATCTTTAGAGAACCTAAGCACTGAAAAGATTATGTGAGCACCTGTTTATATGTCAAATTAAAAGTGATCAGTACACTACAAAATAAAGTTCAACTTAATCTTATTTTTCGATTTTATTATTTTGAACCTTTTCTTTCAAATATACAGTTATAAAACTATTCCCCAAAATTGACTTGGTGTTTCCACTTTGCTGCTAGCACATCTATGTACTCAGTTCATCTATTAGGAAATCATTAGACACCCCTCCAATATTTAACAGTTCTGTCAAATCTCTTAGACCCTTGATGATAATTTTTGTCAACTGAAATAATTTCCTGTAGCAACTTACTCTCCAGTTTTCTTTTTTGTTAAGAATAGATATGATTAGGAAATTTACAAATCTGGAACTAAGCAAGTTGTCCATACCTGTGAAGTTGTCCCAAAACACTCACAGTGATTTTTTTCTGCCTGGACAGAAAATGTTCTGATGTAACTTGTAAAGTGCCTGTGACCAGCAATGCTTATATTCTGAATGTCTACTTTTAGAGAAAGAAATGGAATTTAGGTAAGCATTTCTGAGAAGACCGCTTTGGGGAGCAATAATGTAACTGAATGCATTAGGTACAAGTAACATATTTTGCTTGAACTTCCTTATCTTCCTGGGTTAGAGGAAAAACCTACGTCTAATTCGCTCTGGCCTCTATCCCTTCTTCGAAAGTCCTAAGTCTAATGCAGCACCTCAGGCATTTTTTCTAAGAAAAGAAAACCTACTTCCATAGCAATATCACACACAGTATGCTATCAGTTTGTGAAATTCCACCCATTTACATACAGAGCAGACTTTTCCTGAAGTTGGAGGATACCTGCATCCCTACCACCGTCAGGGTTCCTTTCCTCCCTCCACAAGTGGCTGCAGCTGTGTATCATCTCATAGTGCTCTGAATCACCTCTCTCCATTCTGTCCCCCCCATCTGGAAACAGCAGCAAAGGGAGTAAGAAAATAGGAGTCACTAAAGCTATGGCGACAGCTCAGGGGATAGCCCAAAGCTCCTAGTTGTATTCTCTTTTTCCCTATAGGCAGCACCTTTGCTCTCCCAGTCGGCATATACCTCTCTATTAGATATGGTGTCAGTGCACACAAGTGGCCTCTGAGACAGAGCAGGTACAGCTCTGATACTCAACCCATCTGTAATCAATATGAAAAATACAACTCACTAAGGAAGCCACTTGCTGTAACCCATAGTATCCAATTCATCCAAAGACATTTGTGAGGAAGTTATCAGTCCTCGCTTAGAAGGAAACCTACCCCTAAAAGTCTTTTAACTTACGTATACCACTTTAGTGTAAATATTAAGTTTATAAATAAGATATCAAGCTGCATTATCTGACAGACTGTAACTAGTGGCTAGACCCTTCCCCAGAAGACTGATACAACTCCACATCAGGCTATCCCCATGGATGTCAATGTGTATATAAAAGGCTTGTTTCGATCCTAGGTTACCTGGACAATAATAACTTTCCCTAGGTCCACAGGCCAGTGCCATGTTTCTCTTCCCAAGGCACAAGCTGATCCTGGTCATTACTTATCTGGCAAAGGATCTGAGTGCCAGGATACAAACCTAGAGTCAAAAGAGTGAGAAGTTTGGGAATGTAAGCCTGTATTTGACTCTCTACTCACAGTAATTAATGAATCTTCAAAAATGTAATGATCTAAAGTTTGTTAGAAAGAACAGTAGGGTGTATAGTGGGTTAAATAGTGGGCCCCCAAAAGATATATCCATGTCCTAATCTATGGAACCTTTTATTACATTATGTAGCTAAAGAGTGGATATCATCTTCTAAGAAGTATTACTTAGTATCACTCCTCTATCCTGGATTATCCAGGAGGGCCCTAAATGCCATCACATGCATCTTTATATATATGAGAGAAAGGCAGAGGGAGCACAGACATAGACAGAAAGGATTATCCAGGAGGGCCCTAAATGCCATCACATGCCTCCTTATATATATGAGACAAAGGCAGAGGGAGAGTAGACATAGACAGAAAGGATTGTCCAGGAGGGCCCTAAATGCCATCACATGCCTCCTTATATATATGAGACAAAGGCAGAGGGAGCGTAGACATAGACAGAAAGGATTATCCAGGAGCGCCCTAAATGCCATCACATGCCTCCTTATATATATGAGACAAAGGCAGAGGGAGCGTAGACATAGACAGAAAGGATTATCCAGGAGGCAGTGTGACCACAGAGGCAGAGACTGGAGTGAATGATGCAGCCATAAGCCCAGGAATGCTGGGTCAGCCAGCAGAAGCTGGAAGAGAAAGGGAACCAATTCTCTCCTAGAGCCTCAGAGGGAAAGCAGGCCTACTGACACCTTGATTTCAGACTTCTGGCCTCCAGAATTGCGGGAGACTAAACTTCTGTTGTTTTAAGCAACTAGGTTTTTGATGATTTGTTACAGCAATCACAGGTAATGAATACAGGGGATAAAAAGTCTTTTCTGGACTTGCGTTTATACCTTGTTCAGAGATATTTTGTTCCATATCCTTCAAATCATTAGAAAAGACATTTGACCAGTGACAGTTTCCACATAATCCCTCAAGGTAATTAAAAGCTCTCACACTCTGCAAAGGCTTGCCATCACACAATTTCCTTATCCAAATAAACCAGAACTTCCAAAGAGTTCATGCTCTGTGATGGGGGATGGTTGGGGATGTCAGTGACATGCAAGTGAACCTCCAGGACTGGAAAATTCATTTTAATGGAGTCTTGTTTTTCTTTTTCATTCTCTTAATAGAAATACCTTAAATAAAAGACTGGGCATCGAATCACTGGCTTTCTACCCAGCAGGTAAATATACCCTCAACTTGCAGTGTCATGTTCTATTTAGATTTCAATTTTTTTTTCAGTCTTTAGAAATATACAACCATCTCAATTCCACCAAACCTCTTGAAACCACCACCATCAGCAGTGACTGAACCTTAATACCATTAACTAAAGACCACTCATCTCGATTCATTAAGTCACTGAATCCTCATGGACTCCCTCCTGTAAGGTCACAGGGACTCCATCTCTATATGGTGCTGCTCCCCTTCCAAGCAGACCATACTCTGCTCAAGAAGAAAGAATATCTTCACCACCACCCCTCAGCTACTGCTCTAGCTCTCTTTTATTCCTTAAGTGTCAGGGAATATCCAAAGTCAAAACTGTTGATATTTCATAGGCCAGTCCTCCATTCCCCTACCACAACCTGCATGCTAAATACATTAGGAAATTTTTCCTGATCTCCTGTCTTATGTTTGACTGTACACATTAGTACACAAGGCATGATATATGTAGTTCGGTCAGATACCACTTAAGTCCAATTGCCAATAATAAACAATATAACATTTGACAGGGGTTGGAATTTAGCCCAATTAGTACACATCTCAAATGTGCAGGGCCTCTGCAAAGATCTATACCGGTGCCCCCATTCATCTAAACTACAGAGGTCAAGGCCAAAAGTTGAAGTGGATTATTAGGACCATGACATCAAGATGTGGGATGCTAACTGCTTTAATTTTTCTAAAGGCCAAGGACTCTGTTTAAGAGCTGGCCCAGTATGACTGGTATGTTATGAAAACCTTGATAAGGAAGACTTCTAGGAGATAATAAGCTTTAACAGCAAATAAAAGAAGACATCTAAGTATTAGAAGTCTCTGGATTCATCATTATTGGACAAAAATCAAGCTAAGGAAGAAAACAGAAACAAAACTAAAGTGTCATAACCAAGGAAGGCTAGAAATCCAACTTTTATGGTACCATGTGCCACAAATTTAGAGTGGTGATTTTTTGATGTTTACACAAATCACCTGGGGACCTTGCAGTTTTTAATTCAGTATATATGGGGTTGGGCCTGAGAAGCTGCATTTCCCACTAGCTCTGAGGTGATGCAGACTGCTGGTCTAAGGATTACACTGTGAGAAGCAAAGCTTTCTAGCTTTACAGTGAAGGTCTGAAATAGTACACTACCTTTTTTCAGTTAATTATAACAGCACATATGCTGCTCTTGGGTCTTGATTAGTTCCGTGCACTCAGCTACATGCTTATCTACAAGCCTAGAAGAGCAATATTGAAAGATGATGCCCTGGGCCACCTGCCATTGCAGATTCCCAATTATGTTGTATTCTTTCCATTAGAAGCGGTTATGTTACAAGACCTCCCTGACCAAGCTCTCTGGTTGATCAAATCACAGTAACTTGTGCCTGAAGGTGGATGGCTGAGAAGGTAAGAAAGTGCCTGAGGAATTCACACTGGTCACAAGACATCAGCATGAGTTAATAGCATATAAAAGAAAGGGAATCTTATTTCTTTTCTAGAAAGCAGCCATTATAGAATCTTGACCAATGAACTTGTTTTTCTTTGCAGAATTGTTCCCATCGAAGGGTTAGGAGCCATCTCTTGCACAAACATATGGGGAAGGAACCAGAATTAATTTTGACTCAGACAGAAGACATTTGTAAAGGTTTATAAAATGCTAGGCTATTCAGCATAATTTCTCCAAAGTTCCTATATTTCTATGGAAAAGGTCCAGTAATCTTTAATGAAGAACCATATCAAACAGGACTGTCTTAAGCGTGTTGCAAAATTCAAAGAATTTCTGATTTTAAGTCAAACCACTCCTTCAATAGTCATAGCTTTGTGCCACTGATAGTGGCTTGGTGAGCTTGATTTGTCAGCAATGCCTAATCTGAGTATTAGTGAATAAAGACACTGAAGGAAGGCGAAAAGCCCCAAACCTGATACCAATCCTTTCCACTGGGTCCAAACATGTGGAGGATTGTGGAACAGCAGATGATAGAGGTTGTTCCGAAGCCCTTGAAGCACAAAGCCTTTTTTTTGGAGTAAATAGTGTGAAAACTCTCTAAGTTCCCCAAAACTTTTTAAGTTTCCCATATATAAAAGTGATATGATTGTGATTATTTTCTATTATGTTATGTTTGAATCATTTTATACTATAAATTATGACTTCTCAAATATCCTAAACGAATTTTGAAGTGAGACATCTAAGAGGATTAAACTGAATTTCAGATGTTATGTAATTTGTTGAAAAAAGAAGCTAGTAGTTGACAAAGCCAGATGGAAAAGCCAGATATTTTAGGTCCAGTTTTTTTCACATTCAGCCAAACTAACCTTCTATATATCTTTTCATATTCAACAAGTAGAAACAACCTTGCTGATTTTATAATGAGGAAAAATGCCTTACTCTTTTCATCCAGACTTAGACAACCCAAACATTGTGGATATTAATGTATCCATGCTGTCCTTCACTCATTTACACCACTAAACTCTTCTTTTCTATGACCTATGGTGATGGGCTAAGGTTGAGCTGCTGCATTGGCATAATTGAGATCTGAGTCACGCAACCTTCCAGGTAAACACACACAAGTGTGATGTTGCTGGGTACAGCACAAAAAAATATTCTTACCAACTGTAAAAATTTTAGAAGCACTTTCTATCCAATTGATATTGCTTAATATATTTGAAGGCCATACCTCCTAAAAACTCTTAATAAGAGCCATGAAATGGAAGAAACAATAACTGTTCTCTGACTAACATAATCAGGAGAGGAGTTGAATTTTTTTCACCCATGAATAGAGCATAGTCATGGTCTCATAAAATGATGCTTCCTTATTATGTAAATGATTATGGCCCTTAGGAGTGGATGACAAGGAGTAACAGTGTGACACTCCAGTGTCTGTTACATCTGTTGGAGATCTGCATGGTTTGTGTGGGCTGTCGTGTGAATACATGATGGAAAAGAATAAGGGGAAAAGTTAAATGTGTATAATTTTAGTTTCAAAAACTATCATTTTGAAAGTGTCTACTCTTTCCTTGCATTTTTATCTATTTCTCAACACAGCACTTTCCTTTCTTTTTCCCCTACGTGCATCTTCTTTGCTTCAGAATTAACAGCAATGTCCATTTAACATCAAATCTCCAAGAATTCATTATATGGATCATCATGTGTGCTTTGGAGAATTCAATCTTCCTGAACTGTGAGTCGATTTTGATTCCTCAATATCTACGCAAAACAGCTGCTAAATGTTAATAATATAGAAAATGAAACATACTCAATCATCGTTTGGAATTTTTTATGAAAGAGACCATGAGTAAAAATTTAAATCCACACAATTGTTATGAGCTCATATATCGGTTCTGCTTATAATTACCACAATCATTTTCTAGCTAATAGAATACTCATTAGGAACAGATAATTTAATAATGTGCACTCATTAATTGTTTCCAGATACACTTTCTTGACCTTTGAGTGAAAATAATCCCTTCTAGGTGGAAGGCTAGACTGTCCATAGTTGGTTGTTTGGGATACAGAAAGACATTTTTAGAGTTTGTCTAGAAGAACCAATGGAGAGTTGAAAGGAAGTCAGGATTTGCTTGATCTGTGTCAAGATGTGTCAGACGATGGGGAGGATTATGACATATTGAGTTACTGTCACTGTTTATTAAGAGGGTGCATAACTTAGCATTTCCTACTAAAATTTCATTGTAAGGGAACCAAGAGTCCCTGAATAAGGGCCATCAAGCTCATCTCCTGGAATTATTTCCTTTTTGGCACTATCTAGACTGATTACCATCACTCAGTTCTGACCCACTAGAAGAAAGTCTTGCCTTTTTCTATTATTGTCATTGCATCAACTTTAATTAAATGTACTCAATTATTGTGTAATAGATGTTTTATTAATAACTGTGCAAATTATCATGGAAAAATGTCCTTTTCAATAATGCCATCACATCAAATTTATGGAAAAAAAAAAAAAAGCCTTAACTCAGAGTCCAGTTTTAGAATAAGGAAAAAAGCTGGAGTCTTCAGTGCTCCATGTCTCATTGTCAAATAGTGCCCCCGCCACAATTAGCACCACCATCAGTGATCACCGGAAACTGACATTATAAAAAATATGACTTAACAAAGCTCCAATCAACTACAGTGACATTGCCCTCTTGTAATTCATGTCCTTTGAAAACACATATTTCAGTGCTACTAATGAAAAGCCTATTTGCTTCTCTGTTCTTTGTTAAAGTGAAATTAAGCTAACCAATTTTGCTTTTTTTTAACTACAACATCAGTATACCAGATAATGAATGTCTAATATAATTTCAATATTCTAACAAATAAAATTAAGTTTTATTATTTGAATAACTATAATAAAACAAACATATTTGATGTGATTATTTCTTTCACCTACAGGGTCTTCTATTCAAAGAAAAATGTAAGGAATATTCAAAGCTTATATAAAACTACCAGTTAGCATTCCAATTATGTAATTTTCAAAAAGAAAAAATATTAGTCATAAATAGTGTTATTCTACATAAACAACTTTGTATATATTTCTAATACTTAAACATTATTATGAGCCCTATTTCTGATAACCTAACCTTACAATATTAAACAGAAAATTCCTGAAAAAAAATAAGCACATAACCTTCTTCCTCTCCTTCTTCTATTCAAAAGTGGAGGTATATTTGTAAATAGTATTTAAAGGGGAATCAACTGTTTATATTATTACAATAATGAGAAACAGGCTTAAAGAATGGAATGTGGAGTTTTAAATTAGTATTTCCCTCTAATGATCAAACCACTGTTGAATACACTAATCCACTCATGCTGTCAGATCCATTATCGGCAATTATATTTTATTCAAGTGTAATCCCAGCGTTAAAAACAAAGCTACTGAAATCAGAAAATAAAATTTTAAAATCCTAAAAACAGCACATCGACCTGATCCTTTGGGCATTTGGTTCCCTATTATTTTAAAATAAGGTGGGGGTACTGAAAAGAACTTGGATTTTGAAATCAGTCAGACTTCTCCACATGCCAGTAATATAAATTTAGATATGTTATTTAATATCTCTCCTGTTATACAATTTGTAGAGCTATTGAAAAAAACACACAAGAGATACCTGGTTCAAGATAACTAACTAGGCTCAACCATTTGCCTCTCCTCAACCCTAAATTCTATCAAAATAATACAACACAAATAAAAATAAATTTCCAGCAATGTTGAAAGTCTGAGATGGTGTCATCAGTTGATCAGAACTGTTAACTTCCCAGAAAAGATAAGGCAGATGACAGCAAGACAGAAGACCAAAGAGAGCCAAGGCCATACAGGAAAGCAAGACCACACAGGAAAACCATATAGAAAAATAAGGGCACCACTGAAAAGTGAATACTGACAGCAGAACCCAAGAATGGCCTCATGCATGATTAAAGCAATGAGAAAAAATGGTCAGGGAGCTGTTCACCAGGTAATTAGTTGAAGAACACAGCAGCTGACTTTTGTTTCTACCCCGAGGATATAACCATGAGAATAGTTTCCAAATTAGAAAATCTGACATTAAATGAATACCTATGGAGTAGGCAGTAGAGCAGGAAAAAAAAGAAAGAAACTGCTCCCAGGTAGCCTATAACTATCACCAAAGACAAGTTCTTACTCAAAAGTCAAGGCAAGGAGACCTTCAAGATGGTAGAGGAGTAAGACATGGACATAACCTTCCTCTCCACAAAAACAACAGAAATACTTCTACATGTGGAACAACTCGAACAGAACACATACCGAATGCTGGCAAAAGACCTCAGACTTCCCAAAAATGTGGCTGACAGGGTCTTGGTGCTCCGGCTGGGAGTCAGGCCGGTGCCTCTCAAGTGGGAGAGCCAAATTCAGGACACTGGTCCACCAGAGACCTCCCAGCTGCAAGTAATATCAAACAGCAAAAGCTCTCCCAGAGATCTCCATCTCAACACTAAGACCAGCTCCACTTAATGAACAGCAAGCTACTTTGCTTGTGCCTATGCCAAACAACGAGCAAGACAGGAACACAACCACATCCATTAGCAGAGAGGCTGCCTAAAATCATAATAAGGCCACAGACACCCCAAAAAACACCACTGGACGTGGTCCTGCCCACCAGAAAGACAAGATCCAGCCTCATCCACCAGAACACAGGCACTAGTCCCCTCCACCAGGAAGCCTATACAAACCACTGAACCAACCTTACCCACTGGAGGCAGACACCATAAACAACAGAAACTATGAACCTGCAGCCTGCGAAAAGGAGAACCCAAACACAGTAAGTTAAGCAAAACGAGCAGACAAACACACAGCAGATGAAGAAGCAAGGTAAGGAAACCTTCAGGCCAAACAAATGAAGAGGAAATAGGCAGTCTACCTAAAAAAGAATTCAGAGAAATGATACTAAAGATAATTCAAAATCTTGGAAATAGAATGGAGAAAATACAAGAAACGTTTAAAAAGGAGCTAGAAGAACTAAAGAGCAAACAAACAATGATGAACAACACAATAAATGAAATTAAAAATAGTCTAGAAGGAATCAATAGCAAAATAACTGAGGCAGAAGAATGAATAAGTGACCTGGAAGATAAAATACTGGAAATAACTACTGCAGAGCAGAATAAAGAAAAAAGAATTGAGGACAGTCTCAGAGACCTCTGGGACAACATTAAATGTACCAACATTCTAATTACAGAGGTCCCAGAAGAAGAAGACAAAAAAAAAGGGACTGAGAAAATATTTGAAGAGATTATAGATGAAAACTTCCCTAATATGGGAAAAGAAATAGTCAATCAAATCCAGTAAGTGTAGAGAGTCTCATACAGGATAAAACCAAGGCAAAACATGCCAAGACACATATTAATCAAACTATCAAAAATTAAATTCAAAGAAAAAGCATTAAAAGCAGCAAGGGAAAAACAACAAATAACATATAAGGGACTCCCCATAAGGTTAACAGCTGATCTTTCAGCAGAAACTCTTCAAGCCAGAAGGGAGTGGCAGGACATATTTAAAGTGATGAAAGGGAAAAACCTACAAACAAGAATACTCTACCCAGCAAGGATCTCATTCAAATTCGACAGAGAAATTAAAGCCTTTACAGACAGGCAAAAGCTAAGAGAATTCAGCACCACCAAACCAGCTTTACAACAGATGCTAAAGGAACTTCTCTAGGCAGGAAACACAAAACAAGGAAAAGAGCTACAAAAACAATAAAGAAAATGGTAATACCAACATACATATTGATAATTACCTTAAATGTAAATGGATTATATGCTCCAAGCAAAAGACATAGACTGGCTGAATAGATACAAAAACAAGACCCGTATATATGCTTTCTAGAAGAGACCCATTTCAGACCTAGGGACACATACAGACTGAAAGAGAGGGGATGGAAAAAGATATTCCATGCAAATGGAAACCAAAAGAAAGCTGGAGTAGCAATTCTCATATCAAACAAAATAGACTTTAAAATAAAGACTATTACAAGAGACAAAGAAGGACACTACGTAATAATCAAGGGATCAATCCAAGAAGATATAACAATTGTAAATGTTTATGCACCCAACATAGGAGCACCTCAGTACATAAGGCAAATGCTAACGCCAAAAAAGGGGAAATTGACAGTAACACAAACATAGTAGAGGACTTTAACACCCCACTTTCACCAATGGACAGATCATCCAACATGAAAATAAATAAAGAAATACAAGCTTTAAATGATACATTAAACAAGATGGACTTAATTGATATTTATAGGACATACCACCCAAAAACAACAGAATACAGTTTCTTCTCAAGTGCTCATGAAACATTCTTCAGGATAGATCATATCTTGGGTCACAAATCAAGCCTTGGTAAATTTAAGAAAATTGAAATCGTATCAAGAAACGTTTCTGTCCACAACACTATGAGACTAGATATCAATTACAGGAAAAAATCTGTAAAAAATACAAACACATGGAGGCTAAGCAATACACTACTAAATAACCAAGAGATCACTGAAGAAATCAAAGAGGAATTGAAAAAATAGCTAGATACAAATGACAATGAAAACACGATGTCCCAAAACCTATGGGATGCAGCAAAAGCAGTTCTAAGAGGGAAGTTTATAGCAATACAATCCTACCTCAAGAAACCAGAAAAATCTCAAATAAACAACCTAAACTTTCACCTAAAGCAATTAGAGAAAGGGGAACAAAAAAACCCAAAGTTAGCAGAAGGAAAGAAATCTTAGAGATCAGATCAGAAATAAATGGAAAAGAAATGAAGGAAACGATGGCAAAGATCAATAAAACTACAAACTGGTTCTTTGAGAAGATAAACAAAATTGATAAACCATTATGCAAACTTATCAAGAAAAAAAGGGAGCACACTGAAATCAATAGAATTAGAAATAAAAATGAGAAGTAACAACTGACACTGCAGATATACAAAGGATCATGAGAGATTACTACAAGCAACAATATGACAATAAAATGGACAACCTGGAAGAAATGGACAAATTCCTAGAGAAGCACAACCTTCCGAGACGAACCAGGAAAAAACAGAAAATATAAACAGACCAATCACAAGCACTGAAATTGAGACTGTGATTAAAAATCTTCCAACAAACGAAAGCCCAGGACCAGATGGCTTCACAGGCGAATTCTATCAAACATTTATAGAAGAGCTAAGACCTATCCTTCTCAAACTCTTTCAAAATATAGCAGAGGGAGGAACACTCACAAACTCATTCTACGAGGCCACCATCACCCTGATACCAAAACCAGACAAAGATGTCACAAAGCAAGAAAACTACAGGCCAATATCACTCATGAACATAGATGCAAAAATCCTCAACTAAATACTAGCAAACAGAATCCAACAGCACATTAAAAGGATCATAAACCATGAACAGGTGGGGTTTATCCCAGGAATGCAAGGATTCTTCAATATATGCAAATCAGTCAATGTGATAAACCATATTAACAAATTGAAGGAGAAAAACCATATGATCATTGCAAAAGATGCAGAAAAAGCTTTCGACAAAATTCAACACCCATTTACGATAAAAACCTCCAGAAAGTAGGCACAGAGGGAACTTACCTCAACATAATAAAGGCCATATATGACAAGCCCACAGCCAACACTGTTCTCAATGGTGAAAAACTGAAACATTTCCACTAAGATCACGACAAGACAAGGTTGTCCATTGTCACCACTACTACTAAGCATAGTTTTGGAAGTTTTAGCCACAGCAATCAGAGAAGAAAAAGAAATAAAAGGAATCCAAATCGGAAAAGAAGAAGTAAAATTGTCACTGTTTGTAGATGACATGATACTATACATAGAGAATCCTAAAGATGCTACCAGAAAACTACTAGAGCTAATCAATGAATTTGGTAAAGTAGCAGGATACAAAATTAATGCACAGAAATCTCTTGCATTCCTATATACCAGTGATGAAAAATCTGAAAGGGAGATGAAGGAAACATTCCCATTTACCACTGCAACAAAAAGAATAAAATATCTAGGAATAAACCTGCCTAAGGAGACAAAAGACCTGTATGTAGAAAACTATAAGACACTGATGAAAGAAATTAAAGATGATACAAACATATGGAGAGATATACCATGTTCTTGGATTGGAAGAATCAACATTGTGAAAATGCCTCTACTACCCAAAGCAATCTACAGAGTCAATGCAATCCCTATCGAACTACCACTGGCATTTTTCACAGAACTAGAACAAAAAATTTCACAATTTGTATGGAAACACAAAAGACCTGGAATACCCAAAGCAATCCTGAGAAAGAGAAATGGAGCGGGAGGAATCAGGCTCCTGGACTTCAGACTATATACAAAACTACAGTAATCAAGACAGTATGGTACTGGCACAAAAACAGAAATATAGATCAATGGAATAGGATAGAAAGCCCAGAGATAAACCCATGCACATATGGTCAACTTATCTTTGATAAAGGAGGCAAGAATATACAATGGAGAAAAGACAGCCTCTTCAGTAAGTGGTGCTGGGAAAACTGGACAGCTACATGTAAAAGAATGAAATTAGAACACTCCCTAACACCATACACAAAAATAAACTCAAAATGGATTAAAGACCTAAATGTAAGACTAGACACTATCAAACTCTTAGAGGAAAACATAGGCAGAACACTCTATGACATAAATCACAGCAAGATACTTTTTGACCCACCTCCTAGAGAAACGGAAATAACAACAAAAATAAACAAATGGGACCTAGTGAAACTTAAAAGCTTTGGCACAGCAAAGGAAACCATAAACAAGACGAAAAGACAACCCTCAGAATGGGAGAAAATATTTGCCAATGAAGCAACTGACAAAGGATTAATCTCCAAAATTTACAAGCAGCTCATGCAGCTCAATATCAAAAAGCACACGACCCAATCCAAAAATGGGCAGAAGACCTAAATAGCCATTTCTCCAAAGAAAATATGCAGTTTGCCAAAAGACACCTGAAAGGATGCTCAACATCACTAATCTTTAGAGAAATGCAAATCAAAACTACAGTGAGGTATCTCCTCACACCATTCAGAATGGCCATCATCAAAAAATCTACGAACAGTAAATGCTGGAGAGGGTGTGGAGAAAAGGAAACTGTCTTGCACTGTTGTTGGGAATGTAAATTGATACAGCCACTATGGAGAACAGTATGGAGGGTCCTTAAAAAACTAAAAATAGAACTACCATACGACCCAGCAATCCCACTACTGGGCATATACCCTGAGAAAACCATAATTCAAAAATAGTCATGTACTACAATGTTCATTGCAGCTGTATTTACAATAGCCAGGACATGGATGCAACCTAAGTGTCCATCAACAGATAAATGGATAAAGAAGATGTGGCATATTTATACAATAGAATATTACTCAGCCATAAAAAGAAATGAAATTCAGTTCTTTGTAGTGAGGTGGATGGACCCAGAGTCTGTCATACAGAGTGAAGTAAGTCAGAAAGAGAAAAACAAATACCATATGCTAACACATATATATGGACTCTAAATAAAAAAAATAAAAATGGTCATGAAGAACCTAGGGGCAAGATGGGAATAAAGACAGATCTACTAGAGAATGGACTTTAGGATATGGGGAGGGTGAAGGGTAAGCTGGGATAAAATGAGAGATTGGCATGGACAAATATACACTTCCAAATGTAAAATAGATAGCTAGTGGGAAACAGCCGCATAGAACAGGGAGATCAGCTCGGTGCTTTGTGACTACCTAGAGGGGTGGGATAGGTTGGGTGTGAGGGAGGGAGACGCAAGAGGGAAGCGATATGGGGATATACGTATATGTGTAACTGAATCACTTTGTTATAAAGCAGAAACTAAAAAAAAAAAAAAGACCTAAAAAGTAGAAAAAAATAGATATCTAGTGGGAAGCAGCCACACAGCACAGGGAGATTAGCTTGGTGCTCTGTGACCACCTAGAGGGGTGGTACTAGGAGCATGGGTGGGAGACACAAGAGGGAGGAGATATGGGATATATTTATACATATAGCTGATTCAGTTTGCTATAAAGCAGAAACTAACACACCATTATAAATCAGTTATACTCCAATAAAGATGTTAAAAAAGAAAAAAAAGTCAAGGTGGTTTCATACTCTAATCATGAACCCTCTTTATCCTCCAGTATACTCATATACACACACACACACACACACACATTCAACTGCCTAAGCTGGGGGTACTGCAATCCATAGAAATAACCAAGAATCAACAGACATTTGAAAGAAATAACAACATGAAACCAGCAAATTAATCTGAAACAGGAAAATGAAATCACCATCAAATACTAACATAGGAATGAAAAGAAATAAGACAAGAAAACTAATAGTTTCAGAGATATTCAAGAGGATCGTGCAAACATATTAAAAATTAATGAAAGAGCAACCTTCAATGAAAAAAGAATACTAGAATACTTAAAAATTCAAAACACAGTTACTGAAATAAGAATTAAATAGACATACACTAAATAGCAGACTTTACATAGTTGAAGATTGAATTAGCGATCTGAAAAATCAAGGCAAGGAATTCTTTCAGAAGGCAGTTGCAAATGGACCCAAAAAAAAAAAAGCATAAGATTGGAAGTAACCTGAATGTCCATCGGCAGATGAATGGATAAAGAAGATGTGGTACACATATACAATGGAATATTACTCAGCCATAAAAAAATGAAATAATGCCACTTACAGCAACATGGATGGACCTGGAGATTATCAAACTAAGTGAAGTAAGTCAGACAGAGAAAGATAAATATCATATGATATCATTTATACGCGGAATCTAAAAATAAATGATACAAACTTATCTACAAAACAGAAACAGACTCACAGCCTTAGAGAATGAATTTATGGTTACCAGCATGGAAGGGTCGGGGGAGGGATAGGTTGGGAGTTTGCAACTGACATGTACACACTGCTATGCTTAAAATAGATAACCAACAAGGACCTAATGTAAAAATAATTAATTAAAAGTTTTAAAAATATATAAAAAATAAAAAACACTTTTATAAAAATGAATAGCTTTGACTAGACTAAAATAGAAGATACAAAATTTTAAAATATACTTTATACTTGGTAAGGGTATACATTGTCTCATAAAACTTTTATAATATGTGTATGCATTAGGTTGCAATTACATTATATTTCTTATTCTGGGTCACAGTTACTAAAGTTTGAAATAAATGGTCCTATGTTATCAAGTAAAAAAAAAAAAAAAAAAGATTAAAAGAAAAGGATCTGGGGATAAAGGCAAAATTCCAATCTCACTGCAGTAGAAGTTCCAGAAGAAGAAAACCAATAGAATGAGAAGGAGGCTAGAGTAACATTATTAAATAGAATTTAGGATGAAATTGCCAAATATTTATTTAGATTAAAAGGTGTAATTCTCTTCTAGAGACGTGAGTTCATATGTCCACCAAAGGGCAAGTACCAAGATGTCTACAGAAGCTTTATTCATAACAGCCAAAACCTGGAAGCAACCTAGATGTCTTTCAACAGGAGAGAAGATAAATCAATCCTGGTATATTTATACAATGGAATACTAAATAGCGTTTTCAAAAACATCAACTAATGCTAAATGTAACACTGTGGATAAATCTCACTAACTTAGAGATGAGTCATAAAAAGCCAGAAACAAGAGAGTACATATGTTCCATTTATTTGTAAGTCAAGGAGAGACAAAACTAATCAATGATGAAAAGGAGTCAGCATATGGTACATTGTTGAAAGGTGAGAATATCAACTAAGAAATAACATAAGGGAGACTTCTGGAAAGTGATCCTTTGGTGTTTACATGGGTATGTGTGTATTTATAAAACTATGAGTTATACACTGAAGATTTGTGCACATTACAATATTTATGTTTACCTCAATAAAAAACCATCATGGAGTTCAAGTCATAAAGAAAGTAGAGCAGTCACAGATGTTTTTGTAACAAAGAGCCTTCACTAATCACTCTACATATTTCTGTTTTGATTGATTTACAACTGTAACATGTATAGCCAAAAATTTTCAAGACAAATAAGGCAAATGATGTGCCTGGTATAGTGCCTTCTACACTCCAGAAATAATAGGTCTTTATCATATCTTAACTTTTAATGACTCGTCCTAGTCAAGTAAATTAGTTAATGGAAATGTTTACACCATAAATAAATACATAGCACTCTTTATGTATCATAATAGATTTTAAATTGGATATTTAAAGGTCATTATTTCCTCAGAATTTCACTAAAATTCTGCAAGGCTTTGCACGTTTTACTTCTGATCTGAAAATGAGACAACTGGGCTTCATACAGTCAGTGATCTGCTGGAAAATTATGCTGTCAGGACTGTGACCCAAATCTGCTGATTTCAAGTCAATTAAAATTTCCACTAACCATGCAGTGAAAATCTACTGAAACATGTGAGTGAAATACTTTTTTTCTTCTCATAGATCATGGAGTAAAAACTCCTATCAAGGTTAAATAGGAAAAGTAATGAGGATTTGTTTATGTATCACCTCTGAGCCATCATCATTTGGTCGTCACTTCACTCATGATGTCCCACCAATTCACACCATCAATGAACATTTGGAAAACATAGATTTCCAGAAATTAGAATGCCTGCTTGTCCTTTAGCAAAATAGATATTTAAGTAAGCACATCTCCTCTAACACAAAATGTGGAAATTGAAGAAGCAGTGAAAAAATATATTTCCATAGATTTTAGCTGATAGCCTGTGAATTCTGGGCTCTGAAACTTAACTGATTTCAAGGTCACAAGTAATATGTCATTGTTAGGCACTTGTAATAATCAAGATATTCAGAGAAAATAGATAACAAAATAGGAAAATGGCAATATTGCCAGAACCTCAGCATGTGTTGAGTTCCTTCACTGGACTGCTTAATGCTAACAAGAATAAAAGAAAGGTCAGGTACAGTTTCTTTAATAATTTTGAACTCTAAGAGGTCATTAGGTAAACCTTCTTGAACACAAAATCTAATAAAGATCATAAGTCATTAGTAACCTGACTCACATTTCTTATTAATATTTCCTTCTTTGCTCATTCTTTAAGCAGATAAAACTATTCCATTTTCCTATAAATTAATGTCACATGCTTAAAGATAGTAAAAGCATGCAAGTGTTATATTCTTATAGATAGCTTCCTCTCCAAATTGATGGTAGCACTAAAATGTATAATGCAGAACAGTCTATGTCACAGAAAAGTCCCTATTGTTAAATTACCATATTACTGAATTTTCAAATGATTACGACAATTTATTGTCCTTGGAATTTATGTTCATTACATGGGCAAATTGAAATTGCCATTTTCTTTTAGCACAATATGTTATCATTTCAGAGCTATTTAAGTAATGTACCAAAAAAGCACAGTGAGCAGATAAATGGAGATTGCTAAAAGTAATTCAATAAATAATAATCAAAGTAGGACAATCAAAAAAGAAAGTCATATGAAAAATGCCAAATTTACAATATTTTAAGGCAAGTAAACTAAGCGTTCTCCTTTTCTCTTGAAATGTTATTTAACATGCCCACTCTCTTTCTTGGTTCTGGGAGGTTAGGTCAGAGGTGGAAAGGGGATAAAGCACACCTTCCTAAAGGAGCACCTCTCTGCTCTCTGCTCCAGCTTCTCCAATTTCCTGATGCTCTGGAGTGAATTCAAACGTGATCACTTGGAATGAGGTTCAGAAATTCTGACTCCATTCCTTAGGAATTATGCATTCAGTTCAAAGGTTCATTTGAAAATTTTGTTTAAACACAAAGCATGCAAAAAAGATTGCATGAAGTTTGGATAGAGTAATAAACAGAGACTCTTGCTAAGACCAGATTCTCTACTGCTCCAAATATTCCACAAAGGTATCAACTTCTACTCAGGTAAGCATTGCAGTCACACTGTCTGTCTGTCAATCTCTCTCAACTTTCTTCCTAGTCAACTTCTACCTGTGGGCCACTCCTCAAGAACCCTCTTAGTGTCTGGTTTGACTTAATTCCTTTGCAAAGAGAAGAGTTTTATGGAAAAGAGGATTTGCTGCACTCCAGGTAGGATTAAAGCATACCTCTCCTGGCTGTGCCTGGGTTTCCTAGCATAGAAGAAAGAGGTTATCCATAACTAAGAAAATAGAGAGAGGAATAACTGTACTGAACTCTGTGGCGGGCAGGGAGAAGTGAGGGTGTGGCCAGTGATTGAGAGAAAAGAGGATCCCCAGTAAGTGATGCAACCTCAGAGATTCTTTGGAGAACCAAAATATCTAAGAAAGTTTTTCAAGTTACTTCCTGTGTTGGGTACTAGGTAAACTTGATCCTTCATTTTTCCTTCACTTTATATTATTCTACATTGTTTACTATTGCTTTGGCAAAAGGATAGAATTGTTTAGGGAAACTCAAAAGAGGGCTGGGGGTTGGCTATTGTAACAATAAAATACAACACATGCTGTTATTATTCTAAATCCCTACTCAACACTTGCAATTCTGACCCTACATATTTCCTAAGCTCATCTGGACAAGGTCAGGAATTTAGTTAATTGCCCCTCTATTTTGAAAGTTGTATTTCTAAAAAGTTCTATGGTCAGCAAAACTTGTTTGGCGAGATAATGGTCTTACACAAAATATGGGGTTAAGAGATAAACAATAAAATGGCAATAAATACAACTTCAAAGCAGTAAGCAAACTCTCTAGGATCATCTGTTACCAAACCCAAACTAGATTTATCCATTAAAACCTGCTTTGGTAGGTAAGTATTCTTTTGAATCCTCTCCATCAGAAAATGCTGCAGAGTTTTCTGCTGAGACAAATTCTTTCATAAGTTTTATGTTATGCAGACTCTGTGGCAGCTCTAGATTTCTATATAAAAAGAGCTTACGGGCAGTTACCTAGTCCAAAAAAGGGGACTTGACTTGAAGCAGGGCTTACTATAGTAAGTACATTGCTACTAATGTTCATTTGAGGATCGATGGATATGGGGAGAGCAAGGATTGTCAAAATCCCCCAAACGACCCCCTTGATATCACTATGGTATAGACTGGGTTTTTTTAATAGTTTCCAAATAGATCTTGCAACTTAACATTTGCCTTTGTTGTAGTTTTCCAAAAGTTTCATCAAATGCCTGCTTAAACGTTTGGAGTTTTCATGAATTATAATAACTAGTCCTGGTTTTCTTAGACAGACATATTACAGATAGATTTATTTGTACTGTACTACCCAAGAAACCTGGAAGTCCTGTGTTCTGTTTAAGAAACTCTGAAAGGTACAAACTTAAATACATCTTGGATAATATTGGTTTCCTTTCTTTGAGTTCCTATCAGCCAAGATAGAAAAGCCACCAGTCAGAAGGGCATATAAGTTCCAGCCAGGAAAAGCTGGGTATTCATTGTACTTTGCACCCTTGCCTCAGGAGCTCTTCACCCTTCAGGTCGCAGCATAAATGCCATTTCCTCCAAGAAGTCTCCCCTCATTTCCCAGGTTTAGTTTAAGTGTCATTCCTGAATGTTCATATGCATCCTGTACTACGTCTATTGTAGCACTTCACATCCTACGTTATAATTGTTTATTTATGTGCCTTCTTCTATTCCTAGATGCAAGCTCTTTGGGGGCAGGAACCATTTTTTCTCGTGTATATATAACTAAAGAGTCTATCTACTAACCCCTAGCGCAGTGCCTGGTACTCTAAGACGTTTAGTAAGTAATGTTGTGAAGGAATGAAGGAATGAGTAAACGAACACTTCTCTCTGCATTGAATTCTGATGAATGGGATGCCCTCCTACTCCATGACCCTACCACTAGCCTGTATCACTTTGGATATCACTTCCTTCCTGGAATCCCTTTGATACTCTCCTATCTGTTGGACTGAATCCCCATTATAATCTTCACTTGATCCACTCCTGAGCTCTTCAAGAAATTATAAGATATTTAAAGGCAGAAGAATGTATCTTGTTCACTACTATATCCTCAGTACCAAGGACAGGGCCTGACAAATAGAAACTAATAAATAAGCATTTTTTGAAAGAATAAATGAGTAAATAAATCAATGAATGATACAGCCCATTACCCCCTCAGAGGCCAGACTTCAGAACTATATAGATTACTCCCATCCCTCTATCAGCCTTAGGTTTCTTTCTATCTTCACTGGCTGTGATGCTAAGGACTAAACACACCTTACACTCAAGAGTGTCCTAAAAGAGATCATGAATCTGTTCTCATTCGGATTAGTATTGAGAGCATTTCAGATGTGATATCTTTCATCTGTGCCTTTAAAGAAGACATACCCTCCTTGCACAACTTGTTAATGACCAATATCAAGCAAGTCTCAGACCCTACAAATTCATCCACAGAGGTCTCCTTGCTCCATAAGGCTTTAGATCTACCTGGCTACTGACACTCAGCTCTGTCACTCTTTTTTTTTTTTTTTTTTTTTATCCCTCATATTTGACCTGGGGTTTCTGAATGATCCATGAAAATTTAGTTCCATATTTTAAATTTCATTAAAGTTGACTCTATTAAAAGAATACCCCTTCATCTCTATTTAAAATTTAAATTTCTCATATGACTTAAAGCTTTCCAGGTATAATCCCAGACTAATTTTCTACCCACGGACTTAAAATTTGCTTTTGGTTTATCTGACTCTGACCCTCAAAATTTAACAAGAACTTTAGCTCGCATACTCACTCTCTCTTTTCCCTCTTGACTCCAGCTACCTAAAGTAAAATACTTTCCTTTAATTTTTAGCCCTTAAGACTCAGTGTCAAGCATCTACTCCTTAGACACAAATCCCAGCCAGGATGATCTTTGTCATTATGTGAATAGAAATTGAGACTCAGATACTCTATTCCACTACAAAAGAGTTAATATATTAGCAGCAGAAATACAAGTATACTATGTCATAGGACAAGCACAAAGTCATTTATATTCTTTTTTCCTTGTTTGTAGAGTAGCAAAAACCAAAAGAAAATTCCGTTCATTTTCTTCAGTGATGTCTAATATAATCTTGGATTATAAATTTTGAACAGAAATTGACTTAGCTGTATAGAGATAGCTTGTAACAACATGTAGTAACACAGTTGAAAACTTCTGGCGAAATGTGTATTGAGTATTGAGCACAGGGATTTAGCTCTAAAATGACTGTAAGTGAATTTTTTGAAAGGCATAAATCCACGAGGATAGAGAGAAAGGGAGAGATCCAGAAACTTAAAAGCAAAAGGTTGTGTGGTAACCGACATTACAACCTGAGATCTTTTTTGAATCCCAAATTGGGAAAGCTCAGGAGCAAAATTACGTACATTGCAGAACCCACAGAGTCTCAGAAATTGGTGGCTCTGGGTATCTTGGAAAGTTGGGGTGAAGATGGAGCTACAACCAAAGTTTGGTTGAAAATGTAAGAAACAAGCCTTATGCACAAACCAGTGCCCCTCTCTCACCCTGACAGAAGACCAGAGGTTTGTTTTCTGGAAAGGTAACAGAAGGTCTCAGGGTTGTAGAACACCAACCACAGCTACAGTGCAATTGGTTGGGGTGTGGGCGTGGGGCTCAATTTAAAATAGTTTACAACGTAGACACACTAACATTCAGACCTTCAGCTTTCTTCCACCTCTAGCCTCTCAGAATGCTAGCAATCAGATGTAAACCCTCGAGTCAAGAAACTGGAGGAGATTTCTCCTGGAAATCTGACCAGCCCAAGAGAAAACACCTAAAGAAACAGACATCCAGGGTTACCAAGTTACCCAAGGCAAGGGCCAGCCTGATCACAATAGGAGTAAATATCACATTTAAGGAAGTACAGAGCTCCTATCAGCTTGCTATTGTCCCATCTTTAAATATGAGGCAGATATCACTACATATCTGAGGCAACATCTAGTATGAAAAGTGGCAACCAAGAGAAAAAAAGAACGAAAGAAAGCAATCTGAAAGGAAAAGAAACCATGCAGAGGAAAAAATATTCAAACAAATACTATCAATATGAGCCAGAAAGAAATAATAAAAAGCATAGTTGTGTAGAAAGAAGATGATGCTATTTTTAAAAGGGGGAGTGGGTATTTAGAGAACAAAAGGAGTTCTTGGCATTCAAAATGTGACAGCAGAAATGAAAAAAAAATCTCAATAGAATGTTTGGAAGATAAAGGATATGTTGCAAAAAGACAAAACGACAGAAATAGAGAAAAGATAATAAAAAGAGCTCCAAAAGGAAAAAAACAGAAAACTGAAGGGAAGGGATTCTTCAAATAACTATTTAAGAATTTTCCCAGAAATGAGGCTCTGAGTTGCCTTATTGGAAAGGCCTGAGAAGAATCCAGCACCTTGGATTAAAATGGACTCACACTAGTGCACATCATCACGACATTTCACAACTTCAGGAAAAAGATAATATATTCTTCCAGAGATAATAAAATAGGTTTTATACGAAGGATCAAGAATCAGTGAGGATCTAATATACAGCATGGTGGTTATAATGAACAAAACTGTATTATATACTTGAAAGTTGCTGAGTAGATCTTAAATGTTTTCACCACGAAAAGAAATGGCAATTATGCGACATGATGAAGGTGTTAGCTTACCCAGTGGTGGTAATCATTCTGTAATATATTCATGTATTAAATCGACACCTTGTATACCTTAAACTTACACAATGCTGTATGTCAATTATATCTCAATAAAGCTGGGGGGGGGATAGAACTGGAGCATCATTAGGCTCCTCAACAACAATCTGAAAGAAAATTGTCTCTAATTTACAAATCCAGCCAAATATTAATTATAGGTAAGAGTAAAATAAAGACGTTTTTAAACAGTTGAGTTGTCAAAAACCCTACCTACTATGTATCCAGTCTCAGGAAGCTATGGACAATGTGATCTACCAAAATGAGGGAGTAAACCTGGAAAGAGAAAGATATGGGATCTAGGAAATGGAGATTAGAACAAGGAGAAAGGCAAAATACAGAGAGATTATGAGATACAGCTTGAGAAAGCATCAGCCAGTCAGGAGCAGATTACAGGTCTCAGGTGAAATATCTTCAAGGAAATGAAACTGATACGATATTTAATGTGTTTGAACACGTTGAGAGTAGATTTTAACAGTTGCAGCAAAGAAAACTGGCAGAAAAAGAAAACCATGACAAATATAAGCACGAGCTATGGGGTGAGGGACAAAATATAGACAGGAAAGGAAAATTTATCACAGCGTACTGCATGGCTTCATTGTGAATCTTCTTACATAATCAAAATAATATTAACATGTATTGATCTAACTGAAATTACAATGTTTGTAATGCAACCTATTCATGTGTGTGAGGGAAGGGAGCAATGAAAGAGGGTTAAATCTTCATCTTCTATACCTGAAAGTCAGTAGATAGAAAACAAACCTTTTTTTTGTAATGGGGGCAGTGGCTAGCAATATAAGCATGTTATTTAGATGTATATAGGTAAATACCAAGAGGATTGAATCACTGTAGTGTAAAGTGGGAGAGAAAAACCTAAGAAGCACCTCACATGTTTTACCTTCTTTGTAAATTATAAGGAAGGACCACCTTCTTAACCGAGAGGACTTCTCTATATGCTACGGTCATGTGTCTGCAGCCTCATCTATAGAGCTATGAGCTCTCCATTGAGGAGTTACAGAGCCACCGCATTACCCTTACTCTTACTTCAGGAGTTCTTATGCCATCCCCATTTGGTTATTCCTTTTAACCTTACTTTATATTCACTATTAGTCTTTTCCAGTAGAATATGGTCTTTCCACTTCACATTCACATCTGCAACTTCTACTGTGTCCTCCACTTCCCATCACAGCCACACAGAGCTTCTGTACTCATATGCAGCTGCAACATGATCACCTTCCGGTTAAATAAAGGTCAAATCAGGCACTCTCTGTTCTTCAGGCTGATGTGGTTGCTCTGACTGATTTCTACTCTTACCAGTACTGATGGCCTGATTAGATTCCAATTACAGCTCTCTTCAGTCTGGCACCTAATTGAATTGGAATCTGGAGGCTTCGGCCACACAAGCTCCCTCTGCTCTTAAAAAATGCAGATGGTCTTTAAGGCAAGATACTCTGCTCCCAACTAATTAGATACACAGTAGACATTTCTGGTATGTTTTGATACTAAGTCCCAACATAGCTGTGTCTGTTGTGCAGGAGGCTAGCGGCCAGTTAGTAAAATAATTTTAAATTCTCAGAGAAAAAAGTACTGAGTAGCAAGACCATAACAGCAGTATAGAACAACCATTCATTTACTCATCCAGTCACTCAACAAACATTGATGAGAATCTGCTTTCTGCTTGGAATGCTGGTCAGGAGGGATAGAGAACAGAGGCATGGTTTCTGCCCACATGGAGCTCATAATTGAACAAGGAAGTGAGCCAACAGAACCATTGACTATGATGTGTCTTCTGATAGCTCTGTGACAGAGATTTAGACCTTCAGAATTTTAGATCACATTTTCCAAAACATGAAAGGCATTCCAAACAAAACTTTCAGGAATGTAGGATGGGAGCAAAGCGGGGTATATTTATTATTAAGACTTTCCAGAGTGCCCACTTTTCCAGCTAATGGTGATGGGACATAGACACCTTCATCTGAACCACCAATCCTTGCTTATTTGTAGGAAGAAATTGCTGTGGAGGCACAGGAGTCACCTGAGATGACTGAAAGAAAATTACCCAAAATTAGGATCATTGCCCTCTGTCTTCTGTCAGCCTTCCAGCTGCACAAGCAGTATTTCCTAATAGTCTAGGAGTCATGGACTCTGTGTTCATTTATATCTTTATCTTGTTAATTTTTCTATTCCAACCTTGGAGTAGCCTCTCTCGTTCTACAAATGGGTAAGCCTAGGAAAGCTGTTCTATAAATTTCCTTGACAGCTAGAAATAAAATCTAATTTTTCTAGAGGGTTGCATGATAAATCTCTATTAAGATTTCCTACAAGTAGTAGTTAATGACATGTTTGACCAAGCACATGTCTGGCTGACAAATGCCATCATATGGTCACATGTGATGGACACACAGATATACTGCCTGGATCTCTCTTAAGGAATGAAGGGCCTGTTCCCCCAGCTGTTGAGAATGCTGACAGAAGACGATCTCCAAAATCTAGTCCTCTTTGAGGACTGACTTAGCTGAAGAAAACTGCCTTGCTAAAAGTTATACTTCCTTCCAGGGTCAGTTCACATCCACACGTCAGTGTGGGAACATGAAGACCATGTTCTCTCATCCCCACCCAAGAAAGCTCTAAAGGGCCATCCCAGCCCTAGAGCTCCTCAAAGAGTCAGCTAACACAATTATGGAGATTGACTGAAGCTCAACTCCTTCCTAACCAACCCCACTTTTCAGCTCCCTTCCACAACCCAATAACAATCCCTAATGGATGTCCTGCCCATTAATCTCCATTTGAAAATCTGTTTCCCAGGGAACAGATTTTGTGACCATAGATTAACTAGTTCAGAAACAGTACACCTTCCTGCTCTAGAACTTTAACTCAATATAGACTGGAAATTACTTTTCAGTTGTCTTTCATTGGAGTTAGTACTGTTGGTAAACATCAGTGACGGAATTTTAAATGAAGAATAAATGAGATCTCCCAGCCTTAAGTCAAACCTCTACCACTAAAATGGATTCCAACTTGGCCAGCTTCAAATTTCTTCTCCTTCTCCACCTTCCATTAAGGTAATCCCTTGCTTGAATGGAGAATAAGGAAGGAAGATGGAGGAGAGAGCAAGAGGCAAACGCTGATAGAAGCTGAGGCATTTGGGGGGAGATACTGGGAGTGAAAGGCTGAAAGCAGAAGTGGCACACATAGACAATGGATGGGAAAGGAGAAAAAAGGAGGTTGTAAGAGTTATTACTGGGCATTGTGTCCCCTTCATGATGATTAAGTACAAATGGAAGATTTGAGTTATTCTGAAATTTCATTTATTTGCATATGCTCTTTTGATGAGAGTTTCATTTCATATGCACCTGTGCGTCATGTCTTAGAAACACTGCAGTGTCAGTGAAGATGGAATGGGCTTCAGCCCACCTTCTCCTACTGTATCCACTGCATCCCATCCACATTCTCCCACTGAACTCCTCCCCAGCTGGACAACTTCAGCTCCAAGTAGTACACGTGAGTGGACACAAAGCATTTTCAATATTGACCACAAAATGGCAGAAGAAGGACTGACCCCAAACATTCTTACTTTATATGTTAAAAGCAGGTGGTCTATCAAGACCTTAAGTTAAAAATAAGAGTAAAGAAGTTGTAAAATTTGAAGAAGTAAGGTGCAATAAAAGTCATGTTACTTAAAACAATCATTACTTGGTACTCTAAAGTAGAAATTACTTTGTTATAAAATAAGTAGAACCTGGAAATTATGTCTAGTAAGTAAGCTAAGCTTCTGTCTAAACATCAGCAATTATTTATGTATTTGTTCTGAAAATTTGCCTTGCACTGCAGAGATAGGCATGGAAATTTTTGCTACACAGGTAATAAGGCTCCTGTGATTTCTATTATATAAGATAAAATACCTTCTGAATAAAAATCCAAATACAAGACTATTTCCTTCCCCGTGATAAAATCTGTATAATTTGAACTCCTGTTCCTATGACAGTGGACAATGACCTATAGAAACTTTAAATATAGATTTGATTAAATCAGGTATTCAAAAACAGGTCTTAAATGCCCTAAAATGAGTGATTTCATCGTGGTCAGCTATATCATTCTAAGTTTCATCAGGAGATAGAGAGACAGAAATCACACAACAGATTAAACAGTGGTAGTTTAATATAAAGAATGATTAACTATGATAAAAGATTAACTATAAGATGTAAGGGAACTTTATATGCTGCCTAGGGCTGAGAGAGAATACTCAGGGAAGAATAAACTTGGGATGGGGTGGAGTAGGTGTGGTCCAGCCCACCAGATAACAGAAAAGTTCACTGATTTGGCCAGGCCAGAGGTAGTCTGCAGCTACTAGCAAGGAGTAGGCCATCCTCCAGAGTGCAGATGGGGAACAGAAGATTAGCAATCAATTCCTTGCAGCTATAGGACTTAGATCCCCATTGCCTTGCTGGCTGTAAGCCAAGGACTGCTCTCTGTTTGTGGAGGCCACGCACATTCTTCACATGTCCCTTCACCTCCTTTTCAAACCTAGGAATGGGGCATCAGTCCTATCCATACTTTGAATCTCTCTGACTTCCCTTCTACCACCACTCCCAGCTATTGAAGGGCTCATGGGATCCGATTAGTCCCACCTAGATAATCCCTCAGGATTAAAATCCACTAATTATACATCTGCAAGAGCTCTTTTTTTAAGAAAACATAATCACAGGACTACTAGCGGGTGGCAAAAGCCACATCAAATTCTACCAACCACAGAGCTTCGTTTTAGTCAACTCTTACTGAAGATGCCTTTTAGATCACATTATTGATTAAACAACCCTTACAGCTAGAAGACTGTGACTATAGACTCTTTAATATTAGTATGTTGGTAACTAAGTTTACGTTTGTTTGTTTGCCTGCTGATTTGCTTGAATTCCTAGAGGGCTAGATTATGAGGATTTTTGAATCAGAGTGTTTATCAGCCTAATTTCCCTGGGATATTATATTAGTACATAATGGTTGGTGAATATCAATTTTTTATCATTACTTTCTCATTCTGCACTCCAGATGCCAAGAATTATGGGTGGATCATAATTCAAGAATTATGGGTGTATCATAGAGTCAAGAACTCTATGTAGCCTTTCAGGCTGGCATAAGGCAAAATGCCTGTTAGCTCCCACAGTGGGATGCTTAGTACCTGCCAGAAAACTCACCCAATTCCATCTATTCCTTTACAAACCAAGACCCATGGTTTAAAGGGCTGGAGCCAGCTAAGAGCTACAGAGGATCCCTTCAAAAACATCTTGAATTCAACATGCAAGCCTTCATTCTATCAATATTTAACATATACATACCAAGGGTCTACTATGACATGCACTAACTAGGCCTTTGGGTGCTGTGGTGAACAAGATAGATAAGGTCTGTGCTCTCAAGAAGTTTATATTCTAGTGGAGACAACAATGATAAACAAACAAATACATATATAAATAATGTAAATAAGAAACTCTCAGAACATGTTAAGTGTTATGGAGAGAATTTAAACAGGGTGGTGTGACAGAGAGTGAGTTACTGGGTGTGTACTTTAGTTTGTGTGGTCAGGGAAGTCTTCTTAAAACGAAAGATGTTTAAGATAACATCTGAACGACAAGAAGAAGCTGGGCAGGCAAAGGTCGGGTGAAAGGGCATTGAGGCATAAGTAACAGCTGGGATCAAGGCCCTAAGTCAGGCAGAGACACAGTGTTTTTGAGGAACAGAAAGAAGACCAGTATGGCAAAAACACAGTGACCAAGATGGGGAGGGAAGGAGGAGGGAGGTTATTAGTATGACATGAAGTAAACAAGGCAAGCAGAGAGCAGATTTATACAGGGTGTTCTAAACCAGGCGAGGCGATGTGTTTGGATTTTATTCTAAGACTGATGAAAGCCTTTGAGTTGATTTAACAGGGAAGAAACATGAGTCTATTACTCATTTTAAAAGATCACTCCTGATACTTAAATGATAATGAGGAAAAAGAGACACAGGGAAAGTACTTAAGAGGCTATTCTAGGCAAGAGAAGATTGTGGCCTAGACCAAGGAGGTAGTGTTGGAAATGAAATGAAAATTAAGGATATGAAGGAGAAAGACAACAGAACCTACTGAGGATTTCATGTTGGCTTAGAAGGAAAAGAGGAGAACTGAGAATCATTCATAGGTTTGTGCCTTGAGCAACTAACTGGGTATATTGTGGTGCTATTTAATGAGATGGAAAAGACTAAGGGAGAAGCAGATTTCAGGAGAAAAACAAAAGTTCTCATTGTCTGTGTTAAAGAGATGTCAAACACACAGTAAGATATTTCTACATTTTTGAGGTGTGGTAAAAGCATTGACTGGAAATAGTTTGTGAAGATGTAGATGACATTGAAAGCTGTGAGATTCACAAGCCCACCCAAAGAGAGAGCACAGCTAGAGAAGGGAAGGGAGGGAGGTGGTGCAGGACAGAGACTGGCAGCAACCTGAGAGAATTCAAGCCCAGGACACAGAGCCAGCAATGGCAACTTAGATGAAATAGCTAATAAGACAGAGAACACAGAAAATACAGTGTTCCAGAACCTAAGAAAATGTTCCAGGAAGAAGAGAACAGTTGACTATATGAGAGATACTGGTCCCTCTGTTGGGAGATCAAAATAAACCTTCTCACACTTTCTGCTCTGTTCACACAGAAGGACACAGAGAAAAGAGTAATTCCAAGCATATCATGCTGTAACTATCTGTATTTCTAAAAACTGAACTAAAAGTTAGCAAACAAGGCAAAATACTATGCAAATATCCCTACCTCCAGTTTTCCTATTTCATTTTTTCTCTAAATTTAATGCCACTTAAAGGGGAGTCCTTGGTCTATAATTTTTTTAGGGATGGCATTTACACAAATACACATACACACATAAATGCACTCACACCCACACACACACATATATTATACGTGCATGTGTTTGTGTGTGTATATCTATATATACATAGAGAAAAAATTAGTGTCAACATGAATAACACAAATTTCAGGTCAGGTTAAAGTAAAAGTCTACATAATAAACTGGAGTGTGTTATATATATAATTTTTTAAATCGTCCTTTTTATGTTTGGACTCTTCCCTGTTGTCATTCCAGAGAATTTGCAGCTATAGGGATAGACCTTCCACTGCATCAACAGATTCACTAATGAAATCCCTTTATCTGTTTAGGGAGGCAGGGTTTGCCTAGTTACGTCCAGGACTCTCTGGTCGAGCTGACTTAGTTCCCATCTTCCTCTGGCACATCCTAGTTATGTTTCTCCAGACAGGTTAATTAAAGGCTCTTAAATGATTACTTAATCATTTAAGTTTGGTCAAAACTACCTGCCTCAGGATTAAATGAAATAATATGTGCGTGTTATTTTACACAGTACCCACCCATAGTAAGCAGAGTAAGCATTCAGTGAATGTTCATTCTTATTTTATTATTCACTTATTGGTGACTTACTCTATTAAAACGTATTCTCACTATTGTTACTACCTGTTGAGTACTTGCCACATGGCAAGCCCTCTGTTAGGTGCTGGGATACAATGTTGAATAAGACACAGAACTGCCTGAAAGAACTTACAGGACAGATCCCTCAGAGGTTCAGACACAAACTATGCAAAACTCCAGGAACTCTTCTTTATTACTTCTGCCACCCTCACATTTATGTATCTGTCTAATAAATTATTCATAATATATGTACTCTACAAAGGTGTGTGTATGTGCGTGTGTCTCCACTGTAATAGAAAGGAATCATTACAACCTGAGAGGTACAGGAAAGGAAAACAACAAACACCAAGTCAACATGTTTTATATAATTTACCCTTATATTCCTGGTAGCCAAACAAAATAAAACAAAAACTGGATACGTCATGAAATGTTCTGTTTGGTAACAAGAATCCCATCAATAAAGCGTGACAGACAGCAAAACCCACAGCGCTCTCCCTGCCAGTGATCATAGCTCCACCAGCCCCGCCCAAGGATTCGTATAGTCTCTGCACTTCAGGCTGCAGTGGGAGTAGCCAGAACACTTTTCAAAAACTATTCTATTTCAGCATCACGTTTCCAAGATAGGCCATAAGAAATCTTTTTAAATGCATGAATCCACATTCTTTTTTATAAAGAGGCTGATATATTTTTAATTAATTTCCATTAAGTTTATTTAGATTTTCATGATCACTACTGGTTTGTATGATGAATGTTCTACTTAGTGTTCTGGCTGGGTAAGAGGTTGTCTGTGAGAGCTCCCTGATGCCTGACTTCCACACTTACCCACATACCCCAGCAGAGTTCTAAGTTCAGGGCTGCTATCGAGGGCCCCCAGGTTTCTCTAGCCCAGGGCTCTGCCTGTGGCCATGAAGGTCTCTCACTCCCATCCACTCCTTTGGCCATTGGTAATGTACTGTCTTCTGTCTGTTTTAACTTTTCATGAGTTCATGCCTTCTGCCTCACTAAACAGATTTTAAGGCCCCTGAAGTCAGAGTACTTTGAGGTGATCAATAATTTTGATTTTATTTACAAGTAAAATCAAGGATCTTAAGTTTTAAAGGTGTTTCCTATATTTAACCTAAAAACAGAGCCATAATTAATGTCTATACTTTGTTCTGTCCCCATTGTAAAACACTAGTTCCTACTTGTGTATCTTAACAAGTAGGTACACACACACACTATATGTAATCAGAGAGGAAATATAATATCCTGTAAAAGAATACATGGGATATATAGATGGCTAGAAACTCAGCCAAGAACTTTTCAGTGAAATAACAAAAATGAAAATAGGTACCATCATTATTTGACCATCCACTATGTATCAGGGATACATATGTTTACATGTTAATTTTAAACCTCTTTATGAGGTTTATAATTTTTATAATTATGAAATTTGGCTTTATTAGCCTCATTTTACACATGAGGAAACTGAGTCTTAAGTTGAGTAACACTCATATTCTCACAGCTAGTCAATATTATAGCCAGGGTTCACATCCAGGTCAGGCTAGGTATAATTATAAAACCCAACTCTGAACCACTATACTGTTCTTTCACCATGTTGGCTAATGCTATGCAAGCTAGACTATCAGTCTTGAGTAGAGTCACCTAATTCCAAGCCCTTGCTGCTACAGCAGCTAGTCAGGGCCATGCTTATCTTTCTCAGTAGCCACAATGCCCAAGGCCCACAACTCCCTGGCTGCTAGCTAGTTCCAAAAAATTCTATTATTGTTTCCAAACTCCCAAGAAGATCAACAATAAAATAAACGGAAGAGGGAGATGGAGCTGTCTTTAGTCCTACCAGGATAAGATGTACCTACAAAATAAGCAAACTTTTTATCTTTCAAAAATTCTTTCATTTAAAGAGAACAGTACTAACATTCTTAAGAAAAACAATGAATTTTTGTTTGAGAAGTTATTTTGAGTTATGTAATTATCTGAAATACTTCCAGACTGGATCTACCAGAAATATCCCGTAACCAAACTTTCTTTAGAAGGATTGCAATATTTTCAGTTTGAGATTAAACCTGTCAAAGTTTTCAGAACTGAAATCGTAATAAAGAATTCTTAGTATACAAATTCTTATTTTGTAGTCGCAGTGCACGTGGCTGATATTTGGAAAAGGGCCTAGAAACCCTACAATTATAATCAAGTTTATAAATTCTGTTCTCACTTAATTATAAATCCTGATTACATTTTCTCTGCCAGATTCCTGCCTAATGTTCCCATTTGAAAATGAGCTCCATAAAAGCTACCCAGTGCACACGATTTCATGAAATGGTTCCCCAGTACCTATGTACTCTGACTTGAAAAGATTACTCTTGAGTCCATGCATTTGGAAGTGAATTTCCCAAATGCTGTCAAGTCTCTGGTGTGCTACGATGAAGCCTACTAACTGCGTCACAGAAGTAGAAAACAAGTTCTCCTAAGTAGCAATGAGGATGACTTATCCTCCTTTCCTAATGTGAAGAATCCTTTCAGAGCTGAAAAGGTTTATGTAAGCCTGCACTGAGTATGGCAAAATCTAGATACAGATGATAAAGATACTGATATAAATATACAGCCATGCAATTTAACCTCCTTCTGACCAATTTCCCCAGAATTAGTGAAGAGAAGAGCCTAGGAAACTCTTTCCTACTGAAGATGAATAGACGTTGTACTTAACAGGGATTTCTCCCTTTTTGTGGAGAGGTGCTCTCAAACACTGTTCTGGGACCTTTTTCTCTGAATAAAACAGGCCATCATTAGAATTTTTCTTAACAAACTCAGTCATTGTTATAAGGAAATACATACAATGTGCAGATAAAGGGCAATCTTGAAATATTAAAATTAAACAAAAATGAATTTAGATTCATTTTATTCTGTAATTTATACGAAAAATCTTATTTTCAGATATTTTTCTTAGGTAAATAATTAACATTCCTGGATTTCAATTTCAGCCCAGTAAATTTCATAGACCATCAAGGAAATTCCAGAAAAAAAGACAGGGAGGAGGATCACCAGATTTTTAAATTTGTGGATTTTTGCTACTGTGTAGATAAGAAGAAACTCCACTCTTAGGCTCTCACAGCCCAAGACCACTTGATGGAGAGCAGATGATGGAAGGAGTAAGATGCAACTCTCTGGGATTAAAACACTTGCTTCACCTTTCCGTTTCTTACTTCTGCAATGAAAAATTTGGGGTTCTTTTCTCTTCTCCTCGTGTACTTTAATTATTATAAAGTTCACATTTATATAATGTCATGTATTCCTTTTCACAAACTTTACATCAGTCCAAGCAATGAGTTTAACCATTCCAATGAAAATGAAAAGCATCACCAGTTATTTTCACACATTAACAAGGAACTTCAGAGAAGAAGATGAGCCAGAACAAATGAAAATTGGAAATTAGTCACTCTTGTCACAGGGTCAGTCAGCTGATTTTAATAATTAACAGAGATGAATGAAGCATATCTTGGAAACTATTTTCCAAAACAACCACAAATCTCCAATCCTATTTTTTGTTCCATTCTCAGGTATATTGGGCTTTTGTTGCTATGACACAGAAATTAGTGCCCTCTACAGCCCCCAACTCCATAAATGGAGAAGAGACAGGTTTTTAAATGAAAAAAAAAATCCAAGATAATGATAATTTACTATTTTTCATCAAACTTTTGTTCTAAAGTGTTTTTGTACTCTGACTACGTTGTGATTTGTTAAAAATGAAGGAAAGAGGGGCTTCCCTGGTGGCGCAGTGCTTGAGAGTCCGCCTGCCGATGCAGGGGACACGGGTTCGTGCCCCGGTCCGGGAAGATCTCACATGCCGCGGAGCGGCTGGGCCCGTGAGCCATGGCCGCTGAGCCTGCGCGTCCGGAGCCTGTGCTCCACAACGGGAGAGGCCACAACAGTGAGAGGCCCGCGTGCCGCAAAAAACAAAAGGAAAGAGTATACAATAACAGCAGTCAAGATTTCCAAGAAAAAATATATTCAAACTAAGAGACAGTCTCAGAATCTGATCCATAAACAAAATTTCTCAGTGATGTTCTCAAAACAACAGTCAGACCATCAAAACTCTAATCTAATAATATCTATTGTTAAATGTATTTGACTTCAAGGAGGTTCATATTATCTTTCAAGTACATGTGTATGAAATACTAATAAATATGTGGGGTTTTGCTCTATGAGCATCTATATCTACATTTTATAAGTAGATGAAGGAGGAACTGACACACTGTAACTAGAGAATAAGGCAAAGAAGCAATTTATATGAATGTCCGTGTTTATATATTCCATATACTAAAGGAAAGATTAAAAACTGTTTCATCCCATCTTCCCCATTTGTTGTAGGTAAATAAACAGCAATAATGAACTATATATTTTTATAATACCTTTACTCCAAAGACATAATAAAAGGGAGCTGTACCTTGAATGTGGTAAATAATCACAAAATGAAAGTACAAGTAACGAAACTTCTAGAAAATAGGATTGACAGATAAGATGGAGGAGGTCCAATTAAATTTGAATTTCAGATAAACAATTTTTTATATAAGTATGTCCCAAATATTGTATGGACACTTATACTAAAAAAAAATTATGTTCATCTAAAATTTAAATTTAACTGGGAGTATAGTTGTTTTGTTTTTGTTTTGAAATCGGACAGCCCTATTAAATATCTGAATGGGAACTATAATGTATTGAGAGGGCCACAAAGTCATTGCCAAATTTATCATTTGCACAGGACCTTCCACTGTGTCATGTGTATATATCTGAACACAGAGTTTTTATCTACATCATCATTTGGAAATCAAATTCATTCCTGTTTAAGCATGGTTCGAAGTCAACTCCTACCACAATATTTGCTGTTGTATGATTAGGATCCAGCTCCTTAACATTTCTCTTTTTTTAAATTAATTTTTATTGGAGTATAGTTGATTTACCTTAACATTTCTTTTCCTCAGTCTTCTTACTTGTGAAAATTAGGATATTAATACATACCTCATAAGTGAAGTAATCGAAATATTATCCATGACATGTGTAATAAAATACCTGACAGGTAGTAATAGATTTAGTAAGGTGTAGGGATTAAGAGAGAGGGCTCTGGAACTGGGTATCCTGGATCCAAAGCCTGACTACATCACTTCCTAGCCATGTGGCCTCAGGCAAGTTACTATACCTTCCTCTGCTTCAAGGTCTTCATTTAAGGCTAAGGCTAATGATGATAAATTTTTCATCGTGTTGTTGTGGAATTTAAAGAATCGTTGCACATAACGCCCTGACTTTGGGCTTTATAATAATTTGATGATGATGAGTTCAAACAATTAATATTCTTGAGGACTTCAATAAATACTTATTAATAAATTAAATGTACAATTTGCAACCTAACTACCAAATTAATGTACATTGCATCCACATTTGAAATTATTATGTCTAAGTTGTGCCTTTTACATTGGATTTTGTGTTAAAAATCACTTCCTAAATTCTTGGTTCTATCAGCAGCAGAATAAAAATTCATATTTAAACAATAGGTATGTTTACTAGAACATCTGAAATATAAATTTAGCAAGACTATATATTCTCCCACTTGGCTTGAAGTTAACAACCCAGTGCCTAGTTATAAATTGTCAGAGCTCTTTTAAAAAATTTGTTCCTATCTCTTCCACAAATTAATAGCAACCCTGGAGAATGTGGACTGATTGAAAGATGCCTTGATTGAAAGATGTTTCTACCTAAAGAAATAAAATGCTAAGTTGATGAAATTACTGAAACCCTGGTAGAAGTGTTCACATTTTTACCTGTATCTAGTGATACTGACTATGATACCATTAAACAACTCCTGGAACACAAACAAAAGCCTTAAAATAAAGTTGAATTAAAAGTTAGAAACTATGGTAGTTTCCTACTCTCTTTACCTCTCTAAAATATTTCTGCTTTTAAAAAGTAAAATTAAATACTTCAAAAAATTATAACAGAGCAATAAAATTAGTATGAAGTCTGAATTAGCAACATCTATGCAGTTGTGTTAATCAGTACACACTGATTCACGCTGCAGTAACAAATTAATCCCCAAACTTAAGTGGCTCAATACAACAAAAGTTTATTTCTGATTCATCTACAGGTCAGTGTAGGTCAGTGAAGGTTTCTGTTCCATATACTCACTTGGGGATCTCAGTTGGTGAAGATTCCACTTTGGTGTTCACAGTGGCAGAAAAGTAGAGAACTTATACCTGTCCACAAATGCCTTGGCCCAGAAGTGACAAGGTCACTTCCACCCCAACCTGTGGGCTAGAAAGTCACATGGTTGCAGGTAACTGGAAGGAAGCCAAGACTGTGAGAGAGAACAAGGATGCTTAGTGAACAATAAATGTCTCGGCTAAGAGGCTGATATCATCCAATAATAAAGTGTAACTCTCACCATCACAGCTCTTCTGAAAGATGTGAAGTTTCTAGTGACAAAACCTGTCCTTGCTTCACAATATACAATCACTATTCTATTCCCCCCAGACAGTCGAGATAAAAAAAAAGTGAACAAGCTTATGGTTCAAGGAATTTAATTATTTTTTTCTAACCAGTTATAGTTGAACTTGTCAGCCATGTTGATATTGAATAATTGCCTATATATCTTGTCTTTCCTCACAATTTGATTTCTTTTCATAATGAAATCTCAAGGAATTTGTTGTTTCCTTTAGTACAGATGTTCCTCATTTGATGTTATAAATGTGCTACTGAAAAGCTGTGTGTAAATCAGATTTTTATAAATCGAATCACATTCCCATTAACTTTATCTTTGCTTCTGCTTCACAGTAGCTCCGGACAATTTATCTTTAAATTAGTCTTAGTTTTACAGAGAAGAGTGACAGGTCAGAGGGTATTTCCCAATAGGCTGGGGATAAGAATAGACCTTCCATCACCAGGATATGGACTGTTTCTTCACATTGACAGGTTACCAGAGTCCATTTAGGGAAAAGGTGCTCAGTTTTTTGAAAACAAAAACAGAAAAGGAAAGGAAAAACTGGCAGAGAAACAGGTATGAAAGAAAGGCATTTACTTCCACTTTAAGAGTGTATCACCCAATAAATATTACTTAGTCTGAGTGCAAGTGACTTTTCTGTAATGCAGCATGCTAGTACAGAGCATTGAAATCTGTTTCATCAGATACAATGAGTCCTAGTCAAACATATTAGCAATCCCATTTCATGGACTCACTTGATGAAAATGAAAAATTTGCACTGAAACAAAGAAAAGCAAGGAGGTGGTGTCAAACAGGAGAAGTGGGCAAGGTATTTGATAATCTGTCCAGAACTGTGTTCCTGAACTAATTTTGTTAGCTAAATACTAAAAAAAAAAAAAAAACCTGAACAACACTTTTTATTGAAAGTTGAAGTACAATTCTCTTGTCTTTTCTCTCTTTGCCTTTTCCCCCGAAATGATTTGCTACAGTCTCTGGTGACTTGGACAATAGTCAGTTCAGCATGAAAGAGCTTTCTTTATCTGTTATGTTATTCTGAGTTGTTTTTTTTTCCCTTCTAGCCCAACTTTATTCCAGTGGTCATTCACTGATCCATAGTGATCACAGACTCATAGAAACTTAGGATAGAGAAGAAACTTAAAAGACCACTAATCCTCTTTTGTGCATTCTGAGCCATATTCAACCAAAGTATGAGGAAGTACAAGGAAAAGTAAAAAGACCAGAGGATGAGTAGGACGGAATACAAATGCCTTTGTGGGAAGAGCTACAAAGATAATTCCTATTAAAATTAGAAAGATAGTAAGGCTGTTTTGCTTTTCCAGTCACATTGTTGTTCCATGTATTTCCCAAATATGTACTGATTACAGAATGTCATATATAGCCCTCTCTCCAGTTATGTATAATAACTGTTTTGTTGTATGGGGAAATGAGGAAAGAGAGTGGGCACTGGGGACAAAAGGCAACCAATCCACTCAATTACTTAATCAGAAAGGGACCTCGCTCTGAGTCCTGCAGTGGTGGAAGGACTCAGAAATCCAGGTGGATTCTGAGGGCTGAACTGAGCAATCTGTAGAATTATTTACTGCAATAGTGGTTACAAATCCCATACAGGGTAGGTTGAAGGGACTTTGTTGGGCAGTAGAGTGACAAGGGATCCTAGAGCTCATGAGGAGAAAAGGATCTGAGACAGGGCCTAGGACGTTTCTGATACATTCCCTTACAAATCAGTGTGGGAATTCCTTTGGTATTTTTACCCAGGAACAGAACTGCTGGGTCTATAAGTATGTAAACTCTCCATTTTACTAAGTGGTGCCAAACTGCTTTCCGGAATAGTTATACCATTCTACACTCCCACCAGCAGTCTATAAAGGTTCCTTTATCCCCATATCCTTGTCAGGAATTGGTATAATCCAGCTTTCTGACTTTTGCCTACATAATACATATAAAGTATATTCCATCACTATTTTACTTTGATTTCTCTGATGTTTAATGAGTTAAAGCATCTCTTCAAATGCATGCTAGAATTTTCATCTCTTCTGCAAACTGCCTGTTTGTAACTTTTGCCAATATTCCTATTATCTTTTGCTTTATTGCTAATTTTCTTTGGTTCCTTTGTATTCTAGATCAGTCCTTCTCTAATTAATGTGAAGGACCTACTTTATTTTCAATTTATTACAATCAGTCACATACCAATAGTTTTATAAAGAAAATATAAATAATTAGAAAATAAAATTTAAAAGATATGCAAAATACAAATATATTTTTATTATTAAAGTCAACAGAATAACATTGTATTCAAAAAATAATCAGAACAAAAATAACACAGGGAAAAGAAAATTGACACATTGACTGCAAGTAATCATATAGGCAAATAATGTAGAAAATCACTATTACAATCAGAAAATATTTTGCAGCTCACAATCATAACTATACAAAAAGCTACATATGGTAGACAGACCATCAGGACTCCGGGGACGTGGAGATCACCTTCCTTCCCACAAATACATCAGAAATACATCTACATGTGGAACAACTCCTACAGAACACCTACTGAACGCTGGCAGAAGACCTCAGACTTCCCAAAGGGGTGGCACACAGGGTCTTGGTGCTCCGGCCGGGAGTCAGGCCTGTGCCTCTGAGGTGGGAGACTCAAGTTCAGGACACTGGTACACCAAAGACCTCTCGGCTCCACATAATATCAAACGGCGAAAGCTCTCCCAGAGATCTCCATCTCAACACTAAGACCCAGCTCCACTCAACAACCAGCAAGCTACAGTGCTGGACACCCTATGCCAAACAACTAGCAAGACAGGAACACAACCACACCCATTAGCAGAGAGGTTGCCTAAAATCATAATAAGGTAACAGACACCCCAAAACACACCACCGGATGCGGTCCTGCCCACCAGAAAGAAAAGATACAGCCTCATACACCAGAACACAGGCACTAGTCCCCTCCACCAGGAAGCCTACACAACCCACTGAACCAACCTTAGCCAATGGGGGCAGACACGAAAAACAACAGGAACTATGAACCTGCAGCCTGTGAAAATGAGACCCCAAACACAGTAAGTTAATCAAAATGAGAAGACAGACAAACACACAGCAGATGAAGAAGCAAGGTAAAAGCACACCAGACCTAACAAATGAGGAGGAAATAGGCAGTCTACCTGAAGAAGAATTCAAAGTAATGAGAGTAAAGATGATCCAGAATCTTGGAAATAGAATGGAGAAAATACAAGAAACATTTAAAAAGGACCTAGAAGAACTAAGGAGCAAACAAACAATGATGAACAACACAATAAATGAAATTAAAAATACTCTAGATGGGATCAATAGCAGAATAACTGAAGCAGAAGAATGGATAAGTGACCTGGAAGATAAAATAGTGGAAATACCTACTGCAGAGCAGAATAAAGAAGAAAGAATGAAAAGAATTGAGGACAGTCTCAGAAACCTCTGGGACAACATTAAACACACCAACATTCTAATTATAGGGATCCCAGAAGAAGAAGAGAAAAAGAAAGGGACTGAGAAAATATTTGAAGAGATTATAGTTGAAAACTTCCCTAATATGAGAAAGAAACAGTCAATCAAGTCCAGAAAGAGCAGAGTCCCATACAGTATAAATCCAACGAGAAACACGCCAAGACACATATTAATCAAACTATCAAAAATTAAATACAAAGAAAAACGATTAAAAGCAGCAAAGGAAAAACAACAAATAACATACAAGGGAATCCCCATAAGGTTAACAGCTGATCTTTCAGCAGAAACGCTGCAAGCCAGAAGGGAGTGGCAGGACATATTTAACGTGATGACAGGGAAAAGCCTACAACCAAGATTACTCTACCCAGCAAGGACCTCATTCAGATTCGGTGGAGAAATTAGAACCTTTACAGAGAAGCAAAAGCTAAGAGAAATCAGCACCAGCAAACCAGCTTTACAACAAATACTAAAGGAACTGCTCGAGGCAGGAAACACAAGAGAAGGAAAAGAGCTACAATAACAAACCCAAAAAAATTAAGATAATGGGAATAGAAACATACATATCAATAATTACCTTAAATGTAAATGGAGTAAATGCTCCAACCAGAAGACATAGACTGGCTGAATGGATAAAAAAACAAGGCCCATATATATGCTGTCTACAGGAGACCAACTTCGGACTGAGGGACACATACAGACTGTAAGTGACGGGATGGAAAAAGATATTCCATGCAAATGGAAATTGAAAGAAAGCTAGAGTAGCAATTTTCATATGAGCCAATATAGGCTTTAAAAAAAAGACTATTACAAGAGACACAGAAGGACACTACATAATGATCAAGGGATCAATTCAAGAAGAAGATATAACAATTGTAAATATTTATGCACCCAACATAGGAGCACCTCAATATATAAGGCAAACACTAACAGCCATAAAAAGGGAAATCGACAGTAACACAATCATAGTAGGGGACTTTAACACCCCACTTTCACCAATGGACACTTCATGAAAAATGAAAATAAATAAGGAAGCACAAGCTTTAAATCATAAATTAAATAAGATGGACTTAACTGATATTTATAGGACATTCCATCCAAAAACAACAGAATACACTCCCTTCTCAAGTGGTCATGGAACATTCTCCAGGATACATCATATCTTGGGTGACAAATCAAACACTGGTAAATTTAAGAAACTTGAAACTGTGTCAAGTATCTTTTCCGACCACAATGCTATGAGACTAGATATCAATCACAGGAAAAAATCTATAAAAAATACAAATGCATGGAGGCTAAACAATACACTACTTAATAACCCAGAGATCACTGAAGAAATCAAAGAGGAAATTAAAAAATACCTAGAAACAAATGACAATGAAAACACGATGAACCAAAACCTATGGGATGCAGCAAAAGCAGATCTAAGAGGGAAGTTTATAGCAATACAATGCTACCTCAAGAAACAAGAAACATCTCAAATAAACAACCTAACCTTACACCTAAACCAATTAGAGAAAGAAGAATAAAAATATCCCAAAGTTTGGAGAAGGAAAGAAATCATAAATATCAGATCAGAAGTAAATGAAAATGAAATGAAGGACAATAGCAGAGATCAATAAAATTAAAAGCTGGCTCTTTGAGAAGATAAACAAAATTGATAAACCATTATCCAGACTCATCAAGAAAAAAAAGGGAGAAGACTTAAATCAATAGAATTAGAAATGAAAAAGGAGAAGTAACAACTGACACTGCAGATATAAAAGGATCATGAGAGATTACTACAAGCAACTACATGCCAATAAAATGGACAACCTGAAAGAAATGGACAAATTCTTAGAAAAGCACAACCTTCTGAGACTGAACAAGGAAGAAATAGCAAATATAAACAGACTAATCAGAAGCACTGAAATTGAGACTGTGATTAAAAATCTTCCAACAAACAAAAGCCCGGGACCAGATGGCTTCATGGGTGAATTCTATCAAACATTTATAGAAGAGCTAACACCTATCCTTCTCAAACTCTTCCAAAATATAGCAGAGGGAGGAACACTCCCAAACTCATTCTATGAGGCCACCATCACCCTGATACCAAAACCAGAAAAAGATGTCACAAAGAAAGAAAACTACAGGCCAATACCACTGATGAACATAGATGCAAAAATCCTCAACAAAATACTAGCAAAAAGAATCCAACATCACATTAAAAGGATCACACACCATGATCAAGTGGGGTATATCCCAGGAATGCAAGCATTCTTTAATATATGCAAATCAATCAATGTGATACACCATATTAACAGACTGAAGGATAAAAACCATATGATCATCTCAATAGACGCAGAAAAAGCTTTCGACAAAATTCAACACTCATTTTTGATAAAAACCATCCAGAAAGTAGGCATAGAGGGAACTTACCTCAACATAATAAAGGCCATATATGACAAACCCAAAGCCAACATTGTTCTCAGTGGTGAGAAAGTGAAACCATTTCCACTAAGATCAGGGAAAAGACAAAGCTGCCCATTCTCACCACTGTTATTCAACATAGTTTTGGAAGTTTTAGCCACAGCAATCAGAGAAGGAAAAGAAATAAAAGGAATCCAAATCGGAAAAGAAGAAGTAAAGCTGTCACTGTTTGCAGATGACATGATACTATACATAGAGAATCCTAAAGACACTACCAGAAAACTACTAGAGCTAATCAATGAATTTGGTAAAGTAGCAGGATACAAAATTAATGCACAGAAATCTCTTGCATTCCTATACACTAATGATGAAAAATCTGAAAGAGAAATTAAGGTAACACTCCCATTTACCATTGCAACATAAAGAATAAAATACCAAGGAATAAACCTACCTAAGGAGACAAAAGACCTGCATGCAGAAAAGTATAAGACACTGAAGAAAGAAATTAAAGATGATACAAACAGACGGAGAGATATACCATGTTCTTGGATTGGAAGAATCAACATTGTGAAAATGACTATACTACCCAAAGCAATCTACAGATTCAGTGCAATGCCTATCAAATTAGCAATGGCATTTTTCACAGAACTAGAAAAAAAATTTCACAATTTGTATGGGAACACATAAGACCCCGAATAGCCAAAGTAATCTTGAGAAAGAAAATCGGAGCGGGAGGAATCAGCCTCCCGTATTTCAGACTATACTACAAAGCTACAGTAGTCAAGACGCTATGGTGTTGGCGCAAAAACAGAAATATAGATCAACGGAACAGGATAGAAAGCCCAGAGACAAACCCATGCACATATGGTCACCTTATCTTTGATAAAGGAGGCAAGAATATGCAATGGAGAAAAGACAGCCTCTTCAATAAGTGGTGCTGGAAAAACTGGACAGCTACATGTAAAAGAATGAAATTAGAACACTCCCTAACACCATACACAAAAATAAACTCAAAATGGATTAAAGACCTAAATGTAAGACTAGACACTATCAAACTCTTAGAGGAAAACATAGGCAGAACACTCTATGACATATATCACAGCAAGATCCATTTTGACCCACCTCCTAGAGAAATGGAAATAAAAACAAAAATAAATAAATGGGACCTAATGAAACTTAAAAGCTTGTGCACAGCAAAGGAAACCATATAAGATGAAAAGACAACCCTCAGAATGGTAGAAAATATTTGCAAATGAAGCAACTGACAAAGGATTAATCTCCAAAATTTACAAGCAGCTCATACAACTCAGTATCAAAAAAACAAACAACCCAATCCAAAACTGGGCAGAAGACCTAAATAGACATTCTCCAAGAAAATATACAGATTGCCAACAAACACATGAAAGAATGCTCAACACCACTAATCATTAGAGAAATGCAAATGAAAACTACCATGAGGTATCACCTCACACCAGTTAGAATGGCCATCATCAAAAAATCTAGAAACAATAAATGCTGGAGAGGGTGTGGAGAAAAGGGACCCCTCTTGCACTGTTGGTGGGAATGCAAATTGATACAGCCACTATGGAGAACAGTATGGAGGTTCCCTAAAAAATTAAAAATAGAACTACCATATGACCCAGCAATCCCACTACTGGGCATATACCCTGAGAAAACCATAATTCAAAAAGAGTCATGTACCACAATGTTCACTGAAGCTCTATTTACAGTAGCCAGGACATGGAAGCAACCCAAGTGTCCACTGACAGATGAATGGATAAAGAAGATATGGCACATATATACAATGGAATATTACTCAGCCATAAAAAGGAATGAAACTGAGTTATTTGTAGTGAGGTGGATGGACCTAGAGACTGTCAAACATAGTGAAGTAACTCAGAAAGAGAAAAACAAATACCATATGCTAACACATATATATGGAATCTAAAAAAAAAGAAAAGAAAGAAAAATGGTCAGAAGAACCTAGGGGCAAGACGGGAATAAAGATGCAGATCTACTAGAGAATGGACTTGAGGATACGGAGAAGGGGAAGGGGAAGCTGGGACAAAGTGAGAGAGTGGCATGGACATATATACACTACCAAACAAAACAGACAGCTAGTGGGAAACAGCCGCATAGCACAGGGAGATCAGCTCGGTGCTTTGTGACCACCTAGAGGGGTGGGATAGGGAGGGTGGGAGGGAGGGAGATGCAAGAGGGAAGAGATATGGGGACATATGTATATGTATAGCTGATTCATTTTGTTATAAAGCAGAAACTAACACACCATTGTAGAGCAATTATACTCCAATAAAGATGTTAAAAAAGAAAAAAGAACGCATATACAGGCACAAAAAAAGAAAATGCACCAAAAAGATGACATTCTTGCCCATCTGCAAACATCAGCAACTCCGTGGTGTGACTTAGCTTAACAGATTGGGGGAAATAGAAAGTGACCTGGACTCCCTGCCTCTAAAGGGGCTAATAATTCCACCAGATTAAAGGGAAGAACAGAGATCACAGAAGAAGAGCTGACATCAAGCGACTGCAGACCCTCTACCTGGTGAATGCCAGCTGCTACTAGCACGTGGCAGATGATTCAAGACTTGCAGAACACCTAGTAGCCATTTAAGTCGTTCCTATATATCCTATGTGCTTAGAAGCAATAATTACTGCCCTTGTCACTGTCATCCAGGAAGAACAGCTAACAGTAAATTGCCTGCTGACTGTCCAGCAACAATAAGCTTTATCTATGCCTTAGCCACATCTGAAAAACCAAAGACCAGTATATACTCCTAAGCCCCTGTGATGGAGAACGTGACTAGATACCTAAAGCTATGATGATGGTAAGAAAGGGGAAGTCCCCAGCATTCGCAATATGGGGTGGGGGGAGGGACAGGGAGAGTGAGTGGGTAAGAACTAACTCCATTTCACCATATAATGATGCCCAGCGGCCCACTCTTAACAAAACAAGGAAAACAGACTGTACCTATTTTTGTGGGGTTTTTTAACTTTTTCTCACTTTACCCCATCACTCTCTACACTATAAATTCTTTGAAAATGAAATTTGAGCCTTGCTTATCTTTGTATCTATAGCACCTGACAGATTACCTGGCACGTAACATGTCTTCAGTGAGTATGTGTTGAACAAATCGATAGGTGTGTGGATGGATAGATGGATGGATGAATAAAATAAGTAACAGGGCAATGAATAAAGAAATGATTTTTCCCTAAGATTCAGAGAAAATTTGAGACACATATTTGTTTACCATCTTGGACCAGGCCATCCACCAATACGAAACTAAATTTCATCATCAGTAAAATGGGGATAGTGTTACCTAACTCACAACATACTACACATTAATATATAAGAAAGTATTTTGAGAAACATATAAATACGTAAGCATTAGGAATTTTTATTATTTAATTTCATTGTCAAAATCTTTGAGATAGGGGCTTCCCTGGTGGCGCAGTGGTTGAGAGTCTGCCTGTCGATGCAGGGGACACGGGTTTGTGCCCCGGTCCGGGAAGATCCCACATGCCGCGGAGCGGCTGGGCCCGTGAGCCATGGCCGCTGGGCCTGCGCGTCAGGAGCCTGTGCTCCGCAGCGGGAGAGGCCACAGCAGTGAGAGGCCCGCGTACCGCAAAAAAGAAAAAAAAAAGCGTTGAGATATTTGTTCTCAACTTTAGCCTACACGAGCCAATTAGGAGCATATTAAAAATACAAATTCTTACTCCCAGAGATTCTCATTCAGAGTTTGGGTTAGGGCCCAGGAAGTCACAGGCTTAACAAGCTTCCTAAGCAATTGTGATGTCCAGAGCTCACTTGGAGAAACACAGCTTTAGGGAAGTAGTATGAAAACAGCTTTCTCACCACATTCTAACCAAAGAGATGTAGGGCCAGAGCGTGACAAAGGAGGGCAATAAAGCCATGTCCACGCATAGACCTGATCCAGTTTGGTAAGTGGGGTTCTGGAACTTCCTGCATCAGATCTTCAAAAGTGTTTGTGAAATAGGCAGATTCTCAGGTCCTGCTCCAAGCTGCTGGCTCAGAATCTCTGGGCTGGGTCATGGAATCTGGCTTATGAAAAACCACCCCAGGTAATTATTATGCACACTAAATTTTATGGTCCTTTTTCTTTGTACCATTAGCTCATTCTACCCAAGGGTTTTATTTCACTTGGAAGCTTTAGATTAAATGAGTCATTAATCTCTCCTCAAAATGTGAGACTTAGATATAACTGCAGTACCCTTCCTGAGTCATTTAGCTTCAGACAGGGCTGACCAGAAAGGATGCAGATATTTGAAAAGGCTTTATTTGTACCTGTAGAAAAACATAATTTTATAATGATTATTTGATCTATGCGCTATGCTCTTGCTTGGAGAGGGTGGTAAAAATAAAAATCTAAGAGTCCCTCTTTTAAAATATTACATGACCCCAGATTGGATTGAATGTTTATCTACTTTATTCCTTAGAGTAAAACCACACACCAGACTTAGCAGTATATCACCAAGGATTTAGCTAATAAAAGAAAGCAAGCTGATGTTGGGGAAAATATGATGTCCTCTAATTAGTCAATACCACAGATACTGTGTGAGAGCAAAGTGGAGAGTTTATACATAAAGGAAAGGAAAAACTCTTGGAGAACATAAGCGCTGTTGTTCTAGCTCAGCAGAGGTATCCCAGCGTTGCCTGGTATATGATTGCCAGGCTAGAGATTCTCCAAAGCCCTAGCAACATAAAAGCTAAAGTTCCCCTTAAAACCAGATCAGACAGGATTTAGGATATTGAACTGGATGGACCCTCTTTAGAAAGGAGCAGCAGTTCATATTGACATGGTTAAAGGTTGCTTGGTGAACCTTAGCTTGACATGGGATGGCATTCTTGACTGATGGCTCTGACATGAACCAGGGGAGCAGTTCTCAGCTTCAGGTAGGTGGACAAGGACAAGGTATAGGTTAGGCAAATTCCAGGTTCAGTTTTTTGATATGGAAATAAAGTTGATAGCAAGACCTGGATGAGGGGGAACTAGGATGAAGCCCCAATTCCAAATGGAATAAGAAGCCAGAGCAGATAGTCTGCTATAAGGGGAGACTAAATAGGGAGATCCTGCCTATTTTCTAAGGAGAACAAGGATCAATGGCATAGCAACAAACTTCCCTGACAAATGAAGATGGAGCTCCTAATGTAAAGCCAGGCACTGTTGCTTCTCTCTGGCTCACTGACTGGACAGGGCCAGGCCCATAGGAAGTGTTTCATTTTAGATGCTTCTATGCTGTCAGGGGGCAAGTAAATACTGAATAAATGTTTGCTGAAAGAACACTAAAAGAGTTCTGAACCCAGGAGCAAACTTGTACCCACAATCTAAAGAGAAAGCCAGAAGGAATAGCGGTCAATTGATTAAGTGGCTCCCCTACATGACCAAAGCAAATAAGAATGCACGAGCAATAAATATGCTTAGCCATCAACAGGAAAGTTCCCAGAAGTAATACAATTATTTGAAATTGACAATGATTTACTGATAAGAATAAAACAACACCCGGAAGATTTCAAAGAAAAAGAAAAAAGAAAAGGAGAACTGGAGAAAGGTATCCTTTATGTTGCAATATTGAGAACTGGGAAAATTAATTTCACCAATGTTTACTAACACAGTTCAAAAGTGACTGAGTAGTCGGTTAACACAATATTTTTATCAGGACAGCATTAACATACATGAAAATATTTTGTAATCTGAAAGTCACTGTATCAGCAGGGTTTTTAACTATCCTTCATATTCTGGAGATTTCAGCCATGTAATAAAGCAAGGCCTTTCACGGATTCCTCAAAATAGCTACTAACTTCAAATACAACCTCTGGTTATTAAAGTCTTCTCCCCAGGTACCTTGCTACTTCAGATGTAGCTAACAATTCTTGTGTATTTTTTAAATGCCAGGGATTCACCTAAGGGCTTGTACATATATTATTTCATGTACTATTCTAGATAGTACGCTTTATTGTATATTCTTTCCTATTCTGCACAGTAATAAGTTATACCACATATTAAAAATGAATAAATTGTCACATTGCTTTATAAGATCCATCTGTTGAATTTGAAAAGTGAATCAGTTCCCTGGGACCTAATCACTCCCTAAAAGGTTGAGAATTCTACACTGTAAAGAGGTGAACCCTTTAAGTACAATCACTCAAAAACCCCCAAACCAGCTCACCCATGATACTCATACCTTTACTATATTTACATCTTACAAAATGTGCCATTCAAAATAAAAGTTTAATTTGTATTAGAATAACTTTAAGCCTATCCATGGAATGCAAGAAAATGCTTACTATTCTTGAAAATAGTTCAAAGTGTATTTCTTTTCTAGACAACTCTCTGTGGATTGTATGATTCCTTCAATCTTCCTTTAAATGAGGAAGCAGTATTGAGTAGTTCCCTAAACCCAGCAGAAAATGTCTCCATTTTGCCTTTTCTGTCTTGGAAGAAACATAACAACCGGAAGAGATGCACAGTAGAAGGACATAACAGGATACTGGAAAGAGAAACACTGTCTACACATCTCCAGCAGAGAAAGACAGCATACATTAATAAGATAACAATAAAACTCTTTCAACTTCTTCAAATGAAGGAACTGCATAGAAAAATGTGATTTAACAAAAACTTTTTAATAAATACCAGCACTGGATTATTAAGATGGCAGATAAGAGCACTTAATAAAACACGTGTCAAGCAAAATCCAGGCCAGGATCATGTGAGATAAAATAGTCTTATTATCATACATTCTGTAAAAGATTAATGAAACCTTTAATGCAAAGCATTAATGGAGCTGGCTACCTCATGACCTTACCTAGACTTTTTTAGGACTTTGGCAGTTTTAAGTAGGAAGAATAGCTTTATTCAAGAAGGTTTCTTTTCCTTCCAAAATCTGTTCACATTTAAGGAAATACAGATATATGAGCTTTCCCCTTAACATATAGTACAGTTATCATTCACATATAATTGTCCATAAAACTCCTTGAAAAGTCTATTAATCTTTTCAGTATCCATGAACTTAATACCATAATTGTTCTTAACTGTAGCTATGGTAGAGGAACTGCTTGCCTGTTTTCTTGCTAATAACCCACTGGTTTTATGACTGAATTGAAATAAAGCCAGTTCTTCTAGCAATAAAGGTGAGGGTGACCCAGATGAATTAGATAATTGCCTTCACAGCCTATTGATCTTCTATTTGAGGTCTTCTAGGTCTGAATATTTTCTCTTTGCTAATAGAGCTTCACATTTTTTCAGTTGCTGAGAGCTGCAGCTGGAGTCTAAAGAATATGAGGGGAAAAAATCAAGGGCAGAATTGTGTTAAAATATGGTTGAGTTCAAAGGTTCCTTCCGCTCCCAACATCAAGATGGCATTTTCTGTTACAAAACATGGGACGTATAGCTTAACAACAGGTAACTTCTTCACTCAACCAGGTGTACCTTTACCATGTGTTGTTCCCTATGTTAGACCTACAGCTTAAAAAAAGAAATCTGTCCTGAAGAAACTCAGAGCTTGCTGAAAAGAAAGATACATATGTAGAAAGACACATAGTTAAATATCAATGAAGCAATAGAGGAATGCACAGGTTAATATGAAAGCAGAGACGAAAAAATTCAGCCAGTCTAAGTGAAAGGAGTAGAAAAATACAGATGAACAGAATATGCTGTGAGGCCTCAAGTCCAATCCCAAACTAAGAGTCCCTACTACAAAAAGTGAGACTCCATTAATGCTCCTTGGCTTTGCACAGAGAAAGGACACCTCAGTCATTGAAACTAGAACAACAATAATCAAGATATTAGTGGCTAAAACAAATTCACAAAGTGGGCATCTTAAGGGAATTAGAGAGTTGACAGGGTAGGAGCAATAGGAAAGAGGGTAGGAATTTAATATTTCACAACACAATTGCAGAAGAGTAATTATGCTTGGAATCATAAAGATCATTCTAGAAAATGCAGTATACAGTTTTATTACAACCAACCTGACCTTTTTCCAGTCACATCAGTTTCCTTGAGATCTACAATTTGCATTTTGTGCCCTTCTTACTGGAATTCCTTCCCCTTCTCTTTCTCCAGTAATCTAGTTCCTGTATGTGATCACTGTGATTTATAATAGGAAATATTTATTTGGTCTTCTTTTGTCTTATTTCTGACACAGAGCTCCTAAATCTCTTTGAATTTCCTAATAGGTGAGAGTTATTATTGTTTTGTTAATGAGATGATTTTTAGACCCTAAGGATGGGGGCTGGTTGCCAGTGGAGCCAACCGGGTGATTAGAGGGTTACAACTTTCAGTCCCACCGCCCACCCTTAACTTCCAGGGAGGGGAAAGGAGTTTGAGATTGGAATTCAATCACCAATGGCCAATGATTTAATCAATTATACCTATTCCATTGAAGCCCAAAAGGACAGGGTTGGGAAAGCTTCCAGGTTGGTGAACAGGTGGAGATTCCAGGAGAATGGGGTTCTCAGAGAGGGCATAGAGGCTCAGAGCCCCTTTTTACATACCTTGCCCTATGCATCTCTTCCATCTGACTGTTCCTGAGTTATACCCTTTTATAATAAACGTTTTATAATAAACTTACTATAATCTAGTAAGTAAAATGTTTCTCAGTTCTACGAGCTGCTCTAGCAAATTAAGTGAACCCAAAGAGGGAGTTGTTGGAACCTCTGATTTATAGCCCATCCCTGTTCAGAAGCCCAAGTGACAACCTGGACTTGTGATTGGCACCCTGAGTTGGAGAAGGGTCATTGGAACTTCCAGTCTACAGCTGGTTGGGTAGAAGCCCAGGTAAAAACCTGGGCTTGCAATGGGCACCTGAAGTGTGGGGTAAGGGGTACAGTTCCTTTAGCCTGTGGAATCTGGTACTGTCTCTGGGTAGATAGTGTCTGAATTGAATTGAATTGTAGGATGCCCAGCTGATGCCCAAGAATTGCCTGGTGCTGTGGGGATTCCCCCCAAACTAGAAACTGGGTACAGAACACTTTTACTGTATTTGCTGGTGGTCCAGCTCTAGACTTACTGTCTTAGTCTGTTCTGGGGCTATAACAGAATACCGTAGACTGGGTGGCTAATAAACAACAGAAATGTGTTTCTCATAGTGCTGGAGGTTGGGAAGTCAAAGAGCAAGGTGTGGCAGATTCAATGTCTGGGATGTCTGGTGAGAGCCCTCTTCCTGGTTCATAGATAGCTATCTTCTCACTGTGTCCTCACATAGAGGAAGGGGTAAGGGAGTTCTCTGGAATCTTTTTTATAAGGTCCTTCCCTTATGGCCTAATCACCTCCCAAAAGTCTCACCTCCAACTGCCATCGCATTGGGGATTAAGTTTCAACATAAGAATTTGGGGGGACACAAACATTCAATCTATAACACTTACCTTTCCCACAAAGTCTACAAACTATTCCAACCTACACTGCTCTTTTTTTTAGGTCTGTCCACACAACCCAGCCATTTGAATCACAAGATTTGAAAACTGGACCGGAAGATATTAGAATGAGAAAAGCCCAGTGAGTTTCAGTGACTTGCCCAAGATCACAGTCAGCAAGGATCAAGGTCAGAACTAGAACCTGGCTCTTTTGAATTTTACTTCAATGAAATCTCTATTTCTTGATACTAATCCTTGTTTTAATGTTTGTATGGTTCAGATATAATCCTCATTGAAAGTATTTTTACTAAATTTGTGTGATAACTGCAGCTTGCCTTCAACCTATCCTAACTTTGCCCTTCCCCTCTCCTCTACCTCTGCAGAAAACCAGTGTGCTGATAATAGCTCCAAGCCTCTCTGTGCCCAACCCCATGAAAATCTCCTTTAATGAAATGTTTAATGTCTTAATTCCTTTGTGGCCACCTTACACTGAACTAACTGAAACTGAAAAATGTTTTACTCCTAATACAATTTCATGCATAAGCATGCAGGACAAGGAAGAATTGTGGAATTCACAGGATCTTCTTAAAACCCCCCAAATCACACCACACATGTAGCTGTACATGCAGCTAATATCTGCCTGCAATTTGGGATTTTTCCATCCCCCCTCCAAATAATTCCCAAGTTAACAAGAACTTTATCTTCTTTCATGGTCAACTGTGCCAGGCACAAATAAATGCCTGATTAACTCTTAACAGTTTTATTCAAACTGACTTTTAATAGGATACCATGTAGCTGGAAGCCTCAAGTGTGTTTTTGTGTTGACATTCTCTCTATCTCTCCAGGCGGTTTACTTATTCAAGGACCTGAACACTCAGTTTCCTGAAATTAGGAAAAATAATTTTTAGGCAGATGGTCAGATTTAATGACAGAATTTAGATTAGAAGTTGCTGCCCCTATCATGGTAACAGTACTGTCCCCTGTTAAGTTCTAGTTTTATAATTTACTCCTTGAGCCTGTCGCTATCAGGTTACTTCCGCAGGTCTAGGCCTGGGCCACACTGCATCCACCATGTCCAAGCATCAGTCTACACAAGGAACAGAAGAGAAGAGTAGAGGAACGGGAGAAGGCAGCAAGGTCTACCTGTGCCTTCACCCTACTTAGCAGGTTATGTCAGAGCTCAATGGAGAGAGCACTGCTCACAGAATCTGAAGGTTTTCTTCTCAAAAGAAAGTCTGAGACCCAGAGCATGAGCAGCTTTGCTCTGGAGTTTCTGTGGTGGAGTGTGACAGAGTGGAGGAAATACGTATGCGTTTCAGAAACATTAGGAGACAGTACACTAGGCACAAACTACGTCATTATCCTGATGGAGACAGACTGCCCAGCAGGAATGTCAATGACAAACACCCTCCAGCAGCTTCATTGGCAGAGGAAGTCGCTGAGTAGACCTGGGCCATAAAGGGGAAGAATCTGCCGGATGTGCATGGCAACTTTTTCATATTTGTACACCCACTGAGCAAGTTCCAAAAAATGAGTGAAATTTTTAAGATGTTTCTAGGGTATAATTTATGCAGGTAAGAGGAGGAGTCAAGAAAATATGACTTTCTACTGTTAATGTGATAAAATAGTACCAACCTCCCCTATCACCACCCAGTGACATCTAGAAGACACGGTCTTGTAAAATGCCTAGTATATAAGAGAAATTTAACCAAGGGTAGTTGTTGTTGAAAGTACTTATTATTCAACAAATATTTATTGAGAATCTACTATGTGCCAGGCACTGTTCTAGGCACTAGGGATTAAGCTGGTGAACAAAAAAACAAAGATTCTTGCCCACATGGAACTTACGTGCTAGCATAATGGATGAAAAATGGTAATTTATTTCATCTTGAATTTCAAAACTAAGCAATTTCAGCTAGAGACAAATGTCCAACTACATTATGAGGGCAAGCTCCATGAGGGTAAGGACGATATCTGTTTTGTTCCCTGTTGCACCCTCAGAAAACTTTATGGTTTCTGGAGTATGGCGGTACTCAAAATATGCTTGTTGAATAAATGAAACTAATTCCAAATCATCTTACCTAAGAATAGAGGGTGTCACTATGCTCCATAGAGTGAGTTTTCACATGCCTCCTCAGACTGTAAGATAACTTCTACTTTTATTATCACAGAAGGACTCATACAGAATAATAAGATAACCAACTCTTTTTTTTTCTTTACCAACTAATTTCCAGTCTATATACAATTTTTAGGAAAAATCATTTCTTATATTGGATTTCTCTTCAGCACTCCGAATATTGTATAAAAGGGGTTAACAGAGCTTTTCACAGACCATAGCATTGGTGGCTCACAAACAGATATATTAGTTTCCTAAAAAATTTAATGTGATACATAAATTTCATATCCTGCACAAATCAGGTTAAGTAAGATTAAGAGACCTCAGCCATCAATGGAAGAAAGGTTCCATTACAAAACAAAACAAAACAAAACAAAATTGGGGGCTTCCCTGGTGGCGCAGTGGTTGAGAGTCCGCCTGCCGATGCAGGGGACACAGGTTCGTGCCCCGGTCCGGGAGGATCCTACGTGCCGCGGAGCGGCTGGGCCTGTGAGCCATGGCAGCTAAGCCTGCGCGTCCGGAGCCTGTGCTCCACAACAGGAGAGGCCCACGTACCGCAAAAAAAATAAAATAAAATAAAAATCCTTATTTCTGTCCCTTTACTAAGCCTGTGTGTGGACCACAATCTTTGTTTCTCTCTAAAATTTTAGTTGTCACCTACAAAAAAATGCGGTAAGATAAAGTCATCTCTTATCTTTGCCATAAAGATACTAAGGAAACGTTTTTCCGTTTCCACAGTATTGATTTTGTCTTTGTTAGTTTTAGATTAGTTTAATTTTTAAAGAGAACTAAAATTTCAAAGAAGGAATTCAATTATCTTGAGGAAGACCATTTTATCATTTATAAAAAATGTAATTTAAAACATAGTTTTGCAGGGCTGCTTTGTTTGTTAAATGAGGTAATGAATGTGAAAGACCTAGCACAAAATTGATACTCAGGATATTTCTTCTCTATCTGGAGACCATCAATGGTCTTAAAAATCAAGTTTCTGTAACATAGCTCGTATACAATTTATATCATGTTATACCTACTAACAGAAAACATTTTGGATGGACCGATAAAATTTATCAGTATCATACTCAACTAACATGAAAATTATCATTAAAATGTCTAGAATATAATAATGAAATATTCCATTCACTCAAATAAATACCAAAACTTAGAAGTCATTCAAATCATTATCCAGTAAATATATGAGTATAAACATTTCTGATAGTTTTGTAGTGAAATAATCCTGCCTACAGTACTTAATTTTTGAATCAACACTGACATAACTTATGCTTCCCTGAGTAAAAAGGGTTTTTGAATATGCTGGGGAAAAAAAAGTCAATTAATTAACCTAATAGTTAGCAGATTAATCATTTTGTCATGCTGTCAAAGAAAAAAAAATGCAAGTCCTTACATTAGTAAGGAAAGACTATGTTAAGGGGACTCTTGAGATAATATGAGGAAGGGATTATTCTAATAGGGAGAATCCTCGAACCATAAGATCTGCAAGTGTCCCTCAGTGAAAGCAGAAAGGGAAGGGATTTCTTTTGCAGAGAGAAGTAAAAATAACCCAGTGGAAAGAATTGGGTGTGGGGCAATGGGGTGAGCAGGTGACATGATCGGATGGTTGGGGAGGATATTTTTTCTCTACAGTCAGCAGATTCTCCAATGCTAGATTGTTCAAACACTTTCTTAACGTAAGGGTGGGCAAAAATTCTGGGCCAGGAAATCAAAGATTGGTCAAGGGCTTCCCTGGTGGCGCAGTGGTTGAGAGTCCGCCTGCCCATGCAGGGCACACAGGTTCTTGCCCCGGTCCAGGAAGATCACACATGCCGCCAAGTGGCTGGGCCCATGAGCCATGGCCTCTGAGCCTGCGCGTCCGGAGCCTGTGCTCCGCAACGGGAGAGGCCACAACAGTGAGAGGCCCGCCCGCATACCACCAAAAAAAAAAAAAAAAAAAAGTTTGGTCAAGTCAACAGGCATTTTATCTGTATTGGTCAGTGAAGATAAAGAGTTCAACTAATCATTTATGAGACAAAGAATGGGAATTTGGAGGATCTGTGTCTGGCTTTGTCATAAGTCATCATCTATTCAGAGCAGGAGGCAAGCAAATTAAACAAAGAAAACAAACAAACAACAACAAAAAAAAACATGAAATATTCACGAAAAAACCATTTCCCAGAACACAAAGGGTGAGAAGATTTCTTAACCATTGCTATTTTCCAAGAGCACTGGGCTCAGGTAAAGTTCAACGTTGTCTCTGCTCAAGGGCTCAATGGGTTAGGAATTCAAGCAACTCACAGTGGGTCTTGAGTCATCTATGCTCCATGATCTCTGGGGTCTAGGCAGAAAGATTCAAAGCTCGGAAGTGGCCTGATGGCTGGGGACTGGAGCCATCTTAAGATCTGTTTACTTAGTATGTCTGGTGCCTGGACTGTGTGACTTGAAGGCTAGGACTGCCAACTGGAGCACCTCTATGTGGCCTCTTCATGTAGACTGGTTTCCTCACTGAATGGCAACCTCACAGTCAGACCTCCTACACATTGGCTCAGGGCTCCAAGTACCAGTGTTCAAATGAGTAAGACAGAAGCTGCAACGCCTTTTATGACACAGCCTCAGAAGTCACAGAGTACTACTTCCATAGTACTCTACTGGTCAAAGCAATCATAAGCCCACCCAGACCCAAATGGAAGAAAATTAGCCACTTCTTGTTGAAGGAGTGGCAAAGTCACATTGTAGAATAGCATGTGAGAGGAAGATTTTACAATCTTCAAATCTATGTTTATAAATATCATGGGAATATTTATGGGTAAAATATACAAGGAAGTGCCACTTTAAGTGAATTTCAGGAAATAAAGTCCACTTCAAAATGCAATGCCTTTTACCTCAGACTCAATAAAATGTAAAAAGATAATATTAATACCCCCAGGTATGTATTAACTTGTACTGAACTACTTTTATTATTTGACTACTCTTATTATTATATTTTATAGATATACATGTTTTTATAAAATTATGTAAGTGTACATTTTCACCTAAGAATAAAGCTTTACTGAGAGTTAGTGCGTCAGAACAGAAAGAACTTAGGCCTTGCATTCCAGCTCAGTCACACTAGTTATCCTTAGATGCATTTCCGACAAAATCAGGAAAAAAGCAGGATGCCCACTCTCACCACAGTAATTCAACATTTTACTGGCAAGAAATGTACAAGACCTACTGTACAAAAATGTAAGCAATTCTAAAGGACAAAAACTAATATGTAAGCAATAAATAAGTCATAACATATTCTCATGTAGGAAAATATAATAAAGATGCAAATCACCCTAAGTTAATTCATAACTTTAGCACAATAATGACAAAATATAAGATTTCAGAAACTAAACAAACTGATTCTAAAGTTTTTGTGTAATTTTTAAAAATTAATCAAGAAAAAAGAATTTGAAAAATAAAAGCCAAGGGGGAGTAGGAAAATTTGTCCTACGAAATATTAACACATATTATAAAGCTCCTAAAATTAATAGTGTACTATTAACTAAGCAAACAATTAGTCCATAAATTAAACTTTTACCTCATATAAAATCAGTCAACACTGTTTACTTGGGGATATCCTAGTATAAAAGGCAAAATATTTCTGATATATGCCTTATTTCAAAATTATTTGAGTGTTTTTTATGTAAATAGCTAATGTTGACTACTAATTTAAGCTACTTTCATTCACAGCTGATCACACTTTTAACATACAACTCCTTGACATGTCACACATTTCTGTCACATGTTCCATACTAAATATAGTGTTCTCTCACCCGAAATAATAAGGGAAAAACTAAAATTAAATATATTTGCACAATTTATGAGTTACTAAATAGTCCTGAAAGCTGTGCAAGCTTTTGTTTGAAATACTTTTGTATAAAAATTTACTATTGGTTTACACTCAAGTATTTAAACTTTTATATATTGTGCACAGAATATAGTGAAGTATATTAAAACACACTACCTTCCTCCCAAACCATCAATAAGACTTCTTCTCCTGACTTTCATACTTCTGCCCATCATTATTCCAGTTTTATAATCCAGAACTTTGAAATTCCTGTTTCATGCCTTCATCTTGCTTATGTCATGTCTCCAGTCACTTTGGCCTCTAACAGTATGGTGAACTAAATATTTCAGTGTACCTTCCCAACTACAGAGCAAGTACCTCCTCCATAAAACTCATTATTTACTGCATCAGTGAACTCCCCAAAAGTGACAGAAACCTCTATGTTCACCCCTTCAAAAGAACAAAACAAAGCAAAACAAAAAACACAATAAACTGAAACCAGAGAGAGAAGTGGGGAGCAGAGAACAATGACCACTGGACAATCAGAAAGGTAGCGCTGCCCTAAGAGTGAAGCTGTGAGTAGGCATGGCTGACTCGAAGACACCTGCACTGAGCTAGGGATGCTGGAAAGGACCTCAACCTGCTAGAGCACCTGGCTGCCTTAGGAACAATTTCAAATCCTCTCTGGAGAGAACTATCTCAATTTTGACCCCCAAGGTTCCCACTGATTGTGATCAAATAAACATGGTCTCATCATCAAATATCACCAAACACACAGTGAGACCAGCCATCATTAGTGAGATTCCAGAGAAACAACAAACAACAGACATATACACTAAGTATTTTAGATATTTGAATTATCATATAAAGAGCATAATGTTTAAAAATAAACATTTTAAAGGAAACTTTAAGAAATAAAAACAGAATAATAAAATGAGTAAGCAACAAGAGACTGTAAAAATTAGAACTTGTAAAAGCGAAAAATGATTTTGCAATACAAAGTGCCCCCTTGTAATGCATCTCACAGGTATAGCTTCCTTTCCGATTCCATTTCCACCTTAGACTGGTTTCTCATTAATTTACCTGCATATTAAGAAAAGGTATGTGGTGTTGTGATGTGCCACCCAGGTCCCCCATGCCAGGACTGCAACATTCATTCTCCCAGTTGCCTGGAGGGTTGGCTGCCTACAAGTACCTCTCTCGAACTTGTCCTTGGCTAAAGAAAGATGCCTCCCAAGGTCGTTTCGCCTTCTGAGAACAGTTCACATCTAATAATCTGTTGCCTTCACAATAAAAAGACCCACCATCCTCACCCCAACTCAAGACATCTCTGAAGGCTCATCACAGCTGGAGTTCCCCACAGGATTAACTAAGGTCCTTGTTGTGACTGACTGCGTTGCAGTTCAACTGAGAGCTCCCCCCAGTAAATGGCCTGCAGGCAAATCTCTCTCTCACAGTGTGTTCCTGGGGAACCTGCATTGTGATAGGATAAAAACTGTGCTCCATGCTTCAGGTCTCTAACTCCTTCAATCCCCTCTCTTCTAGACTAATCTTCACAATTCACTACCTTATAATCTTGTCTTAAACTTGACAGAAACCTTCAATAGTTTTCCATTACATACAGCAAAACCACTACCTTTTCCTTTTATCATTTAAGACACTATATGGATTTTGGTGTCATTTTTCCAACTCTACACCCCTACATCAGATCCCATTTTCCAGGGCACTCATTCTGTTTTATTCACTCAGGGGCATTGCCAATTCTGGTCTGGGCTCATGACCTATTTCCTATCTGAATTAAAAGCCTTCACCCCCAACTCCAAAACTTAGTTTCACAGTACCTATCCTTTAATACTCAACCTAAGTTCCAATTTCTCCAAAATGCATTTTTTAGCCACAACAGCTCAAAGCAACCTCTGAGCTGGTGTAGTGTTGCAGCAACCCTGAATAGATTTGCAATCACTGATTATAAATTATCAGGAACTTTGAGAGATGGTCAATTTCACACTAGCAGTTTAAAATGAGCTGAGGTGGGAGTATTTAACACCAGAGAAATCAGCAAACACTACAGATGAGGGCCCCTCCCACACCATTTATCCTTCCCATTACACAGGAAGGAGATTTGGCAGTAGATCTGAGTCCTGAACTGCGTTCTGATTTGCAGATTTGGGCACCCATGACATCCCAACTAGACAGGATCATTTTTATGGCAGAGAGGCTATTTTATACTAACTCACAAAACTTTTCCTCAGTGCCTTTTCTGTAGTAGTAATTCAAAAATTGTTTTTGTAAGAGCAGTGTATCCTTCAGAGTCATCTTATACAGAGAACTAGGGGGGGAAAAAGCAAATGATGCTCATGAGTTTTTATTTTCTAAATGTATGTCTCCTCTATCCTTTAAATTATTTAGCACCAGCATCCTCCTATATTTTTATTTCGGTCACCATATCATGGATTTTTCTCAAATCCAAGATAAAAGCACTGTATAATTTTTAGTTTATTGCTGCTTTATCCTCAATAAGCTATTTTCTTCACATACGTATTCGTTTCTTATTTAATAATTGAGCCTTCCTTGAAAGGAACATTTTATAAAAGTTATTTTGTAAAATGTATGACTCAAGGCCTCTTTCTCCCCAAACATTCTCTGTTCAAAGATGTCACTTTTCACTCTCCTGTTTCACCTTTTTGCCACTTGGGAACAGAATTTTAATACAACTAACAACATTCTTTACTTATTATTTAAGAGAATTAATACAAAATAACAGTTGACTTTGGTTATTATGGTCTTGCAAGAGAACAATAGAAAGTAAAGAAATCCATTTGCCTTTCTTTTTGCTGACACTCTGCGCTGTGGCTGGTTGCTGCTGAGACAGGAGACGTCCTGCATATCACTTTTGGATTCCTGAACCTTGTCAGTAAGCTGCTCTTCTGCCACAGACTCCAGGGCTGTATGCTGTCAGCACTCTTGCACGCTGCTGGGTCAGCATCGCAATCGAATCCACTCTTCCTTGTCTCACCCTTGAGACCAGCAAGCTAAGCCTCACTAACTACAGAGCCCTGGGTAACTCAGGTGTGACTTGGGGCTGCAAGCACCCTGACTTGTCTCTTTTCAGTGGTACTGTGCTTACCCATTTATGACTCCGTGGCAGGACAGCATTACTAACGTTCACTGTCTTGCCCTTTAGAGAATCTGCTTGGCTCTTGTCCCCACTTTTCAGTCTCAATTCCCTAAATTGATGCTTAAGCATTTACACCAGTTATTAGAGATTTTGTAGGATGCACAGAGTATATCACTGAATATATATTTTAAAGCTTCAAGCTCTATTCTCATGCAGTCATGTTAATCAAATCCCCAGTATGTAAAAGCCTTGCTTGAGATTTCACTGTTGTGCTTCTCTGGAATACTTGAGCAGCACTGGATCACTTGGGATTGGAATACGAGCAAAGATAATGTGTTAGGATAAGCGGTGCTACATGTGTCAAAATTACCACAGCTACAGGAGGATCTCTTAGCACAGAGCTCCGACCTCTCACTCCCATAGTGAGACATACAGCCATATTTTGTTTGCATTAGGAGTAAGTAAAAGGAGAGAAAGCAAGCAAAATTAGGTCAAGAAAGTAGAACACTTGGCCATATGTTAAGTTCTGTACCTGCTTTTGCTGTGATGCTTTTATATCTCCTTTGGTAAGTGATTTAAGCTTTCTTTGTTCCAAGATATTCCCTGTTGCACAGTTAGGATGTTTTTCTTTGATTCTGCTCCTCAGAGTGATTGTAGGAGTAAGATAGTATTTAATGAACTTTTGGAGCTACTAATATAAGAGACATCTGAGAGGACGAGTTACCTGTCTCACTCTGAATTTTACTGGTCAAGATATTTACATAAAAAATAATCCTCGGACTTCCAGTTTTATCTCTAACAAGTAAAGAGCTTGGAAGTAGCCGCTCCCATGATTACAACATGAAAAAGCTGGACAAACTGAAAATCAATGACTTTTCTTGGACCCATCAGAGAACTGAGGCTGCGGGCAAACTGCCGTAACAAAATCTGGAGAAACAGTGCATCTAAAGAGTCACATCTGAGATCTGCTGAGATGATGCCAAAGCTGCAGAAGCCGTAAGCTGCTAGGAACAGCTCAATGGTAATTCTGATAAACTGCTGGAGGCTAAGCTCCTGGGTGCCACCATCTTAGTGGGGCCCCTACACTGTCATGAGTTTTACCTCCGACAAGCCCACCAGGTTCTTATAGTGAAGATCCAAGAAAGAAACATCATAACATCATAACATAAGTAATCATTATGAAATATACCCAGAGTGTTCTCCATAATAAAAACCTATTCTTCAAGGACAAAGAAGCTTATAGAGATTCTGAGGGAGGGGCATTCTCCCCGCTCCATCCTGTTCTAGCTTTCCTGCTCACCTAAGAGGAGAAGAACTCAACAGGGCTAAGTGCCTCAAGGAAATGGACTGGGAACACTGCATCCAATGAAGAGAATAGGGGAAAGAGCAAAAAAACTACACCACCACAGATACAACTGTGAAGGTCACGAGGCACGGGACCACTAAATGATTAAGATTTAATCAGAAAATTATAAAATGCCTCCTCTCTGCACTGGTCACAACTTACAATCACACCAACAAGGCTCAAGTATAATAACAGCGTAGCTGGAAGGGTTGCAAATCTAAACTCTCTCTGGGCAAGAATACTTAGGGAAGCCCAAGAAAAGACAGACAAAAACAAGGCCACTAAAGGAATCTGAAGTCTTTGGCACCTATAGCTATAGGAAACATGAGAAGTAGCCCAACCTCTAACAGATTAACATAAATCCTCACACTAAAGGATTATTTACATAAGTTCCTCTTCCCAGTACAAGATATCCAGCTCACAATAAAAAAAATTACAAGGCATGCCAAAAAGCAAGAAAATAACAGTGTGAAGAGACAAATCAATCATCAGAACATAACTCAGCTATGATATCCATGTTGGAATTTAGAATAACTGTAATTATATGGTAAAGACTCTAATGGAAAAGGTAGAAAACATACAAAATGGATAGATAATGTAAGCAGAGAGATGGAAGTTCTCAGAAAAAAAAAAATAATGGCTAGACATCAACAACACTGAAAAATGCCTTCAATGGGCTTATCAGTAGACTTGACACAGAAAGAATCAGTCAACTTGAAGATACATTAATAGAAACTTCCTTAAATGAAATGCAAAGAAAAAATAAAGAAATAAGTAGAACAAGTATCTAACTCAGGGATAATTTGAAAAGGTGTACTATATGCAGAATTGGAATGTGAGATGAGAAGAGAGAACAAAGCCAAAGAAATATCTGGTGCAGTAATTGCCAAAAGCATTCCAAAATTAATGAAAGATACCAAACTACGGTTCAGGAAGCGCAAAGAAAAACAAACAGGATGAATACCCCAAAGTATCACACCTAGGGATATCATATTCGTAGTTCAAAAAAATCAAAGATGAAGGAAAAAACCTTGAAAGAAGCCAGAAGAGAAAAATACCTTACCTATAGAGGAACAAGGATATAAATTATAAGGGACTTATCTGCATAAACCATGCAAATAAGAAGAGAGTGAAGTGAACTATTTAACTATCAAAGTAAGAGAGAAAAAAGAACAGCAACATAGAATTGTCCTTCAGAAGTGAAGGAGAAACAAAGACGCATAGTCAGACAAATAAAAACTGAGAGAATTCATCACCAGCAGGCTTGCCCTGCAAGAAATGTTAGGAGTTCTTCAGGAGGAAGGAAAATGATATAGGTCAGAAATGTAGCTACATAAAGAAAAGAAGATCACTGGAGAAGGCATAAGTAAAGGTTAAAAGAAACTTTTATTTTTCTTATTCATAATTGATCTAAAAGAAAAATGTTTTTTCAAAGTAATAATAGTAACAATGTATTGGGTGATTATAGCATATGGATAAATGAAATGAAAGCAATGTCGTAAGATACAAAAGGGAGGAATTGGGAATTCTCTCTTATAAGATACCTGTACTACTTATTAAGTAGTATAGTGTTCTTTGCAGGTGGGGTTAGATTACTTTAAAATGCATATTGTAAACTCTAGGGCAACCACTAAAAAAATAAATAAGTAAAATTGATATGGTAATAGAGTAGAGAAAGGGAATCATATAAAATGCTCAATTAAACCCAGATGGGGAAGAAGAAATAAAAAGCACAAAGAACAAATGCACTAAATAGAAAACAGTTACAACCATGGTCTATAGTAATATGACTATATCAATAAACCACTTGAATGTGAATGATCTAAATAAACCAATTAAAATACAGAAATTTTCAGAGTGAATGAGAAAAAAAGTCACACCCAAATACATGTTGTCTATGTGAAACCAACACTATATATGAAGACTAAGGTTAGTTAAAAGTAAAAAGATGGAGAAAGAAATGGCATGTTAACACTAATCAAAAGAAAGCTGGAGTAGCTATTTTAATTTCAGACAAAGCAGACTTCAAAACAACAGCAAAAAATCATCAGGAATAAAGAGGGGCATGACATAATGATAGGAGTAAAATCTCCAGGAAGAATGAACAACCCTAAATGTATATGCACCTAACAACAGAGCATTATAAAGGTGAGGCAAAAACTGATAGAACTGAAAGGAGAAATAGACAAATGCACTGTTACAGTTGGAGAATTCAACGTCTATCTTTTTTTAGTAATTGATACATCCAACAAGCATAAAGTCAGTAAGTATGCAGTTGACCTGAACAGCACTATCAATCAACTAGATCAACTGATCTAATTGATATTTATACACTACTCCAACAACTGCAGAATACACATCTTCTAAAACTCACATGGACCTTTCACCATGATAGGCCACATTCTGGGCCTATCTGGGCTAGATAACATACCTTAACAAATTTAAAAGAATAGAAATCATAAAAAGCATGTTTTCAGACTGAATGGAATTAAACTAGAAATTAATAACAAAAAATCTATCTAAATAATCCCCCAAAACTAGGAAAGTAAGCAACACACTTTCACAGGATCCATGGGCCAAAGAAGAAATATCAAGAGCAATTAAAATATTTGAATTAAATGAAAACAAGAATATAATTTATCAAAATTTGTAGGATGCAGCAAAGGCAGTGCTTAGATGGAAGTTTGTAGCATTAAATGTATATATTAAAGAAGAAAGATCTAAAATTAATAATCACGAAGAGTGAACCTTAATGTATGCAAATTTTAAAAAATCATTTAGGAGGTTGAGAGAATCCCAGAATGAAATGTAGAATGTGAAAAAGAATCTAACTGTATTACAAATATATGAAAAAGCCTCACTGAAGTGGGGAGGGGTGGGCAGAGCTGACGTAAGTAACTTTGGAAATGAATGGTGTCTGTAAAACTAAAGGCAAAAGGAACTGTGCATGAACACTATACTCTAGTTGATAAAGTTATTTCCCATGGAAACACATGTTAACAATTCTGATACTGCTACATACATAAGGGAACTGAACAATTAAGTAAATGGGAGGCAGATGGTGGGAGCTAGGTTTTTCCCTGTTAGAGTGGGAGTTTATAAATCAGCAAAGGAAGGAGGCTAGAATAATCCATGTGTTAATGGATTAGAATTGGAGAAATCAATATGAACTGATTTAACTTTATTATAGCTTTGTTTTGGCTTAATATAGATACAGATTACAGATAGAGATGTTCATAAATATATGTATATACATATGTTAGTATTGACACATGCATCTTCTTGCTCTGTGAGCTGAGAAATCCTGGAAGCAAGGATATCCTCATAATAACTAGCACACTTAATGCCCAGCTATTGATTTCTAGTATCATTCTCAAATGAAAGGAACCAGGATTCCTTGAAAAAAATGGCTGAATCTAGGACGGAGGCAGAAAATAAATGAGTCTGGAGCATCTTGTAGTGCCAGAAAGTAAGGAAGTACTAAAATAAATGAATGAATAGATGAATGAATTAATAAACAAGTAAAAAACAAGGATGGGGGTGTGTCAAAGTGACATGAGAGTCAACCGAAAGGGGTCCCAATAGCTAAGCAACAAAATAAAGCAGCATTAAATTATAACCCAAAGTATAAAAGAAATATCTATGCATCCATACTGATATAAATAAATGACTGAACAAAATAATAAATGGAGAAGAGACAAAATCTTTCATGCAAAAGAATTCCACATCGTATATGAAGATACTCCAGTTTCAAGGTGGAGGAGCATAACTTCACTATGCTACACATATTAAATACAATAGAGAAAAGCAGGAGAGGGGGACCTGATAAAAGCCACCTTAGCCAAATGATCAAGGTCAATGTCAGTAGTGATAAATAATGGGTTTTTTTAAAAATTTTATTTAAGTACAGTTGATTTACAATGTTGTGTTAATTTCTGCTATACAGCAAAGTGACTCAGTGATACATACATATACTCTTCTTAATATTCTTTTCCATTCTGGTATAATAGTGATAAATCATGTTGATATTACGTGTGATTGATATGGTGTAATGAAAATGGCACTTTATATCCACTCTCTGCTCCCCAAAACCCACAACGCTAATCTGATCACGAGAAGAATATCAGATAAATCCTAACTGCGAAACATTCAGCAAAGTACCTGACTGGGACTTCTCAAAAGTGCCATGGTCATCAAAATCTTTTTAAAAAAAGGGAAAATCTTTGTTGTCAAAGCAAAAACTGCACCAAAGTTAAACACACAAGGAGGAAGACTTTATATTACATTATTGCAAAAATGAGATATGCCAAGCATACCAAATTATTCCTGAGTTTGCAAATATTTTTCTCTATGATTGGGCCATCTTGACACCTATGAAGTAAAAGTTAGGTTCCTACCCTCCTATAGAGACTGGGAGATAGGAGTGCTATCTCCTTCCATGTTTATACTTCCAAGGATGGTTCCCAGGTCCTTGAGAAAGACTTCACTGGGTTGTAAAAATGGCAAGAGGCTGGGAGAAAACTTACGTTTACATTTCAAAGGTGCAAAGAAAAAATTTACAACTGCATGTTTTCTAAAGTAAATGATCTAAGGAAAGGTATACTAAGGGTCTATCATCAGGAAGAAATTTGTCTAAAGTTTAGTTAAACTGAGAGGAATGTCACTGTGCAAGCCAAGAAGAGCCTAAGGAGACCTGACAACTAAATTTAATGTAGTCTTCTGAAAAATGCATTACATTTCTGGAACAGAAAGAGACTTTCAGTAAAAACTAAGGAAATCTGAATTAAGTATGGACTTTAAAAAACAATACATCAATTTCAGTTCATTATGACAAATGTACCATGGTAACATAAGACGCCGATAACAGGAGACATGAGTGTGGGGTTTATGGGAACTAGTTCTACTATCTTCACTTTTCTGTAATTCTGAGACCATTCTAAATTTAAAAGTTTCTTAAAAAAATAATAATAGCTCTTCACTGTTCTGGGCTTCTGGACCTGATTTTCTTATTGTTTCAAAAATTCATTTGTTTTATGAAAGCTATCACTATGGCAGCCACAGAATACAGTAATGCAGGTTTTTTGCCACGTGGCAGGCAGTTGAATCATTGTTTACAAGTAAGAGCTCTGGAGGGAAAACTGTTGCTCAGAAAAGGAAGGCTCTATGTGAAGAGTCACTGAGGTCTTATTTGAAATAAACACTAAAAGATAAAATTCATCCTAGGAAGAATCTAGGTGAATTTTTGATTTGTTAACTATTGGGGTGAAGTATTGGCAAGCAGAGTTTTATTATCCACTTAACTGCTTCTGCCTTTCACTGTGCCTAAGGACCAACATCCGGGGACCCACACTATGCTGCCGCCCTTGCAGATGCTAAAATGATACCTGCAGCTTCAGCTTCAAGGAAGGCAAAGCTTAAGGTTTAGGAAGCTTGATGAAGACAGACCCAGAGAAACTCGAAAGATGCCAGGTCATAGGAGGAAGCTCAAGATAAACAGGACATGTAACTGATAACTGTGCCTACAGACAAATAAGCCAATAGGTATTTGCATAAAATGACTGCTAGACTGGGCTAGGCTGGCCTGGACTGGACTGGATTGGACTGCCTCTGATCTCTGACTTAGTAGCTCCACTGGAACAGGCTAAAAGAGAGACTATCGCAGCTAAATTGTTCACAGCTGGTTTTGCAGGGTGGGGTGGCGGTGTGGCTTCAAAGTAATAGCACGTTTCCTTTCCGAATTTCTCCTATAAAAACTGGTATGCACATAAACTGTAATATTTTTAAAGGATTATTATATCACAGTCACGTCTCCTGGTTATGTTGCTGACAGCATAACATGCAACTTTGACACCTTTAACTCAAGGAAGATTGGTTGATGTTAATTATAAGTTGTTATCAAGTTAAATATTGTCAGTATCAGGACACGGTGATATATTTTCATATTATTAACAGAGTTTCAAACAGCACAAGAGCATAACGCAATTCTATGAGGAGACTGATATATTAGTGTTCTGCCACAGAACTCTGATACTACTTGGTGTCATGACCTGATCACAGCATTTACAGCATTGTATTTTGTGGAGTTTTGTTTGTTTTCTTTAGTTTTATTTACTTGCTTCTTGCTCCAAATAGACCATTAACTTCAAAGAGGAGGAGTCACCGTTTTCATTCACAAAATCAACAATCAAAATATATCTGTTTTTAGGACAAAATCAGAAAAAAATGTGTTCTAAGTCAAAATTGTTTCACATTTAATATTTCTAGGAGTCTCTATTTCCTCTTTTTCCTTCCTATTCCTGAAGTTCTCTCCTTTCTACAAATAGAGTACCAAGTAAAATATAATCTATTAGTTCTAGCAATTTTTTAAAATTAAAGTTGATTTACATCCTGACTTCCACTTCACATTCCTCCAAATATTTAAAGATAATTAATTATTTACTATTTATTAAGCCTCCCTAGTGTGTATGCAAGTGATTGGCATTAATTAAAACACACAACACCTCAGTGATGTCCATAGTACTTTGCAGAGATCTTTCATCTATTAAATGATACCCCACTTAATATATAAGGAAACATACTTCCTCAAAAGGTAGCAGTCATCCAACAAACAGTTTTATAAGGATACAAGAAAAATAAAGCTTATTAACATCTACTGAAATAGAATGAAATTACTGTAGTATGCGTCAGATTTATAGTTTATACCTCCAGGAATATTTTTAAACTTTTTGGAGATCCATATGTCCAATGTTCACATTTCAAATTTCCATCTTTCTCAAAAATCATCGTTCTGAGTGACACTATGAGATATCTTGTCAGGAAAATATCAGACAAACATGAATTTATATGACAGATTATAATTAATGTTTTGTTCTCCTACTCACCTTGTTCATTGAGTTTCTTCACTTTTACCAAGTGCCTAGTCACCCAGCACTGGTAGAGAAATCACAGTAAAAGATTATAAATTCTTGACTGTTAAATTCAAAATGCCTCAGACCAGGCTTGATAGGCAAAATCTGAATGGAATATGATCCAGCAGAACCAACAGCCACGCCCCTCTCTAATTTCCTACCTACTAGATATACATTAACAGCAGAAGAGAGAAAATGGAATTGGACCATGGGAAAAGGAACAGCCCTGCATCCTGCAAGATTCCCCAGGTCAAAGAGGAGAAAAGCTGAATGCTCAGGAGAGTTTAAGGAAAACAAATAGAAAACCAAACTCCTTTCCATCCTCATCAGGACAGCAACCTCCTCACCACTCATGCATAGAAAGTAAAAGGGGGCTGCCTGGGGAGCCATCCTGCCCCTCCCACATGACCAAGAATGGCAGAGAAGTGACACTAAGGGCTGGCAAAGCAAAAGTCTCACAGTTGGGACAAGGGGATACTGCAGTGGAACTTGATGTAGACGCGTAGACCGTCAGTGTGAGCAAATGAAAGCTATCAATTAGCTTTCTAATACTAAGAAATGCAGGAACCCTGCTCAGGGATGCAGGAACCCTGAGCAAACCACTAGAAATGGACAAGATAAGATGATTGAATATCCCAGAGCACAGCCAGGGTGGGCAAAGGGTACCCATGGACCAGATGCCCCCTCCTTCCCCACCAACACACCTTTGTATGACAGAAAGCCAGGGATTCAGAGCTACTTTTGCAGGGGAGAAAAAGGAGGGAGAAATTTTCACTGTCTTGAGTTAAATTCAAAATTACTAAGACAAATTTTGAAATGTTGGAATTTCCTTAGGAGATAACAGATCAAGTGTTTTTCCAACAAAGGGAATGAGAACTCCCAGTAGTATTAAGTTCAGCCATAAGAAAACAAAAAATTTCATAATTTTGCTCATGAACATATGCTGTAAAATTTAGCCCAACATTTACATGATTAAATAATAAATTTTCTTTATTAGAAACACAAAACCTTTTAACTACTTCAAAGTTCTCTCTCTATGTATATATTTATTTTAATATATATATATACTCTGTGTGTGTGTGTGTGTGTGTATATATATATATATATATAGTTTTCTTTGTTGCTTCTGACAACATGGAAAGGTAATTAAGGAGGAGAGTATTACTCTGTGCCCTAAAGTATAATGTAGGGCTAACAGGTGATTTCCCAAAGGTCAGTCTGTTAATCAGTGGGGTGAGACAAACCTAGAACCTTGATCTTTGACCACAAATCTGGTTCCCTTAATACTTTACCAAAATGTCACCTGCATCTGAAAGCTTAAAAAATCACTGGGCTAAATTATAAAATAAACTGAGACATATGCCATCCCTAGGGGTAAATTATGCTCTGACCAACTCCAAGGGGAGATGTGCTGGACACAGCTGTTCCAGGGAAGGCCAGATCTGATTAATCACTGCCCAACTAGGCATTTAGATCCACTCATTCACGGACAGGCACAAGAGCAGATGTAATATTTTACTCCTCTGGGTTTCCAAGGACAAAGGAGTGCACAGAAGAATTAATCAAACAAACCCATAATGAATTATTCATTTAAAATAAAATATCGTACACACACATTAATAGAAAAGAGTTAGCAAAAATTATATGCTGCAATAATACTAAACATCTTGTCTCTACAAACTTTAGTTTTAGGTATATAACTGATAGATTTATTAAAATTGTCTACAATTGCTGCTATTCAGCAGCTCAGCACTTTCTCAAACGTCACAATAGTTTGAAGGTCAGTGACTCTACATGTCCAACTGTCAGAGTCAAATCAACTTCTATCAAGATAGGGTCCACTCCATCACCTCAAAAAGCAACTCTCTTTCTTTCCAAGTAAAAGGAATAAAAATTATTTTCTTCTGGGAGCTGGTAAGGAGTCACACTCCAAGAAACAATTCAACCACCAAAAATAAGTAAAAGCTGTATAATCATAAAATTCATTCAGAATGCCTCCTAAGGAAGCAACTGGCTTTGTCAAAGCAGCTTGAAAACCTTGCTTGAAGAGTTCAGGAGTCCCTGATGAAATGGAAATTACAGAATCTAAGAAGGCTTCAAAAGCCAGAATATTCAAGATCTATGCGTTAAGTTTCTCTTCCCTGGATGGTGTTGAAGAGCACTGACAATGTTTGACTCTAACTCTATTTATGCTTCTTTAGCAAACCAACCCCCCCTTTTTCTTTATGCATGTTGATACATTCATTCAGGTTACAATCAAGTTTTATAAGCCTTGGCGCTTCTTTGTACTTGCAAAGTTCTGGTTTATCCTGTATTAATTTTCCAACTGAACTCTCCGAGAGCAATCATGTTTTTCTTATTTCCAACATCTTAAAAGAGTCTCATTGTACTTCCATACACTGATCGTAGCACTGAAATACTAGTCAGAATTCTGATCTTGGGAGTAAGAGTCCATCATGAACATGGAGAAGGAAGAGGACGATAATCAACAGTAATGATAAAAATTATAACAACAATAATAGTACCACACATATCTTCAATTCTTAACTATGACAAAATGTATTCATATATATTATCCCAGTTAAGAAGAATAAAATATAGCCATAAACCTAAAAACTACTTAGGACATTCAGGTACCTCATAACAGTACATGCTGGTTAATGAGAGAAAGAACACAGCCGAAGATCTGGCTTTGTAACATGTTAAAAAAAACACTATAAACTGTGACCCCCTAAGTCTAGGAAATCTAGTTGAAGTTCATCTACGGGACAAGACATGGTAACCAAGGATGCACTTTCTAGTCATGGTTTAGACAAATTGAGTGCACCAGGATTCCAAGTAAAAAGAATGTGATCACTCCACATTGGGTGGAACATAATGACAGGGAGTCCAAGGTAAAATTCCATGGAAGTTCATCAGTTAGAAATGGTTTTGGCTGCAGAGAGCAAACTAAACTTAGCCAAACTTAACTAATTGAGACTGCTATTATTTATAGAAGTCTGAGGATTGATTCAGTCACTTGGCAATATCACCAAGGACCCAGGCTGTTTGTGTCTTTCGTGTATTGTCTTGTCATCCCCAAGCTTTCCCCTCCTGCCCCAATATGGCCTCAAATATCATTTTAGTGTTCCACGCAAGAAGGAAGGCTGGGGGGATGCTTTCCCCTGGTAATTTTAGAATAAAATCCCCTCAACGGGGTTTATGAGCATCTCATTGGTCAGAACAAAATCACATGACCACCCCAGGCCAATTACTGGAAAAGGGGAATGAAATTACCATACTTGATTTAAAAGGACCATTACTCATCCCCTAGAGAAGGAGCACAGTAGAAGAGTTGAAACAGGGATTGAAAAAGAGAATGTGAAGAAAATTCCTTCCCTTTTTCTTAGGACTAGAAGTTTAAAATAAACTTTAGCACCTGCCTCCTCCTCCCACCCTCCTCATTACCCAGTGTGGCCAGCACACTGTTCTCCAAGAGGGTGCAACAGACGCCTGCCCTCACCCTCAGAGAAATCAGTGTTTGAGAGAAGTGGACACATTCTGGGTTAATTCTGAGGGCAGAGTATATATTGAAGAATTAGATCTATGGTGTAAAAGAAAAGAAAAGAGTTGAGGATGAACTCAAGTTTGGGACCTGAACAACAAGAAAGCCAACAACAGAAATCGGAAAAAGGAGAGGAATAGACAGTCATCTCTCTCTCAACATCCAGGCCCACAGACACAAAGCTCTCCATTTGTTTGTTTATTTGTTTTTATTTATTTAAGTTCACAAGGCATCAGTTCTTTGGGGGCATTACTCAGACCAAGGAAAGCAGTCATAATCTGTAAGGACTGTTGAGTGTTTGTAAGCCAAGAACTTAGAAGAATAAGTCATTTAAGCAACGCCCTGAGATTGAGGAATAAAGGGGGAAAAGTGAGTGAAAAATATTTAAACGTTCTGGCAATTAAGGATCAAAAAAAATACTGATCAAAATAATGAATACACTTTAATTTTTTTTATAGTCTCCAATGCTGTACCATCAGTTCTGCCTCCATAATTTGTACTCTAAAGCAGTGGTCCCCAACCCCCGGGCCACAGACCACTACCGGTCCATTGCCCGTTAGGAACCAGGCCTCACAGCAGGAGGTGAGCAGCAGGCAAGAGAGCAAAGCTTCATCTGTATTTATAGCCGCTCCCCATCTCTCACATACCGCCTGAGCTCCGCCTCCTGTCAGATCAGCGGTGGCACTGGAGTCTCATAGGAGCACGAACCCTACTGTGAACTGCGCATAGGAGGGATCTAGGTTGCATGCTCCTTATGAGACTCTAATGCCTGGTGATCTGAGGTGGAGCTGAGGCAGTGATGCTAGCGCTGGGGAGTGGCTGCAAATACAGATTATCATTAGCAGAGAGGTCTGACTGCACAGAGACCATAATAAATCAATGCATTTGAATCATCCCGAAACCATCCCCCCAACCCCCGTCCATGGAAAAATTGCCTTCCATGAAACCATTCCCTGGTGCCAAAACGGTTGGGGACCGTTGCTCTAAAGGCACCCTCTTATCAGGCATTTCTTCAAATCAAATCTAAATACAGGGAGAATAACATCTTTTAAGCTTTTAATCTGAACTTACACAATGGAGACTTTTTCCCACTACTGTTCTTTTGAAACAGTATAATAAAACAGAAGGAAGTCAGATTCCGAAGTCCATAGGGTAACAAAAGGGAAATAATATTCTTTCTCTACCTCTCATAAGTCACGCTGCACCTGTTATTTAAGATTCTCTGAATGAATAGCACCAAAAAGTGACTCCATAAAATCAGTAAAACATACACTGCTTAATTCCTGTCAGAAGCACCATCAATACAGGAATATATTACCATTCAATGAAGTTTCAATTGCCAGCTACTGAGATGACCAAGATAAATAACCAGCATCATCTTAATCTTCAAAAGGTACTTGTTCCTACTGTCATGAAAAATTCCTTCTCTCATGTAACGGAGTTTACCCTGTAAATTAAACCTCTCAAGTAATGGAAGAAATAACCCATGACACTAGTGAGGGAAATTAAATTAAAGTCACTAATAGCAGGTCAGCACCGACTGAGCAGAAGTAATGGAAGTGACCACATGAATGATAAGCAGATCTTGACGAGGCTGTGACAAGTGTCTCCCAGAGAGTGTGACGAGCATTCATCTAGGTGGCAAGCAATTCACAGTCAAGACACTAACATGTTTATAGCGCAGCTCGACCCCCATCTATGCCAGAGCATGTCAACCTTTCTGAGGAGGATGTTCTAATTCCCTCATGAAGGCCATTAGGAAGAATTAAAAACGAAGCTCCCTGTTTTCTGGGTAAATCAATTTCTCATTGCCTAGAAATCTTTCTGGCCAGAGCAGATGACCTGTAGAGACAATAAGGATCCCAGAACTATACTTAAATAACTTTATTTTCTAAAGTGTTAGAGGGAAACAAAAGGAAAATTGTTCCACAGTTCAATAATCAGAGGGTGGCTGAAACAAATGGAGTTATTTTAGCCTAGTTGTTAGGACTTGGGGAGCACAGTAATGCCAATGACAAAATAACCTATTACGTGGGAAAGTTAAAATGGTACCTTGCACTTTATAGGCAGCCCTTCTGGAACTCAGATGTGATTTACTTTCTAATGCCCAATCGAGACCACTGAACTTTTGATATGTACATAATAACCAAGTAAATAATGCAGCTGCTGAAAATGTGGACAAGAGCAGGAAGGAGGGGTGGTAGAAAGGGGGATGAGAGCAGTAAAGAGTGACTTCTAGAAAACCACTGATGATGGCCTGATGGCTGCAATGTAATCCCTCTATCAAAATATTTTTTACTAAGATCTCAGATTATAAATGATAAGATCATGGTAAATGGCCATTTTTAAATAGGGGAATGTTTGTATTGCCTGAAATATTGCTTTGGGTATTACCAGACTGAAATGCACACCTAAATTGTTACATATCTGAGATGGTAATACTATATCTGTTATAGTATAATGCTTTCCCTAAATGTAAGTCCCTAAAGTCACTGATTTACAAAGAGGTATCTCCTTTGCATGCTCTCTATTTTATTTGCTTTAGTTAAGTAGTAACTTGGCATTGTTGGTTGTAATATTTGGTATTTTTTATTGCACTATTTATCAGGTGATGACTTCTGAGCCTCACCATCTTGCTAACTTCCTATGTTACTGGGTCAAGTTATTTGTTTCCTTGGATATTTTTTCTCATCTGTATGAAATTATCAAAATAAAAATCTTATCAAATCTGTTTAGAAATGAAATTTTACATGGGTTTTATTGGGTATGCTGAGTAAAACTCATTTCGTAGCTGACACCATTATGAGTAAAACACAGTGGAGCTGTGAATTAAGTGCTGTGAAATATACATGGACCCATATTTAGTTCTAAACATACACACAATAATTAAAAGTTCCCCCCAATCCAACTCACTGGTTCTCATGCTTAATAAAATGAAGGAAGAAAGGGGTCCCCCTTTAGCAAATGATAACATTATTTCTTTGAATTACTCATTTTCAGTTATGGTTCTATTTTTATCAAAACAGAATACTGAAAAATGGGGATCTTTCAGATGTTAGTAGCAGTTTTCTTACAATAACATGTCTTGCCTTTCATATGGTAAAAATATTTCTAAGTCTCAATTTTGAGGCCAAATCAAATCAGACAATTAGTAAAGAGTATAAAAGTGGAGAAAATAAATATTTCTTTGGGGGCAAAGATATAGATTTATTTATTTATTATAATTTTTTGCTTTCTTTATAGATCTTTCCCCTTTCAAATGAACTGAGCAAGACTGATTGGTCCTAACAAGATTAGTTTTAAAATTAAATGAAAAATTCTCATTTGTTGTCTGTTATAAATAAAAAGAAAAACTAATTTCCTCTCTCAGAACTGTCCATTCAATTTAGTAACACAGGAAATTGCTGATAATATATTAGACAATGAAACATTACTATTAAATTTTACTTTATTAATCTTAATTTTAACTTTTAGTTTTGCTTTAAAATATATATATATATACAATATAAATATATAATTCTTATACATACTTCGAGATATATATATCCACACACAATACACAAACATATACACATATATACTCACTATCATAATGTAGTTGGAATATGGGTAATTTTCTATCTTTTCTGAATTTTTCTGCATGTAAGTTTTTTCTACTGTAAATATGTATAGTTTATAATTATAAAATGTTGCAAAATAAATGTACATTTTCATTCACCAATATGGAAAAGGTGTGCTAATATATATTCTAATAATACTCTTGAATTGGTAATTTTTACTAGGCAATTTTAGGTAAAAAGAATTCATCAAGTTAATACCATTTAACATAAAAATAGGCCAAATTTTTTTTAATTACAAAATTAATAACATTATTTTATATTATTGTATTGTTAAGTACCTCAAAATTTCTGTTAACCTTTGATTTAATTCATCAACTGTGAAACATTTTATGCAAAAAATATATAATCTTTTGTGCCATTGAGACAGGTAAAGCAAATAGATACTTCCCCCATATATTTTAGGTATTACTTAATCAGCTATCAGCTAGAGCAACTGACAGATTTGTCAACACAATGTGTACAGGGCCCAGGCAAGAAATATGAGTGAACTGAGAAACTGGGCAAGCACTGAACACTAGGGAGTGGTGGAGAGTGGACCAGAAACTACTCTGCTCAGTTGACTGCTGCCATGTGGCAATGAGGGCTCACTGAAGGAGAGATATTAGGTTTTTTGAGCAAAAACAAAAATATGGATTGTCCGTTGCAGTCTAAAGATTTTTCAAACATTGTATAAATTAAGCAAAACAACTGTGCTAATACAATATAATTTATTGCAAACTTGCCCTAAGTAGTGCAAGACTTGAGTATTTCAAATATATTTTATTCCTGAACACTTATATTTGTGGCCATATCAGTTGCCCATTCAGATTTTCATAAACCCTAACATCTACTCTGTAAAGACCATTCATGTGGTCAATTTGTATTTATAAAATACTTTGATATCTGGCAGTATGTGAATTACTGTTATTTATTGAGAATCTAGATTAATTTCATAAGTCAAACTGGATTAAAAAAATCTCTGGGAGAATCCTCCTCAATGAACCCAAAATACGTAATACATGGGTACTTATTTTAAGAATTTTAAAAATAATTTGTTCAACCGAATTAAATCTTACCAGTATTAGCTAATTTACCCTAATCATTTAAAATAGTTGTCTACCATTTAGTGATTTCACTCTTATTTATTTCTATGTTTGAAATGCTATTGATAATGAATTAACATGGTATTCATGTACGCCTCAAGGCCTAACCCTAATACATACATATATCTATGTAATGCACCATTAAGGAAAAGACCATCATCATAAAACCTTATAAATAGGAACCTTTATGTCACATGAAAAAATCATTCCATCACTGGCAATTTCTTCTGTTGGTTAATCACTTAATCTTAGTCTTTTCTCTGATTTAATTGAAGAACACTGATTTACTGCTAATCCAAAAAAAAAAAAAGTGATGTCAGTTTATAGAGTATAGACTTAGCTTCAAGATTGAGACACGGTCAGGAAATTGAATCTACTTGAATACGTAGCTTTCACTCCTCTATTAACATTAATTCAACATATTTTTATATGGTAATTATTATGAGCTAGCCCACGTTCCAAGGACAGTGGATAAAATGGACCTGATTTCATGATTCGGGCAGGATAAGGCAGACAATAAAAAATAAAGAAGAAACGTCAGAGAATAATAAATGTTCTGCAAATAATTCGAATAAAGTCATGTAATAGAGTGGCAGGGTCACCTTGGATTGAGTGGTCAAGGAAATCTTCTCCTACGACATTTAAACTGAGACCTGAATTACCACACACACACAAACACATAAACACACACACACACAACCATGAAAAGATCAGGAGAAAGAGAATTCCAGGAGCAGAGAGACCAACATGGCTGGGAGCAGTGGGCAAAGGGAGGGTGTTGAGACACAAAAGCCATGATGTATCCAGAGGCAAAGATCAGCTCATGTGAGGTAACATAGGGCATGGGAGGAATTGGAGTTTGTTCTACGTGTAAGTGGGAAGTTACATGATTTGATGTCTGCTTTTTAAAAGATCCTTCTGCTGACTGCAGAGAATGAATTACAGGGAGGCAGAAGTGCAAACAGATAAGTATTGCAGGGAGGGATAATAATGGGTTGGGTCATGTATTGTTGGAAATAGAAGAGATACGTTTTTGCAGGTAGAATCAATTATACTTGCTAATGATTTGGATGTGGGAAAGGAGGGGAAAAGAGGAAGTCCAGACTCCTCATAGGCTTCTGACTTGAGCAATTGGGTAACACTGCTATTTACCAGATGGAAAATGGGGGAGAAACAAATTTGAGTTAAGGGACAAGAAATGTGCTTTGGAACAAATTAAGTTTGGGTGTCTTTTAGACATCCTACAAGAAGCAGGGAGTTGGAAACCTGCTAAAGTTGTAGGAAAATGTCAAGACTAGGGTACTGAATGGGAGTCAGCAGCATAAGGATGATATTTAAAGTAATGGTCCAGGATGATATTACCTAGAACAGCAGTCCCCAACCTTTCTGGCACCAGGTACCGGTTTCATGGAAGACAATTTTTCCACGGAGGGGGCAGGGGAGATGGTTCAGGTGGTAATGCAAGCGATGGGAACAGCAGATGAAGCTTCACTTGCTCACCCGTTGCTCACGTCCTGCTGTGCAGCCCAGTTCCTAACAGGCCATGGATCAGTACTGGTCAACGGCCAGGGAGGTGGGGACCCCTGACCTAGAAAGAATGTGTAGTCCAAAAAGAATGAGCCCAAGACCAAGCCCTGGGGCATTCCAAACTTAAACATCAGAGAGGGGGAAACCAGCAAAGTTAAAGAAGGAACACCCAGTGATGTGGATGAAAAAACAAAAGCTAAGGAAAGAATGTTTCAAGTAGAAAGTGGTTAACTCTGTCGAATGCTGCTGAGGTCAAGTAGATACAGAGAGAGACACTGGCCACTGGATCTGGCAACATGATGATCAATCACAGAATACCTGACATGGAGAAATGGTTAGAATGGATTGAAGGGTGAACAAAAGGTTATTATCAAAGACAATATTATCAAAAACAAAAGGTTATTATCAAAGACAATAGCTATAAACAACTCTTTCAAGAAGTTTTGCTTTGAAGACAAGGAGAGAAATGGAGCAGTAGCAGCAGGAAAAAAACACACTTTGTTATGTTGTTTTAATATATACCATGCTGATGTGACCTGGTGACCAAGACACTAAAGTTCTCCTCTGCTTGACTAAATTTTAGACAAGCTTCTTCCTGATACACCCTTGACCTCCCTTTTCTTATTTACTTTAGAAAACTTATAAATTCATTCTCTGACCCATTTTAAATATAACTTTTTTTAAGGGCTTTTTGTCTATTTCATAACACAGGACTGTCTTTCTCAGTGACCTGCGTGCCATCTCTTTGAAATGTAATCAAGAAAGATAGAATCCCCATCTCCTGGTTTCTATGGGAAGGTAACAACCTAACTTATGTGGTGGCCTTGCTTCAAGCTGCAAAACTACCACTTTTCATAAAAATATGTGAAGTTTATTAGCAAACACAGATGACCTATGACTTCCTTCTAACATCCTCCAGTATTTTTCCACAAGCTCAACTCAGCCTTTAAAAACTCTAGTGCTCTTAACTGTGGTGTAGTTGAGTTCTAGCCTCACTCCTCTATGGCAATAGCCTTGAATAAATTCTTCCTTGCTTGGTTACCTTTGTCCAGGGCAATTTTGGCACTCCAGATTTACTCTTCACTTCCTCCACCTACTCAATGTGCTCCCTTGCCCTCTATCTTCCTTTGAGTTCTGCCGGTGAGGAACACGGGCTGGAGCTCCCAGAGGGAAGGCTTTGATGGGAGTATTGCAGTAGGAGAAACTGTAGGTTCAGATGAAGATGGGCTAGTAGGTCTGACTGTGGTGAGATGATGAGGCAGTTCAAGTCTGCAGATGTGTGAAGTGAGGTCACAAACGGTGAGTGAGATGTGGTAGGGGTCTAGGAGCTTCAAAGGGAGGTGTATTATAGTCTTTGTGAGGCATAGACGATCCAAAGCATGTTAGCCAAGCAAACTATAAATGCAGGCGAATGTTCAGTGCCCTTTTAGATTTATGCTCATGATTTAGATGGAGAATAATCAGCAGAACTGATAGTTCTTTCTTCTGGATGTAGGTTAAGTCAGATAGTTGAGCTCAATCCGAGTCAGTTTGACTAAACTAGTCTGATAGTAAGAAAGAGAGACAAGAGAGTTTGATGGTGGTCGAGGGACTGAAAATAATATTCCACAGAATCTGACTTTGATACAGTAGAAAGTGAGGACCCAGTATCACATAAGGATATCATATAACAGGAACAGATGCTTGCATTAAGATAAAGAAAGAAATAATAAAAGTCTGCCCAATAAAACAAATATTTAATATAGATTTTCTTTTGTCAGAATAAAAAAAAATGAACAAGTTCACTTTATTTTCTAACATGGGAAAGAAAGATAACCCCATTCGTACTTATTGATCATTGGTGTTTGAATAAAAATGTGCTAAGCAGCAAAGCAGTGTACAAACCCTAAAACAAAAGGAAAAGAAAGTGTGCCTTTCAGTTTTCTAATTTCATTCACTTCCAAAGAAACAAAGATGAGCAGATAGGCCTGAGGCTGCTGAAGACAGAGTCCCAGAAAGGTCCAGAAGGACACTCAGGACCCTGACGAGGAAGTGCTAAGGCATCCTCCCTTTGAAAAACATGTCCTAAAAATATCTATTTTTAATGTATTTGTGTATATATATATTTTTTCTAATGTGTTTATGTATTTTATATGTATGTGTACATATGTATTAATATATTTCCATACACACAAACATATAAGCAAACATACATATACATACATACATAAACCAAAATAAAGAACCACCAGATCAAGACTTTGAGACTTTTTTCCAGCCCCAGCAAAACAATGTTCAGTAAACAGCTCTTGGTTACAGTGAATCAACAAGGGCTTAAAGTAGTGTGCTTGAGTTTGCGTCTATCAGCTCCATATAACATTAGATGAACCCCCTTGCATTCTCAAGGCTTTAGTTTCCTCATCTGTAAAATAAGGAACCTGATTAGGTTTCCTTTGAATTTACTTCCACTCTAAATGCTTTAATTCTCAGTAAATTAATATACAGAAATGAAGGAACATTGGTGTTTATAATGAATGACAAAACTTGGTGCATTTAGGGGTGGTTTAGATTCAAGGCTAAGGGTATAGTCTTTGACTAGACTGCCTGGGTTGGAATTCCAGCTACACCACTTCCTTGCTGTGTGCTCGGACAAGTTACTTGACCTCTCTAAGCTTTGGTTTCTTCTACCAGAAAGGTACAATAATAATTACATCAAAGAGTTATGATGAGCATTGTGTTAATACATATAAAGTATGTAGAATAATGCCTGGCACATAGTAAGTACTCAGTAGTATTAGCTAGTATTATTATCACTGTTAGAGAGCATTAAGTTAAAAAGTAGTTATGTATTATGTAGCAGTATTTATATGGTTAGAAAATTTTAGTTACTGCTCAGGGTGGAAAAAGCATTAATATCCTTAGAATGGAATTTAATTTCTGACTCTGAGCCTCACTGTCTAGTGCAAAGTAACCTAACCCATATTAGGTGCTCTCTGTGTCCTCTCCAGCCATTGCTCAGATCTATTCAAGCCTCTGCCACAGCTCATTTTGAAACTTCTTTCCCAAACTTCTCTTCCCCAATCCCTTCCCCCGGCCTCTGCTGACTTTAACCACCCTGGAAAATTTAAGCAGCATCAGTCACAGACAAAGATTCTGGTTAAGAAAAGTTCTTCCACTATTTCATTTAGAATTTAGTAATCCCATTATCCTCAGAATGAGGTAGGATGACGTTATTCTATGATCCTGTACAACTGATAGAGTTGTTTTTAGCTGAAAATGCAAGTGTGTAAACTTGCCAAATGTGACCTTATCTACTTCTAGCAACTGAATCCTGAAGTCACACCTTCATTAGGTAAATATATTGGGTATATATATATATATGCTTTTCCTTTTTCTTTAAATAAACAGATACTACCTAAGAGGAAGTCTGTGATCTGTTGAGCCAAAGCTTTCATTTCTTCTACAGCTTTTAGTTCAGCCACACTAGAGCAATCAAAAGTAGTTTCATAAGAACGGAGTGACAAAATTAGACTGGATAAATAAGGAAATAGCTGATTATAAAATGCCTCATAAGTCAAGTAAGGAATCTGGGTATTCCTAATATTACTGGGAACATATTGCTGTGATTTATACAAGGGAAATAACATGATCAGATTTTCATTTTAAAAAGATCCCACTGCCTGCTCAATTTTGCATCCCATCTGCATTGATAGACGCAACTTTGTACCTATAGGTATTTGACTTCAAATTACTCAAACCAAGTCACAGATGTCATTGTCATTCTATCTTCCTTCCATATCACTCATCCCAACTGACACCTAGTATTTAGGGAGCATTAACTCACTGATTCTTCCCTCATCTCTTAAAACCACAGTATACCCAATATAGCACCAAAGACATAAAGAAGTAGAAAATGTAACTCTTTTCTCTAAAAACCATTTAAATTATTGCTGGACGTAAAAGATACTCATTGAACTTCTATCTCAGTACCAAAACCATTCTGTAAGATGAATATGAATAGACAACCATTACAAAATAAATGAGTAAGACTGGCATGAGATGTTCAACTAGAATCTAGAATTAACAATCTCTCACGTCCCTTTGGTATATCCCAATATGTAGTTTCAGATCTTCACAGTTTGTAAATACACATTTATGCACTGGTTGGAACCGTATGCATACTAGAGCAGAAAATTCTTCCAAAGAATATGAGAAAATGGACAAAGGTTATGGCTGACAGAAAATTCACCACCTCTCCATGTTGCCCCTAGGCTACGGCACCAAGGTCTCAGAGCATTAGGTCGGACCATTTACCCATTTATGATAGATAGCGGCATCAGCTGAAGGGATAGACAGAGAAGGAAATAGAACTGAATGATGGCTAAAACCTTGGGGAATGAATATTCACAAACAGTAAATGGGAAGAAGAAAAAGAGTCACCCAGAAGAACAGAAAAGGATCATTTTTTAACAAACCTAAAAATGAAAGGGTAATAAACAATGATTTTGCATTATTATCTGCTTCCTTTGGGGACCAATTTTGATTTCATATTTTTGACAGAATATATTTGTAGCAATTTTACTCAGTCATCAATTGCTATTTCACAAATTAATACATGGCACTTGATACAAAATGCCAAAGGAAAAATGAAAAGAAAAATTACTTCTTATATAATGAAATGACACTTTCCAATGTTTGTAAAACACTTTTTCTACATAACAGCAGTTTGTGACTCATCTACACCCTTCATGTACATTCTCACAACCCATCTGGGATCTCATTAACATGGGAGTCATGTGCACAGATCCAGCGATAATACTTGCTTAGCGTCACAGCATCTACCCCTCAGGGAAGAAAGTACACACACACACACACACACACACACACACACGAACTAATATAGGGTGAATGTGTTTCTAGCCAGCATATCTGAAATATTTTGTTCAAGCAGAGTCAAATTTCATTGTAAGCCAAGCCCCCTGGAAGCACTGTTTGAAATGTCAGCATTGGTTTTGAAGAAATCATTCTAGAACAGCCACAATAAATCCCAAATGGTAGCATCCAGCCTCTTAGACACTGGCCATTTAATCCTTCAGCATGGCGTTCTGCTCCTCTAGGGCGTCTGTCTCTGTGCCCATTAAGTCCCTGCCTCCACTGAGCCTGCCACTCTGCGTGTCATTTACAACCATCATTTGGGGGCTTTCCAACCATTACTTACACTAATTTCAAATATCCTGGGACTTAGTCCAATGTTAAAAATGTATTGTTTTCTAAAAGAACCTCTTAATGTGTCATCAGAAGACTAATTCTCTCTAAAAGAATAATTATCCAGCTCAGGGGCACAGAGCAGAGGTTTGATTCCAAATAATAAAGCAAATTTAACTCCCCAAGCATACAAGCTGTTGCCGCTTTTGAATAAAAGCGCAAGTTTGGATCAAAATCCAGTTGCGAGCCCTTTTTATTTGACCCTCTGGCTGATCAGATCTGAATTCCAAAGGAGAGACATAACATGCCACTCAATAAAATATGGGCTTAACTTTTCTCCTTCCGATTCAGGAAAAGAATAGCAACATTTGGTGCCCTTCTGACATCTGCAAGGCTGACTATGTGTGCGTATCAGGACTTTCATCTTTTGTATAAGATCCTGGAAGCATTTATCTAGCCAGCAACAGAAACAAGAGATTCTAGATCTGTGACTGCAAACTTGCAAATCAAAAGCCATTTGACTGTCACATGCGTTTTATATGAACAGCTCAGTGTTCTGAAAAAAATTTAAAAAAGAAAGAAAAAGTTCTACTTGAGTATCCATAGATGAAGCACACATTCCAAGTCTTTTCTGCACTTTATTAATTATACCTGCTCAGTTATACAGAGGTATTTACTTTGCAGTAAATTGTGTTTGGTGGAGGAAGCAGTATTTACCTGAATTCTAAAAATGAAATAATGTGCAATTGCTACCTGTCAACTAGAGTAAGTCACCTTAAATCCCTGACAAAGGCATTTAAAGCCATTGGTTTTAAAGAAGCCATGGCTTCTTTCTCCTACACCAGCCATCTCTTCTAGTCTTCTCAAATGTTTCCATCAATATGCAAATATGTGGTTGTGTTTTTAAAATAAAGCAAAGCAAATAAAACTAAATCTTCTTTTAACCACACATCCTCAGCTACCATCGCAATTTTCTGCTTATTTTTACAAATAAATGTCTCTGGAGAGTACTCTTTTGTGAAATCAATACTTCCTTACTTTATTTAACTCATTCCAATTTCTATTTTGTCTCCCTCTTTCCATCAATATTGTTCTTACCAAAGTCACCATGTTGTCAAATCCAATGAATAATTTTCTAGTTTCGTCCAACTAATCAGTCTCAAAATGTGGTCCAGGGATCCCTGGAATACCAAAAAATTTTTCAAGGAGTTTATGTTATAAAATCTATTCCTATAATAATACTGATAACATCAGATGTGATATTAATGTGATTTTAAAAATATTGTCAAATGGAATATGACAATATTTGACCAATATGTATAACTCAGTAAACCAATATTTTCTGGGTGATAAATGATATTACAAAATCACGCATGGGTGAAAATATCCATTCAAAGTATAAAGCAGACCGATAGGTATTAAACAGAGTATTAAATTTTCACTGATATGGTTTTAGATTCTACACAGCAATTAATTTTTAACAAGTTGCCACTTACCAAGTTTTGGCATAGTATAAAAGAATATCTACAGCTATTTTTACAGGCTACTAAAACATTATTTCCTTTTCCAACTACATTTTGTGTTAGACCAGATTTTCTTCATATGCTTCAACCAAAACAACAGAACAAAACAGACTGGTGCAGAAGCAGAAATGAGAATCCAGATGCCTTCTATTAAGCCAGACAAAGAGAATTGTAAAAACATAAACCAATGTTCCTATTCTCAATAGTTTTTGTTTTGAGAAGTATAGTTTTTCATAAAAGTATGTTATTTATGTTAATGTGAAATGGATTGATTTTTGCTATTTTTAAAGTAATTAATATACACTTTAAATTTTTCTGTTTTAATTTCTAATAAAGTAAACTTTGATAGAAATAACTCACAAAAACAGAAGCCCCTTAGGGTTCTCCATAATTTTTAGGACTGCAAAGGTTTGCTGAAACCAAAATCCTGGAAAACGTACCTCTTGGTCTAACTCACCCTCAGTGATAACTGGCATTCTCTCCTTGCTCATATATTTTTCTCTTTGCTTTTACAACACCACAATCTACTAATTTTCTATTTCACTGGCTTATATATATATATATATAAATACGATACTCCTGTTTACTGATTCTCTAAATTATAGAGTGATTGGAGCTCTATGCTAGATCCTCCAACTTCTCTTTCTATATTTCCCTTTCTACAATATCTCATTTATTACCATGGCCTTAAATCCTATCTTTATAAGCGTAACTCCCAAATTTACATCTCCTCTGCACTATTCTCCAACTTCTCCTCTGAGGGCCAGACTTTATAAACAACCACACATGGTATTTCCAATTGAATGTCTCTAAACTATCATGTTCAAAACTTTATAAATTTGATTCCACCTTCCCAAACCAGTCCTCTTCTGACCTTCTCACATAATGACCTCAGGCTAAAGACCTGAGGATCATCCTTGAATTTTCTTTCCTCTTCTCCTCCATATCTAATCTAACATCAAATGCTGATGTTTCTTCGATGAAACGCAACAAAGAGCTTTCCACTTCCTCCCATTTTCACTGCCACTAATTTAAGCCAAGTCATCATCCTTTCTGTTCACCAAATTCTGTCTTTTGCCCTACACAATTCATTCTCCAGAATGATCACTCTTCTATTATTCCCTATAATAGGACCCTTTTAAATCCCTTTGTGCATTTCAAAATTATAACCATTTTGTGTTTTTTTATGGTTCTTCTGTTATCTGTCTTCAAAAGACTGCAAGCTCCATGAGGACAATGATCTTGTCTGTTTTCATTCACTGCTGTTTCTGAAGGATTTAATATGGTGCCTGGCTCTATTTGTTGATCTTAATCATCAGTCCACAATGTCTTGGGAATTTCCTGTGGTGGCTTTAACTGTGTCAGCTTAGATCAGCAGGAACTGTAATTCCTGGAATTCCTTTCCCTGTGGGGTTCTGAGTTTGACTTGACCACTGGAGAAACGTTAGATTTCGAAGGCAGAAGTGAAACAGTAACCATCATGCTCTGAAATCTGTAGAGGGTGGGAGGCACCCGTGCAGGTGGCGCACATTGTCATGACCTGATGGCCCACCTTGATACCACGAGCCAGCTCTTTCAGCTCCCACTGGATCTCCTCAGCAACTTCTCAGGGTCCTGCATATCCAGTGAAGAGTACTAGATTTTCCTGCTAGTCACCTGCATCACGGAGGTCCACTGAGCTGCTGAGAAATAGACAGCTCCTCTGCCTCTTTGCCCTCCTCCACTTCACAGTCAGCTTTTCCACCTGACCACCAGCCCTGAAGACCTACAGCTACCTCAAGCCACATCAGGCGCAGAGATAACAGCTTTATATAGAATTCTTCACCAACTCACACAATTTCATAATGTCTAGACCCTATGATAAATTCTTTTTTCTATATCACTCAAAGAGGTTCTATTTCTTATACTGAACCCTAGCTGATACTTCCCTGGAAGGAAGGAAGGAAAGGAAGGATCTCATACAGCCCAACTAGTCTAGCCTGCTATCATCAATAAACTGCAGCAAATTGAAAATTTCAGAAAGAAAAAAAACTCACAAATCTCTCTTTATCAGTTACATATTTTCTGAGGCCCTTGGGAATTTGCCTAATACTAGAATAGAAACAAAGATAAGATCCCAAAATTCAAGTGTGAAGGCTTCACTCCTTTATCACCAGAACCCAAAGGACTTTTACATGTGTTTTGACAAGCTGACAATCCAGGAACGTCAGTTTACTTGTTTATTTGTTTTTACTAAAACTGTTAAATTGGCATATGTCGCAATGTGTGTAAGCACAGCAACAACGTAAGTCATGTAAGAAATCATTAAGGAAAGAGCACACATTTGTATCATTTTGCTAACTTTCTCAAATACTCAGCTCAGAATTGCAAAAAGAACTATAAAATCTGACGTACAATCAGATAACTTTTAAAGCCTACCAGACTCATGCTCTGAAATGACCATTTCATATCCATGTAAGAGATTTTTATGCTACAGTTTTAAGCCCGGCAATCAATTGGTACATATGAGCAAGCCTGTAAGCCTTTGCCACTCATTCTAAGAAAGAGTTGTTCTCCAAGTTCAAATTTTCTGCCAACTACTGACAATAGCACCAATAATTTTCCTTCTATATTCAATCAGTGCATGTAGATAAGCCTGGGCCTCACTGACAGAGCTGTAAATTTGCAGGTTGTAAAGATTTAATGGAGGGACCCTGCTAATGATGGCTCTATTTGTGGCTCAGACAGTCTCACAGAGATGACAGAGGTCTGGAGCTCAGTGTCCAGTTCAGTCCTTTTACATCTTACCATCAGCTTCCCAGAGCTACTCACTCATTAAATTCAGGGAAGATTTAATAACAGTATTCCCAGAAATAATATCAAGTTTAACATTTTCCAGATATGTCAATGTCCATCTGAGTATGGATTCACAGATGGGTATCAAGGAGGGAGGACATGGTAGGCAGAGTACTGGCCCCTCAAAGACAGCCACGTCCAAATCCCCAGAACCTATGAATACCTTACGTAGCATGGCAAAAGGGACTGCACGTATATAATTAAATTAAGGATTTTGTGATTCCTGGATTATGCAGGTGGGTCCAGTGTAATCCCTGGAGTTTCAGTTAGAAAGAAGGAGTGTCAGAGTGAGAAAGGAGTGGTGACAATAGAAGCAGAGTTGGTGAAGGAGTTGTAACAATGCTATGTTGCTGGCTTTGAAGAAGGAGAAAAGATCCATGACCAAGAATCCAGGCTGCGTCTGAAAGCTGGGGGAGGTGACATACAGATTCTCTCCTAGAGCCTCCAGAAAGAAACAGCCCGGCTGACACCTTGACATTAGCCCTCTGAGACTGACTTTGGTCTTCCTACTCACATGACTGTTAAGATACTACATTTGGGTTGTTTAAAGGTATTAAGTTTGTGGTTATTGTGAAAGGAGCAATAAGAAACAAACAGATAAGGGTTCTACAAAACTGGAGTTCTAAGGATCCAAACCTTTGCCCCTTGCCAAAGGCAACCAGAAGCAAGCAAGGGTACAGCCTGCCTCTAACCACAATTTCTCAGTTTGTCATATTTCAAGGGGCAAGGTCTGACATGCAATTTATTCCAACTGGAAAATAATAACCAAAGCCTGTAGTGGGATGAATGTAGTGAACTTTTAGGACTTAATGTGCCAGATTCATCAAATTAGACACTATGATGTGTTCTAGCCTCTGCAGTGCAAGTGAGACTCACTCAACCCTCACCCCGCATGACGGTCAAGGACCACCAAACAAACGGCATTCTGCTTACAGGACTTTTCTAAACTTGTTTCTCTTAACACTGTGTAATATTCTTGTGTGTGTGTGCGTGTGTGTGTGCGTGTGCGTGTCTGTGTGTGTGTGTGTGTGTGAATAAAGAGTAAAATTATTTTACTAGTGGTTATCTGCACATGATTCAACAGAATTTCACTTAAGAAATAATTCTGATATTTGTTTTTAAAAGACACATATAAAAGGGAAAATCATGAAAATTAGAAAATACTGATAGTCTAACCGTGAAGAATTGGTTAATTCTATTACAAGAATTCAGTGGAGTATTTTTCAATTATTAAAAAGTATAATATTTATCAAAATGGAAAAATATTCATGATTTATTAGAATATGAAAAGGCATGTAGAATATAGAACATTTGTAATCTTTATAATATATATGATTAGAAAAACTGAGAATATATATATCGAAATAGTGACTGATCATTTTTAGTTCTTGGAGGATACCTGGAGATTATTATGTATTAGTTTCTTATACTTTCATGTTTCTCAAACATGCTAAATTTATTATTTTTGTCATTAGAAAAAATATTTTTCTAAAAAAATTAAAACTCTTAGAACCAGTCTGGGAAGGCCCGGGTAATCTGCCCCAGCGGCACACTGTGGGGCTTCAGCAACAGCATTCTCTGCTTCTCCTAAGCGCAGGCTCTGTGGCCTCCAGGCCAGACTCTTTCTGAGTAGATTCATTAGGCCTGTGGTTTAGGGTTGCTTTTCCACAACACTGCCTAATCAGAGATGACAACTCTGGGACTCCATTAATGATGCCATTATTTCAGTGGATAGAGTCTAGTTAGTTCATCCCAAAGTGGCTTAACAGTAATAGCAATAATAGTAACAATAACAGCAGAAGCAATGGTGTCTTTTATTGGGCACCTACTATTTGTCAAGCACTGCACCAGGCCCCTTTACTTATATTGCCCTAATCCTTATGACAACTCTGCAATCTAAAAGTATTATTTCATTCTAACATAGAAAGAAGCCGAAATTCAGATTCTAAAGTATTTTGCCAAGATAGGATATGCCAGATAATGTTCTCACCCCAAACTCTCTGATGTTACTTCTTGAATTTTTACTACTATGTTACTAAAGTAGTGTGTGTGTGTGTGTGTGTGTGTGTGTGTGTTTATGTAGTTAAATGGTTCATTAAGCGCTTACAATGTGCTATGCACTGTACTTTGTACAACCAAATGAAGGGACTTGCATCCTCCCTACTTTGTAGGTGTGGAAACTGAAGGGCTAAGAGATTAATTTGTTTGGCTGAGGCCACCCAGATGGCAGAGAACAGAACTGAGTTTTTACCCAGGTCGGCTGACTGCAGTGATCACCCTTACCCACTGTGCTCCACTCCATCCCTGAGAACACATACTCCCCTTCCTCAGTCACCTTTAGGCTCTGGCCTCTGTCTTTCTAGTACTAACAGTTTAGACTCCAGGCTGTCCAGGCCTAGCAGAGGGAAAGCAGCCCCTGCCCCTGACTCAAGGTTCGCTGCTCTGTGGCTTGCGTCCAGGAGCTGCCCTCCTGTGTCTGAGCTCCCCCAGACCACTACCCTTCCTACCTGCCTAGTACCTCTCCTGCCATGACTGACTCCCTCAGAATAAACCTCCCGAGGTGGGCCTGAATAGGCCACCACATGCCAGTCCTGTTTGCTCATCAGAGTTTACCTTCTGGCTCTTTGAATGGAGTTCCTGGCAGACCTTTCCCGATTGGCCAAGTTCTTGCCCTGTCCCCTGCTGAAGAGCCCTGCCTGTCCATCACTGGCTGGATCCTACGATGAGGTGATATAACATGAAAGTAGTCTAACATTTTTTGCTATTTAAAAAGTCATGCTGTCCACTGGCAGGAACACCTAAACAAGTGAAGAGCACGTATAATCAAAAATATAGCTGGAATACATAAACTGTGATCCAGACAAAAAATTATGTGGAGACATAATGATGGTCTCGCATGCAAGCATACTGTACAGAATATCAATGCCACTGATGTTGATGAATGACCCAACACAGCACAAATGGCGAACTGCCATTTGAATGTCAAAATCTCAGGTTCCAAGGCAGAAACTATTATCTCTCTAACTAGTCTGAAGGACCCCAGAGCTGCACATCAGACCCTTGAGTAAGCCATCATCCCACTGTTTCAGGCTCACAAAGAGCCTCAAGGTTGCTCTGGCCTCACAGAGTGTGAAATATTTCACTGATTATCGCTTTGTGACAGATTTAACATTTTTAAGTTAACATCTAATACACAAGATGAATTTTCCACTTCTAAATTCACTAATAGAATCAAGGCTCTTAAGAGGTCATCCAATCCATCCCTCAGCCTGCAGGCAGGTCCACACTTACCCTCTCAGACATGTGAAAATCTCCCTGGTTTTAAAAGACCTTTCAGCCAGGATGGTTTAACAAATTTCCTCAATGCCCATGAAATGTTAACAGCTCTCACTGGTAGGAAATATTTTCTTGCCTTTAACCTAAAGCTCTTATGCTGCCTTTTCAGCACATTGTAATGAAACTACATACAGTCTTTTATTTTATGGTTTTCAGTATTCCTTCTTCTCTCTTCATCTTACACAGCAGTAATTTACACATTTTATCATAATTATCTATCTCCTCAGTAGACTGCTAACCCTGGAATTCAGGGATTGGATCTTTTATTGATGTAAGTTTCTAGAAAGATCCTAAAGTTGCTATATGTAGCCCTTCTATGTGTTAGCTCCCTTCCTTAGCTGTTTTATAGAACTTAGGATATTAGTTAAAATTCCCTTTTTAGTTTTCTATCTGACACTATCTTCCCCATTAGGAGCTGTCAGAACAAGAGAAAGGAATGTGAATATACACCCAAATATTAACAAAACCCATATATTTTTTGAAGATCTTAGAGAAATCTTTCTATTTATGGCCTATGCAGCAGACAAATATTGTAAATGGTTTCCTTTAGTGAGTCCTCAGAAGGAATCTCAAATAACTTCACAGGGCAGGATTTGCACAGCTTCCATCACAGACCCATCAACAGTGCTCATCTATCATATACTCTGACCTGGGCCCCCAGTCAGGCAGTTGCAATAGGCTATTGATTAAAATAGAGCTAAATTTTTTTTTTTTTTAAATAGAGCTAAATTTTTAAAAAATCTATTTTTTGACCATTTGCTTCTGACTTAAAATTGGGCATTCATGTTAAATCAACCAAACTGATTTATGCAGTTAAGTTTCCAAGTTACCATACAGTCAGCAAACTTCAGTGGTGCTTCTTTCAGGATGTCATGTCATTCTAAAACTGACTGAAATAACTTAAAGATATTTCTTGTAGGATGGCTACATGAAAACTTAAAGGAAAAAGGTAAGCCAGAAATCCACATAGAGGAAGGGAGACAGGGACATATATGGAAATAAGACTGAGATAATTACTGCCACTGAGGAATAAATTTAGCTTTTTAGGAAGTCAAAACAAAAAGTCATAGGTTTAGAATTTCTCAGCAATGAATAAACTAAATCACGTTAATGAAAGAAAGCCTAAAAGTACATCTTAGAAGCAAATATTACCGAGAATTAAATTATAAGAGGACTCTATAAGATGATCTCTTATTTTAAAAAAATGGATAAAACATTAAAACAATGTTTTCAACAACTGGTTTCTAGAATTTGTAGAAATATGCTTCAAATTATAATTTCATACATTGACTCCCAGCAAAAGACAACAAAATCCATTGTATTAAAAACATTGGATTTGGCAATGATTTCTTAGATACAATACCAAAAGTGATGGTCCATGAAAGAAAAATTAATATGTTGGGGTTCATTAAAATGAAAAGTGTTGGCTCTGCCAAAGACACTGTTAAGACAATGAGAAGACAAGCCCCAGACTGGGAGAAAATAGTTGCAAAACATATATCTGATGAAGGACTGGCATTTAAAATATACAAAGAGCTCTTAAAACTCAACAGTAAGAAAACAAATAACCTGATTAAAAAATGAGCAAAAGATCTGGACAACTTACTAAAGAAGGTATACAGATAAAAAATAAGCATATGACAAGATGCTCTATAACACATGTCATTAAGAAACTGCAAATTAAAACAATAATGAAATACCACTACACATCTATGGGATGGCTAAAATCCAAAACTTTGACAATACCAAATGCTGACAAGGATGTGGAGCAACAGAACACTTACTAATTACTGGTAGGAATGCAAAATGGTACAGCCACTTTGGAAGACAGCTTGGCGGTTTCTTACAAAACTAAACATACTCTTACCATATAAGCCAGCAATCATACTCCTTTATTTGTCCAAGTGGGCTGAGAACTTCTACACAAAAACCTGTACGTGAATGTATTTAGCATCTTTATTCATAACTGCTAGGACTTGGAAAGAACCAAGATGTCCTTCAATAAGTGAATGGACAAACTATGGTACATCAATACAATGGATTATTATTCACCCATAAAAAGAAATGAACTATGAAGGCACAAAAAGACAAGAAGGAATCTGAATTGCATAGTGCAAAGTGAAAACTATTCTATCCTCTTTTTCCTAGTTCTCTAAATATTCACGTTTGGTCTCTCATTAATTCCTACTCCTCTTCACACATATTAAATGCTATCCATCAGTTTTTCACCCTTAGTCATTTTGATCTTTTTCATGTACTTGAGCATTCTGCCTTATCTCATACACTTTACTTAACTAACACAAACCTCACCCACTTCACCACATCCAAAATCAATTAACAATGAAACCACAAAGAAAAAAAATCTCTGCTCTTCTTTCTCATAGCTGCCTTCACAATGTGAGTTAACGTCATCACATTTGTGTAACGAAGAAGTGTTTAAGGGTTTTATTACTATTATTTTTGTTATTATTATTATCTCTTCCACAACCGTCACACACAATCAGCCATCAAGTCCTTTTTCAAAATTACCTGTTCCCTCCTTTTCACTTGCAAAGCCTTGACACAGATCTTTACCATCTCTTGCCAGAACTATGGTAATCGCATTCTACTTATATTCAACCATCAGACATCTTTCTAAATATAAATTGTATCTTGTATCCCTGCATATCTTCCTTCTTTGACTTCTTGCTACCTGGTCCAAAACACTGTATCATGCTGCATAAGGATTTCCACAATCAGCTTCTAACATGTCTCTTCAATCTCATGATGCAGCGTTCCCTGTCATGCAACTCAGGCTCTGGTTACATTCTATTCTCTCTATTTGAAATGCCCTTTCTTTTCTTTCTTTTTCAGGAAAATTTCTACTTTTAGTTTAATTATGCAAATGTTAACTACTCTGAATATTCTCCTCTTCCTTGTAAAGTCTTAATTATTCCTCCTTTGTACTTCTACCTCACTTTGCATATACCTCTTTTATTGCTTGGTATGCTAAGTATTGCCATTTTATTTTACTGATTGCCTTCTCCCAACAGAATGTGAGGTCCTTGAAGATTATGTCTTTTATAACTTTGAATCTTTCTGCCTAATGCAGAATCTTATAAAACTACTCCCTCAATAAATATTTATTGAATAAACACCTAAATAATATCATCATTATAAAGTAAACTAATTCTTTCCAGTTTGTTCTGGCAGAAGGGCATGGATCCAATTCATCTAAAATTCAACAGAGTTATTTAGCCACATATTTAAAACATGACAAACTGGAACAAAGTCATCTTTTACTCTGTTTAAAATTGAATACCATTCCCATTCATACAAATTCTATCAATAATTGAGGATCGGAGTTGAAATAAAGTTATAATTCATTCTATAACAAGATCATAGGCTTTGGAGAATAGACACTTTTTTCCTGTGGAATCAGCAGTACATACCAGATCAATAAATGCAGAAAAATTCTTACCTTGTTCTTAACTGACTTCTCAGAAAGATAAAAATGGCATAACAATGTTCAACAGGAGAACTGATAGACTTAAAATATTCTTGTTCCTCATAAAAAATATGAGATTGAAAGATCAAGTCTTGTAAACTGGTAAAATTTGATGTCTAAACAAATAATGGGTTACCAATTTTGTCAAAGGTTTATCTTTTCTGAAAATGTAATAAACTCTCCTTCAAAGCCATCCCTCACAGACAGATGCTTTGTCTTAGTCATCATTAAAGGTCAGTGCTGATGAAGGTACATGGAACATATGAGGGGCTTAATGAATGTTAATTGAGTCCATAAATGGAAAAAAAGTGAAAGTAATTATACTTTACATACAAATAAATATGTATCTTTCAAATTAGGGTGTCCATATTTTGGGTGTCCAAAGATCTTCTGAGGTAGCTTTTTTTACTTTATCTTATTTTTCAATAATTCACTCAACAAATATTAAGTCCACATTATGCTAAGTGAAATAAGCCAATAACAAAACAAGTCGTGTATGATTCTACTTATGGGGTACCCAGAAGTAGTCAAAATCACAGAGACAGAAAGTAGAATGGTGATTGCCAGGAGCTGGGGAGAGCCGGGTGTGGGGAGTTATTGTTTAATGGGTATAGAGTTTCAGTTTTACAAGATGAAAGAGTTCTGGAGATGGATGGTGGTGATGGTAGCACATTATAAATGTATTTAATACCACGAAACTGTATATTTAAAAATGGTTAAGATGGTAAATTTAATGTCTGTGTATTTTACAAGAATTTTTTTAAAACTGGGGAAAAAGTACTGAGTCCTTCTACATTTAAGTACCTATACTCAGCTTTGGGGAAAAAAAAAAATGAGCAAGACATATTCCTCAAAAAACTAACATAGATTTTGAGAACTTGAGGGATTGAATCCTAGAAGCGTGAATAAGCAGAAAATAGACCAGTCCCACAAAGACTGAAGCTGAGCTGTGAATCAGGTCAATCTCTGGCTGGATTAAGATGGTTTAAGAATTATTGGTGGGAGTTCCGGGAAGATGGCGGAAGAGTAAGACGCGGAGATCACCTTCCTCCCCACAGATACACCAGAAATACATCTACGCGTGGAACAACTCCTACGGAGCACCTACTGAACGCTGGCAGAAGACCTCAGACCTCCCAAAAGGCAAGGAACCCCCCACGTACCTGGTTAGGGCAAAAGAAAAAACTAAACAGAGACAAAAGGATAGGGACGGGTCCTGCACCAGCGGGAGAGAGCTGTGAAGGAGGAAAAGTGTCCACACACTAGGAAGCCCCTTCGCGGGTGGAGACTTCGGGAGGCGGAGTGGGGGAGCTTGGGAGCCGCGGAGGAGAGCACAGCAACAGGGGTGCGGAGGGCAAAGCGGACAGATTCCAGCGCAGAGGATCGGGCCGACCGGAACTCACCAGCCGAGAGGCTTTTCTGCTCGCCCGCCGGGGCGGGCGGGACTGGGAGCTGAGGCTCCGGCTTTTGTCGGAGCGCCGGGAGAGGACTGAGGTTGGCGGCGTGAACACAGCCTGCAGGGCGTTAGTGCACCGCGGCTAGCCGGGAGAGAGTCCGGGGAAAAGTCTGGACCTGCCGAAGAGGCAAGAGACTTTTACGTCCCTCTTTGTTTCCTGGTGCACGAGGAGAGGGGATTAAGAACGCTGCTTGAGAGAGCTCCAGGGACGGGCGCGAGCCGCGGCTAAAAGTGCGGAGCCCAGAGACAGACATGAGACGCTAAGGCCGCTGCTGCCGCCACCGGGAGGCCTGTGTGCGAACACAGGTCACTAGCCACACGCCCTTCCGGGGAGCCTGTGCAGCCCGCCACTGCCAGGGTCCCGGGATCCAGGGACAACTCGCCCGGGAGATCGCACGGCGCGCCTCAGGCTGCAACGTCACGCCGGCCTCTGCCGCTGCAGGCCCACCCCACACTCCGTGACCCTCCCTACCCCCCCGGCCTGAGTGAGCCAGAGCCTCCGAATCAGCGGCTCCTTTAACCCCGTCCTGTCTGAGCAAAGAACAGACGCCCTCCGGCGACCTACACGCACAGGCGGGGCCAAATCCAAAGCTGAGCCCCTGGGAGCTGTGAGAACAAAGAAGAGAAAGGGAAATCTCTCCCAGCAGCCTCAGAAGCAGCGGATTAAAGCTCCACAATCAACTTGATATACCCTGCATCTGTGGAATACCTGAATAGTCAAGGAATCATCCCAAATTAAGGAGCCCTGTGGATGAAAGGCTCTTGGTGCTGCAGCCAGGAGTCAGTGCTGTGCCTCTGAGGTGGGAGAGCCAACTTCAGGACACTGGTCCACAAGAGGCCTCCCAGCTGCACATAATATCAAACAGCAAAAATCTCCGAGAGATCTCCATCTCAACGCCAGCACCCAGCTTCACTCAACGACCAGCAAGCTACAGTGCTGGACATCCTATGCCAAACAACTAGCAAGACACGAACACAACCCCACCCATTAGCAGAGAGGCTGCCCAAAATCATAAGTCTACAGACACCCCAAAACACACCACCAGACGTGGACCTGCCCACCAGAAAGACAAGATCCAGCCTCATCCACCAGAACACAGGCACTAGTACCCTCCACCAGGAAGCCGACACAACCCACTGAACCAACCTTAGCCACTGGGGACAGACACAAAAAACAACAGGAACTACGAACCTTCAGCCTGCAAAAAAGGAGACCACAAACACAGTAAGATAAGCAAAATGAAAAGACAGAAAAACACACAGCAGATGAAGGAGCAAGATAAAAACCCACCAGACCTAACAAATGAAGAGGAAATAGGCAGTCTACCGGAAAAAGAATTCAGAATAATGATAGTAAGGTTGATCCGAAATCTTGGAGATAGAATGGACAATAGAATGGACAAAATGCAAGAATCAGTTAACAAGGACCTAGAAGAACTAAAGATGAAACAGGCAACGATGAACAACACAATAAATGAAATTAAAAGTACTCTAGATGGGATCAATAGCAGAATAACTGAGGCAGAAGAACGGATAAGTGACCTGGAAGATAAAATAGTGGAAATAACTACTGCAGAGCAGAATAAAGAAAAAAGAATGAAAAGAACTGAGGACAGTCTCAGAGACCTCTGGGACAACATTAAACGCACCAACATTCGAATTATAGGGGTTCCAGAAGAAGAAGAGAAAAAGAAAGGGACTGAGAAAATATTTGAAGAGATTATAGTTGAAAACTTCCCTAATATGGGAAAGGAAATAGTTAATCAAGTCCAGGAAGCACAGAGAGTCCCATACAGGATAAATCCAAGGAGAAATACGCCAAGACACATATTAATCAAACTGTCAAAAATTAAATACAAAGAAAACATATTAAAAGCAGCAAGGGAAAAACAACAAATAACACACAAGGGAATCCCCATAAGGTTAACAGCTGATCTTTCAGCAGAAACTCTGCAAGCCAGAAGGGAGTGGCAGGACATATTGAAAGTGTTGAAGGAGAAAAACCTGCAACCAAGATTACTCTACCCAGCAAGGATCTCATTCAGATTTGATGGAGAAATTAAAACCTTTACAGACAAGCAAAAGCTGAGAGAGTTCAGCACCACCAAACCAGCTCTACAACAACTGCTAAAGGAACTTCTCTAGGCAAGAAACACAAAAGAAGGAAAAGACCTACAATAACAAACCCCAAACAATTAAGAAAATGGGAATGGGAACACACATATCGATAATTATCTTAAATGTAAATGGACTAAATGCTCCCACCAAAAGACACAGATTGGCTGAATGGATACAAAAACAAGACCCATATATTTGCTGTCTACAAGAGACCCACTTCAGACCTAGAGACACATACAGACTGAAAGTAAGGGGATGGAAAAAGGTATTTCATGCAAATGGAAGCCAAAAGAAAGCTGGAGTAGCAATTCTCATATAAGTTTTATATATATATATATATATATATATATATGTAGTTTGCTTGAGTGCAGTGTTTTTTGTTTTCTGTACTGAATTCATTAGCATGGGTCGGTATAAAATTTAGCATAGGTCAATATGTAATTTGTAAACTAATAAGGTCTTAAAAGTGAGGAATTAAGTCTTTTAAATTTAATTATTTATTGTAAAGAGCAGAATAGCATACATAAACAGGTGCCTAAGGAAAACTTGTATTCTAATATGGAACTCTCATGAACACCTTTTTTGTTTTTTTTTCTTCTAACGGTATGATAGTAGGCCATTTGACTATTTTTATGGCTTTAACTTTACAACAATGAAATATTCGTAAATTTTAAAAAGTATTTTTCTTTATTTGATGCGGGTGGGATACTGGAGAAATGAAAGGTCAAACATCTATTGAGGAATCCATACTTGTCTATATATTGTGTACTTTTATTTCAAGAACTGATTTAAAATTCCTAAAAGGATGCTATAATAAGTTATTATGCCATTTTACAGACTGAATTAAGTGAATTTCAGGGAGGTATGAAACTTGCCTAAGGCTATCCAGCTACCAAGCGGTAGAAGTGAGAATTAAATCCAGGTATACCTATAAAAAAAAAAATAAAAAATAAATAAAAAAAAAAAAAAGAAGGTGAGGGCAGCACCAGGGTATGGGGTTGTTAGTTTTATAGGGGTGAGTAATTTCATACGCTGATGAGTGGGAGGAGTATTCCAGCTATTTTGGGGAAGGGGTGGGGATTTCTAGGAATTGAGCCACCGCCCACTTTTTGACCTTTATGGTCATCCTTGGAACTGTCGTGGCACCTGTGGGTGTGTCGCTTAGCTTGCTGATGTGTTACAATGAGTGTATACTGAGGCTCAAGGTCTAGTGGAAGTAGACTCGTCCGCCATCTTGGACCTATTTTGTTCTAATCAGTTTATGTTGTGTCCTCGGGCTATGTAATTCTTTTAAAGGTTGTGCCCTGCCCCCTTTCCTCCTGTTTCATATTGAATATATAATATTTACCAGAGTATGTTTTAATAATTAATACATGATATATTGTATAATTAATTTATATATCATATATATAATGATATCTATAGGTATTTGTTCTAATAAGTCATTAAAAATAAATGAATATTCAAAAAAAAAAAAACTAACATAAACTAGTAAGGGAAAGAAAAGAAGATCAATGCCTGAGATATAGAGCATTTTCTAACGTGTTTTAGAAAACACTAGCCTCTGAGATGCTACCCAAAACAAAGTGGCCCATGGCCTAGAAAGAGAGTGGGAATTGATCAATACTCTATCTTAGAGATTCAAGATGCCAATAGCTGATTACAGGCTCTGAAACAACATGCAGCAAGAAAATACATTTAACTCCAAAGCTCCCAAGCTTATTTGATGAAAATTTTTCTTTGCATAACACCTATTAATATACCAGAGCAGGGCTTCCCTGGTGGCACAGTGGTTGAGAGTCCGCCTGCCGATGAAGGGGACACGGGTTCGTGCCCCGGTCCGGGAAGATCCCACATGCTGCGGAGCGGCTGGGCCCGTGAGCCATGGCCGCTGAGCCTGCACGTCTGGAGCCTGTGCTCCGCAACGGGAGAGGCCACAGCAGTGAGAGGCCCGTGAACCGCAAAAAAAAAAAAAATATATATATATATATATATATATATATATACACCAGAGCACACTTCAAAAAGTGAAGCATTCAGAAGTTCTATAAGGCAGGAGATCTTATGAAAGTAGAGAAGGGAAGGACAGAGGAGGGGCCTCTAACTCTGCCTGGTGGAGGTGGAGGGTGAGGGCAGGGTAGGGATGATGAACAAGGAAATAGTGGAAACAGTGGAAAAAACTTCCATATGGAATTCTAGGACAAGAAAAATCAACACCCATTAAGTCTGAAGAAATAATTCATACAGTCATCAAGGTAAATTATGCTTTCATAATTCCTAGTTTACATTCATTATTAGCCAGAAGCATACTTTTAATTTTTTGAAACAGAAATATCACTTTGTATGAGAATGTGAAAAGATCTGGAATTCAATTCCACCTGGAGCTAGTTTAGTTCTCTGATAACCTTAACAAACTAGTTCTAACAACTGTACCTTTACCCTGTCTCTAAGAAGTGAACCCTTATAAGCCAAGTTTAAGGCTTGGCTATTATTTTATCACTTGTGTCTCAGAACTTGTCATGGTGACTTTGTTCATACCTTAAGAGAATTTTGACTTGCTTGTAATGATGGTCCCTTCCCTAGCACTTTTCCATCCAAATTCTGCCCTAGGGTCTGCTGTTCAGCCCCATGCAAGCTCAACCCAGCCTCCTACAAATGGACATTTCTACCTGCCTAGACGGACATTTAGTTCCCTTTCGTACAAAGACTCTTGCTTTGCTTTGTTCCACTTATGTATGATGATACTCTGTTTGATGCTTGTGGGTCTCCCTAAAGCACAGAAAAATTTGGTGTCATGTCTTTTGTCTTGGAGTGTCCAGGTTAAGAACAACTCAGAACCTCAGTTACTCATGCCCATACTAGCTCCCAGCTCTCACCTCTCTACCCATTCAGCAGGCTGATAAATGTATCATGCATTTTTTTTTTTTTACCTTTTAAAGCTTCTTATACCGAATATATCATTAGAGTTGTTCCTTGTCCCACTCACAGACTGCCTGGGAAGAGGGACACTATCTTCTAAGCCTGCCTTTCCTTGCTGAATACCAAGAACACATCTCTGTTTTTCTAGAATTTTATTGCTAACTGTTATAAGGAAACTGGTGGAACAAGTGAAAAAGAACAAGCATGGAAGAGTGACAATGTTTTAAAAATTCTTACAAAATTCTTAAAGCCATAGTATTGACCTGTATAAAATAATGCCACTTATGTGTACTTTGTATAGACCATCTGCACACATATCAGAGAATAAGCACATATCTTACATACCTGGAAATCAAATCTATGTAAATGACTGGACTAAAGACAACAGAAGAAAACAGATTATCAATAAAATACAGCCATTAAAAGGTGGATTAATATTCAATCTTTTACTTCAATGGAGGTTTGTAAAGTCTGAGTGTTCAGAAAGAACACAGAACATTTCTTACTAAAGTTAAAGGAAGAAACTTAAACCAAGGAACTTTAAAACTGCTCCTGTGCATCATGAATAGAGCCATTTGTCTCTCCATCTGTGTGTGAGTGTGCACACCTTATCACAAAGCAAGGTTAACATCCGGAGAAAGACATTTTATCATATGTGGCATGGAGTTCAGAATTTATCCCTCTGATATTATCTAAAATCAGAAGAGTGTACCCATGTTTGTTTCCTGCAAGGCTGGATTTGCATAAGGGATGGAAGCAACAGAATCCTTGGGTGTAATAAAATTTATCCTCTAAAAGTCAGGACTTTAGTAAACCAATGATTTTAATCTCCTATTCCAGGAAAAACCTTAGTCGTTAGAAGGCACACTCCAGAATGTTCTCAGCATCCAGTTAAATCCAATCATTTGCCTTTGGATACTTAGAGTTAAAACATTCCATAATTTCTGATTTTCTAGTATCACTTGTGTTGAACAGAACTAATTTATCTGGACCAGTTCTTAGGGACAGAATTTACGGGTTTTATATACCAGGCCATCAGATGAAAGAACAAATTCAACAAGGAGTCATTCCATGGGAAAAAAAATTATAAAAAAACAATGGTTATAAAGAGTAAGAGTTCATGGAAGTGAAGATCATCAAAATCATCTTGAAAATCTGGGACATCAAGAAGAGACTTATGTAATGGGAGGAAGGTTGGGGAAGCAATCACACTGACAAGCTGGATAATACATAGTTTTACAAAGAAATTGAAGAGGATGAAATGTCTCAGTGTTCTCAAATGAGTAAATCCTGGATTAAATATTTGGGAACAGATTATTTAAGAATATTTATTAGTGAAAATGCTCCCAAGTTGAGAGAATTTATGTTAAGATTAATTTGTAGATCCCAATCAGCATGTGAAAGCTATAGGAGACTTTCCTCACTGGGGTCCCTATACTCATAAGACTCCTGCCACGGAGCCAAGGTACAGCCTGGAATGCATACGAGCTCCCTATCCATGAGGGTTCCTGTGGTTTGCGTGCTCTGTCTTTGTACTTTACACATACCTCAGTCCAAAATAATATGTTGGGTATAACCTCAAATTTAGATAATTTCTCTATTTTCCCTAAAAATGAAATGAATATGAGAACACCCTAAAAAGGATACATTTCAAGTTCTGAGCTGATAGAATTTAAATCCATCTGATCAGGTTAACACGGAAAAAATATAACAGCTTAGTAGTGGATCACCTACTGTTCTGCTCTTCAATGAATTTTACCTGAAGCAACAAAACTGTTCACTCATTTGAACACCCCCCCGCCCAATTAACCGATAATGGCCCTTTTGGGATAAAAATTCCCACCTATTTCCTTCTAAGTTCATAATGTATGATGTTTTCCAATGCCAAGAGGATCTACAGAGATCAGGCATATCAGTTTGCTAATTTTTGCATACATAATACTAGAAATATGACAATAACATCATTACTGTAATTTTGAAAAATGTCTTCTGAGTCATCACGTTTATTTCTAGGAAAAGGGTAGAAGAAAATAGTTTAGGGAAACTAAAGTAGTAAAAAGGTTATTATTCATATGTCAAATGTGACAGCTTCTTAAGGTCTGTAAATGATTTTAATTTACATTATAATTTATTATAATTCTGCAATGAAAACTATGTACAGTGATGCTTAGAAAAAGAGAAAGGCAATTACATTATTGTCAACTAGAGTTATAGGGTAGCAGAGTGGGTAGCAGTGTTGATTATTATGTGCTAACACAGGTGTTTAGGGAATTTCTTTCACCCACTATGCCATTTTATGAAGGATATTTAAGAAATTAATAGGCTTAATTCAACTAAGCAAATAGTAAAGAGTAATGACGATAATAATAGCAACAAATTGTTAAAGGATTAAAACAAAACTCCTTAGCATGCAAATACAGCTCTGGCTCCCATCCATTTCTGATGCTCCTGACTGTGCCCCTGTCACCTGACCTCCCATCCTGCTGTATGGTCCCTGTACCTGCTCCTTCATTTGTCTTGGCCACACGTGCCCTCCTTCGTCTTCCGAAACAATCTACATCAATTGCCTCCTTATTGAATCCTCCTTGATTCTCCCAGGCAGAGGGAGTTGCTACTTCCTCCAAGCTCCCATAGCATAATAGATTATAAACCCTTGGAAAAAAATTGTGTAATGATTGCATCACCATCCTCTCAATAATTCTAGCTAAAAATACCTCAGTTGTTTTTCCCATTTCCCCTTTAATTTATCTCCTACACCCAATTTAATTTTTCATGCAGTCCTGCATTCAGCCTATATTTACTGACTCCAATGCCTAGATGTTCTGAGATATGTGCTGTCCTCTGCCCTGGGTCAGACCACACCTCTTACAGTGAAGACACTCATAGCTTCCTCTCTATCCTCCCTGCCTCTCAACACCCCACTCACTTTCCAGGAATCCACAAGTACAGTCATCACTTTCTCAAAATAGATTTGCTATCATTTTGATTTTCTAAAATGTTTAGTTCATTATTATTCTCTAAAAAAACTGAATCAAAATTCCTCAGCAGAGAACAGAGGGCTGTTTAATGATCTGGTCCTGAAAGCCATAGGCACTACATCCAATCTAATCCATCTACTCACTGCTCCCTGACCACCCTACACAAGTTCACACCTTTTATTCTTGCTTACAGGCACCCTGATCTGGGCTGCCCTTTTCTCTCTTTCATGCTATCAAAATTTTGTCTTTCTTCAAGACCCACCTCAATGCTCCTTCTCCCACGAAGCCTTTCTCTTCATCCACAGTCAAAATTAACCATTCCTTCCTTCTGTGTGCTCACAAAGCTTCATCACTTCCTCTTCTCAAATGTACTTTCCAAGCCTTGTATCATGTTATTTGATAAATACAATAAAATAGGTCTACATGCCACACCACCTTCCTCTTGACAATTAAGTATTGTTTCAATAAAAATTAGTGTTTAAAAAATGGTTACTGTAAATATTACCAAAAACGATCATTCTAAAAGTTAAAAAAAATCAGATTCTGCAAAAGTTATAATAAAAAAGAAGAGATTAAATGAAGTCTTTCAACACTAAAGTGTTTCAGAGAAGAACCGACATTTAATTTACATAGGAGTTGCTGTTCCAACAGGGCAGAGAGCCCTCTTCCTAAGAAAGATTCTTAATTCCAGGCAAAGACAGACTTCCCCTCAAAGACAGATAGATAAACATAGAAATAGAGAGGTACACACATATAGTACTATGCACTGACGTGTATATTTTATGTATGTATATTCATGCAGATCACAGACGTATAATTCATCCCCTCTGGAAAATCCACACCCACCTCATCTCATGTCTATTTATGGAATCAATCAGGAGCTGGGAGGATGGAAGCAAAGGCTCTTGACCACAGGGCAGCTTTCCTGAATATCTGACTCTGGTGACTAAGACAATCTGAGCATTTCCTTCAGATTGACTAACCTTTAAGCAGGTTCCTTCTTGACTATCATTCCCTGAACCCCCTTTCTTTAGATCATTTACTTTGGAAAACTTGCAATTGTAAATTCTTTCTCTCCCCTTTGAGATGAAATCTTTTTCAGCCTCTTGCCAGTTTTAAAACCCAGGACCTTGAGGACCTGAGAGCCATCCCTTTGAAATGTAATCATCTAGGAAGACAGCACCCCTATCTCCCAGACTCTGTGGGATAACAGGAGCCTAACTTAGATAAGTGTCAATCAGCAAACACAGATATCCTAGTCACATTGACAACGTCCCTGTAACATCCTCCAGGTCTTTTCCATTCGCACTTACCCTAGTGCTTAAAAACTCTCTGCCTTTTGTTTCAGTGGCATTGAGTTCAGTCTCCCTTATTTCAATAGTCTTGACCCCTATTGCAGTAGTCTTGAATAAAGTCTTCCTTGCCTGTTTAACTTGTCTGGTGCAATTTTTCTTTGACTTGACAAGCTGAGCAAGCTAGTGCACTGCTGCTGACCATTTAAGTGAGGCGAGTTTCAACGTGTCATCCTCCATCATCCTTTGATAAGAGTTAAACTGGGATGACAGGTGGTTGATGTCCACACATCTATGATCCTGTGGTCGTATGCAAAGGGTAGATAGGAGAAAAGGAATCCTACTTATTGCTTCTAGGGATTAAATTCAATTGAAGAAACAGTCTTAAATAAACAAATGCAAATTTATTCTGAAAGAATCAGTTGTGTTCCACTTCTCCCGCTAAACCCCTTAGCACTGTAAATATAACCAATCATTTCTTATGATGATACTACAGTAACTGTTCATGTCCAGGTGCTTTGTTCACTCTTGACTAGCTTTTACAGCTTAGGGAAGAGAACGGCACCACTCATTTATTTAGACAGCATAGCTTTGTGACTTTTTAGCTTGTCCATGAATCCACAAATTAAGGTAAGTACAAACCGTCTGTGGCTGCCTTTAAACAAGTAATGTATCCGCACTTCTAAAATGTATTTTTCCAACCATTCCATTAGAATATTCTAGCCCATTTTCTTCCAACGTCTACTGTATCAAACAAAGAGTAAATAGTAAGTTACGAGAACAGGTGTGTCAATACAAATTGACAGTGATTTTTCGGAGTGCAGGGATAAAGCCAACAAAAAAGATGGAGACAAAATATACTCAGAGTGACATTCAAGAATTCACAAAGACGGGCTTCCCTGGTGGCGCAGTGGTTGAGAGTCCGCCTGCCGATGCAGGGGACACGGGTTCGTGCCCCAGTCCGGGAAGATCCCACATGCCACAGAGCGGCTGGGCCCGTGAGCCATGGCCGCTGAGCCTGAGCGTCCGGAGCTTGAGCTCCGCAACGGGAGAGGCCACAACAGTGAGAGGCCCGCGTACCACAAAAAAAAAAAAAAAAAAAAGAATTCACAAAGACATGTTCTGTGAATCATTTTATGTAATGTATTTGACTCATATACTCTTCTCTTTTAAATCATTCTTTGAATGGTTCTCCCTTTGGACATTTCAAGATAATTTAGCTACAAAGCATTACACACAGAGGTGACAATTTGTGATTTATTGCTTATGGTGCAAAGAAGGTAAACATATATAGAAAAGGTCGTTATTGCAGTTTGGGAAAGCAATCCACAAAAGGTTTCCTGTACTTTTCATCTGAATTACATATTTAAACTGGACGACAAAAGGGATTCTGGGTTGGGTTAGGATTTTTTAATTTTCATTCTATTTCTTTTGAATTTTAAGTAAAGTTCTCATGACAGGCCTTTTATCTTGTCAGAATTCAATGCTAAAGACATATGCCTAATTCAAGTAAGTGTAACTTTGAAAATTTTAACCAAAAAAAAGTATATGCCAAAGTATTAATAATGATTATATTTGGTTAGTGAGGCAATAGGAAATTTTATATTTCTTTCTCTTTGCTAGTTTTCCTTTCTAATTCTTCTGTATTAAATATAGGTCAATTGTACAATAAAAAGCTAAACATGCTCAAATAAGTTAGCAGAGGGTTTATTCATCAAAAAAATTTATGAACATGTTCTAAAAGTTCCCTATAGGATTCCATTAAATTATCAACTTCCATTCATTATTTAATATATGAATTACCTTGGTAAAATTTGCTTTTCATACTGGATTCACAAGGTCACATTATTTTCTACAGAAAACAGGGTATAGTAGATACTTGATACACAATACTCAGACTCTACCCTGAGTTGTGCAAAATGAGAGTGATTTTGAAGATATGAACTAATTTTTCAAAAGTGGCTTAAAAATCCCATAGTGGCTCTCCACCGCGGCCAGAAGGAAATTCAACAGTCATCACATGGGCCCGCAGATTGTGGGTATCATAATAATGATAATAAAAACAGGTGCTAACAGTCATTGAAAACAGTTTCACATGTTATGCTAAGTATTTTGCAAGAATTAACTCATTTAGTCTTAGAAACTGTCCTCTGCCGTAGGTATTATTATCCCCCTTCTTCAGAAGCAGACTCAAGCCAGAGGGGTCCAGGTGCTCCCGTGCCATTTGTCAGCCAGAATGAGATTACTGTGGCTCAATAACAACTTTTATTCTAAAATTTGTCAACTCTGGACCATGGTTACAAAATGAGGAACAAAGGGGGGCTCTTAGAAAAAGTTTTCTTACGAAAAAGAACCCTCTGCTAAGAGATGTACTTAGTACTACCCAATATTCATACTTAGATCTCAAATGTTATGAAAATACTTGGGGCCAGCAGGCTGTTTATCTTGTCAATTTGTTAAGAAGAATATGTTAAATTGTATAGTATTTCACAGTGCACAAATCACTGTCATATGCATTCATTCCTTTATTCCTCACACCAACTACATGAAACAGGAATTATTTTACAGTGGAGAAAACTAAAACTTATAGATTAAGTGATTTCCCAATGGTTATACAACAGAATAGCAGGAGAGCTGACACTCAAATCCACGTTCTTCTGTATTCTGTTGGTGTTTTCACTCTAAGTTTCAAAAACTAACATTTCCCTCTAATTCACCACATTATTATCAGTAACCAAGGAACAAAAGAACCACAGTTTGGGAAAGAAGTAGTAGTGCTCATTAGATTGCTTTACTTGTCAAAAGCCAATGGCATCATGTCAAAATCACCTTCAAGCAGATGTCACCTCCCCCACTCTCCCATCGATCCACACCCCGACAGGGCTTTGGAAACTGGAGAAGTCACACAAATGTCCAGTGGACAAGGCAGATGCCAAGCTGCCCAGGGCAACTCCTCCTTAAATACTGAGCCAAGCATGGTATCCATGATGGGGGAATTTAATTACCTTTCTATATTATACATATTCTAAAAATAGAAGCTGTGACATCTTCAGGCTAAAGTTCCGACAACACATTTCGATCGCAAATTGCAGGTTTCCACTTTGTCTGTTGGGTCTGAACACTCAGTGTGAAGCTAATCACCAAAGAAAGCCATTTGGGGAATAGCTGGACAGCAATGAAGCAGACAGTGAGGCTGGAGTGACATCTCAGCAGCTACCTCACAGCAATCTCTCCATAAGGACTTATATAGCCTTAGTTCAAGGCCTGTTCCAAATCCAGGTCACCAGAGCCTCCTAAGTGCCAGTTGGATTGAGCTCTGAGTTTTCACATGTGTCACTCACAAAGCAGCTAGAGTGTAGTACAGTCAGAGAAAGATTTCATTAGGTCTCGCCAACAATATGCAGTGTACTCAAAGGCACCAGAAAACACAATTTTATAACTGGTAGAAGATGGAAAAATAAAATAAATGCAGCACATGCTCTACGGAATTTTAAAGGCATGGCAAAAGGAAACCTTCCCAGCTCCTTATTGGATCATATGGGACCTCTGTTATTCCGGATCTTATCTTCTTTTCTGACCTCCTTGTCCAACCCTCCTGGACTCCATGCTTTACCCAAATGAATATTCCTTTAGTTTCCACTTTCTTTCCTGACATTTCCTTTGCACAACTTGCATAACTTCTGCAGCGCAAATACATCTTATGCGTTAGCTCTCTTATGAAACCCTCATTTATTTTCTATTTTCAATTTTCTATCCCACGTACAGAAAATTCCCGATCTCTCTATACTCCTCCATATCTCCTGGGAAGAACTTCTCTTATAGTATCTGTCACATGAAATCATCATCACTTGTTTACATGTTTGTGAGCATTCCACTAAACAGTAAGTACCACTAAATGATAAGTTCCTCACTGATGTCATATTCATCTTTGTAGCTCCAAGGCCTAGGAAAGTACCCTGCGTTGAATAGAACTGGTTGAAATGAAAAAATGAATAAATAAATCACACACACACAAAATCTTTCTATCACTTTAGTGGTTAAAAGCACAGGTCTGAAACCAAAATTACTTAGGTTCAGAACCTAGCTCTACCACTTAGTAGCTCTATGATCTTCAACTAGTTATTTCACCTCTCTGTGCCTGAGTTTCCTCATCTGTAAAATAGGCTATTGTGTGATTTCAATGAGCTAATAATAATAAATAGAAAAACACTTAAAACATAGCAAGGCACCCGGTAGCTTCTTGATAAATGTTAGCTATCATCATCATATTCCTACAACACGGCAGCGTAACATAGTGGCCAAGATTGTGAGGTACACAATACCATAGGCCTGAATTCAAATCACACTCCTCCACTTACAAGTTATGTGGCCTTGGGAAATTTGCTTAAAGTTCTTCCTATTTTGGTTTTCTAATCTCTAGAAAAGGGATAATAATAGTGCCTGCAACATAAAATTTTTCAGAAAGTTACAATTAAATTATGCATGTCATTAACATAGAGTCTGGTACATGGCAAATACTCCATAAAAGTAAGCTATTCACTACTGTGATTTTTCATTGTAAATCAGTATCAGTATAAAATTCCTTGGGTAGTGCCCCAAGATAGACACCCTCACCTACCTGGCACTTGTAGTTGTACCTCATTAGCTTTGCGGGGGGAGGTGCAAAATAAAGGCCCTGAAGAAACAGGAAGTGTGTCGTGTTTTAGACATTAAGCGAGGTAAGTTCATGCCCCCAGTTCTAGTTCTCCAGGAAACAGGATATGCCATTTGCTGCTTTTGAACAGGTTAGGACACAGTTATTTGTGCCAGCCTTGGGCCTGCTTGCCCTTAGGTCCATTTCCAACCTTCCCCCTGTACTCTATATACCATATATGGTGAGTGGGAAAACTAGCTCTTGAAATGGAGAGGAAGTGGCAACAGATTGGAGGGTGAGAGAAACAGGGTATTTCTCCTCCTTACTCTGCCTAGGGCAGCTTCACTTCTCCATTCTGGTTCCATTTCCCACCAGAGAGGCCCGTTCTGGTCCCAGCTTCTTTTGGCGTGACCCAGGTCCCGGAGGACCTCTCTTTGTCTCTCCAGCCTAGGGTAATGGTTGTTGTTGCTCATTTCTGGATTTCCCTACAGTTACATATATAACTCTCAGCTCAACACATCACCGGTGTTAACAATTCCCTGCATTTATTCCCCTGTGGTTTCTATTTTCCTAGCTAGACCCTGATTGATCCAGTAATCTGTCTCTTCCTTTTCTGCCTTTAATTTGATTGGTTTAGAAAGTGCCTGCTTCATCAGTATCAGTGTAAAATTCCTTGGGTATTGCCTCAAGGTAGACACCCTCACCTACCTGGCACTTGTATTTGTACCTCATTAGCTTTGGGGGCGGGGTGAAAAATAAAGTCTCTGAAGAAATAGAAAGTGCGTCCTGTTTCGCCTTCTTTCACGCATACATACATGCATACCCATCCTCTGCGCTGCTTTCTCCTACTTAAGAAATAAAGGCAGGCTTCTGTGGTCTGGAAGAAACTGGTCACACGGGTTGATTCTGAAGTGACTTTATCATCTAATGCAACAGCTCTTGGCTCTCAACTGGGGGATACTTTGGCCCTCCTCCATCTACAGGGAACAATGTCTAGAGACATAGTTGGTTGTTACAGTGGGCCGGGACAGGGTGCGGGGGAGGTGCTACCGTCATCTAGGGTTTAGAGGCCAGGGATGCATGCTGCTAAACATCCTACAATTTACCAGAAAAGAATTCCCAGGCCCAAAGTGTCAGCAATTAATTGAGAAACTCTGATTAATGATACAAAACTCCACACTTTCCCGCTGCTAGATGCTTGCAGTAGCCTCTGAGCTACTGCAGGTCACAGGGACCACTTGGGATGTAAAACTGTTGCCAGTGACCACATAGCAGCAATCTTGCCCACTGCTGTCAGTTGCTGTGTACAGTTCATATTAAATGATTTGCATAAACTTGAATTTCACTACAGATTTTTTTGTTTTGTTGATACGCATACTGAGAAGACAAAAGAGCAGCATGTATCAAAAGACAGTGAATTTTCAGTTAGGGATCTTTGTGTTAAATAATTTTTTAAAAAATCTTACTACTTGATTTTACCAGCCAGCCTGTGCAGCAAAAGATAAATTTTTCATAAGATACTTTTTTAAAAAAGTAATTTGGTCATATATGTTCTACTAGAATATTTGTAACATTTTCCTTTACAAGGTGGGGAGCTGGCTAGCCTGCTCTCAATCGTATTTCTCTTCCCTGTTGTGTCTGTTTTTATCTCAGAGTGGTTTTGCATAGATGGGGTCCTGTGGCTGGGTCTCCCTATTTTGTATACCACCAACCGTGAAGACTCAGATGACCACTTTCTCAGGTAAGACCTCAGTTTCCTCATGGGCCAAATGAGGAGGTTGATCTAGTTAAAAGCTCCCTTCCCACTGTAAAACTTTACTCAATTACGAATCTTCAGCACTTAAGTAACATGTTCATATATTGGCTCTTCAGGGAGCAAAAGTTATACAAATCCAATAAAAGTTTTCATCCAGGCCAGGTTCATTCAATATGCAAGCCTTAATAAAGAAAAGTGAGGCATGGAATGTTACTAGACCCATGTTCCCTCCTCCTAATCCTGTTAAGATGTGTGTAAGAATGCCTCCGTGAGATGACAAAGGACAAATCTGTCATAAACAGACTCAAATCACTGCTGCTCTCTTCCTGACAACTTGGAGTGAGAATGGACTCCACGTTGCAGGGCTGAGCTCCAAAAACACCGACTTCTGCAATTACCCAGGGATTTCCACTTCTCTGTCTACTGCAAAGAAATGAAAAAGTATATAAACCTAGTTCCCTTCCTAAAAGAACAGCCAAAAGAGGCACGGGCAACTATACTCTCCTGAATGTCAAAAAGAGGTTGTTGTTTTTTTTTTTAAGAACAAGCTTTACCTGGGACAAAGGCAAAAGTGAGAGAGTGGCATTGACATATATACACTACTGAGTGTAAAACAGATAGCTAGTGGGAAGCAGCCACACAGCACAGGAAGATCAGCTCAGTGCTTTGTGACCACCTAGAGGGGTGGGATAGGGAGGGTGGGAGGGAGACACAAGAGGGAGGGGATATGGGGATTTATGTATACGTATAGCTGATTCACTTTGTTATACAGCAGAAACTAACACAACATTGTAAAGCAATTATACTCCAATAAAGATGTTAAAAAAAAAAAAAAGAACAAGCTTTGCCTTAGAAGGAAAAGCCTCAGGGATGCCTTTCCTTCACTGGTTGAAGCTTTTGAAAACAGCTGCCGACAGATGTCTCATGGTCTCCCAGCTAGAGTCCCACAGGAAACCACCTTCCTTGATGCTCCCGCCTCCACTCTCTAATTTCTAGGGGTCTTGCCTGTCTGTCTGCTCTGATAATAATCTCAGTGGGTAGAGATTATGTCTTAATTCTGCTCTCCTTGCAGTTTCCACCACAGCACCTCTTCTCATTAAATGTTAAATCGGAAGGTAGCTGAAGGTGAAACCCTAACCCTTTTTGAAAAGCTGCAGCAAATCCCACAGATTTTATTCCCAAGATATGTGTATCCCCAAATGATCTTTACCCTCTTGGTGCAGCTCTTCAAAGCTCTGGTAGGGAGGAGTTAGAATCAGTTTCTGAGCCATCAGAGATTCTGAGATGTCTCAAAGAAGAAAGAGGGGGAAAAACACGTTAACTTTTTTGTGGTATGTTAATGAGATCATTCATCCCTGTCACCTTCAAAAAGCCTAAGACACATTTCTTTCTCTGATTCCTCTTTCTTTTCCTTCACCTCCTCCTTCACTATCCTCCTCCATATCTAAAGAAGAAGGTTAATATTAAGCATCACATTAAGAGTTGTCAAATCAATCATGATTTCCTCTGAATTACGTTACACAGAGCAACGTGCTTTATCAGAAATCAAAGAAAGGACAGTGCCAAAAGTGGATGAGCTAATGTAAAATCACTTACATGGGCACTCTGGAGACAGAAACTCATTTAATATTTAATGTAGTCATTAACCTAAGAATGAGAAGGAGATGGTAATGGATGGTCTACTCCCTTTACCTACAGGACAGGGTACTGAAGGTGAGCTGTCCCATCTGGGATCAGATTCACACAAGTCTGAAATCCATAAAGTGGATCACAGGTAAAGGGAACTGGAAAAGGCTCAAGTCTCCCAGATGTACTATTTTCAGAGCACAGTCGTGCTCAGCAGTCACGTCTGAAGTTCGCCACACTGCAGAAACCAGAACTGAATTGCTCAATTAGTTTGTTATGACAACAGACATACTGTCCCCGACACACATAGTCAAACCACAGCAAGTAATCAATTATTGAAGGAAACTATCTCCAAGAAGCATTAATCCATCAGGATATTGAAGGGTTTGTTTTTATCTCCATTTAGATTTGGTTACCATTAAAGGTGTTTGTCTGCTTGACAGCTACCCAGAGTTGACCCTGAGAGCCTGAATGTCAAACCCAACTGAAAATGAAATGGGGAAAAAATACAGAAAATTCTACAATAGTGAAGGCCATCTGAAAAAAAAAAAAAACTTTTCCTACATGTGAATATTATGATGTTGTAGGGAACATTCTATTTACATAGCACAAATGCCAGCATATTCTTTACATGAACTTTTTTTTTTTTTTTTGGCTGTGTTGGGTCTTCGTTTCTGTGCGAGGGCTTTCTCTAGTTGCGGCAAGCGGGGGCCACTCTTCATCGCGGTGCGTGGGCCTCTCACTGTCGCGGCCTCTCGTTGCGGAGCACAGGCTCCAGACGCGCAGGCTCAGTAGTTGTGGCTCATGGGCCTAGTTACTCCACGGCATGTGGGATCTTCCCAGACCAGGGCTCGAACCCGTGTCCCCTGCACTGGCAGGCAGATTCTCAACCACTGCGCCACCAGGGAAGCCCCCTACATGAACTTTTAAACAGGGTCATCTTAAGCAAGTAACGTCATTATAATTGCTTTACTTTAGCTGCAGCGTTACTTCTTGATAAGATACAGCACACACTAAAACCACATTTATTGTTTTATTTAACTGTAATTTTTCTATCCCATATTTTCTTCTTTGGTGTAAATTTCCAGGGGTCTCATAATTCCACCCTACAAAGGAAGTCAATTATAATATTTCCATGCACATGGAACACCTCCATCTCTACTGACCCAGCTACCACCCTTTTTTTCCTTTTTTTTTTTAACCACAAGTTTAAATTAAACCCTTTCATCCTGTAGAGTTTTCAAAATACGCCTTCACAACAATAAGTGATTTCTGAATCTGAAAAGAAGCTCCAGGTAGGCTGAGGGTTTTTTTTTTTGTCTCATAATTTTCACGTTACTAGTTGTGGCCTTTTCATTTTCACTTGAGTTGTCCTTTGAACATTTCTTGGTTCAAAGCCTCGTTTTTGTGGTGCTGAACTCTTTTAGCTTTTGCTTGTTGGTAAAACTTTTGACCTCTCCATCAAATCTGAACGAAAGCCTTGCATGGTAGAATACTCTTGGTTATAGGTTTTCCTCTTTCATCAGTTTAAATATATTGCACCACTGCCTTCCGGCCTAAAGAGTTTCTGCTAAAAAGTCATCTAATATCCTTATAGAAGTTTCCTTGTATGTAACTTGCTGCTTTTCCTTTCTGCTTTTTTTTTCTATTTGTTCTTCTTTTTAATAGATCTTTATTGGAGTATAATTGCTTCACAATACTGCCTTAGTTTCTACCGTACAACAAAGTGAATCAGCCATTAGCATACATATATCCCCATATATCCCCTCCTTCTTGAGCCTCCCACCCACCCTCCCCATCCCACCCTTCTAGGTCGTTGCAAAGCACTGAGCTGATCTCCCTGTGCTATGCTGCTGCTTCCCACTACCTAGCTATTTCACATTCGGTAGTGTATATATGTTGCTGCTACTCTCACTTCACCCCAGCTTCCCCCTCACCCACCGTGTCCTCAAGTCCATTTTCTATGTCTACTTCTTTATTCCTGACCTGAAACTAGGTTCATCAGTACCTTTTTTTTTTAAGATTCCATATATATGCGTTAGCATATAGTATTTGTTTTTCTCTTTCTGACTTACTTCACTCTGTATGACAGACTATAGGTCCATCCACCTCACTACAAATAACTCAATTTCGTTTCTTTTTCTGGCTGGGCAATATTCCATTGTATATATGTGCCACATCTTCTTTATCCATTTATCTGTCGATGGACATTTAGATTTCTTCCATGTCCTGGCTATTGTAAATAGTGCTGCAATGAAAATTGTGGTACATGTCTATTTTTGAATTATGGTTTTCTCAGGGTATATGCCCAGTAGTGGGATTGCTGGGTCATATGGTAGTTCTATTTTCAGTTTTTTAAGGAACCTCCATACTGTTCTCCACAGTGGCTGTATCAATTTACATTCCCACCAACAGTGCAAGAGGGTTTCCTTTTCACCACACCCTTTCCAGCATTTATTGTTTCTAGATTTTTTGATAATGGCCATTCTGACCAGTATGAGGTGATACCTCATTGTAGTTTTGATTTGCATTTCTCTAATGATTAGTGATGTTGAGCATCTTTTCATGTGCCTCTTGGCCATCTGTATGTCTTCTTTGGTGAAATGTCTATTTAGGTCTTCTGCCCATTTTTTAATTGGATTGTTTGTTTTTTTGATATTGAGCTCCATGAGCTGTTTGTATATTTTGGAGATTAATCCTTTGCCCGTTGTTTCATTTGCAAATATTTTCTACCATTCTGAGGGTTGTCTTTTTGTCTTGTTTATGGTTTCCTTTGCTGTGCAAAAGCTTTTAAGTTTCATTAGATCCCATTTGTTTATTTTTGTTTTTATATTCATTACTCTAGGAGGTAGGTCAAAAAAGATTTTGCTATGGTTTATGTCAAAGAGTGTTTTTCCTATGTTTTCTTCTAAGAGTTTTATAGTGTCTGGTCTTACATTTAGGTCTTTAATCCATTTTGAGTTTATTTTTGTGTATGGTGTTAGGGAGTGTTCTAATTTCATTCTTTTACATGTAGCTGTCCAGTTTTCCCAGCACCACTTATTGAAGAGGTTGTCTTTTCTCCATTGTATATTCTTGCCTCTTTTGTTGTAAATTAGGTGACCATATGTGCATGGGTCTATTTCTGGGCTTTCTATCCTATACCATTGATCTATATTTCTGTTTTTGTGCCAGTACCATACTGTCTTGATGACTATAGCTCTGTAGTACAGTCTGAAGTCAGGGAGCCTGATTCCTCCAGCTCCGTTTTTCATTCTCAAGATTGCTTTGGCTATTCGGGGGTCTTTTGTGTTTCCATACAAATTGTGAAATTTTTTGTTCTAGTTCTGTGAAAAATGCCATTGGTAGTTTCACAGGGACTGCAATGAATCTGTGGATTGCAATGAATCTGTTGATTGCAATGAATCTCTAGATTGCTTTGGGTAGTACAGTCATTTTCACAATATTGATTCTTCCAATCCAAGAACATGGTATATTTCTCCATCTGTTTACGTCATCTTTGATTTCTTTCATCAGTGTTTTATAGCTTTTAATGTCCTCTCTTTATCTTTAATTTTTGTCATTTTAATTACAATGTGTCTTGGTGTGGTCCTCTTTGGGTTGATCCTGTTTGGGACTCTCTGTGATTCCTGGACCTGGATAGGGAAGTTTTCAGCTACTATGTCTCCAAATATGTTCTCTGCCGCTTTCTCTCTCTCTTCTCCCTCTGGGACCCTTGTAATGTGAATGTTAGTATGCCTGATGTTATCTCAGAGGTCTCTTAAACTGTCCTCATTTTTTATAATTCATTTTTTCTTTTTTCTGTTCAGCTTGAGTGATTTCCACCACTGTCTTCCAGTTTGCTAATCCATTCCTCTGTGTCATCTAATCTACTGTTGATTCTTTCTAGAGTATCTTTTATTGCAGTTGTGTTCTTCAAATCTGTTTGATTCTTCTTTGTATTTTCCAACTCTTTGTTAAAAACTTCTACCTTCTCACTCTGTTCATTCATTCTTCTCTTGAGTTCTTTGAGCATCTTTATGATCATGACCTTAAACTCTTTATCAGGTAGATTGCTTATCTTTATTTCATAATTCTTCTTCTGGGGTTTTATTTTTGTTCCTTAATATTTTTCTGTCACCTCATTTTGCCTAATTTTCTGTTTTTATTTCTATGTATCTGGTGGGTTGGTTATGTTTCCTGATCTCAGAGAAGTGGCCTTATATAAGAAACATCTTATGGGATCCAGCAGAGCACTCCTTTCTGGTCACCAGAGCTATATGCTCTAGGGTCATCCTCTATGTGGGCTGAATGGGTCCTTCTGTTGTGGTAGGGTTACTACTGTGGGTGCACTAGTAGGCACAGCCAAAAAAATGTACAGTCTAGAAAAAAATGGATAAAGTTCCAGGAACATACAATCTTCTAAGACTGAATCAGGAAGGAATAGGAACTATGAACTGGCCAATTACCAGTAACAAAATTAAATCAGTAATAAAAAATAAACTCCAAACAAACAAGAGTCCAGGACCACATAGCTTCAGAGGTGAATTCTACCAAACATTTAAAGAAGAGTTAGCATCTATTCTTCTCGAAATATTCCAAAAAATTGAAGAGAAAGGCATGCTTCAGAACTCATTCTACAAGGCTAACATCACCCCAATTCTAAAGACACTAAAAAAATGAAATTTACAGGCCAATATCACCAATGAACATAGATGCAAAAATCCTCAAGAAAATATTAGCAAATTGAATTCAACAATACATTAAGGGACTCATACACCATAATCAAATGGGAACTATCCCAAGGATGCAAGGATTGTTCAACATCCACAAATCAATCAATGAGATACACCTTAAAAAACTGAAGAATAAAATTCTTCAGTTTAAGGTGTATCTCATCAGATTCAGAAAAAGCTTTTGACAAAATTCAACATCCATTTATGATAAAAACTCTCAACAAAGTAGGTATAGAGGGAACATACCTCAACATAATAAAGACCACATATGACAAGCTCACAGCTAACATTAAACTCAATGGCAAAAAGCTGAAAGCACTTCCTCTAAAATCTGGAACAAGACAAGGATGCCACTCTTGCCACTTTTATTCAACATAGTATTGGAAGTCTTGGTCTCAAAAATCAGATGAGAAAGAGAAATAAAAGGAATCCAAATTGGAAAGGAAGAAGTAAAACTGTCACTGTTTGCAGATGACACGATACTATATATAGATAATCCTAAAAACACCACCAAAACCTACTAGAACTCATCAATGAATCTGGTAAAGTTGAAGGATACAAAATTAATAGACAGAAATCTGTTATATTTCTGTACACTAACAATAAACTATCAGAAAGAGAAATTAAGAAAACAATCCCATTTACCGTTGCATTAAAAAAATAAAATATCTAGGAATCAATCTAACTAAGGAGGTTAAATACCTTTATTGGGAGAACTATAAGACACTGATGAAAGAAACTGAAGATGACACAAACAAATGGAAAGATATAATGTACTCATGGGTTAGAAGAATTAATATTGTTAAAATGACCATACTGTCCACGGCAATCTACAAATTCAATACAATCCCTATCAAAATACCAATGGCATTTTTTTCACAAAAGTAGAATAATTTTAAAATTTGTATGGAAACACAAAATAGTCAAAACAATCTTGAGAAAGAAGACCAAAACTGGAGTTATCATGCTACCTGATTTCAAAACTATACTACAAGTTGCAGCAATCAAAACAGCACAGTACTAGCACAAAAACAGACACATAGATCAATGAAACAGAATAGAGACCTCAGACATGAACCCATACTCACATGGGCAATTAATCTATGACAAAGGTGACAAGAATATACAATGAGGAAAAGACAGCCTCTTTAATAAACGGTGTTGGGAAAACTACAGCCACAATAAAATCAAACTGTACTACTTTCTCATACCATATGCAAAAATAAACTCAAAATGGATTAAAGACTTAAATGTAAGACGTGGAAACAGAACTTCTAGAAGAAAACATATGTAGTATGCTCTTTGACATCGGTCTTAGCAATATTTTTTTGAATATGTCTCCTCAGGTAAAAGAAACAAAAGCAAAAATAAATAGGACTGCATCAAACAAAAAATCCCTTGCACAGTGAAGGAAACTACCAACAAAATAACAAGGTAACCTACTGAATGGGAAAAGATATTTGCAAACAGTATCTCTGACACGGGGTTAATATTAAAAATATACAAAGAACTCATACAACTAGACCTCAAAAAAAAAAACCCAATTAAAAAATGGGCAGAGGACCTGAACACGTATTTTTCCAAAGATGACATACAGATGGCCAACAGGTACAGAAAAAGAGGCTCAGCATTACTAATCATCAGGGATATGTAAATCAAAACCACAATGAGATATCACCTCACACCCGTCAGAATGGGTATTATCAAAAAGCCAGCAAAAAAATAACAAGCGTTGGCAAGGATGTGGAGAAAAGCAAAACCTCATGCACTGCTGATGGGAATGTAAATTGGTGCAGCTACTATGGAGAACTGTATGGAGGTTCTTCAAGAAATTAAAGAAGTTATGATCCAGCAATTCTACACCTGGGTATTTATCTGAAGAATACAAAAACACTAATTCAAAAAGATATTTGCACCCCCATGTTCACTGCAGCATTATTTACAACAACCAAGGTATGGAAGCCACCTATGTGTCCATCAGTAGATGAACAGATAAAGAAAATGTGGGGTACATATACATATAATGGAAAATTACTCAGCCATAAAAAAATGAAATATTGCCATTTGCAACAACATGAATGGACCTAGAGAGTATTATGCTAAGTGAAATAAATAAGACAAAGAAAGGCAAATACTGTATGATTTCACTTATATATGGAATCTAAAAAACAAAACAAATGAACAAACATAACAAAACAGAAACACAGTCATAGACACAGAGAACAAACAGGTAGCTGCCAGAGAGGAAAGGTGGGGGAGAAGAGAAATAGGAAAGGAATATTTAGAGGTACAAAGTTTCAGTCACAAAAATAAATGAGTCACAGGTAGGAAATGTACAATGTGAGGAATATAGTCAATAATTATGTAATATATTTATTTTATGACAGATGACAGCGAGACTTACGATGGTGATCATTTTAAATGTATAGAAATAGCAAATCACTAAAAATCACTACGTTGTGTTCCAGGAAGTAATATAGTACTGTAGGTCAACTATACTTCAAAAACATACAAACAAACAAAAAAATTCATAGGAAAAGGGATCAGATTGTGGTTAACAGAGACAGTGGGTGAGGGGAGAGGAAAGTGGATGAAGGTGGTCAAAGGTACAAACGTCCAGTTATAAGATAAATAAGTACTAGGGATGTAGTGGACAACATGATAAATCTAATGAACACTGCTGTATGTTATACATGAAAGTTGTTAAGAGAGTAAACCCTAAGAGTTCTCATCACAAGGAAAAATATTTTTCTATTTATTTAACGTTGTATCTATATGAGATGATGGATTTCACTAAACTTATTGGGGTAATCATTTTATGATGTATGTAAGTTAAATCATTATGCTGTATACCTCAAACTTATACAATGCTGTATGTCAATTATATCTCAATAAAACTAGAAGGAAAAATATATTTACACTGTCACAACAAAGTAACCACTAAATACTAATTAATAAAAGTTATGGTATACCTATATCAGAAGGATGAGAGATGGGTAATGAATACACGTGTGTGGGAGGAGAGAGGTAAGAAACAAAGTCCTTACCTTCCACAGTAAAAAGTCAAACCAAAGTCTAAACATACAAAATAAATATGCTTTTTAGTCAGTTGGGGGTAAATTCCAGAATCAGCAGGACAAAATGTTGAAAATTGTCCCTAAAACTCATAATTAGGGACAGGGAAAGGTGGATGAGAGGACCAAGTACTTTTTTATTTTAAGCCTTGCAAAACTATTTTACCTTTTAGGTTCAATACATAAATAACTAGGATACAAATACAATTTTAATTTAATTTTAAATACAAACAAATATATTTATTCCTTCAACAAATATTTATTGAGACACTAATATATGAAACAACAAACATATATTAAGAGAAAAGCACTATGTTGTGCTGGAAATGCAAAGATGACATATCCTAGGTCATCCATCTTTGCCCCTTAATAGCTATTTGACCTTGGGTTCTTAATCTAACCATGTATATGCTTCGATTTCTGCATCAGATAAAAGAACAGGAGGGTTAAGCATGATCATGTAAATAAATCATGTCAAGTTATAAAAACAACAGTAAGCTAGTAAGGAGACACAGAATCCTAACAACTTCAATATAATTCGATCTTTATTACAGTACTCTGAAATTATATACCCAGTGAAGTCAGGATAAAAAGAAGGATCCCATTAAACCCACAGGAATTCAATTACCCTCCATGAAAACAAGGCTTCTAGCTAATGCCATGCCCCAGTGACAACAGGCCTGGACTAGTTAAAGTTCCGAGTTCCCTTCCATCCCTATAAGCCTATGAAATATTGTGAGGATATATCTGAGTAGATGTAAAAACAACTAGTTGCTTCTGACAATTCACTGATTTAGAAAGTTGACAATTCTATTTTAGTAATACTCTTTTAATTCTTTTTTTTTTAAAGTGTTTCTTTTAAACACTTATGTGTAAAAGATACAATCTGTGCTAGACCCTCAAATGAATTCCAAGAAAGACAAGACATGGAGACTGTCCGTGAGAACTTCACTAAAGTTAGAGTAAGTGTCCTAAAACCACATGTGAAAGAGATTAGTGAGTATTAGAACTACCTCACGAACATTTAGAAAATAACCTGGATTCTTAAATATTGACAACTGTAAGGTGAGAAGTGTCAGTGAGGAAGAAATTTTCCTCTACCCTTCTAGATTCTTCTGGCTGGTCTGAGAATTAAATTGACATGAGACAGATTAACAGCAGAAAAATCAAAAAAAAGTTAAATAACAAGTATACATGGGAGAGACTCAGGAAAACTGAGTAACTTGCCAAAGTGGGTGAAACTCTTACCTTAAATACCATCTTCAGCTAAGGACAAAAAAGGATGTTGGGGGTAATGGTTTGAGACTTCAAAGGGGAGGAAGGCGATTAATATGAAGATGAAAAAGCAAATGTTTGATAAACAAATGTTTGCTGCATCTTGCAGAGACAATGGGACACAGAGTGGACCCTGATCTCTAGGCCCTGCAGAGTTTCCCCAATCACACCTAGCCCATATTCTTGGCAGGTATCTCTAGTGATTCCAGGAACAGGCCCTCTATCTAAATTCTTTTAGGCAGTTAGGAGGAAGGTCAAAGTTTCTTCCTGAGTCTTTTGGCCTTGATTGTTTTCAGCTCGACATAATCCACATGCCAAAGAGAAGTTTCGGGGTGCAAATTTTGCTCTCCTACTGAAGAATGGTTGAAAGAATTACTGATATCCTAACTGAAAAGGAGGCTAAATAGAGTTAATTTCAAATATCTGTAATAGCACTCACATGAGATGAAATAAACACATTCTGTAAGTGTTAGAGCACCAAACTAAGAATGATGGAGTGGAGGTAGGGGAAAGGTATAGGAGAGAGACTTTGGCTCATAAAAAAAAGAATATAGGACTTCCCTGGCAGTCCAGTGGTTAAGACTCCGTGCTTCCACTGCAGAGGGCACGGGTTCAATCCCTGTTCAGAGAACTAAGATCCCACATGGCACACAGCCAAAAAAAACCCTATAAATATATATATATATATATATATATATATATATATATATATATATATATGAAATTGGCTGCCCCCTGAAGAAATGGGAACCACCATGCTAGAAGCGTTCAACAGAACCCAAAGAATATTTTAAATGTTGTAGAGGAAACTCTTGCTTAGGCGTGAGGTTTCAGACTGAGTGAACTCCAAATTTCCATCCTTCTCTAGGATCTGTTTATGTCACAGATCACAAGCACAGCCAAAGTTCAAAAGAGAAAGAGAATTACATCAAATGGTCAATTCAACAAAAAGAAAACAATCATACCAAACAATCACATGGGGAATAAAAAGGATCATACCAGTTATAGTCATACCATTGGGGAATAAAAAGAGAAAGGAATCAAACAAGCAAAAATGCCAGCACATACCTAAACTGTTAGAATATTTACTTTTACATCTAATTGTTTCAGGATTGTACAATGCAGCCTTATTAAACTATAATGGAGTCAGGTTGTCTTCTTACCCTGAGAGAAAAAAGCAAAGAAAAGAGATGTTACCTAAAAATATTGGACTAGAATGCTAGTTAAAGATATTGAACTGTAGAAAGACGAGCCACCTACTGAATCAATAAGAGCATTTTAGTTAAGACCTTGAGGGTCTTTGCTGACCTTATTGAGTGGCCAGTTCCATTCTCTTTAACCTGTGACAGCTGATGGGACTGGACCCTGGGGCAGAATTACTACCCAATTCATCAGTGATGCTTATTGAGCAGTTACCAGTGAATGAGCCTCTGAAAAGTCTTCTTAATGCTAAAATCTTCAGATGAAGGAATCTAATAAACATATTCCTTTTTAAAAATTTTTATTGGAGTATAGTTGATTTACAATGTTGTGTTAGTTTCCCGTGTACAGCAAAGTGAATCAATTATACATACACATATATCCACTCTTTTTTAGATTCTTTTCCCATATAGGCCATTAGAGAGTATTGAGTAGAGTTCCCTGTGCTATACAGTCTGTCCTTATTAGTTATCTATTTTATATATAGTAGTGTATATATGTCAATCCCATTCTCCCAATTTATCCCTCCCCCGCTACTTACCCCCTGGTAGCCATAAGTTTGTTTTCTACATCTGTAACTCTAGAGATTGTTATACTGAGTAAAGTAAAAAGTCAGACAGAGAAAAACAAATATCATATGATGTTGTTTATATGTGGAATCTAATAAAAGGGGGTACAAATGAACTTACCTACAAAACAGAAATAGAGTTACAAATAAACATATTCTTTTTACATCTTCTGTACTTTGCTTTTTCCTGATCAGCTCTTTATGATACCTAGCCATAGAAGTCATGCACAAAGACAGGGGAACATTGGATTGGAAATTACTATCTAGCCCTAAAACTTATGATTACATTTAGCCAATAAATTTTAAGGGCAAGTGGAAGAAACTTCTAACACAGATCCTATCCATTTATGAAAGATGGTGTGTACACATGGGTAAAGTCTTAATCAACAGAAATATTTGTGAAAAAAAGTCTTTCAAAAATTGACTTAGGATAGTAAAAATGACTGGTGAATCATAATACTAGAAGAACTGTTGAAGTAAGAACAGCCTTTTGTCTACAGTTAGAGTAGGCAATGGTAACATTAAAATGAAATACTTCACATTTAATAGTAGTGCACTTGGGGATGAAACCGAGATGAGGTACCAGACCACAGTTGTTACTGAGACTTGCATGGTAGGTTTGAACTCATATTTGAAATTGATGGTGCCTTCGAATGCTGTTACTGCAGCCAAATCTTATGCTTGTCCACCTTTCACAGCATTTTAGCATCTTGATCAGCTCCTGGCTGAAGGATCCTATGAGAAATTTATTTACTGCATGGCTATTATTCAGTTATAGGAGAAACATGGCAGTGCCAACATAGTTGCTAAGCAATAAGCAGCATATTTAAGTAGAAATAAGGTTTTAAAAAAGGAATAAAAGAAGTGAAATAAAAAAAACAGATACCTGAGATACTAGATTTTTCATAATGTCCAGGAATCAGAATTACAGACAGCTTCAACATTTTACAAATTGAAGTTACTTTTTATATATATAGTTCAGTCCTTGTTCTTCTGTTACAGGCTAATTTCTCTACCTTGTGGAGAAACATGAACCCATAATTATAGAAAACCACAGGAGCCAAATCCTTAATAATTATAGTGTAAATATGCACGCAGGTCTCTCAAAGATGCCAAGCAGTATTTGGGTTAGTTTGCTCAGTGATTATAAAGCGGAAGGAGCACCTGCCAATCTCATGTCTCAAGGTTTATATCACAGGTTGAAAGCACACATAATCTGTAGAAAACTACACAAATTCAATAGCTCTCACAAAGGAAAAATGTTTTTATATTGTGAAAGGAATTCTGTTCTGAAACTGGTGCTACATTTTTTCCCAGGTGTTTTCTTGTTTTGTGGTTTATTCTTGCCTCAAAAATAAAACCCAAAGAAGCATAAAAGAAGTTTATGCTCATAGATGACATTTACCTTATATTAAAATGCTCATTTCACTAAGATGGCAGACATCTTCCATAGTATCAGTCAATATGGAAACTAATTCAAACATTTTTGAAGTTGAAGTAAAAAAGATTCAGTTTAGGGATACAAAGAAAATGATGAACTCTGATTCTACACAAAGAGAATTGTGTGCTATAGGAACACGTCCCATGCTGTGCCATAATATCTTGTATGTAAAATGTGCTCCATTGAGTGCATGATCAAATCACTTACATCTGTTCATTTATGTACACAAATTATTTATTGTTCTATCCATGTGTCATATAAAAAACAGATGAGATGCACTGAACACTGCTCAGACTGTGTGAATAAGTAGGAACGTTTACAATCCTAAACCATGGAGGGAAGCTCTGCGAGAGAGGAGAAATTTAGGCTATGAAAGAATTTGTCCTCAGAGGAAGTGGAGGAAAAGTTTGTTGTTTCCGTTTTCTATCCATGGCTGCAAAGGGCATATAAAATAAAGAGTTGAGAGCTTTTGTACAACCCAGTAAAGGAACCAAGAGTCATCACAGAAAGCTAGATTCTTACAAAATCAGAACAATGTAGATGCAGTAGATGAAGTCAACCGTCTTTAGTTCTGGAAATAATCAGAAAATATATTTCTTTACATAAAGCTGTGGTTCATCCATAGCTAAACAGCTGTGTTCATTCTGATTGCCACTCAGAAAACGGGCTTGGTGAAACTAGAGACTGCCTAGCAGAAAGAAAAGCAGTGACGAAGAGCATGGAAAATGGAAAGTGCAGCTGACTCATGGAGTAGGTGGAAAAAGTGGGAATTTTGCTCACCTTCTGTCAGTAGAACCTTCCTAGAAATGTAACCTTCCTGTCTTCTCAGCCACTTATGCTCGGAGATTCACAAGAATGCCTGTTGTTCACCTTATTTTCATCCCCTCCAGAGGGGAAGTATTATCTAAGCAATCTAACAGTCATCAGATGTCTCTGGTTGTACACAGGAAAGACACCAATCTCTCCTGGTCCTACTTCAGTGCCTCCATCAGCTCTTTTCCTCCAGCCTCATGGCTGACTTGCCTAGGTCCTGCTCTTCATCGTCCTCCCTTACTTGAATACTGTCTATGAACAATCTTATTAATACCTATAGTCTCCAATGGCACCCTCATAGAAATACTGGCAACTCCCAGATCTGTACCTGCTTCTCAGAAATCTCTTCTGAGATCCAGATTCATATGTGCAACTGTCTACTAAACAACTTTACCTGAGAATGCAACTCAAACACATCAAGCCCAATAAATATACGACCAAAATCAAAAATCTTCCTTGTAAGCCAACCCCCTCTTCAGAGTTTTCTACCTCAAATGGCGGCACCACCATCCACCCAATCACCAATAAGGGCCACCCTATCACTCCCACCCAGTCAGAAACAACGATGCATGACACTGTTCTAAGTATTTTCCACACGTTCACATTTTTTTAAATTTTGATATAACTAATATATAACATTACATTAGTTGTAGGTGTACAACATAATGATTCGACACTTGTATATATTGTGAAACGATCACCTAATTAAGTCTACTTAACATTCATCACCATACGTGGTTACAAATTTAAAAAATTTTTAGGACCTACCCTCTTAAGCAACTTTCAAATGTACAACACAGTATTATTAACTATAGCTCCCATGGTGTACATTACATACCCATGACGTATTTGTTTTATAGCTGCGAGTCTGTACCTTTTAACTCCCTTCACCCATTTTGCCCACTCCCCCATCCTCAATACCCCCCTTTCCTTCATCATGGCCCCACCTCTGGCAACCACCAATCTGTTCCCTGTAACCATGAGCTCATTGTTTGTTTGTTTTTGTTTCGTTGTTGTTGTTTACATTCCATATGTAAGTGAGATCATACATTACTTGTTTTTCTGTCTGACTTATTGCAATAAGCATAACGCCTTCAAGGTCCATCCATGTTGCCACAAATGGCAAGGTTTCCTTCTTTTTTATTAATATTTAATAATATTCCATATATATACACACACACGCACACAGAGTAACATTTAATCTTCATAAAAATCCAATGACATAGGTTCTGCTATTACCCTCATTTGACAGATGAGAAAACTGAATCTCAAAGAAGTTAAGTAACTTGCCCAAGGTCACATAACCAATATGTAAGAGAATCAGATTTTCAGCCTACCCTGTGTGACACTACCATATTATATTGCCCCTTTATAAAGTTCATCCATTCTACCTCTTAAATATCTCTCGATTCCTTCTTCCATGGCCTCATCACCACTATTACATCTTATTTAGGCATGTGTCATCTAGGCTACGGCAGGAATCTCCTAACTGGTTCCCTTGCCTCAAATTTTACCTCAAACTCATCTTCCTCACTTCATTTTCTAAAACAGGCATCTAAAAGCATTACTTCCCTGCTTTAAAACCATCAGTGAGTTCCCTTAACCTGTAACAGTGTTTCTAATCTTTTCTGGGTAGAAATCAGGGCCATTGCCAAGTTAGGTTCCTAATTTACTAAATCATTCCTGGTACTCTACTCCAAACACATCATACATTTTCACTTCAATACCTTTCCTTGGGATCTTTCATCTGCATAGAAAGCCCTTCTCCCACCTTCACTTGGCTAACTCCTGAGAGGCTAGTTTAGGAGACCCCACGGGAAAGCCTTCCCTGAATTTACAGCCTGGTTCAGTACCTCTGTGCTCCCATATACTGCCGTGTGTATGTCTTAACACCTACTCTGCTTGACTATCACAGTAGCTAAGAAAGTGGACTTCAGCATCAGGCACACTGGGTTTGACTCCTGGTTCTGTCACCTACCAGCTTTGTGACACTGGGCACTTACCAACTTAGTCACTATTATCTCTGTCCTCACCTCACTATACCAGATTTATCTCTTGACTTGTCTACCTTCCTTGTCAGACCATGAATCAAACATTGTAAACAACTATACCCCAATAAAAAGGATGCAAAGGAATCTTCTACATCTTGCCATCTCTAGCTTCTAGCATAATGCCTACCCCGCCTCCACATGCGAGATGTTCAAACAATATTAAACTAAACTAAAAATAAAGCAGAGTCCTACTTTACAGTGAGAATAATAAATATACATGACTTTTTACAGGAAGTGACTGAAGTTATTGCTGAAAGGATTTGAATAGACCTATGAATATAAGCCATAAGAGACTATAAAAAGATGATGGTATTGGCCTCACCTTTACCAGTGCCACTGGGGGGAGCATATGAAGCCCTCTCGCTCAGCTGACAACGGAACATAATATATCTGACTTAGTAGAGCAGTTCTATGTTCTGTGTTTGATGGGGCATGAACAACCCAGAAAGAAGCAATCAGACTAAAGAACTCAGAAATGGGCACAGAACAATTTTGTATTTCCTTTGGAAGAGAACAGGTTATCTTAACCTCCACTTTGCATTTTGTGTCATACTATTGTTATGAAAGAGGACATAACCTCCATTCAGGGATATTTTTGTCTCATGTAGCACCTTTTTTGGTAATGACTTTTCAAATGGGTTTGTATGTTAGTGCTAGCAAACTGAGTAGACATTTAGCTTTCACCTTAATCATTTTGAAACCAGAGATCTAGAGTTACAAATACATTGCAATAAATTATATTTCCTCCTATTATCATGCTATTTTAACATAGTCGGTTTAATTATGCTTCGGAGAAAAAGTTTGAAATTTAGTAATCTAAGGCTTTTTCTCACAAGTTCTAACAATTATTTAATTTTTTAATCAAATCAATATTGGCTTGCATTTGATACAAATGTTCTGAAGCTAACCCTGAAAAATAATACTGGCCGTTCTATCTGGGTCCCAAGTCCTAAAAACAATTTTAGGCTTGAAAAGCTCCTGTCAGCACATCTAATAAAATTTAGTTGGCTCTTTCTCTCTCTTACTTTAAACACTGTAAGTTTGATCTTTTGTGGTTGTTGTTGTGGAGGAAGGCTACTGGCTGTCTGAGTTTGAAAATGCTCTGGTTTTGCCTAATGTAATTTTCTAGGAAACACCAGAAGGTTGCCACCCAGCAGCCCTTTGGCTACTAGAGGAAACAAGAACCAATGGGCCATTTTTAGGGTGCCATTACCAAGGATGAATCCTCCCTAATCATATTTTACCTCTGTGCTGTGTGTCTCTACAAAACGATTTAGATTCTCAGGAAAAATCTGGTCTGCTCAGCTTGAATTATGAGCCCTTTCTTTAACCAGGGAGCAATCTGGTTGTGTGTGTGTTATGTGGGTGTGCATGGATATGTGTGTGTGTCTATGTTTATCACACCACCCATGCCATAGATGCATGACTCAGGCTGGACCAATGAGCTATAAGTCCAAAACTGTCACAGGATCTTGCAGAAAAGTGGTTGCTTTCCACTGGCATCACTAAGCCGCTAGGATATAAACCTGGAGCCGCTGGTGGCCATTTTGCCACTTTGTCACCTCTTGGGAAGAACATTCCCTTCCTGAGAATAAAAACAAAACAAAGAAGCCAAGAGAGACAAAGTTTCTGTTGTAAAAGTCCAAGAGTTGGATCTATGTTTTCTCCCAAATAAAACATCAACTTTTAGAGCCCAGGCACTTGGCCTCTACTGGAAGAGCCGAAGTTTTCTTGGGAAAAAAACTTCAATGTCTCTGAAGCATTTGCACAAGTAGGATTTCACTCTAAGATCCTTCCCTCTACAAACTATTTTGAGAAGTTTTTACCAGCCAACAACTCAATCAGAAAAGAACCTCAGTGAGGCCACTGAACCTAAAGTAAAACCTAAAATAAAGGGTATACTTTAATTGCCTACTTCTTGATGAATCATTCACACAGTAATGGCTCTAAAATGTATCCTGGCACCAAGTAAGTAATGGTAGATAGCTATTTGATTTAAGATAACATTTATCCCGAGGACTGAAGATTCAGAAAGGACCCTAAATTATAGTGACCAAGGTGGGAGAGGGGTCTTTTGGGGATTGGACTGAGGTGGAAGAAAGGGGAAGGTTGGGCTTCTTAAAAATAAAAGTACACCATGAAGGTCACCTACTAGGAAGTTCATACAACTCCAAAGAAGTGATCTACTAGTTAATGCTCCAGAAAAATAGATTCTAAAATTGTATGTGGTTCTAAATGACAAAAGTTTTAAGGAGAAAAAGAAGACAAGTGGTGATTAAGCCCTGACAAATGAAATGACCTGTAATGAGCTCCTTTAAGAATATGAATAACTAAGGCAGAAAAGCAACTAGTACAAAACTTAAATGGCATTCATTTGGGGGGACCGTAAATCACTCTTTGCTGATACTGACACCTCACAATCTCAGCACTAGGCTAGTGTAGTAAGATATCAATGCCAGAATCTTCTGAACACACAGCTCCATCAAAAAAGATGATTGCAAAAAGCAGAGGAGGAAGACACTGCTTTGAAATAGCAGGGTGTGACTCACACTGGAATCCAGCAGGGTCCAGTCTCCAGTCTGTCTGCCTCCCTTCTCCCTCCTCTTCAGGACTCTGTCTCCTTTACCCTCTTCCTTGTTTCTCTAGCACCTCTTTCTCCTGCTCTCTTCTCCTAACCTGCCTCCAAAGCATGGAAATGTAGGTCACATACCCAAGTTTGCACAGGTACTAAACAGAAGAGCCAGAATTCAAACCTGGGCTGATTCCAAAGCCTCTGCCCTTTCCACAAAATACAAGCCTATGTTGCAAACTTTGAAAAAGTTGTAGTGAAATATTATGCAGTCGTTACAAATGACGATGTGTATCTCATACCAAAAATGGGAAAAGTCAGGGAATGCCTTGGCGGTCCAGTGATTAAGACTCTGTGCTTGCAAAGCTGGGGGCGTGGGTTCGATCCCTGGTTGGGGCACTAAGATCTCACATGTGCTGGGTGCAGCCAAAATAAAGTAAAAATAAACTGGGAAAAGTCAGATTACATAACTAATATATGTATATATGTGTATAATTTCATTTTTATAATTATAATGTCATATTTATATTACAGGCATGGAAAAATCCTGGAAGGAAATACACCAAATATTTAACAGTGATTATCTCTGAGTAATTGAATTGTGAGTGATTTTTATTGTCTTTACTATACAATTCTATATATGCTAATTTTTGGCTGTAAACATTTCTTAATTTATAATTTTGAAGAAAGATACTATATTCATTCATCCAACAAATTTTTATTGAGTACCTACTAGGTGCTATTTGAGGCACAGGGGCTACAGAATTGGCACATAAACAAATGATGGCCCTGCCATCTTGAGACTTGACTTTTTACTTTATTTCTACTTGACTTGGGTGGGAGAAGAAAAAGCAAACAATAAATACATAAGATAAATATATAATATCCAGGTGTTAATAAATTCTTTGGAGATATTATAAAATCTGTGGATCATACTAGTTCAAGTATACAGATTCTTTTTGTAAAAGTACTCTAGACTGAGAAAATCCCCAAAAGTAATTCAAATTATATAACAACTATTTTTTCTATGTATCTTATACACTAACCGAGGGTCTTGAAAGTAAAGATAAATAAAATAATTATTGGCCTGAGGGAAACAGCAGTCCAATTAATAGCAAATTGCGTTAGTGAGAAAATTGATAGTCTTCCATAAATATTATGGAGATGAATGATTACACCATCTTTGGCAAAAAGATGGATTCAGGGGATTCACAACAGTTTATTGCTGTTTTTATCCCCCGCTCAAAAGCGCTGAGTAGTGATACAGTCGACAAGACACGAAGATGACAAGCATGTGACAAAAACAATAGACTGTGTATATGCCTCTTTATCGACTTTGTGTCTTAAATTTTTTATGACTATAAAAGCATTTCTTTTATAATCATAGAGTAGCATTCTTTTAATGCCCAGAGTGGAAAATTTGGACATTAAAGAAACATTTCTAAAAGCAACAACAAAATTACCCATAATTTTACCATCCGGAGGCAATCACTATTAATACTTAACTTTTTTTCTTCTAGATAAATGGACAGTACAAAAACATTTGATTGAAAGATATGACTTGATTGTGTGGAATACAGATACACAAGATGGTAATTTTATGGAAAGATATTTAACAGAGTTAAGTTGGATCCAGTATGTTAGGGTTACTTTTCATCAATCCATTTTGGTTTCAATAATCCTCAAGCTCAGCATTCTAATAGGAAAATTTTATTTCTAGTCATCTTCATTTTCTCTGTTTTCTAATCTCTTAATTTATTTTTTTTCTATCTGGTCCATAAGATGACATTCTTACATGGTTTAAAGCAAAAGTGAAATGTTAACCAGTTTCCAAAGGCATCTATCTAGAAGGTGACAACTGTAATGCCGACAGGTACAGCGTAGTGACACGGCTGACAAGATGTGAATGCCTATGGCACTGCACATAAAGATGACAAGCAAGTGCCAAAGCAGCAGACTATGTGCTGACCAGCACAGAGGGGCCCAGGCAGCCTCCAGCAACAAAGAAGACAGAAAAATCAAGATGAAATGTGTGTCAAAAGCACAGAAATGGGCATCCAAAGATAGCAAGTGAGTGGGAAGCAGTCGCATAGCACAGGGAGATCAGCTCGGTGCTTTGTGACCACCTAGAGGGGTGGGATAGGGAGGGAGGGAGACACAAGAGGCAAGAGATATGGGGATATATGTATATGTATAGCTGATTCACTTTGTTATAAAGCAGAAACTAACACACCACTGTAAAGCAGTTATACTCCAATAAAGATGTTTAAAAAAAAAAAAGATAGCAAGTGATGAACTGAGCACAGGAGGTCCCTCAAATTCTTCACCACAATATATAAAGAAAATGATGAGTTGGCTTGGGGATTTCTCCCTCTTCTCAGACCTCTGTTCATTCCTATTTCTCTTCCCAATGTTTCCATTCCCCCATATTTGCTCGTTTTCCTCTTTGTGGTCTCTAGATGCTCCTTACCAAGATTCAAACAAGTCCACACGCTCACCTCCCAAAGGTAAAGGCTCTGCTCAATATTCTGTAATAACCCAAGTGGGAAAAGAATTTGAAAAAGAATTGATACATATATAAGTATAACTGAATCACTTTGCTGTACACCTGAAACTAACACAACATTGTTAATCAACTATCCCCTAATGTAAAATAAAAAAATTTTTTAAATCAATGAGATACAAAGTTCAGTTTTAAAAAATGTTTTATTGTTGAAGTTAAAAAAAAAAAAAGCAGAGCAGAAGTGAATACGATGAACAGTTCACGAGACAAAGGGTGAAGAAGAAACACAACAAAGCTTGTGAAACACAACAAAGGGAAAAGGAACTGTAAGTTACACAAGGCATCACCCTCTTCCAAGACACATAAACTAGTGGTTTCTTGAGTCCAGTTTGGGAATACTTTCAATGGTCTTTGCAAAGCCTTGATCGTCTATACCTTCTGGAATGACCCAACATACCACATGTTGTCTTATCATGAGCGGTTGCTTCCATTCCAAAAAAAAAGTTGTCTCCCTGTCAGATTATTATTTTCATAACAAGTACTGGATAAAATAGAAGAGATTAATTACGGATGTTCTGCATTACGCTAACCACAGTAGATGAGAAATCAATTTTACTAGGGTCAGGGCTAGGTAGAAAGTTCTGTTGCAGTGGGGCTGTTGAAACTGAGGTGAGTTGTGTATTGTTCTTCACAACAATGAGGGATACAGGTATTAAAAGTGAATGGAAGTTCTCCATTCGTTTTGAGCAGAAATGGATGTGATCAAATGCTGGATTCGCTCCCTGATACTTAGGTCTCAGAGGTCTTTAGAGCTATTTAAAAGTCCCTCACTATTGAAATTTTTGAAAGAAAACAATAACTTCATTATTGTAGGTCTAAAGCACTTAAACTTTTCCCTCTTCTCCTCATTGAAATTATTATTTTTATAATGCAATTTTTAATAACTTGTGTTTTCCTGAAAACACTACAATTGAGTTGTAGTAGAAGAGACTATTTCTATATATTGATTAATAGTTTCAAAAAATTAGAATTAAAAAAAAAATCTCCCCAGTTTACTAAAAAGATTTAATACATTTATCCAGTATTTTACAAGTTTCCAAGATAAAAGAAGGATTATTTTTAAAATACTACAAAAATTTGTACAGAATGAGGACATGGAGTAGACTGTGTACTAATGGAATTGATTAAAAGGGTAGTCAAAAGGGCCACTCTCCCTCCACCAAAAAGGTCTGTTTCAATGTATAATGTGTGTATACACATGCATGTGTGTGCGTGTGTGTGTGTGTGTATGTATGTGGTGATTCATTCCTCTTGCCTAAGCACTGTCATTTTGGGGGTCCTTTTTGACATTCGAAATAATCTGTTTCATACTTACAATTACTCCTTGTCAGATTAATGTCCTTGTCAGATTCTTTTTTGTGACGCTTAGTGCCAAGATGGTATAAAAGCGAAAGACACTCAATAGATAAAGGAGATTAAAAAGTTTACTCTCTTGGCCAGGACTGAACCTAAAATCAAACCTCCTAGGACTTCAAACTGATGTTACTGAATCTTACCAGATAGTAAACACCACAAATTTTAAGTATTGTGTTTTGTCGTGGAATTTGTTTATAGCATCATAATTATTATTTTATTCAAATAATGCCATAAGACTTTAATTTAATAAAATAATCCACCTGCCTTTTAAAATGTGTGATTTTATAATAGATTTGCCAAACTTTAATCACATGTATGTTATTTCTTTATGATGAGAGCACAAACTATTTTCTAGAGGAATTCATATCTAATATTCCAAGGGTGGCTGGATCAGTCAGAAAATATAATTCAAAGCCAGACTCTTGCTATAAAGCACGGGCAAACTGAATTGCATGTGGCTGAATAGGATAACGGTAAGAGAAGGAAAACACACAAAGATAAAATAGTGAAGAGGTGAAATATTGCTTTTAATGGAGGCAAAGTTCCTTAGGAAAAGTAAAATTTTCATTGACAGGCTAGCTCTTGTGTGCTTTTGTAGCATGCTGTAAAAGAAGGTTAAAACTATCTATTGTTTCCATATCATGACAAAATGCTCATCTTTGCAATCCTACTGACACTGATCTCCGCAGGCCTCTTATGCCACCAAAAGAATAGTTCTCTGCCGCCATTAGCACCTAATTGGCCCAGCTAACCCAGAAGAGACCTTTCCCTCCGTGGTCACCAACCCCTACAGCGATTTGCACCCACTGACCTCCCAGTGGCTAATTCACCTTCACGACCTGTCAGCTTCCACTCAGGTCACTTTAACTCTGCCTCCTTTGTGACATGGATCTGCTTTTAAAACGGTGATAATCTGGGAAGCATTCCTCTCGGGATTCAGTTGTGATTATATAATCTGTCACAGACCCAAAGGAGTTCTAAGTACAAGCGGAGACTGAGATTTCACTAGAGATGAGGCACTGGAAGCCCTTGTGTCAGATACCTTACTTGCTTCGCCTTGGAAGCAATTCTGTATTTTTATTCATGTACAGAAGCATACAATAAGGACAGCACTGTTATCAAAAGATGGGAGTGGGAGGGAGCTCTTAGCCATTAGCCAAACATAATTTTCCAAGTTACCCTCTGACCTAGGCACTGAAGTCAAAAGCACACACTTTGGAGTGAATGGTAATTGGAGCACTAAGTGATTTGAACAGTGATAATTGATGTGTCATTGCCCATATAAACAAAAGAGAATCCAGAAATAGGAAGAATCCTGCCCTAGTCCATACAAATTTCACATACATTATGCAACAAAGCTACAATTACCCATGGTACTGGAGCCCCCAGCACCTCAATTACATATGTTCCCTTCAACACAGCTTCAACTTCCACTCTAAGCTCACAGTTAACTTTCTCGCAATGTTTAAAATATAAATCCTACATGCCAGCAGATCTGTATCTGTAATTAGGTATGGAAATAGTCATCCTGGCTTAATGCCAGTCACCATCTTATACTGGCCTGAAACCAGTCATGCTGAAAACTGATTCTCCCCTTGTCTTACACAGGAACTAGTGGCATAAAGTATATCCATCTACACTCACCTGTACATTCACTCATGGAGTGACACATCCCCCATGCAGGCGTCAATCCAGATAGGGGCCAACAGAATAGTGCCTCCCGGTGACAGGAAGTCATTATAGATAGATGGGTGCACACGTGGACACACACAGCCAGACACGGATACACGCAGAGGTACCCACACATATGCAGCTACCACATCTGTTTTCACTCTGTAGGACAATCTCTACCATGGGCCACTGCTCCCGTGAAATAGTCAAAACCAAAGAAGTACCCATAAACAAGATTCCCGTGGGCAAACATACTAGGGAATACCGTTCAGTATCCGCCACCTCTCGGAGTTTCTCAATGAACATCAGCCAGCCCTTCATCAAAAGAGCACACCCCTTATCACTTGATAAGATTAGTATCACTCAATATTTCCCACATTTAGTTGTTCTTTTCCTGTATATTCTTCTATTCCTGAAACACTCTTGCACATGTGGCCATTGCTCACTCACAGGTTTTACAGCCATTATATATTGACTAGGATGAATAAGTGGGGCAAAAGCAAAAGAAAATAAAGGAATATATTCCTGGCTGTTGGTAGAATGTGAAGTATGGATGAAACACCTCAAGAAAACAAAAGAGCACTAAACAAAACAACACTAACCTGTTCAAAACCCATATTTAACTCAAGCAAGTTTAAAAGCTATTTCTTTTTAAAATCCAGTCCCTACAACTAGAAGCTCTGTGTCAACATGCAGTTTGCTTCTGAAAAGAGACTGTGACTTAAGATTTATTGCAAGGAATTTAAATTTTAGTTTACATGAACTCCAGTGACAGTAAAAACAACATTAAGCGTCCGGAGCGATTTCTCTCTTCAAAACAGAAAAAAAAGAAGGAAGGAAGAAAACTTGCAGTGAAAACTCTGAGGTAAGTAGGATTCCAATGACATGAAGTGTACAATTTGTTTCTAGTTTCACAGGAAAGAATAAATAAATAAAATGGGTCTAAGAAAGAGTTTCCAACAAAGGAGGAATCACATCCTACTCACCCACGTCTCTGCCTCGTGTGTCTGCAGGAGTGGCTGAGGGACAAGCGTGATCACAGCCAGAAGCGGAACCAAGGACGTTCACAAACCTGGGCCACAGATACTCGGGCAGAGTCTAATAAGCGAGCAATCGACAAATACAAAAGCCCAAAATGTCTCTTTTTGAAGTCAGAAATGAAAAAGGAGAGGACCAGGAATCTGAACAGTAAAGAGTCAGAAAGAAAGGCACCAACTATCCAAAAGCTGCTGTGCTCATTAACCTATTTCAAGGAGGGCATTATTTTTGAAGTGTTTAGCAACACATTCATTTTGATACATTTTAACAAAGGGTTCTACTTTTTATTTACAAAAGCCACAAAGGGCAAAAAATGGATAATCAGGAATTTGGATTAAAACACATTCCGTATCAATCAGACCACCTGGAGCACCAGAGGTCACCTATGGTCCCACAACCTCATCACAGATTCGATTCTTCTAAGTTAATTCAGCAAACGTGCACACATGCAGAAGTGAAATACATCACAAGAAAAAAGCCTGACCGTGGTAGCCACTGAGGCATTGCTCCATTTTCTGTGGACCAGATCTTGATCATAATCCCTTTGCACAGACCACTGAGCCACGGGCTGTCCACCAAGAACACTCTGAATGATGAGGTCAGGTTATTCTACACAGTCATGCTTCATGTCTCCATCATAATGCTGAACCTTTAAGGCAACACAATCTACGGCCTTTTCCCTAGGCTATGAGCTAATGCCTCTACAAAAGGAGCATAATGCCTGGCCATCCCAGTATCTCACTTTCCCTTTTGGTTTTAATCAGGACTGCATACGTACGTAATTATAGAGGCATCAGTAGACTTTTAACACTGTGGCAGAGAGCAAGTCCATAGAATTTGCTGTCCAAACGGAGATACTTTTGAGAGTGAAAAAGGAAACAATAAGATTCTAGGGCAATGGGTACAAACTAGGCTTGCCTTGGGCTAATGGAAACATGCCCTCTGGAGCGGGGGGGGGGGGGGGGGGGCAGGGACTGGATCCTAGATTCTAATCTAGCCTGGTACTTACAAACGATGCGTATGGAATTTGATATCAAAGGTGCTAGTTAAAACTTCTGCTCTGGGTAGTTTCGGCATTCTCTTCACTGTTTCTAGGTTCCTTACTCATTCCTGTCCCATTGCTTATGATCTTACATTTAGAATCTATATTTCATCCAAGTTGAATCTTCCAATATTTTACTGAGTTTTAGCTACACTATCTACATAGTAAGTTCAAAGTTCAAAAGGAGCATGATAAAACATGTAACAAATATGTTTTTCCAAAAGCTATTATAAGGTCAAATAGCAGCTCATTTTTTTCTCTGCTCAGGCTTTTTAAAACAGGGAAGCTACACAGTTCTCTTTGTAGATCTATTCTGATCTCTATTCTAAAAATAAAAAAATGATAGGCATCACGCTGAAAACACGTAAATGAAAGAAAAAGTCTGGAGACTTACACCAAAGAAACAAAACCCAAGGTTATGAACATGACAGGCTCTGTGTGAACCCCAGCAGTGTTGGCAATAAACCCAAGAGGCACTCTGAATAAGCACGAACAAAATTAAGACTTGTGAGTTAACGGTTTTATTTGTTGGCTCGTGCTTAGGGTTCAGGTACTTTGAGTTCAAGGCCATGGACTTCATTTAATTTATTTTCAAAGTTCAGTCCTAAGTATGTGACAATTGCCTTCATTGTGTGATTTGACATGTTCCAAAATCGTTCGCTGCTGAAGAATACATCCCACTAGTCTGTCATGGAACCTCGGAACCCCTGGTATTTTGTTGCCTGCCACCTTCTATGACAGTGGTTATTACGTGTCTGGGTCACAGATCTCTTTTGAGAATCTGACAAAAGCAATGGACCTCTCCTCCTTACTCCTACCACCAAAAACAATGCATAGGCCACATGCTCTAAGTATCAGGAGGAATTTCAGGAGTTTCAGGGGCTCTGCGCACCCCTCACCATGCCCAGCTACAGGCAGGTTAAGACTTTACCTCCTTTAGGACTTCAAAAGAAATGTGTTTGTAAAATGTGCTAGGGATTTTGCCAACTTGAGGGCAATATGTTCACGGGTTAATTCTTTCATATAGTTAGGTAACATTTGTTAAACTATTAGAGTATATTTTTAGCTGATAATAGCATCTTCAAAAATTAAGACACTGAAAATGTGAAAGGCAATAAAACTGAGAAAGTCTATATTTGTAGATAACTGAAATTACACTTTTCTTCATTCAATCAATAATTATTAAGCATCAGCCATGTTTCAGACATGATGCTATGCCCTGGGAATAAAATGAAGAATAAGTTAACATATCACCTAACACAATAAAATGGCAAAGGCTTTGGCGGGGAGAACTGATAAAAAATAAATAAATAAACATTTATCAAGAGCTTGCTATATGCCAGGCTATGTGGTCCATCTTTCTTTACAGCCAAATGCAGTATTTTTATTTAAAAATTATTTACAATGCTTTATAATGAAAACACTCTAACACAGAAAACCAAGGTCACTTTGCACTATCTAGATTTGTTTTTTTAAAAGTTAACTCTAGAAGGCCAATAGAGGGTGAATAGACAAGAGAGACTTGAGGAAAAGAGGGTACTAGTTATAGGCTTGTCTGAGTTCTTGAAGGCTTGAACTTACTCAATCTTGCTAAGGTTGGACAGGAAGTATATTTGAGAGATAGGACTTAGTGACTAATTAGTCCAAAGAGGTTAGAGGTAAGTAAAAATTGGGACTGACCCCTAGGTTTCTGATGTGAGTGGCATGGAAAATGAAGGCATCTGAGATAGGAAATGAAAAAGAAGCATCTAGATGGGAATTTTTACAGTCAAACCTAGTAATTAGGGGTAACGGGAAGTAACACACAGTAAAGCTTCAGGAAACGTTTCTGTTAATCTTCCTGGTATAAAATGCATCAATCTGCATGACCTCAGGTCTTAAGATTCATTGAACTCTAGAGAAAACAATATTTCTACTGAAGCCAAGTGTCTTTAGGCTTTTGTGAAGTTTTGTTTTATGTGTGAATGTGTGTACAAATCTGTGCTGTTTGTGAAGAATGGTTATCTCGTGAGTTTGCTCATCAAATTTAAAAATATATACAAAACCTCTCTTTTTTTCCATTTGGACACGTAGAATCTTAGGACCATGAAGCATCACTACTTCCTCCCTTGCATATCAGACTATCCACATTATCCATTCAAGAGGCAAGACTGCCAGGCAATAAACCCTGTGTGGGAGCAGGTCATATACACCATAACAGCTCAATGACACCCTCTAGTGGGGACTCTCCATGCTACAATTTTGAGTAGAGGGAAAAAAGCTATGTCCTAGTTTCTGCTTCATCTTCTATTTTAATGTATGGCATTTTGAAAATTTGCACGTTTTGTAAGAAAAGAAGTTCTTCAATGGTGAACATGTTCTTATGGAATATTGAATTTAAAAAACAGAAATATCGTGTCTAAGATGGACTTAGAATCATATAAAATATATAAAAAAGCAAACTGACTTCAGAATGGCAAAAGGAACCTCTTACTCAGTTGTAATGACCCACTAAGAACCCCCAGAAGATGGTTTTGTTAATTCAGCCTGACTGCAATGACCAGAAACATCCTTCCTGCAGAGACATATCCAAAGCAAAAGTAAGGAAAAGTCTATTATAAGCACAACAAAGCCAAAAAGAGGCTATGTGAGAAAGAGAAAGAAGAGAAAAAAGGAAGGTATTTTTGTATGTCAATACATCTTTGCTGGGGCAAAAATCTCAGGTGAGCTTTCTTTGGTTAGGAAATAAGAGAATATACAGACAAGCTGTGGACAGAAAAGGGTCTGTAAATCATTCTATCTTGGGTAGAGGGTTAAAAGGGCATTTGTGAACATGCGCCTACACTATTTAGGGCATGATGGATAATAAGTGCATTTTGCCATTATGCCACCATTGTGGGTGTCAACTGGTCAAGACCCAGTACTCAATTCTCTGCAGTTGGGTCCACTGCAAATGTCAATACTGAGGCTTAGTAAAATGCCTGAAGCCTTGCAAACTGCCCTGCCAGGAGTGGAATTCCCTGAGGTACGCTGTGGAGGATCCCACAGGACCAGCTGCAGACAGATCTCAGCCGCGGGTGACGCATTTTCAGCAACCCCTTCATGAGTAAAAACTGAAAAATGGTATCGGAACCCACTGCATGTTGTTCATTTTATGTCTGCTGATTATTTCTACTTCTCCTTAGTTAGTGCAGATGAAGGCACTCAAAAAAAGATCCTTTTGTAAAATGCTCAAGTTCATATAAATGTTTGAATTACATAGACCTGATCTGATCCCTCAGACCAAGCCTCTGGTCCCCAGGTAAGAAATCATTTCTGCATCTCTTTCACTGAGACTTCTTTCAGCCAGGATGTTTCATAAACATTCTATATTCTAGATTAGTAGACAGAAGGTCACCTCAATGCAGTTTAGCATAAAAGAGGCAACTGGTGACTATGTGAGTCAGAAGATTTGGATTACAAGTTAGGACCCTGACCTGCAAATAACAAGCTTTGCAGCCACAGCTGAGTCATGAAACATCCCTGATGCTGTTTCCTTGACTGAAAAACCAGGGGAAATTGTCCATGATATTTGTATATCATGGGGTTTACCAAAGGATTAACAAGACCACATATGCAAAAGCACAAAGTATACAGTACCCAATTGGTATTGGGTTTTCTAAATCATTTTTATGACTTTATCCTTTATAATAGTTATAGTTATCTTGAGTTTTACTTTTAGTCGTTTTTTATTTAACAAACAGATGTTAAAGTGAAGGATATTCTTCCCAGTTATAAATGACAAAATATAAGCGAGGTTGGTCAAGTGCAGGGACTCAAACTTTTCAAACTGAGTGTCTCCTTGCTGGCGTGTGCCCACCATCCTTTTGCCCAACACATTCCTCTTTTCTCAGAGATAGGATCACACATTGATTCCTAACAGTAGCACATCTGCTACATCTTATTGTGTAGATGTTATTTGATGCCTAAGAATTCACATAAATGGTTTGAATCCTTTTATCTTGAACCAGGAAGTCTTCCTTTGCCATTCCTAAATAAAACCGTAACGCACAGCATGGTGAAAATAGTTAATAATACTATATTGCATATTTGAAATTTGCTGAGAGTCTTAAAAGTCTTCCTCCCAAAAAGCACTGTAGCTATATTAAAAACAAAATGTAGTCCAGATGCACTCAGTGCTATGAAGTTAGAAATGCCTTTATACTAGGAAATGTTTTGCCTTCAATAAAAATTTTTTAAGGAATATATGTATACTTCTTGGTTGTTCCCTATTAGGAGTTTATTGATATCATTACGGAAAAAGTGTAAAACTGGAAAAAGAAAATACCTGCTAGAGGAGAAAAATGCACTTTGTTGTTGATTTTTTTGTATCTGTTTCCAAGGGCTTCTGGAACAAAGTACCACAAACTGGGTGGCATAAAACAACAGAAATTTATTCTTTTATAGTTCTGAGGCTGGAATTCCAAAATCAAGGTGTCAGCAATGTTGACTTCTGCTGGAGGCTCTAAGGGAGAATCTGTTCCATGTTCCTCTCCTAGACTGTAGTAGTTGCTGGCAATCCTTGGTGTCTCTTACCTTACAGACACATCACTCTAATCTCTGCCTCTATCTTCACATGGCACTCTCCCCTATGTGTCTTTCTGTGTCTGTGTCCAAATTTTCTTTTCTTTATAAACACACAGTCACTGTATTAAGGTCCATTGTAATCCAGTATGACCTCATCTTAATTTGATTTCATACGCAATAACCCTATTTCCAAATAAAGTCACATTCAAAGGTTAGGAACTGAACATATATTTTAGGATGATACAATCCAGCCCACAACAAATGTCTGACTCAAATACACTAAACAGACCCAAATTTAAACTTTTTCATAATTCTTTTCAGAAAATAATTTTCCATAAATTTTTCAGAAGTTAACAGTAAACAGAAACAGCAAGCACATTTAAAAAGGAACATCTCTTTTTAAAAAAAGCATTGTAACTTGAGCTAAATGCTTTAGAATAATGTTTAGTATATCTAGCAATACTTATAGCTAATAAAAGTGTCAATCACACTTTATGGGAACATAAGGAAGAATGGGAAACTTTCATTCCCTTAAAATGTTGACTTTAGATGCAAAGGTTTTACATTGTAACTCCTGTTTTTGAGTCACAATTTTCTACATCAGAGACAGAATTTAAAAATTTAAATTATAGTTACACAATTATACACTTCTAATTTGAGGCATTTGTTTCCATTTCTTCTTCAGCAAAACTTTTTATGAGCTATACTAAGTAACAAGATTGATGAATTTTATATTCTACCTTTTTTCATTTTCCCTGGGGCAGCTAGCTACAAAGCAGCATGTAGGATGTCAAAAATTTGAGAAACTCAACATCTAGATAATCAAGCATAGAAAAATCCAAGCAAAATTGAGTAATGGGTAAAAGGTGGGCGTCCACTCACAGAGCCAAGTGCAAATCTCTGCTCATCCTTTCATTAACCACATAACCCCAGGCAAATTACTCAATCCACTTTAATGCCTACATCATGGTACTGTTGTGGAGAGATTAAAAAGCAGTCAAATACAAAGCAGTGGACACAGATTAGGTGCCTAGTTGGTAATTTTACTGATTTTCAAGGGTTAATTATTTTGTGCCTGTTTGTACTTGCCTCAGTTAATGAGAATCTTAGTGTCTATGAGTGCAGGCCTTAAAAAAATATTGCCTACAAAGCAAAAGAATACACAATGCAATTTTGCTTCCAAAAAGCACATTCTTTTACCTAATCAGCATAGTTTAAGAAATGGATTTTATTGCAAAAAAAATAGAAGTATTATATTAACTTTGTGCAAAAATGGGGAACAAAGTGATAATACATGGCATAGCCAGGACAGTGAGAATCACAGAATCGATCCATGAACTCCAAATAGCAAAATGAACAAAACTTTCATAAAAGAAAGTGCTGACAAACAGATACAGCTCTCTGACTAGACCTTCCTTGTTTGCGTGAGAACCAAGATGCGTAGCTACTTCAGCTATGTTCTCATTACTCCATCTTTCCTTCCTTCAAACTTCCTTCCAGAAAATAATCCTAGGGAACTCAACGCAGCTAACTCTACCTCCCTCAACTACCATTTTGATCTCATCACTGCAATAATCTCTTATCAAATTACAAGTAATGCTCACAAATTTTATTCCACCAACCAAACTGCCCCAATTCAAACCCAACTCAGGATCTAGCCTAAGCATTCACTCTTCTTAAAAGTCTTACATTTTTCATCTCTGGGATATTTTACATGCCATGCTCGGTAGCTCTCAGCATAGTTTAGGAAATGGATTTTATTATGAAAAGGAAAGGATATTAGTAACACTGTGCAAAACTAGAGTGCCAGAGGGATAATACGTAGCCACAAGCAGAAGAGTAAACTAACCCCCCGCAAAAAAAAAACCCAGACACATCTCTCCTTCCTTGCAATCTCTCCTTACAACTCCCTTCCACAGCGGTTTTCTAGACACTCTCCTGCTGGCTTCATTCCCAGACATGCCCTCACCTCTACAATAGCCTCTCAAATCCCTGTAATACTTAGCACTCACTCTACCTACACCTGTGGTTGGTGGAGTGTGTGTTTGAGTGCATCCACTTCTTGCAAACGTTTTTCTGTACTATCACTTCTGTACTATTTTTATGGACTTTTCTGTACTGTCTCCCATTAAATAAAGAAAAAAAATATATATATATATGACATTTACTTCTTGTCATTTTCCTAATACATAATAATTACAGATTCCTAGAGAACCTGTGGATCAAGAACGCACCTCTTCTACTGGTTGTCAATGGGCCCAGATAAATATTAAATACCTTCCTTAAAAGAAGTTTATAATCTAATGTGGTCAAATGAATTTTAAATAGGTAGTTGTCAACAAGTCACTGTATTTCAGTCATAAGTACAATGTTTCCTTGATTTGAAATAAATCTCTAGAAAGTAACGTCTCTAAGTAACAGAACAAAGGAACGTGATATTTCCCCGATTTGTAGTTTTAAAAGCTGTGCACCATCCTTCTTTTTGAATTGCCACCCCATCATGTTTGAGAAGCGTTGGCTGTTCTGTGCTTAGCTCCATTCATTACCCTGACATCCTTTGATTCTGGGCCCGCTCCCCAGCCACCATCCTTCCTTGTTGCCGAGGTCCTGCCAGTGCAGCTCATTCAGTAGCCATCATCACAGTGAACTATATCCCAGCAGCTCCAGATGGAAGATGGAGGTAAACAGCTCCCCTAAGAGTGCTCTCCGATGCAGTGCCATCAATCAACCCACAGCTGGGACCAAACCACTCAGTAACTGAGCCAGCAACTTTCTGCCAAAAGCGTAGCACATTTCTTAGTGCCCAGCTTCCTTCAAGGGGGAGATGTCACAACTACGTGTTTTAGCATTCAAGAAGTCCTTAATACCTAATATTTATGCCTCACTTTCTGTAACTGTGACCGGTAATATTCTTCACCTAGGTTTAACTTTTTTCATTATTATTTTATTATTTCAACAGATACCTAAATTGGTAGCTGTATCCACTTTATTTCCCTCTGGAAAGGCAAAGTCTCTTGTTTGCTTGTTTCTTTAATAAATCATAATACAAAAAATCAAATAATAGGTTATTTTACAATGTTAGTTGGTACATTAAATAATTTTTATGGATCATGCCCAGTTAAAGACAGTGGTAACATCTGCTGACTGGTGACATGCAGCAATGGAAACTGGTTTATTTTTTTCTGCAAGTAGCAGATGGGGGGGTGGTCCTTCTTTAAGCCAAGATCAAAATTGAGAGTTAACAGTTGGAACTCTGCAACACAAGAGCCTTCGCACCCACACAATGCAGGATAAACATCCTTATGATGACCCCCAGGGATGCTTTCCTCTCCATCGTCATGGTGAGCAGGAGGGTGCTGCAGTAAGACACCACCATGGACTATTTGAGTGAAAAATAACTATGAGTGAGAAATAATAAACTGTATTTATATGCATATATTCCATTATAAAAACGTTAAACTTAAGTTATGGCACTTGCATCACTTAGCAACATATTTAGGTTAACTGGTAAATGTAATTTCCTTGGAATAAATAATGTTATTTGCATCACTTTTTTTTTTTTTTTTAGGAAGAGGTCCAGGAGTGCTCTGGAGGGACTTATAGGTACTAGAGCTCTACAGCAACATGCTCCCCTGTGACCTCTTCTTTTCTTTTATAATATTTATTTATTTATTTATTTATTGGCTGTGCAGGGTCTTAGTTGCAGCACGTGGGATCTTTTAGTTGTGGCATGCAGAATCTTTAGTTGCAGCATGTGGGATCTAGTTCCCTGACCAGGGATCAAACCCGGGCCTCTTGCATTACGAGCACAGAGTCTTAGCCACTGGACCACCAGGGAAGTCCCTGCATCACATATTTTTAAGAAGGATATCCACCCGCCCCCCCGTCCCCCGCCAAATTGTACATAGGTTCCCTACTCTCTGCAACTATCTTCTCCAAGATGTTGGGGATCTCCCATGTCTGTGTCCTAATCTGCAGACAGTTGGAGAATTCTCAAGAGCTGCAGATCATCCTTTGCTGGTTCAACAAACTGATTTCCTTTTCTTCAGTTAGTTAAGAAAAATCAGTCCACCTACAGACAACAAATACCTATTTTTGCAAACATTTTCCAATTTCTGTACACATACACTCACACTCCTGCTTCCACCTAATTTCTACTTCAAAAGTGCAAGGAAGTTCTAGGGAAATTTGACACAGATAGAATGATAAAGTCATTAATTCCATACGGTTACATGTGTGCCCTAATGCACATGAGAAACTCCAGGTAGGAGTAACAGCATCTAAATCAGGGAGCTGGCATTGAGTTGAGTGATAAGAAAAACAATGGAATCAGCTTCTGGTAACTTGGGAATTGCCCATGTCAGCATCTTCACTCTACAGGTGAGGAAACTGATACCTGGAGACATGAAATCACTTGCCTCATGAATTCACACTGAACAGGCCCAAGAGTTTAGATGGTTTAAGTCTGCCATAGTAAAGTGCTGAAAGGAAAAGATTATGAAAATCATTTAAGAAATCATTCTGTCAAGACAGTACAAAGTACAGTAATTTATTCCTTCTACAAGTATCTATTCAGCAACTAATATATTCAAGTAATTATGTGACTTATGAAAACATGATTGAATCCCCTGCACCAAAGGAAAGATAAGATAAGCTCAGAAGGGACTTCCCTGGTGGTCCAGTGGCTAAGACTCCACACTTACAATGCAGGGGGTGCAGGTTCGATCCCTGTTCGGGGAACTAAGATCCCACATGGTGCACACACGGCCAAAAAAAAAAGAACGAAAAGATAAGCTCAAAAGTAACTATAAGGCAGACTATAAATGCTGTGTATGTAAGTTAAGCCTCTCTACTTACCATCCCCACGTCAAGGCAATAACCCATTTTGGTAAGGGAGATATTATACTATAAGAAATAAAGTTGGGAAATCTCTGAAACTATGTACAAACCATTTAGATGCAGGGCAATTAAACATACCAGAACATAAGATAATGCATTCAAATTTATATACAGTTGCCATAATAGATACTTAGTGCTATGTATAAAAAGAATCTACATGTAAAGGAAAATTCCAAATATACATTTTCAAGATGGAAAATATGTACCTCTTGGTGGATGCTAGATTTTTGTTTTATAAACCAAGACTTTAGATTATGCATAGAAGCTAACCTGCCCTGGAAATTAATCCCTAAACACAAGCACATGCCCTTTTATTTAAAAAATATCTACCAAAGACCTGTAAGTTTAAGGTTCTTCAGAAAAGTATATGCCTTTTAATGCCTCAGAATGAGAGTTCAGAAAAAGATGACCAGGTCTTGGTGTAGGGCATCCTTTAATTGGAAGGAAATTAGCAGAAATGGTTTTCTCTTATCTAACACATTTCACACTCTCTGACACAAGATTGCACCAAACTGCACTCGCCCTGCTACAGCTTTCTTGTTTGGGAGGCGTTTTCACACTTCCAGAAGCCACGAGGTTATGTTACTTCTAATAAGCCCTGCCCACTTGGACTTGTGTTGACTCAGAGCACCAAGGCCTGGAAAGGTTGATACAAAGGTCAATATGTGTGAGAGCTCCAGACTCACAGAGTGAAAGGATCTGATTAAAGATCCTTTATTTATGAAACATTATAAATACAGCATCTCATTTTGTCCTCACACAGGTCCTGTGAGATGTCAGACAAGTATTAGAATTCCCACCTCACAGATGAAGAAACAGAGATCCTTGACTATGATTCCAAAAAGGTTAGGTTAGGAGCAAAACTAGAACTTGATTCGAGGCCTCCTGGCTGCAAAGCCTTTGTTCTTTCCACCACACCATATTTAAACCAAAGGCAAACTTTGTTCATGATAATATTGTTTACACTTGAAAAATACTTGAGTCTAATGTGTCAGAGTTTAGATGAATAAATCAAATTGGCACAGAAGAAATATGCACTCCCTTCTTAGCCAGGACATTTTCTTCAAGATAAGGAACCAAGATATTTATGGATGGAACCCTTAACGAACAAGTTAATGTAAAATAAGTTGCTAATTACAAAGTACAGTTAATAAATCCAACAGGTAAAAACAAGTGTGAAACTTGAACCACAAAATGAACTTGAAACACAGCCCCTGTGTGAGAATGGACTGATGGTTCCTACTGGCCTGGAAAATGGAAATTGTTTGACTTTTTTATTTAAGAAGGAAAAAGTAGGACTAGAAGTGGACAAAGCTCTAGAGATAGATACGCTACCTAGAAGCCCTACTGCTGTCTGCTTTTTCACTGCTGAAACTTCACAGACACAAGAAGAAGTAGAGCAGAAATGCCATGTAAATTATTGAAGGGATGTTGCCATTTCCTGAAGCAGCTGGGATAGTCTGTCCATAAAACATTAACATGACATTTCTGAGTTTTGACAGGTCATTTGGAAGAGAAAGGGTAAAGAATACACAAGCCCTTTGGTGGGAATGGAGACATTTGTTCTGATAAAAACAAACAAGCACTATGGCTGGTCTGCACGCCAGCTTCTACTGAAAAACAGAGAGAAAACATGAAAATTTAAAGCCCAACAGTGAAATGGATTAAACCTGATTTGTTCACTATAATATGAACAGGCAAGATTAGAAGCATCTAAAGCTTTTCTCTCTCCTTTTACTTTTTCAAGAAAGAAAGATGCTCTGCCTCCTGAACTATGCTCAGCATTTAATTTATGCCTCTAGTAAATAATTGAGCTGCATGCCCTTTGTACACAGTGAATTAGTGTGTTTATCCATCGTGACTAGAGGGGAATAAAGGATAAAAAGTATTAGTTTCCTTAGCTGGCAAAAGGGCCATTCCTTTTTCTAATAATGACTTTTCAGAGTACTGCCTTATAGGTAGGGCCCAACTTCCTTGCGTGAAGGCCATCATGAAGAATACTGGCAAAGAACCACCTGTCGAAACCAGAATCACCCCTAGAAACCAGAATCATTCCTTGGTTGTAGCCAATGAGGATCCAAAAAGTCCCCAACTTTAATAATAGCATATTTGTTTTGATAAACATACCACAATGCTCCGATATGAATTCATTATTCCCTAAGTCCATGTCTATATAAATAATCTTTGCACATATATACAAACCCAGCCATGTTATACTTTCTCAAAAAAAGGTTAATTAATGCCACAATATCTTCCTTTAGAATACTGCCTATAAAAATGCAAAATCAGGGCATTTATAGAAACAAACTTCAAGACATGTGGTGAAATAATTTTACAGATAAATGTTTTGGCATACTGGCATTAAAAAAATGGGCAATGTGATTTTTTCAAATTCTCTCCTTATGCAAATATGAAAAGTAACCCAAAGGAGAAAGATTACAAATAAGTGGGTTAGTGATGGTTATGATACTAAAAACCAACGTTCTATAGGGAAATGTTTTATTTTCTCTTTTGTAGTTTAACTCATTAATTAAAAACATAAATTGATAAACTCAATTAGATTCATGGCTTCTCCATTTTAGTACACTTTTCTGAGAATGACCCCAAAATAGGTTCATGGGAGGTGGGATTATTCCATAGATATTAACTTCCAAAAAGTCATCTGTATACTCTAAGTAGCCTTAGCTCTTTTAAATTACTTACTAAGAATCCAAAATTATTTACTTAGACTTTATGTAAAGTTATTTACATGATTTTTCTTTGCATAACACCTATTAATACACCAGCTTCACAGGGAGCGCCTTAGAAAGTGAAGCATTCAGAAGTTCTATAAGGCAGATCTCATGAAAGTAGAGAAGGGAAGGACAGAGGAGGGGCCTCTAACTCTGCCTGGTGGAGGTGGAGGGAGAGGGCAGGGTAGGGATGAACAAGTCACTTCACTTCCATACAGAATTTTTGAACTTTGGTTAACTTTCCTTTCAGCTTGGCTGACCAAACTAAGCAATCTTAATCTTTTAAAGTCCACCTTCATATCCAGCCCTCTCTAGCTGTCCTTTTGTAGTCCTTCACCAATCCCCTATGCTTTCTCAAGTTTTAATAACCAACATTACACACAAAATCCAGGGACAAATAACCCACATATGCATGGAAGATTATGTTCTCTATTATTTACAATTTATTCTTCGATGTTGCCAAGTATTTCATTGACATTATTTGTATTTAGCAGCACATCCATTCATCCAGTAAATATTTCCTAAGCACCTACCACGTGCCAGACCTTGTTCTAAGCACTCTGGGTACTTCAGCGAGCAAAACAGACAGTGATCCCTGCCTTAGTAGAGCTGATATTTTATCTAAGAGAGACAGACAATACACATAATACAAAAGAAACTGTAGAGCAGTGAAAAAGTGATAAGCGCACAGAAAAAAAGAAAAGGTAGAACAGTGTAATGTGACTGAGACTGCTGAAAGTCGGAGAAGAAACACTGAGGGAATCAACCAGTTTGATTATGATATATGTGTGTATATATACACACATGAAATACACAAACTATACATACACACATAGGTATAAATGGGATAATTTTTCTGAGGTACTGCAGACTAAAGCTAGTATGGAAGCTCCAAGGTATAACTGATACCCTAGGCTCTTCTATCAGCCTGCCAGTCCCATGGCCCCCATTCTGAAGGTCACCTTGTGGTCACAAGATAGCCACTGTTCTCCATCTATCACGTCTACACACAGGTAAAAGTAAAGATAAAGAGGCACAAAAAAGGCACTTGTCACTGAGTAAGTACCCTTCATAAAGATTCCTGCTTATAGCTCATTAACACCTATACCTAAAGGGAGGCTGAGAAATGGTTTTCAGCTGGGTACATAGCCACCCATTGATATAAAATTTCTTTTAGTGCATAAAGGACAAGTGGATATTGGGTAGGCAACTGACAATTCTGCCACAATAGTTTTAATATAAAGTTGTAATTAATCTTAGACCTCCTGTCTCTCTGAGAGTCTTAAACTAATAGTATAAATTTTAGTATTAAGTACTTAGGGTTTTTCCCTCCAGTTATTGCCTTAAACTTTCACCCAAAGAACGTAATTAGTCCTTTTTCCCACTCATATAGACAGTTTACTTCTTGTTGAAGTTTTCTCCACTCTCAGCATTTTGTTCCCAGTCTTTCCTAATGGCTTGACTACCACAAATGTTTGATATTTTCCTTTAATAAAAAAAACATAGGAAAAGCTGTCATATTACTGTCTTCTAAATTGATAACTGACTTTTAACAACAAATATCACTATGTAGTATGGAAATTTTCCATAAATTTCAGCATAAAATTTGTTAAAAGGGGACAAAGTCTCAAGTTCAGTGACTCCCAGATATCTGGACCTTTATAATTAAGAATCTCCTCAGATGAATTGTGTCTAGCAGGAATCAGACATCTCTCAGCATCCCCGGCCAAACTGTAACACTTTCTAATTTTCTTATTAAATGTTACTTTTTTATATCAACATACTGGTTATAGGTATCATTATATTACTCTTATTTTACAAATCCCTGGGACAAATAAAATAAATTTTTACTTAGATGTGTAAAATCAAAATATAACTGATAGTTTTCTCCTTTTCATTTTGGAGGAAGGAGAGAGAAAGCAAGTGAGTGAGTGAAAGAGAGAGAGCCATGGATACACAGATACATAGATGAAGATACAGAAATAGAGGAGAGGTGGAGATGCAGATGCAAATAGAGTTGGAGATGGAGATAGAGAGCTATATCCTGACTACACTGCCCACTCTAGCTAAACGAGTTGTTGGTAAAAGGAAGAGATACTACTGTTCATTACAGTGACACAGACAAGCATGACGTGACACTGTGGCCACTAAGCTCTTGACTCCTTAACTATTTGTTAAACAGACTAAGATCCTTTGTTCTACCTAGAGCCAATGTCATACCCTCTCTAGATATAAATGTAAATACCACAGAAAGACTGAAAGGGAAAGGGAAAGGGCAAGAGATTCACGGAGCCGATGAAGGTGAGAAATGGATATCAACACCGAAGGAAAGGGGAAAGAGAATTAGGAAAGGGATGAGAGAAGATGTAGAAGAGAAGATGGCAGAAGAGACCCAGGAAATTCGGGAGGATTGAGTAATGTCTTCTTGTCACACTCCCCACTTCTTTTAGGAGGGGGTTGTTTGACCTTTCAGTTTCTCCTGATCCTTTTTATTTCCTGTGGAGTAACTCAAAAAAACCAACTCTGAGAGAAATAGTGCTTCCAACTGAACAACAGTGACCAGAGCAATACTCCTGGGAGGCAGAAGAAATCAGTCAAGGACCAACCCTTCCAGAGATACTCGTCTAATTCCACCCTCCGCTTCTTCCCCCTGTATTAAATAGCTGTACATGAAGCAGCCATAAATTGAGAGGAAAATGGCCTAAGGGTTCCTAGGAGCTGAGATAAATTTTCTCAGAAAAACAAGAAAACGCAATGATCGAAGCCCTAAATTACAAATCAGAGACCAGCTTCCACCTACCACCTGCCAACGTGCAAGTCACTCAACTTCCTACAAAATAGGACTAATTATTTTAATGAGCACATAACGTATGTCTTAAAAGCTCTTTAAAAGTATACACTATCGGTCCGTTTCTCCCTCAGTCTGGAAGGACATTGCTGTGGAGGTGAGAGGTGTCGCTTCCGAGCCCCTCGTTCGGATTCGCCTACCTGACGCCTCCGCCGCCTGCTCTCGGTTGGCCTTGGCGTTGAGTCGTCACCCTGCAACTCTGAGGTCTGCAGCTGGGAGCTCTCGCCCGCGGGCGGCCCAGCGCGGCCCCAATGCGTCCCCTGCGGCCTCTGCGGGGAGGCGGGCTGCCGCGTGGGCCTCGACAAACCGCCTTGTCTTCGGAGGCTGCCAGCCCGGCCCGTCCACGCTGCCCTTGTCCCCGTTCAGTGTGACCTTGGCTAGTCATGTGACCTGTCCGGTCCCTGGGTTTCCACCTGCAAAAATGGAGGGTAGTTTCTTCCTCCGCAGGTCTTGAGGCGTAAGGAGCAAGGTGGGCGCAAGCCCGGCGGGCGCCGGCAGTGTGGTGGCGTTAGGGCTTAGCGTCGGGAAGCTGGACAAGGGTCACCGTGTCTGCGGCAGGAGGGCGGGCCACACGGCCGCGCTCCCCCCCCGCGTCTCCAGGCGGCCTGCTCGCCGGGGCCTTCAAGCCTGGGACGCCAAGTCCGCCACCGGAAGGGTGGGGGAGGAGTAGGCAGGGGGCGGGCTGGCCCCGCCCAGTAGCAAAAAAAGTGTAAAGTGTTACAGCTGTTTGCCGAACGAGCAACAGTGAAACAAGGAGTCAAACAATGGTTTCCAGATGTGTTAAATTTAATGTCTTAGCAAGTGTAGGTCTTTGAGGTTAGACGTACAACAGAAGGTAAAACTGAATGTTATCATAATTACAATCTTAGAAAAACTAAAAAAGCTCTTGGAAAGTATTATGTTTCTCTTAGATTTTATTTGTAGGAGGAAGGTAGAAAACAGAAAATCATAGATATGTGAAGGGAAACCAACTTTGTGGGTTTTATATTTGATTTTTCTTCTTGTTTGTTAGAGAAATGATGGCTACAGGGTTCCATTTGCTGCAGACTTTGCAAGCCCAATCGCTCAGGGAAGTAGGAAGGAAATAACACACAGAAGAGGAAAACAGCCAAAATTAGTTAAATTATATTCTCGGTAACTCATTAATACAGGACCACACGTGTAGGGTGTTGTAGCTTCCCTTATGAGGTTAAAAAAAGCGCATTCACCTCAAGTGTTTGGCTACAATGACACACCCTAAAAATGCTAGTAATTAGTATAAACACTTTTGCCAAAGAATGAAACATATGCAAGATTGTATCTAGTGCTTTTATAATTATTCACATCAAAAGGAGTGCCCGGGTGAGTCCAGCTGAGCAGTGTGAGAGGCAGCTTCCTGCTGTGAGGCGACAGTAGTTCAGATCCTTCTTTTTCAGGGATAGCGTGCCCCAGTTGGTATCGGAAGGGTTCCTCATTGTTATCGCTTGCTCCTGCCTCCAGGACAGCCCCGTCCACAGCCCCCCACTGTGGGACCGTCCATCCTGCAATGAGCCATCTGGAGAGGAAGGGCTGGCCCCAAATCCCTCTGAAAGTTGTTAGCTCTGTCCCACACTTGGCACCCAGGGGCTCCAGGGAGACTACCTCTTAGCAGGCTTTCTTCCCATGTCAGGAAGCTGACTGTACCCTTTTCACTACACTGTCAGCTTCAACCATTCTCCAAATTACAAGACAAATCTCTAAAGCAGACACGGGCTCCCTGTGGGATGCAGGCTGCTACCCTGGGATTCCTTCCTAACAAGCACGAGGACCTTGTGGTTTAATTTAAGGGGAAAGAATCCCACCCTGTTTCCTTTGTGTAGCTTTTGAAAATTATTTAAAATCTAAGGAAACTTTAAACAAGATGAAAAGACAACCCTCAGAATGGGACAAAACATTTGCAAACGAATCAACAAAGGATTAATCTCCAAAGTTTATAAACAGCCCATGCAGCTCAATATTAAAGAAACAAACAACCCAATCCAAAAATGGGCAGAAGACCTAAATAGACATTTCTCCAAAGAAGACATACAGATGGCCAAGAAGCACATGAAAAGCTGCTCAACATCACTAATTATTAGAGAAATGCAAATCAAACTACAATGAGGTATCACCTCACACCAGTTAGAATGGGCATCATTAGAAAATCTACAAACAACAGATGCTGGAGAGGATGTGGAGAAAAGGGAACCCTCTTGCACTGTTGATGGGAATGTAAATTGATACAGCCACTATGGAGAACAGTATGAAGGTTCCTTAAAAAACTAAGAATAGAATTACCACATGATCCAGCAATCCCACTACTGGGCATATACCCAGAGAAAACCATAATTCAAAAAGACACATGCACCCCAATATTCATTGCAGCACTATTTACAATAGCCAGGACATGGAAGCAACCTAAATGCCCGTCGACAGACAAATGGATAAAGAAGATGTGGTACATATATACAATGGAATATTACTCAGCCATAAAGAGGAATGAAATTGGGTCATTTGTAGAGACATGGATGGACCTAGAGACTGTCATACAGAGTGAAGTAAGTCAGAAAGAGGAAAACAAATATCATATATTAACGCATACACGTGGAATCTAGAAAATGGTACAGATGAACTGGTTTGCAAGGCAGAAATAGAAACACAGATGTAGAGAACAAAAGTATGGACACCAAGGGGGGAAGCGGGGGAGGGGGTAGTGGTGAGATGAACTGGGAGATTGGGATTGACATGTATACACTAATAAGTATAAAATAGATAACTAATAAGAACCTGCTGTATAAAATAAATAAATAAAATTTTTTTAAAAATCTAAAATACATAGAAAAAGAATGAATAATAGAAGAAGCCAAATAAATCTGCCAGTACAGTAGTCTCTGACCATGAGCTTGGGAGTTAGAAAACCTTGTGTGTTCCACCATTGACTGGTTGTGTGATCTCAGGCAGGTTACCTAACATTGCTGCTCCTCAGCTTTTGCATCTGTAAAAGGTGTGCGTGTGTGTTTGTGTATTAAGATTTATAGAAGCTACTTAGCACATGTCCCTACTAGGTAGCAAGCTTCTGTAGTAAGTCGTGGGAAGCAAAGGCAAACAAAAAACCTTCCTTCCTCTCAAAAAGATTTTTTCTCAGAATGACATGAGGCCAGACAGTCCTAAGGCAGGTTTTAACAGCGATCTTTCACATTCTGAACTCAGGACTGTAAAGTATCATAAATGACGATCCAGTCCAACCCCTTACACTATGCTTAGATTTCTTCTCTTTACTGTCTTTTCTGAAGAAAACAAATCAGCTTCTCCATAATAAGACTGCTCTATATGAGAGTCCTTAGAGAAAGTTAAGCCTCAACAAAATGATAGCTGCTTAATGCTTTACTGGTTACAAGGTTTTTTCAAATGCATGTTATCAACACCCTTTGCAAACAACCTTTTTCAAGTTTACTCCAAGATCCACCTTCTCCCCACTGCTTAGTATCATGAGGTCTCCTCTCCTTTCCCTGAGTGTCACGACACCCTCCTTTCCTGCTAACCAGCAGGCAATGGTAGGTGTGATCGCAAGTAGCACTTGTGTAAAAGAAAACCTGCAATTCTGATGTGTCAGGGAACTCAAATGTCATCATCCCCACCCTCCTTTCTTCCTGCAATGCAGTTCTTTTAAAAGACAAAAGTCTACTTTAAATTCTGAGCCCCTGCTCTTTTATTTTCTACAGCACTAGCAAGAGGTCATGTAGCCTGCCTGGGCTTGAACGTGAAAACCTCCACTGAGGACCATTTCCCGCTTTTAGATGACGCAGCCTGCTAGAAATCTCTTTAATATACCGAGTTCAAGGTTGTTTGCGTCCCTTTCTTGTCACATCTCCTGCCCTCCCTGCTCTGAGCTCTATGCTCCCACCAAGATGAACTGGTTGATGTTCCTCACAACGCACTCCACTCTCCTCTGCCCTGAGTCTCTGCGCTTGCCTTCCCTCTCCCTGGATTATCCCTTCTTTCCCCTTTCCTTTCCCTCCCCTTCTTTATTTTAAGTTCGAGCTCAGCCATGCCATTCTCCAGGAAACTAATTATGACCACCCCAAACTCACACATACCCCTTCATCCCCGGTTTATTCAGCACTCTCCACACTCTCTATGTCTGCTTCTAGCACTGTGTCTGTTTTGTTATAATGTACTTATCTCTGAGCCTGACACCCTGATTCTAAACTGCGACCCTCTTGAAAGCTTAAACCATGTCTTATTCTGCTTGATAATTCTAGTACCCACTACAAAATAGTCTCTCAAAAATGGTTATTGAAAGAACAAACTGGTTTTTTTTTCCTCTTCCCATAACTCTCATTCATTCGTTAAAGTTTGATCACATAGAACTAAAAACAGGGCTAATTCTTATTTGACACAAGTCATTTGTACGTTTGAGGAGAGTTGTCATCTCATGTCATATCATTCATGTACTCATTCATTTGATTGGCAAATATTTAGTTGATAGCCTTCTACCTGACAAATATTATTAAAGACACTACAGAAGAAGAACAGATAAATGTAGTGCAAACCCCATCATTAGGAAGAATATAATTTTGGATAGGGTCCCTCTCCAATTTGGACAGTGACAGTTCCTACCCTGTCATCGTCTACTGTATTCCCACTCAGCCTGCTATGTGTAACCACATTTTTTAATTCCTTTTTTTATTATTTTGGAATTCTGTTATGTAAACTTTAAAAATATGATTACATATTCTTATTTTCTCCATTTCATAGACAAGAAGTAGCAGCTATATATATTATCTTGCACCCTCATGTTTTGCTTAACAATATATTCTGAAAATCTTTCCTGATTGGTACACAGAGAGCCTCCTTATTCTTTTTCATAACTACAGAGTATTCCATTATAAGGATATATCATAGTTTGTTTAATTAGTGCCCCAGTTATAGACTGCTCTTTCTGCCCCAATTTTAGACCTTTCACATATCATAATTATAGACTCTCCTGAGGTGGACCCTGTACGCTCCCAATTCATTAAACTTAGGTTTGCATTAGCTCTGAAGCAATTATGTTACCCTTCTGGTATTACTAATACGTAAGCTTTTTATCAAGTAAAATGCTAATCTTTTCCATGTGAAATGGTATAAAGTCATTTATTCTCCTTTCTTTACTTTAAATGATTTATTTCAGTATAAAGGGAAAATTTTGCATTTATCATCACTAAACTTAATTTTGTTTCAATTCATCATTCCCACATTCCAGCATGACTTCTTGAATCTTAACTCTATTATTAATCACATTAGCTATTCCTCACAGATTGGTAGAATGCACAGATTTGATAAGTATGTTTTCTATTTTTATCCAAGTAATTGATCATCTCACTCTACCACAATAAATCTCTTTTTCAGAGGATGAGATCTCCTTCCTCATCCCCATAACCTTCCCTTCATCCTGGACCTTTGGCTTAATCCTTTTCAAGTTCCCTGGTTCCATGTTCCTCAGTCCTGCTCTCCACAACATTTTCACCCTTCCCTTTCCACTCACATTACTCATATCCTACGCTCAGAATCCTTCCTTCCCACTTACATACACCTTAAGGAAAATCCACTGGGCCTTGCTAATATCCTAATTTATTTTCTTCCTTTCACAGGTAAATGCAAATGCACAATCTGCACTCAGGGTTTCTACTTCCCCCCGCTCTTGTTCTGGCCACCACATGACTGAAACATGCCCACCAATGGTACCAGTCAGCCCCACGTCACCAGACTCCTCTGCATTCTCCACAGATGTTGAAATACCAGCAGTTTGAGAACACATGGCTCAAAGCCTCCCTGACAACACCTGGTGTTGCTGAAGAGCAGCTGCCTGCTCTTGCCAGAGCCTCGTTCCTAAACTCACCACATTTCCTGCTGTCTTATTCCCAACCCAAGTCACTCAATGAGTTTGCAACACTTGCTTTGAGTAACAAGACTGAGTTCTAATAAAATGCACCAAAGGCCTTCCATGGAACCCCTTTGGAGCAGCCATCTTTGCATAATATGCATTTATTCCAGTGATATGTCCACTGCTTAAAGTATTTTAGCCACCTATCTATGGTGCATTCTTTTATGTAGTCTTAGGGGTAGCAAATCTTTTTTTTTTTTTTTTCTTGAGGGTATATTTAAATTCACCTTTCAACCAAAAGTTATTTGAAAAGGTGAATTTTTTAATTTGGCTGTTCATGTTTTTAGTCAAACACAAAGAGTAACTAATTTAATTGTAGAAAATTTCCTTGTGAAATTGTTTTAAAACGCAATTCTGAAAGAGGAATCAAAATATTATTTGAATAAATGGCAGAATCTTTATTTTAAAAGGCTAGTTTTTAAGGAGACTACCTTCAAGATCAACAACCCTTCTGATGTATATGGTTTGGTGTGCTTAAAAGTGAAGTCTCTTTACTTACCTAACTGGAATAATGAAACTCCATCCCCTGCTTCTCTAATACCTCCTCTAATGGGGACTAAGGAGGATGAGGCCTTTGATCTAAGAATTTACTAGTCCCAGTAAGCTTTGGCATGGGTTTTGTGTCACTGACGAGTGTGTGGCCCATAAACAGGGTAGTTCTTATTCCTAGAAGGCCTTAGAAAGGTCAAAAAAAGATCATTAAAAGGGATAAGGAAGATTAATAAAATCACTAGCACTGTTCTACATACTAACTTGAAATCATATCTTCATTGTGAGATGCAATGAACTTTGAAAAGTGTGGGGCAGCTAAGAAATGTTTACCTGTTCTCTTACAGATTTAATATAAAGTCTGAAATGATGGCACTGGCTTTCAGGCATGTCATGAAGGACTTCAGGCCATTGTTTTGTTTTATTTTATTTGAAACAAAACCAATAGGCACTATATGTATGTATGTATGAGTGCACATATGTATATATATGGAGAGCGAGAGAGAGAGAGAGACGGCGGGGGGAAAGAGGCTGGAATTGGCTGCTTACACGATTATGGAGACAAGCTGAAGACCCAGAAGAGCCAGTGGTGTAGTTCCAATCTAACTTTAAAGGCCTGACAACCAGGAATGCTGATGGTGATTGTGCAAGTTCCAATTTTAAATCCAGCAGGCTTGAGTCCCAAAGAAGAGCCAATTTTTCAGTTTGAAACCAAAGGCTAGAAAACATGTGTTCCAGCTCAACCCGTCAGGCAGGAAGAATTCCTTCCTACTCAGTATTTTTGTTCTCTTCAGGTCTTTAATTGATGGGATGAGGCCTACCCATATTAGGAAGGGCAATCTGCTTTACCCAGACTACTTATTTAAATGTTCATCTCATCTAAAAACACCCTCACAGACACATCCAGAATAATGTTTGACTAAATCCCTGGGCACTCAGTCAAGTGGACACATAAAATTTATCATCACAATACTTAAAAATTTATGTCTTTTTATTTCAAAAATATGGATTTCTAGCTCCTCTTGACATAATTCAGATTGTATGGCAACACTGAAGACTCTCATTCCCGTGTAGCAACAAAAAGATGGACGCAAGCAGAGGTTGTCACAGTCCCCATCTCTCCCTGTGACACTGTGTCCCCACTCTCACCTGGTTTTCCTAGCTGGCCTCAGCACACAGTTGAATTTAGACCCCCCTAGTTTAACCTGTATTGTCTGTGAGAGCTAATGTTTGTCTTTGGGAGTGACAAGTGTGTATGTTCCTATAGTTATTGTTTTAGACAATGAGAAAAACTAAGAGGCATATATACCACTTATATTAATGGGGAGATTTCAAAGGAGAACTGAAATCGGGGTGCACATGGCCACCCCAAAGAGTTCTAAAGGATTTGAAATACTGAGATTCCTTCTCCTGTCCCCTAACTACCCTGAGGTACAGAGAACGACAAAAGCCACCACAGACTGGAACTCCTGGGGCGTTATTCCAGACCGAGTTATGCAGACACAAGAACATGTCATGTTGGGGAAAAGGGACTAGCTCTTGAGGCAGGATAATAAATCCAGAGCTTTTGCATTGATTGAAATAGAAGTGATTCTGAAAGTGAGTAAATACCCTAGGAGACTGGTTATTATGGACTTTTTAAAAACATTGATTTCTCAGTTCTTAATTTCAGACAAATATTGGCAGTTTCTTAATGCTAAAATGTATAAGTGAAGATTAAGCACTGAACCAGAGAGCAGCTTTGGGCTAAAGGGAAAGAAATTCAAACTCCATTACAAAGTGGTGAATCCAAGTACCGTGTCAATTAATGAGTGATTTTTATCTACCTGGTGCCTGGGTTCCTCTAACAGCTCCTTCCACTATTCGCTAGTAACCCTCCAGGTGAACTTGTATAAGCTTCATTTTGAACTCTGGTGGTCTCTAAGGTCCTTTAGGGGGGAAAAGCATATCCTATTCTCCTATTCCCTATGGCTCCTAAAACAGAATTTTCACATAATAATGGCTCAGTAAATATACTATATTAAATGAATTGATTTAATTTCCTTAAATACATTCCTCGTAGCTAAATATAACATTCAAGTTAGCAAAAGCACTGCTGACTAAAGAAAATGAAATTGTGATAATTACATGCACACACACAAAAACAATTAAAACACACTACCTTGTTATTTAATCAGCATGGTGGATGCAGGAAGAGGGAGTCATTTCTCATATTTATAAATGTGTTCTCAGTCACATGTGTGTAATCTTTTTGTAATATATATTAACTGAATCTTCCAAATATTAATAGATTCCCAGATTAACACGTTTTCCCCTGCAACTAACAAGTTCACCTGATTTGTGCTTGAAGACAGAGGTACACGTGGAATTTCTGTTTTCTTCATGTTCAGAAAAGAGTAGAGAAATCAGAAAAGCAGGTACAGAAGACCCACGATGAAAGAACAGGGGATTAAGGATAAAGAGAACAAAGTTAGATTGCCACATGCTCTAATGATGGGTCCTTTTGCTTGGAATTGGGAGGACTTTAGCAGTTTTGTTTTCAAAGGGGACTAACATGATGAATTGATTTTTCTAGGAAGAAATAATCTGGTAGCTTCTTCAGACCCTCCCCTTCTGAGGAGGGGGGACAATCAGAGGATGCTACTGTAATCCAGTGATCTAGGGGGGAAGTGGGCTTGCATTAGGGCATGGCTGGTGATAATGGAAAGACAGTGACACATATAAGAGATGTGTTGAAGGAATAATTGACAAGGGCTCATGCCTGATAAAGGGAATGAGAGGAATGGAAAAAAAAAGAGAAGTCCAATATCAAAGTTTGTACCCCGTGGGATTGAAATAATGAGAATTCCATTAATATAAATAAGTCTGAAAAAATGAGAAATAATAAAATTGGTCCTGGATCTGCCAAATCTGAGATGACAATAGGACATATTTTCTCTGTATTACAGTTTCCACCTCTATAATGTGGAGGAAATAGCACCTGTTTTTAAGATATTAATGAAGATTAAATGAGGTAATATAAAGCACTTAGAACAGTGTCTGGCACTTGGCAAGTACAATCTAAGTCTTTGTTTAGTATATAAATATACATCTATAAACAGCTTAAGATGTAAGAAGAGATTTTAAATATGAGGTCCTCTACTTAGATATCGATTAAAGTATCACTAACCTCTTTTCTGCCTCAGGTTCTTTGTATTTGCTGATTTGTTTCTCCGGCCCTTCAAATGGCTAGCTTACCTCTAATCACTGATGTCTTACCTCATGTGTTAGCCCCACGGGAACATATTTCCATGTCTAAATTAGCTCACCCTCCAAATCCGCACATCTGTCTGTTTTTTACACCACTTTGTTCTTACCATAATTTTTTTTTTTTTCTTGCAGTACGCGGGCCTCTCACTGTTGTGGCCTCTCCCGTTGCAGAGCACAGGCTCCTCAGTGGCCATGGCTCACGGGCCTAGCTGCTCCGCGGCATGTGGGATCTTCCCGGACCAGGGCACGAACCCGTGTCCCCCACATCGGCAGGCGGACTCCCAACCACTGAGCCACCAGGGAAGCCCCTTCCATAAATTTTACTATAAACGGTAGTTGTCGTTTTTACTTTTAGTTTGCTAGTTTATCGACTATGCCCACAGACTAGGACATTAAATTCCACAAAGACAAAAACAGTACCTGTTTTGTTAACCACTTACCATGATTCCAGGTACCCAGTGAGAGGCTGCCTCTGTCAGGATACAAAGTGTGGCAGGATTAAGGGACTCAAAAGAGATAGTCACATAAACTAGCAATGGAAGGAAACTGCCCTTAACTCCAGGTACAAAGGAGAAAGCAGAGGAGATGATGTTACACTGAGCCCACTGAGAGCTGGTGGTACAGAAGGGGCCTGCCAACAAGAGCTGAAGCCAGAATCGAGGTTCAGCAGTGAGGAGGGAAGATAAATAATAACCCTAATTCACTTTCCTCCCATCCTTCCATTGTCTACATACAACCAGAGTGCAGGGCAAGGAGCTAGGGTAATGCAGTCTATGGCAATCAGCCTCTCATAGAACAAAGCAGAGCAGAGAAGAACTCAAGGGCAAGCAGAGAATAACCAGCACAGTGTCCAGTGAGACCTAGTAGTTGCTCAATCTACGTAGACATGACAGTTAAAGCCGAAAGTGTAGACCAGAATTCTAGCAGAAGTACATTTAGAAATGAAAAGAAAAGCCAGGAGCAAATCTTAAGAAATGCCCATATTTAGGGACCAAGAAAGGGTGTTTAAAGGAAGGAACATGCATGATATTTGCTGCTGGTCACCCATTTTTTCATATGCTGATTCTATAATTTTACCCATGAATATTTTCAATAACAAACTGTCCCATCCCACATTTCAACTGAGACAAATTTCTCATCCATCATGAAGCTTGTGGTGTTTATTTGACTTTATTAGAATGTAGAGTTCTGCCTTTGAGTCCACTGGTGAGGAAAAATGATAAATAGTAAAAAGAGGGAGAAAATCAATTGATTGCAATCACCATATCACTAAGCAAATTACTCTCACTAACCTTAAAAGCAAACTTGGAAAAGGTGAAGTAAGTAGATATCAAAATGTCCTGCTTTATCAGAGAAGTCTGAAAAGCAGGGGAGCAAAGATTCATGAAAAAAGATATAAGGCCCTTTTCAGCTTTCGTCTACTGATCAGATGATTAAAAAAACACAGAGGTATTGTTGTTTTTGTTAGGGCTACAGAAACACTGCAACTGACAAAACTCAGATGGACCCTCATAGAAGAACTGAGTGAAATGCTTGTATTTGTATCAGTAGTATTTGTATTTTCAGTTTCTCTTTTAAAAGACCTATAATTGCCAACAGTGCCCTGCTGTAGCTCCCCTAATGTAAACTATGATAATCTAAGTTGAAATGTTACAATTTTTGCAAAAAAAAAAAAATTTAATGTAGGTACTTAAATCATTTCATATGAGTTCTACCGGAAATGTGTCTAGAAATTTTATAGGATAAAAAATATCTGATAATCTTTATTTAACCAGGAGATGGGATTGTCAATTCTCTGTTTTCCAAGCATAGGGCAGTTGAGACCAATTTCAATCACCAAGGCCTTGGAATTTGGTTTTGGGGAAAACTCAAACATATATGGCAGTGTGAGTAGATTAGAGTCTTTTAGAACTTTGAAGATTAGCTACATAATCAGAAGCATTTTAGCTCCATTTCACCCTTATATACCCATAATACTACCCTACTGATTATGTAAACTGCAGGATTCAGGCAGGAATACCGGGTCATAGTAAGGTTAAGCATGAAATCCTCCTTAGAATATGGGGCAGAGACTTGCTCTGTTTTATTTGACCCATTATCCCTAGAAAATACCTGACACATAATAAGCATTCAATAAATAGTTGCTGGATGAAAATGAATGAAAGAATGATCACTTTAACCTGATCTAAAACATGTATCTTCAGAATGGAGAAAAGCACTAATAGTGAATCATCCTGGGAACCTGAGTAAAGACTTAGCCTGAGTGTACCTGAATTAGATTATAATGATAAATTCGTTTCACCTGAAATTTTCCTTTATGATTCAGGAGGCTCTTTGTAAGAACCAGCCCATAGTGTGGAAACTTCTCAGTCTAAGATTTGATAGATCATTTCGTATCCTGACTTTCAAGTCGTTTCAGATTATTAAGTCACAAACCTGACAAACAGATATCACCCACAGCAGGTTCCATGTGTACTTAGTTTTCATTCTTAGCATGGATGAAAATAGAAACAACAAAAGTACTTCTTTTAGCTGGTTTATGTAACTGAGATGATCCATCTTTATACTAAATTTGGATTCTATTGATCCCAACCACAGGTAACTTGTTTGAGAGAAGGGAATGGAGATAAAGAATCCTTGTAAAATTTAGCCCGGTACGAAAATGAATTTAATCCATTGTTTGTATTATCCTGCAAGCAGGTATTCTAATAAATGTATCAGGAACCCTATCCTGTGACTCTCTGTAGAAACCTTTGAAGAAAAGACTTACTACCAAGCTTCCCTGGTGGTGGCACAGTGGTTGATAGTCCGCCTTCCAATGCAGGGGACACGGGTTCGTGTCCCGGTCCGGGAAGATCCCACATGCTGCGGAGCGGCTGGGCCCGTGAGCCATGATAGCTGAGCCTGCGCGTCCGGAGCCTATGCTCCGCAACGGGAGAGGCCACAACAGTGAGAGGCCCGCGTACTGCAAAAAATAATAATAATAATAAAAAGATTTATTATCACCTGATTTTTTGTAGAAACAGAATTGTGAGTAGGTGAATACTGGAAAATGTCTTTTGACATGGAGCTTTTAGGCTCCATTATTCACATTTACTCTATGGTACCAACTGCATGATATCTTAACTGGAAGCAGAAAGTTTCACCACTTGACCACCAGGCACCAGCTAATCCAGATGTAAGCAAACCACACCATCTCCAATATGCTCTCGGGGTATACCTGCAACCTGCTGAGAAGACAGAAGCTGTGTTTTAGTTGTGGAGATTTTGGCTGTCTCACTTTTTAATTTATTCAAGCAAATATTATATATCGGTTGCCTACTGTGTGCCAGTGCTATGCTAAGATTTGGTCATTTGTAGTGTGAGGCCAGCTTCCTCTAGGACAAGAAAATAATTGTAACCTGCAAGGTGGGGTTCTATTCATGAACACGAACTAGATGCAACTCAGATTGTTCAGTATCTTTGGTGGGCTGGCCATTTTCATATTCATTATTCCATGTGATACACATATTTTTTAAGAGTTTTAAAAATGGGACTGAGAGTGATTAATTAGTCAGCTCAAGGTCACAGAGTTAGGGAACAGGCCTTCTCCTCCACATACTGAGTTCTCTCTACCAAACCTCATTACATGCTGCATTGCTACCCTGGAGCCACCTGTCCTAAATCAGTGTTTCCTCTTCCACAATATATTCCAGACTGGAAGGAAAATGTGAGGCAAATAAACATATTTTATGAGGGCCAAGAAATTCCAAAATCCTCTAAAGAAAGAGATTACATTTTTTAAATAGGAATAAAATGTAAAGAATAAATTGAGAAATATGGCTAATAAAGGTAGATACAAATAGGTCAAAAATAAAACTAATTTTTAAAATTTTGATCAGATAAAGGGATCCCTAAAAATTAAATGAAATATTTGATGGACTAAAAGGGTCAAAAGCCAAAGATGTAAAACTAAGTTCTCTCATGTCTTAAGAGAGAGGTCACAGGTTGAAAACCTAGTCGGTTTTCAAATATCACCCGAGCTTGAAACTCACACTAGAAGCTTGTAAATTCGATACCATATTTTTTCAGACTAGAATATAGGTCCTTAGGTTAGCATGCAATTCCCTTCAAAACCGGATGTTGACATCCTCTTCCAACTTGTATTAACCCTCTAGTCCGATTTCAGTGTGTCTCCTGAGCCTTCCTAATAGCCCATGCATGTCTGGGTGACACCACTTACCACACTATGTTATATAGTCATCAGTTACCCAAATTCCCCATAGATGACTATCTTGGAGGACAGAGACCTGATCTTGACAGCTAACATGTATTGAGTATGTATTGAGTGCATAGGCATGTGCCAGACACCACTCACTACAAGTGCTTTTCTCACTTAATTTTCAAAACAACTCTCTGACCTAGGTACTATCCTCATTTTACAGATAACAGGTAGAAGAGATTCAGTACCATGCTCAAGGCTAAGGACTAGTAACCCAAATCTAGAATCCTATAAATCTAGCTCCAAAGCCTTAGCTCATAACCACACCAGGCTTCCTCTATTGTTCATACTTTTACTCCCAAACACTAACCGAGTCCCTCACGTGGAGCAGATGCTCATTACATGTTGGACTGATGATTGAATGAAAGCCCAGATCAGTTCCTCCTCTACCACTCCCCAACCTCCTTATATCTCAACCTTCGTTGCAGGAGATTTACTGCCCAGACTAAAATTAAATTAGATTGCTTTCCTTAACTACACACTGACTAACTTGTGAAGGGCGACAGCTCAGAAATATATTATGTGGCAAGGGGATATCAGTCCCGAACTAAGTTCTCCACGCATTACCCACTAAGTGATATTTGAGAGTTGGCTGTATTTGATAACACATACTTAGATCCAAATATCTCAAGATCGTCATGAAATATTCATGGCTTTATATTTATGAAATCCTCATTGCAATTCATAAATACTAACAATAATATTTTACCAAGAGCAAAAAAAAAAAGGCTTATAGAATTAAGTGATTTGATTTGGCAAAGATCTGTCAGTAAATCTCTGGCTGAGACTGAAATAGATACTATAAATCTGACTACTAAGTCTCAAGAGGCAAGAACTAGTTTTCTCCCACCAGCTCACCGTCTTGCTGCTACCTACATTTTTTCTTCTTCCTAGTTCCCTTTTTCTCCTTTTCTCTCTTATCTCATTCCTACCCTGGGCCAAACACAGGAAGTATGTTGTAGGGAAAATAGGACAACGCCTGTGGGATCCATAAAGAAAAAAATCCCTGAATTCCTCAGAAAGCATCCACCCTTGCCCTTTCAGGAAGCTTTGTCTTTTCCTGAAACCACTTAGTAGTTATAAAGGTATTACTGAAAGCTTGTTCCATAGGTAAATCAAATGTTCTCTTAAATGGGCCCAAAGGCAAATTTTCTCTTAGCACAGCATTCTGTCAGAACCAGACTGGGGTTCTAACATTCTATGTTTTCTCATCCGTCTTACCCGAGAAACAGTAAGACCAACAAGATGTAAAGTCAACCTTCCATTGGCATTTTTCCAGCATTAATCAAGTAGTGCCTCCCTTTCTTAAAACCTTCTCATCATGGAAGAAACTGCCAGAATTTAACCATGTAATGTCAAAAATGAGAAAGAAGATACAATTGTATCACTTATTCACAAAAAGTACGTGAATCTTCCTAAGTCTTTTACACGGTATTAAAAATGTTATTATCATAATAGAATGAACCTGAAGGATGTAATTCTTCTTTAGTCAACAAATTAACTTAAAATCATACTATTGAGTAGATAATAAAGTACGGATCAACTGGTTTTCGGATCCACCAAAAAGTATCTATGTAATTTAGATAGCCTTAAAAGGTTAACACAGAATCAATATTTGACATATTAATACATTTAAATTTTATGCTGAAAATGCATTAAAGATTTAATGGAAGAAAATAAAATTATTCTAAGGTTCCAAATTAAGTAGAGTTAATGCCACAAACAATATATCATTTTCACTGTTTTGTGAACTAAAAGTTCTAAACCACAGTAGGAAAAATTGCACAATTTTTCACTGGTATAATAATAATTTAACTCTCCTATGGTTGAAAAAATGAACTATGATTAGTTGTCAGTTTTGCAAGTTGGTACTGAAAATGTTTTACTTTTTGTATTAATAACAAAATCCAAATGCCAGTAATTTTTTAAAATTAATTTTACAGAAGTCTATTCATACTTCTTTGTTAAAAGAGTGAATAAGCAAAGAAAGCAAGCAAAGATATATAAAAAAGATTTCAGTGCTTTTGAAATATAATTGGGCATGTGGGAAGATATTGAGTGCATCATAAAAATACATATAAAAATAAGAGCTGAAATATTAGAACCTATATATAGAAAAAGAAACATTCATGAGGGCTATGTACCAGTTACTCTACTTTGGTGAGGACCACTCAGTTACTTTGATAATTACAGTTTGGTGAGAAGTGATCTATGTAATTTTGCATTTCTCTAAAACTGGGAGCACTGTGTTGTAATCTGTAATCAATGTCTTCATTGCAGGTCTGAGCATAGTTACCTACGATCAAGTGAGTTTACTTCCAGTAATTTTTTTCACATGGACCGAATATTATATGAGCATTTTAGATTATTTTAAGGTCCCTTTTCTTTTTCTCTTCCAATCAAAAGCTCTTTGGCAGCAATCTGGGCCCCCACCTGCTGGTCAGCTTGAGAACTTATGGAATTAATTTATCCTGCTGCTTTGACTTTTGGCTGTTACTTAAGATTGGCACCCATTCCCATTTGCACAACATAGCACAACTTGCATGCTTTAAAATATTTTTAATGTGCAGCCACAAAATCAACTCTTGACGTGTATCTTTGCTGTTCTCTAAATTAAGTGCCATAAGTTTCTCCAAAATACAGGGAAGAGACAATTAACTTGAAACAATTTTATTTATGCCAAGTCTTTTCCTGAAGATTTGCAAATAATTCTGCAAGGATTTAAGGAGTCTATGAAGCAGTTTTACTTGAAGGAAAACCTCTCTCAAATGACTAAATACCTCTTTTTATGATTTTTGCTTCTGAGTTTTTATTCCAAAAGATGGAGAAGAACTCCTGAGAGACTGACAAATGATCTCCAAGGTTTCTACCAGCTCTAACATTCTGCAGTTCTATGAAAATAGATTGATGTTGATAATGCCCAGGAAAGATTTTACTACAAAATCCCTTCTGTCTGACTTAGGTCCTAAAACTTAGAGTTTGAACTAAGGATATTTTAAAGCCAAATAAGAATGTTTCTGCATTATTCATAAGCCAATTAACCAAATAAAGGAAGAACAATTTCTCCTAAGACTTTGATGATATGTTTTCTTAAAATAGCTTTGCCTTTCTTTGCTTTATTTTCCTTTCTTTTTCCCTCTTATTCTTTCTTATAATTATATTCTTTGGGGTGGTTCATATGTCTTCTCCCTGAAATATTAAAACTCCAGCTTTCTTACCACCTCTTTGACACTATTTTAACATGCTCTTAAATGGATTTCATAATTCATCTGCAATAAGCCATATTGTTTCATTTTGAACAATTAGACCTGACATCCATATTGAAGGAAAATGAATACTTTAGTTGGAATTACTTGAATTCGTTTTTTTTTTTCTTTGCCCTGTTTCTCTAATCCAGATAAAACTTACATTTCCAAAGAAAAGCCACCTATCTACTCACAGAATATTAGGAAACTAGATCAATCTTGAAGAAACAGGTAAGAAAACTTCACCATGAAATTTTCATTAAAATAAATGGTCCTGGAACAGAGACGTATTCGTTCAAAACATGTTTTTGTAGGTTCCAGGCCTTAGTTCCCCTATGGCAAAGATATTTCGTTTAACAACGAAATATTCATAATATAAAATTCATACAAATTCAGTGAGCAAGACAGCAGTTGTTCTTTCAGATTTCTTTGAATTGGAAAATGTTTCTACACTATGTACTCTACTCCTGCTAAGATAAATTCCAACAACCATCCTAACGGCATGCAAACAAGGTGTTGTCTTCCTGATTCTTAGAAACACACACTCCCGCCTCCCGAATCCCATATTTACGGTGAGCTGCTGCCTCTCTCTTACATTCGCGACCACACATGGGGAAAGACTGCCAGGGCCATAGGCGTTGTCCCCACTTATCTCTCGCTTCTGCCTCAGCCTACTACAGTCTCACTTACGATCCCATTTCTCCAGTGAAAATGCACTTCCTCAGGACCGCCAAGTTGCTAAAAGCTAATGGAAAACCTTCACTTTCCAAGGTCTTTGACCTCTCATTAACATGCAATACAATTGTCTGTTCCTTAATTCTTAGCTTCTGTGAAAACACTCCTGATTTTTCACCCACTTCTCTGGCTTCTTCTTCTCCACCTAAATTTAAATGTCCCACCTCCTCAGGGACTAATGCTGAACCCTTCTTGTTCCTCATTCTCCATTCTCTCCTTCAGTGGTCCCCTTCCCTTACGTGATTTTCTTATGCCAACTCCTCCCAAATTTACAGTTGGCTTTGTACTTCACTTCTAGGCTCCAGGTACAAATACTCAACTCCTTAACGTCTCAAGTTGGATGTCATGACAACTGATCAGCTAATTAGCTCCAATGATCATCGTCTCCCTTGCCTGCTTCTTTTCTGTTATGTCATATCTAGTTTCCCCTAGAGGACATGTGAGGTCATCCTTGATACCTAACCATTCCTCATCCACATAACCAAACAGTTATCAAGTGCTGCTGGTTCTACCTCCAGTGTCTCACGTGTGTTCATTGTTTTCTCTGTCTCCTGCTATCCACTCACCTGACCCACTATCACCGCTCCCCCAATCAGTCTTCCTAGATTGTCTCCCCACATCCATTCTCCATACATTATGAAAATAATATTTTAAAAGTTCAAATTCGATTATGCTACCAATTTAAAGGCTATCAATGTCTGTCCAGGAAGATTAAGATTACTAACCAGGACTACACAGCCCCCCATGATTGGGGCAGGACCTGCCTGGCTAGCCCTAATTTGTGCCTTTCCCCCTCACTACACACACTCCTAGAAGTCTTGCCAAACAACTTTCTCTTACATCTCCTGGGCACCCCTAGCTGCAAAAGAGGCTAAGAAATGTGATCTTTTAGCTGGGATCCAAGAAAACAGGTTCTGCTATTAAGGAGCAAGGAGAGAATGGATACTGGGTAGCCGCTTGCAGACAATAAGTTAATTCTTAGGAAGAAAATGAGAAAGTAAAATTGTGCTTATATGTTTATGAGTTGAGATTCACATATCCCGATCTGCCTCTCTTGATAGATTGTAAACTTAGGAAAGCAGCGTCTATTTCTCTCGTGTTCACAATTTTATCTAAGCATCTAGCCCAATGTCTGCTACTTAACAGGTAATCAATATATGTTTGCTGAACAAATGAATAAAATAATTAAGGAAAAGAAATGGATAAATGAGTGTACATGACCTTCCACCACACAATATCTCTTAAAACTTACTTGACATTTTAATGCAGTATGATAGTGTTAGTGCTATTTACCGAGAATCTCTTGTGCCCTGTATCTGGGTACATGGTAGGATTGCACATCCAGCGCTCCTTGAGTCTGGGTGAAGCCCTGTGATTGTGGCCAATGAGTTGTAAGCCCAAGGATTTAACTGCCAACATGAGACGCACCAGCACTCTCATTCCCACTGCCAGAGCAACCAACAACTTAAGAGCTGGTAGTTTCTCCATTTGCTTGGGTTTCTGAGAAAGGTGATATAAAGCAGCCAACCTTTAGTGAATATGTGACATAAGCAAGACCATATTCCTAAGATTCACAGACTTTCCCCATCATACAAATGTAAATTCTTTTAATACAGTCAACTGAGGAAACATTTTACTTGCTATGAAATACATTAAATTCATGTAGTGGATTCACAACTAACTTGACCTCTGAAACAATAAAGTCAACTTTTAAAAGTCAAGTTAAAAATAATCAGTTTGAAATAACTAGCATAATAAACAAACCCGTGTGAATGAAAAGAGAACACTTAGGGTAAAATATATTTTCAAGAAAAGCCTTTACCTTAGTATTTTAAAGAACACAGAAATAAATTTTTTTTTAATTAAATACTTGCATTTGAACCAAAGTAAGTAATAGCAGTATAACAAGTGGTACAATTAAAAGAGGTCTTTTTTATCCTTTTTGTTACACATACAAATTAAGCATGTGTAATACATTCACATGTAATTGTACCTAATAAATATTATTAAAGAGTACAATATAGAAATACACATTTTTTAGAGACAAAAATCTCAGAAGTATCTTTAAAATATATTAATCTGGCTAATCTGCTTTGTTTCCCACTTTCTGAATCTATAATTAAATGTAGATTTCGAAAAATGATTAAAAGCTATCATATCTTTTATCCTGAAATTGTGTAGGCCATAAAAATTAAACATAATTTGGCTAATATCAAGCAATTTTATCCTTCACAAATAGTACAATTAAAGCCTCTATTCTAAAATTTCAAGAAATTATTACAAGACAATATTTAGCTTCTTCCAAACCAAGCAATTTTAGTTGCTTTTAACCATTTTCCCCTAACATACGAGTCCATGGTTATTATATTATATGATTTGAATCTCCTGTACAGCAATACATTTAACTAGATACTTAAGGCATGTTCGAGATTTGCTGCCCTTTTCTGGAAGAGCTGATTATTTTCTATGAGGACGAAAAAGATGTTACATTCCAGTCAGCTGCTTTAGATGACTGATAGATTAACTACCCAAGCAAGACGTGTAAATGGAAATAATTGGGTGTCTCTTTCCTTATAACTTAATCTTATAACTCCTATGTAGATAGTGTCATCTGAGTGCAGATTGAAGCTAAACTTGTTAAAGTCTCTGAGATTCAGGGTTGTACACTATTTTTATTCTCCAGTTCATTTCTAAATATAATAAATAATTTAAGAGTTTTACTATCAGTTCCTTAATATAAAAAAGGAAAATCTGAAGGAGTTTAATGGGGCAATGTAAGCAGTGAAAAGATGACATTGTGAAAATTAAAATATTTCAAGGGTCATGGATTTAAAAGATTTGTAAGTATTCTCCATCAAACTTTCCAGCTTTTTCTTTTCTTTTTTTTTAGCCTACTCCATGGAATTTGGGGATCATGTTGAAGATTATAGATCAAAACTTCTCTGTAATGATGCCAGGAATTACAAGAACTGAACATTTCCAGATGACCCACTGGCAATTCCAATACCCATGTATAAAAGCCTCATTTACTTCTTTTAAAGTGGCGTTTCACACAATCTGAATAAGTATCCAAAGTATCACCATTGTAATTCACATAATATATCTTTGCAAAGAGTCCTGAAAAGTCAGCACAAAACACACTACCAACCAGGCTATTTGGACCAGAAACCATATGCTCAAGTACACCATGAAAACCAGTATTTCAGGTAGGGCAGATGCTTGGCAAAGCCTTGGGTCACCAGCTGAGCCCTGCTTCCTCCAGGAAACACCAGCTGGGTGACAGTTGGCATCCTTCCAGGGGCAATGGTTCCCATTGGGCCATCAGAGAATGGAAAGAGTTTGGGCCCGCTATAGTTCAGTCATCCATGCAGTCACCATGCAGACACACATTGTGAGCAAAATGTGTGAGTGAATGCGCCCAGCCTGATATTTCCCAATGTCTTGTTCCTCGGTGTCCTTTAAGACGACCTATTGCCACAGCCCATTTTGCAGATTACTGGTCACTTAGACTTTATCTTTGTTTTTAATGACACAATATTCAGTTTTCAAAACTATTAGAAGTTGTACTCTGTGTCTCTTTTGACCTTAGACAATGTAAAGCTATTTCCTTCATAACCTTCTTAAAAGAGCCTTAATGGAATTTTGAATTCTTTTCTATTGTAAAAATTCTTAGGTTTTTGTCAAAAGAGATTTGAAATACCACAGGAAATGATGTACTCACATCCCTCACCACCACCTCCAAATAACTGAATTACATAAATAAAACATTACATAGAAAGTGCTTTGCTACAATTTAGGGGACGTAAATTTAACAAGAGCTGGCTCGTTGTAGGAAAATTCAACTTACCTTTTCTTGATCCTTTTATTCTATACAGGGAAAGAAATTTATGTCAGTTAAAAAAAAAAAAAATCTATTCCTGCTTCTCCTAACTGAATCCATTATTTTTCTCTGTGATCCCTCAGGTGAAAACAAGAATAATAGATTGCTTTGACAGCAACTTGAACATAAATGTCTCCAAGAATCAAATGTGGTAAGTCAAACAGGTTTCAGGTAGTATAAAAACAAGAAAGGATAACCTTCTTTTTACATTTCAAAATCAGATCTTACTAAAAAATTTGTTATTAGCTGCTACCAAAAAAAGTAAATTATATAGTAGTTGAATTTTCACAATGAAATGAGAATATTTTAATTCATTTCTGTATATGTTCAAGCAGGATTGAACTCCAAGAAATAAACTCAAAGACAATGAGCTATTTTCTTTTAATTTTTAATAACTGGTTATTTATAATTTGCTCTTTGCATTAGATTCTATGACTTTAAATAAATAATTGAATTTGTCCTATACATAGTCAACTAATTAGAAAGATTAGTGTTGACCTTCCCTTATAAATATTGCTGTTCATAAAGGAATCAAGGGGCTCTATAATTGTTAGCTCCATATGACCCATTTTAGTTTCAAAAAAGTTTAAGTGTATATACACATACATACACCTATTTTATATGTACAGTATAGATACTTCATCTCAGGGGACTTTCTCCTTAATGGACACCTACCCAGGATCCAATCTTCTCTAATTTTATTCAGATAAGCCAAACTCCCAACCTGTCTCCAGAAAAGGTAACCGTATTCCCAGCTTCGGTATGGCAGAATTTATTCTCAGCCAGCACATAAGAGTCTATTATTGGTCTAGGGTTAGGCACATGACCCCAGTTTGCCTGAACAGAAAAAGAATGATTTTTTTTTTTTTTTTTTAGCGGTACGCGGGCCTCTCACTGTTGTGGCCTCTCCCGTTGCGGAGCACAGGCTCCGGACGCGCAGGCTCAGTGGCCATGGCTCACGGGCCTAGCCGCTCCGCAGCATGTGGGATTTTCCCAGACTGGGGCACGAACCCATGTCCCCTGCATTGGCAGACAGACTCTCAACTACTGCGCCACCAGGGAAGCCTGAAAAAGAATGATTTTTATGTAAGCTGAAAATGCAAAGAGAGAGGCTTCCCATTTTCTCCTGCTGGGTGAAGAGAAGAGGGAACCCCAGTTGGTTTTGAGAGCCATCTATGACCATAGGAATGAGGACAATGCTGATGGCAGAGGGAAGGTTGGGAAAGGACTTGGGTCTTTGTTAACATCATTGAATTGTTAATGGTATTGTGCATGGAGTCCTCTCTATCTTGTTAAATAACAAAAATTCAACTGAGTAAATTTAAAGATCAAATTGGCTTTATTCGGTGATTCGTGAATTGGGCAGCATCCCATTTAACAAATAGAAAGGAGCTCGGCCATGCTGTAGAAAAGCAAGGGTTTTTAAAAGGAGAAAGGGGGTGGGAAAAGAACGTCATTAGCAAAGAATGCATTGTTTCTGACGAGGTCGCCCTCCTGCCCTCCTAAGTGGGATGGAAGGGGTCTGTCATGCCGGCCAGGTAATTCCAGGTTGACTGGTTAAAGATTACATTTCTGGGAAATGCTGAAACTGCAATTAGTTTAAGTATTAAGTCTTGGTTTGCTGATATGGGGCTTAGCACAAGTGACTCCATTTGGGGCCTGCTGTCTCCTTTTTAACAACTCCTGTCTTCCAGTTACAGAGTATACAGATTTACTTAGTCCTTAATCTACTTTGTGTTGGGGTTTCCGTAACCACTTAAAACTGCTCTTCTTCTCCTTTAAAGAAAGATGAAAGAAGATACTCAAAATATTCTCAATATACTCAAAATTTTCTTATGCATTTTTTCATTCATATTGCTTTACATTAGAAGATCTTTGAATATATATTTGATTTTGAAACCCCCTTTGAGAGCTCTCCCTAATCATCTAATGAGGCACAGAACTTGATACACCCATTGCTTAAGAAGAAATAACATTCTTACAAAGGTTGATGAAAACTTAAGATGAGTAAAAACTCTCTTGTCTTGTCAGACAAAAAATACAGTTTCATAACCAACGTTATGAAACCTTATTATTCCTTATTCCTACTCTCTAGATCTGAAACAGAGTTTGGCCTGTTTTGTAGCCTATATAGCAAAAGTACATTTTTTAAATTATTCAGAAATCCCAGGCCTTAGCAATCCTACTGCTCTCCTCTCATTTTCCTAAACTATTTTGATACTTATTTCTCAGATCTGGCAGGCTATTAGATGTTTCTTGCATATTTCCAAGATAATAACTCATCAACTTTGCAAGCTGATTCTTAGCATTAAGAGATTAAAACTAATGTAGATGAATCTCAGATGACACATACCGAGGTAGAGAAAAATTCCATCATTTCCTTCTCCAAAATGAGAGAGATTTTAATTCTTTTTCTCAACAGCTGCTTCATTTTTTTATGCATAGGAAAAAAATATGTGCAATTACTCCAAGTACAATCAAGTCATTTAACATGTCTTTGCCATCATTGTAGTTATACAGGATATTTTAAAAGAGAAAAAAAATCTCAAAGCACAGGTCCTGCTGTGCAGCAAAGCAATCAGATTCCTTCATAATAACAGCCTGATGGGATTCAGCAATCCGAGGAATAATGAATAGCCACCTTAATCAGTAAACAGGAAAATGCTACAACAGTCACTGAGTAAAAATTCGCTATCATCTGTTGATCCTCTTGAACAGCATTTCAAACAATAAATAGAAATGTGTCTCTTTTAAGGAGAAAAATAACTTTGTTTAGTGCATTTGATTTTGCCAGGCAGTGGGGAGATGATATTTCATCTCAGACTGTCCTGCAGTATTGCCCAGTTGATAAAATACACATATAATCTTTTTTGTATTATATGGCCAAATGTACCTTATCACTTGAATATGTCAAGATAAATTCATTTTTACAGTTGGTTAATATGATTGTATTTCTGAACTGATTATTGAACTCTGTTGCTACTTCATTATTTGATGTTCTTCAGTGTTCATCATGCAAAGTTATTTGTATCTGAATATGAAGAGTCTGTTTCAAAATAATCCTCAAATTTCCAATGCAGTGTCTCAAATGTTGGCCGGTCCTTAGGCTCTGCATTCCAGCACTCCAACATGATGTTGTAGAATTGCAATGGACAGTTAGATGGTTGAGGGAGTCTATAGTTTTGACCCAACATATGAATTACCTGAGCACCTGTCATACCTAAAAAATATAAAATGGAACCAACAAAAAACAAGTTGGAAATCAGAGTCTTAAATTCATAGATACTGACACTCTAGAGGACAAAGCAAACTGACTTCCCCGGAGAAACTATGAAGTCTATCATCCCCTTCCCAGGCTGCAGAGACTAAACTAAATCCTACAGCAAGTAATGTCTGTAAGACTGCAATTCAAGAGCAAAGGAGAAGGAGGCAATAAACCAACTCATTAAGGCAAATCATCATCATCAAATTTTATCTGTTATGCTCCCACAGGCACATGGTGTGGTCAGCCTCATAACTCTGCCCTCTAAGTCTGGGCAAAGCAGTTAAAGTCACACCTAAGTAAGTGACCTGCAGCAGAAAGGCCCACTTCAGAATTAATTACTCACCACTATAAGGCATTTTGCCATAAGTAATGATTTCATAAAGAAGGATTCCAAATGACCACACATCAGACTTAATGCTGAATTTATTAGTACGAATGGCTTCAGGCGCAGTCCACTTCACCGGCAGCTTTATTTCGTGTTTAGATTCATAGATGTCTTCATTATCTACCTGATAATGCATTAAGGAATCAAGCTAGGTTAAAGTGGGGCTCTTTTTTGGTCACCCTCATTCGTCTGTAACTTGCTTTGCATTAAAATTTAGAGGGACAAGATTCAAAATGAGTTTAGTTCAAATGATAATTACAGTAGCAAATTCCAAATCTGACACACAAGACTGAATAATCTGCGGGACTTCATTAATGAAATATTATTTGAGAGCCTACTATGTGCTAAAAGTAGCACTGGAAGGAGCACTGTAATACATATGGGAAATTCATCTGTGATAACACTGGCTTTACACCTGGTCTTTAGCAAATAAAGAAAGTGAAAGCAAAGCCTGTTTTCTGATTTACTGCTGGTATTGAAGAGCCACTGACATTGATAATTACCATGTAACCATTTTCTAATACTGAAAAGTAGGGTCCAAATGACTTAAATTAATTTATCAACTCACTGGGGATCTAATTAATTTACAAAGAGAAAAGATGATAAATTCATAAAGATCAAAAGAGAATCATTTACTTATGTGTCATGCCCCACACTCATATTTTTACGATACAATGTAGAAATAAAAAATTAAATTCAGAAAAAAACACCTAATATTATATCTCCTATATTAGTGTCTTTTGGCCTAATGTCATAAAATGGGAGCGGGGGTGGCAGGATTTTAAAAGCCAAGGTTTGCTGAAGAATTTTGGCAGCATGCCTGGCAGCATGTATATTGGCCTGGCATAAAGTGAGCAACAATGGATAGGGTAACTCTGTACAAGTGTGCTGCCTTTTTTAAGAGAAATAGAGGCAGACAAACAGAGGCTACTGGTACTGAACAACTGATCATTTATTCAACTGCAAGCTTAATTACATACTTTCCCATCTGGTTGATCATCGTTTTTTCTGTTTCTTTCTCTTTGGTGAAGAAATAGAAATAGGAAGTAGTTTGTCTGTAGAGCCCTGGGATCCTGAAATGGTCTATGGACCAATAGAACTTGGAGAAATATATCGAAAAATAACAGTAAATCTATTAGTATACTGGTCTAGCCTTTTGACCCATTACCAACTAATTAAAACAAAGCCAAATCTACCTTAAAAACTCTTGCAAGTCCAAAATCTGCCACTTTGTAGATACTATGTTCACCAACAAGGACATTTCTGGCAGCCAGATCTCTATGGATGTAGTTCTGGGACTCCAGATAGGCCATTCCAGAAGCAACCTGGGCTGCCATGTCTACCTGCTGCATCAGATGGATATTTGATCCAGCATCATCTAGGTAAAAAGAGAAAATGAGAGATTCACTTTGGAGAACATTTGAACTATTGAAGCAAATTCTAAGAATTTTGATGAATGAGCTATCAGTGGGATTAAGTGCCATAGCACTGAGAGAAAATAAATATAACAGGTACAAACCGTTCCATTTCCTGCGAAGGGTTAATGAGGCAACAAGTTTCAGAGCTCAAACACATTTCAAAGCTGAGGCCCTCCCTTCCCTAAATGAGCATTATTGGGAGAAAGGAGCAACAGTACCACATGATCCAAACACAGCTATAAACATCCGGAAGAGTCCAGGTATTGCCATTTTTAATACCACACATCACTGACTCATCTCTTCATGGAAACTGTTACTTGGTTGCCTCTGGATTTCTTTGAAACATTTCTTAGTTGTTTTAGTCTTTAACCCTAAAAATAATACTAATTTGCATGGCTGAACCAATGAAAAGTTCTCATTCTTCCATCACATTGTTCTTAAAAACTAGCTCACAAAATAATGAAGGCTCTATATATGTTACATAGTTATAAGCTGAGTATATTACATTTGTACTCCATTAAGCTTGATGCATGCATTACATTTTCCTTTCTTAGCCTGTTATTCTTAGAATAGGTTGCTCATCTCTCTATGAAGAGAAGGTATAGGCATGATATACCTTTCGTAGACATAGTTTCTCCTCCTGCTGATTCTATATAACTAAGTATAGGAAATTTATGTAGTTGAGTCAGTTTGATCATTACTAGAGAGATTAGTGTTATTTTGTGGTGACTTTGTGAAATGGGGTCAGCCATCCCTGGATAAGTGTTTAGATGCCATACTGTTAGTAGAGGTCTTCAAATTTCTGGAGAACTGAAAAGGTCTCATATAAATCCAAATTATCATTATCTCTATCTGAATAAGCCAAATATTACCAAAAATGTATTGAATTTATGGTCGAGAGTCCCAGACACAATTCCTGACTTGAGCAACTACAGTACAGGAGTGAGGAAGATTGGTTTGAAGCTAGAGTGCCAGAATTTGAATCAGGGCTCTGCCTTACATTTCTTCCTGACTTTGGGCAAGCTGCTTAACACTCCTGTGTCTCAGTTTCTCCATATATATAGCAATAATTATCATAACCTTGTGGTATTATTTGTTAAAATGAGATAATACATGTACAGCACTTAAAACAGTACCTGGCACCTAGGAAGAACTTAGTAAAGCCTACCTGTTCTTATTATCTATCATTGGTACTGCCTGATCAGAATTAAACAGTTTAAGATTTGTTAAGCTAGAGATGCATACGGATTACCCAAGAGGAAATGTCTAAAAGAAGACAAGCATATGGTTCTGAAGCTCAGAGGAAAGCATGCAGCTAGAAATATGGATTTAACAGTCATTGTCTAGGAGCAAGAGTTAAACATTAAAAGTGGGTGAGGTTGCTAGAAAGTGATAGAATCATGGGAAATGCCAACACTTAGAGTGGGGATATAAAAATAAACCTGCAAGAAAACTGAGAGGAATCAGCCTAAAGAATGAGAGAAGAACCAGAAGAGAACATCATAACAGTCAAAGGTTTGAGAAGAGAAAATCACTACCATTGTCAAATAAGTCCAGCAAGATAAGAACTAAAAAGCATTTCTAAAATATAATAATTAAGAAGTCACTGGAAACATTGGTTGCAGGAAGAGAGTCTTGCTGGAGATGGAGTATAAAGGGTTAAGGGCTGAAGGGGAGCTGAGGATGTGGAGATAGCAAGAGGAGATGTCAATTTCCAAAAACCTAGTCAAGAAGGGAAGACAAGAAGAAGCTAGCAGAGAAAAATGTAAGTCAAGGAAGGGAAAGCAATTATCATGAAGTTCCTGATAGTGAGGGATTGTCATTGATAAGGTAGTAGAGGAGTTTCTGGGCTGCTGGCTATGTTCTCATTCTTGATTTGCATAGTGGCTGCACAGTTGTTTACTTGCTCGCTTTATAATTACATTATAAATATATATGTAGAAAGGACGTAAGTCATGCATGTCCTTTCTACATGTATGTCATCTTTTGCAATTAAAAAAATGAAATAAATGGAGTCAAGGGAAGTTTTCAAATGGGAAAGACCTAAGCACAGTTTGTGTGTGAGTGTGTGTGTTTTTTTAATGCAAGCAGCATATTTAAATAGGCTCTGAGTAATAAAGGCCATTTATGACAAACTTGCAGGTAACATCATACTCAAAAGTGAAAAGCTGAAAGCTTTTCCTCTAAGATCCAGAATAAGGCAAGGATGCCCACTCTCACCACTTCTATTTAACATAGTATTGGAAGTCCTAGCCACAGCAACCAACAAGAGAAAGAAATAAAAGGCATTCAGATTGGAAGAGAAGAAGTCAAACTTTTACTATTGGCAGATGACATGATACCATATACAGAAAATCCCAATAATAAATAAGATTCATTTATTATTAGAATAAATGAATTCAGTAAACTTTTAGGATACACAATTCATATACAGAAATCTGTTGTATTTCTATACACTAATAATGAACTAACAGAAAGAGAAAACAATAAAACAATCCCATATACAAGCAAATAAAAAGAATAAAATACCTAGAAATAAATTTAACTGAGGAGGTAAAAGACCTGTACTCTGAAAACTATAAGACATTGATGAAAAAAACTGAAGATGATACAAATGAATACAAATGAATGGAAAGATGTTATGTGTTCATGGATTGGAAGAACTAATATTGTTAAAATGTCCATTTTAACTACCCAAAGCAATCTACACATTCAATGAAATCCCTATCAAAATACTCACAAAATACCGACAGAGCTAGAATAAATAATCCTAAAATGTGTATGGAACCACAAAGGACCCTGAATAGCCAAAGCAATCTTGAGAAAGAAAAATAAAACTGGAGGTATCACATTCCCTGACTTCAGACAAAGCTATAGTGATCAAAGCAGTATGATACTGGCATAAAAACAGACACATAGCTCAATGGAACAGAATAAAGAGCCCATAAATAAACTCACACTCACATGGTCAATTATCTACAACAAAGAATATACAACAGGGAAAAGAAAGTCTCCTCAATAAGTAGCATTAGGAAAACTGGACAACTACATGTAAAAGAATGAAACTAGACCATTTTCTCATATACAAAAATAAATTCAAAATGGGTTAGAGACTTAAATGTAAGACCTGAAACCACAAAACTCCTAGAAGAAAACATAGGCAGTTATCTCTTTGACACTGGTCTTAGCAATATTTTTTTGGACCTGTCTCTTCAGGCAAGGGCAACAAAAGCAAAAATAAACAAATGGGACCAAATCAAACTAAAAGGCTTTCAAACAATGAAGGAAACCATCAATAAAATGGAAAGACCGTCTACTGAAAGGGAGAAGATATTTGCAAATGATATATCAAATCAGGGGTTAATATCCAAAATACATAAAGAACTCATACAACTCAACAACAAAAACAGATAAACAATCTGATCAAAAAATGGGCAGAGGACGTGAATAGGCATTTTTCCAAAGAGGACATAACAGATGGCCAACAGGCACATGAAAAGATGCTCAAATCACTAATCATCAGAGAAATGCAAATCAAAACCATGAGATATTACCTCACACCTGTAAGAATGGCTATCGTCAAAAAAACAAGAAATAGGGGCTTCCCTGGTGGCTCAGTGGTTGGGAATCTGCCTGCCAATGCAGGGGACACGGGTTCGAGCCCTGGTCCAGGAAGATCCCACATGCTGCGGAGCAACTAAGCCCATGCTCCACAACTACTGAGCCTGTGCTCCAGAGCCCGTGAGCCACAGCCACTGAGACCGTGAGCCATAACTCCTGAAGTCTGGTGCCTGGAGCCCATGCTCCTCAACAAGAGAAGCCACCACAATGAGAAGCCCACACATCACAACAAAGAATAGCCCCCACTCACTGCAACTAGAGAAAGCCCACGCACAGCAACAAAGACCCAACGCAGCCAAAAACAAAAACAAAAAAGACAAGAAGTAACCAGTGTTAGTGAGGATGTGGATAAAAGGGAACCCTAGTGCTTCGTTGGTGGGAATTGAATTTAGTGCAGCCACTATGGAAAACAGTATAAAGATTCCTCAAAAAATTAAAAATAAAACTGCCACATAATCCATCAATTCTACTCATGAGTATTTACCTGAAGAAAATAAAAACACTAATTCGAAAGATATATGCACCTCAAAGTTCATAGCAGCATTATTTACAATAACCATGATATGGAAGCAACCTAAGTGTCCGTCAACAAATGAATGGATAAAGATGATTGGAACCCCGGCTGACACCGTGACTGCAGCCTTGTGAGAAACCCTGACCCAGAAGACCCGGCTCAGCTGCACCTGGATTCCTGACCACAGAAACTGTGAGATAATAAATGTTTGCTGCTGTAAGCCACTAAGTTTTGGGGTAATTTGTCGTGCAGCAATAAATAATAGGTGGATATTAGGAGAATAATATCAGTGCTATGTATATGGTTAAAAGCATGGACTATGGAGCCAGATTTCCTGGGTTTGATTCTTGTTCAACCACCTTGCATAAGTTACTTAATCTCTCCATACCTCAGCTTCTTCAACTGTAAAATGGGGATGGTAATAATAATACTTAGTTCATGAGGTTGTTAGAAGAATGAACTAAAATAATACTTGTATAGGACTTAGAAAAATTCCTGGCACACAGTAAGTGCTATATAGTGATTTTTAGAGGAAAAAAAAATTAAAATATATATGCTCCTCTCCTACCACTATCCCATATGGTTGATTTTCTAGTACATCACCTCATTTAATACTCAGAACAACTATAGGAAGTATTTTGCCCTGTTTGATAGGTGTTCCTACCACTCAGAGGAACAGGTAATAATTTATAGAGTAGAGATTCCAATCCAGGATATGTTGGAGGCTGAAATCTCATGCGTCATAAATTTATTCTGTACTGCCTCCCTAAAATCCACCTTACACTCCTGAGCACCCAAAGTCAGGGGCTATGAAGAGACTTCCATTCATGCAGACAGCAAATAGTTATGGAGTTGTGTTCAGTTAAAGGGTATCTCAGTGAAAACATTCCTATCTGCTTCAATCCACTTAACTGAACTGTCTGTGAGAATGATGAACAACATGCTAGGACTTGATCTGTAAAACAAAGAAAATATACAGACATATACTAGATGCTCTATAAGTATTTATTGGAAAGAAAACAAGCCCAGCTAAAGTAAAAAATGCAGATATTTATCCTCTTTAAACTTCAGTAAGAAATACCAGGCATCAATTACCCTTAGTGCTAAAGTTTTTTGACAAGCCTTTTCCATTTTGGCAAAATGTATTACAAAAAAATATTCAGCCAAGCTTAGGGACTACAAAGATGGTTCTATAGAAAAATGTGTGTTATTTCAGCTATCAAATACAACATCTAATCCTATTACGGTGGATATAAAAAGGTTTTCACTGACAGGCACAATAGTGAAGGAAACTGAGTAGTAACATATTTTCTGCCCTGAAAAGTACAGTGGCCTAGGAACTGCATACAACCTCAGAGCACACTTCTAATACAGCAGCCAGATGTCAAAACTGATATAAACGTTCATAGAGCTGTGACAATTTACATCTGCAGCAAGGAAGTATTTTCAGTTATGTTCCATTACTCAAGAGCATTTCAGCTTAATAATATTTATCATTATGGGATGTTTAAGACTGGCAGATACATTTTAAGATCATTTTGTTGAAATCAAATCCTCTTGATTGGGAAGGGATTGTCTGTAATGAGCATGCCTTCATTACTCCCCCTGGCTGCTAAGTATCCGGGCAAATGAAGGCCTCTGTAAACTTGACCCTGATAGTTCAACCCAGAAGATGACAGAGTTTGTGCTCAACCCTGAGTAAAACACATCAACAAACCACAGAAATCCTCAATGTCAAAGGAGTTTGCAATATACTAAGCATATCTTTGCAAGCTGATACCAAGCACAAAACAAGTCCCAACTGTATTAGGTTCAGGATAGCCCTGACTCAATCTATCCATTAATTTATTCATTCACTTAGTCAACACACAATTAGTGCACACCTTCTGTGTGCCTGACACCGTTCTAGCACTAAAACAAAGAAAAATCTCTGTCCTCTCCAAGTTGTATTTTAGAAGACACTAAAAATAAGCTACATAAATATGTCATGCATTATATGACAACTAACAGCTAGGAAGAGAAGACAAAAAGCAGGAAAGAGGAATACGAAGAGTCAGCAAAGGGAGATTAAATCTCAGAATTTAGAGGGTGACGCAGGAAGGACTCGCTGTAATGGGAATACCTGAGTAAAGCCTTCAGGACGTGAGAAAATGAGCTGTGCGGATAAGTAACGGGAAAAATTTTCAGGTAGAGGAAACGGCAAGTGCGCAGGGCCTGCAGCGGAGCACATCTGGAAGATACAAAGAGTAGCAAAGAAGGGCAGTGTAGTTGACAGAGTGAACCAGGGCAAACCTGTGGGAGATGGGGTCGGAGAGGTAATGGAGAGCCTGGTCAGGCAGGACTTTATGGGTTACACAGAGAGAACCAAGGAGTCACTGAAGGTTTGGGGCTGAGGAGGGATGTGACCTGATTTACATTTTAACAGGATCTCTCCAGCTACTGTGTTGAGAAGAGACTGAAGGGGTCAAGAACCAAAAGAGGGAGACAAATTAGAAGGCTACTGCAGAATCCAGGAGAGAGTTGATGATGACTCGGACTGGAGTAGGAGTGTTGAGAAGTGGTAAAATCCTGGCTATATTTGGAAAGCAAGCCAGTGGGATTTGCTGGTTGGTCAGATATAGGATGTGAGAAGTAGAGGTGACTCCAAGATGTTAGGCCTGTGTGTTGACATTGTCAGAGAAGGAAAGACCACAAGAGGTGCAGATTACTGAGGATAATATCAGAGATCAGTTTTTGGACAAATTATTTTGAGATGTCTAATAGACATATGTAGTAGAAATGAGGGCTGTTTGCAAACTTTTGTTTTTTCCTGCTTTTAAGCACTTTAGAGGGCTGTACTCCCCTACTCCCTTTGGCTTGATTTAACCAAATGAAAAGGGCACAGAAATGACCTCTGTCACTCCTGGTCAGAAGCTTTAAGAGCCAGAATGAGAACAGTCATATCCCCTGCTGCTGCCAAGGTGACCAAAAGACCTGAGCCACCAGCCAATCTATATCTCACATGTAGCAAGAGCAAGAATAAACACCTGTGTTAAGACTCTGAGATTTGGAGGGGTTTGTTACTGCATCATACCCATATTATCCAGACTGATACAGTGTTCACGTGGAGAAGCTAAGAAGGCAGTTGGATATATGATTCTGAAGTAATGGAGGGATATAATTTAGGCAATTGGTTAATACATAAATGTTATTATACAATAAGACTGGTTGAGATTAGCAAGGAATCTGGTGATGTTGCAAGAGTCTTGGAAAATTCCAAGATATTGAGAAGTGTGGGAGATGAGAGAAATCACATAGATTGAGAAGAACTGGCAAGAAAGGAAGAGAAAAGGACATTGGATGAAGTGTCCCAGAAGCCAAATGAAGGTAGTGTTTCCAGAAGGTAGTGTTACCAGAAGGAGGCAGTGTCCATTGAATTGAATACTGCTGATAGATCTGAGGATTGAGCATTGACTGTGAGATATAACAGCACGAATGTTTCTAATTTGACAAAGCATTTTCGTTAGAGATGACCTGAAAGGGCTCATGTACTTTTGTCCCTGGGAATAAAGCAAAAGGAGTCAATGGCTGAGGTTAGTCTCTCTATGGTGGGTAACACAATCTAATACTGTTAAATTTGATATCTTTATGCAAGGGAGCTAGGTATATTTTTGTTTTTAACAGCACTTAGCAAGTCTTATGTTCTTTGTTCCTATCTAGTCTTGCAATTTAATATCACCAGCTTCACAAGTCACCCTGAAATGAGAGAATACTCCTATCTTTCCGATATCTTTGTTCCATTATTCTCACCTCCCTTTACCTCTATACATTCTATCAGTCCCACTCTGACATTCCAAGAAAGTATAGAAAATGCCTCTTTTTAAAGCATGAATTATTCTCTCAGTACTTGATCTCCACTTCTTTGAATACCTCATTTTAACGCTTATAATATTGTGGCTTATTAAATTATTAATTTGTAATAAACATCAAAATTCTACAGTGCCCTTAAGTCTTCTCAGACTACAGGAAGCAGATGTAAAAATAAAGTAATAGTATATTTCTTCTTTTTAGTCTGAATATTCTAATGTTGCCTAGCGGTTGGAAGTATTTTAAATTCCAACAAGCACAATGTTGTCCAAAACTGGCAAAGAGAAAAATGAGGGTACCTTTCCCTCCCTTCCCCCGAAAGCATTCCATGTCCCTTAATTCTGGGCCATAGAAAATACTGGTTCATGACTGATAATGTTCAATTAGTTATTGTAGGAAACAAAGCATCGTGAAAAACATCAATTCTTCAATTTTCCACATGACATTTAAGTACTCTGATGTGTCTATGGTGAACAATTTGTTCTTCCACTACATAAATATTTTTCCTCCCTTTGAGTACACAGTATATATCCTATTAAAGAGTAGTTGAGCAATTCAATGGTAAGACATTCATTGTCACAGATATACCATAGTAGATATCCTTTGGGTTACAGAAGCCTTGCTAAATTGACATTTATAGGACTAGCTAAACTAAATTCCTCTTTTTTCCTTTTATTAAGTCTTTAGCTTACTTTGGAGATATTCTTGCAGACTTCCATGTCTCATCAACTCTGTAATAATATAAATAGGATCTTCTAAAGTGCAAACAGCATAAAGCTGGATAAGCTTTGGATGTCTTAGGTTCTTCATTATCTGTGCCTCCCTCAGGAAGTCATTTGGATCCATTGAACCTGAAACAAGAAGAGGGGAAATCACTTTATGTTACTGAGGCATTCCTATCCTCACAGAAGCCTGGTGGGAATCACCAAGATTGCTTTCTGCCTCTCAGTAAAGTAAGAGCATGAGTGTCACAAATCTTCAGATTTATCAAGGAAGAGAATCAGTTCAACCAGGGCAACCTAATAACTGATGTGTTGGCGCATCAGGGCTGTGCAGCTTATGTCTTATGACCTGTAGGTGAAGAGAGGTTGATTCAGGTCCATGTGAAAAATGAAGGAAAAGGAAACACTGACAGTCTAGTTGATAAAACAAGGCAGGCATCTTAGGAACACAAAGAGAAGACATTCTATTAACATGAACACTGGAAGACACTGAATGTTTAATTACTGCAGCGAGTTTTTCTGTCCAGGATGCAGAGAAGGGTAATAGTTGCCCTGTCCTTGGTACCCACTGTGGGAAGAGCTGGATAACTTTTCTAAAAAGCAATGATATTCTGTCATATTTATGTCTTTAATTCTGCAAGGACATATATCCATAGTGTAGGCCCAGTAGAAAACATTCAAGGGCCACTCCCAAAACTTAGTGTTTTTTTCCTCCTCTTGAAGCTGATATTCAACATTTTCTCCTGTATTAATATCTCCACAGTTGGTTTTAATAGCTTGACCAAATGTTAAGGGAGATATTGGAGCCTATTCTGAAGACTCATCTACAATTAAATTGCACTTAAATGGCTCAACTCTGACTCACCATGCAAAGTGCCAAGAATCAACAGTTAACGTCAAATAAAACCTAAGAGAAAGAAGAATACCTGGAGTTACCTTTCATTAGTCATTTAAAGATCTTTTATTTCTTTTAGGATATGATGTTTCAGAGCCATTGTTGTAACTGAAGGAATACTGTCATTTCACATCTCAGTATTCACTATGGATAGTGCAAATATCATTTTCACTGATGCTTAAAGAGTCTGTTTCGTTCCTCATTCTCTCATATAGAAGACTTCACAGCTAATATTTGAACCCCAGGTATGGATAAGCTTTGGCATTCCAAACTAACACTCTGACTGTTTATTAATATGCAGTTAGAAAGAGTTACATGTGACCTGCAGATCATTTCACATAAAGCATTTAGGCAATCTATCCTTTGGTATGCCTTTTGAGAGTCTAGAAGTTCACTACCCAGGCTCGAACAAATCCTAGCTCACTGTGTGATCTTGAACAAGTTACCAAATGTCTCTGAACTTCAGTTTCTTCATCTCTAAAACATGGCTAATAATCCTACTGACATAAAATCATTGTCAGGATAATAGCATTATCTGGTACATATGTGTTCAATGAGTGTTGACTATATTTGTATTATTATTAAAAATAGGCATATTCTTAGGAAAACCAGACAGATCAACTGTAAGCATTTCTTCACAGGCTGAGGGGAAGAGGCAAGGACTTACAGAGGGAGAATGGGGGGAAATGGCCTATTCTGTTCTCCATCAATTTTTGCTGAGCTCCCTCACTTCCATCTGCTCCACATAATAAAATAGGATTAAAGTCTTGAATCACTGTGGCAAAATGGAGCTAAGAATAAAAGAGGCATCCAAACCATAATAAAGGACCGCTTTTGGTTATTATAATTAGTTTGGCCTATGGTTAGTTACCGATATAGTAGGATCATTCCCCCACCCCCAAACAATCTGATTGATGAAGTTTCCAGTGATAGCAGCAATTATGATCTCCATTCAGACGATTTATCTACAATATGTTTCTATGTTGATGCTTTGGGTGGCCGTCAGATTCATGGAATGCAGGACACTTAAATCATTGCCAGATCACACCATCCGCTAGAGCTGAAACCATGGTACGTCAGGAGCCTCTGCAGGGGAAGCCTGCTCAGAGCACTCCTTGGCTACGCTGGTTACAGCTGACCAGCTGCACAGCAAAAGAGACCCAATCTCAACTCAGCTAGTAATGCAACATTAAATATTAATTTTTGCCTGTCAGAGCTACTGTGGGAGTTGATTTCAGGCTCGTCTTTATTGCGCGGTAGTCTGCTAAGCAATAAATAGCTGAGAAGATTGATTAATGGCCCCAGTGAAGTGAAAACATTTAAGCAATCACCAAAGCTGTTTGCTGCTATTACACTGTAAATCAATAATAATTATTCCTCTTGGAAAGAAAACTATCATGGCGCTATTTTTTAATATAAGAAATCTGAGTTTTTGTTCTCTTTTGACCTCCAAAAGGCCTTCCTTAGAGAGCAGTGTTAGGATGGATAGCTAGCTGCTTCTTTTTTGGAAAAAAATGATCAGATTGGACAATAAAGTTTAGTCTCAGTTGTTAATAAGATTAGGATTCAAAATCATAATCATACCTGCAGTAATTCTGAAAATCTCAGGTGCTGGGATAGATCACTGTGGTCACTACAGAAAGTGATTATAACACTCGCTTGGTGCCCACACTGGCTGTCCCATGACCTCTTGGACATTTACAGTGGCAAGTTGAGCTTATAAGTATCAACATATGCCATTTAACCTTTGCCATTCTTGTTCTCGTACCTGGTTTTAATGTTTTTACTGCTACCGGAGTGGTATTGTTCCATAGGCCCTCCCACACTTCGCCGAACTGACCAGATCCTAATCTCTTCAGAAGTTGTATGGAGCTGCGGTCGATCTCCCATTGGTCCACGGTTTTATATGACAAATCAAAGGGAGCTGGGACTTGTATCTGCTTCACAGAATAATTAGAATACTCGTAAGAAAAAAGTTATATTCAACAATTTTTTGGTTGAAAATAACAGTCTAGGTACTTTTAAAAAGAGACGTCATTTTTAAAAACAAAATATTGTAAATTTTATTCTAATTACTTTTAAATGGAAAGCAATTGTGGTAGAATCTGTATCTTTGCCTCTTCCAGCTGATCTCCCAAATCCTGCTAAGTTGGGCACCTTGCTGTCCATCTGTTCCACATGACACCCAAATACCACCCTCTCACCTATGTGGTGGGAGTTCTCTTTGCCTCCTTGCCTACATAAATCAAGTTTGAAGGCTAAACTGAAGTTCCATCTCATCCACAATTATCTCCCCAACTCTTTGGCCTATAGCATTTACCACATGTATCACAAAATTTCTCATAATTAATTTCATCTTTTTTCAAATTCATTTACTTATTTGTTCACTCATTTACTCATTTATTTAATAAATAAATATTTTTCAAGCACCCACTAGGTTCCATTCTGTAAACAAAATAGGCAAGGTCTCTGCTCTCCTAGAGTGCATAGTCTAGTTTGTCATCTGCCTTTAGAAATTTATCTTATCTCCTCCACTAAGTCATCAGTATCTTGAGTGCACAGAAGGTCACCTATGCTTTGTAAACCCTTTTCCCTACCAGAATTCAACAATGTTGGTTAAACTAAGAATTTTTAAGTCATATCTTTCTATCAGTTGAACTATTTCTTAGCATAAGCTTAGATACTCTTGTGAGGTCATTCCTGTACCATCTAAGATGTACATACTTATATCAAAATTGCCTATTCACGTCTCAGGATTTAGCTCATAAATTCCCTGCATACGGGACAGAATTCTTCAGCTTCTACTTGTCTGTAGAATTCTAATCAGGCATCACAAGGAAGCTTTCACTGGTCATCCAGGTATAAACCACAGGGTTGGCTATACCACTGACAGTACATGAGACCTGAACTCTGATGTGGAGCTGAAGGCTTGCCCCACTGAGGTGTATGACCACTACTTAACTTTAAACACATTTAGGTAAGACGTGCAAACAACAGAATTTAATGATAGATATAGATTAATTCTATAAATGTTACCTCCTCCCACTAAACAGCCAGGCCAAACAATCAAACTATTAGAACGGTTAAATGCTATCTATATGCAGACAACCAGATAATGAACCTGGTCATTTCATGTTAATAATCTTGAATACAGATCATCTAAGTAAGAATTGTATTCCAGAATTTTCTTTCCCTCCAGCCATATCATTAAATGCTGCAATAACAAGATACCAGATTAGTTTCTTAGTGCAAAGAATGAATATTTTCTGTGTTCAGTGGTTGCTTGAGGTCGGGACTTGGCAAACTTCTTCTGAAAAGAATGAGACGGTAAATATTTTAGGCTCTGTGAGCCATATAGTCTCTGTTTCAACTATTAAACTCTGCTATTATAGCAAAAAAGCAACGACAATCTGTAAATGAATGAGCATGTCTATGCTCCAATAAAGCTTATTTATAAAAATAAGTGTGGGGCCATATTGGCTCAGGGGTCACAGCTTGCCTATCCATGACTTGGGTATTCAATGACCTTTTTTTCTGAGCTGACACATCACATGACAAATAACTCCAACACCTGAGGGAAATAAAATTAACTTCAAAAATAAAGGAACACAGCTTGAAAGCATTTCACCTTTAAGCATGGTTTTTCCAGCTGGACACACAGGCCATCGCTTGTCTTGGTGTAGTGACTCACGAATTCATTCAGTGTCGAAAAGGTTCTTCTCCGGGTAAGGAAAAAGCCCCCTTCATCCAGTCTTCTGATTCTGTAGTGTTTCACAACCCCATTGTCTAAAACTGGAACCCAAAATAAGTCCTTTTAATAAACTTCTTGCCAAAGCAAAGGAGATTTGCTTATTTTGTGACGATAGTTTCAATGCATGGAATAAAATCTTAACAAATTCTATTTATTTCTCAACTTTGTTTCAGAAAAGACTTCAGGAAGCTTATAAAGGACATACAGCAGACTAAAAAGGAAAAAAGAATGTGGAATCATATTTTAAAGGAAATATAAAAATAAAAGAGTACAGTTAGCACCAAAAATAAACTTTGATTTGAGGCCTAGTATACTTGTTTAAAACAAGCTATAAAATGGACTCTGTCATTCTAGCAATGTAAAGAAGGAAACAGTTTCAGAAACCACAGTGTTCATAAGATAAAATCACAAAAGATGTTTAGAAACAGTTCTTTCTGGTACAGAGACAAAGGAGAATTTCCTCCCATGAAATTCTATAACATGGACACTAAAATAAAATAAACAGTGTTCTCAGAAAGCAAAATCTATGTGTAGATATAGATATAAATACAGGTAGAGATGGAGAGAGGGAGAGAGGGAGGAAGGGAGAGAGAAATATTATTGAGCCTTAAAAAAGGAAGGAAATCCTGTCATTTGCAACAACATGGATGAACCTTGAGGCTATTGTGCTAAGTGAGATAAGACAGAGGAAGACAAATACTGTGTAGTATCACTTATATGTGGAATTTAAAAAAAAAAAATTAAACTCATAGAAACAGTAGAAAAATTGTTGCCTGGGAATGGGGTTGGGGAGAGCAGGATAAGGGAGAAGTTGGTAAAAGGGCATAAAACTCCAGCTATAAGATGAGTAAGTTCTAAGCATCTAGTATATAACATGGTGACTAAAGTTGATAACACTGTATGATATAGTTGAAATTTGCTAAGAGAGTAAAACTTACATGGTCTCACCAAAAACGGAGAGAAATATGTGAGGTGATAGATATGTTAATTAACTCTATGTGGGAAGGGGGAATCCTTTCACAATGTATATATATTTCAAATCATCATGTTGTACATTTTAAATACCTTTTTATTTTATTTGTCAATTATACCTCAATAAAACTGAAAAAAAGCATTTCATCTGCATACAGGAGAATATTTTTTTTCGGTTCTTTATAATAAAATGCAGAGAACAGGCAAACATTTAGCTCCTCCAAAAGTAATATAAGGTTCTTAAATTACAATTTTTTAAGTGTCTGGAACACATCATTGTACTCTCTGATCTGTCAAATTACCATTCCCACTGACTATAACTCTTGGGGCAATGTTAATTGCCTTATATAATCATCACCAAAAAGAGGGGCTTTATTAGGATACAGAGCTAAGCTCATTACAGATTCCGTTTATGGATTAAAAGGCTAACAAAAAAAATCAAAGAGAGATGTAAACAATATTAGCCCCAATTCATTTCTCCACAAAGTAATAAAAATATTAGAAGTAGAAAGGTAGCTAAGTATAAATTATACCTGCAATTTATATAAATTGTTGGCCTGAAAATTCGTTTGCCATTTATCAAAAAGTGCATAAAGTATGACTGAGGTGTCTAGCAAGCCAACAGATCTATAATTGGAAGTGATGGGAAGCAATAAAAAAATTCTCCTTTTTTAATCAAGATGGACCATATCTGGTTCCAAACTGAAGTGGAATACATGGAAATTAAACTTAGGAATTCCCTTTTAATGCATCACAAAAGACTTAATGATTTCTAAGCTAGAAACTAAAGTCAATAGACAACTGAAAGGTTAAAATACTCTTTGTGATTTTCTTAATAAGGGATGCAAATCCCAATGATTGATATGGCTTTGGCAATTGCCATTGATGATAAAGAAAGCCTAAATAAATGTTTGCCAACTATTTGTAGATAAAGGTCTAAACTCTCAACTGTAAAAACCAATACTTTCAATACATCTGGAGTTGCCAAGCACAATAAAGGTAATTTTGTTTAATAGAAAAAAGCTATAGACAGGAAGATGGGAGACCCAGGTTACAATTTAACTAGTATGTGACCAAAACATGGCAATGTCACTGGGCCTCCATTTCTTCATCATTAAAAGAGCAGGCTTTAAGAAAACTCCAAATTTCCATATGTTTCCACTCTAATGTTCCAACATTTCTAATGGCTGTTGCTTTCTCTCTCTGAATTCTCATTTCTTTCTGTAGTGCTTTCAGAAAACTACAAATTGTGAAAACTACACATTACCAAAAAAAAAGTAATTCTCACCTTGAACACCACTTGAATGCTTTTTCTATGAATTTTCTAGTAGCCAGCCCCTCTTCAGGTCTCAATTTATATCCTCAGAACCAGCCTTCCCCATCACCCTGTTGCATGTACTCCTACCAGCTCCTTTCTATCACATTACCCAGTTTAACTGTGATGGTGGATTTATCTCAGTGGAGCCGGCTCTGTGAAGGGCAGGGACTCTGTGTCTTGAACTAATACCTACTCAGAGCCTGACACAGAGTAACAACTAACATAAACATCTGCTAGATGAATGAATGATGTCACTAACTCTTGGATTTGAAGAGAAATGTAAGCTTCTGAAATGTCTGCTGCAAAATTAAACAGGTAATTATACAAATACTTTTAAGTCAAGTCTTCCCTGGAATTTTATTTTTAAATAGAGGAAGACAAACTTAGCCCCAGCATATAAATACTATTAGAGGACAGTCATTCATGTTTATATCTAATTTCTTGAGCTTTGCAACATAACACAGGAATAAGTACTCCATCTCTGACCAGCATCATAGATTACTTATATGCAGTTCATTTAAGTTTTCAGTCTAGCCAAGACTGAAATATATATATATATATATATAATTTTAAAATTAGATCACAGAAGCTACATCAGGGAAATTCAATACACCATAGTCAGGATGAAGGCACTTTTAATATTGTATTCCTGAGTAATCAAATCCAAAATAAGTGGGTTTTTTAAAGTGATTTAAATTTGATATTAGTGAGTCCACACATTTGCAAACTGTCATTCTTAATAAAGATTGAATTCAGAAGGTCTCAGAACTAAGGAGAAATGAATTTTCTATTCCTTTTCTGGTTTGCTTTGATCTTTATTATTGAACCAAACCTATTGCAAATTCTACAGGCTATAAGTGAATGATAATGCTTGTGCTATTCTTATTGTGAATTACTGTGAGTTCAGATTAGTTAAGCATTTTAGTAGTTTAACTGCAAAACATGTAAACATTATATAAAATATAATGGAATCATCCCTCAACAAACTCAGTAGCATCACAGTTGAATGAATTGAGCTACTGAAAGCCAGGCATCCTGAGTTTACATCTTGACTCTCATTGATGCTGTTTGACCTAGGGGAGAATGTTTCACCTGTCAACTGCTTAATCTACCAGAACATGTCCAAGAATTAGGATATATTGCAGAGATGCAGGTAAGTATGTATGAGGAGTACAATAAAGGTTTGTTGAACATTGAAAGAATTCAGCTATTTCTGCCCATGACCTTCTATAAGGACCATGGCACTGGTCACCTGATTATTTGACCACCTTCACATCCAGGGTAACTGATTTTGCAGGAATACATGTGATATAGATGGAGTCTTATGATTTCAGTCCTAAATGCCAGGACCAAATGAATTTAGATGGAGTTGGTGGCATACGTAGAAGCCCAGCTTTCTCCTAATGGTGAGATCTTATCGCATAGTCTCTGATGATAGAAAAGAGTTTGTCTACCACTGCACAAAGGTGTGAGATTTCATCAAAAAACACTTTCAAAGAGCTTTTTTCCTCAATTTACCACACGACTAACATATTATTCAGAACATATTAAATAATTATAATATTCCAAAATTAAGTTTTTAAAAGATAGACCCTCCAGAAATTAACTAAAGTTAATTTTAGTACAATATAAACATTAAGTTAGAGGCTATGCCTGCAAAACATGAGACAACCTATTAGGCTTAGTGAAAGATATCAGTATAACAAGTAGTTTGGCATTTTACAGATAAACAAATGATTGAGCAGATTTTCATTTTTCAGCTAGTCTTCTGGCATCATCTGGGCACAGCCTTATTCTTACTGACTGAAAATAATCTGTTCCCATTCTGGGTAAAACAATATGACTTAGATGATTAAGCAAAGGATTGAAAATCAAGAACTCACTGCCCTAATCTAATTCTCCCAGTGATTTGTTCTTTGACCTTTGGCAAGGAATTTCATTTCAGTTTCCTTATCTAGAAAATGAAAATAATGATCTTATCTATATACTCTCACAGGGATAGTTTGAGTGTCATTATTCACAAAGGATGATAGACATTTCTAAATGTGCAATGTATGAGTACTATACTAGAATATCAGTATTATCAAATAGCATTGTCAACAAGAGAGCCACTTCCAAAGTAAAAGTTTCCACTCTTTGCACAATAAAGGCTACATAACATAGTGGCTACCAAACATATTAAGTGAAGAAACTGCCATTAATTCTGTGTGAGAGAACTCCTACATATGTAAACTCCTGTTTATTTGATTTCTCTTTGGAAGGGTGGTTTGTACTTTTCAAAACTATTATAATCATGATAACACCTCCTATACCATTGCTTTAGAAATCATGTTAAGATAGTTCTATACCAGTAAGTAAATAACATTAAATTGAGTTATTACACTGTATCCCCCATTAAAACAGAATCTAACACACACACCCATTTTACACTGTGTTTTGTTCTACAGCAAACAGAATGGAATTCCTGTATGAGTAGTTTTGAAAGAAGAAATTACACCTGTCTCAAAATATTGAAGTGGTATCATGTGGAAGACTTGTTCTTTTCTGATGAAAAAAAATCCACTAAACCAAAAGGAACAAACAGATTTGACTCTCTTCATGCATAAAACTCAACTACTGGGTCCCCAAGGTCATCTGTCTCCCAGCCAGGCATATTCAGTGTGCTGTGGACATCAGTCAGTAAGTTTGACTACTAAGCTGCTAGGTTAAGTGAAGACTCATTAAGAGAATGTCTACATTAGGTGACTCAAAAAACTTAAAAAATCTATTTGAAGATACATCTGATAGCTCTCATGTCCTGAGGTCTTCAGCATTGTTACTGGTCCAGTAGACCAGCTGAGGTACTTTTATAGTCAAAGACAACATAATCAACTACCCTTACGCACAAAAATCAGCTCTCTCTTCCATATCATACAGCATGGAAATCCATGAGCCTGAACCTCATATCTGTCCAAATACTTAGCGTATGTTTGAGAAAACTGTTGGTCTTATCCTCAAGACCCCTATGGTCTAACTCCTTATTAAAACAGGCCAATCCCCAATCAAAGCTGGCTCTTAAATTTTCAGAACAAAATGTCAGTTTTGCTGTTTATACATACGATATCTTATGAAGATGAGTATCACTTTAATTAATACATAATTATAACATTCAATATTTTGTCATAGAATTTAATTAAAAAGCATCTACCACAGTTTTACATGAAAATAGCATTTGCAGCCTCTGATATTGCACAGAAAGTCTCTGGGAAACAACCTGACTCTTTATTCCTCTTGGGACTCTTAACTTCTCATTCAGTATTATATCTGCAATAAATCATCAGGAATTTACATCCGTGGATTATATTATCTCAGTTTCCTGCAGAAAGTCTTTCACTGGATTAAGATTTAATGTGACATGAAAGCCAGTGCTTCTACTTTTCAAAACTTACCCTCAGGAAATAATCCAAGTATTTACACGCATTCATTTAGTTATATATCTGCTTTGTTCCAGAAAGATCCAAAGGCTTGCATAAATTATCAAAATAAAATGAAATTTAAGATAAGTGGACAAAAAGGAAAGGAAAGGACGATGACTCCAGGAACAAGGCTGGTATGCTTTATGTAAGGTATTCTTTAGATTTCCGTCCATGTTTGCTAGATGTGGACCAAAGATTTGGCTCTCCACATTTTTGACAGCTCAAAACCCTGAGAGAAACTCATTCAGTTACCTGATTCCCTGAATAAAATATTAATAAATTGTTATTCAAAAAAAAACCCAAAACACTATTGCTGGTACTGAAATGAGAGAGAAACTTCTCACATAGGTCTTCATAAAACACACACACACACACACACAGAAAATGTAATAAGCAATATCATCATCAAGATTCTTAATAGTAAATACACTAACACATTGCAAAGGGCTGGTTCTTATAATGTCCACTAACGTGGGCCCATTTCCAACATGAAATTCAATGAAAACATTTGTATAGGAAACTAACTACTGTTCATCAGCCAAAACAGGGAAAGCAATACGTATAAGAATGTTCACTGCAGCATTTTTACAGCATTAAATGACTGGAAAATTGTAGCAAATCTGAAAATTAAGAGTTAAAACTATAATCATAAAAATTATGTAGTAACAAGAAAAAAATAGATAATGTGTTAAGTGAAATAAAATGTGTTAATTGAAATAATTGGGATACAGAATTAAGAGAATAGTATTATTTTAAACATGAGGATACATCTGGCTGCTCACACATCCTGGAGCCCTTTCCTGCTGAAGGAACCCAGCTGAGGTTCCTTGTGAAAACCATAATTGCATGAGGGCCAAGATGATTCAATTTGCCAACATGGTTAACAGCTGAGTTAGATTGGCAGATTTGTGAGTATTTTACTCTGTTTTCCCAAACCAACTGTAATGAAGGTATAGTGAATTTAAAATAAAAATATATACATAATGCTTCCCACTTTGTTAGAGAGGCAACATAAGAATTAACTACCTAAGACAATGTCCACATATACGTCTCAAGACACTGACTATAATGATACTTGATATTCTTTATATAAAGACCCCCATGAACTCATTTCTCTTTGAACTTAACGCTTAAAATATAGTGCATCTCTTCTTACATAACCCAGTGAGAAGCACAATATGGTTCCCTTTCTGCCTTAACTGCCAGAGAACTCCCAGCTAAACTGATTTCTAAACTGTGATACTTTTCTCCCATTTGAGGCTCAGCAAGATCTATTTCTCTGTTGTTTTTCATTGATTTGCCTTTTTTATGTTTAGCTGTATTTTGCACTGTGTTTCAGCAACGTAAGCCAACTTAAATCCTTTCGTAGAAGTAAATAAACACATTCACAAATTTAGTGATAAATAATCAAATAAAATGGCACACCTACTAAACATAAGAAAGAATTTCTAATGAAATGAACTGTCCAACACCAGAATAGGCTGGTTCTCTGGGGTTTCTGTTCATGGGAGGTTTGATGCTCCCCTTAGAAGTTTCAAATTATAAGAGATCTCAGAAACAGCAATATGAGACTAGACAGTTTCTGCAAGTCCTACTATTCTATCAACGGAAGGTGAATACGATATATGAATGACAAGAAATTTTAAAGATGATTTAGTCTAAATTCCTCTTTTACTGATGAGTCTAGAGTTTCAAAATAAACTACTATTTGTTCGCAGGGTTGGAATCCAAGTCTAGTCTTCTAGGGTGTCCTGTGAATGACAGTAGAAATAGTAGAAACCTTTAACTGTTTATTTCTTGTTTCCTGTTTTGTTTAGTTGTTTTCTTTTTTTTCAAGTAATAATTTACTAATTTCTCAGGAGAATGTTTTAGGACTTTCAGAATGCCATCTTTCCTGTCCCTATCAAACTCTCCCCAAACTCTTGGGAAGCCTTTTCTATTATGAAGGAGAACTCAGTCCCTGAATCTCTCTTCTTCTCTGCACCCCATTTCGGTAATGAGGAGACATGCTAAACAGAGTGAACATGAAAGTCCTGGAGATATGTAATGGATGATAATTGAAATACCTTGAAATCAATTTTTATCTTCTTGTGAAAATACAAAGGACCTTCTCATGTATTAGCTAATTGATTTTCACAGCAGAATACTGTGTCCTTCCATTTTTTCCTTGTTTTTACATATGCAAGACAGCTTTTGGTAATTTGCTCATTATTCCTTCACGTTTCCAAAAGCAGAGAGCTCTCATTCTTGGAAATTTCTTCATATTAAATGAGGACCCTTGATATAAGATATATTCCTGTTATTTATTTCGGACAAGTATTAGGCAAAGTTTACATAAGTCTGTTTAGATTTGGTTTCATTTGTCATAACTTCCGGCCTACACAGTTCAGGTCATGTTCACGTAACACTTCATATAAAGACAAACCATCTCCTAGTCACAGGCTACACTTTGAAGGCTGGCCAGCCATCTTCCTAATGACTCTCACTAGTTCAGGGGTGAACCAGGTAAACAACCGTGGGTACCCAGGATGATTCACCACTACCCCAGAAAAACAGTTCAAAGTACACGTTCCAATGCAAGATGGGCCAACACCTCCATCTTTCTGTGAAAAGGGTAGCATTCTTGACGCATAAACATAAAAGCAACTGGATTTTTATTGAGCACCTGCCTTAAGCAAGCACTGTGCTAAGTGCTTTTTTGTGAAGTATTTTATTTCATTCTCATACCAACCCTAAGGGATATGGATATTATTTTCATCATTTTACAGAGGAGAAACTAAAGTCGAGGGAGATTAAGTACTTTTCCCCTGGATACAAAGCAGGCAAATATTCATTCTGTGAGTCAAAACCAGGGAACGAGACTCTGAATCCCACACCACATTCTTAATCCCTCCACCAACTGTCTCCTTCTATTGCCAAACAGCAAGTATTTTTAGGCAACTCTCACAAGACACTGCTCACAGCTCCGGGAGCAAGGAGGCTTATTGGTACTATTTAATCTTGAGATGAGGATAATTCTGCAGAGAAGGTCTATTTCTGCAACTGACACCTTTAAAGGGAAACACAGGTTGAACATTCCTCCATCTAACACAGTGATTCTACTTTTCTTATTCTTACTGGTTCTCAGGCTTCTCTGCCTCCATCTTCTCCTTCTATATTGGTTCTCACCTGGGCCAGCATATCAGCTCTCACAACCATTCTTAGTAATATTGCAGACATTTGGATTCTGATGACTGTACTGAATGAGTAATGACCCCCCAGTCTCTCTCTGCTAAGCTGCTCACTCAACATCCCTGCCAGCACCTCAAATGTACCAAGTCAAAATTTTAATTCACATTATCTTATTCCCCAAGTTTCCTTCCCAGCTTGAATATTCTGTCTCAGTGAATGGCACTGCCACCCTGAAACCCAGACAGTAAAGCTAGAGATTTGAGCGTCACGCCGAATTCCTCTCTCTCCCTGACTTCTCATCTCTGACCGAGCATTATGTCCTGTCAGCCCTTACTCTCCACTGCCATCACCTTGTGGCGTGCCCCTTAAAGTCCCTCTTCTGGACTACTGCAGTAAGCTCACTGTTTTCCCTGTGTCCTGCATCACTATCCAGCTTCCACAGTCACCAGAGTCATCTTCTAAAACATAATCTGAATTTGTTATTCTCCTTTCTAAAGCTCTTCAAGGGCACCCCATCGCCTAAAGTTCACACGCCTTAACGGAATTCTCTCCTGCACCCTACCCTCAACGTTTAAACACTTATCTGTAGTTTCCTGAATGCACCACGGTGTTTTCTGTTTCTGTGCATTTGCACAGACTATTTACTCCAACTACGATGTCACTCTATTTACATGCTATAGACAAGTTCATCTTTCAAGGCCCATTTCAGGCGTCTCCTCCTCCATTAAGCCCCTAGACTCAAGCAAGCAGAGCAGCTCACTTGGCCCTTCATATCCCACTGCACATCGACTTCTGCTATTGAATTCATTCACAGTATTGCTCCTGTAATTTATACTGTACGTCTCCTACTGGATTTTGAGCCCTTTGATTGCATTTACTTATATGAGACATGAGGTCAGTGAATCATTCTCTCTTGGCCTTTGCAATGGCTTGCAGTAGGTGGAGCATCATTCCCCATCACATGAACTTAGGATGCAGCTTTGTGACTTGCTTTGGAGTGTGGGCAAACACAATATATGGCACATCCTAGCAGAAGCTTTAAAGAGTCTGAACAGTACGTCCTCCCCTTCCCCCCTCGCCCTTCCAAGGAGAGCGCCATACCCAGGCTGCAGAGTTTATTACTGTTTAATGGGAGAATCCAACTGACACTCTGATGACCTCATCTTCCCAACCGAGATAATCTTAGCATAATATTCTGCTTCCAGATTTCTCTCAAATTTCCAATGTAAGAAAGCAATCCTCATTTCTACTCCAACCTATCATTAGTCTGTATAGAAAATTAAAGTGTGGGACTTCTCTGGTGGCGCATTGGGTAAGAATCTGCCTGCCAATGAAGGGGACACAGGTTCGATCCCTGGTCCAGGAAGATCCCACATGTCACGGAGCAACTAAGCCTGTGCACCACAACTACTGAGCCTGCGCTCTAGAGTCCATGAACCACAACTACTGAGCCCGAGCGCCACAACTACTGAAGCCCGTGCACCTAGACCCTGTGCTCCGCAACAAGAGAAGACACCACAATGAGAAAGAAGGCTGCGCACCTCAACGAAGAGTAGCCCCCACTCGTCGCAAATAGAGAAAGCCCGTGCGTAGCAAAGAAGACCCAATGCAGCCAAAAAATAAATAAAAATTTTAAAAAAAGAAAGAAAATCAAAATGCTTTCCTTGATTTCCACTATTTGCTTAGTCTTGTAAAAACCAGAGTAACACAACAAATAAGTAGATATCTTTCCTATACGAGTGTGTCTTTTCTATTTAGTTGGCATCTCCCCTCCACTGCCAACTAGAATATACACTTCATGAGGTCAGGGACTGTCTTGTTTACCACTGTAGCCCAGCCTTCTGAATACCAACTGCACACAGTATGCATTAAATAAGTATTTGATGAATGAATGAATGAATCCCAAGTTCTTTAAGGCCTGGATCATCATTTTGTTCAGGATTATACACATAAGAGATATACAGAAAATGATGCTTACTAAAGTTATATGAAAATAGGAAAATAATTTTTGCTTCTTTCCTTTTATGTTTTTGCTTCCTGCATATTTTATTTCTAGCAAAACCATTTTTAAAGCATCTGCAGGTGAAAGGGAGATAGCTATGAGAGAGGATTTAAGGAAAGTCCCTGCCCTGCTGAAACAAATAAGGAAATAAATTTAGTCTCTGCCATGCATAGGCTTTTAAGACAACAGAATACTTTCTTAAATTGTAATCCCTGTGCCAAAGCGCCTAATAGCTTAATGCAAAGCACATTTCTAAAATGCATTAGAAATGACTTCATGATAGATGCAATGCTGACAAATAGAAAGTAGCTAATATACATATATCATTTTAAATACACAGCTTAAAATTAGAGCTACTCTTTTATTAAATTGGACTGTATTTATTTCATTCACTTTTTACATTATGAACACATCTTATGTAACTTTCACTACAGAGAAACTAGATACCTGAATCATTAAGAAAAATGTAAACCCTGGTCAATTTTTTGACATTAATAAAGTAAGATTACTGCCAGTCAGATGTTTTTAATATTTACAGTACAAGTTGCTAGAGGTATTTTAAAATTATAAACTTCTTTTCAACTAAAATCAGATATTCTTCCCCTTCCTATAAATTAATGGGTCATGAAAACAGACAATCTAAACTACTGTATTGTTTCCATGATGGCATGCTATTTATTGACACGCCACAAGAGGGGGCACATGTTTGACTGAAAGCCCTCAGTAGCTGCAGTTGTAGAGTGGGGAGCAGAAAGCAGAAGCCAGTATGGTGTTTTGGTTTTAAAATAAAGGTACACATATAGCATTCAGCATTGCAGACAATGTCCTGTTTGTATAAACACCATGTGAAATATTCTGGTTAAGCTTAATTTTACATTTTTTTTTCAATAACACGTATTTGCCACTTAGAGTAACAAAAAGAAATTGCTTAGATACTTTAAGAATCAGGTAACCTTGAAATATAAACGTTTATTTAGTTATTATTTCCCTGAAGTATAAAATGGACTAAATTGCTCAAGCCTGGTGGTAAGGAGGAGGAATTGGAAGGTCTGCTGGTCTCTGACTTTCATTTCCAGAGCGGAGATGTCTTAGTTTTCTGTTCAACCCAAAATTCAGCACCATGCCTCAAATGTTCTTCCTTATCTGTGCCTCCTTTTGTATTCCACTGCTCAACTCTGCTTTTAATCCTTCCCCCTTTTCCCAGTTTGAGATCATTAAGTTTATATATTATCAAAGCCTAAGACCCAGAGAGAACTGGTCGGGTACCTCAGGTCTGGCAATGTCTTGCTACCCAAAAATATAACCCACACTGAATTTATCATGATCGCATTTATAATACATACAATCTAGCACCTTGTTAGTTATTAAAGCATACTGGTGGCAATGGATGAACAATTTACAGATCTCCATTTTATTTTTTAAAGGGTTCAAAAGTGCATCACAGAAAATGATTTATTTTTAATCTAAGGAGCATCACCTGATTTTTCAAAGGAAGAAAGATTCTTACGAATGAACATTATCTAAAGAGAAAAATAAGTTTTATGCATGCTATTTTCTACTTACTCTTACTCACTATTTGGTATAGTGTTGACTGTTGTCTCATTTCCCTGTAATGCCCTCCTTTTTTAATCCCTTTCAGAAAATAACTGTTCTCTTTTCTGGATTCTTAAAGCACTTTGCATATTAGTGCTTTATATGCATAATAATCAAGTGCACGTTATAGTGTGAACTGCTTAGTTGTTTACACAATTATGCCATATAGCAAACACAAATGAAAGTTCTATGATGAACGGGTGAATGAATGAATCAATGAATACATGAATGGTTAAAAAATAATTCAAAATATCCTTGCCAATATTTTTGAAAATTGACTTTTTATGTACAGAACCAAATGCAATGCATAATCCTTTATTGTATCAAAAAGCAAATAAATAAACAAAGGGCTAGCAAGGACATTTGGAGACATTTGAGTATGTACTCTATGGTAGATAATATTATTGCATTAGTGTGAAAATTTGGGGGGTTAATAATGGGGTTGTAATAATGTAAGAGAGGGTCCTTATTCCTGGGACATACATACTAATACTAAAGCTTTTAAAGGTGAAGTGACATAATACCTGCAACTTACATATATGTTACATATATGAGACATATATAGATATGTGAACGATGGAAAGTAAATGTCACCATGTGTTAACAACTGATGAATTTAGGTGAAAGGACATAGTTATCTTTTCAACTTTATCAATAAAGTTAGGGAGAAACAAAGACTCTATATGTTTATATTGAGTTTTGGTATTTAATGGTGTGGAATTGTTTTGTAATTTTTTTTTTCCTGGATGCTCAGAGAATTTTTCCTTTATGCCTGATATTAAAGTATTTTGAAAAGATACCCTAGGTATGTATCTTCTCATTTATGTTACTTAGAACAACTAGGAGTACTTTTAATCTACAAGCACAGATTTTTTTTTAACTCAGGAAAGTTTTCTTCTACTACATATTTAGCTGTTGCTTCCATTTAATTATTCTACTAAATGTCAAAGAAATGTCTCCTGTTTGTGCATGAGCTACCCTTACATATTTTCATTGATTTCTCTTCTCTCTCTAGAGAGCATCTCAAGTCTGCTCTTTACATCCCTAAAGTGACAATTTTTCTGCTTCCTATCTCCCATCTATTGCCTTTTCATGCCCCTTTTGATGCCTAATTTCATAGTTTGTGTTTTCTTGTATTTTATAGTTTCAAATCAAATGCTTTCAATTTTTTTCTTCTGTTCCTTTTAGTGAATATGTCTCAAAAAATGAGTTTTCTCTACATCTTCAGGTTATTGTTTATCATCTATTATACAATTATTTTTTCCCAAATCATGTTTGAGAGAAGAAGAAATGGTTCTATGATCAAGTAATTTGGAAAACTCTGGGTTGAAAAGCTAACTTTCTTGGCTGTAGGACTTCTGAGACTTTAATGTGCTTTTGTTGAGTCAGGGCAGAGAAGATATAATATGAGGTGTTATTCAAATGTTTTTAACTCCTGAACCCTCTGTCTTATGGAATGCTTTTGACTTACCAAAGAATTCCTGTTCTAGAACATAAGTTGGAAAATTTTGTTATTGAGCATCCAGAATCTCATGACTTTTGTTTTTATTATACTCATCCTTGAATGCAAAGAAATTTGATGCTCAGGAGAAAAACATATGTAACTGGTCCTCCTTTCCATCCACTTAGATGTGTGTACATTTCCTTCTCTTAGCACACGCACAGCAGGGCTGCTAACAAACCAAGCCTCTAACCATACTTCCGATGTCTAGCAAATGTTCAGCTCCTGTGGTTTTGCTGGAGGAATGGTGGATATTCTCCTACTCACTTGGCATGCCTGCCATAAGAAATAGAATCCAGTCCTTTGTAATTGCTATGGACTGAATGTTTTCCCTTCAAATTCATATGTTGAAGCCCTAATCTCCCATGTGATGGCATTAAGAGGTGGGTCTTTGGGAGGTAATTAAGATGAGGTCATGGGGGTGAAATCCTCATCATGGGATTAGTGCCCTTATAAGAAGAGAAAGAGACCAGAGCGCTCTTTCTCTCTCTCTCTCTGCCATGTGAGGATACAACAAGAAGGCAGATCAGGAAGAGAGCCCTCACCGATATCAAATCTGCTGGCACCTTGATCTAGGACTTGCAGACTCCAGAACTGTGAGAAATAAATATTTGTTGTTTAAGCCACCCAGTCTGTGGTATTTTGTTATAGCAGCCCAAACTAAGGCAGCAATGCTGAGTTGTTTGTTTAACCAGAAGAATGTATGAAAAACACAATCACAGGAGAACAGAGTTCTTATTTCCTTCTTTCTTTAAGGTTAACGTCACCTAATTTGCAACACACAGTCATCATCTGTCATCTTCTGCCCTTATAACATTTACTGTGCTGGAAGCTTCTGTTCCACTTGGATGTAGAAAAGGCAGGGTGGGGGGAGACTATGCACAGATGCCCAGGGAAGACCAAAATCACTAAGTCGGTTCCAAAACAGTGGTTGCCTGGTTTCCTGGTATCTGCATGTCCTGCCTCTCTAAGATAGGGGCACACACTGAGCAGGGGTCAAAGTATCCTCGCACCTTCTTTATGACTAGCCCTGACCGATGCAAAAGTCAAAGTCTGCTCCTATATGTCAGTTCACCTGTATTCACACTGAAGTTGGGAGAATATTTACCTAGAGTCTAACAAATCATTGATTGATAGACTCAGTTTACAGGGCTACTCTGATTCTGTATCTCTTATGTATATTCTTGAATTTCTATTCAAGGGGATGCTAACTTAAATGACTGTTAGCTAGCTGCTATCTTCATTTGAAGTACAACATTGGACAAAATGTAAATAAAGGATCAATTTAATTTGGCAGCCAATGAAATGAAAAAAAATAAGAGAATGGAATATGTCATGAAGTATGAAAAGGTAGCAATTTCACCAACCTCCACATGACTTATCAACTTCTCATTTATTTAATATCTGGAATTGATTACTATAAAGTTACATTCAAAGGGCAATAATATGCATCAGTTCTTTGTTGTGCTTGCCTCCAAATAGCTCAAACTACTCATACAGAAAAGATATTTTTAATAAACAAAATAAGGTAAGCAGAAGAGAAGAGAAAACTTAGATGAGTCAACATGTGGTGTTCACAGAGAAGCAAAAGAAAAAACAATGCAAGCACCCTAAAGAATACTGCAACTTCTAGAAATGCTAGCCATGGATTTTCAATAAAATAGAATATTTCTCCATGAGCAGTGCCCTAGAGAAAAAAGTTCTTTGCCTGTGCATCTGTGTGTGTATGTTTGTGTACACACACAAACACAGATATATGCACTACATAATAAAATGTTAATTTAACTTTATAGAGTATTTAAAACATCTGAATATAATTTATCAGTAGTAACATTAAGAAAAGGCAGAATATACGATAACTGACCCAAAAAGCCACTTGCTATTATAGGCAATGATATTTGTAATTAAGTTGAACACAACTAAATTATGACTTTAATTAAAAGGCATTTTCTAAGATGGCACTGACATGTTTAAAATTCAATACATTTTATATGAGGTACTGGAGTTATTAACAAAAATTTCTTTCTGCAGCTTGTGTATTTTTTAAAAAGCAAAACATCATCTCTAACCAATATCAAAATGCTCCCAGAATCCATAGACATTTCATTGCATAATAAATTCAAGGAGCAATTTTTTCCAACCACTTAATACTTGCCCCTCCTTGGGATATACAATTGTATTTACATCCATGGTTAATAGTAATAGAATTCCTGACACACTCTTATGGCCACTATGTCCACATTCATTTTAAATGAAGAATAAATGGAGGCTCAGAGGACTGACAATGAAACACACAGCCTTTTGCCATTGGTCAGCATCAGATTAGAATGAATCAGCAGGTCTTAAAAAAGTTTGGGAGCAATAATGGTATCTCAGTGGCTGGTGGAAAGTGAGTTTGGGTCTGAACCCTGTGCCAGGCGGAGAGAGACAGGGCCACAATGCAAGTGACATCCTTTTCCAATTTTGTCTCCTCTACAAAAGTCTTGTTACCTGGAAACAACTAACCTGTTAAGGTGAGAAATTGTCTTTCTAAAATAAGTCTGAAACACAGCAAGGAAGAGGATTATTTGTGATCTTACATGGTCCAGACTTCAGAGGTTTAAGAATATGACAATGGCCTTGCTTATCTTTGCTCTTGGTAGATGACAGGGTAAAGAGGTGAGTGTTTGAGCATCTACTGTCTTTACAAACTGTACTAGGAACTATGGAGATAGAGAAGAAGCATGAAACAGAAGCAATAAAAGTATGTTGCTTCGGCTCAAGGACTGTATAACCTAGTTTGAGAAGCACACTTTTACCTACAGTGAAAGAGTTACTCATAAATATAAAAGACTCTTCGAATATGTAAGTTCAACATGAAGGATACACACAAGGTCAACATGAACAGGTACACATCTTCCTTAATGAAGCTGCTGTTATTCTCATTACTTTTTGAATTGCCTTCAGAACTAACTGATAAGGCATGCAGAAATATTTACAAAGTTACAAGTCCATGGTTTCGCTCAGGCTAATCATCCAGATTATTCAGAAAGTGGCTTCAGATAACTCTGGTCAATTCCACGTATCAAAGCTGCACTTAATGAACACATAATTGCCCAGCTAAGGCCTTTAACATAAAGTGATATCCTTTCTGGAAAGGGAGTTCTACCATTTGTGCAATACTCTGAACAACAGCAGTCTATTCCTTTGAAGGATAAAACATTTATTTCGTTCTAAAAATTCTAGTATATTTATTTTCAAATTAAATTATGTTGCTACAGAGACCTACCTATATTCTCAAGAACAGACTTCATAGCAATCACAAAGTACTATTATAAAAGTCCTGCACGTTCCATGGGACCTACATGTTCACTGTAATGGAGATGTATCACAGTGAGTTCTCAGCTCAAAATCAGCAGACACAAGTCAAAAAAGAGATAATGGCCCCTTGTATGTCCTCCTGCAATTACTTCAAACACCTCTGAACTTAATTCCTTTGGTCCCCTCTTCTCTCTTCCTGAAAGTATCTCCTCCCATGGACCTCATCTTGGCTCAATTGACCACTATCCCCCAGTCACTCAAGTCAGAGATCTGCAAGTCATCCTAGATTCTGCATTCTCCCTTATTTTACCCCATTTCTGATCAACTACAAATTCCTGTTGGCTCTATCTTCTAAATATTTCTCACCTCCATGCCCTACCCTCTATTTGCCAAAACTGCCCTGGATCAAGCCATCACCCGTGGAGATAAACAAGACTCTCTAGCAAAGAGCCCCAGGAGCTCTTTCTAGATGGCATGGTAATGGGTCCACTGGGCCTGTCCCACCATCGCCCCCTATGGCCAGCAAGAAGGACTGCAGCTGAATTCAACTTCCAACAGGCCCTATGGTTCCTTTTCTACAAAAGAGAAGCTGCAATTTCGCATGGTGCCAAAGTCCAGAGGTGCTGGGCTTTTCAAACCACCCTGCAAATAGTTGATGTCCAAACTCACTTCTTAGCACCAAAGCAAAGACTGCTATCGAGAGTCCTAAGGCCATTCCCACACTTGCCCCATAAAAAAAGGAGAGCAACAGAGGGGCCGTGAGGCTTCTGGGGACAGAGGAGCATTAGTGCAGCCGGCTGAGTGTAGGTTCCCTGGCCCTACTCCGCGGAACGCTGACTGACTTCTGTCTCACACCTGTGATTTCAGACAGCAGCAAGTGATGCCTCTGTGTTTGCCCCGTCACTCCTCCCCAGACTATTATCTATAAATCTTTCATCTGTTCTGTTCTCTACTCTGTCATCAAAGGTCAGACCGAGTCACTTTCTGCCTAAAACTTCCCTCTATATTTGGACCTGTAGAAAAAGCTCCAAATTCCTCAGCATGGTATACAAGGCCCTGAACAGTCTAGTTCCAGCTTTCCTTTCCAGGCTCATTTTTGGCCATTCCTCCTCTCCTCCACCTCTGCTCCCCATCTACACACACGCGCACACACACACACACCTGCACTGTCCTCCCCACTCCCTACCCTCCACTCTGTGCATTTGCCTTGCCGGGAATAATCCTTCCCACACAGCTACCTTGTGACACACACTGAACACAAGTGCTGCCTCCTCTGTGAAACCTTCCTAACTCCTCTCTGAGACTTGGCCCCTGCCCCCTCTTGTCTCACCAGACAGCTGTGGTATCACCCTCCTGGAGACTGGGGCCAAGGACTGTGCCTCACTCTCCTTGCTGCCCTAGACCCAGCAGAAGCCTGGCACAGACTAGGCACTCAAATATTTGTTCAAGAAATAGACAGTAGATAAATAAATGATATCAGCTACTAGATGCATCACGCTGAACACTGCTGATGAACTTTTTTGCCTCATGTCCTCTGTCATTTTTCAACTATCTTCAATCTATTATCATTCGCTCTTAAAAAGCTTTCGCTGAGGATGAATCTGGAATTCCCTCTACTACTCTAGAGATTTTCCTATGCAGAGCTGCCTAAAGTAAAATTACAATGTGCAATGCAAAATCCTTTCTGAAAAAACTCGCCTGAAATTCAGTTTTATCCCTCAAGGTGTATGTTTCCGAAAGTGTACTTTAAGCAACAATATAAATGCTTATGGAATGCCAAACATCAAATTTATATTAATGGCAATAACAATAATAATTTCCTTTAAAGTAATTGACTGAAGTCAAGAACTAGCCAAACTAGTTGACATGCAGTCAGAATTTTATATTTTTCATCAGAAAAACAATTCTCCACCAATGACAAATAACAGTAAAGCCCCTAAAACTACCTGTCATGCATCTAATGAAGATGGATTCTCTGGCTACCACGTATAATACATGATATCCAAAAGCACTGCTGTAATTCACAGCTAATTAGTGTCTTGCCGTTATGAGAGGTGTCATAGCCCTAACTCTCTCCCCAACTCTCTACTCAGACCTCGCAAGAGCTGACAGCCAGGCAAGGATCACAACAAGCCAATTAGCACCCACCCCAACCTTGGGCTGCTGTTTCTCGGCAGCCCTGCCGCAGCATCAATAAATCATGCCCCCCTCATGAAGCGCTTCTCTGACAGCTGCGAGCCACTGTCGCCTGAGGAATAAAGACAATACTTCTAAGGAAAACTCACGTGGCAAAGACAGAGATAGAAAAGGGATATTATTTGCCTTCCTTTAGCAGCATAACTGTCAGCAAAATTGAAGACCATCAATTCGGACTGATTAGGAGACAACTGCCCTGAGAAATAAATCCATGACTGGTATACCTGAAGATCCTTAGTGGTAATCAACAGTCAGCAATTGGGTTGTACACTTGTTTGTTCGTTTTAATGTAGATTATATCGAAGACCCTTTTCTTTCCATTTTTCTCCTGTATAGTCCTCCTTCTGGCTAATAAGAAAATTATCCTTTCAGTAGGACATAATGGTCTGCATTTACTTTGTCCCCTAGTGAATACACAGCAATCAGATAATTTGTTTGAAAGACTCTAAATGGTTTGACTTCATTGAAAAGGAATCTATAATGTTATGCTAGTCTCCAAGTAGGGCCTACAAAGCTTGCTAAACCCATAAGCAAGCATTACAGTATTCTCGGCACATAACAGCCAATATCCTTGTAATTTTGTTCTAAGCCTGTAAAGCTGTTTTGCTCCATAATATTCTACTAAGAAAGTGTTCAGCATAGTCACTGTAGCCTGGGAATTATTCAAAGATATGACTCAGTTAATTCTACTTTTTCTTTGTTTTCCTCATGGAAATATTCTACTTCTATATTTTTAATGCTAGAATCTAAAACATTTAATCTAGCTTTTGGCTAACTAATGACTACCTAATATATAAGCACCTGTAACACTTAAAGATAATTCTCAGGTCTCCTGTGCTTTTTCTTTCCTAGGGTATTGTAAACACGCACTTGACTCTCAGCTGGAAAACTACATTTGACCAAACGTTACATGTCATTGGTTAATTAAGCACATTTGCATTCAGCATTTCAATTCATTTTCTATTTACCAGGCAAAGACAAATGAAATGCAAAAAGAAAAAAAAATGGGTATTATGGCAAGATCAATTTTGACAACAGTTTAGACTTTGCTTCTTGCTTATCATTTCCCTAAATGGATAGGCTCCTAGATAATGCAAAAGTGAGAAAACACAGGCAGATCCATATATTTTTCATCTCATACGTAGAGTGTGTGTATTTGAAACATTTATAGTCACATCTAGCCACAGACAGAAATTGTTTTGCTAATTTTTACATTACTCTTGAGTAGGTCAATAGATTTAATTTGGGTACTACTGTGAAGATAACAGATAAGGCAAATTTAAAATTAACATGTCCATGTTCACACAGAAGGTTCATGACTACAGACTCTCAAATCCACATTTAAATCACACAGAACAATGCCCATACCTGAAAGGGAGAAGTTGCCTTTCTGACTTTCACTTTCTCTGATTAGAAAAGCACCTGTCTGATTTTCTGAATATAATAGTTGTTTTTCAGCATCTGCCCTCTTGATTGCTCCAAAGAACCACCTAAAAAGAGAGAGATATAAACTTTAATTAACCAGTCAACATTCATTTTTTTTAAGGAGCAAGAAGTTTGGCAAGAAAGTTCCAATATCAGAAGGGCTTATACTCTTTAGTGAAACTATAACAGGTATAAACGGTAGTTTTTGATACTTGATGACATGATTTTTCTGGATGTCTGCAACATTCACCAGGAGTCTTTAATATATTACAAAATAGAAATTTAGCTGATGCCTCTGCTACTACATGTCTTCTCACACCTGCATTCTGTCTGAGAAACCCTGTGTTCTCCTGTCAAATCCAAAGCTTCTAGGGTGGGCCCACCACACGGTAAGTTTGCCATATTCCACGCTCTAAAACTATTCACATCACCATCAGACTGTCCGCTGCCGCTCCTAACACCTTCTAGGTGTTAGGAGGCAAACATTCCAATCCAGGGATTCATATATTTCACATCAAAGTGTGAACAGTAAAAATGTAGTTCTCTGGGTTTTAATTCCCATGTTTCTCCCCTCCATCACTGCCCAACCCCCCCGACCCCCATAATATAAGATGGTTTTGCATGTTTAAAAGGAAATGTTCATCGGTGGAGAGATTATGTGAAAAAGATACTTCTGCCTGGGAAGTATCTTCTTAGTGTCCCCTCCACTTCTCATCTTTACACTCTTATCCCTAACATTCCAGAACTACAAGAGTCAGTAAATGTGAATGTGATCAACCCCAACAAAGAATTATGGATTTTAATATCAGAACCAGTTTAAAACATATATCAAGTCAGCAGACACTAATGTGATAAGAGGAAACTGAGACAGCCAGCTTTGCGTTAATGACCTTTCACTGTAGGGTCATAATGTCGATCTTTATCATTAAAGACTTCAGGTAAAACATTTATCTTTCTAGGCATCATTTTTAAAAATGTAAACACTCGAAGAGAAGAAATGTAGGCTTGAGGGAAGAAATACAGGCCAGGTGAGAAATTGCAGGCTGGGAGAGGCCCTCAAAAATTGGTTCCAATTGGTTTGACAGGTCATGGGTATTGGGGAATATGAGTGCACTAAGGGTGACACAATTGGAAGGAAGAGGGGAAGAAATTGAAAAAAAAGAGACATTAAAATATAATTACCTTCTAACAAAAGTAAGATGTTTACCATTTTCCCAATCATCAAATTGCAAATTACACAATATTAACTATATTAGCCAGAAAATGCCAGATTATGTTGGAACAATGAACAACTCCAAAAATCTCAGTGGTTTAAGACAACAAAGATTTGTTTTTCACTCAACTGCACGTCCACTGAAGGTTATCTGTGCCACGTCCATCTCTATGTCCACCAAAGAATTTCCATCTCCATGCTTCCACGATTGACTAGGCAGGCTGGATTGGAAAATGTGGCAAATCACAGGCTGGTTCCTGGAGTTTCTATTTAAAGTTTCTGCTCAAGAATGAGCCCACTGAGAAATAAGTTGTATGTTCATACTAAATCCAAAGAGAGTAGAAAATGCAATCCTACTATTTCCCTGAAGGCAGAAAACTGGAAAGGTTTGGTAGACTACACTAATGACTACCATATTGATTCAATATCAGGAACCAAATTAATGTCCACAGGCTATTGTTTGTCCAAATGAAATTTTAAAAGGCTTGGAAACATTCCAAGGTGGCCATGGAATGAATTCACAGAAAAATAGAAACGTATGTTTTCCACTATTGCAGAAATAAGTAAATATCAATAGAATAATGGAACATAATAAAAAAACAGACCCAAACATACAAATTAGTGATGAAAGGATGGATTAGTCAATAAATGATGCTGGTACCAATCATAATCCATATAAAAAAATTAATTGCTGCCACCTATAGCATACACAACAATTTTATATAGATTAAAAACCTAATGTAAGGGCTTCCCTGGTGGCGCAGTGGTTGAGAGTCCGCCTGCCGATGCAGGGGACATGGGTTCGTGCCCCGGTCTGGGAAGATCCCACATGCCGCGGAGCGGCTGGGCCCGTGAGCCATGGCCGCTGAGCCTGCGCGTCCGGAGCCTGTGCTCCGCAACGGGAGAGGCCACAACAGTGAGAGGCCCGCGTACCGGAAAAAAAAAAAAAAACTAATGTAAAAGGCACATTCTAAAACTTTCTGAGACTATTAGACTAAGGAAGTTTTCTTCCACAGACAAAAAGAAAAAGAAGACATACGAGCCTTAAGGGAAAAGATTAATAATATTTATTACACCATAATTAAAAACTTGCAACACCAAGATTACCATGAAATAAAATTAAACTATAAGCCACAGACCTGGAGGAGGTATTTGCAGAGCATATAAACAAGGATAAGATTAGTATTCAGGTTATATAGAGACCTATAATCACTAAAAAAAAAGACAACACAGTAGAAAAACTGACACAGTATATAACTGGATAGATCACAGAAAAGAAAAACCCAATAACTAATAAAAATAAGGAAAGAAGTACAGCCTCTGCCTATTGCCAGTAATTAGGAATATTAAGAATATTAAATATAAAAAAATGAAATGCACTTTCACACTTTTCAGGCTGGACAAAATTTAAAACTCACATTCAGGCACTGGAAAAAACATGAAACAAGAACCTTTATATAATACTAGTGGCAATGCAATTTGATACAACTAATTCAGAGAACATCTGGCAATATCTAGTAAAGCTGAATATTTGTATGCTACTTAATTTCACTTCTAGATTGTATACTCTGTGTGCTCAAGGAAATATACCACAAGCACATTCACTGAAGAATTCTAGCATGGAAAGTTGGAAACAACCTAAAGGCCCATTGTAGGGGAATAAATAAACTTAACTATGGATATAAAATGGAATCCTATCTGGCAGTTAAAACAAATAAATTGTTGAGGGACAAAAGGAAGTTGAAGAATGATACATACCTTTATAATACTATTTATATAAAGTTTAAACAAACACATGAAAAACATTAGATATTTTTATGGATAGCATGCTTAGTGAAAGCTAATAGTTAAAATACTCAGGCAATTTTTTTTTAGACTCCATTTCCAGCAATGGCAAAATTTCTTCACACAAATATTTCAAGCAAAGAAGCAACATGGATCGAATATACTTATCAACCCTATGCATTTTCCTGATTTCTAGTGCATTAATTATGCAGCATCATTAAAATGTTTGGTCCAAATATAAATATGTAAACCTTTACAAGAATTACAATTTATCTAACAGATTAAATTCTTAGAAGTACAATTATATCTCATATATCTCATAATTCTAAAGAATAAATACTCCATCAGATAAGCTTTACATATATACATTACATTTGTATTTTGGATAATCTAGTTTATAAAATGATGTCTTTTCTCTGCCTAATATATGTATAAGCAAGCAGATTTTGTAAATCAAATGATTAAAGATATAATAATTTTACTACATTTGTAGAGAGGAACTGTGTGATGAATTTTTTTTCTTAAATTCTCTTCTGTCTCACCAATTCTGGATTTTTTTTTTTAATTTAATTTAATTTATTTATTTTTACAGCAGGTTCTTATTAGTCATCCGTTTTATACACATCAGTGCATACATGTCAATCCTAATTGCCCAATGCATCACACCACCACCCCCACCACCCCGAATTCTGGATTCTTGTACAATCACTTTACAAGGCAAATCACACCAGTAATGAATTGATAATAAGAATGAAATACACGTAACTATCTGAATGGATGCATCAGCTCACTTAATACCTGGAATTTTACTTGGCTGAGATGCCATCAAGAAGTGAAGAAAATAAATCGTTGTTTTCTGGATGTAGTGGCATTATAATGCCATCTTTCATACTCAAAGATGATGCGTCTGCTATAGATTGTGATCGCTAGAGCATGTGCTGCTGTACAGACTGGTGGGCAACCGATAGTTCGGTCCACCCTCTGCACAGGAGAAACCCGTTCCTTAATTTGTGGTTTGAGCCATGGGCAGAACTGTCATTCTCCTCAGTTCTGCCTTTAGAGCCCCTGCTGGTCCCACTCTGGAAGGGCACGTACACCCCAAGCCTCGTTGTCCACAGGCCACAGCCATTTTCAACGCTCTCTTTAAGCTGTAGTTCTTATGTGCAGTAAACAGTGAGTGCTGACAAGAGATCAGGATATCCTAGGAGGCAGAAAGCATCAGGGGAGAGTCTTATAGATCGTGATCCTCGAAATGTGGATCGGAAACAGCATCACACAGAAACTTGTTGGAAATTTGCAGGCTTCACGTCATACCAAGTGAATCAGAAACTCTGAAGGTGGGGCCCGGAAATCTGGGTTTTAATAATTAGTTCCCCAGTAAATCTTATGCACACCAAAGATTGAGAACTACTGAGGTACAGAAATAGTAAAGAAGTTGGAAATTTACACAAGACATCTGAAAATAAGTTAGATTTGGCACTTACATGTAAAAATTATTATCCAATAAAATGATACTACACACACTCACATACACATTTTATTGATATTTAATGAAAATAATCTTTATTACTATGCCATACCTGCCATGAAAGAGATCTTGATTAAGAATAACCAAAAACGAGAAGAGATCCATAATAACCTATAACCTTGGAGAAAAATGCTTCAGTTAGGTGAAAATGGAGCAAAAAGTACACTGCCTGTTTTAGATGAAAGGAATATGTAATTGAAGTCTAAGATTCATTCTGCAAACATTTGAGTGTCCATTGTGTGTAAATTCTGTAGCATGGACACAGAAATATCTGCAAGACATACTGCTGAATGAAAAAGGGTAAATTGCAGAGTACTAGGAATATTATAGTTTTATTTATACCAACAAACCAAAAATTATATGTGCTTACTTCTCCAGACATTAGGGAGAGATGACAAAATAGATGACAAAAGACTTTCACTTTTTACTCTGCATTCTTCTCTATAATTGGATGTTTACGATAAGATGTAGTTATATCACTTCACAATTTATTTATACACAAAAAAATGAAAGAAGTCAACCAGGTATATGCTACAAAAGCCTACATGTCATAAAGATCTGGACTAGAGATTTTGGCAGTCAGAATTGATAGTTACAAGAAAAATCTCAAAGGAATATGGGATGGGTGATTATAGATGAGCAGTGAAACAGATGGAAGATCAAACATGACACCAGGGTTTCAAATCTGCATGACTGGAGGACAATGTACTCAGCAGCACATCAGAAGGCAGAGTGTAACAACAAGTAAGAGCTACAGCATCTCACTGGGAAAGTTATGCCTGGATTTCCTCATTTGTAAGTGGGAGTAATAATCATTACCCTGTAGGCTTCTTTTGAGATGAAGAAAAATAATGTGTGTAAAGTGCTTCATGCCTGGCCACATTCACGCTTAATAGCACCTATTTTAAGAGAACTGATTTAAGGGAGAAATTATATATTTGGTTTTAGACACGATGGATTTGAGGTAAAGACAGAACATGAGTGAATATGTGAACATGATCTCACTTCTCTAACTGTATTTGTACTAACTTTGCTGTTCTGCCTGCCCAGTCTTCACTAGGTCATGCTGCCACCAGGTGGCAGTAGACCATTTTACTAAAGCAAAAAGGTTAACGAAAGCTATAAGGTGATTAACTGGACATTATATTACAAAAAAAGTCACAATGTGTCTTTTAAAAACAAAAATGAGAATTTATGCAGTGTTACTGAATATCAACATTTAAATAATATAGATCCACCAGAGGGCAAACAGCAGAAGCAAGAAGAACTACAATCCTGCAGCCTGTGGAACAAAAACCACATTCACAGAAAGACAGACAAGATGAAAAGGCAGAGGGCTATGTACCAGATGAAGGAACAAGATAAAAACCCCCAAAACAAGTAAATGTGGTAGACATAGGCAAACTTCCAGAAAAATAATTCAGAATAATGATAGTGAAGATGATCCAGGACCTCGGAAAAAGAAAGGAGGCAAAGATCGAGAAGATGCAAGAATGTTTAACAAAGATCTAGAAGAATTAAAGAACAAACAGAGATGAACAATATAATAACTGAAATGAAAACTACACTAGAAGGAATCAATAGCAGAATAACTGAGGCAGAAGAATGGATAAGTGTCCTGGAAGACAGAATGGTGGAATTCACTGCTGCAGAACAGAATAAAGAAAAAAGTATGCAAAGAAATAAAGACAGCCTAAGAGACCTCTGGGACAACATTAAACACAATAACATTCGCATTATAGGGGTTCCAGAAGGAGAAGAGAGAGAGAAAGGACCCGAGAAAATAGTTGAAGAGATTATAGTCAAAAACTTCCCTAACATGGGAAAGGAAATAGCCACCCAAGTCCAGGAAGCGCAGAGTCCCATACAGGATAAACCCAAGGAGAAACATGCCGAGACACATAGTAATCAAATTGGTAAAAGTTAAAGACAAAGAAAAATTATTGAAAGCAGCAAGGGAAAAATGATAAATCACATACAAGGGAACTCCCATAAGGTTAACAGCTGATTTCTCAGCAGAAACTCTACAAGCCAGAAGGGAGCGGCATGATACTTAAAGTGATGAAAGGGAAGAAACTACAACAAAGATTACTCTACCTGGCAAGGATCTCATTCAGATTCGAAGGAGAAATCAAAAGCTTTACAGAAAAGCAAAAGCTAAGAGAATTGAGCACCAGCAAACCAGCTCTACAACAAATGCTAAAAAAACTTCTCTAAATGAGAAACACAAGAGAAGAAAAGGACCTAAAAAAACAAACCCAAAACAATTAAGAAAATGGTCATAGGAACATACATATCGATAATTACCTTAAACGTGAATGGATTAAGTGCTCCAACCAAAAGACACAGGCTTGCTGAATGGATACAAAAACAAGACTCATATATATGCTGTCTACAAGAGACCCACTTCAGACCTAGGGACACACACAGACTGAAAGCAAGGGGACGGAAAAAGATATTCCATGCAAATGGAAATCAAAAGAAAGCTGGAGTAGCAATACTCATATCAGATAAAATAGACTTTAAAATAAAGAATGTTACAAGAGACAAGGAAGGACACTACATAATGATCAAGGGATCAATCCAAGAAGAAGACATAACAATTATATATATATATGCACCCAACATAGGAGCACCTCAATACATAAGGCAACAGCTAACAGCTATAAAAGAGGAAATGGGGCTTCCCTGGTGGCACAGTGGTTGAGAGTCCACCTGCCAATGCAGGGGACACAGGTTCGTGCCCTGGTCTGGAAAGATCCCACATGCCACGGAGCGGCTGGGCCCGTGAGCCATCGCCGCTGAGCCTGCACGTCCGGAGCCTGTGCTCCGCAACGGGAGAGGCCACAGCAGTGAGAGGCCCACGTACCACAAAAAAAAAAAAAAAAGGAAATAGACAGTAACACAATAATAGTGGGGGACTTTAACACCTCACTTACACCAATGGACAGATCGTCCAAACAGAAAATTAATAAGGAAACACAAGCTTAAATGACACAATAGACCAGATAGATTTAGGTGATATTTATACGACATTCCATCCAAAAGAGCAGATTACACTTTCTTCTCAAGTGTGCACAGAACACTCTCCAGGATAGATCACATCTTGGGTCACAAATCAAGCCTCAGTAAATTTAAGAAAACTGAAATCTTACCAAGCATCTTTTCTGACCACAACGCTATGAGATTAGAAATGGACTACGGGGAAAAAAATGTAAAAAACACAAACACATGGAGCCCAAACAATAACCAAGAGATCACTGAAGAAACCAGAGAGGAAATCAAGAAATATCTAGAGACAAATGACAATGAAAACACAATGATCCAAAATCTATGGGATGCAGCAAAAGCAGTTCTAAGAAGGAAGTTTATAGCTATACAAGCCTATCTCAAGAAACAAGAAAAATGTGAAATAAACAATCTAACCTTACACCTAAAGGAACTAGAAAAAGAAGAACAAACAAAACCCAAAGTTAGCAGAAGGAAAGAAATCATAAAGATCAGAGCAGAAACAAATGAAATTGAAACAAAGAAAACAATAGCAAAGATCAATAAAACTAAATACTGGTTCTTTGAGAAGATAAACAAAATTGCCAAACCATTAGCCAGACTCATCAAGAAAAAGAGGGAGAGGACTCAAATCAATAAAATTAGAAATGAAAAAGGAGAAGTTACAACAGACACTGCAGAAATACAAAACATCCTAAGCACTCTATGCCAATAAAATGAACAACCTGGAAGAAATGGACAAATTCTTAGAGAGGTATAACCTTCCAAGGCTGAAGCAGGAAGAAATAGAAAGTATGAACAGACCAATCACAAGTAATGAAATTGAAACTGTGATTAAAAATCTTCCAACAAACAAAAGTCCAGGACCAGATGGCTTCACAGGTGTATTCTATCAAACATTTAGAGAAGAGCTAACACCCATCCTTCTCAGACTCTTCCAAAAATATGCAGAGGAGGGAACACTCCCAAACTCATTCTATGATGCCACCATCACCCTGATACCAAAACCAGAAAAGGTACTACTAAAAAAGAAAATTATAGACCAATATCACTAATGAATATAGATGCAAAAATCCTTAACAAAATACTAGCAAACAGGGCTTCCCTGGTGGCGCAGTGGTTAAGAATTTGCCTGCCAGTGCAGGGGACACGGGTTCGAGCCCTGGTCCGGGAAGATCCCACATGCCGCAGAGCAACTAAGCCCATGGGCCACAACTACTGAGCCCGTGTGCTGCAACTACTGAAGCCCATGTGCCTAGAGCCCGTGCTCCGCAACAAGAGAAGCCACCGCAATGAGAAGCCCGTGCACCGCAACGAAGAGTAGCCCCCGCTCGCCGCAACTAGAGAAAAGCCCGCGCACAGCAACGAAGACCCAAGGCAGCCAAAAAACAAAAAAAAGAGTACTAGCAAACAGAATCCAACAACACATTAAAAGGATCATACACCATGATCAAGTGGGATTTATCCCAGGGATGCAAGGATTCTTCAATATACGCAAATCAGTCAATGTGATACACCATATTAACAAACTGAAGAATCAAAACCATATGATCATCTCAATAGATGCAAAAAAAGTTTCTGACAAAATTCAACACCCATTTATGATAAAAATTCTCCAGAAAGTGGGCATAGAGGGAACCTACCTCAACATAATAAAGGCCATATGTGACAAACCCACAGCAAACATCATTCTCAATGGTAAAAAACTGAAAGCATTTCCTCTAAGATCAGGAAAAAGACAAGGATATCCACCCTCACCACTATTATTCAACATCGTCTAGGAAGTCCTAGCCATGGCAATCAGAGAAGAAAAAGAAATAAAATGAATACAAATTGGAGAAGAAGAAGTAAAACTGTCACTGTTTGCAGATGACGTAATACTATACATAGAGAATCCTAAAGATGCCACCAGAAAACTACTAGAGCTAATCAATGAATTTGGTAACGCTGCAGGATACAAAATTAATGCTCAGAAATCTCTTCCATTCCTATACATTAACAATGAAAAATCTGAAAGAGAAATTAAGGAAGCACTCCCATTTACCATTGCAACAAAAAGAATAAAATACCTAGGAATAAACCTACCTAGGGAGACAAAAGACCTGTATGCAGAAAACTATAAGATACTGATAAAAAAATTAAAGATGATACCAACAGATGGAGAGATATACCATGCTCCTGGATTGGAAGAATCAATATTGTGAAAATGACTATACTATGCAAAGCAATCTACAGATTCAATGCAATCCCTATCAAATTACCAATGGCAGTTTTTACAGAAATAGAACAAAAAATCTTAAAATTTGTATGGAAACACAAAAGACCCCGAATAGCCAAAGCAGTCTTGAGGGGAAAAAAAGGAGCTGGAAGAATCAGACTCCCTGACTTCAGACTATACTACAAAGCTATAATAATCAAGACAATATGGTACTGGCACAAAAGCAGAAATATAGATCAATGGAACAAGATAGAAAGTCCAGAGATAAACCCACGCATCTATGGTCAACTAATCTATGACAAAGGAGGCAAGGATATACAATGGAGAAAAGACAGTCTCTTCAATAAGTGGTGCTGGGAAAACTGGACAGCTACATGTAAAAGAATAAAATTAGAACACTCCCTAACACCATGCACAAAAATAAACTCAAAATGGATTAGAGACCTAAATGTAAGACCGGACACTATAAAACTCTTAGAGGAAAACCTAGGAAGAACACTCTTTTACATAAATCACAGCAAGATCTTTTTTGATCCACCTCCTAGAGTAATGGAAATAAAACCAAAAATAAACAAATGGGACCTAATGAAACTTAAAAGCTTTTGCACAGCAAAGGAAACCATAAGCAAGACGAAAAGATAACCCTCAGAATGGGACAAAATATTTGCAAACGAATCAACGGACAATGGATTAATCTCCAAAATATATAAACAGCTCATGCAGCTCAATATTAAAGAAACAAACAACCCAATCCAAAAATGGGCAGAAGACCTAAATAGACATTTCTCCAAAGAAGACATACAGATGGCCAAGAAGTACATGAAAAGCTGCTCAACATCACTAATTATTAGAGAAATGCAAATCAAAATTACAATGAGGTATCACCTCACACCAGTTAGAATGGGCATCATCAGAAAATCTACAAACAACAAATGCTGGAGAGGGTGTGGAGAAAAGGGAACCCTCTTGCACTGTTGGTGGGAATGTAAATTGATACAGCCACTATGGAGAACAGTATGGAGGTTCCTTAAAAAACTAAAAATAGAATTACCCTGTAACCCAGCAATCCCACTACTGGGCATATACCCAGAGAACACCATAATTCAAAAAGACACATGCACCCCAACGTTCATTGCAGCACTATTTACAATAGCCAGGACATGGAAGCAACCTAAATGCCCATCGACAGACGAATGGATAAAGAAGATGTCGTACATATATACAATGGAGTTGTACTCAGCCATAAAAAGGAACGAAATTGGGTCATTTGTAGAGACGTGGATGGATCTAGAGAGTGTCATACAGAGTGAAGTAAGTCAGAAAGAGAAAAACAAATATCGCATATTAACACATATATGTGGAACCTAGAAAAATGGTACAGATGAACCGGTTTGCAGGGCAGAAATTGAGACACAGATGTAGAGAACAAACGTATGGACACCAAGCAGGGAAAGCAGCGGGGGGTGGGGCTGGTGCGATGAATTGGGAGATTGGGATTGACATGTATACACTGACGTGTATAAAATGGATGACTAATAAGAACCTGCTGTATAAAACAATAAATAAATTAAGTAAAGAAAAGAAAAGCAGGATGTGTTTATACACACTCTTGAATATTTATAAAACATTTGTGGAAGGTTACCCAACACTGTTTTGTACAGTTTATTTTTTGATTGTGTGTATGTATTACATTTTTCCTAAAGAAAAAAAAGTTTAAATAATATAGATGTCAATCAAAATTGAGGGAAATCAACCTGTTAATAGATGTGGTGTCTCCACGAATGTTTCCTCATTTCATTTACTGGAGTCTTATTCTATCCACTCTGCTGCCTCACTGACTGGCATGCAGTAGGACACTCATAATTCCAATCAGAGGGAGGTAATTTCCTCCTACGTTTTTTAAAAGGGAAAACCCATCCTTAGTAACTGCTGGCTAAGGTTTACAAAATTTAACAAACAATTTCTTTCCCCAATGTCTCCCTAAAATCCAGGACAGCTGGCCTTAAACCACAGTAGACAGACCCTAAAAAAACAAACTCCTAAAACCAGTCCCAGAAAAACACATGGATCTTCCATGTGGGAAAGTGGGTAGATCAACTTGACCCATAGCCACCATGGGGAAAGTGCCCTGGGCGCCTCCCCTGGTGGAATGCAGGCTAGGGGTATTTTTATTGTTGTCATCACAGTTACACACGTTATCAGGGATAAACCCACCTATTGTCCTCACCAGTGTGGTTTGGGAGGATCAGTGACACTAACATTTTTGCAAAATAACTACAGTTTGCAGGGTACGCTCATAATCACATTTAGCCATTTATGGTGCCTAAATGTAAGGCTTGGAATCATAACCCCTCGAGCTATGGAAGTTCTATATGGCTCGCCTGCATTGATCTGTGTTTCAGCAACATTGCCAGGAAAGCCAATATCCAGTTCCTTATGGTCCAGGCAATCATGTCCCTTCCCCTCTATAAAAATCTCCTTAGGCTCAGCATCCCCCTTGGCTTGCAGTAAATGAACGCTGTCACTTTTCCCCACTCCCCTACCATGATAAGGACAAAATAATAATAATAATACTGCTCCGTGTATTTTCTTATTCTTTCCTTCCTTTCCATTTTCCCCACCACAAACTTTGTCCAATGCATCATCACTATTTGGACCCTGGTAATATTTTGCTATCTCTTATCTTTAATCTTAATAGCTTCCACTTCCAGATCACACACAAGGAGCCAGGCACTGTTGCTACAAGTTGTATGTACATCACCTCAGTCTCTCTCCCCCTTGCTTACACCACCACCACTAGATTAATCATCTGAAAATATGACCTGCGACATCTCACTGGTACATACACATTAAAAAAGTTTTAAGGTGGGCTTCCCTTTAAGGTGGCGCAGTGGTTGAGAGTCTGCCTGCCGATGCAAGCGACACGGGTTCGTGCCCCGATCCGGGAAGATCCCACATGCCGCAGAGTGTCTGGGCCCGTTAGCCATGGCCGCTGAGCCTGCGCGACCGGAGCCTGTGCTCCGCAACGGGAGAGGCCACAACAGTGAGAGGCCTGCGTACGGCAAAAAAAAAAAAAAAAAAAGTTTTAAGGGTTCCCTTTGCTTATGGACGAAAATCCTTATTAACCTGGAATTCCAAGCCCACCTCCATCTAGATGCCATCCATTTCTTCAATCTTATCTTCCCTACATCAACTGTGCTCCAGCTAAACACATCCTCTCACCGTTGTCGGTGGTAGCATTACTTAAACCTGCCTACCCACGATTCCCACAGTTCTCAGCCTCTACCCCTCTGGTTTGGAATGGAGCACACAAAAGCTAGTGCTGCACAGTTTTACTTTTTATTTTTAGATTATTCCCTGTGTTCACCTGAGGCTGCAGGCTTTCCTGGCACAGAGACTGAGTCTGATAACACCACATCTGCCTTTTGGAGCAGTTAAATAAATACTTGTTGATGAACAGTTAACACATTGTACCTCAATGTGGGCATCTTATATAGTCTTTTGGTTTATACTGAATGTTGGACTTTAGATAACACCTGTGTTTTCACGTAACCTTTTATCTGTGCTTGCCACAGTGCATGGAGGGTAAAGCACTTAAGAGAGAAGCCTTATCTGCTCTGGGCCAGTTGCAGCACAGATTCGAATGTTAATTGGCCTCAGACCACAGATTCCAATCTGACCGCTCTCTTCTCCCAAAGAGGAAAAACACTTCCACATGAATGTAGAGACCAAAACTGAGGCTGACTCTTCTGTTCTCCAAAACACAAGCATGTCAGGTCTGCACACATGAAAACCGTGTGTGATAAACTGACAATGTCACATCCAGTATCTGAAGTATGACTTGCAGTCACAGAGGAAACAGGAAATTCCTTGCGTGGGTCATTTGATAAAGCTTTTTTGTTGCTATTATTCACCTTTATAGTCATCACAAAAGGGGCTTTTGAAGGAATTTTCTTAGGGAGGAAGTAAGGTGAATTGGTACTTTCCCCACTGAGGAAGGTATGTACCGTGTGTTTATGAAAGAATCTGATTGTAACCTGAATCCACTTCCCTGAGTCTAGTCATCAAAAGTATGCAATTCCTCACAAAAGGTTTACAAAGAATACAGCAAAGTTCAGATGGGCATTTAATCTCAAGGCAGTGTTTTTGCTTCACAACAATTCCCGACTGTGTAAAAGGAAGTAAAAGCTAATATTAATGTCTCTTTTAAAATAAAAAACAAGATGTACACATATATTATGGTATTTCCAATCATCAAGCCTGAGATAAAAGTGTAAATTTTAATCTGTCTGCTTTGTTTTTGTACAACATTTGTGATAATGTTTGTCCTAGAAACTAGAGGAATATGGGTTAGAGTTGAAAGCATTAACCATTAAATAGTTTCTACCTTTGTCCCATCCAAAGAAAGTATATGCAGTTGATTTTATAATTCCTAGGGAAATGCTTTACTTCACAAAACACCACAAATGTTCATTCGGATTCCTTATATCAATAAGCTTTGGGGTAGTAGCGTTTATTTTTAAAAGTTATATGGGTCACTAATTTCAGAGTGACAGCCCCACTTAGTTTCCTACCAAAAAAATAGTTATCTACTTTCATGAATCATTTCCTTTCTCATTCCAAGACAAAAATAAAAGGAACTTTTAAATTCACTTAACTTTAAAGAATTTTAATTTCTGGTGTCATGAATGATATTATCTCATCCCACTTTATTTAAGCCACTGAGTATCCTTTAAAAAGCTACAAAATAACTTGTTCTTTGGGACCACTTTCATGGAATAAACAAGACCAAACATTTGACTCTAATCAGCTGGTAGTCCCTGTGTGCACCTGCTCTGGATGGGTTAATAATGCTATGCTTTGGACTTGCAGCCCAGTCTGCATTTACTGGATACAGGTTTCTCATACAAAAAGAAAAAATGAGGAGTATCTGTCTTCTTTTTTGCCAATATCGGAGGTGATATTCAAAGTATTTTATGACTGATACAGCACAGGTGCCCACTATTAGAACAGACACCAGCAAAACCAGAGGTTCACATCCACGTTTCAGCCGTGGTACTTATCATTTTAACACTAAAGGATGTACTGTGTCATCCCTTACTTTCATTAAATCCTTTATCCAAATAAAAGATAGTAAACATCTTTAACATATCTTAACCTTCTTATTACCCTACAGGGTAATATTGATATAATTTTCTATGTGCTTTATAAGCTGAAATATATCAGTAATATCTACTTCATAATACCTATACGGAGAACAGGTGAAAAAAGCAAAAGAGGAAAAGGAGGGTGTATTCCCTTTCCTTTGAGAAGCTTAGAGTATCGAGGGTGGGATAAAAGACCTTTTTAACTGAGTAATAACTCAAAAAGAAAGTGATAAAACAGAAAGAACATTTAATCACCAAGGGTGTACCGCCAGAGATATGAACAACTAACAGTGAGTCAGCGATGGGAGCCTTCTTAAAGAAAATACACGTTAAGTGTATTTTCTTAAGTGAATACGGATTTGGAAAAGATGAGAAATCCAAAGACATGAAGGGCAAGGGCATGTGCACAAGTAAAGAACCAACAAGGTGTCTGTGAGCAGATTGGTTTGGTGGGCAACAGCGGGGGAGAAGGGTCCATTAAAGGAAGAAACAAGAAAACCATTTCTTTGATGTTTATAGGTAATTCCATGTGGAAACTACTAACTCCATGGAAGAAGTAGATCTTCAGCAAAATTCAAAAAGTTCATTAGGAGGATAAGATATTGCATTTAAGATTTAGCATGGTAGAGAATATTAAGTTTGGGGCACACCAGCAAAAATGATAGAAAATTTTGACTTGTTCTTTAAAAATTATTTAAACAATAAATTTAAGAGATGACAGTATGAAGGGTGGGAACAAGGAAGAATTCTTCTGTGGGAGGAACACAGGAGAGTTGATCAGTTTAGAGCTGGAAAGAAATTTTTATCTGGGCCCATGGGTAAATCTTTGAAACTCACTGTAAATGTGTTTGAAAGAGTACATGCACTTTTCTGGGAAAAGAATCCATCATTTCATTAAATTCTCAGTGATGCCTGTGACAGAAAATACTCATCTTCCTCAGTAAGGCTAAGTGTTTTTTCCAGGTTCACACAAGAGCTGGTGACAAAGCTATAACCAGAGTCTACCACCATAAAATTCATTCACTCATTCATTTTTCATTCAACAATTGCAACCATTCATTCAAGCACCTACACTGTGCCAGGCACAGTTCTAGTTGGTAGAATTACAGCAGTCAATGAAAGAAACAATAAGCGCCGCCTCTGTGGAGCTCACGTACTAATCGGGAAAGACAGCAATAAACAAAATAAATGAGTTACTATATAGTGTGTTCGAAGGTGATAAGTGCAAAGGAGAAAGAAAAAAGAAGCAAAAGAAGGAAGAGGGAGAGTGCATTTTTAAAATCACTCTTAGTAGGCGGCAGTAATTCCAGAGGGTTTTCCTGTGTGTTCCTAAAGTCAAAGTAATCAGAATAAATAGAGCTGTGGAGAAAAACTGAACTGAATCTTTGAGAGAAGTAAATGAGTGAGGATCATAATCCACTCTAGGATTGAAGCCAAGATCCAGGTTTTTCAACTGCAGTTTGGCCAAGATCTATCAGTAGTTTTTTTTTCTAATTAAGGAATAAACAGTGTCCATCAATTCCACTCATTTCTATCACTGATGTTTATGGAAATGCAAAACACCAGGAGCTATGAGTATCCTCCAAGGGTCTTCTTGGAAGCAATGGCTCGTTAGCCAAAGAAAAGTGAGCAATCTGTTTAAAGGCAAGAGCACCATTTTATGAAAAATAACTATACACAGAACAGAAATAATATTTTTGATTCTAATAGAATAAATAATGTAGGATTTGTTCATAGATATCTCTTAAATCCATATAAAAATCAAAATGTTTAAATGAAATTGTTTTTCACATTTGGCAAACATACAATGAAAAACAAAATCTCTACTAATCTTTATCCATATGTGGCAGAGACACACACATATATGTGGATGTGGATGTGTAAGTGTGTGTGTGTGTGTGTGTGTGTGTGTGTGTGTGTGTGTATGCCTGCAGCTACCATCACAGATGTGCACTAATTTCACTGCCTTTTTAGGGGTTTAAATGAAGCAGGTATTCCCAGGCAGACAAAGAGTGAGACAAAGAGTTCACTAAAGGTCAGAAAAAACAGTTTTTTTCTTTTTTAATAATTTGACCCTGTGCACCCAGCTACCCACTAAAGATGATATCATTAATAATAACCAATAATAATGCTAGCATAAATAACCAAAGTTTATAACCTATGTAAATGCCAACCACTGGACTTTGAAATGGTAGAAGCTGAACACGTCCACAAATCCTTGTCAAAAGGAAAGCCAGAAGCAGTGGCAGAAAATACACCTTTTGTTTTCAGTGTCAACAAGCTATTTGTCAGGAAACAAAAGGAAGGCTCTGCCAGCCCTGGAGGATTTTTCTGAACCTGAAAATTGGTTTTCTGCTTGTTTTTGCTCAGAGTTAGAGGAAAAGACAGTTGCACAAGTATATTAAAGCTTCACTCCTGGGAACTGTTATGAGGAAAGGTTGCTGAGAAAAGCAAAACTGTCCCTCACCTGCCGCACACACACCAGGGCCACTTAACTTCCTCCAGGGCCTGTTTCCAACCCCAGTTTGCCTAAGAATGCCAGGAAGAATGTGTACAAGGCAAATGCCCCCAGGCCTGAGGTGGAGCTCAGGATGCTGCAGGTTCCAAAGCCCAGCCCACAATTCAGAGGCTTGGAACCAGGTACCATGGTCTGAGAAGTACAGCCCTGTTTTCTGAGTAGAAAGCCTTTCTCTTATGTCTGTATCATCGACCCCAAACCTTTGTTCTCTCGGGTCTACTCTGCCCCACACTGGACTTCACTCTCTCATTTTCAACCCATCCAACAAGTTATAAATTCAGTCCAAACTTTATGCAAAAGTTGTGAAGAGCAAAGATTTAAGTACAATCTAGAATGGAAAACAAGTTCAAACATGTGTCAGAAATCTCTGTTCTTGGAAATTTATATCCTCTCCCCTGAGGAGAAAATTTCCCATCACCTCTTTTCCCTCAGGTCCAGGGCCACCTGCTTTTACAACAAAATACCCTCTGCTTTTGTATGCAAAGCAATTTGGTTCTGGGCCTCCTTCTGGATACTCCAATAGACATTAAATTATTCTGTCCTATAAAGGCCCATCCACTCCAGGTCTTGATTCTCATCAGCACCAACAGTCAGAGTTTTGTAAATAGAATTTTTTTCAGCACATCAAATCCTTGGGCAGAGCATCTCTCACACCATAGCCCATATCAGAGGGTGGAGATGTAGTTATGCATTCTCTTGCTGACAAAGACACACCCAAGCATAAGGGTGAAGGGGCAAAGTTTCGTCCAGTTACAATTTATGCTTTAAATAATGCAACTTTATTAAAATAATGAATTTCTTGAATTAGGTTAAAATATTTGCTGTCTCAAAGTATCTTCATAGGGGATAAACTCCAATGATACACAATGTAAATATTACTTATAAATAGCACATAAGCTATTTGTACACAAGTATGTGTTCTAAGAAGCTGAAATATGCCCTGCGTGGATGGCCACCTTACTAATTAGCCAATTGCAATTCAATAAGGTATCATTTCATAATTTGGGTGATACAAAGACTTTTCCAGCTACTAAAACACTATGCTAACTTCTTGGCCTGGGATTAATTGAAGAACTCAGTGAAATACAGAGTACACTAAACTCTGACCTGTCAGTTGTGTCCCAGAAAAGAGATTTTTAAATCTTACACATTTGAAAAGACTTGCTGTTGGAATGAGAGCACAGGACAGGAATACCCTAGAGCTTCAGGATTGGGGCCCTCAATAAGAATGAGGGGCAGGTTTTGGCGAGAATGAGTGATGGTAGATTTATTATATGAGACACCTCCTTCTCATTTAATTCCTACTCCTCCTTTGGATTGCAGCTCAAGCCTCTTGGGCTAGGAAATCCTTGTCTCCTTACAATACTTGTAAGTGCCAAGAGAGCAAAACCCTATCTTTCTGCTCATCACTGCAATGCTCAGAGCCTAGCACAACACCTGGTATTAAATATATTCTCAATAAGTCCGCCTGCCAATGCAGGCGACACAGGTTCGTGCCCCGGTCCGGGAAGATCCCACATGCGTGGAGCGGCTGGGCCCGTGAGCCATGGCCGCTGAGCCTGAGCGTCCGGAGCCTGTGCTCCGCAACGGGAGAAGCCACAACAGTGAGAGGCCCGCGTACTTCAATAAAATATATATATATATAGGGCTTCCCTGGTGGCACAGTGGTTGAGAGTCCGCCTGCCAATGCGGGGGACACAGGTTCGTGCCCCAGTCTAGGAAGATCCCACATGCCGTGGAGCGGCTGGGCCCGTGAGCCATGGCCGCTAAGCCTGCGCGTCCGGAGCCTGTGCTCCGCAACGGGAGAGGCCACAACAGTGAGAGGCCCGCGTACTGCAAAAAAAAAAAAAAAAAAAAAAAAAAAAAAAAATATATATATATATATATATATATATATATATATATATATATACTCTCAATAAATACCATGAATGAATGAACAAATTATTATTTGGGGATATGAGTCTTACCAAATTAAAGTGAGTCTTACAAAGTTAAAGCTGACCAAATAACTTCAAAAAATAGATCATTATTATAGAGAGAATTGTCTGAAGGTTTGGAACAGAGAGCAAAAGAATAAGTCAGATTTTATCAGTCATGAATATCCTCATAGCCAATCAGATGATCACAGTCCTATAAAAAAGGTGACAATAACAACAATCACCATAAGGATAACATTTGGATTTCACTTCACAATTCACAGTGTCATCACCTACGTCATGGCACTCATTCTCACGGCAAATCTTGGGGTCGTCAGAGCAGGTGCTTCAATATCCCCATTTTGTGGAGGAGGAAACTGGAGCCGGGAGAAATTGCATAACCTGATCGGGTCATGCAGAGAGCAACCAGTGCCAGTGTGTTGGTAGATGTCCAAAGCAGTTAGGTATGACCTCTCTAAAACTGTGCAGAATGTGGAGTAGGAAATGTGGACTTGTTCTCAAATCAAAATTTTACTCTACAGAGTGGGTCAGAAATATAAAGAAACGATTGCATAAAGAGGAGTATCAGGTTGAAACTATTATAAAAAGACATTTTAAAATTTTTACCTAAATTCTTAGAAAACTGCCCCACAAGGTGGTCTTAGTAGAAAACAGGATGTCTGGGGACACACCCCTTTCATTGTGAATAGATAAGTTCTCTTGTAGCTATCTCCCAGAGAGAATGCTAAACAGAGTGAACCATTGCTTTGGACTACTGTAACAAATCATATACTTTCATTTTTTAAATTTCCCTTCAACTTCACTGATTTCCCACCAAAAAAAAAAAAAAAGAAAATCACATGAGGATATTTACCCTTCTTTCTTTGACATTCTGCCTAAAAAATATTATATACAACACAAAGTATTGTTCACTTTCAATAGTTTTGACTTACTAAGAGCCAACTTATTAAAAATGTTCCCACAGGGACTCCCCTGGTGGTCTAGTGATTGAGACTTTGCCTTCCAATGCAGGGTGTGCAGGTTCGATCCCTGGTCAGGGAACTAAGATCCCATATGCCTTGCGGCCAAAAAACCAAAACAGAAAACAGAAAAAAATATTGTAACAAATTCAGTGAAAGACTTTAAAAATGGTCCACATCAAAAAAATCTTTTAAAAATATGTTCCCACAGAATAACAGAGTATACTTTTTTAAAGTTAAACACGAATTCCTGTTTGTTGTTCAGAGGTAGGCTCGGTTGCATAAGGATCAAAGCTAGAAAATGGAAAGCAAAATAAGATTCAAATACATATTTAAATAAGTAAAACAATCCTAAAATTACAGATGGGATTGCAAATAATGAATTATGAAGCTTAAAGCAGCTTTTCTACACTATCAACCAAAAAACTGATTAAACATCTCAAAAATAAAACCAAATTATCACTTATTCTTTCTATAGAAAATGATATTACAAAATCATTTTCACATGAAGAGCCAATCAAAGAAAATGAAGTTAAAAGAAAGCAGGGGAAAACTTTATAGAGAATGTAGTTCATTAATATCTTACTATAGTTATAATGTTTATTATTTGTCAGCTTCTTTAAATAATTTGTAGTGATTTCACCTTCTGTTCTTGATAAATATTCCCCTTCTTACCAAAGTTTGTCTACATAATTTTGAATTCTATTTTTAAAGAGAACCTCCCCCTCCAGACTATATAAGCTATAGGCCTATGAAACCTAGATCCACCCATGTTCAGAAATATTTTCTTAGACAGAAAATCTCAATGACAAGACACAAGTTTCCCACCTCCTTTAGTTTCCATGTACATACTCATAACATTTTTAAACTTTGCGTTATAGTAATTTTCAAACACAGTCCAAAGTGCAGAGAATAGTTTAATGACCCACTTTTACCCAACAGCCAACTTTAATAATTATCAACATTTTTTAAATCTTATTTCTTGTAGCACAGGCATACCTTGGAGATACTGAGGGTTTGGTTCCAGACCACTGAAATAAAGTGAATATCACAATAATAAAGCGAGTCACATGGATTTTTTTGGTTTCCCAGTACATATAAAAGTTATGTTTACACATTGTAGCATATTAAGTATGCGATAGCATTATGTGTACAAAAACAATGTAATACCTTAATTAAAAAATACTTTATTGATTTAAAATTCTAACCATCATCTGAGCCTTCAGTGAGTTGTAATCTTTTTGCTGGGGGAGAGTCTTGCCCCCATGTTAATTGCTGCTGACTGATCAGGGTGGTGGTTACCGAAGGCTGGGGCAGTTGTAGCAATTTCTCAAAATAAGACAACAGTGAAGTTTCCCACATCGATGGACTCTTCCTTTCATGAACGATTTCTCTGTAGCATGCAATGCTGTTTGATAGCATTTTACCCACAGAATTGCTTTCAAATTTGGAGTCGACCCTCTCAAACTCTGCTGCTGCTTTATCAACTAGGTTTATGTAATACTCTAAATCTTTTGTTGTCATTTCAACAATCTTCATAGCATCTTCACCAGAAGTAGATTCCACTTTCTTTGCTCATCCTTAAGAAGCAACTCCTCATCCATTAATGTTTTATCATGAGATTGTAGCAATTAAATCACATCTTCAGGCCCCCTTCTAATTCTGGTTCTCTTGTTATTTCTACCACATCTGCAGTTCCTTCCTCCACTGAAGCCTTGAACCCCTCAAAGTCATCTATGAGGGTTGGAATCAACTTCTTTCCAACTCCTTTAATGTTGATATCTTGATCTCTTCCCATGAATCACAAATGTTCTTGATGGCATCTAAAATGGTGAATCCTTTCCAGAAGGTTTTCAGTTTACTGTGCCCAGATCCATCAGAGGAACCACTATCTACGGCAGCTGTTGCCTTATGAAATGTAGTTCTTAAATAATAAGACTTGAAAGTAGAAATTACTCCTTGATCCATGGGCTGCAGAATTGATGTTGTATTAGCAGACATGAAAACAAAATGAATCTCATTGTACATCTCCATCAGAGCTCTTGGGTGACCAGGTGCATTGTCAATGAGCAGTAATATTTTGAAAACAATCCTTTTTTCTGAGCAGCAGGTCTCTAAAGTGAGCTTTAAATATTCTGTAAACCATGTTGTAAACAGATGTGCTGTCATCCAGGCTTTGTTGTTCCACTTATAAAGCACAGGCAGAGTAGATTTAGCATAATTCTTACGGGCCCTAGGATATTTGGAATGGAAAATGTGTGCTGGCTTCAACTTAAAGTCACGAGCTACATTAGCCCCTACCTAACAAGAGAGTCAGCCCATCCTTTCAAACCATTTCTCCTATCTAGCTATGAAAGTCCTAGATGGCATCTTCTTCCCACCGAAGGCTACTTCATCTTCATTGAAAATTTCTTGTTTAGTTCAACCACCTTCATTAATTATCTCAGCTACATCTTCTGGACAACTTGCTACAGCTTCTACATCAGCACTTGCTGCTTCCCCTTGCATTTTTAGGTTATGGAGATGGCTTCTTTCTTTAAGCCTCATGAATCAACCTGTACTAGCTTCAAAGTTTTCTTCTGCAGCTTCCTCGCCTCTCTCAGTCTTCGTAGAACTGAAGAGAGTTAGAACTTTGCTCTGGATTAGGCTTTGGTTTAAGGAAATGTTGTGGCTGGTTTGATCTCTGTCTAGACCACTAAAACTTTCTCCATATGAACAGTAAGGTGGTTTTGCTTTCTTATCATTTGTGTGTTCACTGAAGCAGTACTTTTAATTCCCTTCAAGAACTTTTTCTCTCTGTTCACAATTTGGCTAACTGTTTGGCACAAGAGGCCCAGCTTTCAGACTATCTTGGCTTTCAACGTGCCTTCCTCACTGAGTTTAATCATTTCTAGCTTTTTATTTAAAGCAAGAGACATGCAACTCTTCCTTTCACTTGAACACGTAGAGGTTATTATGGGGTTATTAACTGGCCTAACTTCAATATAGTTGTGTCTCAAGGAATAGGGATGCTTGTTGGAGGAGAGGGAGAGAAATGAGGGAACAGCCGGTTGGTGGAGTAGTCAGAACACATACAACGTTTATCAAGTTCTCTGTTTTATATGTGGTACGTGGAGCCCCCAACAATTACAATAGTAACATCAAAGATCACTGATCACAGATCACTGTAATAAATGTATTAATAACAATAAAGTTTGAAATGCAGCATGAATTACAAAAATGTGACACAGAGGCACGAAGTGAGCAAACGCTGTTGGAAAAATGGCACCAACAGACTTACTCAAAACAGGGTTTCCAATATTTGGTGGGAAAATTGGAGTAAAAAAAAAAGAACTACAAAAATTTCAATGGTTTTATGTTGTTTTTAAAAATGATATTTTATAATCAACTAACTTTTAAAATCAGATTCTTTATATTCTTTAGAAACTAAACAAATAAATTTTAAAATGTTTTAAATGCTGAGAAATATCTAAAGGAAAAACGTTAAAATAAATAAACATTTACTGAGGCCTACTCTGATACTATGCTTGCTTTTACAAATTTACATTATAATTGGAAAAACATGTAGATCAGTATAAAAAGAAAAAAAAGTCAAAACATTTACACTACCTAACCATATCATACATCATTTTGATGTCAGATAATTGGAGAAATACATTTTAAGAGCAATGTATTGTGAAGTGTTTCATAATTGACATGTATGATGAATATGTCAATGTTGCAGAAAAAATTTCACATATAGTGGCTGATAAGGCAGAGACCATGAAAAAAAAAAAAAAGACTAGTGCTGTGTATTGCCTGAAATATATAACTATACTTCTACTTTCAAATTAAAGTGCTATTTTTAGGAGTTTGATTTGACAAATGAAAAACAAGGATTTTTCTGCCTTATAATTTCTCTATGCTGCCTACAATCTTCACGTCCATTGTATGTAATTAACTGAAATTAAATTACAGCAGTAATCATGTCACTTGAAAAGAAATCCCTGATAACAAAAATAAGATTGCAAAACTGTTTAACATAAATTTTCTAAGCAAACGTATACATATCTTCCTAGTGCTTTTTCAAAACTGTACCAGAGAGCCCCTTTAAAAATAATAGAAAAAAGAAGAACAAATTGAACCTAAGAGACAGATGGAAAGAAATAATAAAAACAACAGTGGAAAAAACAAAAAATAGAAAAAATCCACAAGACAAAAATTGATTTTTTTCAAAGATTAATAAAAGGTATAACCCTCTAGCAATATTGTTCAAGGAAAAAACAAATTATCAATATCTGCAGTTAAAGGGACCATCACAGATTCCCAAAGACATTAAAATAACAATAAAGGACTATTGTTAACAACTATATGTCAATAAATCTGACAACTTGGATGAAATAGACATGTCCCTTGATAAATACATCTTACCCAACTAACACAAGGAGAAATATAAACTTTTAATAACCTTACATTCATTAAAGAAATTGTATTCATAATTTAAAACCTTCCCACAAAGGAAACTCCATGTCCCCAAGGCTTTACAGGTGAATTCTACCAAAATTTAAGGAAGAAATAATATCAATCTTACATACAAACCGTTTCAGAAAATACAAGAAGAAAGGATATTTTCCAATTTATTTTATAAAGCCAGAATTACTGTGATATCAAAATCAGATATTTCAAGAAAACTACAGATAAATATCTCTCATTAGCCCAGATGCAAAACCTTTAAAATATATTAGTAAATTAGATCCAAATATATATATATATATATATATATATATATATATATATATATATATCTCACAAATCAAGTGGGGCTTATTCCCACTTGGGGATAAAGAAAGTTGATTTATATTTAAAATTCAATGTAACTGACCATGTTAATGGACTAAAAATAAAAACTACATAACCTAACATCACAGTCAATGGTGAAATAAGAACAGGATAGAGATACAAGTAGTTATATACCTTGTAAGAGGCAAAGTGTGCAGCTAAAGCCCAGTAAGTTTAACTATCTACTAAGATAGAATGCCACTAATTCTCAGAAGAATGTGACAGAATCTAGAGTAGCTGCAAGAATGTCCTGTATTCAACCAAAAATTAGCAGTATTGCAAAGAAACAGGAAAGTGTGATCCACACTCAAGAAGAAAATGCAGTCAATAGAAATTAACTCCAAGTAGGCCCGGATATTGGGTTTAAAAATGGGCAAAAGACTTGGACAGACACTTCACAAAAGGAGGTATAAGACTGGCCAACACCCACAGGAAACGGTGCTCAACTTCATTAGTCATTAAGGAAGTGCAAATTTAAACCACAGTGAGATATTTATACCCAGTAGAAGGGCTAACATTAAAAAGACCAAGAATATCAAACACTGGCAAGATACAAAGCATCCCTCATATGTTGTTGTAAGAGTGTAAAATAGTACAACACTTTGAAGAACTATTTGGCAATATCTTATAAAGTTACCCATACATTGACCCTATGACACAGCCATTCCACTCTTGGGTATTTACTTAAGAAAAATGAAATCATGTCCACAGATAGACTTGCACAAAAATACTGATAGCAGGGCTTCCCTGGTGGCGCAGTGGTTGAGAGTCCGCCTGCCGATGCAGGGGACACGGGTTCGTGCCCCGGTCCGGGAGGAGCCCACATGCCGCGGAGTGGCTGGGCCCGTGAGCCATGGCCGCTGAGCCTGTGCGTCCGGAGCCTGTGCTCCGCAACGGGAGAGGCCACAACAGTGAGAGGCCCGCGTACCAAAAAAAAAAAAAAAATACTGATAGCAGCTTTACTCATGATGGGCAAAAATGGGAAACAGCCCAAATATCCATCAAAGCGAAAATGAAAAGGCAAATTGTGGTACAGCATACAGTGAACTAGGACTTAACACTAAAAATCAAACTAATGGTAATACAACAACATGGCTGAGTCCCAAAACCATTATATTGAGCAAAAGAAGCAAGACACAAAAAAATAAATGTAGGACTGCACTTATGTGAAGTGCCAGAATGGGCAAAACTAAGAAATCACAACAGTGTTTGTCCAGGGGCAAGGGAAGAGGGAGTGTCTGGAAAAGGACAGCGAGGGAACTTTCTGAGGTAATGGGAATGTTCTACATCTTAATTGTTGTGTTGTTTATATGGGCGTATGTATACAGTTATCAAACTTCTTCGAAATGTAAGTTTAGGATCCATGCATTTTGCTGTGTGTAATCTGTACTTCATAAAACTTACTTTTTAAAAAAAACATACTATGTAGCTTTTATAATGCCAATATTTCCTTAGTTATACTTGAAAATAAGTAGGTTGGCATTTGCAAAAAAGATTCACTTGGAAAGTTTGACCTCCTCAGAAATCTCCCTTTAATAAAATGTATCTGTGCTGCCTTGGGCACCTACAAATGTCCACCCTCCCTTTTTAGATGCCCCATATGAATATAACTGTCCTGGCTTCTGCTTCTTTAGGATTCTATTCTCAGGTAAGGGATGGGTATGGAAATGTGAGTCTCTTGAGGATATTAATATCTACTTCCCTGGTAAGATATTTACCTTTTTAAAAAAGATCTTCTGCATAGAAGGCTTTAACTCAAAGGGCAGCAAAAAATTCCAGGCTCCATGAAAAGGAGAAGCTGGGATTAGTGCAGCCTCATAACATCTGTCAAATGATACCACATAGGCTGCCACTGCTTCTTTGATTATGACAGTATAGACATACTCGCATTTTCAGGGGACTAACTGGTGCTCAAAGCCTGAAGTCAAGAAAGTAAATATCTAATCTTCAATATATCATACAAAGCTATGCTTCTGGTTAGCTAGTTTTTTTAGGAAGGAAATATTAAGACCAAGAAGTAAACAAAAATACATTCTTTGCTTTCACTTTTATTTGAAAAATGACTACAAACTTCATCTTAAAATCTATATATGAACTCTATGCATATTTAACTGTAAAAAATTATTTTAATTTTCAGTTCTAAAAGGAAACTACCACTACTGATGAAGGCATTGTGAACTTATGCCTGAACCTTGACCATATTTTCAAAGTAATCAAGCCCTTTTCAGAAATAATAAAGCTTGAAGCCACACCCTTATAATTTTGACCTTTTTAAAAGACCAGGCTTATTAGAAGGCCCAAACACCCAAGGTATGCGATTATATCTTTCTCTGATAGTCTATTTTTCAGCAATGTTCTCACCTGTTACTAACCTTTCATGGGTTATAATCCTTTGTTGTTATCAGTCATGTTACATTGATTCTGTAATACAGGACAGTAAACACACTTAGGAGAACAAGTTAAAAGTTCTTGGTTTATGCTTGAGTCCAAAGTCTGCCATTTACTCTCTGGAAATGAATATGTTTTACATGCTGCATGACCTCTGACCTTAGCTTCCTTCTCTACATTTCTATTGGATGCCTCTTATTCTGGTAATCTACCAATAACTCTATAAGGCACAGAGAGCAGGAGTCCTATCATTCCATACTCTTCTTCCTTCATGACAGTACCTACAGTAGAGGCACTTTGTGTTTCTTCACAATGCTAAAACCATCAAAAATATTTTTTAAAGACTCCAACGATATAGACTATGGCTAATTCATACACTTATTCATTTACATAGTTTTTGACTTTGGAATCAAGACTACTGATCTCACTTCAGAAGAGTGAAGCAAGTAAGTCTCCAATTAAAATGCACTAATGTAAAATTAAAAAAAAAATCTTCAGAATCTAGGGCTATGCAAAGAGATCTTAAACTTTTCACCAAATGTATGATACATAATAGGGAAACATGATAAAATGAACCTCAGCAAAATTAAAAACTTTTGCTCTGTGAAAGATCCCATTAAGGTTATAAAAAGACAATCTACAGACTGAAAGAAAATATGTATATTATATGCAAACCACATATATGACAAAGGGTTAGTGTCTAGAATATATAAAGAATTCTTAAAACTCAACATTAGAAAAAAAAATCCTTTAAGAAAATGAGCAAAAGACATAAAGAGACACTTCATGGAAGAGGATATACAAAGGGCAAATAAACACATAAAAAGATCTTCAACATCATTAGCCACTAGGGAAATGCAAATTAAAATCAAAAGATATCATTACCCCTTATCAGAATGGCTAAAATAAAAAATGACAATACTAAATGTTGGTAAGGATGCAGAGCAGCTGGATCACTCATACATTGCTGGCAGGAATATAAAATGCTGCGGCCACTCTGGATAACGGTTTGCTAATTTTTATAAAACTGAAATGCAACTACCATATGCTTAGCAATTGTACTCTTGGGCATTCATCCTAGAGGAATGAAAACTTATGTTCACACAAAAACCTGAGTAAGAATGTTTATAGAAGCTTTACTTATAATACCCAAAACATGTAAATAACTCAAATGCCCTTCAGTGGGTGAATGGTTAAACAAACTGTGTGCATCCGCATCGTGGAACACTATTCAGCAATGAAAAGGAACAAACTACTGATACCCACAACAACCTACATGAATTGCCAGGGCACTACACTGGGTGGGAAAAAAATCCAATCTCAAAATGTATAATTGCATTTATGTAACATTCTTGAAATAAAACTACAGAAATGGAGATTAGTAGTTTTCAGGGGACGGGGCCAGGAGCTGGAGGGAACAGGAGTGGGGTGGTGAGAAGCAGGGCAGTGGCTGACTACAAAAGAGTAAGAAGAGGGATTCTTGTGGTGATGGAACTGCCTGAATCTTGACTACATCGATATCAATATTTTGGTTCTGATATTGCAGTATAGTTTTGAAGGATGTTACCATTAGAGAAAAGAGGGTAAACGATACACTGAATCTCTCTGTATTATTTCTATCAACTCCATGTGAACCTACCATTATCTCAAAATAAAATGTTTAACTTAAAAACTGATGTTTACAACTATTACCTTTAGAATGGATAAACAACAAGGTCCTACTATACAGCACAGGGAACTACATACAATCTTCTGGGAGAAACCATAATGGAAAAGAATATTTAAAAAAAATGTCTCTAGGTGTATAACTGAGTCACTTTGCTGTACAGCAGAGATTGGCAGAGCATCAACTCTACTTCAATTAAAATAAAACTGATTATACACTACCAAACGTAAAATAGATAGCTAGTGGGAAGCAGCCGCATAGCACAGGGAGATCAGCTCGGTGGTTTGTGACCACCTAGAGGGGTGGGATAGGGAGGGTGGGAGGGAGGGAGACGCAAGAGGGAAGAGATATGGGAACTTATGTATATGTATAACTGATTCACTTTGTTATAAAGCAGAAACTAACACCATTGTAAAGCAATTATACTGCAATAAAGATGTTAAAAAAAAAATAAATAAATAAATAAAACTGATGTTTATAAATTGCCCAGTCTCTTAAAGCTCAGTGGAATCAGTTATCCCACTTGTTTATAATTTAATATGCTTTCTTGTTTAATAAATAAAAGACCTAGAAAGAAGAAACTGAGGTTTATTTTATCTATGCTGCAGGCATTAATGGTTGTAGCAATTATAAATTACTGTGGTACAAGATGTCAAAATATCAACTGTGTGGTATATTTAAAGGTATCCAAATTATTAGTTGAAATTGAGCTGCTACTCTTTTCAAGGAACCAAATTTGAACAGCAAGCAAAAATAACATATACTGATAAAGTAAAAAAAGAAAAAAAAAAGGTAAAGAAAAAGAACAAGGAGGAGATAAACATCCACTTCTGGAAAGATGACAGAGAAAAACCCACAGGGCACCAGTTCCTGTGCCCCAGTTTTCCAGTAAAATGTTTGAAGTCAGTGAGATGACAAGCAAGACATACTGATTAGTAAGGAAATTCTAAGTGACTGAAGAAGAGATGCACCTAGAGTAATTCTTGAGTAACAGTGCCCAGAAATTTGATGTTGCTGCTGCTGTCGTTTAAGTAGTTCCCACATTCATGGTCAAAGCATAATAGGGACAATAAAGGGGCCAGAGTAGATCAAACATCAGTTACCATAAGAAAATAATAGATGATAGATAGATAGATAAAGATTTGTTTTCACTGATGAAAAAGGGTCAGGTATGTGAATAATGGGTCCTTCAAGGAGCCAAGTTCTTAGGGACTCAAGTTAGAGAAAACTGGCTACTCTTCCCACAAGAATAATCAGAAAAGGAAAGATCTTGAGAAGACAAAAGGTGAGCTATTAAAGAGATAATCCTCACAAATGATTTACCAGAAGAAGGGAAATGCAGCCTGTAAGTAAAGGATGCCATGACTTGGGACCTGGAGAAACAGAGGAAAGGTATCAATATGGCGCAAGAAATAAGGGTATGGAGTAAGGAAGAGATGATAAGGAGTTCATAATAAATCTCAAAAAGTATTGGACACAGCCATCATGTTTGCTTTATGCAGAGTGATGTGCTCCCACAGGGTTAGGATCAGGCCTTAAAGAGTTGGCCATGGACCACCCTAAACTGACTGATGTGTCGTAGATAATAATTACTAATTACATGATGAAAGGACTAATGAGAAAACATATTTAAATCATCTAGCAGTGTTTAAACACTTCTACCCTTTAAGATGAAATAACTTCCATCTGTCATATTAGTAGAGCAAAATAAAAACAGTCCCAAAGAAAGACCCTCGATAGAAAAGAGACAAGGAGCTATAATTTTTAAAGTGTCAAATAGGATGATAAATGACAATACTTATAACAATAAATATTATGTAAGCAAATGAATATTATATAATGAATAATGGATATAAGCAGCCTAAATGGTCCATCAAGTCATAGAATTTAAGACTGGTTTAAAAGACCAAATATAACTGCATGTTTTACTATTTGGGGCACCAAAGGTAAAAAGATACAGAAATAATAACAGTAGATTGTTAGATAGACGCTTATCCACTTAATTTTTTTTTTTTTTTTTTTTTGCGGTACGCGGGTCTCTCACTGTTGCGGAGCACAGGCTCCGGACGCGCAGGCTCAGTGGCCATAGCTCACGGGCCCAGCCGCTCCGCGGCATGTGGGATCTTCCCAGACCGGGGCACGAACCCGTGTCCCCTGCATCAGCAGGCGGACTCTCAACCACTGCGCCACCAGGGAAGCCCCACTTAAATTTTTTTAATCTTGAAAAAACAATATTCATTTAGAAGAAGTAGACTTTGGGGGTTTTTGAAAGCATCAGAATAAAAAGGTCATTGTAATTGATAATCATAATTAAAAATTAAAATGTTAATATGTATAAAATAGTATAAATCAAAATAACATAAAGCAAGAAGTACTTGAAATTAAAAGGGAAAACAGAAGATTTTTAATCCAGTATTATAGGTCTACAACAGATTCAGTAAACAAAAAAATGTTAATGGCTTAAAGAAGAAAAAATATGATTAAAAAGATTAAGATTTTTAAAAATTAGAAGAAAACTTCAAAGTGAAACAAGAACTTTTGAGGGGTTTTTTTTTTCATTTAATGCTAATGTACAGGAGTGAGTCAGGGTAGTTAGAGACACTGGTCAAAAAGAACTATTCAGAGGTAGGATCAGGGGTCGAGGGAGAAGCCTGCCAGTATCTACAAAAAAGGAAAACTGAAAATCATTATAATATTCATAAAAAGTGTCCAAGGCAGGGACTGTGCAACGTAATGTCATGAGAGGATGGGAGGCTAAGGCACAAAGCCATTCTAGCCACAAGCTGCTTGAATGAAAACTACCGGCATAGACATTATAAGTGAACAGAATCCACAAATAGCACCACCTGGGGAATGCTTTTTTGCTAAGTTCTTGGATTCACTGGAAGTAAGTTAGCAATATCATAGAGTGCCAGGCGTACCACACCAAAAGAAATAGCATTTTGTGGGCCTCCTGAGGTATTATTCTCCCTCCTTTCTGCTTCCCCCCTCAACTCCCCCGTGCACTTTGGGACTTAAGAAAAATAAAATACTAGCATAACCAAAATCAAAAACAAGGCAGCTTTGCTTCTCCCAGAACCACACCTCCAATCAGCCTCTCACCCTGCATACTCAGACCATGGAGCCTGTCCTCAACACCACAACAGCCTCAGGAAGGAGTAATATCTACAGAACAAATATAGCAGAAACTCAAGATTCATATAGTAGGCATAATAAACCTGTTTAATAATGCAGCATTCAAAAACAAATCTTTAATAAGCATGAAGTGTATTGATGAATGTGCCTAATCTACTCAGCATTGTTATTACACTTCATGCTTAAGGCACTTTACATTGTTAATTAATGTTGGTTAATATTCGAAGTCCTTTTAATTACAGTTAAAATGTCAAGTAGCATTACAGCAAGAACATATTTGTTTATATATTCATGTTTGTGTTTAATTTCTTACGGGAAGGAGAAACATTTGAGATGCAGAAGGTAATTTTACATGATGACAACAGAATTACTCATTATTTTTGTGTGTTTAGAGCTATTTTTAGATGTGCATACATTGCATTGAATTCATTAAGGAAAATTCTCCTATAAAGACATAAATAAGAGAAAAGCAAATGCAATGTCAAGGATCTTAAAATGCCTGGGACTGAAATCTAAATACCTGTTTAGTAATAACACAGCCTTTTGCTGATGTTAGTACAAGAGACCAATTTGTTCAACTCCCAGATTTTCCCCTTTTGCCCTCAGCATCAATGAGCAAGAAAGACTGTGTTCTCAAAACTATACAGTGGCATATAGGCTGTCCCTTATTAAAGAGAATCAGTTTGAAATGCCAAACACAGATGAAACATCAGCACAAGCTAATTAAAAGGCCACTCTTCAATTCCAAAATCTAAGTGAAAATAATAGTCTTTCATACCCGATCAATAGACCTGAAACTGGTTATGTTCTCCAATATTCTTAGGATGAATATACATATTCATGGACCAAGAAAGACTTCTTCTCCCTTAATATCAAAATTAATGATTTAGGAGTAATTTGGCCACACCTTGTATATCAATGGTTCAGGGTAGAGCAAGTTATTGCATCTATGAGAACACCTACAAAGTTCTTTATTTCTCCCTATGTCTTACAAGTTTAATGAGCAATAATAATTCAAATTCCAGACTCCAAACAAAATTTTACAAAATCATTTTCAGCTAGATCCACACTCCCCCTCCCCACAAAAAAAGTCATGTGGCAGAGGTAGAAGGGAAAGAAATGAGGAGTGAAGCCAGAGAGGTAATGGTAGAAATGGGGGGGGGGGTCACTGCAAGGAGACTTGGGAGTTAGCTCTGAGTGAGACAGGAAGCTGCTGGAGAGTTTCAAGCAGAGAAGTAATTTTAATTTTTTGGCATTTTAACAGAGTCACTCTGCCTGCTGGGTTGGGTATAGATTATATTTTAAGGCAACAGTCAAATCAGAGAGGCCAGTTAGGATGCTATCATACTAAGCCAGATTGAAAGATCAAGATGAGTTGGACCAGACAATGGCAGGGGCTGGTAAGGTACTGATTTGTGGATATTTATTGAGGATAGAGGCAAAATGATGTTCTGACTGATGAGAAGTGAGGTCTGAAAGGAAAATGGCTGTTGGTGATTCCAAGATATTTGGCCTGAGCAAATGGAGGCATAGTTGTTATTGACAGAGCTGGGGAAGACAGTGGGACAGGTTCATAGGAGGAATGTAGGAGCTCAGTTTTGGAAGTGTTGGAAATGCCTGGAATTTGGAAACTTCCATTAGGATATAGTGATGTCAAGTATACATGTCTCAAGTTGAACGAGATGACCAAGAAAATGAGGCCAGATAGAGAAGAGGATCAAGGTCAGAGGACTGGGCACTCCGATATTTAATGGTCTGGGAGAAGAGAGGGTGCCAGCCCAAATGTCTCAGTTATGTGGGAGTAAACCAGGTGACTGGGTATCCTGGAGATCAATTAAAAGAAGTGTATTAAGGATGGTGGAGTTATCAAGTGTGTTAAATATTATAGTATTGGTAAGATAACTAAGATGAAGACTAAGAACTGACCAATGGATTTTGCAATGTGGAGTTTCTTGGTGACCTTTAATAAGAGCAGCTTCCTGGAGTGATAAAGTCTAATTGCAGTCAATTCAAGAGAGAACCAGTCCGCAAAATCCAGCTTCGGAAGCAAAGGAAATACATTTCAAGGAATGTACCAAGGATGAACATAGAAAAGGAATCCAAGTTAAGGGAGATTAATAGGTACAAATAAACCAATTGTAATGTATGGGCTTTACTTGCATCCACAAACAAATCACAAAATAAATCCACAAAAATTTAGATTCTAACCAAATATTAAGAAAAGGTTTATAAAACTATGGGAAGTTTCACACTGACCAGATATTTGATATTAGTGTTATTTTATATTTTTAGGAGTGATCATTATACTCAATTATGTTTGTTTGTTTGTTTAAGAGTATTTCATGCATTTTAGAGATACTTACAAATGAATTTACAGATAGAATTATATGATGTCTAGGATTTGCTTCAAAATAACCCATGGTGGGGTGGGAGTAGAGGTGGGAAAAAGGAGTATAAAGATATTTGTGGAAGTTGAGTGATGAGACAACGGGGTACTGTTTTCTACAGTTTTGTATATGTTGGAAAATTCATATAGTAAAAACATTTAAAGAAGGAGTGTGGTTGAGAGAGAGATAGAGGGGAAAAAAAATGAAAAAGACCCCAAGTAAAGGCAACTTTTTCAAAGGTTTGCTGTAGAGAAGAGATTATGTGCAATAGCCCGAGGGGGAGAGGAGTTAAGGGTTGTTTTTAAGAGTTAAGAATGTTGATTTTATTTGCTTGCTGCTGCATAGCTTTCCAAGAGGAAATTAGTTCTGAAAAATAATTTAATTCTTTACTAACTGGCATTTAAATTATAGTGGTTACCTTAAGAGAGGTCAAGAATTTTTATAAGAAGTGAATATCCATAGATTCAATTTCAGTTGAACCTACAGAATGCTTAAGATTCAGGCACATTCTAAACTTGCTAATTCTTTTTCAATATGCCCCCTCAGCCGTTATGCACCTATGCACCCACCAAATACATACTACCAGAAACTTTTCACCTAATAACATTGATTGAAAAATTCTGTTTCAAAGTTATAATCTGCTAACATATTTGATTAGCAAAGTATTGTGCATGATAGTCAATACATTTGAACTAAATGTAACAAAATGACTGAATCAAAAAAGGTAGAAGCAAGAGAAATTGTCATGTAAATTGTGTAGCCACTCATTAAAATCAAGCTTTCCAACTCATTGACCTCTTAATCGAGCTATTATTAAAGGTTTTCCTTAATACTCCACTGTACTGATTTTCTTTTTTTCAATATTAGTGGCTAAGCTAACAGGTAATGAATTTTTGTGTTGTAACAAATTCTCACAAATAAATAGTGAGCAGGGTGAATGTCTGTTTCTGTGGTTTCTATTTACAGTAGAGAAGAACATGCTCAGTGATTGTTTGACACTTGTTACTTTCCTTTGTAATAGAAATTGCCTTCTCCTCCTTATGCTCTCCTTCGTCTCCTCTGTCTTGTCTTCATTCCATCTATTTTCTTTCTCTTCATCTGGCTCTCTTTCTCAATGGCCATTACCTCTAAGTTCCATTAAACATGATTTCATTTCGATTTTCCATTCTAGGAAAAGTGTCTAGACAGAAAAAGGACATGCAGTAGGAGATCTGTCTGCTCTTTTTCAATAAGTTTGTCTGACCAAATACTTGGTTTCTAAAAATAGAAAAGCAGTTTAAGAAGAAATGACAAAGTTACCTTCTTAGCTTGGGCAAAGCCTCTCTCCATGACAAAACCTCCAGTGATAAGGATAGTTTGCTCCCCTCTTTCAGCTGGGACTGAGATCCGTCAGATAGGTTAAGCTCCAGGAATGCAGTAACCTTGCCAATTACTTGGGTTACCCTTAGCAAATATACTTACTTTCTGCTGGATCAAACTAAACTGTATATTATTTATACTCCTATTTCTTTACAATGGTACAAAATTATAATAACCAAAAGTTACTAAAATATGTCGAATGGATAAGAACATAGGTTTGAAAAACAAGTTGGGATCATTTTTCTCATAACAACCCCTATACAAAACTAAACCACTAAGCATGTTCAGTGATCTCTGTCAGCTGCAACAATGCACTTAGAATGTTAAAATGAAATGCTTTTTGAAATATTTTATCTTCCTAGAACTGTTAAGCAAAGATTCCTGGGAGATGTTCTTTCTTTGCATTTGAAGAAGATTAGCTTCTATTAAGTTAATTTCAAAGTCAAACTGAAAATGTTCCTTTGAAAAGGAAAAAAATAGTATTTTGTGCATTAAATAAATGAAATAGCTTTACAAGAAAAATATTAGTCTTAACTGCAAATGTAAATGTATAGATAAGGTAAGCAAAGTAAGTGACCTCTGTCCTAGGAAAAGTCATCATTGGAACTGTGCAGAAGCTTATGTAAACCTTCCCTGATAAATGTTCAGCTATCTATTCTTTTATTTTCTCAAAAAGAGATTTCATAGTCTACATGTGAACATGTCAGCAGAACAACAGTTGGTTTTACTATTATGAACATAGTATTTCTTTGACAATTAAATCAGCAAATAATAAATCCTTCTTGTTTGCCCTAATGGAGTACTTTCTTTGTGAGACCTTCTCAACCAGTGGGAGCAAGCAAGGCTGTTAACTTCCTCTAATTCCCTACAGAAGTCTTCTGTTTTACCACTTTGCCTATACAGCCAATTTTCCATTAGTGAATGTAAAAGACTTCTTATATCACTATCAATTTGCTTTCATCCAAATTGCCCACAGTCCAGGCAGGAGGCCAATTCATTGTTAGGTCCATGAAGTCACTTGGTTTCATTCTCTGTATGATGAATAGGCATATTTTTGTGGGTTCTTTTCTTTTTACATTGTGAAAGATGATGAACCCTAAAATATAACATATCTTTTGGGTGGTAGAAAGAGGGTACAGAATGAGGGAAGAAAAGGGTTTAACTCACTTTCAGTGACAATGATTAGCATTTTATTTTCTTCACTATGGATGGACCCAACAGAAAGTCTGCCTTTGAAAAGTTACGTTGGCTATAGTCTCCTTAGTATAAATGCTTATGTAACACAAAAGCAAAAGCTCCAGGGATATTTATTTTAATACAGTTAAATACTATAAGCCTAGAATCATGAACTTCCCTACAGAACACATTTGTCTGACATACTTCCATTCTTAGCATGGAAATGCTAAGTATCCTTACCTAGTCTTCCCTCAACTACAAACCAAGCCATATTGTCTGTCTGCTCCTCAATCCTCTTTCCTATTCTCTTTAATTTCTCACATACTCTCACTTTGTATTCCTTAAACATTAGCTTTACTTTATTTTATTTTACTTTATTTTATTTTATTTTAGCTTATGGGATCTTCGGTTTGTTCCTTACATCTCCTTTTCTGATGTTTATTAAAAATTCATCTGCCTTTTTTACCGACATTTTAAACTACTATGTCCCTTCCTTCCCTTTGTCTCTATTTTTTTTTTCTTGGCTCCTTGTGTGTTTCTCCTCTAATGCATGTGGGTCTTACACAGGGCTGAAGCCTCTAGTGAGGGCACTTTTCTGCCTCACTCTGCAGATCAAGAGATAACCAGAATGAATCCTACACATGTGCACAAACACAAGCTGACTGCAATCCCGGAAACAAGGAGAAATGGCGGGGAGGTTGTATCAAATTCTCCAGCAGACAAAGATGTGTGCCCTTGGTTGAAATTGAAAAGAAATGAAACAAACAAGTAAGAGGCAGGGGAAACAACACCAACCAGTGTTAGAGCCAGAAAAGCGAAGTGGGAGCGAAGTAAGGGAGTAGCAAGGTAGGTTTTTGGCCAACAGTCTTTAATTGTATTCTATCAAACAACCTGTCAGTTTGGCTTAGAACTAGTCGCTCAACAAAGCTCAGAAACAGAATTTTTTTAAGTACTCTTTAATTAGTATATAAAGATATAAAATTATTTTTATTTATAATTTAAGATCATAAAACATGTCTAGACTGATCATCAGTATTTACATATTAAAGTAGGTTATAACAACAGACCCCTACAAAACTCAATATTATGTTCTAGAAAGTAGAAATAAAAAAGAATTCAAAAAAATAAAGAGAGAGAGAAGGAAGAAAATAAGCCAGAATTAAGGTCAAATACAGTTATTGTGAACAAGCATTTAGCTGGACTCTGAGCTTCCTCGTAGCTAAGAATAAAAATGTGGTGTATAATAAATTAATAATTTATTATCTGCTATAAGGAAGCAAATCAATTTTTCAAGAGAAACAAACAAACTTTGCCTGTGCTAATTTTACAACAGGTTCTTACACTTTTTAAACACCATTCCTTTTAGAATATCATAAAACCTATAACCCCTTATCCTAAAAAATGCACAAATATACATCACACAAATTTTATATGCAATTTCAGAGGGTTCATAGACTGTCTCAAGCCCCTCTCTGTAACCTTTAGGAGTCCATGGTCTAAGGTTAAGAATTCTTGTCACTGGAATTTGGGGAAGGAGTATCTTAAAAGTCACAGTGGATAGGGCTTCCCTGGTGGCGCAGTGGTTGAGAGTCCGCCTGCCGATGCAGAGGACACGGGTTCGTGCCCCGGTCCTGGAAGATCCCACATGCCGTGGAGCGGCTGGGCCCGTGAGCCATGGCCGCTGAGCCTGCGCGTCCGGAGCCTGTGCTCCACAACGGGAGAGGCCACAACAGTAAGAGGCCCACGTACCACAAAAAAAAAAAAAAAAGTCAGAGTGGATAATGACAACAGTAATTGCAAAAGCTATGTGTTTTTTTTTAAAATAAATTTATTTATTTATTTATTTTTGGCTGCATTGGGTCTTCGTTGCTGTGCGCGGGCTTTTTCTAGTCGTCGCGAGCGGGGGCTGCTCTTCTTTGAGGTGTGCGGGCTTATTGCAGGGGCTTCTCTTGTTGTAAAGCACGGGCTCTAGAGCGCAGGCTCAGTAGTTGCTCACGGGCTTAGTTGCTTCGCAGCATGTGGGATCTTCCCGGACCAGGGCTCGAACCCACGTCCCCTGCATTGGCGGGTAGATTCTTAACCACTGCGCCACCAGGGAAGTCCCCAAAGCTATAATTTTTTATGTCTTTCTTATATTAGGAGGATAATATTAAAGGATAATTCAGTGAAAATAGTATTGTGAGGAGGGCAGAGTCATAAACAATATCTGATCAATCACAATATCTACATTTGAACTTTTGGCCAGAATATTTGTTACCTTTACTTTTCATTATTGAATCATGAAAATCATTCTTTTAATCATTTTTTTAAATGTTCAACAGAAGCATAGAATCTACAATACTCAGATAAATAAATCAAATAGCTGTTTATCATTCCCATACTTTATTTTATAGTTTACTAATATACATGCCTAAACAATATATTATTTGGTTTTATTTGCAGACTTTATAAACTAGAATCATATTATATGCCATCTCTTGAAATTTACTTTCCACTCAACATATTTCAAAAACATACCCATGCTGTTGCATGCACCTCACTTCATCGTTTTCACTATTGTATAATATTTCATTGAATAAATAAACCACAATTTATCCCTCTCCTATTAATGGACATTTGGATTGATTCCAGCCTTTCACTATTAGAAATTGAATTGCTATCAACATTGCCTAGGAAAGGGTTTTACTATAGAGATGGGGGAGGGGAAGAACTCATAGGCTCATTGTTAGTTATAGTCTAGGTCATAGGCTAGCTGGTTAAATGGATGTTCATTAATCATCATGCTTTAAATCTTACCTTAAAGTTGCACATATTGTTTTGTATTTATCAAACATGTTTTTTTTTTTTAAATAAAGTTGTTGTTTTTTTAAAAACCATCGGTAAACTAGAATATTTTCTAACATTAAAATTTTCAGAAAATGGACAATTTTGCCTTAAAAGATATCAGGGGTTTCAGTAAGCACCAAAATTATCATAAGAGAAAAATTGTCTACTGGGATCCTTTGATCTCCATTAATTATCATGTAACTTTTGTTTTCTACCATTTTACCAGGACCTTCTAAATCAATAGCATGACTCTCCATTTTCCTAAGCTACTGCTTTTTAAAGTGAGGCTTTTAATAAGAGGTAGTACAGAGTTCAGAGTGATTCAGCATCAACACCAATATGTGCCTGATTCCTATAAACTACTGCCTAACACAGATACAAGATATTGAGTCACTCTTCTATTGTTTTTATCTGAAACATCATTGTATTCTCTGCATGATAATAGCCTGAAGTTAAACCGAGGAATATCTTATAACTATAGTATATCATAGAAGACAACAGGGCTTACCTTCACAGACAATCTTCTTTAAAAGTTACATATATTTGCTGCCTGTACTTTAAGACCTTGAACTAAGCTCAGTCTTTCCACATGACCCCAAAACTGGGGAGGATAGCACTCAAGAGAAAAATTCTTTAATTTTGCCAACAATTTTGGGAAGGCCCAACTGCACTAAAGATAAACCCTTGACTTATCCTCGCTCTGCCCCAACTTCTAAATCGAAATATCTAAACTTATCAGAGGATGTTTAAAAGCTACCAACTTTGATGCCCTAGAGAAGGTGAAATTTTTGGTAAATCCCAACCAAACAGACATAGTCCTTAGGACCCTGCATACTCTGCTCAGAGACGGAGGCAGCTAAGCTCCATTGCCTCTTTTAATTTTGCTTTTCCTCGTCTCAGGTTCTCAGGATGAACCCAAGTCCCACGTGTAGAGCCCTAACATACAATACTTTTTCAATGGCTCAACCCAGCCTAAACCTCCCAGTTCAGAGTCCCAGACACAGCATGAAGTTCCTTGTTATAACTCACTCACTCTCTTTACTGAATGACATCATCTGTATTTACATTATAAAACTGCTTTTTAGTGTCACCAGTAATCTTCCAGCAAATCTAATGGTCTTTACCTCTTCCTCATTACTCCGACCTTTGTTTAGCATTTGACCTAAAACATCCTTCTTGACATTTTCATTTTATCTTCTTATTTTGAGTAAGATGCTCATTGTTTCCTTCAGGGGCTCTTCTTCCCTGTATGAGTTAGGTTTTGCTTCATAACAACTACAGTCTTCCCTCCTTATCTGAGGGGGATTGGTTCCAGGATACTGATATCTGTGGAGGCTCAAGGCCCCTATATAAAATGGTGTACTATTTGCATATAATCTACGCACATCCCTTAAATATACTTTAAATCATGTCTGGATTACTTATAATACCTAATACAACATAAATGCTATGTAAACCGTTGCCAACATGTGGTGAATTCAAGTTTCACTTTTTGGAACTTTTTGGATTTTTTTTTTTCCAACTAGTTTTTATCACATTCAGCTGAATACACAGATACAAAACCTAAAGATATGAAGAACTGACTCTGTTTGGTTAACTCAGGAATCTAAAGGTGCGCAATTTGGGATGGGCTCCACTGACCTTAGCTGGGATCATGAGTCTCCACTCAGCTGGTAAGTCAGCTGGGACAAAATAGGGCTTCTCTTCACATGGTCTTCCCTCCTCCAGGAGGTTTGCTTGAGTTTTTTCATAGTAGTTACAGAACTCCAAGAGCAAAAAGAAAGCAAGCCCCAACATGCAAGTCCTTTTCAATCTCTATTTTTGTCACATTTACTATCGTCCCATTGGCCAAAGCAAGTTCCGTGGTCAACGAAGATTTTGTGTGGGAGGAGACTACCCGAGAGTGTGTAGTAAGGAGGTATAAAAAACTGGGCCGTTACTACAATCTACTCACCGCATCTACTCACATAAATGACGGGCATTTCTAAAGAGTTAATCTTTGGCCCCTTCTGTTTCTTAGAGTCTCACACTATGGTTCTCATAATCCTTGCAAAGCCTACAATGCCCTGCAGTTCTTATATTCCTGTAATATCTACAACACCTCGGTGCGAATGCCTTCAAAAATCTATCTTCACAGAATAGACTTTTCTTTTTGCCCAAAGTTTTGTATTTCTACATTTCTCCTGGACATTGTCATTGAGATGACTTATTAGTACTTCACATTCAACATGCCTAAAAGCGAATGTGTTGTCAGCTTTTCTGTTTCAACCACACCCCCTAATAAGAAGTACTTTATGAAATGTATATTTCTCTTACTATTTCACGTGGTCCCAAATAACATTTTTAATTCTCTCTCTTTCTCTCCTACATCTAATTTGTAGTTTTGCCTCTACTATTTACCAGATAAGAATGCTCTTGGATTTATTTAAATTTGAGTTTCAATTTTCTCATCCTAAAAACAGTGATAAGAAAACCTGCCTTGCAGGGCTATTATAAAGATTAAATTAGCTCATATATATGGTTTTGTGTGCTCAGCACATCAAAGGTACTTAAAAGTGCTAATTATTTCCCTTCCCCTAAGTCCTCTCAATTTTTCATTCATGAGATTGTTCATATTCCTACTCTTCTTTTTTTTTAAGAGTACCACAATTAGAAATTAAACCCTGACAACCTCATGCTGAAGACATTTGGTACAACTTCCCTACTCCTCCCTAGCCTCTCTCTTCTCCATTCCATTCTCACACCATCACTGCCTTTTCAAAGTTCTTACTTCCATCTATTTCCTATCAGACAAAACCCAAACTCTTTAACGTGGCACACATGGTCTTTTCCAAAACCTAGTCCCAACCTCTTTTTCCAGATTTCTCTTTGCTCTCTCCGTAAATGCTTCAACTAAACTGTACAACTTCCCATTCCCTGAATATACTTTTACTTCCCTTCTGCCATGTTCAACAATTTGTACTGAATTGTCCCGTCAATAAGCATTGAGTAAAACTGAATGGGACAGTGCTTCTACTACACAGAATCTACAACTTCAAGAGGAAATAGAGAGTCTCACCTCCTGAGATTATAAATTCGCTGGAGCACAAGCACTGCCTTAAATAGTTTTCCAGGCATGATACAGGAAACACAGGTATCCTGCCCTCAAAGACTTCACAGTCTTATATGAAAGAGAGAAGTTGTACAACTAGCCATTATACGATAAAAGTACAAGCTCCAGAGGCAGGCTGGAAGGGGGTCATGAGAGCTGAACCCTGAAAGAAAGAAAGGTGTGATTCTCCCCAAAGCAGGACTTGTCTCTTCTATGTCTGCATACATTCAGTCACGTATTTGTTTCCTCATTCATCCATAAAGATTTTTTTTTTTTTTTTTTTTTTTTTTGCTGTACGCGGGCCTCTCACTGTTGTGGCCTCTCCCGTTGCGGACCACAGGCTCCGGACGCGTAGGCTCAGCGGCCATGGCTCACGGGCCCAGCCGCTCCACGGCATGTGGGATCTTCCCGGACCGGGGCATGAACCCGTGTCCCCTGCATCAGCAGGTGGACTTTCAACCACGGCGCCACCAGGGAAGCCCAAGGTATTATTTTTAAGTGCATGCTACATGACAGACATTTGTGTGACTCTACAGCATTTAGCAGCATCTGTATTATGCTGGCTGAAAAAGAGAAAAGCAGACCCTAGCGTCCAGGAGTTTGCCTGGCACTTATGACTAGGCCTGGGTGTTCTCCTCTTGAACACAAACAACGTCACAGAATACCAGCATCAGAAAAGGCCATTCTGTGACCACGATGGATCAGGACAAAAACAAGATTGGATTCTTTTTTTTTTTTTTAACATCTTTACTGGAGTATAATTCCTACAATGTTATGTTAGTTTCTGCTGTATAACAAAGTGAATCAGCTATACGTATACATGTATCCCCATATCCCCTCCCTCTTGCGTCTCCCTCCCACCCTCCCCATCCCACCCCTTTAGGTGGTCACAAAGCACAGAGCTGATCTCCCTGTGCCATGCGGCGGCTTCCCACTAGCTGTCTATTTTACATTTGGGAGTATGTGTCCATGCCACTCTCTCACCTTGTCTCAGCTTACCCTTCCCCCTCCCCGTGTCCTCAAGTCTACTCTCTACATCTGCCTCTATATTCCTGTCCTGCCCCTAGGTTCTTCAGAACCTTTTTTTTTTTTAGATTCCATATATATGTGTTAGGATATGTTATTTGTTTTACTCTTTCTGACTTACTTCACTCTGCATGACAGAGTCTAGGTCCATCCACCTCACTACAAATAACTCAATTTCATTTCTTGTTATGGCTGAGTAATATTCCATTGTATATATGTGCCACACCTGCTTTATCCATTCATCTGTCGATGGACATTTAGGTTGCTTCCATGTCCTGGCTATTGTAAATAGAGCTGCAATGAACATTGTGGTACATGACTCGTTTTGAATTATGGTTTTCTCAGGGTATATGCCCAGTAGTGGGATTGCTGGATACTATGCTAATTCTATTTTTAGTTTCTTAAGGAAACTCCATACTGTTCTCCATAGTGGCTGTATCAATTTACATTCCCACCAACAGTGCAAGACGGTTCCCTTTTCTCCACACTCTCTCGAGCACTTATTGTTTGTAGATATTTTGATGATGCCCATTCTGACTGGTGTGAGGTGATGTCTCACCGTACTTTTGATTTGCATTTCTCTAATGGTTAGTGATGTTGAGCATCCTTTCATGTGTTTGTTGGAAATCTGTATATCTTCTTTGGAGAAATGTCTATTTAGGTCTTCTGCCCATTTTTGGATTGGGTTGTTTGTTATTTTGATATTGAGCTGCATGAGCTGCTTGTAAATTTTGGAGGTTAATCCTTTGTCAGTTGCTTCATTTGCAAATATTTCTCCCATTCTGAGGCTTGTCTTTTCGTCTTCTTTATGTTTTCCTTTGCTCTGCAAAAGCTTTGAAGTTTCATTAGGTCCCATTTGTTTATTTTTGTGTTTATTTCCATTTTTCTAGGAGGTGGGTCAAAAAGGATCTTGCTGTGATTTATGTCATAGAGTTTTCTGCCTATGTTTTCCTCTAAGAGTTTTATAGTGTCTTGCCTTACATTTAGGTCTTTAATCTATTTTGAGTTTATTTCTGTGTATGGTGTAGGGAGTGTTCTAATTTCATTCTTTTACATGTAGCTGTCCAGTTTTCCCAGCACCACTTATTGAAGAGTCTGTCTTTTCTCCATTGTATATCCTTGCCTCCTTTATCAAAGATAAGATGACCATATGTGTGTGGGTTTATCTCTGGGCTGTCTCTCCTGTTCCATTAATCTATATTTCTGTTTTCGTGCCGGTACCATACTGTCTTGATTACTGTAGCTTTATAGTATAGTCTGAAGTCAGGGAGCCTGATTCCTCCAGCTCCGTTTTTCTTTCTCAAGACTGCTTTGGCTATTTGGGGTCTTTTGTGTTTCCATACAAACTGTGAAATTTTTTGTTCTAGTTCTGTGAAAAATGTCATTGGTAGTTTGATAGGGATTGCACTGAATCTGTAGATTGCTTTGGGTAGTATAGTCATTTTCACAATGTTGATTCTTCCAATCCAAGAACACGGTATATCTCTCCATCTGTTGGTATCATCTTTAATTTCTTTCATCAGTGTCTTATAGTTTTCTGCATACAGGTCTTTTGTCTCCTTGGGTAGGTTTATTCCTAGGTATTTTATTCTTTTTGTTGCAATGGTAAATGGGAGTGTTTCCTTAATTTCTCTTCCAGATTTTTTCATTGTTAGTGTATAGGAATGGAAGAGATTTCTATCTAGGTGTAAAATAAGACACTTCCTAACATTTACAGGCCCTTGGCGTTGGAAAGAATATCAAAAGCCCCCCAACCCCCTTTTGTATTTGAATTTGAGTTTGGAAATCAGCAACAATGCACCATGGCTCTTCCTACAATTTTATTACCTGGGCCAGTAAGGGATGCTGCAGCTCACATCAAAAGAAAAAACACATGAGAAAATGAGTGAATCCCCAGAGGTTCCTCTACTAAGGACCCACTCTATAAAATGAGTCCTGAGAGACATTCCCAGTCTTAGGTTTCACTGGAACCAGGCAGCAAGAAGTTTAGGGTAAGTAGCAGTCTGAGCCTGCTTCTCAACACACCAGACCCCAAGTATGACAATGGTGTCAAGATCTTGCTTTATCTACTTTATATTCAACTACCACTAGCATAACCTTGCGACACTATGCCACTATGCCACATAGTGACACTATGCCACTACTCCACCTGACACTTGCATGGATGGATGGATGGATGGATGGACGGATGGATACGTGCATAAGTACATAAAGTTTTCTTCCTTGGTTCCACTATAACTCATAGGATTTATTCAAATATCAGGGTAAAGTCTTAATCTCCTTCTCTGGAGAAATAATGTCATTATTTTTCTTGTTAAAACTTCCTAAACATCTGTAGCTGGCTAGTTTCTAATCATAATAAAACCCAAAAGATATCATAATTTGGGTAGCATAACTCTATATCTTGGACTCAAAGAAAAATATCCAGTCATGATTTCACTGGGAAAATGTAGCATCTTCTAAATGTGACCTTCTACATTAGTTACCCCTGTGTGTGCCTATCAGAACTGGAGTTGATGCTTCCAAAAGTTTAAAAACAGAGAGAGCTGGACTTTAGATTTGCAAGTGTAGTTTAAGGAAGATCTATGATATACCTGCAAATGAGATGCAGTTCTATGTTAAAGTGAGGCATGACTTATTTTACAGCCAAAGAAAAGACAGAGCATTAAATGCACCATTCGTTTATGTTGATGAAAATGCACCCAGGGCCTGTGGGTATACAAACTGTTAATAGAAGTCATTTCAACAGCTACCTTCCAGTTTCACTCTCACCTAGCAGGGGAGGTGTGTTTCAATTAGAAGATTCTTGCCAGTATTTCCTTATACTTTCTAGGCAGCTCTTTGAAAATTAGTGGGTTTGCAGATAGGTAAGAAGGAAACCTCATTACCCGCCCTCAGAGAGCTGAGAAATAAAATGTGTGTACTACTCACGGCTCTGCCTGGAGGCTCCTGTCCTCAGCCACATAGTTAGAAGGAATATAGCCCTGCAGCTGCTGGTCAGAGCTGTCTGCCCTTTTCTCCAAGTGCCTGGCGAGCCACCAACCCTCATGGGACGTGTCCAAGACTTGGAGCTTGTCGCCCGCGCGGAAGCTCAGGTCCTCTGGAGTCCGAGCCTGGTAATCAAACAGAGCCACAAAGTACTGGCCCTGGCTTCTCTCGGGCTCCAGACACGGCGGCCGGGGAGGATCGGGGGGGCAGACAGTCCACGGGTTCTGAATCACCACCGACTTGTCTGCCTCCTGAGACAAGCAGGGGAGACAGGGCTCCAGGTACGTCCGGAGCCTCAGGCAGATGTTACCCATGGCGCCCCCGTGGGCAGTGGGGGAGAGGGGCTTCTCCCTCTCCCCTTACTCTCTGCAGATCCACTTTCTCTTCTTCCACCTGGAAACTTTGAAATCAGCACCAGTCCTCCAGGTTTGGGGAGCGTGTACCAAGCCCTGGTTCCCAGCAGTCCGGCGGACCTGCTTGGAGAGGCTCACCGGCTTGCTTTCTGTGCCCGTAGCTGCTGCCCCAGAGCAAAACCTGGTGGGAGCTGGGCAGCTGCTCGGTGAGAGAGTGACTTTTCTTCTTGTCTGCTTAGGAATCCCACCACAAAAATAAATTTGAGAGGGCTTTATTTAGACAAACGTCTGAGAACAGAAAAGAGTCCTCCTGCCTCTTGTCCCAAGAAAAAGTTACCAAGCGAAAGAGGTGAACTCCAGGTAAGATCTCCACGTCTTACCTTTGCCAGCAGCTCTCTCCCGCGTCAGGTCTGTCTCTGTGGTTTGACCAGTCCTGACCTCCACTGCTCTTTCTTTTTTGCCAATGAATAACCAACCGGCCCAGGCTTCTGCCTTTAACATCCTGAGCTAGGAACAGACTGTAATAATTTCTTCTTACTTCCTGGTTCTTTTGTGTCTGTGATCTAAATGGGATTCCCGTCCTCTCTACCTCTCCCTTCTCCCACACCCGAGAGACTAGCGCCCTCACCAGGGAGCCAAACTCTTAAAAGCAGCTGTCAAATTCCATGTTCCTGAGCTTCCCTGGTGGCGCAGTGGTTGAGAGTCCGCTTGCCGATCCAGGGCACACGGGTTCGTACCCCGGTCCGGGGGGATGCCGCATGCCGCGGAGCCGCTGGGCCTGCGCGCCCGGAGCCTATGCTCCGCAACGGGAGAGGCCACAACAGTGAGAGGCCCGCGTATTGCAAAAAAAAAAAAAAAAAAAAAAAATCATGCTCCTGGACAGATAGGCCAGCACAGGGAGCATTTTGTCCTGCTATGCTACCAGCACAGAAATTAAAGGCAGAGATATTTTTCTTCCATAAGGACGAGTAGGATAGTTTTGCCACTACTAAGGGGAATAAAATGGAAAATTCAAGTGTTTGGGTATTTGTTACTGGACAAAAGGGCAACTGGGAAAGAGCCATTGAGTTCCTACCTTTTTTTTTAATCACTGTGAATAGATTTTAATAGCCTCAAAATACATTTACAGTCTGGAAAAATACAAGAGCAGCTGACTAAAACGGTGAGAAACCGAAACACTGCATTTTCCCACAAAGACATGTAATTTCCCATCCTTCATGTACTATTTCAGAAACACACACACACACACGCACAGACTAGGTGACCAGCGGAGAGAAAGAGTAGGAGGGCTGCCTGTGAGCTGCTGTGGAAGCTCCTTCTATTCAACTCTGACTCCAGGTCTGCACTAGTTCTTGCTAACTTCGCTGGCAGGAGCTCAGGAACTAATGAAGTTGACATCAGTGCAGCCATCGCGATAGGCAGTGAGTTTTGCTCTACTTCCCCTAGTTCAGGGCAGCTGTCTCACAAATGGGTGCCCTGGATCCCAAAGAACACCTAGGCAGTAAGTTTAGATGGGTCAACACAAGGCCATTTTCACTAGTAGAGAACACTGCAGACTTGTTTATGATGTGTCACTTCTTTTTGTATAAGGCCTTTATTACCAAGTTGCTCTCTTAAAAACAATTTCTCTAAATGTTGCTGGAGCCTTGAACCTGGCTAACCTAACCCCAGTACAAACTCAAAATTCCTGTTCTTTGTCAAATAGCAAGGCATTTTTAGTAATCAGAATAACTGAACTCAAGAAAAAGAAAAAAAGAAGAAAAGAAAGACAACCAGAGGACCGTGGCTTTAGCCCCTCCTGCTATTTCCTTGTACTAAAATCAGGCATTCATGGCAGACAGATCATTTGGTTAAAACAAGATCTCATGTTCTAGGTTTCCCCAACTGTCTTCAGAGTCAGAGTAGAAAGTACTAATTTGGCAGGAAGAGAAAAGCCAAAAGCCAAGCCAGGTTGGTTGGTTTGTTTGTGATATGGGACCGAAAATATAATTCCAATACAAAACAGAAGAGAAAATAATGATTCTATAATATTGAGAAGCCATAAGAATATTTTGTTCCAAACACAATATTAATTGTAAAAAGTGTAGGATCCTATTAATGCCCCTAAACAGAGGCATAGATGCTAAAGTCCTTCCAGAGATATCTACATGATCTAGAATATGAAATAAGATTTGGAAGCAACTAGAGAGATGTATTCAAAACCAATTTGTAAGTGGAGTTTAAGACTTAAGAAATTTGAAGTTTCTAAATTCAAATATGCCTCCTTTATGGTTATGACAAGGCATTCCAGAAAAAGACAGAGTGGCAGACCTGTACAGCACAGTCACTGAGCTAGTGAATGAAATTGAAAAAAGAAACCAGCCATCCAAAGACATCAGGTAAGCAATGGCCTGAGAAACCTGAGGCAAGGGGTGGGGAGAGAAAGGGTTTCCTTGTGTCGATAGCACCAGAATTCTACAGCCACCCAAGCTTGAAGCCTTGCAGTCATCTTTTACTCTTTCCCTGGTTTCTTTGAGCTAATCAATCACTAAATTCCACTTGTCTGTCTTTCCATTTATTCTACATTTTCTTTATTCCTTCTGAATGACAGCTGGGTGTTGAACAAAACAAATATTCTTCCCTAGATTATTCCAGAGGGCTCGTAACTAATCCCCTTTCCTCCAGTTTATCTCGTATTTCTGACTCATCTTGCACACCACTCCCAGAGCAGTTTTTATAATAGTAACAATGCCAGAGGTGATATGAGTACTAGTAAAAGTAGCTATCAGTTTTGAGGGCTTTCTATGTGCCAGGCACTGTGCTAAGAATGTTACAAATGATACATCATTTAACTCTCAGAAAATAAAAAACAACAATACCTGTGAGGCAGGTAGTATTTTTTTTTTAATTTCAGTGAAGAAGAAACTGAAGCAGAGAGGTTAAGTAACTTGCCCAAGGTCACACAGCCCCCATGTGGCTGAACCATGAGTAACACCCTGGTCTCAATCTGACTCCAGAGTCTGAGGTTTTAACTCCTGTGTTTCAATGACTCTAAAAAAAGGCTAATATTCTTCTGTGTAAAATCCTTCAGGGACCTCCAACATGTTTGGAATAGAACCTGCTGTCTTTATCAGGACACACAAGGCTCTGGTAACTTCTCGAACCTCTCGGCCCTTTACTCCTACATATACACACTGTGATGCAGGCTCACCAAGCCACCAGCCGCCCCTGAAGCCCAAGGCCCTCTTTCCTGCTGCACCTTTGCTCCTTTCTCTACCTGCTCCCCTGGTGACTTCCTTGTGATTTTTCCAGGCAGGTTCAAGTAGCACCTTCTCTGCCATAATAGATTAGGGGCCTCTACTCTGTGTGCCCCTAAAACCTGGCACACACACTTCTACTTGGTCTCCTATTAAATTCCACTTGATACCCTTACTTGTTTGTTTTCCCCAGGAGAATAAAATTTCCTTCTTGGAATCTTCAGTGCCTTGTACAATGTCCAGTATGTAAGCAGTAAATATTCAATAAGTATTTGTTGAAGGAGGGAAGGATGGAAGGAAGGAAGGAAAGAAGGAAGGAAGGGGAAGGAAGGGAAGGGAAGGAGCCACTGGGGTAAGATAAACACGTGTACAAGTGTTCACGAATGAGAGCAAAGAGCGTGAAAAGAGCTGGGACCACAAAGGATAGTGACTTTCTGTCTGTTGTCTCTTAGTCCCCTTTTTTCCACGCATTGTTTCCCAAATGTTAGATTCCTTTGCCAGCCTCCTAAACCGGTTTTCCTGCCTATAGCCAATCTCCTTCCCATCCTTACCGCACACTGGCACCCCATGAATCTTAAATCACTCTCCTGCACAATAACCTTCAACAGATCCTCATTGCCTGGAAGATACGGCTTGGAATTCAAGACGAAAAATTTGCACTTTATCCGATCTTTATCAGATGTACCCTTTCAACATCCTCCTCCCATTACTGCCTTATGTTAACCCTCTCACTCAGCCAAATAGGTTTACTGTGTCTCCAATAGGTCTTGTTCATTCCCACCTCTGATCCCGTCTCCTTTGCCATGCTTTTTCTTGGTATTCCTTCTCCTCCCAACAGACTTCTGCCTGCATTTTGAGGCCTGAATAAAAATCCCGTACCTCCTTTAGAAACTCCTTGTCCATTTCTGCCAAAATAATTTTTCTTTTCCTTGAGTTTTACTAGCTCCTGCAACCCCACATCCAACATACACACAGCATTAAATGAATTTAGCCATGCTCCTGTATCTGATTTGCTGAGCACTGCAACAGAAAAAATCCCACAGCTACTCAGTTTTATACCAGGACAAATTAATGATCTCCAACTCCTGTTAAGCCCTTAGCTCTGCTCAACATTCTTTTACATGCCAGCCCACTTAGATGCAGTTCTCCTCATTTTCTAGTAGCACTCTTCCAAATCATCCACCATTCTTCTTAGACTCTGCAGATATCCTTTTTCTCTAATGATGAACTTGTCACAGAAATTCCAAATCTGTTCAATATTAACCGATTCAATGTCCTTTTCTTACATCAAAAAATATATCCACATCTGCAAATCCTTGCACTTTCTTTCTCCCTGAGACAAAAACATCTACTTGCCTATCCAATGTCCAGTTTGTTCTTCCTACTAACAGAACCTTACTTTTATAGAAGTGAAAGGCTGCAGACTTCTTACAACCAGAAGTGGCCAAGAAGAAAGTAAGCAGAAAGTCATTGGGTGGGGTTTCAGGAAAGTCCCTTAAAAAAGGCAGACTCAGCTGGAGGATCTACTCTCTTTCCCTTCCCTCTCTTCTGAAACTCAGTTGAGATGGCTGGACCTCCAGCAGACATATTAATTATTAGAAGCCAACATGGACTCAAAACTGAAAAAAGAAAAAAAGATGCCAAATTAACCTCAATTTTCTTTTGTCATAGGAATTGCTATTATAAAGGGGAAATTTTTCACTTACAGCAGCACTTAGGGAATATTAAAGTCAAATGCTGTTCAGCATTAGTTGAAACAAGCTAAAACTGTTGAAGGATATGAACTTTGAGGAGCCGTTGCACGTTAGATCCTTACTGTTCATAACTGAAGTATTTCTCCTGACCAATGACAATGGACTACTTTAAACATCAGCCAACACGGGACTCATTCTGTCCTATCCAAAGGGTATGTTTTCAATACTTAAAGAGTATAACCAGGAAACTCCATTTCTAACACTTCAGAAACCATGACATTTCCCCTCAGTGAACTATGAACTATGCAGTGAATTTCTTTACTGATATGAGTTTTCTTGCTTGCAAGTAAATCAGCTCAGCTTGGAAGAAAAAATTTAAAAAATTTTAATTCAAAAATGGTTAAAGCTCTTTGCTTCTTTCTTTGGCACTATCAAAGACACGAAATAGGCATAGTATGTCTAGATTTCAGCATGATACTGAAAAAATATTCTAGAGATATCTGTAAAGGGATAAAGAACTTGCTGTCTTTTTATTATTTTTTATTTTGGGCCACACCGCACGTCATGCAGAGTCTTAGTTCCCCGACCAGGGATCAAACCTGTGCCCACTGCAGTGGAAGCGCAGTCTTAACCACTGGACCACCAGGGAAGTCCCACTTGCTTTCAAAAAGGACTGAATATTCTCATGTATACAATCTCCTAGAAGCAGCTGATAAGCCTTTTCTAAAATGGAAATAAGTAAACACATTTCACCCAGGTGGTTTGTCCTTGCCTGTTAAACAAATACTTCATTAATCAAGGTTCTCATCTATCTAGCAGCAAAATTATTTTAGTAATCTTGAGGACTCTCTCCAGTCTGTTAAAGACCATCACAATTCCCCCAAATGATAGAAAACGGAAACACCTAGAAGTCTGTTTGTTTGTTTGTCTGTTTTCCTTAAGCCCTTCTGATATTTTGACAAACCTGCGATAGAAAATTTGTGGCTGGGTAGACAGAGCATGAGCATATATAGTGTTAAAGTATGATTCCTAGGGTTAATCTTTTAAGTTTCTTGGCTAATTCCAAACTCCATGTGCAAAATAAGATTAGTAGAGCCATGACTCTGCTGGGGTCTAACTCTTCTCAAAAGGTTAACCCTTACTCAATATTGCTATGGAAAAGACTTTCCTAATGTACATGAGATAACAGGAAAGTTAGATAGAATCACAACTGCCTGAAGAAATGAACCCAAATAGCATAGCTTGTTTAATCGATGCCATTTGAGTGCAGGTCTCTGGTGCACTATCACAAGGAGGCAGCATGGCTTGGGGGTGAGAATTCCTGTTCCCTTGGCACTCTTTGGCTCTGTGGTCTTGGATAAATTATTGACCACCTAGCCTCAGTTTCTTCATCTGTAAAATGCTGACAATTCCTAGACACTAACATTTACCTCGTAGAGTTATAAGAATTAAATGAGAAAATGCGTTAAAATATTTAGCCCACGGTCCAGGACGTGGTAGCTGCCCAATAAATATTAGCCATTATTATGAAAATATGTAACTGGGCCACCCCTGGGGTACCTGTGCCCTCTCCTTGTACTACTAAAAACAGTTGTAGGAAATTATCACATTCCCAGCTCACTCCCACTTCAAACAAAAGCAAAATGCAGGCAACATATCCAATTCCAAAAGCACTGCTACATACATAGCTAAAACTATGGATCTGTGAGGATGTGAAGGAGACAGTTACACTGCATGGGAAAACATCCTTTTAAAACCTCTTTTAAAATCTCTGGTTTTCCCCAGAAATTCTCTCCATATGACTGCTATCCCATCCATCATTTCTTAGTTCTCACCCTCTGCAGCTGTATCCCTCTCCCCATCTCTCATCATCCGTTCATTCGCATATTTCTTTCAGGAAAATATCAACTTATAAGTTTGTATGAACTAAAATTAAAATTACAGGACTTCCCTGGTGGCACAGTGGTTGAGAATCCACCTGCCAATGCAGGGACATGGGTTTGATCCCTGGTCTGGGAAGATCCCACGGGCCACGGAGCAGCTAAGCCCGTTCACCACAACTACTGAACCTGAGTTCTAGAGCCCGCAAGCCACAACAACTGAGCCCACACGCCACAACTACTGAAGCCTGCACACTCTAGGGCCCACGTGGCACAACTACTGAGCCCGCGTGCTGCAACTACTGAAGCCTGCACGCCTAGAGCCTGTGCTCCACAACAAGAGAAGCCACTGCAACGAGAGGCCTGCGCACTGCAATGAAGAGTGGCCCCTGCTGACCACAACTAGAGAAAGCCCACGTGCAGCAGTGAAGACCCAACACAGCCAAAAATAATAATAGTTATAAGTGAAATAAAATAAAATAAAATTACACCTGCATCACCCCCAGTAGATCAACTAAAGTATGTTTCAATCTTATATTTTATGTTAAGATTTGGCATTAAAAGATTCCAAAATACCAACATTTATTATAAAATTTTAAATGATAAAATAATGTTATAGAACACTAGGATGCTTTGGTTCCATCTATTATGTCCTAGCCCCATGGATGGGGTAGAGGAGTCTCTTTCTTGCTCTTGCTTTCAGCATGGAAGGACCTCTGAAAAGTCTGAGAGTAGGTCTGTATGAGCCATGTAAGTTAACAGCATCACTAGTAAATAGATTGTGTGTGTGTGTGTGTGTGTGTGTGTGCACGCATGCATGCACGCACCCCAATTTCTCTGTTAATGAGATAGGTTGAAACATACAGAAGAGAAATCTATCCCAGATGGGCATGTGGGAAAAGAGGGCAGTTAGAAATAAGAAATGACATCTAAACTGAGACTTGAAGAAACAATATGAGTTACTCAAGTGAAAAGGGGAGTGAAAGAAAGTGCCCCAGGTAGAGGGAAAGCAAGTGTAAAGATCCAGAGGAAACACAAGAGCTGGTGTCTTTTGAGAACTAAAGGCCACCCTCACCTGACATTTCCAGGAGGTCTTATCCAGGTACAGAGCAGACTCAACTCTGCTTAATTTGTCACATCAAACAAGAAAGGATTCAGGCTGGGAGACCTGCAGATGGTTAAGGGAAACTGGCTGGGGCTTTGGGCTACCTTCTCTCGCTCTCACCTTTGACACAAAGCAGAGCTGAGCAGGCATCAACATTCACAAACCTGATCGAGCTGCTCCTCAAACTTGAATGTGCTTGTGAACCATCTGAGGATCATGCAAAAACGTAAATTCTGATTCCGTAGATCTGGGGTGAGGCCTGGGAGTCTGCATTTCCAGCGAAGTCCCAGAGGATGCCCATGCTGCTGATTTCTAGACCACAGTTTGTGTAGCAGAATTTAGTGACAGCTTGCTTCTCTGAGTGGGACATCAGCAAATGCTCAGCTGACAATCATTTACCTTTGAAAGTAATGCCACTGTCTAGTCTCTTTCTATCCTGAAAGAGATTTTAAAGACCATTTAGTCCAATTACCTCATTTTAGAATGAAGGAAATAGCTCAGAAATGAGGAAGTGACTTGCTTCAGGTCACTGAGCTACTATATTGATGATAAAGGAATACCCAGCACTCCTGCCCGGGAGGATCCTTCCTCTCCACCACATGGCAGTCCTCTTCAAGAACTCCAGTCAAAAGAGGATTCCATACAATCTGTGGTTGTCATAGTTGGGGGAAAGAGGACTTAAGGAGTAGAAGATGAAAGGACCAAGGATCATTTTGATGTGACCCTATCCAGGATCCCAGAAGAGGATTATGTGAGCTTTGGGGTAGGACTCCAATCTCCTGATTTTCAGTCTGGACAGCTTATTTTGTATCCTTCTAATTATGATGTCCATGAATCGTGTAGCCTGAACCCAGGCTTCCCTTTCTTATAATGCTGCATTTATGATACAATAAATCCCAGTAGCATTTTTTAGCATTCTTAGTATTTTTTAGTATTTGAAAGATTCCAAGAGTATTTTCAAAATCCTAACCCAAGGGGTGAAAAGAATATTGCCATACGTCTAATAGGCATTCTCCAATTGAAAGAGATTGTAATAGATTTATTTCTGTTAGTCATTAGCAACAATAACAAATGTACTGGTTCTTACTTATATATACATGATTTTATATAAAAACAAATTATTTTATATAAAAACAAATTATTATTTATATTAAAAAATTATTATACAAAACTTCCCAGATTTAGAATTTTCCAATGTCCATGCCAAGCAATTGGGCAGAGCTTCAAGAATTTCCTGTTCAGCTAGGCCTTTTTTTGTGTCTCAATAAATAAGTAGTATATTTGGCATTCTTTATTTTGATATTGAACTATTCCTAAGTAACCACATTCAGGTTTCCACTGCTCATATAAATGGTTATTGTCTAATTGTCTCATGTTTTTAAGCATTTCTTTTCGTTTGTTCCTTGATTTAAAAGAAAAATCAATCCTATTATCTTCATAAATTCCTACTATTTAAAGTCAAGGTTAAAAAAATATTTTGGTTGACTTCAGATAAATACCTCTAATAAATTTTCAAAAATAATAAAAGACTTTAGATGGTTAGATTTTTTTCAATCTCTTGGAATTTTAATAACTAAGCTCATAATAATGATGATTTAGCAATTTATATTGAAAATCTCTTGTTAAACCAGGTAATATGTAGAGGTTTTTATGGCACAACAATTTACAGACTTGTACTTGATGTAATTGCTGTCCTGGACCTTGAAAAATGGTTGATCATCTTGGAAATGTAACTAGGTCTTAGAGGATTAATGTTCCTTGGAGAATCATCAAGGTAAATATGTTCAACATATTATAAAAGCCTATTAGAAGGTAGTTTGCATTTCCTCAATTGAATTTAAACCATAAGTAACATCTTGACCCCCATGTACAGAGTGATCTATGCATTTGTTTCATGTTAGCATGAAAAGCCTATAATCTGTGTGCTATGCTCATCTTTAGAAAGGAGTATTCATTACAGTATGGTTGACTGTACACATTTTTACATCTCCTCAGTTAAGAGAAATTACAGAATATCAAAACTTAAAAGAGTACATATGAATTGAGTTACAAATCCATGTTACAAACCTAGCCCCAAATGTATAGAATGTGACAAACCTCCCTCTTATCACCCTTCACTCTGGCCTCCAGCAGAGGGTCTGTCTCCAGCCACTGGAGGTCATCTGCTAAAGCTCCATTGCCCAGTTAGTGTTCGATGCAATCAGAATTTTGTTCAATTACAAAAACATTCATCTGCTAAATTATCAGAAGCAATTGTGTGTAACACTCACACTTTAGAAGATTAAACCATATGTTACTAATGGACTGGTTGAAGGAAGTACACTCTAGTGACTGCTATAAAACTGTGGCTTGCCTATTGGCAATTACTTATTTCAGTCATCCTCAGGGCTTATCTCCTTTGCTTCACTGAGTCAACAAATATTTACTGAGCTCCTATCATGTGTCAGGCACTGGGCTAGTGCTTGGGGTTATAACATTAAGTTAAAAAAAAAAGCATAGTCTGTCCTGTGTAAGGACATTATTGCAAATCAAAAATGTGACCAGATCAATACTGTCAGTACAAAGGGAGACAAAGATCTAAATAAGGAATAAGTTTGTTTGGAAGTAATGTCTCCCTCTTTGACTTCCACAAGAATTTTCCTCTTTTATAATATATTCAGTACATAATCATTGAAACATCACCTACTGGGTATCAGGCATGGTGGTGCTTGCTCTTGAGAATATAGACAGGAAAAGAGATACAGCCCATATCCTATATAGAATTTATAATCTAGTGGATGAGACAGCATTACACAAATAGTTATAGAAATAATTAATCACCACTTGCTAAGGACTATGAAGCAGAAGTACCAAGTGCTATTAAGAAGACTGTTGTACTCTATTATATACCAGTCTTTAGATCTATACTTGTTTCATCTTTGTATCTTCCACAGAGCTTGGCAAAGTAGACTGAAAAAGTTGACACTTAAGTATTTGTTGAGTGACTGAGCCCTTAACTTGAGAACCATGTCAGAAAACAGTACTCCTTAAAAATGGAAATATTAATCAAAATAACTAGATGTGGTATTTATTATTACTGTTCAAGGACATTTCTAGTCCTCCTCCGCCAAGCACATGGTAAAATTGTACTTTCCTATCCTCTTGAAGATAAGCATGACCATATGACTTGCTCTGACCAACAAAACTGTTATTAGAACTAGTATGTATCACTTCCAAGTAGGAAGAATGTAGTTAATTGCACACTTAAGAGGAAGTGTGCAACTAACTACATTTCCTTTCCCTACCATGACAACAATGTTCCAGATGAAAGGTGATCTATTAGCCTGCATCCCTGGCTGAGCAAAACATGGCACAGAGCCTCACTACCAGCCAGGTACATATAAATTAATGAAGAAATAACCTTGGTTGTTTTAGGCTTTAGAGTTTTTAAGTATTGTTTCTCATTGAGCTTAACCTAACGCTAACTGACTGATAAAAGTTAGACTTCTGCAGAAAGTGTACCAGGGATTGGGGGTTGGGCAGTGGGAAGACATCTAGAAGTATATTAAATAAACTGCTGATAAGATTAGAGCAATTCTCAAATCTCAGCAAAAGGCTTAGGGTACTCCCTGAAAAAGGAAGTATCCCTTTGAAATAGATCTTAGTAAACGTAATATGTTTGTCATGAGGAAATTCGTTATGTAATTATGAAGGATTTTCTGTGTATGTTACCAATAAGAAATATTGAAAGAGAAGAGTAGACAAAAAGAACATTTCAATATGTCTCTACGGTATGTACTCTGCTTTTAGTTACCGGTTATAATTATAGAATTTTGGTAAGAATGAGAAAGGCTCCCATTCTAAGACATATTAGAGTGAAGTTCTCATCTGCTTGGTAACAATTTCCAACATTTGGTGATTGGAGACAACATTGTCAGTGTCTTAACTAAATAGCAGCTGTGGCTGGAAAGAGTTAAGTAGGTTGAAATTATGAGAAATGAGAGAAACATTTACAATAATAACTTTGGTCTTAAACATGATACAGAAGTTAAATTGTTAAATGCTAAATTGTTAAAATGACTGCTACTTCCCTGCTGTCACAACACATGAGGCAGAATTTTTTTAAATAATCTTTCTGAACTGGACTATCTTTTCATAGTTAATGTATTTATTTTTTACCATTTGTAAAATACTATCAAAACAAATATTTTGAGAATTGTTACTAATACGTGTTTTATGAGAAAGGTATTATTTCTCTATTTTACATAATTCATGAGCTTAACCAAATCCTTAAGTATAATTTTCTTATGCTGAAAATCCCATTTTCTTCCAGTTAAATATACTTTTAATTTTATTCAGAAGAATGTAAGGATGGGGCAAGAATTCATGTAACAGAAATGTGATGCAATGATCTTGGCTAGAGAAATATCTATTCTTTTAAGCAGTGGGTTTCAATAGTTATTCTTAAGTAATGACAAATGTCCCTTGTATACTGGACAAATTTCAGTGGAGGAAAATCATAGTCAATGATTTAGAAAATCTTAACTGGAAATAAAGAGATGTACTGAATTTAACAGGAAACAAAATGTATCAATACAATAATAATAAAAATAAATTTAGCAGAAATCACTGTTGAGAACATTAAATAACAAAACACTAAGCTTATTAAAGATGAAAGGGGAAGTGGCAGATAACTGATCATTATTTTAAAACTGTTCCAAGAAGACACTACAGTCCATGGCTTATTTTCCTTTGTGCATAATATTATATAGGAAACAATTTTTCAATTCATTCAATAATATTTCTACTGCACTTTTCCATTTAAATGTGTTCATAAATATTAATCAGTTCCCACAACAACACTGTGAGATAGCTAAGAATTATCCAGAGTTGACGGACTGAGAGTTTAAAATGATGTTTGGCTATGATGCCAAGGACTGCTGAGGGAATTAATAAAAGAGCTGACAACATGCCAAGGACTGCTGAGGGAATTAATAAAAGAGCTGACAGCAAAGTCCAGAATCCTGGCTCCTGGCTGTTGCTAGGGCAAAGAAGACTGTCAGAGAATTTCTTGTCCTGTCCTGACTCCTATCTTCCAGTGACACAGAAGTCAAAAGCATCTGCTCCCACATTACACCTGCCTGGTCAGCAAAGCTACCACAGATGCTTCTTCTAGCCTAGTCCTTGGTGTTTCATAGAGTTAGATATCTCACATCTCCTTAGAAAATATTTTTAAAAATTTTAAATCCGCAATTCAGAGAGCTGCTGACGACTCAAGAAATCCTCAATGAGTCCGAATGAGGAAAGTCTACTTAGAGCTTAAGAAGGAATATTGTGCAGAGCTACAACCAGTCATACTGGGACTGACTCATCTGAATTCCTTTAATGTTAGGGAGATGTGGTTTGTATGCAGCTGCTGCTGACCAACGGTCCTGGCTTGCCAAGGACTGAGGATCTCCTGGCACAAAATACTATCTGTGTTAAAACTGGGGAGGTCTCAGGCAAATCCATATAGTTAATGAGCTTACCTCTCGGTAATGAAATATGCTGGTTCTTCTTTGCTTATCCAGTTGCTTTATTTCTGCAAGTAATCAGATATATAAGGGGCAAAATTAAATTTGAGGAAAAATTTTAAAGTATTTTTTAAAATACTTTTTTATTGCATTATGGTCAAATTTTCATAGATAGCAAAACTTCATATACAGTATTCAAATTGCCATGGGGACCACCAGTAGGCATAAAAAGCCATATTGAAAACTTGTCTTAAGATTCTTTCCTTGTATAAGAGTCAGACTGGAGAGATCTAAGTCCCCTTGTCCCATCCCAAGGCCTCTTCTCATCTGTAGCTCTCCGCAGTCTTACCTCAGAGCTCCATTCAGGGACAAAGGAAAGTTCCTACTCTTCTCCAGGATACAAGAGAAGCTGAGCTGCTGCCCTGTTTTATCTGCAACGGCTCCTCCCTGCTGTGACTCGCTAGGTGAGGTCTTCTCTGGTTACACCCTGGGAAGCAAGGAACACTCACTGCACTGGGGTGCCCCCATCATCCTCTCCCTCGTGAGTGCTCAGCCAGAAGGGGAGGCGCAGAGATTAGGCTCATTGCAACCACCCGCGGGGGTCTCTGCTCTCACCAAGGCCCCTCTGCTTCTCTTCTTCCACCTGCTTGCTGAACTCTTCTCTCCTTTTGGGAGAAGAACTGGCTCTTACATCATCATCCATTCATTTCTCTGCTATGGATGGAATAGACTGCTAGGTCACGATGTTTTTGTCGCTTCTATGGCTACTTACTATCTACGTGACTGTGAGCAAGTTTGAGGTTTTCTTTTTTTAATCTTGTGATGCCCAGTTCCTCATCTGTAAAAATGAGGATAATTATAGTATCTACACCACATGGATCACTGTGAAGATTAAATGAGATAATAGATGTAAAATGCTTATAAAATTTTTGACACAAAGTAAGCCCTCAATAAAAGATAGTTAATAATATCATTTATCTTCTTGTGATTATTTAAATCCAAGCTTTAGAATTACGAAACTAATAACAACGCTTTTCTTCTCACCTCTTACCTCATTCAGATTTGTAATTTGATCCTTGTAGTAGGTTCACAGTGCTATTTCAATATGATCTTTCTGTAAGTTATGGTCTCCTCTCCTCTGATTTAAACTGTAATTACCCCTTAACTTCTTTCCTGATTATTGTATTTATTTATACATTCCCTTACTCGTTAAACAAACATTTTTTGACTACTTCCTATATTCCAGGGACTCTGCTGGCACTGGAGAAAGCCTGTGCTTCTTTCTTTCAAAGAAGATGGAGAATCACCTTCACTTGGTCATAGATCTTGATGCAAATCCTGCCTATGACCAGATTCCTTCGTTTGTTCTGACCCTGCCAGATCAACTCATGCTCTTACAGCAGTTACACAAAGCTGGACACTGACATGCCTTACAAGAGAATGTACATTGGAGAATGAAAACTGGAGGAGATGGTTTTTTGATCCAGGAGTAGAGTATCACATCTTCTGGACACCCTCAATATCTTCCAACAGTTGTGAGCATGGCATCCAAGGATTTGTTAGACAGAGGTATTTAACTTGTTGGCTACCATTATTGTTTATTCCCAAGATCAAAGACAAAAGAACACTCCCATAGGGACAATCTTGTTCTGCTTCTAATGCCTCTTGACCAATCTGGAAAAATGAGTCTAACCAGGCCGGAATCCAGTTATTAGATATAGGAGGACTCATAAAGAGTTTGGGATGGACACACAGACTCCTAAAAACAAATGTTGGTGAGGAATTTTTATGGTTCCAGGCTTTGTATTAGTTTAGTTTTTTTTTTTTTTTAATGTATTTTGTCTCTTGAGTTAGTTTGGGTTGGGTCCTTAGTTTATTTTGTCTGATATGCGGTAGTCTCCCCTGCTTTCTCTTTTTTTTCTTTTAGCCATGCGCGTTGCTTGCGGGATCAAACCCATGCCCACTGCAGTGGAAGCCCTAACCACTGGACTACCAGGGAATGCCCTGTGTTATGTATTTTAATACACACAACACCCCATGTGAAATAAATGCCTTATTTAGCTAAACTTTCAAAACTGTGATGTACAGCAAACATACAGAAAAGTGCATAAAACTTAAACTTGCAGTTTAATGAATTGTTGGAAAATAACACTTATGTGACCCCTACTGAGACGGCCTGCAGAGTCATATTGCAAGGGGCATAGATACAAGGAAGAGAAGAATTATGGTTGTTTTTGAAATCTACCACAACCAGTGTTGTGATTTTTTTTTAAGAGGTGAAAAAACAATATAGGAATTAAGGATGTATCAACTAAGTGGTGATAATGATTCTCCATGAATATTCAGCTTGGCAAAAAGAAGCGAGAACATAATGGCAGTGAAGGACAGAGAAGAGGAGATGGGAATCATTGGATTGTAGATATCAGTGGACTCAAGTATTGTTGGAGCTGGAAACCTGAAGACATGAGCTGGAAAACAGAAGCGGGTAGCAAGAGAGTGGGATGCTTGTTTTTGAGATGATAAAGAAGGTGGGAGTGGGCCACTGAAATGGTGTGAGTGACAAGATCATTGTAGAAGAGAAGTTAAAGGAATTGAGAGGCTAGGGTATTGGAAACATTCAAAATTAAGAGAGAAGTGGAGATGGAAAAAATTACAATGAGCTAAGAACTAAAATCTTCAGGAATGGGAAATATGAAGGCAGGGACTGAGGTAGGTTGATAAATATATATATATATATATTTAAATATTAAAAATATATAATATTTACATTTTTGTATGTTGGAATAGGTCTGTAAGGACATTTATTCAACTTACAGCAGTTATTTCTAGGAAGATAAATTATAACTTGTTGAGTAATGGTGAAAGACAATTTTCACTTTCATTCTATTGGCTTCATTTTTGTTTACCACACACATGTATTATGCATAAATAACTATAGTGAAATAGAGCTTTAAAAAAAGAAGGGGCTGACTTCTTGTCACACAGATCTGGATTTGAATTTCATCTGTAAAATGAGTATGCTCTTACCTACCTCTATGTTGTGATGATCAAGTGAGGTCATTACTTAATGTGCTTATTAACACAATGACTGGAGCATGGAAGAAGCTCAATATTGTTTGCTATTCCTCCACTCATTGACAAGCCCCCCTACCCACGTGCAAGTGCGCTGTGTGAGTGTGTGCACGCCCATACACCACAGAGAGAGAAAGAGAGAGAGGACAGAGGTCACGTGTGCACCCAGAGACTCCGTAGCACTATGTGTACTCTCCTTGGAGTACTGTCATATTTGGGGGCAAGAAAAAAAAAAAAAAAGGAAAAAATGGGCATATTGTTTATATTGCTTACCTGGCTAATTTCCAGAAGAAACTATTAATAATAAATTATGCATATATTGACACTTCCACTGCAAGCCAAAAGCAGAATTTATTCAACCGTTCTCATTAAGAACTGTTTGCATGTCCAAATGACATTTTTAAAATACAGCTTTAAGAACAAGAATAAATTACAGTGTATAAAAAGTGCTATTTTCCAAGGGTCAACAGTTCTAATGAAGAGTTTAATAGGCAGTATTATCTTAATATAGGCAGCATCTATTAATAGAAACTAGAAAAATTCTGTGAACCTCACAATAAAATATATAAACCAAAGCCTTTAAAATGAGTATTTTTCTACATGATGCACCGTTAAAAAGTAAGTGTGACTGGGGAAGTTAATTCTTAGGTTCCCAAAATGTTAGCATAGGCTATTTTTACCCTATGATAATTTATACAGCCTGCATGAGAGCTCTTATGTAGACAGTGAAGAGTCTACCAAAGGTCAAATGAAAAATTAGCGCCTGATACACTTATACTAGTATTTGACAGGACTAAAAATTAATGGTTGTCAGAACACTGCCTGAAACTGTGGCTCCAAGAGATTAAAATCTTTATTATAAATCTGTAAAATCCTGATTTATTGATTACTGAGAACATGGATTTAGAGTGTCAGTGAAATATAGTGTCTCCTGCCTCCAAGTAAAAGCTTCTTTGAACCCATTCAAAAATTCACAATGGATGAAGATGGAAATTAGGAAATGGAAATTCATACATTCATCCAATGGGCATTATGTGCCAGGCTGTGTGCTACGGACTGAGATACAAAGATGCACAAGACACAGGTCCCAGTCTGAAATAACTTACAGCTGGTAGAGAAGCCTGACACAAAAACAGGTAATAATAAAACAACCCTAAAGAAAAAATACTTAATGTACTTAACAGTAATGGGGAACATGTACCTTACAAAAGTGGGAGGATTTCCTATTACTCAACTCCATTTCTAACTAGTGCTCCTATTATGAGGCAGAACTAGCTAATATGGTCAAAATGAGTAGAGCTTTTCTTCATGCTAACAAAAATGGTGAAAGGATTAAGAAGCAGCAACCACAGAATGACCACAGAATTGCTCATTGTATTTCCCATCCCTGATCCTGAAAAGCCCAGCCACGTTTTTAAAGGACTGTAAGCCACTTGTGAGTGGGAACTGTGGTGATGGAGAAGGGGACAGGTGTGGCCTGGAAACCCACCTTAGCCAACCAGATATGTTTGTGATTGTGTTTCCACAAATCCCAATACCAGTTTCTGTGGGTAGGTAGGTATGAAGTATAGAGAATAGAGGTTAAAAGCAACTCAAAAACAAAGATAGGGGAGATAATACATGATTTGCTTTTTGCTTCCTGCCTAACAAATCTTTTGACTACTAAACTGATTTTGCTTTAAGATCCAGAAATTTAGAAATCTAAGCAACGGTCTTTCTTTGTTTATATCTTTTATTTTTGTTTATAACAAGTCAATTTATATAGAAATATGTTAGAGAAAACTAATAAAGCGGATTACTAAAGTCTTTCATGATGGCAGATACCTCATGGTGCATCTCCAATATTTTCAAATGGTATTTATAGCTTCATGTGTAAAGTTGGTTTCTTTAGATGCTGTACTCAGATCTTGCTTTTTGAACAAACCTGATAACCTCTGACTTTTAATTGCAGTCTTTAGATAATTTACATTTAATATAATTATCATTATGCCTGTGTTTAAATCTACCATATTGTTACTTGCTTTCTATTGCTCCCAACTGTTCAGCATTCCTTTTATTTTCTTCTCTTTGTCTGCCTTCTTTTGTATTAATTGAATGCTTTTTAAGAATCCATTTTAGAGGAATAGTGGTTGGAATGTTTAGCTGAAACACAGGAGTGGGTCAAATTATGGAAAAGTATATCAGTACCATTACCCAGTTACCCTGTTACCTGATGTTTCTCTGGGATAGACATCTTAGGATGGATGTCTAGAATTGGATTAAAGATATCAACACATATAAACCATTTCTAAGACTCTTGATACTCATTTGTATATTGCTTTTCAAAAGGGTTGGTGTGGAATATTTTTGTTACCAGGTGTTTACGAAAAAACATTGGTAAAGAAGGGTGGATGAGCAATAAAATAATCAATTTTGAAAGTCTTTTTTAAAAATAATAAATAGATAATATATTTTTAAAAACTTTCAAATATCTGATTCTACAGATGAGGAAACTGTGGCAAAGTAAAGAATCAAACTATATTAAGTTATGAGAGGTGTTACTCATTTAATGAAACTTTTTGTACATCATAAAAAAATGCATGATTGGAAGGAGATAAAAGGTCAAAAATGAAAATATACAGATATGCATTCAGTATTTGTCATGAAAGTGAACATCCTGCTTAAGAGATTCGGAGATAAAGAAATTATGGATTCATGCCTGAGCCATGGGGAACTCCACATTGACTGGACCACACTTCATAAGCGGTTTCTGAGATAAGTTCATATTTGGATGCCTTTGAAGAATCGAAACTTTTACTCACCTAAGTACTTGAAAGGCATTCTGTACCTTATCTGACAATGTGAGTCCCAGGGAAACAGGATGGAGAGCATGAGAGAGAGCCATTTGTATGGGTCTCTGAGAAAGGGACCCTACATTCTGTCCCACTGCAAGGTTAAATCCCCTGTATGGAAGGCAACAGAAACTTCCACATGAGCTTGAGAGTCCCAAAGAGAGAATCGAGTCTTAATTCTCATTTGAAATTCTAAGAGAAAAAAAGCTTTGCAGAATGTCCTATGACAGCACAGGACAATCACTAGAATAGGAATGGTGGGTCACAACTAGGTAGAAAAAGGGTCTGAGGTAGCCAGACTCCACCATAACGAAACCAAAAGTCTCCTGTGAAATTTTCCTGGAACTGCTCGAGAGAGGAACAGAGGTTGGCTGAGCGTGGAATGGTTTCATGGTTTGGGTGAAACTGAACATTTTCCTGATGACACTGTAACTAGAGGTGTTTCAGAGTTTATGCAGCAGGGGTGGCTGCTGATGGTGTGGCCAATGTGACCAGAGGCAACCAAAGACTGACAGGGATGGTCTAGCTGAGGAAAAGCAGTTGTATGGATGCTATTAACCAAGGACCTAAAGTCTCTTCCCAGACTCCTTGACAACATGTTAGCCCTTCTGCAATGTAGAAACCTTCACACCCCAGAAGGACAGCCAAGGCAAAGGGAAGTATTGTGAAGTGATAGCCAATTAAAGAGAAACTGAGTTCAAATCATAACTAGCAGAGTTCATCTTGAGTTTATCCATATTTATTTCTGACTTAACTTCTGATAAATCAAGATGCTCCATAATATACTGATAAAGTTAATTACTTGACCCTAACCCAAAACTCAACATTTGTCCCAATTAAATTTCAATCCATTGCTACATTGTTTGAGATCTTTTTGAATCACAATTTTGCCATTTGGTATTTTAGTTCTCTCTCCAAGAGGAGCTCATTTCACATTTTAAACATTTTGGTTTTTTATTCACACACACCTTAATAAGAAGTTTTCTACCAAAGGACCTCATCCCATCACATTTTCCCTCTCCACCATCAAAAATAACTAGACTCACAAGAAAAACGCACACTAAAATTTCTTAGTAGGCTTCTCTTCTTGTGGCAAGAGCAGAAATGGAGAGTAGAAAATGATGTATTTTTTTATTAAAAAATTGTAAGGTTACTAAAGAAATTAAATGAAATATATTCCTAGTGCAGAACTACTGCCATCTTAAGGCCACAGCCCAGTATTATAAATCAGCTTTCGGTTCTATTTAGCTAAATGGCTTAGAGAGATTAATTTTTAGTCATTTGTACATTTTATCATTTTTTTAAAGTACTAAATAGTCTTCATTATTTCCCCTTAAACAAATTATATGACCCAGAGAAGATGTGTAGATTGGCTTATACTATATAAAAGGTTGAATATTATGTTTACTTTGGGGTATTTAGAAAAGCACATTTTAAACTAATGAAAGATTAAACAATCAGGCCATTCCCCCCACCCCCAAATGCTTGGTAAATAACATTTACAATGTAGATGTTAAAATACAGTATTATAAATCCACAAAATATCACTTAGTGAGTTATTTTAGTGTCTAAAACTTAAGCTAGCTGATCACAAAGTTATTATTTAGGTAAATAACAAATTGAGTAAAAGCCAAACCTAAGGTTAAAGTTCCTAAATTATAGTATTAGCTTTATTAAAATGTAGGTCAGTTATAATGATGAAATTCAATTCTAGAAAATCAGCAATAAAAATCATAACTTCTGGGCTTCCCTGGTGGTGCAGTGGTTGAGAGTCCACCTGCCGATGCAGGGGACATGGGTTCGTGCCCCGGTCTGGGAGGATCCCACATGCCGCAGAGCGGCTGGGCCCGTGAGCCATGGCCGCTGAGCCTGCGCATCCGGAGCCTGTGCTCCGCAACGGGAGAGGCCACAACAGTGAGAGGCCCGCGTACCGCAAAAAAAAAAAAAAAAAAAAAATCATAACTTATTTCTGAGCTTTTCAAAATTATTTTATAACTTCCTAATTATAAGAAAAAATGTATACGTACAAGGAGTACTAAAGAAACCCTAAAACTTCACAGCATGATATTGATATTACACACAAATAAAAGTACCAAGATTTTATAAACTAACAAATAAGCAAAAAACTTAAGCAAAGATCTTTCAAACAACACATATTATTTGCTACACTGGACACAACAACATCTATATGTTAGTCTGCTGAGGCTGCCTTAACAGAGTACCACAGACTGAGAGGCTTAAATAACAGCAAATTATTTTCTCACAGTTCTGAAAGCTGAAAGACCAAGATCAAGGTGCAGCGGTCAGAATGGCCATCATCAAAAAATCTACAAACAGTAAACGCTGGAGAGGGTGTGGAGAAAAGGGAACCCTCCTGCACTGCTGGTGGGAATGTAAATTGATACAGCCCCTATGGAGGACAGTATGGAGGTTCCTTAAAAAACTAAAAATAGTACTACCATACGACCCAGCAATCCCACTACTGGGCCTATACCCTGAGAAAACCATAATTCAAAAAGAGTCATGTACCACGATGTTCATTGCAGCTCTATTTACAATAGCCAGGACATGGAAGCAACCTAAGTGTCCATCGACAGATGAATGGATAAAGAAGATGTGGCACATATATACAATGGAATATTACTCAGCCATAAAAAGAAACGAAATTGAGTTATTTGTAGTGAGGTGGATGGACCTAGAGTCTGTCATACAGAGTGAAGTAACTCAGAAACAGTAAAACAAATACCGTATGCTAACACATATATATGGAATCTAAAAAAAAAAAAGGTTCTGAAGAACCTAGGGGCAGGACAGGAATAAAGAGGCAGATGTAGAGAGTGGACTTGAGGACATGGGGAGGGGGAAGGGTAAGCTGGGACGAAGTGAGAGAGTGGCATTGACATATATACACTACCAAATGTAAAGTAGCTAGTGGGAAGCAGCTGCACAGCACAGGGAAATCAGCTTGGTGCTCTGTGACCACCTAGAGGGGTGGGATAGGGAGGGTGGTGGGGAGATGCAAGAGGGAGGGGATATGGGGTTATACGTATACATATAGCTGATTCACTTTGTTATACAGCAGAAACTAACACAACATTGTAAAGCAATTATACACCAATAAAGGTGTTTAAAAAAATGCAAATCAACTTAGGTATAAAATAAGCTCCAAGGTTGTATTGTACAACATGGGGAATACAAACAATATTTTATAATAACTATAAATGGAGTATAACCTTTAAAAATTGTGAATCACTATTGTTCACCTGTAACTTATATAAGATTGTACATCTGCTACCCTTCCATTAAAAAAAGAATAAAAAAAGAATTCGAAAGCTGTTGCAACAAAAAATCAGCCTAATTAAATTCTGGGAAAATAAATAAAAGAAAAAAAAAACCCCCAAAACAAATACCATATGCTAACACATATATATGGAATTTTAAAAAGGGGGTACTGATGAACCTAGTTGCAGGGCAGGAATAAAGACGCAGACGTACAGAAAGGACTTGAGGGGGGTGGGGTAGGGGAGGGGGTAGGGGAGGGAAGCTGGGAGGAAGTGAGAGGGTAGCATTGACGAATGTGCAGTACTGGGTGTGGGGTGGGAGGCTGCTGCGTGATGCCAGGGGGCTCAGCTCGGTGCTTTGTGAGGACCCGGAGGGATGGGGTGAGTAGGGTGGGGGTGTCGGAGGGGAGGGGACGTGGGGATGTATGTATGCGTGTGGCTGATTCACTTTGTCGTGCAGTAGAAACTGACGCCGTGTTGTGGAGCATTTATACTCCAATAGAGATGTGGAAAAAAAAAAAAGATCAAGGTGTAGGTAGGGCTGGTTTGCTGTGAAACCTCTCTTGCTTGCAGGCTGAACCTTCTTCATGTCCTCATGTGGCCTTTCTTTTGTGTATGTGCATCCCTTGTGTCTTTTCCTCTTCTTATAATCACACCAGCCATACTGATAGGTCCCCACTATCATGAACTTATTTAACCATACTTACCTCCTTAAGTCCATATACCCAAATGTAGTCACATTGGGGCTTAGGGCTTCAACATATGAACTTTGGGGGACACAATTCAGTCCCTAACACTGGCATATTTTATATATCACTCAAAGAAACAGAAATTAATTGGAATCTGAGTAGAACATTGAACTTTTGGTTGACAATAGAAGAGGTGATATACCACTACATTTGATAAAAGTTTAATGTACAGAAAAAAAGAAAATATCTTCATTTGAAAATAAGCCTGTGAAACAAAGCTAATGTCTGTATTTAAGTTCAGGGTTATGTAAGGAGTGAAGGGAAAGAGGGAAACCATCCCATGTGTTCTTAGAGGAATTAGACTGAGCTTTGAGGTTAGTGGCCAAGAAATGTGAGTGGAGCTCCAGGAGGAGTGGCAGATCTTTCAGGATGATGGGATCCGATAATTTTCTAAACCCTCCTACAAAGTGTAAATGTTGTAGGCTGTCTAGCACAAGACCGTGAGGAATATAAGATGTATAACAGTTGTTTCCCAGCAGAGATACAACTGTTGTTAAGCATGTTCAGGTCTAAGGGCCAACTCTCCAGTCCAAGGGACACTTATGCCATGAAAAAACCATCCTTTCATACTCTTCCTTCTAACAATGAGTGCACTTGTACATTTACATTACTAAGGGAAGTCCCTAACGTGCCTAATCCCACAATAAAACAAGATATCCTCCAAGGAGACTTATGGCCTTCAATGTGTAGTCTACCTGAAAGTTTGACCTTGGCAGGCACTCTACTGCAGGGGCCAAAGAGGAATGCTAAGGTCAGTTCTATGGCCAATAGACTCACAAAAGGGAAATAGGTACAAGCTATGATACAATCCAGCTTTTGTCTTTTTTGATTCACAGACATTAAAGACATGGTGTTGGGCTCCAATCAGTGAACAGCTCAATCTTATTCTTTTCAATAAATTTTTTATTTTTTTTTGGTTCCGTTGGGTCTTCGTTGCTGTGCATGGGCTTTCTCTAGTTGTGGTGAGCAGGGGCTACTTTTTGTTGCAGTGAGGGGGCTTCTTTTGTTGTGGAGCATGGGCTCTAGGGCACCGGGGCTTCAGAAGTTGTGGCACCCGGACTTCAGTAGCTGTGATGCGCGGGCTTAGCTGCTCCGCGGCACATGGGATCTTCCCAGACTAGGGATCGAACCCGTGTCGCCTGTGTTGGCAGGTGGATTCTTAATCACTGGGCCACCAGGGAAGTCCCCACTCAATCTTCTTGAGGATTCTTTCCTGTCCTCTTCCAGAGAGATGTTTGGGGCTTTTACAAGTCATAACGGAACAAGTTACCAATTTATTCAAATGGGTCCACTACGTATAATAAGTGTCTTACTAGATTGAACTATTCATTGTACTAAATCAATTCCTTGGTTGGTCTATTAGCCCCACAAGTGTTAGTATTTGTAAGGGTTAAATGGAATTCTCAACCAATTATATTTTCATTATGTCATGACTATTGATTTTTTTCTATTGGGTAAAGTGTTCCTTTAAATTTAAAACAGAAGCAGTACAAAGATAATACATTTATATCTTCTCTTTTTAACGTCAATGTTTGTATTTTCTCTTGTAAATGACTTGTATTTTCTCTTTTAAATAATTTGTATTTTCTCTTTTAAATTATTTTAAAGATCTCAAAGTCCTAGCCCTTCATCCATCTAAAATGATACTAGCTATAAACAGTCCTTGAGAGAATTGAAAACACTGTCATTCAAATTATTGTGTTCTATAAACTTTAAACCTTTCTGTTTGCATAAAGTTCTCTCTTCTGTAGTATGTTCTATGAAGTTTCTAATATCCTTTCATAGAAAAAAATGCATTACAATAAAAAATAGGATAATCAAATAACAACCAATATTGGTTTCCTTAATCATTGTCATTTTGCAAAACGGTCCTTCACGATTTCTAATAAATTTATTTTCTAACGCGCTCCAGGGGGTGAAATGTTTCTACTTACAAATACACTTAGGAATTTACTAAAGAATATAAAGTTTTTGATTGAATCCAGTCAGAGATCTCATGGGCAAAAAAAATCTTCCAAATTATAGGCTAATTGGGTCAGGGGAATATTAGTGGATAAAATTTTCTCCATAATCTTATATCATTTCGCACACAAGAGTAAAGGGTCAGGTGTACCTTGACATTCTCTTGGTTTCCCTGGCGCCTTGAAAACCAAGGGGAGGCCCGGTTAATTCTGCGGCGAAGGCTTTGCGCCAACAGGGGCTTAGTGCCGCCTCCAATTCCTGCAGCAGCGGCTCCGCTCCTGGTCACATCCCGCCTTCGGGACTTCGGGGCGGGGGTCAGGGTGGTGACAGTGGGGCAGGAGCCGGCCTGGGAGTGTCAGCGGAAAGCTGGGGAGCGAACCGGCCAGTCTGGGTGCGGGGAAGTCCGGCCGCGAGGGGCGGGCAGAAGCGCGGCCGGGGGCGGGGCTGGCGGGCGCGGGAAGCGCGAGGGGCAGCGGTGCGGCGTTCAGGGGGCGGCCGCAGCCCCGCCCCGCCCCGCCGCGTCCTGCCCGGTAGTACCGCAACGTCCTGCCCGCGCGCTCTTCGTCGCCTCTCGGCGTCTAGGAGCTCTCTGGTGGTCCGCGGGCAGCTATGGCTCAGCACTTCTCCCTGGCCGCCTGCGACGTGGTCGGCTTCGACCTGGACCACACTCTGTGTCGCTACAACCTGCCTGAGAGCGCCCGGGTGAGTGGCGCGGGCTGCCGGGGCGCACGGCGTGCAGTCTTCATGGCGGCTGGGGCTCGAGTTTCTTCCCGGCTTAGGCGGCGGCGAGCGTCGCCGGGGCCCTGCAGCCGCCGCGCCTTTGCGCAGAACTCGGCCTCCCACGGCGAGGCGGGGCGGAAGGAAGTGTGCATTCCCCCATCCCCGCCCGTGCTGTGGGTACCGGCTTATTTAGCCCAGCCCTTTGCCAAGTTTGAGAGATGGGTAGGGAAGAAAAGGGGCGAAGGAGGGACAAGTCGTGCAAGACTGGGCCAGGGAAACGGTTCCTGGGTCAGAGGAAGGGTGGGGCTAGGGGAACTCGGGGTGTCCATTGCATATCCCCAGCCTTGGAACTTCTCAGCAAATCGTTCTGGCCACCAGCAGAGCGCCGATACAGCCACCTGGTTAACGACTTGTATTTTCTTTGGCTGCGTTTTTCTTTTGCACGTCCGTGAGACCGCCTGTTAGTTTTTAAACACTGCAGTCCGGGAGAAATTGTGTGGTGTATTGGAAGACTAACCGAAAAGTCATTAATATGTTAGCCCTAATTTTGCCTTTTGCCAAGAGAAGGAAATAAATTTTGCTCACCTGTTGCGTGCTCCATGCACCTCGAGTAAGGTCTAATCCTGACAACAGCCTGGGTCCTCACTGCACTTAGGGAGGGAGGGGGAAGTGGGGTGTGTATGATTCCACACCTGTACCCTGAAGTGAATTGTTCTCCCTCCCCCATTCCTTTGGTTTCACAAGGAAACTAATTTTGAAAAATTAACTTTTTTTTTTTTAGTCAAATATGTAAATATCCAAGCGAAATAAGCTGGTTATGGTAGTCAAAGCGAGGACTCTGCAGCCGGACTGCAGACAGAGGGCACTAGCTCCTCTGTTCCTAGCTGTATGACCTCGGGCAAGTTACTTAACCCGTGTCTATTCTCAGTTTCCCTATCTGTAAAATGGGGCTAATAATTGGATTTGCCTGGAAAGGTTGTTGAAAGGATTAAAAGGGTAAAGGATGGATAATGCTTAGAGCTGTGTTGGACACATACAAGTGTTTGCTTTTATAGTCACCACCCATATCATTCCCCAGCCTGACCACTTATGAATAGAGCTCCTGGCCGCTGGTGCAGGTATCAGCAAGGGCTGCTCCTCAGTATGGTGAGGTCAGTGCTCCAATCAGCAGTTCAGGTACCCCTCAAAGGTCAAAACAGTGAATTACTCATGTTCTCTATGTACAGATGGTGGAAAAAAAGAAGTGTACTGTTCCTTCTATTATACTTTCCTGCTTTCCTGCTGTACAGGTGTTTCCTTAGTCATGTTGAGAGTTGAGGAGACTTTACTTGTTGATCCTTGGCCACTGGTTCCTCTAGGTCTTTGACTCATATTTTCCTTCCCTTTGCCTTTCAAATCTTCTCCTGATTAACATTTTCTTGCATTTCCTCCCTAGTCACCTTCATTTGAAGGAAATATTGTTAAAACCATTGTCATTAGAGCCACTTTTGTGCATGAGTGAGCATAAAATTTCAGAATACAGGCTCGTTAAAAGACAAGAGTTCTTTGCTATAAACTTCGAATGTAAGTGATATTTAAAGGTTGAAAACATTAACCTAGTGCATTTTATATCCTGTTTGGTTCAGAAATCTTTTATTAAGTACCAACAATGTGCTGAGCACCATAATAGAGTTAGGGATACAGAGATAACACAGATCTTCAGGTGGCCTTGTAATGGGTAAAGGTATTGAAAGGTTAGTTCTGGTCCCCTGTGCTGAGGGCAGCATTGCCTGGTCCTTGCTGCTGACTGACTGTTACCTGTGCCTGGGGCCCTCCTCCCTTCATCACACAAACTTCTCAGCTGGCAGGTCTCATCTTAAGTAGCCTGGCCCCCTAAAGTTTACCTTTCTGTCCCTATCCCATCTGCAGTTTTCCATAAAAACCTTAATTTCTCACAGTACTTACACACTGCCTTAAATTTTCCTGTTTACTTGCTGGAATCTTTCCCTAGATCCTAGAGCCATGACCCCTTGACATCAGTATATGTGACAGTTTATTGTGTGTTCTGTGTGCCAAGCTGACTGCGTGCACGTACGGGATTCAATAAATAATTGTGGAACAATTGCATAAATAATAGGTATTTTAGTAACTGAAAATAGCACTAACAGCCAGTATTCTAATGAGCATTCTGCTATATAAACTGGCTTGACCCTTACAACCATGTGAGTTAGATGTTATTATCATCATTTAGAGATGAGGACACTGAGTCACAGAAAGGATAAGTAGCTTATCCAGGGTCACCCAGCAAGGTGGTCCAGCTGGCAGGTCTCTGCTACCTCCCACCAGGCTTTATGTGTGCTGCAAATCCCAGAGGAGAGTCCTTGGAGTGAGTGATGCTTGGGTCCCAGCACAGGAGTTACAAGTGGCAGGTGAGGAGGCAGAGAGGAGCATTTCTGGCAGAGGAAGTATGGCCAGTGCAAGGACCTAAAGGTGAGAAACAGCGCCTGGATCTGCTGGGTGTCAAGCAGAAGGTGGGGCGTTGCAGGAGAAGATGCCGGAGATGGCAGTGGCGCTGCATCATGGATCACTGTGCGTGCCTCTCATATCAGTCTCATAGGCATTTAGTTAAGTGCAGAGTGTCGTGCAAACGTGAAACTGGGTGCGTCGCCTCACCGGGGGGGCTCAGGAAAAGCATCGTAGAAATGATGACACCTGTGCTGTCCTGGAGTTGCTGACTCAGGAGTGTCTGGACCCAGGCAGTTAACTTAAACGTGCGGCTGGGAGAGTGCGCGCACGCCCCTCCTCAAGCGCAGCTGTGCTCAACTCCTGCCAGCATTTGCCATGGGCGTAGGTAGAGGCTCAGTCTTGTCAGATCTAATTCTCTCAAGACAAATTAGAAATCTAAGCTTGTATGAGAAGTCTTTCAATTTTTAAACACCAGCTCATTTTGGAACACAGCAGGATTATAGGGTTGCCAGATGTAGCAAAGAAAAATACAGGACACCGGTTCAATTTGAATTTCAAATTAAAAAAACATTTTTAGTATATGGGTGTTCCAGATATTTCCTGGGATAAGCTCATACTATAAAATTATCTGTCGTTTAGCCGAAAATCAAATTGAGCTGGGTGTTTCATATTTTATCTGGCAGCCTTCAGTGGGAACCAAATATAATTTGTGGTCTGCATAGGACCCACGGGGCACCAGTTTGCACCCGCTGTGGATTGTGTGTGATTATTTGTCAGGTGAGACTGTTGAGAAAGTAAGTGGCAGTTAAGGCTGGGGGAGCAAGGGGGTGGGTGGTGGAGGCCCTGTGCCAGGAAGGCTTCTGTGGTGACTCAACATAATTTGAGGAAGAGCTTCAAGGACCAAGGCCTTGGGACTTTTTTTTTTTTTTTCAGTATGCGGGCCTCTCACTGTTGTGGCCTCTCCCTTTGCGGAGCACAGGCTCCGGACGCGCAGGCTCAGCGGCCACGGCTCACGGGCCCAGCCGCTCCGCGGCATGTGGGATCTTCCCGGACCGGGGCACGAACCCGTGTCCCCTGCATCGGCAGGCGGACTCTCAGCCACTGTGCCACCAGGGAAGCCCCAAGAAGAGGGCTTTCAAAGGCACAGATTCCCTGCTTTTCTCAAAACCTCTGTTCTCTGCTCCTCTTTACACATTGACCCCATTCTCTCCTATTACAGAACCATCTCCTTGGAGAGGTAAGGAACGCAGCTCTGGACACCCCTGGTGGCATCCCTGCTAGAAAGGGCCCTTTCTCTTGGGAAGGAATCTGACCTCATTGGAATCGCATGCCCATATGTTAATCAGTATTGCCAAGGGATGAGACACTCCAGTTGTCCAAGTTTGAATAAATACTTTGACCAGAGGCAAGTCTGATGGTGTGCAGTAACCATTGGTAGCTTGAAACTGGCCATGGTGGGGGTAACTATACCATGGAAATGAGCAAATGCTACAAGTCAGGACCTTTTTTTTTTTTTTAACCAGCGCCCGACTGATAATAATAGTAATACTTAAATTGAATTTACTTGTATGCCATGCACTGCTCTAAGCATCTGAGGATTTTCATTAACATGGGATTTACATCTCTTAATCCCAGGGCACTGGTACCTTGCAGGCAGGATCATGATGTGTATTTTTTGTTGTCCGTAGTACTTTGTACCTGAGTGACTAACCCCAATCCCCAGCTTCAGCTGTGTGCCCCCCTGGACTTGGATTGCCCTCTCCCCGCTGGATTCACCCAGCTAACTGCTCCATCTTGCAGGTGTCAGTGTGTACATCACCTCCTCAGGGAGGCCTTCTCCTACAACTCTTTTTTTTTTTTTTTTTTGCGGTACGTGGGCCTCTCACCGTTGTGGCCTCTCCCGTTGCGGAGCACAGGCTCCAGACGCGCAGGCTCAGCGGCCATGGCTCGCGGGCCCAGCCGCTCCGCGGCACGTGGGATCTTCCCGGACCGGGGCACGAACCCATGTCCCCCGCATCGGCAGGCGGACTCTCAACCACTGAGCCACCAGGGAAGCCCTCCTACAACTCTTGCTGTATCTATTCTCGCTTCCCCCTTGTGCCATTCCAATGCTATCAAAACCTGTCATGGGTTAACATCTGGAGAAGGAAGGTCAGGTTGCTCAGTGTGTCTCCTTGGACACTCTTCAGTCTCAGAAAACCTGTCATTTTGTTGTTGTTGAGAATGAAAAGATCTGTCAGCCATCAGCAGAGCATTTGTCTTTGTGCTTGCTTCCAGAGGCTTCCTTTTTCCTGTTTCCTTAGCTTTTCTTATGGTGGGAAAAAACGATACTCACTTTGTCTGATGGAGGTACCATGATTCCTTCTTTAGAGTACCTGCCTGGTCCCTATGTGTATTTCTCTTTGAGACTCCCCTGTGTCAGATGACAAAAGTAAAATAAGGTAGTAAGTAATGAGTTTGATGTCTTTCCTTTGGAGAAGATAATCCACAGATTGGGAGAGTGCAGTGCCCCACAAGCAGTGGAGTACTCTCCCCCAGAGATTTTGGGCAAGACCGTGTTTTATAGAGTGTTAGAAGAGGCACCACAGAAATAGGGCATGATTGGCTAGGAGGTCAGGGATTCCCTGATAGGCACTGCAGGTCCTGTTTTCTAGGGTGAGGTAAGCGAGCTAAAGCTGACGTGGAGGATTGTGATTGGTGTATGTTAGGTCTCCTTGACAGGGGTTTTGTGTAAGCGCACACTGTCTTAGGTTTAGATTTGTGACCAGAGCTGGGCCAGTGGGGTGGCCTCCATTTTGTGGGGCCCAGTATATGAATTAGCATTATCAGCCGCCATGGGGCCTTTCTAGCAAGGGTGGATGGAGGATGGATGTGATGATAGAGTGGTCATTATGTTTATCCTCTGGAGATCTGTTAAATCAGTTTACAAAGCTTTGTCAAGTCTTAATGATCTCCAACCCATTAGGCTTTGGGAGTAAGATTAATAATTGTCCTTGGTGGTATAATTGTATGCTGATGGAATAAAAAAGACACAGCAGCTCCCTGGGGCTCTCAGGAGTGGGTAAATTGCTGGGGACGGAGTGTTAACCTGCAGAGCTTCACAATTACAGATACTACAGATTCCCTCCCACCTGTCTCATGACTGATTCCATTAGGTTTTCAGGTCTCTGAAGCTAAGAATGAATAGTGAATTTTACATTTAATCTGCCTTTTTTCCTTCTTTTTATTAACAGCTCATTTATAATAGCTTTGCTCAGTTCCTGGTCAAGGAGAAAGGGTATGACAAGGAATTGCTCACTGTGACTCCAGAGGACTGGGATTTCTGGTAAGCAGCTTTTTTAAGGTCAGCACATTCCTTCTGATTTTTAATTATTGTGGATAAAATTTTAATGCTTCCTCTGCTATGGAAACAAAGTGAAATGTGAAGTTGAGTCAAAGGACAAAATGCCTTCTGTATTAAAAAGTTTTACGTTTGATGAATTAAAGTCCTTTCTACTTTAAGACTTGTTTAAGTATGAAAATAAGCTAAGAGCATATGTGACTAATTTGAGTATTTTTACATGGTTTAAGTCTGTCGTTATTAAGAGTTTGAGAGGTTATTAAGAGCTGTCTAAAATTTACATCTTTTATTAAAAAATTTTCTTTTATTGCCCTTCAAATACAGAACTGTAAGAAAAGAGGAAATCATCATGTTTTGAATAAGTGTCTGAATTGGGACATTTGTTTTTCTGTAATTGGGTAGATACCCCTATGTCTGAGACTCTGACTGCTTACTCCCTTCCTGGCTTAGGAGTCTCAACTTTCCAAGGCTTCCTTTGTCCTTCTTCCTCATTTAAACAATAAAACAAACAAAAGTCCTATTAAACCACTTTAAATTGTTCGGTTGAAAAATAACAGTAGTCCTGAAACGCATGAAAAATACATACAGAAATAATTCTGGAACAACAGAGTTCATCTGTTATACATTCTTCCAGTGTTTGGTTAGTCCTTTTTGATCTATCCCTTTTAGCAAACGAAGAAACAAATATTTTACTGTATGAAACCACCGACTCTGGAAATTTTACTGTGGACCAAAGTAAATAATGTTTCTAAAGTACCCTGTCATTTTCTTTTTAATTCCCTTGGTGTTTGGTGGCCGTTTTACCTTCTTGCTTTTAATACTCATGATAATGGATCTGTACCCATTTTTCGTCCCAAATCCCATAAGTCTTTTACAGTGAAGAACCCAAAACTTAGTATTTGACTTTGTTTTAGTGGTTTTCAATAGTATGCGTAGTCCAGAGGGCTAGTTCTTATAACCCGACCTAAACTGAGGCAGATTCTAAAGAGTACAGAAAAGATTCTGGCCAAGATCTTAACTTGTAGAATACAAATGTGTGTTTGTGTGTGTGTTTTATTTAATGGAAAGCATTTGTACATTTTAACAGAGGCATACAATGGTGTTTATTCTTTGTTCTCTGTGAGTTTTTTTATTCCTCTTTTTAAAAGCTCAAAGATTTTAGACACTGAATATGCTGTCCTTGGTTTGCCCACATAACAGTTTTCTTTATGTACTTGCTCTGAGGATGATATTTAATTTTAGAATTGATATTCTTACTTGTTTGATTAACATAGCATTCACTTGGGTGGGAGAGTCCTTTTTTAGCATTGTGAGTTTTTTGAAAATATAAATTTTTATTTCTTGGGTTAGGTAACTATGTGAATTGACTGGTAATCAGAATTTTCTATCTCAGTTGCAAGGGCTTGGCATTGGATCTGGAAGACGGGAACTTCATTAAACTTGCAGATAATGGCACCGTGCTCAGGTAATAAAATTTAGTTGTGAAGTCAAAGCTTCACTCTTTCCAGGACATTTTATTATCATATAGCATTTGATAGTTAAGGTATGGGTTAAAGAAGATTATTACTTTAGTCAATCAGATGGCAGATTATCTATGTGCCTGCATGTCTTTGTGTGAATCATTTGAGCCGTTTAAATATAAATCTGGAAGCATTAGATTGAAAGGTCTAATTCTTTAAATTTAGCTCCTCAGAAATATTTTCAGGAAATACAGTAGAATGTTAATAAATTCCTTTATCTCTTTGACCACAGAGCCTGGGAATTACATTGTGCTAACCTGGAGTAAAATTGAAGCTGTCTTTATTAAGGAAGAAGGAGAGAATGGATGTTGGGTGGAGATTGGTGGTCTAGGCACACCTCTCTTTCTTCCCCCATTTATCCAAATTTGCCCCCATCATGCAGGACCCATGTTGTGTCTCAGCTCCTTCTGGAAGTGTTTCTAGATTGTTCCAACCTTCATAAGTATCTCCCCCCCTCCCAAACTTAGTGCTGACTCCCTTTCCTTCCCTCCTCCTAGGGTGAGTCCAACACTTTGAGTATTAGTAAGAGTAGGGCAGGCAGTTGAGAAGCAGCTGCCATCGCTGCTCTTAGTCTGAGGGTACCATGGAGTGAGCATCTATTTTCCCCCCAGTACTGACAGTACAGGCACACGTGGCTGTGCAGTTGTACGATTTATGATTTATGCTGACATGGTCAGAGTTCACGAAGAGGATGCTCAGCACAGGTTACCCCTTGTACACACTCTCCCTTTGGGTACATCATTCTTTTTGCACAGTACAGACTCACACTCTACCCCAGACCGGCCCCTAAGGTGTAGCTAGCTAGGCCAGGTGTGGTTCCACTTCTGATTATTTTATAATTCATTTGCATGTTTTTTCTCAGGCAACTAGAGATAGAGTGTGTGTATTGATTTGTGTGTGTACACCACACACACACAATGCAGCTTTGACCATGACCTTAAATGCCACTTTCAGATTCTTACAGTGTACTTGGCTGTCTTCAATCACGGTTAAAAGAATGGAAAACATTCCACAGTTTTGCTTCTTTCTTTTATTGTCACATCTGTCTGTTGGTCCCCACTCCCAACACCCTTTTCCCAAGGTCTGACCGTCTCCATTGAAGTTCTGGCCAACCTGCAGCTTCTCTTGAATTTACAAGGTTATGTCCTTGATGCCTGCTTTCAAACAATATAGTAGATTCCTTTTCTGATCGTATTTCTTGCTCAAGGTTCCTCCACCCTTACATACAGTAGCTTTTATGTAAATATTAACTTGTTTATAAATAGGATCCCGATTATGATTTTCCTCCATTTGCCCTTCTTATTTCATTTCCTTTTCCTTCATTTTGCTTTGCTACCACAATATAACACCAAGAGAAGACTAATAATACTCCCTAGCGTTATAATTTCTCAAAGTAAACAACGTAAAATATCAACTGTTTCTCTACAGGGTAAGATTCTCTTAACCAGGCCCAACGGATGCAAAAGCAGTATTTCGAGTACAAAAAATAGCTACCTTCTTGTCTTCCTGTTCCAAGTTTTGCCCCATTCGTCTTGTTGTTTCCCATTGTGTTTCTAGCTCTGTGGTGTCCTTGAGTGGCATGTTACTACCCCACCTTCATCTTCATAAGTCCCCTGTGCTCACAGCCGCCGGCCCTGGGTGCCAGGCACCTCCCTGCTCCTGCGGGCCTGACGCAGCTCGTGCTCTGACTGCTGCTCTTTCTCTCCTGCTGCCAGCCCAGCTTCCCACCCAGTCCCTGCAGTGTTTCCTCATTGTTCCAGCTAGGCTAATCTTATCTGCGTGGTTAATTGACAGCTTCTTAGGCAAGAAGTCGTCATACTTCTTCCAGAGAAATTGTGGTTTATAGTATTGGTCCAGGGCAACTGCCACAGCATTGACCTCAGAGTGAGCTGCCCCTGATCACTTTGCTGGTTGATGGGTGACATGGAGAAGAATAAGAGCTGTCAAGAGAAATGCCATATAGGACCCTAAATGGGGAAGTCATCCAGTTGAAAACCTTTTTTGTAAAAATCCTTTCATAGTATCAGGGTGAATTAACAATAACAAGGCTGGAGGAGGGGGTGTTCAGGAGAACCACTGATGAGTCACGTGCCTCATCTCCCCAAACCAGAGCAAGCCACGGCACAAAGATGCTGGCTCCAGAGGTGTTGGCGGAGGAGTACGGCAGGAAGGAGTGGAAGCACTTCACGCCAGACTCGGGAATGGCCTGCCGGTCAGGTATGGGTCATGTGTGGGGCAGCACTGCCATTCCCTCCCCTGTTGTTTTGGACCCTGAGCCTGGAACGTCAGGACACAAAGAAGACCCTCCTTGCACCCTGCTGGGCAGGACCCACAAAGGACCTGCTGTGGTTTCATAGGAATAGGATGTATTTTTTTCCCACGTGTCTGATTTTCTCTTTGGCAGTTGGTTCTGTTTTATTTAATGTTCTGTTGATTCACCTTTCTAGTTGCACTTGTTCTGGAGTAAAGAACAAGGAATAATACACTCCTTATTCTGTATTTTTATCAATTTGTTACATGCACAATCCTTACTTTTGTTTCTCTGTCCCCCACTTCTCCCCACATTACTCATCTCTCCTGTTTTCTAGAATTCTTTTCTTTACTGCCATTTCTAGTACCTTCTGCCTTTGGTTTTTTTTCCCCTTTATTCCAAGTGGTTTTACACATTTTTCCAACTCTCTTTAAAGAGCTTCACCGTGAGTAAACATGAAAAGATTTTTCAAAAATTATTTATAAACACAGATGTGCATAAATTAGTAAAGAATCATTAAAACATTATTATAAACAGATGGACCTTATTAAAAGTCCTGATTGTTAGTTTTTCATTTGTTCTAATTTTTTTTTGCCATTTTCTCCTACACTACAGTTTTGAAATGCACCTATTTTCATTTAGAAAATGTAGTAACCGGAAAACAGTTGGAGTTATTCCTTATTACTGTTGCGTTTTTGTTTGTTACATTTGCTATCTTTTGGGGTTTTTTTTTTAGTATTATTGTAGTGAGATGAAAATGTCAGGAAATGTGTGTTATCTTGATAAAATAAGTTGATAGGAAAAACTGAGGTTTCACCTTGGGGTTAGGTATAGAATGCTTTCACACATCTCAACTCAGAATAGCTAGAAGTTAAATGGATGGATTTCCTTTTTACTCAAGTGATAGGGAACGCCTGTTGTCTGTCCAGATGTAGGCAGTTGTAAATACACGTGAACAACACGGGTTTGAATTGCTCAGATACACTTATACGTGGATTTTTTTTCCATAGTAAATACTGCAGTGCTACACGATCCACAGTTCATGGAACCCGTGGGTGTGGAATTGCGGGTAAGGAGAGCTAACTATAAATTATACTCAGATTTTGGACTGCGTGGAGGTCAGAGCCACGAACCTCCCCTCCCCACATTGTTCATGGGTTAACTATAAACTCTTCCCTTCTCCCAGAAAAGGTAGGCACCCAGCTAAGTGTTTTATTCTGACATCCATTCAGAAATCGGGAGTATTTTAAAGAAGTAAAGTATTTCCCAGCTACAAAAGAAAGCATTCACCCAACACGACACGCCTGTTTACCCACTGCTCTGGCCACTAGAGAGCACTGCCTCCTGGAATCCAGAGCTTCCTTGTGGTGCGTAATTTACGCAGGAGCGCTGCTCTGAGTATGGTCTTGGAGTTTATTTACTCCTAACTGGGCTGGTTAGGGAAGTGTTTCCACTCCAGGTGCCCAGTGATGGGGCTGTGACACATAATAGAAGCCTACTGTTTCTGCAAAATAGTAAGAGAAAGCTAATGCCTTTGAAACATAACACATTTTTTCTTAATGTAGAGACATAAAAGAAGGAAAAAATGGCCTGTGATTCCAGTTAAACTTTGTTTATACTAAAAAAAATAATGGGAGCATATGATCAGGAAATGTAAATATTACAGAAAGAAGTAAAATGAAGAGTAATTATTTCCAACCCCTGTCCCCCACAATCCCCTTTCCCCGAAGCTTATTTTTTTAAGTATACAAAAAGGATCATACTTTTTCTGTACTTTGCTTTTTTTCATCTACATCTTGGAGATTCCGTCACAATAGCACAAAGACAGATGTACTTCATTCTTTCCGATGCAGGCATGCTCTGCCTTCCAGGGCCTACATCAGTGTCCTCACATTGGACATTTATGTTGTGAGCGGTGTTTAACCATTACAAACAAGCCTGCAGTGACGTTTTCATACATGTATAATTTGCACTTTTGTAAATATATCCAGGGTAAGTTTTTAGAAATATAGTTGCCCTACGGATATGTGGGTTTAAAGTATTGCCAAATAAGGCCTTTATTTTCAGGAACTCCAATTGATTCTTTATGGGCTACTTCTTTCTACAATGAGTATATTCGTGTTCAGAGTTAAGTAGAGAGTTGTAAAGTACAAATCCCTACCAGTACACTTAGGGAATTTGAAGCACTGATGGACACAGACATTTTATTGACAGGTTATTTGATAAGCACTTCTCACGTGGTTGCCTTGGCATGAGTGTGGTTTTTCTTACCAGCCAATTTCCAGAGAGCAAGTCCTTTTTATGTTTTTCTTCCCATCCTGGTAGATTATGCAGAAACAGCTTGGTCTAGTGGAAATCACAAGGCGCTTGGAGCCAGACGGTCCTGGTTGATAGTAACTCTGTTACTTGCTGGTTAAAGTGATGTGGTCAATTACTAAGCCACTCTTAGCATCCCTTTCCTTATCTTTAAATGGAGATGATATCACTTGTCTGCAGGAGAAGTGGGAACTTACACTATCATGAATTGTTCTCTTCCCCTCAGTCATTCATATGCCTTTGTTCCTTCATCACTAAGAGAACACAGGTTTGCAAGGCTGAGGTGTTGGCAGTGGGTTTTGGTGGAACAGTTTTTCTGTGTGTAAAGCTTAATGATTATAGGACTCGATCTTGATTCAGAGGCTTGTTCTCTTGAACTAAATTCAGTAATCACCTCATTCCCGGTGAGCTGTCTGCCCTCTAAGGAGGTGGAGGGCCAAAGCTTTCATGAGCACAGTCTGTGAGTTTGATGTTGGGAGAGACATCGAGAGCAGCCTGGCACTGTTAACATGTCACAGCTGCACAAACCCTGTTGTGTCCACGCGGTGGTCATCTAGCCCATTTTTGATAGTCGAGTGACATCAGCCCCTTGCCTTGAGGGTGGAAGTCAATGAGTCCTTCTCATCCAACCCCTGAGCTGTTTGATTAGATCCTCAACCAAGGCTCATAATCCGTATTTCAACTCATAAACTGAATTTCATCTATTAATGCCCACAAAAGGAGAAAAAGGGGAGGGGAAAAGCAAGGGTACAACAATGACACACCTCCTGCTCCCACAGTGCCCAAGACAGCTGGCTGTCTGGTTCAGGCAGGTCACTCTGGTGTCACAGGCCAAGAGGTTAGATACAGTGCAGGTTAGTGAGCCTTGGGAACCTGTGCCCACTGTCCTGGTCCCTGCAGCACTGGAGTGTTTCGTCTCATAGCATAGCAGTGTGGGCAGAAGCGTACATGGAATAGCTTCTCCCTTTCCTCCAAATTCCCGCTTTTCCTCACGCTGACAAAGACATCTTAACCTTTTTTGGGAATGAAAATGAGTCTGAGATGTTCCCACAACAATTTCAGCTGTGAGAGAGTAAGAAACAGGAAGACTATGCTAACCAAAATATTCTTAACTGAGGGAAAGGACATACAAACCTATGCAACCATTTTGTGAATTAACAGAACTTTGACTTTATTCCTTATATATCCTTAATAATTTGACATGAAGACGTGAGGGGCATTAAGTAGCATTTAAAGGGATAGACATCTGGCCCTTGCAGAGAGTTTTCTCCTAATTCACCCGTGACACTTCTTCATTCCAAAATATAGTTGACTCTTGAACAACTCGGGTTAGGGACACTTACCCTCGTGAAGTCAAAAATCTGAGTATAACTTTATGGTCGCCCTCCCTACCTGGGGTTCCTTCCCATCTGAGGTTCTACATCTGTGGATTCAGCCAACTGCAGATCACAGATCATGCACTGCTATAGTATTTACTATTGAAAAAAATACATGTATAACTGGACTCATGCAGTTCAAACCCATGTTGCTCAAGGGTTGACAGTAATCCGCTCTATTTTTAGATCATTCATTCATTCAACAAACATTTATTGAGTGCCTGCAATATGCTGGACATTGTGCTTAGTGGACACTAAGGAACAAGGCAGCTGTGTTGCATAACCTCATACACAGCTTACAAATGGGAGGAGTGGGGACTCAGAATCAGGCAGTTACCAATACTCTGCACAAGAGTAATTATGACCATTTGAAAAGTACTTTCTTAACATTAAACTGAAATCTGACTCCATGTATTGGTTCTGTTGGATTCCTCCTTGTACCGAGGGTTCTCTAGAGGACTCTGAGGTTACGTTCCCCCTCAGAGCAGAGCGGTTGCTCCTGATTGCAGTATGCGGGAGTGAGATAGCTGTGAGGGTGTGACGTGGAAGGAAAGAACAGCAGGAGCTGGATTCCACCGGGACACCTGAGGAGAAGTGCAGAGAACACCTCTCAGAGCTGTCAGTCCAGGGGACAGGAGGCTGGGGCATTCGTTCACTGGCTCCTGACCCTGTTGATTGAGGCTTGCCATGTGGGCTCCAGAGGCTCTCAGAGAAAGAGAATGGCACAGGTGAGCTTGAGGTAGGATGCTGCTGTATAGCACAGCTGTGGCTGGGATCAGCCGCGGACCAAGGGGGTGTGATATGGGTCCTCAAAAGCGTCTGCCCGGGCACAGCAGAGTCAAAAATGACATCGGTGCCAAGGAAGGGCTGAAGTTTAATTCTACCCTAGGGCCAAACAGGATTAATCAAATCCCTCTCCTCCCAGAGACCCTAGAGTGTGCCAGGCCTGTGCTTCCGAGTTTCTCTAAGATAAGCACACTGTGTCCTCACGTGATCTGATTTTTTTATTCTTCTCTTCACCCTGGCTGTTCTTAACATTGTACTGAAGTTTGTCTGAAATTGTATGAAGATTGAATGCGGGGCTCTAGGGGACCAGAGCACAGATTTGCAAAGGCACTGTTGTGTGGAGCACTTCATGGTATTCCAGTGTCAGGTTGATGGTTTTGAAATTCAGTGACATTGATAATTTAAATTGTGACTTTTTCATAATCTGTTTCATATTTGGGATATGGTCTAATTTTCACATTTAAAAAAATAAATATTTTTTAATAAAGTGCTTAACTATGGATATCCTTTTTTAACTTTCTTGTAGGAGCCTTGTAGCTGAAGCCTTCTTTAACAGGTGATGATAGGCTGTAGTGGAGTGATTCTGAATTGAAATAAAAGCCCCTTTAAGTAGCGAAACCAAAATCTAGTCTCGCTTCAGCCAAGTTTCTGTGTATGTCACATAAACGAGGCATCAATTTGTTCCCAGTTTAAATTTTTGTTCTTTTTAGGAAAATATTATTTTTATGATAACTACTTTGACCTGCCTGGAGCTCTTCTGTGTGCCAGAGTGGTGGACTCTTTAACAAAGGTGAGTGGGGACTCATTTTTTAGAAACTGTGCAGTGTATTTAACTATAAATCAGAGGACTTAATTATATATGTCTTTTGAGTTGAGATTTTACTTAGTTTCCTCTTTGTGGTTTCAGAGGTGACTGAGGAGGAAAAACATAGAGAATTTGGTCAAAATATTTTTGGAAAATTAAATAGCGACCATCCCTTCTCCCTCCCCGACCCCACCAATAATACACCTGTTCTGCAGCAGGGGGTGCGATAGTCTAGAAAAAGAAAATACCAAACCTGCATATGGAAAGAATATTTCTTGGTTTCATTAGCAGAATTTTTAAAAATAAATAAAAAAAATTTAAGGAAATTCCATGTGTCCTTTTAAGCATTGTAAATAGTATAAAACCAGAAAAATGAGGTGAAATTTTTAAATTCATTCTGGGCATAGTTTAATGCATATAGACTTTTTCCTTATCCTATGTATCAGGATTAAATAGATCTCTGGTTATATCAGTTTATACCTAGAGTTTAGGACGTATGAACAGAAACTGGTTTTATGGCAGAATCACTTTCCTTTTTGCATATATTGTCTTTAAAAATCACAATGTTAATGTTTCTGATAGGACTAGATAATGGTTTATTTTTGAATCAGAATTAATTTGTATGTTTGTGAAAGTTTCTGTTGAGCAATAGTTCTGGCTTATAGAAGTTATTATGAGATGGAGTCAGTCTCTCATTTTATAGTGATTATATACAAATGCACCAGTCTTTAAATTGGACTTTATATAATTTAATAATATCTAGTAGTTGGTCTTTGTTTAGATAGAAGGACACTGGTTAATGTTTCCAAGGAAGCACAGGGTGATAACGTTGTATAATTGTTTACTTGCTTTCTGGTTTAAAAAAATCTTAGTAAAAATGATTTGAATTTTGGATTAGGAACCTCCTTAATAATAGAGACTTGCTCCTCTTTTATACTGAAACTCAAGTAAATGTGCACAGAATTCCACAGTAACCAGCTTTTGAGGTTTTAAGGCTTCAGGTCTCTTAGCTCCACTGATGCCATGGTACATGAAGTGACACATTCTGGTACCTCACAGGCTATAACATTGTAGATTTGCTCATGTGTTAAAAATATTCTATAATGTTTAGATTTTATAATGAGTGGAAATTTTTATTTTATTTGGGTTATGTGAGTTATATCAATATTTAGTCATATGTATATATCTCTCTGTATCAGTGATTTTCATGGAAGATTTCTTTCTAAAATCACATTTAGAAAAATGAGAAGTTTTTATCTGTTATGTTTTCTAAAACATAAATCCCTATTTTAGAATACAGTGATATTATAGTTGTTTGTCAGGTGTTTTCTGTTATGCTTAAAAACAAAACTATTACATGTATCACATTTGGATTTTCTTTTTTCTTTAGCAGAACAATGGTCAAAAACCATTTGATTTTTGGAAGGACATAGTTGCTGGTATACAACATAATTATAAAATGTCAGCTTTTAAAGGTGAGTAATGTGAAGAGAGACTTTAGATGTTTGTTCAATGCTGTGTATCTAATGAATTACTTAGAAGTTACCTATTTTTCTGTGTTCCGTAATTAAGATTTAATTTGGTTTTAAATATTGCCATAAAGTTGATACTGGTTGTATTTTAAGAGGTTCTTTTATTCATGTCTGTTTCGTGGCCATAATGGCCAGTATCCTAAGGTATGCCGTCTTTTACATGCTTACCAATAGGGTCATTTTCTGGGTTCCCCAGAATTTGCTGTTTCCTGGCTTGGGAATGAAGGTTGGTGACACTTGTAATCGTTAGTATTGTAATTACAGACAGATAGGGAAAGTGAAAATTCTATTCTTATTGCTTAAAAACAGGACCGGCTCACCTAGAATGGGAGCAGAGATATCACCAACCCAAGCCTAGGGTTTTACGGTTCCATCCACAGATTTGCTTGGGTTACACAGAGAGATTGCTTCTAAGGAATTAAGACATGCCTTTATAGTATGTTACCCTGATGACTTGAACCAGACTGCCCTAATTCAGCCAGTGGGCCGACGGGTGCTCAAGAGCAGTGTTTTTCAGCTGAGAAAAATGTTGCCTTTTGATTGACATAAAAATTGCTTGCCTTCCTTTTAATGTAGTATAAGCCATCAAAATAATCCTAAATGTTATGACTAAAAACATGTCAAGGTAATAAATAGTAACTACAGAATATTTGTTCACACTGCATATTTCTCTGCTGCCTGCTTCTTTCCTTCCCAGAAAAACATCACTGCGTTTGGGTGATTGTCTTACTTTTCTAATCCCAGCCACCAGCCCTTCACCCTGGCTTGTAGATCACATGTGGTTGTTTGATAGCTATTCACAGTCCACACTGAGTGCTTGGGTGTGTGGGAATGCCCATCTCCGGTAGGAGGGCATAACCATGACACCTATAAAAGCTACCCACCACTTTATCATTTTACTTTTTATTAACTTTGTAAAATGAAAAGCTTACAAAAACGGTTGAGAATAGCAAATTGCTGGTGTCAGATAAATTCAGCATAATAATCTATTCATGTTATTTTATTGCATTGTAAATAAGGAGTAGATAAAACATTCCATGAGGCACAGCTTAAAAGTTTTAAACAGCAACATAAAAATACAGTACAGAGCATAAATAAATAACATCGTTTCATTTCTAGTCACATTTTGAAATCCTTCACATCAATTATAATTTCACTGGAATGGAAGGCCCAAGGCACATATGCTAATGCTCTGTAAACCCACAAAATCATATTACATAAGACTGAATAAGGAATTAAAGCAAATTAATCACACTTCTGTCAAATAAATAGAATAGGTCAGACATCATTTGTTTGACCTATCCTATTCATACAGACATCATCTGTATACCCTTCACTACCCAAGTTGTGAAGGGTATACAGAAAGCTTTCCTGCAACCGTAGAAAAGTTTGAAAAGGTTCACGACTAAAGCACCTTGCATTTCAGATTATTTTTAACATAATATTTTGGGTTTTTTATGAGAGCTGTAGAAAGTCTATATGCACCTGTATACTTGAATAGATATTGATGAAGGGGACCACGTAAGCCTTTGAGTAATGCGCCATCAGAAAGATCTTAGGGTATACAATGTCTTTTAAATTTGGATATTCAAGTATTTAAGTCCCATAAATATACATGACACCTCCTGAATGTTTCCTAGAAATTCTCCTGTTAATCGTTAGAAACAGGCTTATTTTAAAAGGAAATGCTGAATTTCTAAAATCAAATTTAACATGATTTAGCATCACATTTCAGGGTTTTTTAAGATCATTTTATTTTTTTAGCTTAGCAGTACTTTTATAGTAGAATTTTTAAATACTGAAGGAGTTCACAGAAAACTTTAGAGAGACTTAGGATTGCTGACTACAAACTCGAGAGGGTTTTCACATATTGTACACTATGTCTGAAAGCTCAGATCTGTATTTTGGAAAACTAAAATGGGTCACTTTTTTTCAGCCTACCTCCATATGCATTTTGTGGGGTGGGGTGGAGTTGGGGAACGCCTTTGCAGGCAGATTCATATTAGCTCGGTGGGAATATGCTCACATTGGAGCCACTAGGAATCCTGAGAAGGAGGAGTGGACGTACCCAGAGGAGTACAGCCCATTCGACTCTGCGTTGGGCAGCTGGAGCCACACCTGGTCGTTTTCTGTGAGATCGATTATGGCGCTCCCTGAAGCCTGATCTAGGTAGCCTTTGATGTACTCATCATAGGTGTACATTACAGGGGTGCCGTTCTTATACAGGCCCACCCAAGCATGGGTCCCTTTCACATGCATGTGGTAGGAGAAGTAATATATTCCTGGAATCGTACAGGTAAAGATTCCAGTTCTTGGGTCATAATGCTGTTGCCTGTTATATAAAATTTTATCAAATGGGATAGGAGTACCTATAGTTGGGTAAGCTTTGGAGAGAATAACAGTGAAAGCAGACACAGGCATTCCTGTTACTCCCTGGTTGGCACCAACAAAAGGCCTCTGGCCTGCCTTCACAAAGCCCTCTGGCAGGACTGCTTGGCCTGGGGGGCCTGGGGGGCCTGGGGGCCCTGGGAGGCCAGGCTCTCCAGCGTACCCTCTTGGACCTGGTGGCCCAGTGGGTCCATTGAGACCTTTAGTTGCTATGCCAGCTGGACCAGGAGGACCCGGAGTTCCTGGATCCCCTTTGGATCCAGGGAATCCTGGAATGCCTGGTGGCCCGATGGGACCTCTAGTACCTGGCGTTCCAGGGGCACCTCTTGGCCCAGCCTCACCATTGTGCCCAGGCACTCCCTTAGCTCCTGTTGGGCCCTCAGGGCCTGGGAGGCCAGGACGTCCTCTAATTCCAGGGTCACCTTTTGGGCCCGGCAACCCTGGGTTACCCTTGGGACCACTGAGACCCGGTTCTCCTGGGTACCCGGGTTTTCCATCTAACCCAGAGAAGCCCCTTTCTCCCTTAGCCCCAGGGTATCCTGCAGGCCCGACTGGCCCCATCTCACCTTTAGGGCCTGGGATCCCCTGGTTGCCTGGAATGCCTTTTGGTCCTTGGGGTCCCATATTCCCAGGGGGTCCAGTCAGACCTGGTTCCCCGGGATGACCTGCTGGGCCTTGTTCCCCTTTGGCACCCGGACCCCCCGGAAGGCCTACAGGTCCCCTTTGTCCTTTCAGGCCTGGCAAGCCTGGTTTCCCAAAGCCAGGAGCCCCTGGGGGCCCAGCTATTCCTGGAGCCCCAGGGTGACCTTTTGTCCCTGGAACCCCTGGCTGGCCTGGGGCTCCAGGGGCTCCTGGCTTTCCAGTACCTTCTGGTCCTTGTTCCCCAGGAGGACCTTGGGGGCCTGGTGGGCCAGTTGGCCCCCTTTTACCTGGAAAGCCTCGATCACCTTTGATACCTGGCTGTCCTGGAAACCCATTTTTACCGCTTTTCCCCACTCCAGGGGGGCCCGGTGGTCCCATGGGACCCTGAGGACCTGGGAGGCCCCTGTCACCAGGGCGGCCAGGAGCACCATATCCCGTTTCCCCTTTCTGTCCATTCATACCAGGGACTCCTGGTGCACCCTTTTCTCCAGGAAAGCCCCTGGGTCCCAGGGCTCCTGGAGGTCCCTGTGGCCCAGGTTTTCCTGAAACAGAAATTCCAGCTGGGCCGGGAATTCCAGGAGGCCCTGGTGGGCCCCGTAGTCCTGGTAAACCAGCTGGTCCAATATCTCCCTTTGGTCCGTATGGTCCTCTCTTCCCTGGTTTTCCTGGGAGTCCTGGCAGACCTGGCTTCCCAGTGGCTGATGGTCCCGGCGGTCCTGGCAACCCTGGCTCTCCTTGGGGTCCAGGACTTCCATAGCCTGGTTTTCCTGGTGGTCCAGATGGACCTGGGTGCCCTCGAGGTCCAGCAGGGCCTGGTGGACCAGGAATACCTTCCTCTCCTCTTACTGATATACCTACAAGACATGCCCAGTACACATACCGGGTCCGGGTGGGGGGTGGTTAGTAATGCTAAGGAATCATTGCTTCTCAAAATATAAATGAGGACAGGACATTGCAGTATCAGTCAGACCATTTTGGCAGACTGGTCTTAAATGGTTTGACAATACATTTTATATTGTTTTAAAAAACACTGCTAGAGAAGATGATTTCACAAGATCATGGCTACCGTGGTACTTCCATTGCATCCTAACGATCCGTGAAAATAAGCTGGGATTGAAGAATTCATTTAGAATAAGAGCGCATTGGAGGTAAATTTATCACATTTATTTTAGGAAAATCATATACCTAGAAAGGAAGGGGGAAAAAAGGCATTTGACAGATAAAGAAGAAAAAGGCAAGTACAGAATAAATGGGAACAAGTTTAAGAACAAGAATAACAACTTTCCCTCAAAAAAGCTATCCTATAAGATAAGAGAGAGATGCAGTCTGTTTTAATTTACGTCTGCCATGACCCTGCTGAACAGTTTAGATTTAGGATGACTTTTTTTTTTTTTTTTTACCTCAGTACATACCATGAGCTCATACATTCTCCGTTATTGACTTAACATTGAAACAAGGAATTAGAGAATTAATGGGCAAGGTACATACAGTAGTGTTAAAGTGCTTATATAAAGTTTTCTTGGATTAATGCAAATATTGTTGATTTCATAGATCTGTGGGTTCATTTGAGCTAAGTACTTATATAATAAATTTAAACTAAAAAATTACTTATTCAGTGCCTGTGATGCGAAGCATGCTATTGAGCGACAAGTATAGGAAAATCTCAAAACACCTCCTATAAGAGCTTTAATCACAAAGAGAATAAAACAAGTGTCTATCTGATAAGTGCTTTAAGAGGTGTCCAGGGTTTTAGTTTTAGTCAGTCTAAGGTGGGATGTAACAGACATTGCTGGCATTAGGATATACCATTACGGAAGCATTACTATGTCAAAGAATCTTTAGGCAGCATTATCGTAAGCCTCTAGATAAAATAGTCTTTTTTTTTCTCAGAGAAATTCTTTGATAGCTAGCAAAGATGGTAATGAAATTGCTTATGTTTCTAAATATCTACTTGCAGGATTTATATTAAAATTAATTTAATGTTTAATAAATTTTCAGAAATATAGTTAGAATGCCTGTGTATACTATTTAGATTCTTATGCTGTCAGAAAACAGTTCATAGTAACGATAGTTTTAGTAGATGTCGCAGTAGTCAAATAGTTTGGTCAAAACCCTGAAAATGACTTATAACTGTGACTTTTGAGCTACATCTTTTTTGTACAGAAAGTATTAATATGCTTAAACTCCATTTAACTAAATCTTTAATGGCTTTAAATATCAAAATGAAGACTAAAATGGAATTAATATTAAATGAATTGAATTGTAAATTGCCTTTGAAAATGTATTTTCATGGGTATAGTTTCTTTTAACTATTAGTTGTTGGCACATTTAAAATCTTTCATATTAATTAACTGGCATGTAAGAAGTAGTCAGCCAACAGTAGTTGAGAATATTATACTCTTGGGTAGAGGTGTTCATGATATTTGAAAAACATTTGATAACAAATGAAACAAAATACAGAGCAGAATCATTAAAACAGATATACTGAAATAGGAAATTCATTTGGGTATCTTTATATTTTGTACTAACTAGAAGTTATATTTCATTTGCAAACAAATGTGTGGAGTTTTATTTACTCATAGATTTTAAAAAAATGACATCAGGAAAAAGACTATGAAAAAATTAATTTATGGAAGAGATTTCCATATGTTTACACATGTATTGTTGGTTGACTTTAGTGTACATATATGATATGTCTGTATGTATAAATGAGCATTGATACATTGCAAATAGGATAAATGAATAAGTAAAGGATTTCTTTTAATGATTTGGAATAAAATAGGACATTTTAAAAAATGCAAACCGTATTAAATTGGGGTTTGCTTCAGAATCTTATAAAGATCATGTCTGTACTAAAAATAATTGTCTTGGTCTGGTTGGAAATCTGTTCAACTGTTAAAGTAGAGAGGAAAAGCAAGCCAGTCTTACTGAGAATGACTGCATTGAGCACCATCTGAGACTGGAACTCCAAAGACAGTGATCTCTATCACTTAGAACGTTACCCTAATAAGTTCTCCACCTCTCCAGTACATGAAAGAATGTGATTTCTGTTGTATTCTTGAGAGACACAAGCCCTTGTTTGTAGCTTGATAGGGTGGCACCATCCTCAAAGAATAACGATTACCCAGTAGAGAAGTTTCTTAAATGCCCACGAAGTGGTTGATTGTGTCAGAATGTGGCACTTGTGTGCCCACCAGTTGTGGAACCCTCTGTAGCCTAATTTAGTGTGTTTTGGACTGAGTTCTCTTTTAACCTGTTTGAACAGATGTGCCTAGGAATTGCACAGGAGTTCTTTGTACATCTGTTATCAACTCAGTGTTTTGCTTGTGTAAATTGTGGGCTTTTATCTTCGTTTGACTGCCAGTGGATAATAATGTTTTTGAGTTTCTACCTTGTATTGTCAAGTAGACTAAGGTGGATTTCATAGTTAAAATACAGTTTCTAAACTTTTCATTTGTTAACAAGATATACATTTTCATTTTTTTCTACAAAAAAAATGGTGCCGTACATTATGGTGAAAAGATAGAAAATATTTTAACCTTCTAAAAGTGGTGGTGCATTTTATTTTAATTCACAACTGTTCCTTATGGTCTTGTAAGCTACAAAGAGTCTGAATTTGTGATCATAGAGTATATGTTTGTCATAGCATTTCAAATTTCATTTGTTGCTTCGAGTAAAGTATCATGTTTTCTTATTTTTTATTCTTTTTTTCTAACTTTTTTCTTTCTTATGTTTTATTTGTATTTTGAGAAATTCAAGAGAATCTGTTGAGTACTTGTGCATTTAGTTTTGATCATTAAGCTACCTTTCAAGAAACATTTAAAATTTCATCTTTCTTTTTTCTTTTTTTTTCTTTTTTTTTTTTTTGCGGTACGCAGTCCTCTCACTGTTGTGGCCTCTCCCGTTGTGGAGCACAGGCTCCGGACGCGCAGGCCCAGCGGCCATGGCTCACGGGCCCAGCCGCTCCGCGGCATGTGGGATCTTCCCGGACCGGGGCACGAACCCATGACCCCTGCATCGGCAGGCGGACTCTCAGCCACTGCGCCACCAGGGAAGCCCTTCATCTTTCTTTTTTAAAAAGAAAATCCTATACATTGAATTTGCTAAAAATGGTTGTCTCCAAAAGCATAAAAATTTTTATGGCAAATAGCTTTATTTACAGTATAAAATATGTAAGCATAATGAAAAAATACTATGGAAAAGAAATTTGAATCCTACCATCAGTTCATAATACTCGGTGTAATTCTGTAGTGTAACGGGCAGTTTGTGCCAGATAGCTATTAAGTGGAATTAGTGAATATGAAACCTAATAGTTGCCCTTCTTTGAGGATCTGTTAGTACTTTACATACATTATATCAGTACTCTTCATAGTAGCCAAGAAAGCTGAGCAGGAGAAGGATAGATTCAAGAACAAAGTTAAAACTTGTCTAAGGCTACACCACCAGTATACCACCAGTACTATAGTAGTAGTAAGAGGAGGAGGAGGAGAGAAGTAGAAATAGAAGTAGAAGTAATGGAAGTAGTATGAGAAGTAGAAGTAGTAGTAATAGTAGTAGTAGAAGTAATAGCTAACACTTAGCACTTTACATATTAACTCATTTAAGTTTCAGAACAGCCCTTGAAAGAGGTGGTCCTTGTTTTACAAATGAGGGAACTAAAGCACAGAGAGGATAAATAACTTACTCAAGGTTGCATAGCTAGTTTGAAGCAGTTAGGTCTGTGCACTTAACTACTAAACTTAACAAAAATGCATTTAAAAATTATGAGAATTGCTACTTCGTTTGCCTATTAAATTTCTTTGGAGAGCATCTCATTTGATAATAAGACTCAATTTTGTATGTATTTCTAAGCTAGCAAAATAAATTTTAAAAGTAAATATGTGTAAGCATTTAGATATATAAACCTGCTACTCTTTTTGTATACAGTTGGCAATTATTTTTAGTTAAAACATCTTAAACATTAATTTGATTGGATTAATATGTCTAGATTATGGGTAGTTATTTGTGCAAAAGCATCATTGAGGGAAAAAATTTCTATACCTAAAATTTCCTAATATTCTTCAGGTATATCTTTCTGCTATACTTGTGTGAAGGATATGAATGTTCTTGAATAGACCTACTTTTTCCATAAATCCTTTTGGGCTAATTGAGAAGTTTGAAGATAAATTTAACGCCAAATAAAATTTAAAACATTTTGTTAAAGAGATCATTAAGATTGTAGAAAACAAAAACCCACTAGTTAATAGAGCAAAACATATAGGTCAGTTTACCTTTATTCTTTATGGTATAAGGGATGAAGATCTGTGTCTTGGTGTTGGATGGTGGGCCTTTTATGCCTGTAGGTGTTTGGTATCGGTCAGTATAAAATACTCCATGGGCCAAGTTCAAGGATATTAGCAGCAGAAGGGCTATTTGTGGCAGCATGTTCTCAGATGGATTCTGAAAAACAGTAATTTCATATACCTTCATTACTGACCTGTTTTGTTTTTCTGATGTTTCACAGATGAATTCTTTAAATAGTTATCTACTTTTCTTAACCTTATCCTATATATTCTGAATATATTCAATAAATTAATGAGAGTTATAATTTTGTTAATTATACAAGTATATGTCTTAGTTGTTTTTGAAAACCACATTCAGGTAATCAAGTGAAAATAAAGTTATTTGAATAAAAGAAACACAGAAACTGTAATTGGATGTCTGTATTAAATAATTCAAGATCTTTGATATAGACTGAAGTTACCAATAGTCTCAAATACACTGAAATTCAGATTAGGACATGTTTTTACAAATATAGTTTAATTAGGACTATTTTTAATAGACTGATTCAAATTAAACTTTCTGAGTGCACTTTAGTGGAAAGCCATTTTTTTAAATCACAAAAAACAAATAATTAATTGAAGCTTGTTTCCAAATAAGCTAACATGGAAGTCCACCAGTCATAGACTTACCTGGATGCTGGAAGTTCCTGGAGTTGGTTTCTTACCAGCTCTCTGTGCCTTCCTCTGTGCCCGGGGGGAGCTGCCATGCAGTATTTATGCTGCTTTTCCCTTACTACATGAGGTTACCCAGAGTTTAAGCTCCTCCCCCTGCCCCAGAGGTGAAAAGCACAAATTATGATGGAAAGTTCTATTGGGCAGGCATACAAGATCAGGTTGGGCTCTCTTTTTCCTTGTTTTCTTATTGAAAAATAAACTCTTTGTCTTAAATATATATTAATAGTTTTAACCATGCACCATCTTTTTCTGTGATTTTATTTTAGAAGTTATTACTCAGATGTTTAGGTTAGTTCATAATGGGATGATCCTATCCCCTTTATATTTTTAGAAAGGACATTCTTGTGTTAGTTGGTTGAAAATACTTGGTAGTATATAAAAGTAGGGGAAGAAGTCTTTTGGAGGGGAGTGTGGATTTAAACCATCATCTAAATTTACTTCGGTTATTACATGAAGCCATTAATGTGTCCGTGAATGTTTCTAAATTTTTATGAAAATAGCTTACTCCAATTCTTATTTTTAGGCTTGAGAGAAACACACGAGTGAAAATGTAGATATGCAGTCCTGTATTTCAGAATTTTAATATAAGTCCTCAGCCATTAATAAGAGAAATATTAACTGTTAGCATATAAATGTTTCAGTGTTTGCATACTATTTAAAATTTTTTAGACAGAGGCAAAATATCCATGAATTTGATAGTAGAGTTAGCAATAATTACCCGGAAGAATTTATTTATTATTCTGAGTGTGTGACTTTTTTTTTATTGGAGTATAATTGCTTTACAATGTTGTGTTAGTTTCTGCTGTAGAACAAAGTGAATCAGCTATATGTATACATATATCCCCTCCCTCTTGAGCCTCCCTTCCCCCGCCCCGACCCCCATCCCACCCCTCTAGGTCATCACAGAGCACCAAGCTGAGTGGACTTGTAGACACGGGGTGGGGGGGGGGGAAGGGGAGGGTGGGATGAATTGAGAGAGTAGCATTGACATATATACACTACCATGTGTAAAATAGGTAGCTAGTGGGAAGCTGCTGTATTGCACCCTGAAGGATTTAAATTCATTGTTTACAACACTATACTGTGTTCAGTAAATGGCTTCAGATTTTATTGCTTAATTTTGGGTTTTACTTTAGAGTTGCAGTGGAGATTACAAAAACCCTTAACTTGATAAGGTCCTGTCATGTCCATTTAAATAAGGTTGCTGTATTCATTTCATAAGAAAAATAATCTTCAGACTTTGCTTTTGGCTTTTTAAAAGTATTATTGGTTTACCTTGCAGTTTCGTTCAGGGATCTTGAATCAGCCCAATTAGAAACGTTTTTTCCCCCAAAGATGAAAGTAAATGTTATCATTGTAATTTTCAGTGGTTAGTATTCTCTTTAACAATGTTAGGAGACTCTTTAAATCAGTTTTCAGGATCCTAAAGAGTCTAATAACAGGAAGTTGAGAGGCCAAATTCTGATTCTTACTAAATTTCATCATTTTGGAGCTAAATCCCATCAACTGTACACATAAAGTAGGTGAGAAGGAAAATTCCATAATAGGTATAGATACGTCTTTTTAAAAAATCTCTGCAGAATTAAAGTGGTATGGATTCAGGATTGATCAGTAATTGAATGTTTGACCAGTAGGTGAAATAAGGGTTTGTTCTTTTTCTTCCCTTCCTCCTCCCCTGCATATAATTTTCTGTATATATTTTGAACTAAGCCTTGTATAGCACCTTGTAGAAATGTAAGTGGATAACTCATCTCACTGCCTTCCTTTCTTCTCTCACTTTTAAACCTTTTATTGGTTGCCATATTTAAAAACTTACAATGTTATTGGTTGCCATATTTAAAAATTTACAATGTCCTATATGTCTCTATATAATATTCACAGATATATATGAAATATGGCTTTTATATCAGTTCAGATTTACAGAAGAATTGGAAAGATTATATTTTCTAATCATTCTTTTTTTATTGAAGTATAGTTGATTTCCAGTGTTGTGTTAATTTCTGCTGTACAGCAAAGGGATTCAGTTATACACATATATACATTCTTTTTTAATATTCTTTTCCATTATGGTTTATCACAAGATAATGAATATGGTTCCCTGTGCTATACAGTAGGAACTTGTTGTTTATCCATTCTATATATTCTGATCATTCTTTCATCATTGAAAATGATCTATGCAATAGTTTTTGTAATTATACTATTACTCTACTACATCTGTAAGAGACCACAAAGATAAGTGAGAGAAGTGGCTGCCTTCTATCTACTATGGTTCATTTGGAAAAGATTTTGAAAAAGTAGGTGAGGTAACATTATGGATGCCCTTGAATATTAGGCTGTAGAATTTGTTTTAAAAGTATTTATTAGAAGTGCATATTCTAGTATTTTTGTGTGTATATATGGTGACACATGCATACACTTATTTGTTTGTAATTGAGACTGATACCCTGTTAGACATCACTCATGTGAAAGTTCAAAGATTAATTCTTGGCCCTTCATTCTGTGCACCTGTGTAGACCAAGTGTTCCTCTGTGGTTACTCTATTTCCAGAACTTTTCACCTTAACCTCTCTAGGTGTCTGTTTTTTCTCAACACAATGAAAAGTTTGTATTAGGTTTCTAAACTCCTCCCAGCTTTAAAATTAGATTATTCTTGTGCTTGAGGTATTTTGCTGTTTCCTGTGGTGAGACAGTGGGCTTGGCTCCATTTAGTAGTTACAAGACAAAATCCATACCAAGTGGTCATATGCCTTCTTTGGGGGGTATGTAAATACATGTGGGTATTTGTCATTCTATATTCCCATTTAACGTTGGAAAATGTGGTGTCTTTATTGAATAAGCCTTGGATGCTCAACCCTTTTTGCAAATAGTGTACTTATTTCAGCGCAAGGAATCTGACTACTGTTTGCTTTGTTAGTCACATAAGAAACACTGTCTTGTGCAAAACAGATTGTAGAATCAGAATATTTGCTAGCCTCACCCCACCCAATTGTGTATTTAGAACTATTTTTATCCTAAGAGTTTACTTGTAGCTGTTGGAAGTGACTAGTCTGTGGCTTTATGATAAAAACCCATTGTACTTAAAGAACAGAAAGTCATGCTCTTTAAGCTCAGTAACCTAAGTGGCTTTTTAATATCAAATATCAGTGTTTTTTGCACATCTAGCATTTAGCTGCTATTAAGCTCGCATGTTCATTTTCACTTCCCAGGGTATCATTAATTCACCAAATATTTCTTGAGTACCTTCTGCATGTCAGGCATGGAGATAAAAAACTGGACAAATGATGTACAGCCGCCCCCCCTTACAGTGTTTAAACAGTGGTTCTCAACCTTCTTTCCACAGTCCTGGGGTACATGACACAGTTCCTTCTGTCTTTGGGGTTCATTAAGATCATGGGGGTTCAGAGACGATATTTAGAAAAAGCTTCTCAGGTGATCATGAGGGACTTCTAAGTTGGAATGTCTTAGTCTGCTATCAGTGTTCTGTTACCAGCTTGTTAATATTAGATACATAATTTTTGTTGTTTTTGTTCATATGGTTTTTAACTTTACTATAGAAAAATTTAGTCTTATCCATAGAAGTAGAGAGAATGGTTACAGTGAATGCCTTTGTGCCCACTACCCAACTTAAACTAATCTCAAGTCACTGTCACTCAATCCTTCTTCCGTTCATCACCCCCCATATTTTTAAATCCCATATATTGTACCAATTCACCTGTGAAATTTCAGTTTATTTCTCCAGAAGATAAGTTCTTTTTCTTTAAAATAGTATCTTCATCAAACATAAAAAATTAGTTATTTCTTAATTTTATCAGATGCTTTAGTTCACTTCAGATTTCCCCAATTGTGTGTGTAGACACACACACGTAAGTGTATATACACACACGTATATACACATATATATACATATATATACTCACAAACATATGTAGAGATACACAAGCACATGTGTAGCATACATACATATTCATACTTTTTTACTGATTGTTTATTGTTTGTTCAACTTAAATTCATGAAGTTCCCCTAATTGATATGTCCCTGTTAATGTAGGTTTCTTATCCATGTCTCTTTTCTCCCTTTACAGCTTATTTGTTGAGAAACTGGGTCATCTTTCCTGTACAGTTTCCTACAATGTGGATTTTGTTGTCACTTAACATGCTTCTCTGTATCCTGTTTTTCCTGTAAATTGGTAGTTAGATCTAGAGCTTTAATCTGATTCAGGCTTGAGACACACACACACAAATACTTTTTGGCCAAGAATACTTTATAGACAGCGGTATGGTGTATTTCAATCAGGAGACCTTTTATTGCTGGTTGTTTCTCTTTGTGATATTACTAGGAATGATCATTACCTAGGTAACTTAATTCTACCATTGCTCCTTTGCTTATTAGCTAGAATACTTCTGTAAAGAAAAATACTCCAACTATTTGGTTACCCTGAAGTACAGTTTGTATAGAAAAAGCAGGATAGATACCTTTACCAGTGTATAAAACAATAAGCATATTTCCTAACATTCTTCAGAGGTGGCACAGTGAGGTGTTTGAGTATCACTATAAACTCATGGATTTAAATGCATTTTATGTTTTTCAGTCCATGGCAGTTGTTGTTCTTATTATTGCTCAGATTTTTCCTCCATCTTTGGTCAGCAAGAACCTTTTCATGTTGGCTTCTGAATCCTTTTGGTATGATCGAGGAGTCTTTTATAGCTTCTTTCGTCCAATATTTTGTACTTGCCCTGACCCAGAACTGTAATTGGGAAGTCTTGGTTCCTTTTGTGGGAAATAGAAGTTGGAGACCACAATCTGGGTGCCTGGGTCCTAAGGGTGTGCATTGTTCCTGGTTCGATGATTGTTTCTGGGCTTTTTTAGTGGAGAGAGCTAGGGGATTCATTCATGTAATGTTAATTAAATATTAGACATCATAACTTCATACTAATACATCTAATTCAGATTGAGGACCACAGGGTGTTTTCTTAGTGACCTGCAACCTGTATTTCTAGCTCCTTAGTACTACACTAAAAATCTCATTCTCATGACAGTAATGTAGTTATTTATTTGCTTTTTATTCCTTAACACTTTGACTTCTTAGAATGACAATACGAACATTCACACCACAGTATTGAAAAAGGTTTAGGATTATTTTTTAATTCTTTTGGTATTTCCACTATAGCTGTATAGTCAAATCACTGTGCCTTATGGTCCCTTGAAATGGCTCATTTCAATGTAGTAATGCTACCCAGTCAATTCACTGTTAGGTTTGTTTTGTTTTGCTTTCAATTTTTAAGAATGCTCTTTTAAAATTTAATTTTGTTTGGTAATTTCCTAAAGTTCCTGTAGTGTGCTGATAAATGTTTCTTGGGGGTTAGGGAGGTCTGTGTGCTGTAATCAATGGTGTAGATACTCCCACCATGGCCAATTGCAAACCACAAGGGTAAAGACAACCAGCTCGCAAAACACCTGAACCTTTACCAAGAGCCAAGTACAAGCCAGCTCCGACATGCATTACATATTTCCCAAGTCAAATTTACAAAACAAGGAATATTCAGAGAAATCTGGTCTCCATTACTGACCTATTACCCACCGTGTTTCACCTTCCTTCTGTAAGTAAGCTTTTTTTAAAAGACAAAGTTTTTGGTTTATCTTTCCATTGTTTTTAAAAATAAGTACTCGGGCTTCCCTGGTGGCGCAGTGGTTGAGAGTCCGCCTGCTGATGCAGGGGACATGGGTTCGTGCCCCAGTCCGGGAACATCCCACATGCTGCGGAGCGGCTGGGCCCGTGAGCCATGGCCGCTGAGCCTGCGTGTCCGGAGCCTGTGCTCCGCAGTGGGAGAGGCCACAGCAGTGAGAGGCCTGCGTACCACAAAAATAAATAAATAAATAAATAAATAAATAAATAAATAAATAAATAAATAAATAAATAAAAATAAGTACTCATTCATATCCCCTTCCAATTTCTTTGGTAAGTCACATCCTAATATATATACTTTATTTAACCTTTTTTAATGTAACAGTTTATCTTGAAGATCATTGACTAACGTTACAGAAAGATGGTCCACATTCCTTTCTACAGCTGCGTAGTACTCTATTATATGAATAAACTGTAGTATTTTCAATCATTTCCCTATTGATGGGCATCTGTGTTATTTCCTCTTTTTTGCTAATGCAGTTGCTTCTACTGTATGTGTATATATGTGTAGACACACACACACACAGATACACATATATATGTTTGCCTGAATCTTTGGGAGAGATTCTTGGAACTGGGATTCATGAGTCAAAAGGTAAATACATATATGATTTTGTTACATATTATTAAATCCCCCTCCATAGGTGTTGTATCATTTTGCATTTCCACCAGCACTATGTGAGAGTGCCTGTCCCTGCAGCCTTGCCAACAGGATGTGTTGTTTAGATTTTGTTGAATTTTCAGATTTTTGCTCATTTTTGTTGAACATTTAGATTTTTGCTCATTTTAGAGTGAAAATTGGAATCTTGGTCTACTTGTAATTTTCATTCCTCTTACTAAGCGTGTGGTTGAGCATCTTTTCATATAGTTAAGACTTTATTTCTAGCCCACTTCTCCTAGAAGTGTTCTGTATCCTATAAACAAACCTCTTTTTTATGATATAGTTTGCATATGTTTTTCCCAGTTTGTCATTTGTCTTTTTAGTTTACCCATGAGGGTTTTTTTAACGTTTAAAATTTTCTCTTAAGGTACATAAACTGTTGATTCCGAAAGTTATTGTTCTTTCAGGCTCGGAGCTCTAAGGAACATTAAAGGTTATCTGGATCAATCATTTCATTCTTCAGAGGAGGAAACTAGTTCCTCTGTTATGAATATCTCATTCCCTAACGTTTAATTGCGTTAAATTTATGAAGTAAAGACCTGTTGGTGAGGGAGCCCATTGAGGGAAAACTCCACAGACTACGCTGATGTGTTCATCTCCTTACCCTAGCAGGATACTGACTTTCCTGTTCCAATCATCCTTCAGTCTTTAACAGCGGAAATGAGGAAGGTGCCCAGAAGTTTAGTTAGGGCACTTGGAGGCCCACAGCTTCCACCACCACCTAGCTGCACCTCATTCCTCTTGAAAAGGTTTTAAAAGAACATTCATAGGTGCTATTACAGAACCCAAGAGCTAAAAATGATCCATTTGTGTAAATAACCTAATGTGGTCTAGTGGTTAGATACCTGCTGAGGGCTTGAAAGGAGAAATTCATGCAAAAAACAGGTGTTGATGAAAACCCCTGAAACTTCAGGCCAGGTCAAGAAAACCAGTCATTTAGAAAGTTCGAACAAGGGCTTTATATTCTATTTTCTGTTGCACAATAAATTGCCACATTACTTAAAGAATTCATAGTTTTGTGCTTCAGGTGGTTAATGACATCATCGTCTTTCCATAGTAACCTGCAAAGTTAAAAATATAGAGCTTTTTGGGCTTCCCTGGTGGCGCAGTGGTTGAGAGTCCACCTGCCGATGCAGGGGACACGGGTTCGTGCCCTGGTCCAGCAAGATCCCACATGCCGCGGAGAGGCTGGGCCCGTGAGCCATGGCCGCTGAGCCTGCGCGTCCGGAGCCTGTGCTCCACAACGGGAGAGGCCACAGCAGTGAGAGGCCCGCGTACCGCAAAAAATAAAAATAAAAAAAGAATAAAAAAAAATAGAGCTTCTTGGCTCTTTGACCTAAGGTCTTCAAGGATCTTGGCCATCCAGCAGAGTCTCGGCCGTTCAAACACATTCCTACTTTATTAACAAGTTCAGTTTTCATGTGCAGTGTTCTAAGTTGGAAGGAGAAATTAGAGAATTAAAGTATTAATTGGAGTAGTCACAGGGTAATGCTTTTTATTTAAATCTCTTTGCCCCCCTGCTTCTTATAATACATAGAAAAACTCCACGATCACTACCTACCTAGAGGGTATGAAGCACAGTTTCTGTGCGTGGCAACCAGACCACCAAGAAACCTTCCTTCAAGACTGATGCCCTATAGCTGTGTAACTTACTCATATTAACAATTAAAATACATCCTGGTGTTTTTAGTTTAAGTAATGCTGGGCCCCAGTCTGCTTACCTTTAATCAATCAACTGTTACCTGGCCGGCAGACCTCTGCCCCTGACTGTGGACCAGTGCTAAAGGGTTACTCTTCCTGCCATCTCTGGCTCCTGCCTTCTTACACCTGGTTTCCTCATTAGTAAAATCCCTAAAGTCTGCTTACTTGCTTTCAGATTTTAAAAGTAATTACTACTTAGAGAAAATGTAGGAAATAGAAAATAAAATTTATACACCACGGAGGTATAATAACTATTAACAGTGGTATTTTCCCCACAAATTATCTGTTTAGTGCTAAGCTTCTATCAATTATCTTTAATCACCTATGTCAAAATAAATCTTGCCACTTCTGATACCAGTAAGACTGAAATGTAGACATGCTATGGTCCTGTCCTGTTTTCTCTTATTTTTATTTGTTAGGAACCTTAGAAGATGAAATAAGATATATGTGAAGTGGTAGAACAGTGTCGGGGAATGCTCAGTAAATGTGAGTGATGGTGATGACCACCATGACGTTGAAGGAGTGTACACCTCTGACGTTATACTTGAATCTCTTTATAGCGCCAGTCTTCCCAAATGTTTGCCAAACTTTGAGTCTCTACTGTGTGCCATTTGCTGGGTTAGATGCTGCTAACCTGCTACTGGTGATCTTAGTGAAATGGAAGAGACAGATACCAAACACTCTGGCTTCTTCAGAATGCAGAAGTCGTGGATTCCGGCGTGAAACCGTCTTTCAAATCATCAATGGTGTCCTCTTATCACACTTTTTAATTGTTCCTGAATATAATTCAAGGACTGTTGGTTATTTACCACTGAAACTCCTCTCTGTACAGGTAGTGCCTAGTACAAAGCATGGACCTTGTAAATATTTGCTGAATGAATGAATTAAGAGCTTTAGGAGACCAGGTTTCAATATTTATTGAGTGTGGGCATTTTGCCTCACACTTGTGGGCACTCAGGGGTGGGTCCTTTTGCGCAGTGTTAATTTGAATTGGGGTATTTTCAGTCTGTGTCTTACCTTAAAATAACTCGGAATTCTTGGAGAAGTCACAGCATCAACAACTGCTTCCAAAGCCATTTCACAAAAGAGACTGTGGCTCCTGTTCTAGTGACTGTGTACCTTCCAGTGTCCTATTGGTAATCGAGTTAGAATTTCAGAGTAAGATTTTCCAAAGACAGTGTTTCTCAAGGTAGCCATGGTTGGAGGTGTAGAGTTAAGTGGATAGGTCAGGAGAGGGGCTGAATGGAGAGAGAAAGAAAAAGAAGAGGAGCCCATACTCTCGAGAATTTAAAGGGATTTCTTTAAATGTCTCAGAAACTCAAACTGTACAGTTTTAGAGCAACGAATAACTTTTTAGACAAGCCTGTGCTTCATTTTCCAAATTTCTTCACCAATCCATACCTCATTTACTTGTTGATATATCTGTTCATTCAAATCCTCACTGTATTAAACACATATGCCAGGAAATACAAATGGGCTCATAGACTACTGACAGCATTTATTAATTCTTTCTCTGCCCAAACTACCTGTTAGCATCTTCCCTCCTGAATGGAAATATGTGACCTTTAAAGGGAAAATAAGTTATTATTTGGAAGGTGGGCAGTGGATAGATATTTTAGAACATTAGAGTTTATAAGATGAAAAATTGGAGAATCACATTCAGTATCACAAAAAAATGAATATTTGAGCTACAAGAAATGCTAATCTTAGTAAGTACCAGAAACTGATATTTAAGTTTTGTCTGAAGCGGACATAAACCCATTTTTTATGACTCTAATTAAGTCTTCTGGGTAACAGTAACATACACATGTACATGCACACACACACCTGTATTTAGCAAAGGTATGTTTGAGCAGAATTCACTTTTTTCCATTAAAACCATAGGTAATGTATCACTCCATTATTTAATGAACAATGTAATATAATTTTGGTAATATAACATATTACTGAACATATTTTCCACAAGTTATACTTAATATTTACTCTAGCTTCATTATACTTTAATTCAGTTGAAAGATATTTTTTAGCTGTACTTCAGGCACTGCTTTAGCTCTACGCTCATCCGTGGTCATGTTTTTACAAATACTCTTATTTACTGCTCCTGAAATTTGTATGGAGGATCAAGTGTCTTTTAGAATTTTGAAATCTGTTAGAAAGTGTCCACCTGAATAGCTAACATATATTAAGCGTTTATCATGTGCTAGATACAGTTCTAAGAACTTTGCATTATTTGTCTCATTTACTCCTTGTAGCAGCCCCATGAAGTAGGTACTATTATTATCCCCATCTTTAGACATGAAGAATTGAGGCCCAGAGAGGTTAAGCATCCTAGCCAAGATCACACAGTAGGTGATGGTAAAGTTATTATTGTCTATGGATATATTTCTTAAGGATTTGCAAGGGACCCAGTATAATTTTAAGTATAGCACTGTTTAATTCAGAACTACTGTGCTGGCTGTTCTTTGTCAGGAATTTGTATGACAGTGTAATCTCATTATGCTTGCTTTCCAGATCAGCTTCTCAAATTTAAGGAAACTGTTTTCATTCTTTGCCATTGAAAGAGCATGTTGTTTCAGTTCTAGAATTGGTTAGTTTAGAATTTGCTAATTAAAAAAGAAGCTAATTAAAAAGCAAATAGTGCTAATGTTAATATGTTTGCTTTTATCCTGAAGAAGTGTCTAATATGGTTATTTTTAGCCCATCATGGTCTTTTATAATGGTTGAAAGGCAGGGTGGCATTACTAAAAAATTCTCAATGTTTTGGGAGATGTTTGAATTATTACTAATATTTTAATCCTAACAATGGATAAGCTGTAGTAAAAGTTGTGAGGGCTTTTTGTTCTGTAAAAAGAGATCCCTAAATGGGGAAACCTTAGTGTGGGATTCTCAACTTCAGAGAGTTTGATGGTTTTTAAAAGAAAAGGCAGAGAGGGCTTCCCTTGTGGCGCAGTGGTTGAGAGTCCGCCTGCTGATGCAGGGGACGCGGGTTTGTGCCCTGGTCCGGGAAAATCCCACATGCTGCGGAGCGGCTGGGCTCGTGAGCCATGGCCACTGAGCCTGCACGTCCGGAGCCTGTGCTCCGCAACGGGAGAGGCCACAACAGTGAGAGGCCCACGTACCGCAAAAAAAAAAAAAAGAAAGAAAAAAGAAAGAAAAGGCAGAGAGCTTTTTATGAATTGACTTACTATTTCAATTCTGTTGTTGATATATCCTAGGTGACCGCTGACCTACTTCTTCAAATGCTGTTATTTCTTTAGATTTAATATGCTCAGAATAACTCAACTCTGAGCTAAAGCTTAACCGAAGTCCTGTCTTTAGTTCACTCCTGCCCTTCAAAAGGAAAAATTATTTTTGAGTTGTCAAATACAACATAAAGAACTCAAGTGTCATGTGATTGTATTGGCGCCAGGAACCTTAAAATACATTTTAAATTTAGTATTACCCTATTTGAACTGGGACTAACATGCTCATCAAATAATCTTTTTTTCTTCAAATTTAGGTAAGTCCATTATTGTGTATATAGAAAGTTGTATTCCAGTATACAGTTTCATTTATATAACACCTCTTCTTAATTTTGAGTTCATAGCAGTTTCACTATTTGTGTTTAATATTTAGATATAATTTTTGAGTGGGGCTGGTGGAGTAGCATTAGAATCTATGCTTGGTTTTGTAAAGAGTACACTAATTTACATACTCTAATGGGATACGTTTAGAATTTCATTTTTTGATCTTCATATTTGTATAAAATATTTTATTTAGGCTGAGGTAAAAATGATGGGGAATTGCACCTGACTACAAATATGATGTTAAGAGAGTAAGAGTAGATATTGGGATATTTTCTGTTTTGTCTCCAGTTCTACTTTTCGCTTGATTTCCCCATAAACCTTTCTTTCTCACATTGGTAAATTTAGTTTATAATTGCTTTTTAGCTTTGCCACCAGTAGGATTTGTGTATTGTAACCAAGAAAAGCTTTTAAAGATTAATTTAGGAAAAGGCATATTGATCATAGATGACAGATAAAATAGTACAGTTACAAAAAATAGATGTATGCTTATGTAGCACTACTATAAAAAAATACAGGTATAATGAGAAAAGAATTATTTGGCAAAAATTCTGGTAGGAGAATTTAAGGGGGAAATGTTAAGAGTTTTGTGGCCTGTGGGAAACAACCAACCTTACGAAATACTGTATGTTTTTTGGTGAGGGGAAAAGTGCTCAGTCTACTAGTAACACTTTGTGAGTGATTAACTTAAAGACTTAAAATTTTGTTGTCTGGTACAAATGTTGATTAAACTCATGTAGATTTTGGGTAATACAATTATTATGTTTTGGATAATACCATTTAAAAGCTGACTTCACAGTAATGTTGAGAAATAATTGTATTTGAGAGCCATCTATACTTAGACTTTATTTTACCCTCAGTACCGATACATCAAAATTCTTGTACATTTTAATGCGTATCGTGTGCTACAGTATAACAGTGTTGAACTGCTTTTAAAATGTACTTGACTTGCAGTGTTGATAAATTTATCATAATTTTTTAAAACATTGCATATGACAGTAAAGAGCCCATATGTCTTTTTAAATTTAACTTCATAGCACTTTAGTCTAGGATCTGATTTTTCAACTGAAAAGTGCATATGTGGGTCACTTTAATGAGCTGTGGTGCTTTAGATATTTCTTGTCATGGGAGGAAAGTGAGAAATAAGAATTTAACTTTGTTTCTCTTAAGAGACATTATAAATATTAAGTCATCTTCTTCAAGGTAAGGGCCATTTGTATAAATGTTGTCTGTCTGTGAGACCCTAGTAAAGCCCTAGAGTTTGTCAGTCCCTTTTTAAATAGCATTCCCTGATCAACACTCTAATTAGATCTGATTCAACTTTGTCGTCAGATTGGCCTTGAATTTGTTTTGTATCTTATGTGTGTCATGTACTTCGCTTTTCTCATTTGACCCACAGAACTTCATGTGACAGATATTATCACTCTTTCTTCCAACATAAGGAAACTGAAGCCCAGCAGGTAAAGGACTTGCACAGGTTCAATAAGCCAGTAGGTGGCAGAGCAGAGAGTTTGGATGCCAGGTTCAGATGCTACGTTGGCATTTTCCACAAGAGCATGCAATCATGTATTTTTAAATACTCCTCTTTTGTTTAATTTCCTCTGATGGTTACTTAAATCAATCAACTTATGCTAAAGTTCCATCCCTTATAAGCTAGCTGAAATGCTAATGTAGCAGTTTTACATCATTTGGCTGCTGTACTTTCTCAGGGTAGAAGCAATTCTTTTGCTCTTCTGGCCACATTATGCCTGTCTCTCCTTCCTGCCTTACATCATTGCTTTCCACAGTTTTCAAGAACAAGGACCCCTTTTTTTAATATTTAAAATTGGGAAAATTTTGATGTATATATAGTATATATAATTCTTTCATACAAAAAGCAAAGAGTATTAACAAAGTGGACATATATGTATCTGCCACCCACCTAAAGAAAACCTACATTATCACTACTCTTGAAGCACCTGTGCCTACCTCCCTGACTTATTCCCTGTGTTCCCCCTGTAGGTAACTCTGCTGAATTATGTGTCTATTATTCCTCTGTCATCATAGAAAGGATAGCCTCCCACATCCCACCCCCCAAAACACACACATACATAGCCCACAATAACTTTTTTTATTGCATGTTTTTAAATTCTGTTTAAAAGGAACTATACTGTGTGTGAGCCTCTGCAACTTGATTTTCTGATGCAACATTATGATTTTTGAGATTTGTCTATATTATGTGTGTGGCTGTCGTTTGTTCATGTTCTACTGCTATATAGTTTCCCGTGGTATATCAGAATTTATTTGTTCATCTGCTGATGGATTTTTAGCTTATTTTTATTTGCTTGCTGTTAAAAATCATGCTGCTTTAAACATTCTTTTACATATTTCCTAGCTGCCCACAAAAGAATTTTTCTAGGGAGTACACTAGGAGCATAATACTGAATATACATATTTTCTCTTTTACTAGATAATGCTAGATTATTTGCTAAAGTCATTTTATGTTTTACAGCAGAGCATAAGAATTACAACCACATGGTGTCATCTAAATTTTAAGGTTTATCAATCAGTAGTTGTAAAATGCTGTCTCATTAGATTTTTATTTGCATGTTCCTGATTTCTAATGAGGGTGAGCATATTTTCATATGTTTATTGGCCGGTTGTGTTTACTCATCTCTCAAATGCCTGTTTGTATCTTTGCCCATATTTTATTGAGTTGTCTGTTGTTGTCATTGGTTTTTTTTGACATTCCTTCCATATTTTGAATATTGATTTTCATTAGTTATGTGTTTTGCAGATACATGGCATCTTATATACTGTCTACAGCTATCTAGCCAAGAAAAACTCTATTTTAAAAAATAGCTCATTGAGATACAGTAAATTAATGGTTGTTATTCTTTTCCCAACTTTCCAGTGGGACTCTATGCCATTGTATATTCAAGAAAAGACCTGGCGCCTCTTTGAATGATGGTAGAGAAGGTTTCACTAAATTTTTCTTTTGATGACTTTCTTTTCTGTAATAGAGATAGGTGATCATTCTCTTTACAGAATTTGAAATTCTAGGCTTACTTGAAAAAGTTCTACATAAATCATTAACAAAAGTTTATATTCGACATTTGAATTCAAGGAGAAGTTATTTTCATGCAATAATAACTAGTACCACATTTGTGTTATCAGGATTTCCAACAGGAAAATGTTTCCAATTGAGGATTATGATCAGCATTTAATTACCAAAAATCCTCATACAGGTCCTAATTGTGTTAGTAAGTGGTTTTCTGAGAAAAATACTGTAAATGTGGTATATCTGTAGTCTAGAAAAATAAAGAGGAATTCCTTTTACAGGAAAATTTTGAAGTTAGTTGGATTAAAAATCAAAAAAAATTTGTTACCTTATTTTCACTTCATAGCTGATTTGTAATGCATGATACAAATAGAATTATAAAACATTTTAAGGGGACTAAATGGATACCCGTTCAAAATATGAAACTAATGTTAGTACAGTTCACAGGTGTTCCATTTTATTTTTTAGAATTTTGGGCACCGATTTTAGCAATTTAATTTTAAAAGACAAGAATACCACAAACTCTGTTTTATTAAACATCATTTTTGCTTTTTTTTTAACCTGGAAAAATCTTAGGAAAAAGTAGTAGAGATTGCATTGAGTTGAAAAAAAAAAATTACTAACATAAAAATCAAAACCACAACCTAATTTGTCTACTGAAAAAGTATCTCCTGCTTAGTTTCAGGTTTCATATTTTATATTTAAGGATTTTATATATCATCAATGCCAATTCCACTCTCAAACTCATTTTTTACTCTTAAAACATGTTCAATGAGCTTGTAACTTGTTTCCAGTAATTTTGTTGAAATCTGTTGGAATCGAAAACAAACGTACAGGAAAATGAGATTATAGTGTGTGGTGAAAACTAAGTTTTGTGCTTATAATAAGAAATGTCTTTAGCGATCTGGGCATCTTGATAGAATGATAACTCAAAGAGGCTCATGGCAGTGGAATCAGTGAAATAAATGTATAGTGTTCTTCAAACCTTGAAAAATAATTTGGCACTGCTTTTCTTGTTTCTTTTCATTTCTTGTCACCTGTCTTCTTCAGAGGCTGAAGATGCAAGGTTCTGTATTTACTAGCTCTAGGAGATGTTTTCTTATTCAAAGGCCTTTATTCCAGATGCTTCAGCTCTTCACACATGTGTCAGTCTGAATACATGGAAATCAAGCAAATGCCTCAAAAAACCTAGGTTAACTATTCTCTATTTATGTTTTATGGTGGGAAAATTGGTAGATAAAAACATAGATATTATGGTTTTATCTTATTTGGAAGAAGGCTGTGGTTCTGTCATACACATTTTGCTATTACTGTGAAATTCCAGAGACATGATTTTGTTATTTTGTATAATATTTAGGAGTAATATCAAAATGCCTGATACTTCACTCATACTAAATTTGCCTCTGGCATAGATAATAATTAAAGGAATTTCCACCAACATAAATAACATTAGAAGGAATAGTGCTACATTTTTCTGCTACATTTTTTCTGATTTTTTTGTTTAGAATGAATTAATTCTACTACTTATAGTTTTTTTCTCCCTATGAAAACTGCCAACAAGTTACACTATCCTTGTTAGCCGTAGATAAGGAATGGGAGTGTGCCCTTTTTCCTAAGACAAGTGATCATTTTATGGATAAGCCTATAAGGAAGTAAGTCATTTACTTAAAAAATTAACTATAATGATTTGTTTTGTTGTAATCAAATCAAGAAGGATTATTACTTTGTCATTAATTGCAGCATGGCTGAATTTATATCAGTGTTTGGTTGTGATGTATTTTCTCTACTAGATTTTAATCTATAACAGTAAGAAATTTTTAACCCTTTATAAAAATGCAGGTGTGAATGGGATGTCTTAAGCCTTTTTTACAACTTGGGGAAAATTTTAGAGAGATAGGAGCTTTTTCATTATGATTTTTCACAGTCATTGCCAAATAAGTATGGTCGTTGATTTTTTTAATGATGAGGATATCCAGAGCTAATTTATTCCTGGTATTGGCCATTCTACATTTGAACATTATTGAACTTCTAGGGTTTTTTATATAATTGGAATCCATTTTTATAACAGAAAATATGAAAATGAACATTTATTCTTGTTACAATGTTAAAATGTAAACTTACAGAACACCAACTTCCATTCATATACACTGAGCTGCTAAATATGTTTGTTGAACTTGTCTTTTCTAGTTTTCTATATTACTTTAAATATAGGATTCTAAGTTTAGAACACAAATATTTGGGTGTATTTGAATTAACATTGATTTCCAATAAGCTAGTAAATGGACTCTTAGAGCTAATTTTAATCCACACCAAACTTTGGGACACACCAGACTATTTCCTAGACTTCACAGCAGTAATACAGTCTTGAGAGGGACTGGGTGTGATTGCAGTTGTCTCTGACAACTTTGAGCTAGTTCACCCATATCCCAGCCACAAATATGCATGATAGGAGAATAAGACCTCTCTTCGGCATATGGTTCAAAATGAGACTTTTTTTAACCCAGGGATCTTAGACTGACAGCATTGACTTGTCTGCACGACTCTGTTGAAAGTTCCTGGATTTATTTTAAAATGTGCTATTTGCCAGCAGTGGGGACGTGATCTAAGGGAAAAGGATTCAGCTGGAGTATGATGTTGAAATATTCTCAGAGTGAATGAACTCTTAGGTTTGATTCTTGTATCAGATTGACACATGAGAAATAGAGTGCCTTTTAAGTCTAGTATGTGAGCAAAGTAATAGGACGTAAAAGCTTCCTATGGGTTTGAAGCTTTGTAATAGACTGGAAGGTTCTTTAGGATCTTCCCCTCCCTCTGCAAAGTGTGTTATAATACAAAGGATACTGATAACTGCTTACCATTAAATGTCTCCAAATGAATTTGTTTTGAAAGATGATATATGATGATATGAGTCGGCAACAAAATATTTGGATTTTTTACATCATAAGATCTGAGTTCAATAACTCTCCATTGTGAGTTTCTAAAAAAAATTAAATAGTATTAAATTGATGGCTAAAAAGGAATGCTGATTTTCAAAATGCAGTTTTCTCTGTTCTTTATTATTTCTTAGTAAGGAGACTGGTTACATCATTGCTTGAGAATAAATCCACAAGCTTCACATTCATTTAAGACATTAAAATGGGTTCTTTGTTACTTTATTATAAGTCCTGTCATTGTCATCTTACTATTTTCTCTTCATCTCTTACCCAGTATTTATTTATTTACCATTTTATACATTCTTCTACTCTTAATGTTTCAGAGCTTTGTCTTAGGTATTGCCAGAGATCTATCTAAAAATCAAATTTGTGTCTTCCATCCAATAAAATATGAAAATGGTTTGTTTCTTTTTTTTCCCACTTTACATTTTATTTTCTAAATAACATTCTGTTATTTAGAATACGATTTCATTTTTACCAGTAGCTGTTATGTGGCTGAGTTGAAAATTCTATTTGTAAACCAACTAAATAGAGTTTTGGGTACCTTCTCACCTTCTTTTAACATTTATTCAACAGTATTTAAGAGCAGCGAACACTTGCACAGAATTTTGTGTTTGGTAATTATCCTAATTTAGTATGCAATCTAGGCTTTTCACAGAGCACTGTACCAGGCAGAAGTCTTCTCTTATTTCTGGAGAGCAGCACAAAAGTGGAGAGAAGCCCTCCTTCTCCTAACTCTACCCAGGTACCAGCCACATGTTGCACAGCCCAGCTTGTTGGTTATGGTTATAGTTAGCGCTGATTAGGAAGAACTTCATACTTTGTAGTGGACAGAAGTTGAGGTGGGTGTGGGTGGATAGAATTTGGGGCAGAGAGAGTCCCTAAGGTGTGATAAAGCAGTGTGGATATTCTGAGATTCCAGTCCAGTATATAATTAAAAAGAAATAAAGCAAATAAAAAGTTATCCAGGCTGTAGAAAAAATGTTTTATTTTGTGGCATCATCCTGTGATTCTAGGTAGCTTCCTAAATGGACTTGATCATACTTTGACCTTTCAAGTTCAGAAAAGGGGGGGAAAGGGAATATCTCTGCAGCTATATGGCATAAGTAAATAATTGGAGTTGCTTCACTCAAGATGGGGAAAAGAAATCCCTTTGGGTTAAAGCTAGGAATATTCTCAGATGGCCACTTGGAAATTTTCTCCTTAAAGAAAGAAAAAATTGCCGGGGGGAGAAGAAAGATAAATGAATTAACAAGTAAGAATTAGGGTTAAGAAGAATATTTATACTATCTGTATCTTATCCTGTATCCTGTAATTATGACACAACATAGCATATTTCTTAAGCTTTGGTGTACTATAAATTCTTCCTGATCAATATTTTTTTACGAATCATAGTATTATTAAAACTGAATAGATAGTCCAGAAATAGACCCAAAAGAATTAGGAAATTTAGTATACGATCAAAGCAGTTCAAATCAGTGGAAAATGGTTTACTCTGTAAATGCTGTTTAACCCATGGGTAGCTTTCTGGAAGTAAAGTTGTGCCCTACCTCCAAATATATCTAACACCAAAATATATTCCAGAGATCAAAGGTCTGACCATTAAAAAGAAATCATTAAATTGCCATTAATAAATATAAGACCAATATGTATTTTTTTAAATCCTGGAGTCAGAAAACCTTTCTAAGTGTAGCAATAAAAGAAAAGATGTATGAATCTGATAACATTTAAAAAACATTCTGCATGTGAAGAAAAATAGAAGCAAAATTAAAGACAAATGAAAAACCAGGAGAAAAATTTCCAACTCATGTAATGGACAAGGTGCTAATAGTCTTAAAATATAAAAGTTTCTTTAAAAACATACTAAAAAAAAGTTCAATAATGGACAAAATATATAAACAGTTAACAGAAAAGGAAATCTAAATGGCTTTAAACTTGTGCAAAGATGTTCAGTTTCATTCATAACAAGAAGTTGCAAATAGAAACTGCTGCACAAAGTGTAAATTAATACATACTTTAAAATTTTTAAATGCACATGACCTTCACTCAAGAATTCCATCTCTAAGAATTTATCCTACAGATAATTATAATTGCATATGTGCAGAGGACATGTATATATAAGGTTACTTGTTACACCATTTGCAATAGCAAAAGAAGGAAGCTACTCAAATATACATTAATAAAGACTAGCTACAACTTCATACATCTGTGCAATGGAACATTAAGTAGTCATTGAAAAGATGGAGCCACCTTGTTAGGGACTGATATGGAAGGACCTCCAGAATATATTTAGTAGAAAAAAATGTGTATAGAATAGAGTATATTGTAAACAGCCCTTGTGTAAAATACATATAATTGTTGTATATGTATCACGGACCATCACGGTTTATATAAGATGGACAAGAAACTAGTAAGAGTGGTTGCCTTTTGGGAGGGGAATTGGATGGGGTAGGAGAGAGGCTGACTTTCCATTGTATGCCCATTTTTACCTTTTGAATGTTGTAACATGTAAAAGTATAATATATTCCAAAATACATCTTTTAAAAAGACAAAAAGCAAAAGAGAAAAGAATGAAGCATTTGTTTTCATTGAATTTACTGTACATGCCATCCAAAGAGTTCCTTTCCTGCATTTCTGAGCATTTGAATACAGTAGTAGATAACAATAATCCTAAAGTTATAGTTAATTTTTTTTTTTACTAATACTACTGAATCTTACATTGCCTTAGGACCATCCTTGTGAATATCAGTTTTCATTGTACTCTCAAAATATGGACATGTTAATTAATAGAAGTATTAATGATGATAAAAGAATTTTATATGTATTTTTTCAGTACATTAGTTTTTTTGTTAAGGAAGAAATGGTTAGAAGTTAGATGGTTCGTATAACAAAGTCATTATTATCTAAATTTTGAGATTTTTTTTGTTTGTTTTTCTCTGTGGGAAAACTGAGCAAAATAATTAGGAAAATAATGTTTACTATTAAGATATACTTAAATGTACTGACTTTTTAAACTCATATTTTGAGTGGGTACCTTTATAGGCAGTCATTTCTATAAGTAAATCAAACCGAAAGCATAACAGGGAAAATAAGAATCTAGCCAAAGAAATATTTTCAGTAAATATATATTATATGACATGGATTTATAAGTTACAGCTTATTTGAAGGAGCCAGTCCTTTTTATCACTAGAACATACTGAAAATTTAAGTGATGAAAATTGACCATTCTTCTCAGACTTTCCTAGACATTTGGATTTTCATTCTATTTCACAAGTTTCTTAAATTTTTCTTTCTTTCTTATAAGACAGATACATAGCCCATGGACAAACACAGGTGGGCAGTGAACCAACAGAGTTCTCAAAATATTTTTTTCCTGGCAGGACATTTTAGGGTAATTACACATTTGGGTCAGAATTTGAAGGTGTAAGTGATATTATTAGCATATTCAACACAATTTAAATTACTCAGTGACTTCTAAAACATTAAGAACTTTTTCATAATTAAAAGCGTAAATAGCTGTGTTCGTCACTGCAAAATTTCAGAGCTTTATAAACCACTTCTATATACTAACTTATGTTTCTTCCCACTATGTGTGACAGGAAATCGAATAGACAGTGTGTTTCTATACTAGACTGACTTTGCATTTTAGGATTATAGTCTTCTAAATGATTTCCTTGCCAATATTAACAGAACACTGACCTATTCAAAGCCTGCTCTAGTAGGGTAAGTAAGTTGAGTCTGAGATGGAGCTCTCCAAACAGTGAATAGTGAAAAATATAGCACAGTTGCTTTTAACAAAAGTGAACCAAAGGACAGCTGTCAAAAAGGGTGGCTAGACTTGTAAGTGGAGAGAGAGCTGTTTTCCACAAGAGTCCCATTGCTTAGTACAGTCACTGAATTAAAAAGGAAATAGTTGAAATAGTTGAACTTAATCTCAGTGCATCAAATCAGTATAGAAATTGGGGTAGAACCTTTGAGTCTGCAATCTCTCTGTAAAATAAATGCTCTCTGTAAAATAAGTGGTGAAAGAGTTATGGAATTGGAGAGCTTGAAGATTCTTAGAGATCTTTTTGACCAGTCTCCTTTCTTTAGAGATGAGGAAATTGAGAAGGAATCTGATTTATACAGAGAATCAGGATTAGGGCCCGTGGCTTTTTATCTAAAGTCTGGTATCCCCCTCACAGGGATGATATTTCCTAGGATAGCTCCCTTTGAGGATTGCCCCCAAACTACTGTTAAGGACCTGTAAGAAGGCTTGTGGGCCATGAATGATGAGACTAGAAGCAAAGAAGCTAGATCATGTAGTTGTGAAGACCCAAAGAGCTTGGTCTTTGACAAAGACCGTGAGAGGCCACGGCTTGAAGGATTTTTTTGCAGAAAAGTGACCTATTAAATATGTGTTTCTAAAAGATTACTCTGGCTACAATATGCAGAATTTTGGGGAGTCAGTGGTCGCTGGGAGGTCATTAAGAAAATGGTGTCTTGGACTAGAATGGTGTGGTGTGGCTGGAGTGAAGTAGCTGGGTAAAAGTGATATTTAAATGCTAATTTTGAGAGATTGGAGTGTCATCTTGCAGTATTTGATAAGCTTATTTTTATTCATGTTGCTTGCTATTGTAGTTCTCTGTCATATATTCTTGTCATTTAATATAATATCAGTAGGGAAACTGGAGAGTCTTGGAATATTATATTTAGTAAACATCAAATGTGGTGAGTTTGGGAATACCACTTAAAATTATATGTAATATATACAGAGTTCTCATTTAAATATTACATAAATTGATTTAGGTACTATGATTGGCACTTACATTTTATGAATAGAAACAATTTCAGGTTATATGTGATTTTAGGAGTTTTGATAACATGACGTTTGACAACTTTTTACGGCACTTAAAAATGTTATCTTTCGTCTGCAGAAGTCTTGGCATCTCTGGATTTACCTGTGTTTCTGAATTTGATCAGGGAGTAGGGTTTGCATCTCCTAATTGTAATTTGTATCACTTGCTCATCCCTTTTTTTTGCTTCTGTACAGTATCCTGCCCATCTTCCCACTGCCCTGAGTGCCTGCACCATCCCTCTTCTCTCTCCCCTCCCCCTACACAATGAAGGATTGTCGTGTCAGAATGTGTGCACCTTTCAGTGAGTGTATCAGCCATCATAAACCCCATTCATATGTGCAAATACACTTTTACTATGCATATTTTTCCCAGCTAATTTTTTCTCAAAATAAATTACTCAAGAAGGAAAATCCTAAATGTTTTCAACTTACACTGTTTTGGGCTTATGCCCTCCAGAATTATCATATGATTAAAAGCCTTGTAGAACAGGCTTTTATTCTGTTAATTTGCTTATTCACTTGAAATATATTGAGCATTTGCATGTTGTTCCTTTTTGTCATTATATAGTGTCCTCCTTTATCTTTCTTCATAGCCTTTGTTTTAAAGTCTGTTTTGTCTCTTATGAGTATAATGACCCCCGCTTTTTAGTCATTGCCATTTGCATGAGAGATCTTTTTCTGTCACTTTACTTTCTTGCATGCTGTTCGTTATTTAAGTTTGTTAATATAAGGCTATGAAATGTAAATAATTTATATGTGGTCTCTTGGTATGCTTTTAGAATTCACAGTGTTAATCAAGAAAACAATACATGTAAATATTGAAAAATGTGACATTAGGCTGTTAAATTTAGGGTTAGGTATATAGATAGTACAAACGTTAGAAAACATTACTTTTTATTTCTACTTCCCATTTATAATGGGAATAAAGTCTGGCCATTTTAGCTTTTCTGTAATAAATACCAGTTTAGTCTAGCACAGCAAATAAAACTTTAAATAATAAAAAGGCAGCAATAAAATACTTCACTGTAGCCTGTGAATAGTAACAGCTCTTTTCTTGATGACTGAAACATTCATAATCTGATCATTTTGTCTCATCAAATATTCTTTTGTTTCTGGAGCACTGAGGAGTTTATTTTGGCTTCTGAAGCTTTATAAGGACGTGTTATTTGGGGAGTAATTGATGCCAACTTAATCGAAAACACCTATTTTATTTTACTAAGCTACTTCTTTGACTAAGATGCAGGACTACAGTGACCTGGTTAATTTGGTATACTATTCCTTACAAAGGAGAAGGAGAAATGGAAATTTTGGAGGAGATAGAGTTTGTGAGGTTTGTGTTTCATAGTCTTCTTTAAAAGGAAACACTGTCTTCATTATACTTTCAGTTCAGTTAATTTTGAAATGCAAATGTTAAACTAGTTTGATGATTAGGAACTTGAAATGGGCATATATGATTGGCAAATATAGGAACTGTTTGATTCTTCTCTGTCTGTTAATGATTTGGGTTTTATCACCTTAAAGTTACACACAGGAGTTCACTCTTCAGCTTCTTTTACTACTTACCTTCCATCCCGTTTATCCTGGCCCCTGCGTCTACACCATGAGATACATCCCTTTGCCTCTTGTCTCAAAAATAAGAGAAAACATGGGCTTCCCTGGTGGTGCACTGGTTGAGAGTCCGCCTGCCGATGCAGGGGACACGGGTTCGTGCCCCGGTCCGGGAAGATCCCACATGCCGCGGAGCAGCTGGGCCCGTGAGCCATGGCCACTGAGCCTGCGCGTCCGGAGCCTGTGCTCAGCAACGGGAGAGGCCACAACAGTGAGAGGCCCGCATACCGCAAAAAATAAATAAATAAATAAATAAAAACATTAGATAACAACTTTTTCAACTCTTCTACCTTTAATTTCTTCTATTATGTTAATAACCCATACTACCATGTCAGAGAATGAGGTGCCTTGCTTTTTCTCCAGGGCAGTCCAACTCCTATATACACTGGATTCATCTCCCTCTATCTCAGTGGGACTTTTATTTTGCCATTTATTCTTTGTAGTCTTATGAAAGCCCCTTAACATATTCAAGACTTTGAATGCTATGAAATAAAAAGAGAAACCTTCCTACAGCCTACAATTCCTTCTCTTCTCTTCCCTTCTCTCCGTTCACAGCCATACTTCTTGGATAATTGTCCTATACTTTTCTGTTTCCTTTTACAACACATACAATTCTTGGCCCCATTCCACTGTTCTTAATAATATCAGTAAGATCATTCCACTGTTCTTAATAAGATCAAGAAACTCCTACTTGCTAAGTCCAGTGATCTATCTTCAGTAGTCGTATTACCTTCTAAACATCTGACTTTTTATAAATCATTCTTCCTCAAAACCCTCTCCTCTTGACTTTCTTACTACCTCTCTCCCTGGTTCCCCCATCAATTCTGACTTTCTTCTTTGCTTTATTAATTTTTTTCTTCTGCTTTGCTCAACCCATGAATGTTGGGATTCCTAAAGATTCTCTGTTTAGTCCTTTCTTTATACTGCAGGGGCTACCTGGATGGCCACACTCATTGTCATAACTTCACCATTTATTTGGATGCTTATTTCTCCCTTTTCTGGTCTCTGCTTAAGATCTCTCTTCTCTTTGTGACTTACACATGTATCCCATTCCCACTAGACTGTATCTTCTATAGCCTTAAGACTTGTGTCAGCAAGTTTCGGGCCAAATCTACTTGTCAAAGTAATAGAATTTTTGGTAGAATATTTTATAAAGATGTGGCTCATTACAGTACAATAAAAAATAAAAGTTGATGCTTTGCCATGTTAATGTTTAAACGTCATTTTAAGGTCTACAAAGAAAATGCTTCTGACTTCTTGATTAGGCTATGTGGCCTCACCAGAGGAAAGAAACGGCAAATCTAAATAACCTATAATCCCCCTCCATACTGCTAGTCTTATTTTCATAGCATAATAAAATACAGAGAAATGATTGCTTTATACTTTACCACTAGATGGCTGAATTACATTACTTTTGGAAAAGGAGTAAAATCTTAATCCCTTGAAGTAGCCTAATATGTAATATTTAACAAACTGTGGGTGGTACATAAATATGTATATGTGCCTACACATATGCACACATACATACATATATATACATACATAAATAATTTAATCTTGAATATAGTTGACCTAATTGGAATTAAGGATTGTTTCTTAAAAACTTGTTAAAATGATGACCTTGTATGATTTTAGCTTTAATTTATAAAATGTTATATTTTGGTAAGATATTTAAAAGGCCAGTATATTTTAAAATCATATTCTTGCACAGAATATCCACAAACATCAGCTCTAAAAGTTTCACAAATACCTTGAAAGTGAATTTAACTCTGTTAGAGAAATATTCAATAATATCTGTTGTCAGATGAGTATATTCAGTTTATGTTTAAGCATAGTGTTTTGTAGAGTCTGTGTTCAACTAGAGTTCAAAATGAAACAAAAAAAAATAATATTCCATGTCTTCATTTAAATTTTAAGTTGTAAAACACTTTGTTCCAATTTTTAAGTCTCCTTAAATCAAGTCTTGGTCTCTCTTTTTGGTCATGGTTTAGGAATATATTAAGTTGAACCACATGAGGTTGCCATTTTTGTATATCAAAACCAGTCAAATATCAGCAGTTTCATGTAGTTCAATCTATTTTTTTTTTCTTTTTTTTTTGGCCACGCCACATGGCTTGCAGGATCTTAGTTCCCCAACCAGGGGTCGAACCCGGGCCCCCTGCAGGGGAAGCGTGGAGCCCTAACCACTGGACCACCAGGGAATTCCCAGTAATTTTTATTTCTTACATGTCATGCATTACTGAATAGTTCCTGTCATTTGGGGGCTGTTAAGCCTTGGTAAGTGAAAGGTATGACCTTGACAGGATTATTTCTTTACCTTCTCTGTGGCATTCTGCGGAAGTTACATGCACAGAAATGCAGTTTGGCACAGACCTTCAGGATGACAGTAGATCTTATTAAATGCCAAAGAGAGTTTCCAAGGACCATTTTAGTGTAAAGTTATATTTATTGCACTCAGAAAGTACAGGGTGCATCTTTGAAATTAGGATGTGCAATACATGTCTAAAGGGACTATTTCTAGGTTTGTTTTGGTTATGTGCTAGTTGAAGTGATTAACCAAAAAGATATTAAATTGTGGGTCTCGGATCAACATTGATTTGCAATGTATTTTCTCCCTATTCCCTTGGAATAGAATTAATATAATACTCTAATGATTTATTTTTGGTTACCTAGTGGTAGTGTTAACATTTAAAATATATGATTTTTTTTTTTTTTTTTTTTTTGCGGTACGTGGGCCTCTCACTGTTGTGACCTTTCCCATTGCGGAGCACAGGCTCCGGACACGCAGGCTCAGCGGCCATGGCTCACGGGCCTAGCCGCTCCACGGCATATGGGATCTTCCCGGACCGGGGCACGAACCCGTGTCCCCTGCATCAGCAGGCGGACTCTCAACCACTGCGTCACCAGGGAAGCCCCTATATGAAATTTTTAAGTAGTTGGTAAATGCATTTAATACTTTAACAAAAGAGCAAAACATCTGAAGTGCTGTTTTGGGCTAAATTAAGTTGCTGTCACTGAGGCCTTGAATCTCTTCCTATTCCTATATCCTAACACTGTCCATGGTAACCCAATTTCCTCTCAGGGCAGGCATGCTTGTGACTTGTTTTCTTCCCTGAACTCTGACACCAGATTCACCCAAACATGTACTCCTTGCTACAGGTGATCTGACTGGTGTTTTGGAATTTTTATGTCAACCTTATTTTAAGTCTTCCAGCAAAATGTTGATTTAAAAAATACACAAAACTTTGTATTTGCTTTTTTAAAAAATGCTAGGACAGTGAGGCAGTGTTATAACCATTTGAAAGTACCCTGTTCATGGTGTTTATTTGGTAAACTTACAGGTTAATTTAATTATGAAAGGGAGAGATCCTCCCTGAGAAGTATTTGGATGTTTTTGGTGATGGAATTAAATAATTCTGTATTTGTTCTGTTTTATTTTAGCCATCAAACTCAAAATAAAGCAATGTTTGATATGCTTTATTAAATCAGGATTAATAATTAAGCGGTACTTCTTAGCAGGGGCATCTTATTACATTTCTTGATTTGGCTATAATGTCCTGTAAATGAGGAAAAATAACGAATTGTTTTGAGAATAAAATATAATATTTCTTTATGAGATAAAAATAGAAAACATCATTCAGGATTAAAAAAAGAAACTTACAGTCACATCATTCTTTATCTGTTTTGTTTTTACTCCCTGTGCAGGTTTGAAGTGAGGCTGTTATGATAGAATAGAACTTCATTTAGATAGGGATTATATAGACTTTATATGTGGCCAACTTAATATGGCACTGAAATATTTCTCCATCTGGATTAGTTAAGGGTACAAATATTTAACTTATAAGCTTCAGAGCTATAGGAAACATACAGTCATGATGGCTGTGTATTATGGAGTTTCCTAACCTCTCCAAACTTCTCTATGCAGTCTGGGACAATCTGAGAAAGATAACAGTCTTTGATTTAGTGCTTTATAGTGGTAGTTTTCATTTTATAGTGTTTGTCACTTACCAGCACATTTATAGTTCTTGTCACTTATCAGCACAGACACCTCTTCTGGAAATCAATGGCACTTGCTTAGGTCACCTAAAAGACTATTGTAAGTCAACCTTTGCCCAAGACCATGTTTGGGGATTAAATAATATACATTAAATCCAGTTTAAGAAGTTTGAATATGTCCTTTAAAGGCTAAAGTGAACAGTTTAAAATGATTTTGAATCAATCAAAAATTACCAATGTATTTACCTATCAGTATTCTACACATCAATGAAAGGACATACAAATGAGGTTTTCCATTACAACATTGGTCATAAAAGCAGAAGATTGGAAGCAAGGCATGTATCCATAAAAGGGACTGGTTAAATAAGCTACAGTGTATCCACACAGAGAAATAATGTGCTTCTCCTTAAAAAAAAAAAAAAAGAGAGAGAGAGAGGGAAAGAAGGAAGATGCTCTGCATGTACTCAAATGGAAGGATTTCCAGGATACATAAGGTTTTTAAAAGCCACGTACAGAGTTGTATATATTTTATGCTATCTTTTGTGTAAACATAAGTAGAGGGTGGACAACTGAGTATTTATTTTTTTAAAGACTGGAAGAATATGCAAGAAACTAAAATTAGCAATTACCTAAAGGCACTAGGGTTGGGAATAGGCTAGAAAAAATTACATTGACTTAAATCAAATTGAGTAATGAACTATCTCCTGTAATGAAATTTCATGATAGTGGCCAATATACTTTTCTGATTATGCCATTGCATAAAAATCTTGAAGTTATGTTAAGGTCAATAATATTTGTTTACTTTGAAAAAACAATATTATCGGCCTCTTGTTCCCCATTGTCCTTTATTTTGGGGAGGAATAAGTAAAATAAAGAGTATTTTCCATTTGCCTCTTGCTTTCCTGTTTCACACTTACTTTCTGTAGTGTTTTCCTTAGTCCCTGCCCCTCTAAGTTTCTGACAAAATTAATGAGCTTTGATTTGGGGGTTTGAAAAGAAGTATTATGTGATCTCTGCTTTTTAATCCCGAAGTATTAAATCAGCTTATTATAGTCTGTCTGTTAAAGGAGTATCATGCTATGTATATAATACAAAGCAGAAAGGAACCTGTCATAAAAAAGATGTGGGTAAAGTAAGAGAGAGGGAGATTACTATTTCCTAATTGGGGATGGATGAGGGTGGCATAAGGAAGCCTTCCTGGAAGCAGTGGTAATTTAAAGTTGCCTTGAGAGATGAATTTGATCAACTAGAGAGGCGTGGGGTAAGTCAGGTAGGACGACACTAAAGATATTCTTATGACCCTTTGATAATATTTGCTTTTAACAGTATATCTTGAGTAAAAACTACATTTGAAGTTGTTATCAAAGATGACTATGGATATGAAGATAATACAGGTTAGATGACAGTGACTTTGTGCTTCCAGTCCTCTCCCCACCCTACCCCACTCCAGTCTCCTGTCACAACACAATTCCTTGTGTTCTCAGGACCCCAATCTATGCATCTAGCCCCTGGTCCACGGAGGAGCCATTTACTCCCTGAGAAGACAGTTGCTGCATCTCTCCTCATTACACCTTGTTCATTCTGCTTTGTTTTGTTTTTTTCTCTTTGCCTAAGTATACTCACTCCATAACACCACTTCCCCTCTAACCAAATAAGAGAGGGAAGGGAGGAGATTAACCTTGGGCTGCAATTACCAGGATTATTTGGGGTGGGGTAGGGAAAAACAAAATGAAACTTTACTTATTTGTATCCCAGATATTTTGCCCCTTTTCCCTTTGTCTCATGGTTTCTTGATTAATTTGGTCTAAGAATGAGGATCCCCCCACTCCATCTCTTGAATTAATTGCAGTGCTCTAAGGTTCTGTAAAAGTGTCAAATTGTGTGGGACCAGTCAGTTATTAGTGTAACTTGTGTAGGGGAACCCTAGACAAATAACTTCTATGGGCATCCACACTCAGTTAAATCCTTTAGTCACTGCTATCTTGGAAGCCCAGACACTGGAAGTGAACTCTGGGGACAGATTCAAAGAGTTGAAACCATGTTGAAAAGCTGTCTGCCAAAAAACAGTGTTGAAGTCTTAAAACTAAATAGTTTTTCACATCTGAAAAGTACTGACGTGAATTGTTGGAGAGATTTGACTCCAAAGGGAGATCAAGTGTATGTGAAACTGCAGGGTTTTTTTTAAGTTACTCTTTTTCAGTAGACCACAACAAAAAAGCATATGGAACCACAAGAGAGGGTATCTCCCTGTCCTCCCCTTATTAGGGCCCATTTTTTAACAAAACAAGACGAAAAAGTCAAACTGCATTAGGATGTTGAAGTGAACATGGGTGGAGAGATGAAAGGCACATTTTACTTCAGAGGCTTTAAGAGGGAAATCATAAAGGCCCCAGGTATCAGGCTCACCTCTCTGGTCTTTCTCATCTTGCCCCCTTAAATCTTCACTGATTTTTTTTGAGTTTCCAGTGCCTTTCAGCATATATTTTTTAAACTTTGTCCTATTTTTCTAGTTATCCTCTTGGTTCAAATTGCATAGTCTTCCACCATGAGCAGCAGGAGACCAATTTTCTGTACATTTAAAAAAAATAAAACATGTTATAATTTCCTGTTTAAGATTATTGATATATAGCCATTGCTTATTAAA